>NW_027137575.1:449248-1761033 GCF_001692895.1 Cenococcum geophilum 1.58 | reverse complement strand
TTTNTATATAATATATATATAGCTGCCTAGATGCTACTTAATGCGTATAGTCTGTTTTAAATACTGCGAAATGCTACAAAATGCTAAAAATGCTGGCTAAATACTGCTAAATTTTTTCCTAATGTAGATCCCTTTTACTATATATAGGGGCTTCTAGTTATTAATTATTTTAACTTTTTTAAGATTTACTTTTATTTTTTTTATACTAATAATAAACCTAAAGTACTTTATATATTTTACTTTAAATTTATATTTCCTAATATTAACTTATAGGCCTATGTTCTATAATTTCTCTAAGACCTTTTTTATATAAACTTAGTGCTTAAATTTGTTATTTAGGTATACCGTATAGAACTTATTAAAGTAGTTAAAAAGAATGTTATTTATATATTTTTAATATATAGCCGGCCTGTCTATTAATTTAAAAAGGGGAATTTTATATTTATAGGACCTATAATAGGTATAGAATATAGTTAACTCTTTAGATATAGAATCTATCCTAATTTAATAGAAAGCTTAGCGGGTATTAAGTTTAGTAAAAATCTTTACCCAACTTAGACGTATAAGAGTTTTATTAATTAAAGAAATAGAGTCCGATCCTTTTAAGTAATAGTATTAAGCTTTTAATAATTAATGCAAAAATAAAGGCTTTTATTGGCCTTTCTTATTGTCTGTATAAGTAGAGGTTATGTGGTCATGTCTTTGATTAGTTATCCTTACGGTGACTTATTAGCCCCCTATTTAGGCACCGCAATCCTTACGATCCTTTATAAAAGACACGAATGAATTAAAGAACCTATTACCTTATATTGCAATTATAGTACCCCCCTAGGTAATACCGACACTAATTAGTTAATATTATAGATTAGCTAGGTGTTATTACGAAGAGAGGCACTACGCGATCGCTCCTACTAAGGCCCGTTAACCACGTTGTGTTTACTAAAGAGAACCCTTCCTATATAGGCCCTGGGAACTCAAAGAACCAACTCCTCTAAGGCTTTATTTAGTTCGCGTCTATTACGTAAATTAACCCCATATAATCTCTTTATTAAGTGCTAGTACCCCTAATACCTAAGAGAGATACTACGCGATTGCTCCTACTAAGGCCCGTTAATCTTGTCGCGTTTACTAAGGAGAACCCTTCCTACTAAGGCCCTAGGAACTTAAGAACCGACTCCTACTAAGGCTTTATTCGGTTCGCGTCTACTATATAAAATTAATACCTAGTACAACCTCTTTACTAAGCGCTAGTACCCCCTAATACCTATTAACTGCTTAACACGTAAGACTATAACCTACACTACGATTTATGCTAGTTAATTATATCTAATATAGGAACCTAACGTCTGAACTGGAGCAATGGAATTACCTTAACTAATGAGACTACCGCAGAAGATATTACCAACTATATTAACTTTAAAATTAATAAGTATACTAAATATAACTTTAAAGATAAAAGCCTATGGGAATTATACTAAGAGGACTTTAATAATTTTGAGGTATAGATATTTAAAGACGCTAATAGGCCTGCACTTATGGGACTTAAATAACTACTCCGACGTAATAGAGTATAGGTCTTTAATAAGAAGAGTAAGTTAGTACTATAAGTACTGTATAATGTCGCCCACGAAGACAACCCTACGGAATAGTTAGATGCAGAAATTAAGCTATATATCGACAATGAAGGACGCTTTAATTCGTATATTATTAACCGCCGTCTTAAATTATGTTTATTAACTCCCTTAACGGCACCTACTCTAACCCCAGCTGTTTTAAATGACCTCCCTACGGCCGAGCCTCCCTCACCTATAAACGTCACGGCTCCCCCTATAAACGTTATAGCTCCTTTTACAGAAGCTAAAGCTACTACCTATAGCAGAGACTTAGTAACCTTAGTAAAGATGTATACGGAGGAAAGTAAGTATAGTGGAGAGGATGATAACTTTAACCGCAAGCTTATGATTTTCAACAACCTTTGTAATAGGGTTAATATACTATAAGAGGTAAAGATTAAAGGCTTTCCGATAATGCTATAGGGTATTACTTTTAACTTTTACTATAAGAATAAGGCAACCTATACTACCTTTAATAGTATCTGTAATGCCGTACGTAATTACTTTAAAGGACTAGAATATAAGCGTGGAATCTTAGTAAAATGGAACGCTATAACCTTAAAGACCGTAATAATAAAAAATAAAGGTAAGTCTATAGGGGACTGCCTATAGCTACTGCTTAACGACCTCCGTTATTTACAGCATGGTCTTAACGCTAACCTCCGCAATAACAACTTCCTATATAATAAGCTTATTATTGCTTATTAAGACGTCACTGCTTACTAGGTAGCTTGCTCTAACCCACCTATTACACTTACTAGCCTTATAAACAGCCTATAATCGTTAATTATCACTTATAAGAAGATTAATGGTACTATAGGATAACCCGCTAATGTATTTTTATAGCCTACGGAACAGCCTACGGACGTATTCTTTACTAACCGTTACTACTACCAACCAACGTCTCGACTAAGTTTATTAAATAATCGTTATAGTAATAATGCTAGGACGTGCTTTGTGTGTAAGAAAGGAGACTATTAGTTAACTAGGTATACTAAAGAAGAATGTAACAAAGTAAGAGAAGGATTTAAAAGATATGTCCACCAGTACCTCGCGGACAACGATATTAACGACGACTTCGATAAGGATATAACGGCTATAGCATTTAATATATTAACCCTAACTGCAGTTCCTATTAGTGGTAACTTCTTTTATAACGACTATGGTATTAAGCACTTTATAACCTTAAATGGACTAATACCAATTAAAACGGCTAAGAATATAGTTATATCTATAAACAACGATGCCTTTACCTATAGCCTTATGGGTAGCATAGAGCCTAGTAGTATAAACCCTAGTAGTACGGAACCTAGTATAGTAAGGCGCGGTAATGTTAATAATAAGAGTAGTAATAATAAGGGTAAGAGCGCTACCTACCTCTACAATAATAACCCTCCTAACCTTACCGTTAATATCGACTTCCTTAACTATTATTTTAACAACAATGGATAGAACTTAGCCCTTCTACCTGCTTCCCCTATAGTCTATAACGACTTTTATACCTTCTAAAGCCGCCACACCTTTGGTTTTAACTTTAACTACGCTCTATTATAGAACACCTTAGTAACACCTTATACGCGCCTACCTGTCTCTACCGCAATATCCGAATATTTACAATATCCGCAATATTCGCAATATCCGTAGTGATATCCGCAATACCCGTAACAATATCCGTAACGTCTATAATATCCGTAATATTCGTAATACCTAAGACATTTATAATTACTGCCCTAAGCACCTATTGACCTATATACTTCTCCTTTATACTTTCTTACCTTCTTTCCTTTTTATAAATGTCGCCAGTGTCTGTACAAGTAGAGGTTACGTAGTTATATCTCTAATTAGTCATCCTTACGGTGACTTATCAGCCCCCTATTTAGGCACCGCGATCCTTACGATCCTCTACAAAAGACATAAATGAATCAAAGAACCTATTACCTTATATTGCAATTGCAGTACCCCCCTAGGTGATACCGACACTTATAAATAAGATTAGGGAAGTAAAAGGGGCTTAGCTTAGTTTAATAAATCCTTTATTAAGTATTATTTTGTTACTTTTAACTCCTCTATATTTTATTAGTAAAGAGGGCTATAGCTTAGGGAGTTATTAGCTTATAATTATAGATTTAGTTTAGGGGGAGGGGTAACTTGTCTAAACCTATTTTTAAGAATGCATTTTTATAGCCCGAATAAATTATAGAAAGAAGGCATTTGACTAGTTTTTTATTAGTCTTCTTAGCTAGCTTTTTTTATTTTTTATTAATAATCTAGTCAATTTTATATAAGCTAGTTATAAAGACCTTACTAACCTTCCAGTATATATTAAAGTGAAAGCCTATAGTATTAATTATAGCTATATCCACCACTAAAGGATTGTATAGTCTTTAGGGTATTAAAGTACTTATTATCATTTCTTTTAATTTATATTATATTTTCTAAAGGCTATCCTTTATATCCTATTAATATATTCTCTTTTATATTAGTTAGATCTCCGCAGTTTAAAAGCTATCTCTATTACTATCTGAAAGTCCTTCTTAAATATAGTACTTTAGGAGAGTATCTTTATTAGTATAAAAGAGTTCTTTCTAGCCTTATAATGGGTATCTTCTTAAATAAAGACTAAGTTATAGGCCTTAATATTTTACTAGTATATAAAATTAGCCCTTATAGCTAGTGTTTTAAAGGTAAGTAACGGCTTATATATGCTAACGGCTCGTGCACACCAAATCGCACAATATTTAAAATGTTTAAAATATTATAACTTTACAACCTTAGACTTAATTGAGGCCGCTCTTAAAGCTTTAAGCTTATAATTAAAGCCTAATTATACTAAAACCGCTAAAGCGTATAATGTCAATCAATCTACCCTCTCCCGCCGCTATAGATGGGTTACTAGGTTAAAGGCCTCAGGTTATAATTCTTAAGCTTTACTTAACAATTAATAATCTAGAACGCTTATAAATTATATTAATAAGTTTTTAGAGCGTGGCCTACCTTCTACCGTTACTATAGTTCGAGGCTTTGCGCAGAAAATTACGAGAACTATACTAGGATCTCTATAGGCTTCGCGCTAGGTTAAAAGGCATAGCGCCAAACTAAAATGCAATTATCTTATACCAATTAATAACTCACATAAGAAGGCTGAGTTGGCCTTTTAGTTCAGCTTCTACTTTAAAGTTTTAGTTAAGAAGATTAAGGAATACTAGATTAAGCTGCATAATACATATAATATAGATAGAAAAGGCTTTCTAGTTAGGTTCCTTATAAAGGCTAGGCGCGTCTTTTCTAAGGCTGTATTTAAATTAGGAAGGCTTATAAATACTATTTAAAATAGGAGCAGAGAGTAGATAATAGTCTTAGCAATAATTTATACAGATAAAACAGCCCTCTTACTAGGCCTTATATATTAGGCGGTTAGTAATAATATTTAAAACTCCTAGCTCCAAGATTTTAATCTAAATTAACACCCCTACTTCTTTGCATTATTGCTAAGTAGCTAGATAAATAACGATCTTGGATATACTTAACTAGAAACTATATTTAATAAGGAGATAAGGCTAAAGGCCTAAAATAAAAGAGACTAGAGGCTTCTTATCCTTAATAGGTATGGCTCTTACGTAAATATAAGGTTCCTTAACTACCGTAATAAGCATAGAATACTAGTAGCAGTATATCCTCCTTATTTAACTCACCGGCTTTAACCACTAGATATCTCTTTCTTTTTACTACTTACTATATATTATAGCTAGGAGTTAAATAAGTTTCTGTATTAAAGCTAAGGGCTTTACTCTTTTACCAAAAAAGACTTCTTTTAGCTATTTGGGTGGCCTTTAAAAAGGCTTTTACTATATCTAATATTAAAAGCGGATAGAAAAGAACTGGCCTATACCCCTTTTAGCCCAGCGTTGTTCTTAATAGATTTAACACTAAATTAAACAATAGGCCTTCTTTAAGTGAGTTAAGTCGTTTAATTCTAACAGTAGATAACTAGCGGAAGATTTAAAGGTTCTTAAAAGAGGTGGTTGTGGATATATATAATAAGCGGGCATAGCTTCTAACTAATATGGTAATAAATCTTACCACGGAAAATAAGATTCTTTAAAATCGCAATAGAGGCCTTACCTAAGCTCTATACAATAAGGAGAAAAGGCGTTGTTAGGCTAAGCCTCTATTTACTAAACTTGCTGCCTTAGAGCAGAGTATAGCTACCTTTTTTAGGCCTAAGAAGATTTAAATATCGGCGGGCTAAGGGATAGAGAAGGGCCCGTACGGTTTTCTTATAGTAGTTTATTAATAAGGTTAAATTCTATAAAGTTAATAAGACATATCTTAGCGCTTAACGGTTTAGTACTTAGTTCTTCCTATATTTAAGGGTTAAGGTGCTCTAGTTATAGTAGCGTCTAGGTCTATAATAAAATCTTTATAGCTATTTAGTTATCTAGGTCCTATCTACGCCTTATAAAAGCGTCCGTATAATTAGTAGCGCCTAGCCTATATATAATTAGAAAGTAAAACTAGAATAAGGTATCCGCCTAGCGCGCTTACCGCGCTATAAGGGCCTTAGTTATTGTAAAGTATTCTAGGGCCATATAATCTAAAACTGCCTAAATAGGCTTAGGGGTCCCTTCTAGCTATACGCGCTAGTGCTAAAAGCTAAAGATAATAGCTAGTATTTCTTTATTATAAATAGGGTAGTTTAGCTTAATATTTACTAAAGTCTTTAAATAGTATATAATAGGGTGCTATTCTCTATCCAGTTGCTTTTAGAAAAAAATGCTAGCTACTACGCTATTTAAGGAGTTAGATTCTAGCCTTAAGGGCTTTTTTAGGTAGAAGTGGGTAAGTAAGGGGGTAAAGACTAGCCGTTTTTTAAGCTTATTAAAGGCCTACCTATAGGCTATATTAAAGTAAAAGGGCTAATTCTTTTAAGTAAAACAGCTAAGAGGCTAGGTAATCCTGCTATTGTTTTTAATAAAGCGTTAGTAGAAGTTATAGAAGCCTAAGAATAACTATATCCCTTTTACGGTCTATAGTAGTTCCTACTAATTAATTACTACTATCTTTTCTAGGTCTACCTTAATTCTATTTATACTAATAATAAACCCTAAGTATTTTATACTCTTTATACTAAATTTTAACATTATAATATTAGCCTAGAGGCTAGCCTTATAGAGCCATTATAGAACCTTATAGACATACTCCTCGTATTTTAACTCGTTCTTTAAGTAAATTATAATATTATTTAAGTAGGCCGTATAGAAGTTGTTATGGTAGTTAAAGAGTACATTATTTATATATCGTTGATATATAGCTAGTCCATTAGTTAGTCTAAAAGAAAGCACTTTATACTTATATAATCTGTATTAAGTCCAAAATATAGTAAAATCTATAAATCTAGTGTTTATTTTAATTTAGTAGAAAGTTTAACAGATATTAAGCTTTATAAATACCTTAACTCTATTTATTTAGGCCAGTGTCTTATTAAGCAGGGGTAGTAGGTAACGGTCTTTGCGAGTTATATTATTAAGCTTATAGTAGTTAATATAGAAATAAAGTCCTCTATTTAGCTTTTTAGTAAAAAGAATAGGTAAGGTAAAAGGGGCCTAGCTAGGCTTAATAAACCCTTTACTAGGTTATTAATAAGGTACTACTTAGTAGCCTATAATTTAGCAATAGATTATTTATAGAGGGGGGTATAGCTAAAGATATTTTCCTTATCTAGCTTTATTTTAATCTTATAGTTATATAGTTAGTAAGGTAGAAGTATATTAGATACTGCCTTAGAGAATATATCCTTAAACTTTTAGTATTAATAGAGTAGTTTCTATTCTACTGGCTCCTTATCTATAGGCTCGCTTTTCAATCTACTAAGCTTACTTTTCTTTTTCTTAATTATTTAATTAATTTTATATAAGCTAGTAGTAAAGGCGATAGTATTAGGCTAGACTAAGTTCTAGTAAAATCCTATAGCATTAATATAGTAGATATTAACTAGTGGGAGGTCTATAGGTTTCTTTACAGACTTTTATTAGGCCATATTTTGCGGTATAGAGTTTATAATCTTCCTTAGCTTATATTCTATTTTCTATAAGTTATCCTTTTAGTCAATTAGTTTAATATAGCGTCTGGTATTCCTAGCCTTTATTTATAGCTATTTAGGGGGCTTAAATAGGTTATTACTAACTTTTAAGGTCTTTAATACGGGTAGTATAATATAGGTAGTCTAGGAGCGGCATAGCATACAAACCCGTTATAGATTAAGCTGTATATCTTTCTTAAAGGCCTTGTCCCTATATATAGCGTCAGCCTAGTAAGTAGTGTTTATCTACGGTTATATAAGGTGTTTTATTATAATACTAATTTCTTTTATAAAGGAGGGTATTAGGGGTATAGTTTTGGGCTAGATAAGCAGCTATCTAGCCAACTATAATATTTAGATTTAGTATTTGGGCCATAGAAGAACCCAAAAAAGGCCTCCCTAAATTACTTCTTAAACTACCCTAAAAGGTCTAAACAGCCTGCCTTTAAAGTATAATAGGTAGGTATAAGTAAATAGCTATAGCACTACTTAAGAAGGATGCTAATATCCCCCCCTATAACTATATATTAAAGCTACTATAATATAAAGGGTATAAAAGGAGCGTAACTTTAATATTATATAGTATATTAAGATACGCCTAAATAAACTATAGAGGGACCTTAGGGTACCCTATAGGAGAGTAAACCAATAAACCTAAAGTAGGGAAGATATATTAGAGAAATAGGTAAAGAAAGTAGAAAAAGAATAGTACTATATTAGGGCCTAAGCCTATATAAAGGAGGAAGGGAGACGTATAAAAGACTAGTAAAGATAATAGCAAAAGAGAGGAAAAAGCTAAAGTAGAGTATAAAAGAGTACTAGGAAACTATCTACTATAATATAATACTAGAGAGGTATATAGAAGTTAAAGGTATAAAGGCTAACTTAGGTAAGAGGAACCTAAGCTATAGTATAGTTAATACTATAGGGGGTAAATACTTAAGGACTTTAAGAAGGCCTAATAAAGGTAGAAAATATAATAGTAATACTCTTAAGAATAGGAATAATAGAACTAAAATATTAGCTTTATTAGGTAAGTGTCTTAGTAGGTAGCCTAAGATATAAATATAGCTTGCTAAGACAGATACTAAAACACGTAATACTATTATACCCCTTGCGTACTAACTAAGAAGTAATACTCTTAGTAGCTAGCATAGAGAACTATAGTATACTACTCTTAATATAAAAAGGTCTTAAGGCGGTTACATAGTAGCTTATTAGCTAAAATATACTAAACTAGTTCTAGGTTATAAAGGAAATAGTAATAAAAGGTAAAGAGGTGAGTAATAGGTGGCCTCTAATAACTCTACAGTAGTAGAGTAAAGTTTGCGATACTAGCGTATCTATAGGCTTGTTATAGTAGTAGTGGTTTCTAAAAGGGTTAAAAAGTAAGGTAGTAGAGCACCATAGGTAACTTATAGGCGCTAAGTAGGCGAGTTTTAAAAGGCGAGGGGATAGATTATAGGGTTTTCTTAGATAGAGTTTTCTCCCTATATATAAATAAGAAGTAGTTTACGTAGGCCTAATAGGGATCTAAATCGAACATTAAGCAATAAATAATTATTATAATTATTAAATCTAGCTCTTCTATCTTCTTTTAAGATAACTCTTTAAGGTAAAGATCTTTTAATTAATCCTATATTGCTTCTTTTATATAACTAATTTTAAAAGTTAGAAGTTAAATATATAGTATTTATAACAGAATAAAAGACAGGTTTTTTTATTTTATATATACTTATTATTGCTTAGTAGACGGGTATACGTCTATATTAAATAAGCTAAGCAACCTCTTATATTTATCGATTTAGAGGTATTAATAGAGTTAGGAGTTTCTAATTCCGCTTCTAAGGTTATATTTTATATAATAATTAAGAAAAAGATGACTAAAAATTTATTTAGAGTATGCTAGGACTTATCGCGTAATAGATATCCTTATTGCGATAAGGATATCCATTATATCTTATTAGTGTTACGGACGCTTTAAGTACAATATTACGACTACTTAGGGAAGAGTTGGAAGAAGCTAGTTAGTTAATTTAGGCACAGTCTAGAATAGAGCCGGTAGAGCTATATAACGAGGAATAGTAACTAAGGTTATATAACGTGATCTATATAATCTATATAATCTATAGGATCTATAATAGAGTAGATAGAGTATATGTATATTACGTATAAGAAGGATTTTATAGGAGTACGGTTATATATTTAAGGACCCTTAGTCCCTACCTAGATAGTTCCTTCTTTATAATAATTCTTAGAATATAATTAGAGTTAATCTATTAGGTAACTACTCCACCAGTTATTATTACGTTGTTAACTTTAATTTGCATTACCTATATACCTAGCCTATTAATAAGCCTGTTGTAGTTCTTACTATAAGGTTCCGTTATATAATTACTACCTAGTTATAGTATTAAATATAAAAAGTTAAACAACATACCACTAAAAATAGCTACTATAACGCTATTAATGGCGGCAACTACTTTAAGATTAAGTAACGACACTAGTATAATAAACACTAACTTATAATAACCTATAACGGTTAGATAATTATAAGAGATAGTTAACTAGCTAATAGAAAATAATATAACGTTAGAAAATAGGTTTAATGGGATATGAGCAGTAAAGATTAAGCTACTATTAATTAAAAGGTATTTAGGAGAAAGGTTAAAGCTTAAAGGATTTCTTATGTAAATGTACTTTAAGGTATTATAAGAAGGGGCGAAGCTGCTAATATTTATGGACTGGGTAGCGTATACGGGACTATTCCTAACAGGAAGAGCACTTAAGTGGTTTAAACTTTACCTTATAGAGATACAGGCGAATGGAATAACGACTACTAACTAAAATATGCGATTTATGTTCTTAAGTTAGGAAGGGTTTACAGAACAACTTATATAAATATTTAGAGACCTAAAATTAATAACTACGGTAGAAAGAAAACTCTAGAATATTATGCAACGAACCTTAGCAATTAAATATATAACGTAGTTCTAAACGTTAGCGATATAAGTAGAGTAGAATAATAAGGCGCTTATGGCACAGTATAAATAAGGACTTAAGGTTAAAGTCTAGGACGTAATTATCCTAATAGAAGATACGGACACCCTAAGGGAACTAATAGATTAGGTAATTAAGATTAATAATTAGATCTACTAAAGGGAGTAGACTAAAAAGGGTTAGAATAGAGTTCTATAGTTATATAAGGCGCAGAGCACGCAATGACTAAAGCTAAGTTAGAAACTGTGGTATGGCGCAGAGCTAATAGACCTAAGTGGTACTAGAGAAGCCTATAAAGGATAGAGTAAAAAACTATAGAAACCTAAAGGGTAAGGATTAAGTAATTAAAGACCTAAGGAGCAGAGGCTAAACTAAGGATCTTAGTAGCAGAAGACGTTCAGGCGGACTCTATAATAGGAAAAATAGTTTTAAAAAAGAGCTTATATAAATTGCGGAATTTATAAGGACGCTAAGTACGGCGTAAGCTATTGGCTATAAGAGCTACATTTAGCGGAATGTAAAGGAACTAATGAACCAGTTCGCAGATCAGACATTAACGACGATGAATTTAACGTAGGCGAAACATTTTATAATAACGAGGTAATAAGAGCAGCTTACTAGGAGTATGCAGACCTCTAAGATGTTATACTAGAGGTAGAGGATGATTCTACTATAGAATAGGGAATATTAGTAGGGATTAAGACCCCACTAGATACGATGTCTATCGCTTTACAAGACGTAAGAGAAGTAGGGTAGCGAACTACTTTGGCACTTAATAAAGGCAAAAGGCTAAAGGCTTAAGATTCTTAAGATAAGATAAAAAATAACTAAGATTCTTAAGATGAGATAAGGTAAGCTTAAGGACCTATAATAGACGATAACTGATAAAGTAGAGCAATAGCTTAGTTTAGCAATATACGAATAAGCTTAGGACGAAGTTTCCTAAAGGTATAAGACTCTCAAGACGAGATAAGTAAGATTTAAGACTCTTAAGATGAGATGAGAATACCTAAGCCTAGTTGGACTAAGGTAGGAGCTAAGCTTAAGTTAGAAGCAAGCTTAGGATTAAAGAATCCACGGAATTAAAAATTTGGAGTATAAATTAGGACACCTATAAATAAGAAGTAAGAGACTTCGCCGCGGACTAGAGAATCTGCAATTTAAACAGTAATTAGACTAGGAGATAGATATATAAACCCAGAAGACTTATTAGGGGAATATAGTGTTTAACCTAAGGATTAAAAAGCCGATACTAAGATTAAGAAGTAAGGAGACTTTAAGGATCTACTCGTAAGATATAAAAAGAAAGAAACTATAGAGGAATTTAGGGCAAGAATTACCTTATAGTAAGAACAGAAACTAGATAAGAGATCTAGCACACTAGGCCGTATAAGGGACAGAGTACCCGTATAAAGAATTACTAATAGGCCTAAAGTAGGCACACTAAGAGCTAAGTGGCTTACCGAACTAGAATAAGAAGAGGATTTAGGGATTCTAACTAGGTTTAAGGAATGACATACTAAGGGCTGTTACGACGCAGTAATAAGAAGATACTTCCTTACGGATAAGCCGTATATACTTTAGTAGTTATACTAAAAGTGGTATAGATAAAGGCACAATGATAAATGGGAAGATTTCTATATGTAGCTGGATAAGAAAGTTATCCAAAACCACCTAATTATAGAAAAGGCCATAAACCATATTAAAGGGGCCTTAATTATAATATTAAAGGATCTAAAGGAGCGCTTAGAGGACTAGAGAAGTAAGAGATATATCTTAGTACCTATAAACGAAGTTATAACGCTTAGATTAACATAATAAAGGTTTAAACTTAAGGATAAAGACGAGCTAAGAGTTAACCTAAGACACTAAGTATATTACACGCTATTGTGGATTGTATATATAGACGATGCGTATAACATATATAAAGCACCAAAGGATAAGCACTATAAGTATCCTATAAGAATATATTAGATAATAAAAGAATAGAAATATAGGAATACTAAGTATATACATAGTTAGCATCTAGTAAAAGTTTAGGAGTTAGGTAACTTAATACTTTAACTAGAAAAATTCCTTATAGAAGAATACCTAGATAGATAATAGTGGTAGGAATGCCTAGAGAATACGTGTCCTTAGTATATTAAAGATAAAAAGTAAACTAAGTATTGGCTAAAGATGGACTAAGTATAAGCCAGATTAAGTAGCTAATAGTTAGGAAAAGTAGAGGCCTACGGGACTAAAGGGAGCTAGTAGTAGAGCCTTAGACCCTTAAAGGAATTTAAGAACAACACCTAAATTTATAAGTTAATTAGTAAGATTAGCAGTTTAAAGCGCTAATAAATAGTAGAGTAATAAGAAACTATATTTTACTAGTAGTAGTTAAGAGAATAGGACTACCTTATAGACAGAAGGAACAACCTTATTTATTAGTTACGATTTTAGGAGATCTAATAGCCTATAGAGGAGGGATTATTAACCTTAAAATAGGACCTATTTAGCTAACTATTAAAGGAAGACGAATTAAGATATCTTTTAATATCCTACTATTAGGATAGGATGAGGTAGTATTAGCAATGCCTTAGTTATAGGAATATAATCTAAGGATTAATTAGGTTATAGGTTAGGTTAATATTAGAGATACTTAATAACGCAAGATACAATAATAAGCTAAGATAGTTTAGTACTAAGTAGGAGCGATCTATAAGGAAACAGAAAAAGGGTTAAGCTATATACTAAAGAGATACTATAAGTATGGTAAGAAACTATAGTTATTGGAAAGTAAAAAGCTGTTAGAGTATATAGTATAGGACTATAAGATAGAATTAGAACTAGNAATAAGTCTAAGGTTTTTTNTAANCTANAAGCTTACTAAANANGANGGTANAGCATTAAAAGAGTTTATCTAGGAAAACCTATAAAAGGGATATATTAGACTATTATAGTTATTAGCGGGTTATCTAGTACTATTTATACTAAAGGAAAATAGCAAACTAAGGCTATATATTAACTATAGACAGTTAAATAGCATTACTAGGAAGGATAGGTATTCTTTACCCTTAATTAGCAAAATCTAAGATAGGATAGGTAACGCGTAAATCTTTATAAAGATAGATCTAAGATAGGCGTACTACTAGATTAGGATTAAGGAAGATAATAAATAAAAGGCAGCCTTTAGATTAAAGAAAGGACTATATAAACTATTAATTATGCAATTTGGGCTTATAAACGTACTAGTAATATTCTAAAAGCGTATTAACAATATATTAGGAGAATACTTAGATAAATTTATTATAGTATACTTTAATAATATTATTATCTACTTAATAACTAAGGAAGAATATGGGGAATATGTTAAATGGGTTTTAAAGAGACTACAAAAAGAACAGATACTAGTAATAATTAAAAAATACGAGTTCTTTACCAGGAAGACCAATTTTATAGAATTTATTATTAAACTAGTTTAACTTAGCATAGATCTAAAAAAGATTAAGGCTATAGTAAATTAGTAAGAACTAGAAAATATTACACAGTTAAGATTGTTCCTAGGGTTTTGCAATTACTATAGAAGGTTTATAGCGCAATAGTTAAAGGATATTAAACCATTTACGCAATTAACGAAGAAAGAAAAACTATAGGTATAGGGAGAGGAATAGTAAGAACTTTTTAAGAAAGTTAAAGAGTTGTTTACCTAGGAGCTAGTTCTTAAAATCTATTAACTAGGACTAGGAATGGTTATAGAAATAAATGTATTAGATTATATACTAGGGGTATACTTTATATAAAAATATTAAGATAGATAGCACCTAGTGGCATACTATAGTTAAAAGATAACACTACTAGAGTTAAACTATAACATCTATAACAAGGAGTTATTAGGTATAGTTATAGCACTAAAGAAATAAAGAGTATTCTTATAAGGTATAAAAAAACTATTTATAGTTAAAACAGATTATAAGAACCTAATAGAATTCCTAATAATAAAGGAACTTAACTAAAGACAGGTTAGATAGGCAGAGATGCTTATAGAATACTATTTTAAGATTTAGTATATTAAGGGTATAGATAATATATAAGTAGATGCTCTAAGTTAAAAGGCTAAACTATAAAATGATGAGAAGCTATTAGGGGCTTTACTACGGAAAGATATAGACGGATTGATTAGGTATAATTATCTAAAAATTATAGTAACTTAAAAAGAGCTAGATAAAATCTATAAAATATTAAAAAGCTTTTAGATATAAAGGATTCTAAAAGTATAGCTAGAAGATCTATAGATAGATATATATAAGAATTAAGAAGCGACGTATATCCTAAAGAGTATAGCGGAGTAATTTATAGAAGATTTCTATAAGGGATTAACTTAAGGATATAATGGAGCTATGGGCTTAGTATTAAAACTCTAGGAGGAGTATATTATTAATAAAATTTAGGGCTTAGCGCGAAAAATTATAAAGGAATATCTAGATTGCTAAAGGAATAAACTAACGAGGCATAAGCTATATAGAGGGCTATAACCTATTAAGATACTAGATAGACTATAGGAAGTTATATTATAGGACTTTATTATTAAGTTACTAAAGTTAAGAGATCCTATTACTAGATAAGATTATAACGCGATCTTAGTAATAATAGATAAGCTTATAAAGTAGGGATACTTTATAGCCTATATAGAAGAAATATTAGTAGAAGATATTGCTAGAATTTATATTAAAGAAGTGTTTGTAAGATATGGAGTACTAAGTAAAATTATATTAGATAGAGATTTAAGATTTATAGTAGTATTTTAGAAGGTATTCTTAGCGGAATAAGGAGTTAGAGTAGTAACTTTTACTATATATTATCTATAGACAGATAATTAAACGGAAAGACTAAATTAGATACTAGAGTAGTATCTAAAATACTATATTAATTACGCATAGAATAATTGGGTATTATTATTACTAATTATATAATTTATATATAATATAACTTTATAGGAAGGAATAGGTATATTACTATTTAAGGCGAATTATAGATACGAGCTAAGAATATTATTATTACTATATTAAGTAAAGAAGACGAGTAGTATAGCTAAATAGAGAATAGAGATATTAATAATAATAATAATAATTCATTGCTTAACATCCGATTTGGATCCCTATTGGGCCTACGCGGACTACTCCTTATTTACATATGGGGAGAAAACTCTATTTAAGAAAAATAAGAAAACCCCGTGATCTATCTCCCCGCCTTTTAGGACTCGCCTACTTAGCGCCTACGAGTCGCCTATAGTGCTCTACTACCTTACTATTTGACCTCCTTAGGAACCACTGCTGCCGTAATAAGCCTATAGACGCGCTAGTATTATAAACTATTACTCTACTACTATAGAGTTACTAGGGGGTACCTGTTACTTGCCCCCTTGCCTTTTATTACCATTTCCCTTATAACCCGGAACTGATTTAGCATATTTTAACTAATAAGCCACTAGGTAACCGCCTTAAGGCCTTTTTATATTAAGAGCAGTGTATTATAGTTTTCTATGCTAGCTGTTAAGAGCATTATTTCTTAATTAGTGTGTAGGGGGTATAGCAGTATTACGTGTTTTGGTGTCTATCTTAGCTAGCCACATTCGCATCTCAGGCTACCTATTAGGATACCCACCTAGTAAAGCCAATCTTTTAGTTCTATTATTCCTGTTCTTAAGAGTGTTGCTATTATATTTTCTGCCTTTATTAGGCCTTCTTGGAGCCCTTAGGTATTTACCCCCTATAGCGTTAACTATGCTATAGCTTGGGTTTATCTTACCTAAGTTAGCCTCTATACCTTTAACTCCTATTTGCCTCTCCAGCGTTAGTTTAACCAGTATTATATTGCGGTAGATGGTTTCCCGGTATTCTTACGTGTTCTACTTTAGCTCCTTTCTCTGTCTTGCTATTATCTTTGCTAACCTCTTATACGTCTCCCTTCCTCCTCTATATAGGCCTAGGCCCTAAAGCGGCACCATTCTTCTTCTACTTTCTTTACCTATTTCTCTAATATCTCTTCCCTACTTTAGAGTTGTTGGTTTATTCTCTTACGGGGCACCCTAGGGTCCCTCTATAGTTTACTTAGGCGTGTCTTAATGTACTTTATAATATTAGAGTTGCGTTTATTTTATGTCCTTTATATTACAGCGGCTTTAATATATAACTGTAGGGGGGGAATATTAGATTCCTTCTTAAGTAGTACTGTAGCCGTTTACTTATACCCGCCTATAATACTCTNGAGGTAGGCTGTCTNGACCTTTTAAAGTGGTTTAAGGAGTAATTTAGGGGGGCCCTTTTTAGTTTCTCTAATGGCCTAAATACTAGATTTATATGTTATAGTTGGCTGGATGACTGCTGTATATAGTAGGCGTAACCTTTAGAAGCATGGACCCTATATAAAGTTAACAATCCTGGATAAAGCGATAAACTGTGCTTGGCCTTTATAGGCCACTTATACCGCATATGCGCTCCACTAGAGCTTACTGTCTACCTATACTCCTAATACCCTTAGGCCCTAAACTGGTTAACCCTTAAAGCCTTAGATGCGAATTATATACTAGAGATCTACAGATTAGTTGCGTTTTCTTATAAAATGGATTAGCTAGTATTTCTCTAGTAAGAATTGGACTCTATAATGTTTTGCCCATTCTATATAAGTATTATAGGCTTTCTCTAGTGTTCTGTAATTCTTTACGGCTATTAGCCCGTATATAATTAGGTTTATGTTATTAATAAAGCCTATTCCTTAGGTCACCCCTTCCTTAAAGGAGTTAAGTAGGTTGCTTATAAAGAAAAGGAAGAGTATAGGCGAGAGGGGTAATCCTTATAATATTCCTGTTGTAACTATAATAGGGGGGCTCTAGTATCCGCTAAAGACTAGTAATATTTCTTTCTAGCCTATAAACCCTTAGATAAATTATATAATCTATTCTAGGAAGCCCTTTGCCCTAAGGATATACAGGAGACGCTTATGGGGTATATTGTTGTAGGCACTACTGATATCTAAGCTAAGCATTGATACTATAAAGTCCTTTCGTATCGCCTATGCAGATTTAATGGTGGTAGCGAATAACGTAAGTGCTGATAGTATTAAGCGGTTCTTTCTTGCCCCTATTTGGCTTTATGGTAGTAGGGTGTGTTCCTTTACTATATCTACTATGCGTTCCGCTATTACCCTTTTTAAGATCTTGCTAAGGGTGTTTTTTAAGGCAATAGGGCGGTAGCTTCCTGGGATTGAGTAATCTGCTTTGCCTTCTTTTCGTAGGATAACCGTCGTCATAGATCTTCTAATTCGCGGGTAGTAGCCTATAGCAAAGCATGCTCTGGCTATATCTGTAAGCTAAGGTGCTATAAGTGGCCCATAGGTTTTTAGGGCCTTATTTGGAATCCCATCTGGTCCTGGTACTGTATTATTTAAAAGGCGGCTAATAGTTCTAGCCATTTCCTCTGTTGTTATATCGCTGTCAACCCGTAGGCGAGTCACCGGTGTTTCACCTGTGATATTACTGAGGTCTGCTGGAGCCGGTTAGGGGAAGAACCTTTCTATAAGGATCTTTGCCTTCTTATTATTGTCGTTTGTGGCCTGTGATTCTCCTACTCTTCGTAGGGGTGGTAGGTGTGGGTCTTCTGCTAGGCGCCCTGCCTTTTTCTTTACCCATTTCGCTATAGCCCAAAGGCCCTTATTATGGGGGAGAATAGAGATATTAATAAATCTTTATAAGAACCTTATAGGAATAGTAAAGATAGTATAGTAAAGAATAAAAAAGTACTATAATGCTAAAAGATCTAAGGGACTAGATCTTAAGGAGGGAGATAAAGCGTAGCTACTATATAAAATTTTTAAAAGTTAACAACTAAGTAAGAAGTTAGACTACGTTAGACTAGGACCTTTTAAAATTAAGTAAAGGATTTTACTAGTTACGTTTAAGTTAAACCTACTAGCCAGAATAAAGATCTACCCTATATAGTATATTATAATGCTAGAGCCAGTATACGGGAATATTAAGCTATTAATTTATAAAGTAGATATGTATAAAGAATAAAAAAAAGATAAATAGTAAGTTTTAAAGATTATTAACTATAAGGACATTAACGATAAAATATAGTACGAGGTAAAGTGGATAAGCTACACTAAGACTACCTAAAAACTACTAAAGAATTTAAAAAACGTTATAGGAAAGGTATAGGAGTATCGGAAGAGATTAGGTTAGGTAATATTAATAAAAAAGGATTACTAAAAAATAAGTTACCTAAGGGGGACCTAAGAAGAGCAGTTGCTAAACTACTTAGATCTATTTCCTTCTCTATTAAAAGAGAATCTATTCTTTTATCGCTAAGTTCTTATAGACCTTATTTTATAAGTTTCTACTTCTTAAAATAAACCTTCTTACGTACCTTCTTAAGACGGATTAACTAAGCGAACGCCGCAAGATAAGACTTAAGGGCCTGTTGCTAAGCATTAGCAGCCTCCTATTTAGCGTCTTAAGAACGGCGTAGTTTAGTAAAAGTAATAGATAGTTTATTATTTAGCTACGTAGCAGCAGATTAAATATAAGACCCTAAGATAAATTCATTAGGGAACTAGACGACTATTAAGAGTAATAGGTTATATATATTTAGTATTAGAGATAGAGCGAACGTTATAGGATAAATAAATATTTGCTTTAGTGCACTTTAAGTAAGAGGACGGTTATTATAAAAATAGGTTCGTTAATATAATATAAACTAACCCCTCTTTTAAATAGCGAGAATATAGAGACGGTATAATCTTACTAAGAGATAGTATTATAGCTATAGTACGAACACAATAAGCAGTTAAAGAGGAAGAAATTACTTTAGGTATAATAAGTAATAATACTAACCAAATTAATTAGACGGATATTACACCTCTAGTAAACAACTTAGAGATATTTAGAATCTTTAAGGACAAAGATAAAAAGGAGGGAGATAGTGTTATGGACGCTTTAAGTATAATATTATAACTACTTAGGAAAGAGTTAGAAGAAGCTAGTTAGTTAATTTAGGTACAGTTTAGAATAGAGCTAGTAAAGCTATATAACGAGGAATAGTAACTAAGGTTATATAATATAATCTATATAATTTATATAATCTACGGGATCTATAATAGAGTAGATAGAGTATATATATATTACATATAAGAAGAATTTTATAGGAGTACGGTTATATATTTAAGGACCCTTAGTCCCTACCTAGATAGTTCCTTCTTTATAGTAATTCTCAGAATATAATTAGAGTTAATCTATTAGGCAACCACTCTACTAGTTATTATTACATTATTAACTTTAATTTGCATTACCTACACACCTAGCCTATTAACGAGCCCATCGTAGTTCTTGCTATAAGGTTCCGTTACAATCGGGATAAGATTTTATCTAAAACTACACTAAAGTATCCTCTAACTATTCGCTTTTAAATGGCTATAAAAAAAGAATATAACGACTTAAAATGCTAAGGAATATTTAAATCTATATAAAAAGAAGAGGTAAGTAATAAGTAAATCCTTTTACTAAAATAGGTCTTTAAATATAAGTTTAATAGTAATAGCTACCTATAAAAGCTAAAAGCTTAATTATATATTTATTAAAACTTATAAATTACTAAAGAAGAAACCTATACAGTAACCCTAGCAGCTTAAATATTCTATACTCTTATAGCTATAGCAGCTATATTTAATCTAGAAATTCAATAGTATAACGCTGTAAATATATTTATAAATACTAAATTAGGGAAACTAGTCTATTACTACTACCTAGAAAGATTTAATTAAAAAAGATATATCCTAAAGCTACTTATAGCGCTATATAGATTAAAAATATTACTATTACTTTAGTATAAAGAACTTACCAGTATATTAGCCGAATTGGATTAAAACCTATACTAGGCACTAACTACCTATACACTAATAAATAACTTATTATCTTTTTCTATAACGTACTCCATAAGCGAGTCGGCCACACAAGCAAGTCGGCCACCTTGCCAAGAGAACAGCTCCATTAACTTTCAGCTATTATAGATCAACCACGCAAGCCTCAATTAGGCTATAGCGAAGGGAAGATATCTCTAGCTATATCAGCTATTCAAAAAAGTCAACTCCAGAGCATGCGACGTGCTGCAATAGTGTACAATGTCCCCCAAACCACGCTTTAAGACCAACGTGCCGGCAAGGCTTCACAACACAATTACGAGCCTAATTCAAAGAAACTCACAAAGCCTGAGGAATCAGTTATTATTCAGCATATACTCAACCTAGATTTACGTGGATTTGCACCTAAACTAAGCGCTATACAAGATATGGCTAATTAATTACTCGGCGCGCGCGCTACCGGCCAAGTTGGTATTAACTAGCCAGGTAACTTCGTACGGCGAACTCCTAAGCTTAAAACACAATTTAATCAAAAGTACAATTACCAGAGAGCTAAATGCGAGGATCTAGAGGTTATTAAGCAGTGGTTTAAGCTTATACGCAATACAAAGGCCAAGTATAGCATTACCGATAACAACTCTTACAACTTCAACAAAAGCGGCTTCCAGATAGGTATTATTTCAACAGGAGTAGTTGTTATAGGCTCTAAAAGACGCAATCGGCTAAAGGCTATACAGCCAGGTAACCGCGAATAGACTACGGTAATCTAGGGAATTAACGCTCAAGGGTGGGCAATTCCGCCGTTTATTATCTTCGCCGGAAAGTATTACCTCTCTATATGGTACAAAGGCAACGATATACCACCAGATTGGGTTATATCATTAAGCAACAATAGCTAAACAATAAATAAGCTTGGTATTAAGTGGTTGCGGCACTTTAAAAGACATATAAAGGACCGCACCATAGGCACCTATCGCCTGCTAATTCTTAACGGCTATAAGAGCCACAACTCGCTTGAATTCCAAGACATTTATAAAGAGAATAAGATTATTACGCTCTGTATACCACCGCATTTATTATACCTGCTTCAGCCGCTTAACATAGGCTATTTTGCGCCAATAAAGAAGGCATATAGGCAGCAGGTTAAAGCCCTAATACGCAATTACGTCAACTATATCACGAAGCTAGAGTTCCTACCAGCCTTTAAAGCAGCCTTTACTGCCTTAATTATAGAGAGTAATATCCGTGGAAGCTTCCAAGGTGCTAGCCTAGTTCCATTTAACCCAGATGCTATACTATTAGAGCTTAATATTCAATTATATACGCCAACACCCCCCTCTACAGAAGATACCCTATAGGAGTCAAAAACACTAAGTAACCCTACTAAATTAGGGTCTTAATCAGCATTAATTTGTAATCGGATTCAAAGGCATTAAAATAGCTTACCTACTTCTATTATTTAATTACTTAATCAGCTTACAAAAGGCGCTAAGATAATAATGCATTTAGCTGTATTATTGCGCTCACAAGTCACTAACCTTTAGAAGGCAAATGAGGCTATATCAAAGCGTAGACAGCGCAAAAAAAGGCAGAGGGCTCTAAAATAATTGGTTAAAAGAACGCTGGTGTGCAAATTAAGGGTGAAAGACGTTAAAAAGGGTTATGCTTAAATGGGAACGCGAAGCAGCAAAAGCGCTATAGACGCTGCGGTAAGACAGGACATAATACTCGAACGTGTCAAAATAATGCAGAAATTACTGTAGATTAGACTGCAAGTTGTATATAATTAATATTTATTGGCGTTATAAAGTTATTCGCGTGCAAAGCTGTGAAAAGGTGGTGAGGTGGCCGACTCGCTTGTGTGGCCGACTCGCTTGTGGAGTACGTTATAGATAATATTACTATTCTATTTACTAAAAAGATCTTTTAAAACTAGAAGAATTTAAAGCTAAACTACTACACTAATACAAAATCTATATATTAGGAGACATATAATAGTTCTTAAATTTTTTAATTAAATAAGATTAAATAAGTAGAAAGATCTAACTTTATTAAAATTCCTATATTAAAAAAAATAGCCAATTAATTTAATATTTATCTAGAAAGATTTTTTAAAGTATTACTTCCTACTAAAGAACTAATTCTATTTAATTAGTAAATAAATCCTTAATAAATACTAGTCTCCTAGTAACGAGTTAGTTCGCTTATATATCTTGCTATATTTAGAAAACCTAATATTACTAAGATATATTCTAAACTAGCTAAATTCCTAACTAATCTAAATTGGAAACACCTTAGCGCAGTAAACTAAGCTATTATCTATTGCCTTAAAATAAAATTAGTAGCTATTAAATACTCTAGCAAAGTATTTAGAGTATATATCTACTTTAGGAACCCTAAAGAAGAAGATATAACCTTTTATAGAGTATCTAATATAGCTTTTATAGATTGTAAAGAGACTAAATAAAGTTTTTAAGGATATCTATTTATACTATTTAGAGGATTAATTAACTAGAAAGTGACCTTATAATAATCTATTACTTAATTAACTACTAAGGTAGGACTTCTCTCCCTATCTACTACTGCTATTAAAATTATCTAGGAGTAACAATTCTTTAAAGTAATTAGTTTTAATTTAGAATGTAAATTTACTCTACTATATAATAATATATAAACTATCCGCCTAATAAGATAGGATATATCCAAACTTAACACTAAACTCCGATATATTAACGTCTATTAGCACTGGCTTAGAGAGAAGTCTAAGATAAAAAAAATAGACGTCTAATAGGTTCCTACAGCTAAAATACCTACTAACGGCCTTACTAAGATCCTATTTTACTAAAAGCACGAAGTATAAAGTAATTAAATTTAGTAGATATTTGATTTTAGATTACTGCTATATTATCTAATAAAGACTCTTAAACATTACCTTAACCCTTTTACTACTCCTAAAATGTATTTAAATTTCTTATTCTAGTATATTTTTTTACCTTTATTTGTTTTCTATAGCTTTAACTACGCTATTAAATCTAGGGGTATGTATAACTAACTACTGGTACTCTACTAAAACACTACTTTATCTTACCTATATATTACTCTATTTTGGTTATAGATTAGTCTCTCCTTTTATTAATTTATATATACCTTCCTTGTATATATATATAGAGGCTTTAAAGCTGTATTTAAAATCAAGTTACTTATTTAATTCCTATATACTATAAAGCTTATATCTTGTATAAGAATAATAAAATTAAATATATATTCTAAATATCTTATAACGTATTCCACCATCGAGCCGGCAGAACCATCGAGCCGGCAAGTCCATTTCCCCACCAAAAATTATAAAAATCACAATATAATATCTTAATAACCACTTAATAATAAATTCTAATAATTTAGATTTAGACTTTTATATACACTCTACAGCTTCTATTAAAGTTGCATAGTAAATAGTTTAGTAGTTTTTAAAGTATTAAAATTTAGGGGCCAAAATATAGCCAAATTACTATATCTTAAAAACTACTAAACTATTTACTATGCAACTTTAATAGAAGCTGTAGAGTGTATATAAAAGTCTAAATCTAAATTATTAGAATTTATTATTAAGTGGTTGTTAAGATATTATATTGTGATTTTTATAATTTTTGGTGGGGAAATGGACTTGCCGGCTCGATGGTTCTGCCGGCTCGATGGTGGAATACGTTAATCTATTATATTTGTAATATATATAATATACGCTAGATATACTTTTTATCTTTTATATATTTAATACCTAATATCTTTAGGGTTTATAGGCTCTATCCCGTTTACAGCTGCCTATATCTATTTTGCTAGTATTAATCTATCGCATAGTCTTGCTAAGTTTGTAATAATATCCTTATATAGAATATATAGAATAGAAGGGTAGCTTAGGGCAATTATTTAGAGGAACTATCTAACTTATTCGTAAATATTTAAGAACCTTTACGTCTATAATTATACTAAATTAAAAGTCCGGACAGTCTTCTAAATCCATATTCTGCCGCTCCCTTTGCTGCTACGAAAATGGGATCTTCATAGAGGTATTCAGGAGCCTCAGGTTGCAGTTCCGCTAACAAATTTTTAACCATCTCTAAGAAATGTCGATTGCTTGCGCTTTCTCCTTGAAAGATTACTATTTTGATAGGAAGGCTGACAAATTTCTTCGTCACCACATAAATGCGGCTGTACACCATGTCCCAGTATTGTTGCTTCTCTTCCTCGCCACTAGGCATAGATCCAAGTCCAACATCCCAGCTATTTGAGTAGAGATCTACTCGCATGTCCGGATATTTCGAGAACAGGTATGCATAGGAGAGATAACCCTGGTGGACCTCAAGGGTCGTCTCTGTAAAAAGGAGCGAGACAACTACCTCTACCGGCATAGTTTCCATTTCCTTATTACATGCATCGGTGTCATTGAAATCTCGGCACAGCCCGAACCCGTTACCGGCGTATCCGGACCAGAGCTCAAACTGTACAGGGCAACCCCAGCATGCCTCAAGATACTCAAGGCCGGCGTACTCCAACGCATCAACCATATCTTCGTGATATAACGCTGGTAACTCAGGCCTTGTTACTACAGCAGTTTTGATCTTTTCACCCAGCTTTTCTTCGGTAGCTTTACGGAGCTGCCTAATCATATTGCCTAGTTTTCCTACGTCCGAGGAGGCAGGGAGGCCAAGATTCTTCCGAAAAGAGCGCATCATCTCGCGTGGTTTATCCCATAAGGAGTCAAAAGCGAATCGATATGGAGGACTAAATATTCATAGTCAGATTTATTACGCATAGGTCTTGAGGCATTATACGTACTGCAGGTGCTGTGATGACTCTAGCGAGAGGTATTTCATTGTCTCCTGGTACGCAGGCGAAGAATCTATTTTAGCCACGGGAGTGTACGAACCATTCGCATATCTGATTACAGCAGTTCTAATAAAGTCAATGTGGATTCGACCCTATGAGTGAGGATGCGTACCCGTATGAAAGAGTTATATCAAAACCGACTGCATATGGCGGCAAGAACAACCCCCCGTCCGCTGGTTTGAGCATCGGTTGAGACTGAAGTCCTCCGCTCGAGCATACGGAAGGGATGGAGAGCAATACGAGAAGATCTATGAATCTCGTAAAGGCCGAGGGAGAGGAATAACCTGTAGGGTGCCTAAGCAGCATATTCTCTTAGAAGTTGCTAATGGAACGCTGTTGCTGTCTTTCCTGTTACACCCCGGTGGTGGGTTTATGTTTAGCTTTGTTTCTAGGTCGCTGCGGAATTTTCATCTGTTGTGGCGGAGACCGGATAGATATTATCGTAGGAACTGCCAAGCGTGCGGCGAAGTCTTTGCTGCCTAGCTACTTTGCACTTGTCCTTGTGCCTTATCAAATTCCCTTGGTCTCGCATTTACATAGTCCCCACGTTTCCTCTATCCAGGACTGGTGAGTGTGCCTGGCGCTTAAAGATAACGCCCCAAGGCGCGGTCTAACCCGGTTGTGTGGAGCCGTAGAACACGTCACAGGGAAACACCACCAATAATTAAGTGACAAAGATAGCTCTTGCAGGCTTCCCGCTTGTCCAAGAGGACAACTTTTATGCCTGTGCCGGGGTACTGCAGTATTTGGCTCGTTGGATAGTGGCTCAAGGGGCACTGTATTGCATGGATCGGTAGAGTGGCTTAACGATACCCGCTCTGCGAAACTCTTCCAGCTCGCTGAGAATCTACCTTAGCAGCTCTCCATTACCCAACGCACTGGCATATCTGTATCCAGTCTTCAACCTTTTTCTATTCTGGATCGACTACAGTAGCAAAAGAGCTCTCGGAAGAATGGAACTCCTAATCGTTATCCGAATAAACTCATTGGGTGTTCACTGGCAATATATCCCTATCCCATACTCCCCCTTACACCAGCATTTTTAAGCCTCTGCAGCATAATACCGGTATAGCCATAAGTGGGTACTATAATTTCTCTATGCCTCATAGTATTCATAATGTTTCATTTCTCGGAGCCTTTAGCGGAGGCAATATAATGTAAAACTGAATACTTCCAACTCACGTCTTTTCTTCTCTTAAACTCTCTCTCCTTACATATCGTACTGGAGAGGTACGAAACACGTGTTTCCAACTCGTTCAAAGCCACATTCTCATCCATCTGAGGCATTACATTCGGCACCATGCTCTAGCCAAGCTATCAATGGCCTTTCATCAAAATCTTGTTAGAGGCGTTGCAACATTATTGGGATGCGGCATGGGCTCTTCAGGCCACGTTAAAGACATGCTAATTTTAATACCCTCATTCTGTTCCCTTTACCTTGGCAACTGAGCCTTATACGGTGACTTTTTCAATCTGGCCATTTAATGCGTTAAATCTGTCAAGTTTTGCGAGCGCCCTCTATAAAATCTTCGTAGCATAAGCAAGAGCATTAAATCTAGTAATACAGACTGGCGCCCATAACTCTTCCCATTTCATTCTCTAAAATATCTCCATCAGCATATCTCACCTACAGCGACCTAAATTCTTCTCGGTCGACTTACTACTGCTCCCCTACCCCCTTTTTTGCCTATACACTATTTCTATCTAATTATCTGAATCCTCTAGTAGTGTTCCTTTGTATTTTGAACTATTCTTTATAACATGTCACGTACTTTACCATTTTTCATCGTATCCATCCTTGTTCAGCTCGTCTTCGCTACGCCTCTCGGAATCGTACCTTCTCCCTTAACCATAACCAATAGTATGTTGCACTGGGCCTCGTTAGGCGACTCTTGGGCTACAGGAGTGACATGGAAGAAAGAACTTGACTATGACGAAGACCACGATGAGGTAATTAAATGCAGACGCTCTAAAGAATCCTACGCCTACCAGATGTCCCAAAACGATCTCTTGTTCCCAAAGCAAGGGCAGGTTTTCAAATGGCCTGCTTGTTCGGGGTCGGCTTTCGGTGTAATGGCAGCTCAAGCCGAGCAGATGGACGAGGGAACAAGTTTCGCAACATTAACGTGAGTTACTCAGGCTTTACCAGAATCAGAGTCGTATCGCACTAACCACCTCGCAGCATTGGAGGCAACCAACTCGGCTGGGACAATATGGTACAGTCCTGCATCTACGTTCCGGACCCCCTTCGCGTCATCTGCAGTCCTGAGTATCCTGATTCCGCAGGGGATTGCTATAAAGCAATAGAGTTGACGAAGTCAAAACTGAATAACGACAAGGAGTTTCTTAAGACAATCCCCGTAATGATTGGCGCCATAATGGACAGAGGAAAAGCCAAAAATCGGGACTTTCAGTTATATGTTACCAAGTTAGTGATTTCCGAGCAAGAAGTTTGTTTCCTGTGCTCTAACTTGATTTGTTATTCTATAAGTCCTTGGTTGTTTATGCTGACTCTTTAATTTTTAAAGCTATGCCCATCCGTTCAATGTGGACCCGAATTGGTGTGACGAACAGAGTTTCGGCATGTTTTGGTGTAGACCTCGCCTAACTTCGAAACTTCGTCGAGCCTTCAACGACATAGCAGAGACACTAAAGCAGAAGATTGAAGAGGGGGTCCAGTATTTCCAAGACAACGACTACAATGGTCGCAGTCTTCACTACGTTGAAATTAGCCAAGGCTTCGATACCCATCGCTTCTGTGAAACAAACCATACTTTCGAAGACCAGTGGGACGACAACCCTAATAGCGAGAATGTCTGGCTATACAACCCACCAAAACCATTTTGGGTGCCTCAAATGCCTATGCAGAGAGATGTCGATACATGGCTAAGTGAGCACCCCGAAAACGATGTAGGGGTCGGCGGTCCCCCCGATAGGCCCGGCTCGTGAGTGAATCTACACCAAAAATTGCTTAAAGCCAAAGTCACTAACAATATGTTCCAGGGTAATGAGACCATTCCATCCAAAAACAAAAGGCTTTAAGAGTATGGCGGATAACATAATAGGGAAATTGACGGGTCGCAGCAAATAGGTGTTATAAATACGCTACAGTGTTATCAGATTAGATGTAACCGACTACTAGTACCATGCTAAAACACCACTTATATCACCTGCGTATCGCCTACGTATTACTTGCGTATTACCTATTTTAGTTATGTATTAGTCTCCCCTTTTATTTATTTTCTATACCTTCCTCGTATATATATAGAGGCTCTAGAGCTATATTTACAATCAAGTTGCTTATTTAATTCCCCTATACTATAAAGCTTATATTAGATAGAGGCATAGAGCTAAGAAAGGCTAAAGACTAAGCTGTACCTATAGTAAGTACGGAAGATTAAAATAAGGAATTAGAAGTAGTGAGATTGTTTAAATTATTACCTTAGCAAGCTCGGACGGATTCGGGCAGTAGAGTGGCGTGGGTTAGGGGCTACGGTCCTTCTTTATAGGACTTAGTGGTAATATATCCTAATTGTTAGTATAGCTATAAATAGGTAGGTTCTAGTAGTTAGGTTAGAAGAGTATTAGGGTAGCTTATTAGTACGTAATTAAGGTACTAAAGAGTGTCTACTTATTACCTAAGTAAATTAGTAATCTTATTAGATTAGAGTGAAGTAGATTTAACCTCTAAATCTACTCTATATAATAAAAAGCTAGTAAAGCTCTAGGACTTTAATACAGCTCTAGATTAAATATATACTATAAATAGTAAGTTTTAATATTAGGTAGGTATTTAGATAAGAAAGAAAATTTTATTTATATTACGGAGTAGGTATAAACGGTAATAATATATAGTAAAGTAGATACTATTAAGCTATATATATAAACTGTATAATAAAGTTAAGGGGTCGTTCGGTTGCACCTCCATATTCAATATGGAGGCTCCATATTTAACCGAAATGGAGCTCAAATATGAATATGAGGTGGTCGTTCGGTAAATATGACGACTTTTGAATATGGAGCTCCTCCATATCGGCAAGCGCGTCAAAATTGGAAGCTATACTATATACGGTAGTTGAAATGAGGTTCTTGGCACCGTTTCAATATGTAGCCTTCGAGCCTCCGTTCCATATTCCATACGAATATGGAGCTCTCATATACGCGCCAAAGTAACGACTTTTTGTGATATGGCGACTCCACACACCCCGATCGCGATACTGCTGTCGCATTTGCAAGCCTTATCTGATTTTATTATTTTGACCTTCGTGATCGCGATGAGCTTGTTTCCGGGGGGCGTTCGTACTCAGCATACTAATATATGGCGAGGAACAAAGTGGACATCGCAATTGCTCTACGGCCATGAGCAACGACTTGTAAATCTGACTCGTATAAAGCCCGAGGTGTTTAGAAAGCTTCTCGATTAGTTATAACTATATAGCGACTTAAAGGACACAAAGCTTTTATCAGCGGCTGAGAAGCTGTTAATATTCCTAATAATATTTTCCAATAATTCATTATACAGATTGCTGAGTGAGGTAACTTAACACTCATCTGCAACGATCCACTAGTATGTATTTACCTGCCAGCTAAACTTCTGGTATTAATTTGCTGCGTTGTAGAGCTGTATATAAAGTCCTTCCTAGCCTTCTAAAATTATATAAGGAAGTCATTCGGCTTCCTAAGAATTTTACTCTAGAAGAGATTGCTGATAACCCCAAACAATATCCTTTCTTTGCCGATTATATTAGAGCTCTTAATAGCACTTATCTACCGGTTTCTGTAACTGGTGGGTATACAAGACAAGCTCCATAGCGTGGAAGGAAAGGAGGGTTATCGCAGAACGTTCTTATAGCCGTTAATTTCCAGATAAACTTCCTCTATATTCTGGCTAGTTAGGAAGGCTCTGCTCATAACTCTAGAGTCCTTAATTTAGCAAGAGCGAAAGGATTTAAAGCCTTACCTGGTAGATATTACGTTGCAGATGCTGGGTACTCTAATACGCCTATAACCTTAACTCCCTACCGCGGTATACGATATTATCTTTATAAGCAATTGCAGGCAAATATAAGGCCACAGAACGCGAAGGAGCTTTATAATCTTCGGCACGCGGCATTAAGGAATATGGTGGAGCGTACTATAGGAGTTTTTAAGAATCGTTTCCGGTACTTTGAGGCCGGTAGGCGTAGTCTCCCTTTAAGTACGTAGGTGGATGTAGTATACGCTTTAGCTACGGTTTATAACTTTATTAATATAAATAATCCGGATAATCTAGATAACGATCTAGAGGTGGAGTATAAGGTAGAGGATAAGGAAGACGTAGGGCTCGCAGAGGTAGAAAGTAATGTAGTTATAAACCAAAGACGCGATAAGATCGCGAAGCTTATATAGGAGAGTTACTGCCAGGCAATTGGCAGGCCAATTTCTTAAGAATATACATTAGATTTGGGTGTATTTACAATAGAAATCTATATAGTTTCCCTCTTTATATTGCCCACTGATTGCCCATATACAACAGCTCTAAAGAGCGACTCGGATCTCACCCAAAATCTCACCCAAAGCTTGCTCTCCTACGCGTCCTCCTTCCTGCCAGCCAAAATATCATCAATTAAGCTTTGCCGAAGCTCTACAACTCCAGCCGTTATAAGAAACAATCTAGCAGTAGACTCTATCTTAAAAGCTCGTAAAACAGCTAGCTGCTCTACAGGATCTAGGTTACTAAACTCGTGGATAAACTCTACGGAGGCCTTCTCTTAAAGAGACTTCTGGGCAATTAGCTCTCTTATAGCCCTTATTCCTCTCATTACCTTTTCTACCGTCTCCTCTAGTGCCTCTACAACTCGCCGTTTTCCTCGCCAGCGCTTTATACTAGATTTAGTAGCTCTAGTAGCTTGCTTAATAGCCCGTTTCCGCATAGCTAGTAAAGAAATTCGACTCGGCGTTAAGGAAGATCTAGAAGGACTAGGACGCTCAGCTAAAGGTAAGCTTAATTAACTGCCTTTAATAGAGCTTCGAGCTAACTTTAACTCAAAAGCCTCATCTACTTCCTCCTTAGTCTCCTTAGCCTCCTCCTTATCTTCCTTATCTACTAAACCTAACACCTGCAAGGCCGCCGCTAAGAGAAGTTCGGGGTCTATAGAGCTCTCAATTGCTTTATTAATTGACTTTACATAACTACCCGTTGCTAGGACTCCGTTAAATAGCTCCTACATTAAATCTAGGAAGGCAGGCGGTGTATCGCGAAACTTTTTGGCGGTAGGATTGGCTTCAAAGTAGGCCTCTATAACTTCCTTACTGGCAATAGGTGCGCCTTTATTTTTATCCTACCCCCAGCCAGAGAGGCCGTAGAGCTCCTTCCACAGCTTCCAGTCCTTCTTATGGTTATTATGCTTACTCTTAATTTGCTTAAGAGTAATAGGCTGCTAGGTAACAGCAAGCGTACGGTTAAGAGCAATCTTCCAGCCGTCAGATTTGTAAGAGCTATCTACGCGAAATCCTTTCTTAACAGCTTCAATAAGGCCTTTTAACATCGCCTCCTCTATCTCGCCTGTCCATCTTATACGCGTGTTCCTATGCCCTACGGGCGTTGCGGGCGTTGCGGGCGTTACTATAGCTCTACTACGGCTCCTACGGGAGGTGAGCGAAGGTATAGAAAGCGTTAATCGCAAGGAGGGCGTTAGCTGAGGAGGAGGCTCCATTACTACACTAAAGTAGGGAGTCACGATAGAGGACTGGTGGCAGGGAGGGGCTCACTTAAATCGCTCACCGACGTTAATCACGGATTATGCGAAGCCAAATCTGGAGCCTTATATAGAGGCTTACCGAACGATCGACTTAATTACATATTCAAATAAGTCAGTGCAGTAGCCGCCACTAATTACAAAACGGGTGACACTAAAAGGCGCACGGATTGAACAAATATGATATGGAGCCGATTTGCAACCGAACGTACCCTAAGATATTACGTAAGAAAAGAAGGTAGAAAAGTAAAAAGAAAGGGTATATATTATAGACTTAGTTCCTTAGTTAATATATGCATAGTGTAGAATAGGATTTAGGTAGTAGTCCTAGTAGAACTTAGTAGGATTTAGTAGAGCTTGGCGGAATATAGCAGAATTTAGTAGAACTTGGCGGAATATAGTAAAATGCGGTAGATTGCCGTTAAATTGCCATCTTGTGATCGGTTTTTAGTTACTAAGTTAGTAGAAACAGGTGGACGTATATAAGGTATTACGGGGGTATCTTATAATAATTTAAGCTTATTAAATAGAGCCTAAATTACTTACTCTAATATAGAACCTCCCTTATCTTTTACCCTAATTGCCTTAATATTATTAATACCCTTAAAGACAGTATAGGCGCTATTATTGCTATTATTCTTATTATCTAAATCTAGCTTAATTAGCTTACTTAGCTCCGCTAAAGTATCTTTCGCTACTACTGCTGCTACCTTTATAGCATCCTTTACTACTACTGTTACCTTTATAGCATCCTCTATAGCCCTTTTATATATAGTAACTATACTTTTAAGGCCTCCTTTAGTGATATTAATAGTAGTATAGGCTCTCCCTCTATAACTCCTACTTCTATATTATTAAATAAGCCCTTAACTAAAGGGCTATACTAGTGGCAAAGACACTTATTTGCCTCAATAATATCTATTTATAAGTAAGAGCAATATTCCTCTAGAAGGCTCTTATAGCTACTAAAGAGTTATTTATACTTATCTAATATAGGTAGCACTATAAGGATATTAAAAGCAAATTAGACAAGATTAGATTGGCTCTTATAGCGGTCTAACTAATATTATATAATATTAAAGTTACTAGAGTTATCTATATAGAGGTAGTTTATTTCAAAATATTCCTATAGCCGATTAACAGTAGTAAATAATACGTTAGCGTTATTATTAAGGTATACTATTTTAAGGCGCTTATAATTATAAGTATAAGTATAAGTCTTTAGCTTTAGCTATAGCTATATAGGATTTAGTATATTTACTAAGGAAGTAGTATATACCTTATAAGCAGGGTAATCTAACCTATTGCCCTCTATTAATACCTAGTATATAAATAGGAAGCAAATATTAGGAAAATACTAGAACTATAAAAAAAGGAAATATATAAGTCCTAGATTTAGAAATATTAAAGAAGTTCCTATATAAAGACTCTTATAAACTTTATAACGACTTAAAGCCCACTTATATATACTTAGAGAAGTTCCTACATAAATAGCCCTATAAGCGTAGCTATAAGTTTAAGCCCCCTTACGTAACCCAACCACACTTTCCTACTATACTAGAATAGATAAATAACCGCTATATACTATAAGTAGATAAATAATTTAAATAAAAGGAAAACATTATAAAAGAATATATTTATATCCTTAAGATATAAATATATAAGTATCGTAGTTTTAAACACAACTAATAGTTGCTAAGGTGGCATGCGTCCTAGATCCCTAAGAAATTTAAAAAATTCTAGGTTATTAGTATAGATTTACTTTCTATTATCGCTTTAAGGTAATAAATAAATTTATCTAAGTAAAAGCATAGATTATCGCGAATACTTTATAGCTTGCTATAAGTTAAGCAGGTAGAGACTTTGGTAGGAATAGTAAAATATTATTTTATTTTATAATAGGCTAAACAAAAAGAGGCTAAAGTTTTAACCCTTTTACTAGCTTTTATTAGAACTCTTCTTTATATTTTTATTCTTTACTTATAGATTTTAGACTATAAAGTTAAGGCTACTGTATCTAACCGTCGCCTATATAACCTTATCGCTTAATATCTCTTTATTGCTATCTGCCCCTATTTCTTAATCTTTAGTACTAAAACTATTTTCTCTATTATATAATATCTCTATATCCTATTCTTAATCTTTATTACTAAAGTTACTTTCCTAACCAGCTAACGCCTCTATATTACTATTATTATCTCTAAAGTTAGTTTCTCTATCTATAAACGCCTATTTACTAGCTAATTATTTAGGGACGCTATATATATAGGTACTTTAGGTTATAGAATACCACTTAAGAAGAAATTGTAGTTAATATTATTAAAATATAGAATAAGCCTATAGACCTCTAAGTACTAGCTACTTAGCGACTTAAGTAGAAGATCTCCCTTAATATAGGGCAGATTAATAGAAGTTAATTACCGCTTATATAAGGCGGAGCGCTTATAAAGGGCTTAGCCAGAATGCTAATTAAATAACCCTATAGGTACTAATAGCTCCTTTACTATAGAGAGGGGGTTAATATATAAGATTAACTAGATAGGATAAGTCTACTACTTGGGTAGTATCTTGCCCTAGGAAGGATAGGTATTAAAAGTAGATTATATAATACTATTCCTGCTAAGAGAGGCGTTATTAGGGGTTATTATTAACTTCTAGTTTTAGTTTATAACTTTATATAAATGCTTCTAAACTCTACTAAGGTATATAGCGTCTATTAGGGATTATTAGCTATTTAAATTTAGTAATAATTTAGCTAATAACTACTTCTAATAATGCCTTACTTATAGATCGCTCTAGGCGTCTATATTCTTAAATATAGATAATATATTAGCTAAGAGTAATTATAGCTATTAAATATTATACTATAGACACTATATAGGGTAGAAAAGGGCAGCTAGTATACTCTGTCTTTCCCTTTTACCTTCTATCCTAACTCTCCCCTAGAAGAGAAATAGAATATAACCGTTAAACTCCTAGTTCTTATATACTATTAAATTAACTTACCTTTAAACCTAATCTCTTAATTATATATCTCTTACGATCTTTATAGGAATACTAGATATTATATATATTACCTTAACTAAGCTTAGATATATTGCTAATATAACCTATAGGTCCTTAACTAGTGCTTATAGAAATATTACTATAATCTATTTAATTAGAAGGCTAGGCAATACGTAAAGAGGCCTATGTTTACAAGCCCTACAACAGCTTTATATAGCCTGCGTTACTACTATAGCAGACTACGGAATACAATGCAGGTGGAAAAGTAAATCTAGAGACTACCTACTAGCTAGGTACCAATCTCTGCAAAATAAGGCCATAAAACTAGTTCTAGGAGCATTTAGAGGATCCCCTATCCAAGCTATGGAAATTAAGACTTCTATTCCCCCTCCTAGAGTTAGATTTAAAAAGCTTTGCAATAGCTATACACTAAAAATCCTAAAATTTAAGGAAAACCACGCAATTAAGAAGGCTTATATAGGAGAGGTTAATAAAGATAGAGACGAATTAGTAGCTAGTTCTAGCTCTAGTTCTAGCTCTAAAAACTCTACTATAAAGTACCTTCTACAGCCAAAAACACAGCTACTATCTCTAACTTCTAGAGTCTAGCAATTAATTCAAAATTGGAAAATAGAGAAAACATCTTTAGAGCGGCAAAAACCGTGGCTTCCCCCTATTTCTGCATCCTTTTCTATCTCTAAAAGTAGTAAGGAAGAAGCTGCATAAGAATATCTAAGACTAGTAGAAGATTTATAAGAATCCCTAGAGTGGGACCTAGTAGATATATACTATATAGATGGCTTAAAAGATAGCAAATTAAGTGTAGCAGCCGTATATAAAATAGGAGAGAGAAATAGGATTAAATATGCAATAAACTGGAATTTAGGACCCTATATGGAAATTATAGGCGCAGAACTTTATGCAGTCTATAGGGCCCTAGAATACCTAAAGCAGTAAAGACTAGAAGAGAAGCAGGTTTATATCTTTATAGATAGCCAGGCGGCTATTAAAAGATTATAACTAAATTCTCTTACAGGTGGACAAGGACTAGTCTTTAAAATTACGCAAAGTTGCTCCTACCTAGCTAGTAGGGGTGTCTCTATTAACTTTTATTGGGTTCCTAGCCACCTAGAAATCTATGGAAATGAAATAGCAGATAAACTAGCTAAAAAGGGCCTTTTTAGAAGAAAAATACAATCTTCTTATACCTCCTTAGCCTACATAGGGAGAGTAGCAAGAGAAAAGATACTAGAACAGTGGAAAAATAATTGGCAAATAAATAAAAATAAAGGAAAACACTATACTAGGATCTGTAAAGGAAACTATTTCTTTTCTCTTAAAGCCCCTAAGGATAGATATCCTAAAAAGCTATAGTCGGCTTTCTTTCAGCTAAAGCTAGGAAAAGACTACTTTAAGTCCTTCTTAAAGACAATAGGAAAAGATAAAGAAGGTAGATGCTTTAGAGAATATAGAGCTATACAAACTCCTAAACATCTACTACTAGACTGCGACCTATATAGAGGAGAGAGAAAGAAGATGCAAAGGTAACTAGGATCTTCTCTCTCTCTAAAGAAACTATTTTGCATAAAGAAAGGAAGAGAGGCGCTCTTTTTATTTCTAAATAGGACAGAAATAGCTAACTAGAAAGTGGCTAATAGCAGTAGGATCCTTAGAAGGAGGCAACTCCTACTAGGATTCTAGTAGATAAATATTAGAGAGTAAAAGGATAGAATAAACTACAAACAGGATATAGATAGGCGTTAGGGTTTCTTAATTTCTTATAGTCTTTTCTATTTTTTTCTAAACTACCTATTAGTTNTTNNNAACCTAGTATTTTACTANNGACNAGTAAACCCCTANTNTANAGGTTTATAAACTATTAGGACATAGCTACTAGTATATATTAAGCTGCCTAAAAAGATTTATATATATAGAACTATAGCGCTATAGCCTAGAGGCTGCATGCGTAGTATTGTACGTAGTATAATACAATGGATATAAAAAAATATTAAAAAAATATTACTATATGCTACTGCCCTAAGGGTAATATACCTATTTATTAACCTACTAGAACCCTTAAATTATACTAAAATTGTATTAATAATAAAGATATGGCATCTAGTAGCGCGGTAGAGAAATAATTATAGCTTTCTAATTATATATAGAAATAGATACCTTATACGCCTACTTAAACACCTAATAAAGTCAATTCTTATTAAAAAAATAATAATATAAAGGGCAGTATATAAGAGGATACGGTTTAGAAGATATATAAAAAATATACCTTAATTACTTTAGGGACTTAGAAGGTTATAATAAAGCTAAAATAGGCTTATCTAAGCTAATAAAAGACTATAGCGAGGCTAAGATAGACTTGCCTTAACCGGCGGATATAGTTGCAGTTTTTAAATACGTTTTACTAGTAACTTAAGGTATATTTATAAGACCTCTATATTTATTTAGTAATACTAATAAGTAAGTAGAGAATAGCTTAGCTAATCTTATAACCTTTCTTAGAGTTATATCTCCCTTATTTAAAGTATTAACAATTTCTAATACTATAATATCGCGTAAATAACTAAAGAATCTTGTCTTATAGTTACCTTCTTATTATATAATAAAGGACTAGAGATATCTCTAAAGCCCTAGTTATAAAGTATTTATATCTACGTTTAGCCCTATCGCAGTAATATACTAGTATTTATTAGCGACTTAGTTAATTAAGGCACGAGTATAACAAGAGGGACGCGTAAGCCTATATAATTAGATTGTCTATAAATAAGGATCTAAAGCTAGAGAAAGGAAAGGAGAAGAAGAGTAGCACCACTTAATGTTTTATACGATCTTCACGTTATATAACCGCAATCTACAGCAATCTATAGCAATTTGCCAGTACTATAATATTACCTCTCCCCTCCGTAATAGCCTACCCTTAGGCTTTATAGTCCGTATTATACCTACAGGGCGTTCTTATCCTTATATTCTTCCGATAGCTTATTATCTTTACTATACTAGTACTCTATCTACTTATCTAGGTACTTTAAGGGACCTAGTTTATTAGGGTAACAGCTATAGAATTTTTAAAGCTTATAGGGATTACTAATAAAGTTCTATATAGGGTACTAGGTAGGATTTAGGTTATAGCCTTTCTAACTAACGCGGTACTTTAGCGTTCTCCTTACTAGTTTATAGGCCAGTATATCTTTAATTTCCTATTTATCGTCACTATTAACTTAAATTAGTAAAGGAGGCTTATTCTTTTATCTAGGTAAAGTTAGGCTCGCGTTTATACTTATTTGCCTACTATTTTATTAATTTCTAGGCTTTTTCTAGATTTATACAGGCTACTGTCTAGGCTTCTTCTGAGCGTTTAGCGTACTACTAGGCTTCCTTATAAGATAGTTTTTCGCGTATAGTTTAGGGTCCTTCTAGTCTATTCTAGTTAAAGCTTATATAGGGTAAGTAGCCTATTTATAGCTAGATAGGGGCAAATCCTATAGAGTTATAGGGTAAAGTTACTTAGGTATAGTCTATTAAGGGTAGTAGTTTAGCCTAGTTATCCTAGAAGTAGTTAATAAAAGGCCGAAGTCTCTAGTCTAAGTATTAATTTATAATCTTCGTCTAGCTATTTATTTAGGGGTAGTATACTATAGAAAGCTTTAGCCTAATACCTAAAATCTAGGTAAACTTGTTCTAGAAGGCCGATATAAATAACGGCCTATAATTAGATATGATAGTATTTAGTAGTCTGTAAATTTAGTAGACGTAGTAGATATATAATTAGGCCGCCTCTTTAGTATCGATATTTTTATAATATAGGATTAAGAACAGGCGCTTACTAAAGTAGTTAACTAGAATTATAACTATATCGTATCTATTACGGTTTAGAGGTAGGTTATAAAAGTCTATAGAGATATACTACTAGGGGCGTTCTAGTATTAGGAGAGGTTTTAATAGTCCTAGAGTCTTATCTCGTGGAATTATAAACCTACGGTAGGCGTTATAGTTCCGTACGTAACGGTTAATATCTATAACTATTCTGGGCTAGTAGTATTATTTACTAATAATCTTATAGGTCTTATTATTTTTAGGGTAGGCTACGAAGACCTAGGTATATACTTTGGCAACGAGCTAAGTCCATAAGTTCTATTTATCTACTACTACTAGCCGTTCGCGGTGCTTAAGTAGTTCTATTTTAAGGGACTATAGACTAGTAACATCCTTTATCTTTTTTATAGTACTTCTATAAAGAAGGTGCTATACAGTTTACCTATAGTAGTTCTATAATAAGGTTAAGTTTAATAAAGTTAATAGGATATATCTTAGTATCTATAGAGTGCGTACTTAGTTCTGTCTGTATTTAGGGGTTAAGATATTTTAGTTATAGAAGCGTCTAGGTCCGTAATAAGATCTTTATAGCCGCCTAGTTATCTAGGTCCTATCTACGCCTTATAAGGGCGTCCGCACGGTTTATAGCGCCTAGCCTATATATAATTAAAAAGTTAAACTAAAATAGGGTGTCCGTTTATCGCGTCTACTAGGCTATAAGGACCTTTATTATTATAAAATATTCTAAGGCCTAGTAATTTAAAACTACCTAAATAGGTTTAGGGGTCCCTTCTAGCTATACTCGCTAGTGCTAAAAGCTAGAGATAATAGCTAATATTTCCTTACCGTGAATTAGGTGGTTTGTAACGGCGCTACCGCACGTTACCTACCAAATTCTGCCATATTCTACCGACCTGCGATTGGCCCGCCTAAAGCTAGCGCCTTAGCGGCTTACCCTATATATTTGTTTACATCGGTCCTAACAACCCCTTTTCCTTCTCTTTAGCTTAGTATCTTCGTAATATAGCATTCTACAAGCTTCAGTTTAGAGACATTTATACGAGCCGTAACATTATACTAAGCTCACCCTACATTGCCTAGGAAGGCCTTAATAATATTCTACCCTAAAGAAACTTCGTCTGCAACAACGTATTAACGCGCTATACTTAGATACTAAAACAACTCTATATTACCTGGGAAGGCCTAGATAATATCCTACCTTATAAGCTAGATAGGACTAGACCTATACCCCTAGAATTAAAACTAAAGCGTATAATACTAACAAANCTTAGGAAGCTAANNATNGNACCTAAAGNAAGCTTATTTAAGAGAGCTGCCTCTACCTAAGAGGAACCTAAGATCTAATTAGGATTAGAAATTAAAGACAATAATAACATTATAAATATACGCGAGCAGATTCGCGCCCTTATAGCTAGCCAGGAAGCCAATTATCTTAAAGCGAGAAATATATAAGAGACCCTACAAGAGATCCTAGAAAGCCTCGCGGCCCTATAAAATAGCCCAGCTTCCCCTTCTTAAAGCCCTAGCCAACCTATTTACTCTACTAAATGCAATATACTAGGGAGTACGGATATAATAACGAAGCAATTAAAGTCCGTTAAGCTCCTTAACCCCCTACCACTATCTAATAGGATAGACCCTACCTTTAAGAATTAGAGGATTTAAGTATAAGGAAAGCTCCGCGTTAACTATAACTATTTCCTTTTTAAAGAAGCTAAAATACTCTACCTCTTTAGTCGAACCACTGGGGACGCCCAACGGCACCTTTAAGCTAAGTTTAAGGACAACTCCCCTATCCGATTTATATCTATTAATAAGATAATACAGCACCTAGCGGCTATCTATGTTAACCCAAACAAAGTATAGGATGCCTATTATAACTATAATCGCCTAATAATAAAACTGAACTAACCCTTTACTAAATTCTAGACTTAATTCCTATACCTTACAGGAGAAGGCCAGGTTCCCCTTAAGAACTACTAATTAGACCTATATAATAAGCTAACAATCTAGCTATAAGAAAAGATTGCTATAACCTTAGATAACCTACTAACCCATAAAAAACTTGCAGCTTATTACCTATTATTAGACTTAGAACTAAAGCAGATTAACGCCCGCCCTAATTAGTAGAAGCAACTCTATAATAATCGGAACTTACTAACTATACCTATAGGAGCTAGAGCAGGAAGATAAGTTATAACTGCTCTTACACTAAAGGCGGTTATAACTATATACTAGCGAGCCTCGCCTAACTAGTTACGTACTACGCTACTAACTAGTATTCGCCAGTGTGTCCAATAGCCAGCGATGCTGGCAGCGTAGCTGCCAAGAAGCTGATAACGTAAGCAGTCAGCTAGCAGTCAGTCTGCGTATAGGGTAGTTACAGTCAGTCAACAGTCAGTCGGCGATAAAACTACAGCGAGCTAACAGCTCGCTACCTTGGTGGTAAGGGATCGAAGATTTGGTGGTGTTTTGAAGCTTTTAGCAGAATTCGGATCTTCGGCTAAAAGCTTCGGCCACCGCGTGTACGCAACCACCTACCAAAATGCGTCTTTTTTAAATACTTATATCTTAACAAGTATAAGAGCTATTTATATAAAATTTTAATTATAGCTTATTAAATAATAAGTAAGGCTTTTTATAAGGTAAAATTATAAATATTTTGCTTTATATAATACTTTTATATTTATTTTATATTATACTATAAATTTTATTATTTTTATTATATTTATTTTTAAAAATGCTTTATTTACCATTTAATAAGCTATATTTAAATTTCTATATAAATAGCTCTTATATTTATTAAGATATAAATATTTTGGTGCTAAATATATAGTAGCTATATATATATGCGGTAGCCGAAGCTTTTAAAACCCAGTTAGCCAAGTAATAGAAAACCCTTGGATATTTCTTACTTAGCCATAGTAAATAGAGCATTTACCCTAATATCCCTACTACGCGTATAAACCTAGTCCCCTATATTTAAACTTACCTTTTTATTACCTATGCGAAATATAAAGTATATTACATTTTACACCCTAGTAAGGTAGTAGAGCTCCTTTTTCTACTTTTTTCTCTACTTCTTCTTTATTAACTTTATCTATATATACCACGTAGGCCTTATAGATTAACTACTTTTATTAATAAGTAAGTATATAAGGAAGATAAGAAACTAGTTAAGCTATACTATAGAAAGATTTCTTATAAATTTAATAATAATTTAGCTTATAAATATGCACAGTCCTTAATTATAGATAAGAGCCTTACTTCCTTAAAGCATAACTAAAAGTGTATTAAGCTTAACCACTACTATAATATAGGCCTTAAGTTTATTAAGATTAGTTCTAATAGCTATAAGCAGAATAATATTATTCCTAATCCTCTTAACTAGTGGCTTAAAATTAGTTAAATCCTTTATTTAACACTTGCTAAGATTACTCTTAATATATTCTTTATACTAGTAATAAGCTCTATATATAAATAAGCCTTTAGTTAAGCTAAAAAAATTATTACTAATAAGCGTAATTAACTATTGGCTAACACGATTAAAGCAGATTAATATTAGAAGTAGTAGTTAATTAAAGGCCTTTTATTAAGCAGTTTAATTAACTATATTAACTCTAATAGAGCTTTAATTACATTCTAGCTAATAAGCTTAAATATTAATCTTACTGGCTATAAGCCAGCTTAGTAAGATATATTTAATAACGTGTTTCACCACTTACCGGCGCATACTAGTCACTAGCGCACACCAAAAACCCACTAAAAATTAGAAAAACTGCACTTTAATATCTCAACAACGGCTTAATAATAAATTCTGAAATTTTATAATTAGCCTTTTATACCTATATTAAGACTTTTAATAAAGTTTTAGCTTAATAAGCCTAGCCATTATTAAAATATTGGGTTTTAGTCCTAATTTTAAGCTAAATTACAATATCTTTAAAACTACTTAATAGATTATTTTTTAAATTTAATAAGAGGTTTAAAATAGGTATAAAAGGCTAATTATAAAATTTCGGAATTTATTATTAAGCCGTTGTTAAGATATTAAAGTGCAGTTTTTCTAATTTTTAGTGGGTTTTCAGGGTGCGCCGGTGACTAGTATGCGCCGGTAAGTGGTGAAACACGTTAGAGCTTTATATTTAATTAAATCTAATATAAAAATAGAGCCTTTAGAGCCCTTACTACTAACGTTATTACCGATTTTAATATCTATAGAGGATAATTTTGGATATATTTAGACATTATTAGATAAATTAAGGTTAATTTTAATTGGATAATGTTAATATTTATATATAAATAGGTGCTGCTAAAAATCTGCAATAAAACACCACGAACTTTATACAAATTGCCTAATTCGGACAGCGAGCTAATAGCGTAACAGTCAGCGTACTGAATTTTGACGCAGCGGGCAGCGAGCGATCCATTTGGCTGAGTCAGCCAGCGATAAGGCCTTAAAGCTCGCTGTCCGCTGACTGTTGGACATACTGGTATTCGCCGTAATACTCCAATCAACCCTACCTCGGCTATATGCTATAACTACAATAAGTAGGGTTACTTTACCTTGTCCTGCCCGGAGCTAAAGAATATAGGTAATATTAAGGAAATGGAGGAAAGAGAAACATTTAATGAGTTAGTGTAACGGAACCTTGTAGTAAGAACTACGATGGGTTTGTTATTAGGCTAGGTGTATAGGAAATGCAAGTATAAAAGTCAATAACGTAATAATAACTGGTGGAGTGGTTGCCTAATAGATTAACTCTAATTGTATTCTAAGAATCACTATAAGGAAGAAACTATCTAGGTAGGGATTAAGGGTCCTTAAATACACAACCGTACTCCTATAAAATCCTTCTTATATATAATATATGTCTTATCTATATTAAATATAACGTTCCTTATATTTAACGCAGCCAATACGTTTAACCGTTATGTGACTTGCTTACTATTCCTCGTTATATAGTTCCACGGGTTCCATCCTAGTCTATACCTATATTAACCAACTAGCTTCTTCTAACTCTTCTCTAAGTAGTTATAACATTGTACTTAAAGCGTCCGTAATACTATCTCCCTCCTCTTTATCTTCGTCCTTAAAGATATCTAGCATCTCTAGGTCGTTTACTAGAGGTATAATATCCATCTAATTAATTTGGTTAATATTGTTGCTTATTATACCTAAAGCAATTTCTTCTCTCTCTTGGGTTAAGCGTCGCCTTCGTACCGTCTCCTTAATACTATCGCTAGGTAAAGTAATAGCGATACCTTACTCTTATTGTGCGAAAGAGGGGTTAAGTTGCGTTACAATCGCGAGTCCTTCTAGTCGCCAACCTTCCTCTTATTCTAAATGCACCTACGCTAATATACGTTTATTGTATAACGTTTATTCTACGTCTAATGCTAAGTATACGTGTCCTATTACTTTTAATAGTCTTTAAGTTCCCTAAGTAATTTATTATAGGGTCTCGTGTTTAATCTACTGCTGCAAAACTCAATAGTGAATTGGCCTCTACGCTGCTTGAGGTTTAGCGTGCCTTAAAAAAGTCCGCACGTATTCTTAAAGCTTAGCGTCTAGCTTATACTCGTCTTTAGCGTTTAAAACGTGTCTATAAGAAAGTTCGTTTAAAGGAGTAAAAGCTTATTTAATAAGGTCTATAGGAACTAGGTAATAAAAGAACGGATTCTCCTCTAATAGAGAAGGAAATAGATCTGAGTAGTTCGGCAACTACTCTTTTTAGGTCCCCCTTAGGTAACTTATTCTTTAGCGATCCTTTTTTGTTAATACTACCTAACCTAATTTCTTCCGATACTTCTATACCTTTCCTATAGCGTTCTTTAAATTCTTTAGTAGCTCCTAGGTAGTCTTAGTATAGCCTATTTACTTAACCTTGTACCATATTTTATCGTCAATATCCTTATAATTAACGATCTTTAATACTTACCATTTGTCTTCTTCCTATCCTCTATATATGTCTACTTTATAGACCGGTGGTTTAATATTTCCATATACTAGCTCTAGTATTGCGATATACTATACAGGGTAGATCTTCATTTTAGCTAGTAGGTTTAACTTAAATGTAACCAGTGAAATCCTTTATATAATTTCGAAAGGTCCTAGTTTAATGTGGTCCAATTTCTTACTTAGTCGTTAACTCTTGAAATTTTTGTGTAGTAGCCATACTCTATCTCCCTCCTTAAGATCTAGTCCCTTAGATCTCTTAGCATTATAATACTTTTTTATTCTCTTTTATACTTTTTTTACTAATTTTATAAGGTCTATATAAAGATTTATTAATGTCTTTATTCTCTCTTTGGCTGTACTACTCGTTTTCTTTACTTGCTATAGTAACAACGATGTTTTTAGCTTATATCCATAATTTGCCTTAAATAGTAATGTGCCTATTCCTTCTTAAGGTATTGCATTGTATATAAACTATATAATTGGTAATAGCGATACCTAATTGTTCTATATATAATTAATATAATGCCTTAGGTACTGCTCTAGCGTCTAATTTAACCTTTCTATTTAACCGTCTATCTGCAGATAATATATAGTAGAAGTTGCTACTTAAACTCTTTACTCCGCTAAAAACACTTTCTAAAATGCTGCTATAAATCTTAAATCTCTATCTAATATAATTTTACTTAGTGCTCTATATCTTATAAATACTTCTTTAACGTAGATTCTAGCGATATCTTCCGCTAAGATTTCTTCTATATATGCTATAAAGTATCCCTACTTTATAAGCTTATCTACTATTACTAAGATCGCGTTATAATCTTATCCGGTAATAGGATCTTTTAATTTTAGCAACTTAATAATAAAGTCCTATAATATAACCTCCTATAGTCTCTCTGGTATTTCGATAGGTTATAGCCCTTTATATAGCTTATACCTCGTCGGTTTATTCCTTTAGTAATCTAGATATTCCTTTATAATCTTTCTAGCTATCCTTTAGATTCCGTTAATAATGTACTCCTTCTGGAGTCTTAACACTAAGCTTATAGCTCCATTATATCCTTAGATTAGTCCCTTATAGAAGTCCTCTATAAACTACTTTACTATACTTCTTAGGATATACTTTACTTTTTAATTCTCGTATATATCCGTTTATAGATCTTCTAGCTGTGCTTCTAGAATTCTTTATACCTAAAAGCTTTTTAATATCTTGTAGACTTTCTCTAGTTCATCGTCTTCTCAAGTTGCTATAATTTTCGGATAATTGTACCTAATTAATCCGTCTATATCCTTTTATAATAAAGCCCCTAATAGCTTTTCCTTATTTTATAGTTTAGCTTTACGGCTTAGAGCATCTGCCTACGTATTGTCTGTACCTTTAGTATACTAAATCTTAAAATAGTATTCCGTAAGCATCTTTACCCATCTAACCTATCTTTAGTTAAGTTCCTTTATTATTAGGAATCCTATTAGGTTCTTATAATCCGTTTTAACTATAAATAGTTTCTTTATGCCTTGTAAGAATGCTCTCTATTCCTTTAATACTGTAACTATACCTAATAACTCCTTGTTGTAGATGTTATAGTTTAACTCCGGTAGTATTATCTTCCAACTATAGTATACTACTAGGTGCCATCCATCTTAATACCTTTATATAAAGTATGCCCCTAGTATATAGTCTAATATATTTGTTTCTACAACCGTCTCTAGTCCTAGTTAATAGATCTTAAGAACTAGCTCCTAGGTAAACAACTCTTTAACTTTCTTAAAGAGTTCTCTTTGCTCCTCCCCCTATGCCTATAGTTTTTCTTTCTTTATTAACCGTGTAAATGGCTTAATATCCTTTAACTATTACGCTATAAACCTTCTACAGTAATTATAAAACCCTAGGAACGATCTTAATTATATAACGTTCTCTAGTTCCTGCTAATTTACTATAGCCTCGATCTTCTTTAGATCTATACTAAGTTGGCCTAGTTTAATAATAAATCTAATAAAATTGGTTTTCCTGGTAAAGAATTCGCATTTCTCAATTACTACTAGCATCTGTTCTTCTTATAGTCTCTTTAAAACCCATTTAATGTGTTCCCCGTATTCTTCTTTAGTTATTAAGTAGATAATAATATCGTTAAGATATGCTATAACAAATTCATCTAAGTATTTTCCTAATATATTGTTAATACGCTTCTAAAACGTTACTAGTGCATTTATAAGCCCGAATTATATAACTAATGGTTTATATAGTCCTTCCTTTAACCTAAAGGCTGCCTTCTATTTATCGCCTTCCTTAATCCTAATTTAATGGTATGCCCATTTTAGATCTATCTTTGTAAAGATTTACGCATTGCCTATCCTGTCTTAGATTTCGCTAATTAAGGGTAAAGGATACCTATTCTTTCTAGTAATGCTGTTTAACTATCTATAGTTAATATATAGCCTTAGTTTGCTATTCTTCTTTAGTATAAATAGTACTAGATAACCTGCTAATGATTGCAATGGTCTAATATATCCCTTCTATAGATTTTCCTGGACAAACTCTTTTAACGCTTTACCTTTTTCTTTAGTAAGCTTATAGATTAAAAAGAACCTTAGACTTATTCCTAGTTCTAACTCTATTTTATAGTCCCATACTGTATATTCTAACAGCTTTTTATTTTCCGGTAACCATAGTTTCTTACTATACTTATAGTATTTCTTTGGTATATAGCTTAGTCCTTTTTCTATTTCTTCATAGGTTGCTCCTACTTAGTACTATATTAACTTGGCTTATTATTGCATTTTGCGGTATTAAGTATTTTTAATATTAACCTAACCTATAATCCAATTAATCCTTAGATTGTATTTCTATAACTAAGGCATACTTAATACTGCCTCATCCCGTCCTAATAGTAGGATATTAAAAGATATCTTGATTTATCTCCCTTTAATAGTTATCCGAATAGGTCCTATTTTAAGATTAATAATCCCTCCTCTATAGGTTATTAGATCTCCTAAAATCGTAACTAATAGGTAAGGTTGCTCCTTTTATCTATAAGGTAGTCCCATTCTCTTAACTGCTACTAGTAAGATATGGTTTTATATTACTCTATTATCTATTAGCGCTTTAAACTGTTGATCTTGCCAATTAACTTATAAATTTAGGTATTATCCTTGAATTCCTTTAAGGGTCTAAGGCTCTACTACTAGCTCCCTTTGGTCCCGTAGGCCTCTACTTTTCCTACCTATTAGCCGCTTAATCCTAGTGCATTTAGCTCGCTCTTTAGCCAATGCCTAGTTCGCTTTTTATCTTTAATATGCTATAGATATATATTTTCTAGGTATTCCCACTACTGTTATCCGTCTAAGTATTCTTCCGTAAGAAATCTTCCTAATTAAAGTACTAAACTTCCTTCCTCTTGGACCTCTACTGGATGCCATCCATATATGTATTTAGTATTCCTGTACTATTGCTCGTCCGTTATCTAGTACATCCTTATAGGGTATTTCCGATTTTTTTCTTTTGGATTCTTATATATTTCGTATATATCGTCTATATACGTAATCCATGATATCGTATAGTGTGCTAGGTGCTTTAGGTTAACTCTTGGCTTATCTTTATCCCTAAGTTTAAACCTATATCGTACTAATTTAAATGTTATAACTTTATTCGTAGGTACTAAGATACGTCTCTTACTTTTTTAGTCCTCTAAACGTTTCTCTAGATCCTTTAACGTTATAATTAAGGCTCCTTTAATATGCGTTATGGCCTTTTTTATAATTAAGTAGTCCTAGATAACTTTTTTATCTAACTATATATAGAAATCTTCCCACTCGTTATTATGCCTTTGCCTATACTACTTTTAGTATAGCTACTAGAGTGTATACGGTCTGTCTGTAAGGAAATATCTTTTTATTACTGTGTTATAACAGCCCTTTATATGTTATTCTTCGAACCTAGTTAAAATCCCTAGATTCTCTTTATCTTCTAGTTTGGTAAGCTACTTAGCTCTTAATATGCCTACTCTCGGCCTATTAGTAATTCTTTGTACTGGTGCTCTGTCCTTTATACGTCCTAATATGCTAGATCTCTTATCTAGTTTCTATTCTTGCTATATAATAATTCTTTACCTAAACTCTTCTATGGTTTCTTTTATTTTACGCCTTACGCTTTAATCCTTAAAGTCGTCTTGCTTTTTAATCCTAGTATTAACTTTTTAATCTTTAGTCTGAACACTTTGTTTAACTAGTAAATCTTCTAGGTCTATATATTTGTCTTTTAGTCTAATTACTGTTTATGCCGCAGATTCTCTAATCTATAAAGAAGCTCCTAGCCTCTTATCTATGGGTGTCCTAATTCGTACCCCAAATTCTTAACCCCTTAGGTTCTTTAATCCCAAGCTTACTTCTAACTTAAGCTTAACCCCTACCTTAGTCCAACTAGGCTTAACTAGTGTCCTTATTTCATCTTAAGAGTCCTAGATCTTACTTATCTCGTCTTAAGAATCTTATGCTATTAGGAATTCTTATCCCAAGCTTATTCGTATATCTTTAAACTAAGCCGCTGCTCTACTCTATCGGTTTCTATCTATTATAGGTCCTTAAGCTTGCCTTATCTCGTCTTAAGAATTTTAGTTATTTCTTATCTTATCTTAAGAATCTTAAGCCTTTGGCCTTTTGCCTTTATTAAGTGCCGAAGTAGTTTACTGTCCTACTTCTCTTGCATCTTATAAAGCGATAGACATCGTGTCTAGTGGGGTTTCGATCCCTACTAATATTCCCTATTTTATAGTGGAATTATCCTCTACCTCTAATATAATATCTTTAAGGTCTACTCGCTCCTAGTAAGCGGCCTTTATTGCCTTATTATTACGGAATATTTTACCTAGGTCGAACTTATTATCCTTAATATCCAATCTGCGAACTAGTTCGTTGGTTCCTCTATATCCTATAGGTACTAGTTCTTATAGCTAATAGCTTACGCCGTACTTAGCGTCCTTATGAATTTGGCATGCGTTATTATAACAAAACGCAAAACTTTTAATTAAACATTCTTTTATTCCTCGTAGCATATTATCGTCCCTCTATACGTGTATATCGTCTACTAGTCTTATACCCTTTACTACGTAGTAACTTTACCCACTTCTATAGTCTTTAACGTAATGACCCTATTTTCCGTAATTTATGTAAGCTCCTTCTTTAAACCATTTCTCTTGTTATAAAGTCCGCCTAAATGTCTTCTACTATTAAGATCCCTAATTTAGCCTCTGCTCCTTAGACCTTTAATTACTTAATCCTTATCCTCTAGGTTTCTATAGTTTGCTCCATCTCTTATAGGCTTCTTTAGTACCACTTAGGTCCATTAGCTCTGCGCCGTACTATAGTTTCTAACTTAGCTTTTATCGTTGCGTACTCTGCGCCTTATATAACTATAGAACTCTATCCTAGCCTCTCTTAGCCTATTCCCTTTAGTAGATTTAATTGTTAATCTTAATTACCTAATCTATTAATTCCCTTAGGGTGTCCGCATCTTCTATTAGGATAATTACGTCCTAGACTTTAGCCTTAAGTCCCTATTTATACTATGCTATAAGCGCCCTATTATTTCACTCTACTTATATTGCTAATATTTGGAACTATATTATATACTTAATTGCTAAAGTTCGTTACACGAGGTTCTAGAGTTTTTTTTTCCGCTATAGTTTTTTCTTCCGGGTCTCTAAATATCTGCGTAAATTATTCTACAAATTCTTCCTAACTTAAGAATATAAACCGCACGTCTTGGTTAGTAGTCGTTATTTCGTTTGCCTATATCTCTATAAAGTAAGGTTTAAACCACTTAAGTGCTTTTCCTAATAAGAATAGTCCTACGTAGGCTATCTGATCCACGGGTATAGGTAACTTTACTCCTTCTTATGAGACCTTAAAATGCATTTACATAAGGAATCTTTTAAGCTTTAACCTCTCTCCTATAAATCTCTTAATTAATAGTAGCTTAATCTTTACTGCTCCTATCCCGTTAAGTCTTTCTTCTAATACTATATTNTTAGCTATTAGCTAGTTAACTATCTCCTATAGCTGTCCGACCGTCACAGGTTGCTATAAGTTAGTATCTACCATACTAGTATCACCTCCTATCCTTAAAGTAGTTGCTGCCATTGATGGCGTCGTGGTGGCTGCTTTTGGTGGCATGTTGTTTAACTTCTTATATTAATACTGTAACTAGGTAGTGATTGTGTAACGGAACCTTGTAGCAAGAACTACGATAGGTTCGTTATTGGGCTAGGTGTATAGGAAATGCAAGTACAAAAGTTAACAACGTAATAATAACTGGTGGAGTAGTTGCCCAACAGATTAACTTTAATTGTATTCTGAGAATTACTATAAGGAAGGAACTATCTAGGTAGGGACTAAGGGTCCTTAAATACATAACCATACTCCTATGAAATCCTTCTTGTACGTAATATACGTCTTATCTATATTAAATATAACGTTCCTTACGTTTAACGCAGCTAATACGTTTAACCGTTATATAACTCGCTTACTATTCCTCGTTACATGGTTCCATGGGTTCCATCCTAGTCCGTGCCTATATTAACCAACTAGCTTCTTCCGACTCTTCTCTAAGTAGTCGTAACATCGTACTTAAAGCGTCCGTAACAGTTAGGAAAAGAAAAACCCTAGGGAAAGACTCCCCCTAGGGTACCCTATCGATCTTAAAGAGATTAATCTTAGTTAATAGGTGGAAAGTATTTTATAGTTTTATATATAGTATCTTAAAATGGATATAGAGTTAATATAACCGCCCTTATTAATACTAAAGCAAATGGCTTCGCCTTTATAAATACTACCTATATAAATAATGTTACCAAGTTTCTAAATACAGAAGCTATCCGACTAGAGAAGCCTATTTAAGTAAAAGGCTATAATAGCTAAGCCGGTTAGCCCGTTACCTATATCTTAAAGTTATATATCGCTCTTAATGGACGACGCTAATATAGTATCCCCTTTTGCATTCTAGACCTAGGGTCCTATAATATAATCCTTAGACGAAAATAGATGTCCTATTTTAATATTTGGTTAAATATACAACAAAGACGGTTTATCTAGCTAGAGGATAGCCTAAGGTTGCCCTCCTTTATTAGGGAGATCCAAACTAACCGCAAGACACTAGCTGTAAGGGCTAACCCTACCTACTAGTAGGATATCCGGGCCTATAACCTAGCCTTTACCTAAGAAGACGCCCGCCACGAAGCTGGAAAGAACTCTATACTGATAAAGATACTCTCCTAAAGCGCTATATTTAAAGAGGACTCTACGTATAAAAGCGGGATAAATAGTAACGTAGATAATGTCTAAATCGTATAGATCTAACTGGTATGGAAAAGAACGTATTAATAGGATATAAGGGATAACCTCTAAAAGATATAATAGGAGCTAAAAGGAGTAACGATAACGCCAGTACCCTAAAAGTCCCTAAAGTTACGTACGCCCCTATTATTAGGCAACCCCCCTACTATAAATATCGCCGCAATTAGCGTAGTAGCGTTCTACTTTAATATATACTAAAAGGACAATAAGGTCTTTATAACAAGCCTATATAAAATTAACCGAATTATTAATAATAGAGAGGAAAGGCTAACTAAGGAAACCGATAAGGAACTAATTAAACGCCTTTTTCCTACTATTTATACAGCCTATAAGGATATATTCTTAAAGGCGGCCTTAAATAAGTTACCCCCCTACTAGACGTATAATTATTATTACGGACGCTTTAAGTACAATGTTACAACTACTTAGAGAAGAGTCGGAAGAAGCTAGTTAGTTAATCTAGGTACGGTCTAGGATAAAGCTAGTAGAGCTATATGACGAGGAATAGTAACCGAGGTTATATAACGTAATCTATATAATATATATAATCTATATAATCTATAACAGAGTAGATAGAGCATACGTATATTATATATAAGAAGGATTTATAGGAGTACGGTTGTGTATTTAAGGACCCTTAATCCCTACCTAGATAGTTCCTTCCTTATAGTAATTCTTAGAATATAATTAGAGTTAATCTATTAGGCAACCACTCCACTAGTTATTATTACGTTGTTAACTTTAATTTATATTACCTATATACCTAGCCTATTAACGAGCCTATCGTAGTTCTTACTATAAGGTTCCGTTATATAATTACTACCTAGTTACGGTATTAAATATAAAAAGTTAAATAATATGCCACTAAAGACAGCTACTATAACGCCATCAACAGCGGCAACTACTTTGAGATTAGGTAACGATACTAGTATAGCAGACACTAACTTATAGCAACCTATAACGGTTAAACAACTATAAGAGATAGTTAACTAGCTAATAGAAAATAATACGATGTTAGAAAATAGGATTAATAGGATAAAAGCAGTAAAGATTAAGCTACTATTAATTGAAAGGTATTTAGGAGAAAGGTTAAAGCTTAAAGGATTTCTTATGTAAATGCACTTTAAGGTATTATAGAAAGGGGCGAAGCTGCTAATACCTATAGATTAAGTAGTGTATATAGGACTATTTCTATTAGGAAGAGCACTAGAATAGTTTAAACCTTATTTTACGGAAATATAGGTAAATGGAATAACGACCACTAACTAAGACGTGCGATTTATATTCTTAAGTTAGGAGGGATTTACAGAACGACTTACGCAAATATTTAGAGACCTAGAATTAATAACTATAGCGGAAAGGAAACTCTAGAATATTATATAATAAACCTTAGCAATTAAATATATAACGTGGTTCTAAACGCTAGTAATATAAGTAAAGTGGAATAATAGGGCGCTTATAGCACAGTATAAATAAGGACTTAAGGCTAAAGTCTAGGACGTAATTATTCTAATAGAAGATGCGAATACCCTAAGGGAACTAATAGATTAAGCAATTAAGATTAATAATTAGATCTACTAAAGGGAACAGACTAAGAAGGGTTAGAATAGAGTTTTATAGTTATATAAGACGCAGAGCACGCAACGACTAAAGCTAAGTTAGAAAATATAGTATGGCGCAGAGCTAATAGACCTAAGTAGTACTAAAGAAGCCTATAAAGAATAGAGTAAGAAACTATAGAAACCTAGAGGATAAGGATTAAGTAATTAAAGGTTTAAGGAGCAGAGGCTAAACTAGGGATCTTAGTAGTAGAAGACGTTTAGGCGGACTCTATAACAAGAAAAATAGTTTAAAGAAGGAGCTTGTATAAATTACGGGAAATAGGGTTATTACGTCAGAGACTATAAAAGTAGTTAGAATTACCACGTAGTAAAAGGAACGAGACTAGTAGATAATAATATGCTGCGAGGAATAAAAGAATGTTTAATTAGAAGTTTCGCGTTTTGTTATAATAACGCATGCCAAATTTATAAGGACGCTAAGTATGGCGCAAGCTATTGGCTATAGGAGCTATATTTAGCGGAATGTAAAGGAACTAATAAACTAGTTTATAGATCGGATATTAAAGATAACGAGTTTAACGAGGGCGAAATATTTTATAATAACGAGGTAATAAGAGCAGCTTACTAGGAGTATGCGAACCTCTAAGATATTATACTAGAGGTAGAGGATAATTCCATTATAGAATAGGGAACATTAGTAGGGATTAAAACCCCACTAGATATAATGTCTATCGCTTTATAAGACGCAAGAGAAGTAGGATAGTAAGCTACTTTGGTACTTAATAAAGGTAAAAGGCTATAGGCTTAAGACTTTTAAGATGAGATAAGAGATAACTAAGATTCTTAAAACGAGATAAGGTAAGCTTAAGGACCTATAATAGACGGAAACCAATAGAGTAGAGTAGTAGCTTAGTTTAAAGATATATAAATAAGCTTGGGATAGAGTTTCCTATAAGTATAAGATTCTTAAAACAAAATAAGTAAGATTTAAGACTCTTAAGATGAGATAAGAACACCTAAGCCTAGTTAGACTAAGGTAGGAGAAAAGCTTAAATTAGAAGCCAGCTTAGGATTAAGAATCCTAAGGGACTAAGATTTTAAGATATAAATAAGGACTATTAACAAGATTAGAGAATCTACAGTATAAATAGCAACTAGACTAGGAGATAGATATATAAACCTAAAAGACTTACCGGGAAAATATAGTATTTAGCCTAAAGATTAAAAAGTTAATACTAAGATTAAGAAGTAAGAAAACTTTAAGGATCTACTTATAAAACGCGAAAGGAAAGAAACTATAGAGGAATTCGGAGCTAAAATTACCTTATAGTAAGAATAGAAACTAGAAAAGAGATTTAGCACTTTAGGACGTATAAGGAATAGAGTACCCGTATAAAGAATTACTAATAGACCTAGAGTAGGTATACTAAGAGCTAAGTAGCTTACCGAACTGGAATAAGAAGAGGATTTAGGAATTCTAACTAAGTTTAAAGAACGGCATACTAAAGGCTGTTACGACGTAGTAATAAGAAGATACTTCCTTACGAATAAACCGTATATACTTTAGCAGCTATACCAAAAGTAGTATAGGCAAAGGCATAATAATAAGTGGGAAGATTTCTATATATAGCTGGATGAAAGAGTTATTTAAGACCACCCGATTATAGAAAAGGCTATAAGTTATATTAAAGGAGCCTTAATTATAATATTAAAAGATCTAAAGGAACGCTTAGAGGATTAGAGAAGTAAGAGATATATCTTAATAACTGCAAATAAAGTCGCGACGTTTAGATTAATACAGTAAAGGTTTAAACTTAAGGATAAAGACGAGCTAAGAGTTAACCTAAGATATTAAGTATATTATACGTTATCGTAGATCGTATATATAGATAACGCGTGCAGTATATATAAAGCACCTAAGGATAAGTATAGGAAATACCCTATAAGAATATATTAGTTGGCAGAAGAATAAAGGTATTAAAACGCTAAGTATATACATAGTTAGCATCTAGTAGAAGTTTAGGAGTTAGGGGACTTAATACTTTAACCAGGAAGATTCCTTACGGAAGAATGCCTAAATAGATAATAGTAGTAGGAATGCCTAGAGAATATATATCTATAGTATATTAAAGATAAAAAGTAAACTAAGTATTAGCTAAAGATAAACCAAGTATAAATAGGATTAAGTAGCTAATAGTTAGGAAAAGTAGAGGCCTACGGGACTAGAGGGAGCTAGTAGTAGAGCCTTAGACCCTTTAAGGAATTTAAGGATAACACCTAAATTTACAAATTAATTAGTAAGATTAGCAGTTTAAAGCACTAATAGATAGTAGAGCAACAAGGAACTATATCTTACTAGCAGTAATTAAGAGAATAGGACTACCTTACAGATAGAAGGAACAACCTTACTTATTAGTTACAATTTTAGGAGATCTAATAGCCTACGGAGGAGGGATTATTAACCTTAAAATAGGACCTATCTAGATAACTATTAAAGGAAGACTAATTAAGATGTCTTTTAATATCCTACTATTAGGACGGGATAAGGCAGTATTAGGAATACCTTAGTTATAGGAATATAATCTAAGAATCGATTAGATTATAGGTCAGGTCAATATTAAAAATACTTAGCGCCGTAAAATATAATAATAAGCTAAGATAGTATAATACTAAGTAGGGGCGACCTATAAAGAAACGGAAAAAGGATTAAGCTATATACCAAAGAGATACCATAAGTATGGTAAGAAACTATAGTCACTAGAAAGTAAGAAACTGTTAGAGTATATAGTATAGGACTATAAGATAGAATTAGAACTAGAAATAAATCTAAGGTTTTTTCTAATCTATAAGCTTACCGAAGAGGAAGGTAGAGTATTAAAAGAGTTTATCTAGGAACATTTATAAAAGGGATATATTAGACTATTGTAGTTATCAGCAGGTTATCTAGTACTATTTATACTAAAGAAGAATGGCAAACTAAGGCTATATATTAACTATAAATAGTTAAACAGCATTACTAGGAAGGATAGGTATCCTTTACCCTTAATTAGCGAAATCTAAGACAGGATAGGCAATATATAAATCTTTATAAAAATAGATCTAAGATAGGCGTACTATTAGATCAGAATTAAGGAAGGCGATAAATAGAAGGCAGCCTTTAGGTCAAAGAAAGGACTATATAAACTATTAGTTATACAATTTAGGCTTATAAACGCATTAGCAACGTTTTAAAAGCGTATTAATAACATATTAGAAGAATACTTAGATAAATTTGTTATAGTATACCTTAATAATATTATTATCTACTTAATAACTAAGGAAGAATATAGGGAATACGTTAAATAGGTCTTAAAGAGACTATAAAAAGAACAGATACTAGTAGCAATTAAGAAATGCGAGTTCTTTACTAGGAAGACTAATTTCGTTAAATTTATTATTAAACTAAGCCAACTTAGTATAGATCCAAAGAAAATTAAAGCTATAGTAAATTAGTAAAAACTAGAGAACGTTATACAGTTAAGATTGTTTTTAGGGTTTTGCAATTACTACAGAAGGTTTATAGCGCAGTAGTTAAAGGATATTAAGCTATTTACGCGATTAATAGGGGGAGAAGAACTATAGGCATAGGGAGAGGAATAGAGGGAACTCTTTAAGAAAGTTAAGGAGTTATTTACCTAGGAGCTAGTTCTAAAGATCTATTAACTAGGACTAGAGACAGTTATAAAAACAAACGTATTAGACTATACATTAGGGGCGTACTTTATATAGAAATACTAGGACGAATAGTACCTAGTAATATATTATAGTTGGAAGATAATACTACTAGAGTTAAACTATAACATCTATAATAAGGAGTTATTAGGTATAGTTACAGTATTAAAGGAATAGAGAGCATTCTTATAAGGTATAAAGAAACTATTTATAATTAAAATGGATTATAAAAACCTAATAGGATTCCTAATAATAAAGAAACTTAACTAAAAATAGGTTAGATGGGTGGAAATGCTTATAGAATACTATTTTAAGATTTAGTATACTAAAGGTACAGACAATATATAAGTAGATACTCTAAGTTAAAAGGCTAAACTATAAAATAATAAAAAGCCATTAGGGGTTTTACTGCGAAAAGACATAGACGGATTAATTAGATATAATTATCCAAAAATTATAGTAACTTAGGAAGAGTTAGATAAGGTTTATAAAATACTAGAAAGCTTTTAGGTATAAAAGATTCTAGAGATATAACTAGAAGATCTATAAATAGATATATATAAAAGTTAGGAAGTAATATATATCCTAAAAAGTATAGCAGAATAATTTATAGAGGATTTCTATAAGGGAATAACTTAAGGACATAATAGAGCCACGGGCTTAGTGTTAAGACTCTAAGAGGAGTATATTATTAACGGAATTTAGGGCTTAGTATAGAAAGTTATAAAGGAATATCTAGATTGTTAAAGGAATAAACTAATAAGGTATAAGCCGTATAGAGGGCTATAACCTATTAAAATACTAGAGAGACTATAGGAGACCATATTATAGGACTTTATTATTAAGTTGCTAAAGTTAAAAGATCCTATTACCGGATAAGATTATAATATAATNTTAGTAATAGTANATAAGCTTATAAAGTAGGGATACTTTATAGTATACACAGAAGAGATATTAGTAGAAGATATCGCTAGAATCTATATTAAAGAAGTATTTATAAGATATAGAGCACTAAGTAAAATTATATTAGATAGAGATCTAAGATTTATAGCAGTATTTTAGGAGGTATTCTTAGCGGAATAAGGAGTTAGAGCAGTAACTTTTACTGTATATTATCCGCAGACAGACGGTTAAACAGAAAGACTAAATTAGACACTAGAGCAGTATCTAAGACACTATATTAATTACGCACAGAATAATTAGGTATTACTATTACCAGTTATATAGTTTATATATAACGTAACACCATAAGAAGGAATAGGTATATTACCATTTAAGGCGAATTACGGATACGAATTAAGAATATCGCTATTGCTATATTAAGTAAAGAAGATAAGTAGTACGGCTAAATAGAAAATAGAGATATTAATAAATCTTTATAAGAACCTTATGGAAATAATAAAGACAGTATAGCAGAGAATAAAAAAGTACTATAATACTAAGAGATCTAAGGGACTAGATCTTAAGGAGGGAGATAAAGTATAGCTACTATACAAAAATTTTAAAAGTCGACGACTAAGTAAGAAGTTAGACTACGTTAGACTAAGACCTTTTAAAATTAAGCAGAGAATTTTACTAGTTACGTTTAAGTTAAACCTACTAGCTAAAATAAAGATCTACCCTATATAGTATATTATAATGCTAGAGTGTTAGGCCATAGAGACGCACTAGCCATAACCAGCTTAGCGCAGGCAAGGCGCAGGCAAGGCGCCTACAAAACGTAGTTGCCCCGCATTAGAGAATAGCAGAATTTAGTTCTATAATTCTACTTCATTAAGAACCAGATACTCTTTGCATCCCGTTACTATTATTACGTTACTATATACCCTAAGGACCTTAGCGTCCTAACAGTACTAAATTCTCTTCCCTTTTTAGGGGTAGTGGCCCGACAACACAGCGGTCTATAAAGGCCACGACTATATAGCGACAACCCTCTGTCGAGAAGACAACCTATATTTATTAACTATATTACAGCCTATCGACCTAATAGCGAGACGCGGGCGTACTAGCGTAATGCGTACTACCAAGTCTAGGGATCGGCCCTAGGATAATATAGGCGAACCTATATTATCCCGGACAGAACTGGAAGCTATAGGTAAAGGGGATATATAGGAAGAAATATAACGGCTAGAGAACGAGAAGCTACAACTCCTAGAGTAAAGAAAACTATACTTACTTAGGGAAGAGGTAGAAGTACTAAGACGGCGTTAACGCGGCGAGGCGACGTCGACTCCCGTTCCTAACCCATCTTTGCAACCTTAAATAATCCCATTAGAGTACTTAGGGGGTAGCCTGATGCATTTAAGCCTTAAGTAAAGGGCTACTAATACGTTAGACGCTCTATTAAAACGGGCCGTTAAGATAGAGAAGATTGCTCTATATTATAGCAAATCTATATAAGAGCACTAAGACTTCCGCGATAGCTTAAAGCTAGCGTTCCGCCTAGAGCGCGACAGCTTTATAGATGAGGATACTAAAGTTGCGTTTACTATATAATATATAAAGGGGACTAACCGAACCCTTTGGCTATAGTACGAAGATAACCATCTAGATACGCAGTTTACCTAGGAGGAGCTTATGGAATTCCTACTTAACTAGATTAAAAGTCCTATTAATTAAGAACTCTATATAGCCCTAACCTATGCGAAGGCAATATAGCGAACCAATTAACTAGTAAATAAGTTTACTGCTTACCTAACCTCCTTAAAAGCGCAAATTAACCCTCTTTATAATGTAAAGCATCTAATAATATATCTTTTCGCGAAGCTGCGGCCAGAGCTACGGGTTGCTATTACCAACTATTAAGAATTCCCTTAAACTTAAGACCAGCTAGTTTCCCTAGCTACCCTATTAAAGGAAAACCAGAAGAGCGCAAGCGCCCTATAGGGTAGAAGTAATAGGCGCGCCGCGAACTTAAATACAAAGACCACCCAGTTGGGTAACTTAGGGAAAGCGGACTCTAAAACCACCGCTAGCAACTTAACGGCGGGGCGAAGCAATACCGCTAGGGGTTTAACTCAGCCTAAAGGAAACTGCTTAAAATGTAGGTAGCCAGGACATTAGTGGCGACAATATAAAGAGCTGTAATAGAATTAACTACTACTAAGCAGCGTAAACGCTACCTCTACACTGAGAAAAGATAAGCGCCCTTGGACCTCCTTATAGCCATAGGGTATAAGCTCCTACTAAATTATAAGGAAGCTATTACTATCTTAGGCAAAGTCCTTTCTAAGCAGATCTAGAAGGAGACCTTAGTAATGCTTAATATTAGTGCTAAAGTAAATATAATTAACCAGCGATTTGTAATAGAGTGTAACTTTAAAATACTAGACGTAAAATTACCTACCTACTCCTAGTTAAATAAAACTTAGGCATATTGCTATAAAGCCTATAAGGTACTATTACGAATAAAGGACAGCTAGGGTAGGATTAGGGAAGTAACCCTTATCTACTATAGAATAGCTAACGCATCCCCTACTATTACCCTAGGTATGCCGGGGTTAAAGAAGGCCCGACTTCTTATTAACTGCGAGGTAAAGGCGTGGCGATGGAAGCTAGATAGCTCGTCCCTATTATTATAAACCCCTAAGGGTTTCGCGGAGTCTCTCTAGAGGGAACCTAGGGTCTTCGCCCTAGTAATTGCTGGATTAATGCCTAGTAAATAAGATAACGGCAACTTACTGGTCCTTCCCCCATAGTTAAAAGAAGCTAATAATATCTTCTTATATAAGGAAGCAGAAAAGCTACCCCAACACTACTGGGGCGACTATGCTATTAACCTAGAAGAGGGACAGGAGGTCCTATATAGACCGCTCTATAACCTCTTAGTTAAGGAGCTAGAGGTACTAAGGGAGTACTTAGGTAACGCCTTAGCTAAAGGTTAAATCCGACTAAGTACTAGTCCCGCAGGGGTATCTATCCTATTTATACCTAAAAAAGATAAAAAGCTGCGGCTCTGTGTAGACTATAGAGGCCTTAATAAGGTAATAATTAAGAATTGTCTCGCACTACTATTAATTAGTAAGACCTTGGACCGCTTAGCAGGTTCTAAGATCTTTACTAAGTTGGACCTAACGAATACGTATTACCGCCTTCGTATCCGTCGGGGCGATAAGTAAAAGACGGCGTTCCGTACGCGTTACGGCTACTTTAAGTATTTGGTTTTACCTTTTGGGCTAACTAACGGACCAGCGACCTTTTAGGGCTATATTAATTGGGCCTTATTAGGACTGGTAAACGTCTTCTATATAGTCTACCTTAATAATATTTTAATTTTCTCTAAAAATCTAGAGGAACACTAGCGCTACGTACTAGAAGTGCTACGTAGGTTATAGTAATATCAACTGTATATAAACCTTAAGAAGTATAGGTTTAGCGTATAAGAGGTTAAGTTCCTAGGATACATTATTAGTCCTAAAGGCATAGCGATGGATCCTAGCCGGGTAGAAGCCATTACTAAGTAGGAGAGCCCTTAATCCTATAGGGATGTCTAGGTCTTCCTAGGTTTTACTAACTTCTATCACCGGTTTATCTATAAGTACTCTACTATTGCGAAGCCTATTACTAATCTTTTTAAGGGAGTAAAGAACGGCTGTAAAGCTAGGCCTTTTAGTTAGCTAGAAGAGGCAGAGCAGGCAATATACCGGCTCTGCAACGCCTTTACAACGGCGCCGCTCCTGCGACACTATATACTAGGTTTACTAACCCAGTTAAAGACTAGTGCCTCTATATAAGGCCTAGCAGCAATTATATTACAGCTGTTTAAAGATGGCCTTTAGCATTTAATAGCCTTCTAGTTTAGAAAGCTTTCGCCAATAGAGCGTAATTATAAGACCTATAATTAGGAGCTACTAGCTATTATAGAGGCTTTTAAGCATTAGAGACACTATATTAAGGGGCTATTAAGCCGCCTAGAAGTGCTTACAGATTATAATAATCTAAAGGGTTTTATAAAAGTAAAAGCCCTTAATAGACGGCAGGCCAGATAGGCTATAGCATTAGCTGCCTATAACTTTATAATTAAGTATAGGGCGGGAAAAATAAACCCCGTAGACGCGCCGTTAAGGCAACCCCTAGGCGTAGGGGGTCCGCTAGAAGAAGATACTATGCTACTATTACTCTAAAGGACTTTAGAAATGCAGGGCCACCAACCTAAGGTAAAAGTCCTATTAGGTATATAAGAAAGCGAGCCTTCTATAGAGGTGTTATTTCTACGGCTACAAGCCGGCGACCTAACGGCGGTACGCCTAGGCTATATAGTATTACGGTTTAACTAGGCAACCTACACGTATACCGTCAAGTAGCGTGTAACGAGGACCCAAGTCAGAGAAGCTAGTACTTAAGAGAGTGCTTACGAATCCAGTACGGAAACAGTTGTTAAGCTTATTAAAGGACTTTAAACCATAGATAACTTTATGCTGCAAAAGCGCAGTAACAGCGTAGATACGGCGAGACGCTGTTGACGCGCCCGCTCGAAGCCAGTATAGCAGTTTAATTCCGCTAGACTACTTTGTTACCGCGGGAGGCTATATATGCCCCTAGATCCAACAGTTTATACAGAACTCCTATAGATCCACCACGATAATGCCCTAGCTGGGCACTTTAGTAAGAAAAAGACTCTAGATCTACTTACGTGTAAGTACTACTAGCCTAGTATAAATGCGGACGTTATGAGCTACATCTCTACCTGTAATCTATGCCAGCGTATATATGCGCCTTAATATTGCCCTTATGGCGAGCTTTAAGCGCTGCCTTGCCCGGATTAGCCGTGGCAGGAGATTATAATGGACTTTATTATAGGCCTACCGCCTAGCAGACGAGGCGATAAGGTGTATAACGCGATATACGTAATAGTCGACCGCTATACTAAGATGGCCTTGTATCTGCCTATAGTAAAAACTATTACTGCAACCGAACTTACGGGTCTCTTCCTTAATGAAGTAGTACGCCGTTTCGGAGCCCCTAGAGGGATTATATCTAATCGCGGCAGTATCTTTACTAGTAAGTTCTGGTTGGAGCTATGCTCTGCTGCGAAGATAAAACGTAGGCTAAGTATGGCTTTTTATCCGCAAACGGATGGGTAAATAGAACGCTAGAACTAAACCCTAGAGTATTACCTCTGTGTATTCTATAATAAGAAGTAGAGCAACTAGGCAGGCCTCTTATTGCTAGCCGAATTCGCCTATAATAATACTAAATATAGCACGACGGGTATAAGCCCGTTCTATACCTGCTATAGGTTTTATCTATATTTAGAATATAAGGTTAAGGTAAACGATAGTAGTTCTATTCTAGCTGCCTTAGAGAGGATTAAAAGAATATCCCTTAAACGCGAAGCGCTGGTAAAACGCTAGGAACATGCTGCTAAGGCGCAGGCGAAATACTACGATTGTTATTACTAACTATAGGTATATAAAGTAGGGGATCTAGTCTTACTATTAACTAAGAACCTTAAACTAAAAAGGCCAAGTAAGAAACTTACAGCACGCCTTATTGGACCTTTTAGTATAGCTAAACTAGTCGGAAAGCAAGCATACCAGCTATATCTACCTACGTCTTACCGTATTCACCTAGTGTTCTATATTAGCTTATTAGAGCTATATAAATAATATAAGGGCACTACTAGAGACCCTCTACTAGGGCCTATTAAGCTAGATAATAAAGAGGACTAAGAGGATTAGTACGAGGTAGAAGAAATACATAAAAGGAAGGGACGTAATTAGACCCTATAGTACTTAGTTAAGTAAAAAGGCTAGCTAAAAGAGTATAACAAATAGGTCCTAGTAGAGGACATTAATAAGGACGTAAAGGAGATATATAATAGTTACTTTACCCTAAGGGGCAAACGGAAAAGAAAGTAGAGGGGAGAATTAAAAACTTTTAATTACGCCTTACTAGCGGGGCGACGACGGAACGACGGCGGAGTGATGGTAGTACGCTAATAGAAATATAAATACTCTACAGCTCCAACGAATCCTCCCTCTCCTCCCCTCCTTCCTCTTCCTCCTCCTCCTCCCCATCCTTATCCTCCTTCTCTCCCTCCTCCTTATCCTCCTCACCCTTATCCTCCTCCTTATCCCTTACGATGGGAGGCATATTGGCCTATAGGTACTATTAGTATACGCTATAACAGCAAAACACCTGCGCTACGACACGTACTAAAGCGTATATTATATTAAGAATTCCTTTAAGAGTATAACGGATGGCCTATAATTTCTATACTTAGAGTAGGGGAAAGTTTTTACCCTTTGGGCGCTAGCGGAGACTATACTTAGCGCCAGTGCGCACTAAGGCCTTAACATCCTTTATAAAGGACTTCTAGGCGGCAGCAACGCGAGCGTTAAGGTTAGCCGTGTCTCCACTAGCAACCCGCTGGCGCTTAGCCCTATTAATAAGGGCAAGCAGCTTATTTAGGCGGCTATAAAAGGCCTTAGGGACCTAGTCTGTTAGCTATCAGAACCTAAACTAATATACTTAAACATACTAATTAGTACAACTTATTTAGTTATCGGTAGTACCCGTAATTGTGGTTAGCCTACTTGCTGTAGGTAGCCCGCCTAGTAGTGGCTATACGCTTAGCGTAATGGAGGCAGATTAGTTTCAGCAAAGCTAGGGGAGCAGCTTGCGAGCGGCGTGAGAGCTTTAACGGCGCCTAGTAGGGTTAGCGACAGCTATAAGCTAGTATAAAGAATACTTACGGAAGACTTACAAGCAGGCGAACCGACGGCTTGGCGCTTGCGATTTATAATTAATTAGAAGTCATAAAGAAGGTGAGTCGTAGGCTAAATGAATCGAGATAGAATTAGAAGGGAAATCTAATATCCTACCTAGGTGGGAACTCCTACCTTTATAGATCTCTATAAGGTCCTATTATTATATTATCCTATTATTATATTACCCTATTATTATATTATCTAATTCACTTAAATTTGTTAAAAACTTTTTATTTAGAGAAGGGCAATAATAGCACTCCTATTATATAATAGCGTCGGAGACGCACTGGCCGTAACCGGCTTAGCGCAGGCGAGGCGTAGGCGAGGCGCCTATAAAACGTAGTCACCCCGCATCAGAGAATAGCAGAATTCAGTTCTACAGTTCTACTTTATTAAGAACCAGATACTCTTTGCATCCCGTTACTATTATTACGTTACTATATACCCTAAGGACCTTGGCGTCCTAATATAGAGCTAGTATATAGGAATATTAAGCCACTAATCTATAAAGTAGATACGTATAGAGGATAGGAAGAAGATAGATAGTAAGTTTTAAAGATTATTAACTATAAGGATATTAATAATAAAATATAGTACGAGGTAAAGTAAATAGGCTACACTAAGACTACCTAGGAGCTATTAGAGAATTTAAAAAACGCTATAGGAAAGGTATAGGAGTATTAGAAGAGATTAGGTTAGGCAGTATTAATAAAAAAGGATTACTAAAAAATAAGTCACCTAAGGGGGACCTAAGAAGAGCAGTTATTAAACTACTTAGATCTATTTCCTTCTTAGTTAAAAGAGAATCCGTTTTTTTATTACCAAGTTCCTATAAACCTTATTTTATAAGTTTTTACTCCTTAAAACGGACCTTCTTACAACCCTTTTTAAGACGGATTAACTAAGCGGACGCTATAAGATAAGACTTAAGGGCCCGTTGCTAAGCATTGGTAGCCTCCTATTCTACATTATAAGAACGGCGTAACTCCGCTAGGGTAATAGACAGTTTATTATCTAGCCGCGTAGCAGTAGATTAAATATAAAACCCTAAGATAAATTAATTAGGGAACTAGACGACTATTAAGAGTAATAGGTTATATATATTTAGTATTAGAGACGGAGTAAACGTTATAGGATAAACAAATATTTGCTTTAGTATACTTTAAGTAAGAGGACGGTTATTATAAAGATAGGTTCGCTAACGTAATATAAACTAACCCCTCTTTTAAATAACGAGAATATAGAAACAGTATAATCTCACCTAGAGATAATATTGTAGTAATAGTGCGAACGCGACAAGCAGTTGAAGAAGAAGAAATTACTTTAGGTATAATAAGTAATAATATTAACCAAATTAATTAGATGGATATTATACCTCTAGTAAATAACCTAGAGATATTAGGGATCTTTAAAGATAAAGATAGAGAGGAGAGAGATGGTGTTACGGACGCTTTAAGTATAATATTATAACTACTTAAAGAAGAGTTAAAAGAAGCTAGTTAGTTAATCTAAGCACGGTCTAAAATAGAGCCGGTAGAGCTATATAATAAGGAATAGTAACTAAGGTTATATAACGTAATCTATATAATCTATATAATCTATATAATCTATATAATCTATAATAGAGTAGATAGAGTATATATACATTATATATAAGAAGGATTTATAGGAGTATAGTTATATATTTAAGGACCCTTAGTCCCTACCTAGATAGTTTCTTCCTTATAGTAATTCTTAGAATATAATTGAAGTTAATCTATTAGGCAACTACTCCACTAGTTATTATTATATTGTTAACTTTAATTTGCATCACCTATATACCTAGCCTATTAATAAGCCTATTGTAGTTCTTGCTATAAGGTTCCGTTATAATTATAAGATTTAATTAAAAGCCAATAACTCGCTAAGCTATAGCCCCCTCTACTATTAATTAATGGATAAGCTAAAAGTAATAAAGTAGTACTTAATTAATAACCTAGATAAAGGGTTTATCGAGCTAAGTTAAGCCCCTTTTACTTCCCCTATCCTGTTTATAAAAAAGCCTAATAGAGGCCTTTATTTTTGTATCGACTATTAAAAGGACCGGTATCCTATTTTTTTAATTAATAAAACCCTTGTATATTTAAGCTAGGTAAAGATCTTTACCAAACTTAATATCCGCTAAGCTTTCCACCAAATTAGGATAAACCCTATATCTAAAAATTTAACAACGTTCCGTACCTGTTATAGTTCCTATAAATATAAAGTTCTTTCTTTTAAACTAATAAACGGACCGGCTATGTACTAAAGGTATATAAATAACGTTCTTTTTAATTACCTTAATAAATTCTATACGGCATACCTAGACGACATTCTTATATACTTAGACAACAAACTTAAGTATTAAGTTTATATTAAAAAGGTCCTAGAGAGACTACGGAACGCGGGCTTATAAGTTAATATTAAGAAATACAAGTTTAGGATAAAATGTATAAAATACCTTAGGTTTATTATAACTATAGAAGGAATTAAGGTTGACCCTAAAAAGGTAGAGGCAATCCGTAACTAGAAGCCCCCTTATATAGTAAAAGGAATCCAATCCTTCCTTAGCTTTTATAACTTCTACTACTAGTTTATCCGTAACTACGGAATTATAGTAAAACCTCTTATACGACTAACTAGGAAGGATATGCCTTTTATCTTTAATAATAGATATATAAAAGCCTTTAAAGAGATAAAGGATCGGCTTATCTCTTCCCTAATCCTTCGTCACTATAACCTAAACCTTAAATTAATGCTAGAAACGGACGCCTCTAATAGGGTTATAGCGGGAATCCTATTACAGTTATATCTAGACGGCGAATAGTACCCTATAGCTTTCTTCTTAAAGATAATAAACCCGGCTAAGTGTAACTATAAAGTATATAATAAAGAAATGCTAGCTATTATTTAATCACTTTCCTAATAGCGCGTAGAGCTTAAAGGTACGAACTCTAGAATTAAAATATATATAGATTACAAAGCCCTAAAGTACTTTATAACTATAAAGTAACTTACTAAATAATAAGCCTAGTGGGCTAAAATACTCTCCTAATTCTTCTTTACGATTATATATTATTCTAGTAAGTAAAACTTTAAGGCTAATACTTTAACCTAAAGAGAATAAGATATAGGACCCTAGGATAAGCTAAAGACCCAATATTGGATGCGCGCCCTCTTCTATCCAGAACAGCTCAACCTACGGATCTTTAAGGAGCTAGACTCCTAGTAAAACGAGCTAGTACTAATAGAGGAGTTCTTAGATAAGCTAATAGGGCTAATTAACCGCCTCCTAACTGTATACTATACGGCTAACGCCTTAAGGGCCCTCCGCGAATAAGCTATAAAAGAAAACCCCGATTTTAAGATAGAGGAAGGATTGCTCCTATACTAAGAGCGGCTTATAGTCCCTAACGTCAACAATCTATGGACTAAACTAATCCGCGAAGCTTATTACTAAGTCTCTACGGTATACCCTAGTAAGAACAAGACCTATAAAATTATTAACTACCGCTACTACTGGCTAAAAATAGTTGTAAATATTAATTAATATATACGGAACTGCGAAGACTGCTAGAGAGCTATAATTCCATAGGATAAGACCCTAGGACTACTTAAGCTACTCCTAATACTAGAGCGCCCTTAGCAGCATATCTTTATAGACTTCTATAAACTACCTAGGGACCGTAACGGATATAATATAGTTATAGTTATAGTTAACCGCTTTAGTAAACACCCGTTCTTAATTCCCTGTTATAAAAATATTAATGCTAAAGAGGTAGCCTAGCTATTTATTTATTACGTCTACTGAATCTACGGACCACTAGATACTATTATATCTAATTATAGGCTATAGTTTATATCGGCCTTTTGGAATAAGTTTACCTAGATCCTAGGCATTAAGCTAAAGCTTTTTATAGCTTATTACCCCTAGATAGACGGTTAGATAGAGATTATAAATTAGTACCTAGACTAAAGGCTTAGGCCCTTTATTAACTATTTTTAGAACAAGTGGTTTAAACTACTACCCTTAATAGACTATATGCAAGTAACCTTACCCTACAACTCTATAGGGTTTACCCCAATTCAGCTAGAAATAGAATACTTACCCCATATAAGCTTTAACTAAAAAAGGCTAGAGGAACCCTAGACTATATAAGAGAAGCTATTCTATGCTAAGGCCTAACAGTACGCTAAACAATTAAAGGAAGTTTAGACGGTAGCCCGCGAGAACCTAGAAAAAGCTTAAAGGTTAATAAAACAGTAGGCAAACAAACACCGTTAAGAGCCCAATTTTGCCCCTAGTAATATAGTCTGGGTTATAATAAGAAATTAGAAGACTAAATAACCTAACTATAAGCTAGACTACTAGATGGCAGGACCGTATAAGGTTCTTAAGAAGATAGGCAACTTATATAAGATAAAGCTCCCAGATTTAATTAGGGTTTACCCTATTTTCTCACTAAATAAGTTACGGAAAGCTATAAATGACCTACTGCCTGGATAAAAGAACGAGCCTCCCCTACTAGTTTAAGTAAACGGTAATAACAAATAGGAGGTTAATAAAATACTAGCCTATAAGATAGTATAGGGAACGCTAAAATACCGTATCTAATAGAAGGGCTACAATTCTAACCTAATCTAGTACCCTATGTGGAACTTTATAGGCTGCCCCTAAAAGCTTAAAGAATTCTATAACTAATACCCTAATATACCTAGACCCCTAAAGTACCTAGACGAATAGATAAAATACTGGTATAATAAAGACGATAAGTTACCAGAAGAATATAGGGACAAAAACGCCCTAAAGCCCTAATACAGCTATCTGCCANATTCTGCCATATTCTACCGTTTTCTGCCAGTACCGTAAAATTTTAGATATTAAGGAACTTTAACCGCCGGTTAAAGTTGTCTAATTAGTTGGATCCGTGCTAAAACTTTTAGCGGCTACTCTTTCTGGCCTAGTGCTTCCACTTAGCCCACAATCGCCCTTTATACTTAATTTGGGCGTACTCGTGTCCCCTTTATCTCCTTATCTTATATTTTATAATCCTATGTTTATAAGCCTAGTACTACCCTATTTCTAACTAAGCCTAAAGGCAGGCTTTTTTTTAAAGAGGGGGGTAATATAACGGCGCTACCGTATATTACCTGCCAAATTCTGCCATATTCTACTAACCTATAATTGGCCCGCCTAAAGCTAGCGCCTTAGCGGCTTACCCTATATATTTATTTACATCGGTCCTAGCAACCCCTTTTCCTTCTCTTTAGCTTAGTATCTTCGTAATATAGCATTCTACAAGCTTTGGTTCAGAAGCATTTATACAAGCCGTGACATAGTTTAGCTTAGTATCTACTATAGTCTTTAAGTAGTAAGCAATTAGATACCATTCTCTATCCATCTACTTTTAGGAGTAAACGCTGGCTATAATACTATTTAAGGCATTAGTTTCTAGCATTAAGGGCTATTCTAGGTTAAAGTGGACGAGTAGTAAAGCCAAGACTAGTCGTTTCTTAAGTTTATTAAAGGTCTACCTATATATAGCGTTAAAGTAGAAGGGCTAGTCTTTTTGGGTAAAGCAACTAAGGGGTCTAGTAATTTTGCTTTAGTCCTTAATAAAGCGTTAGTAGAAGTTATAGAAACCTAGAAATAATTATACCCCCTTTACGGTCCGTGGGAGTACCTACTAGGTAATTGCGGCCGTTTTCTCTAGGTCGATCTTAATTCTATCTATACTAATAATAACGTCTTAGCTACCTAGACGAGACAGCCACCCACCTAAGACAGTGCACGGACCTCCTACGAAAATCAAAATCAAAACATTAAAATACTCCTCTATTATATCACCACTATGTCCTCTACTACCCCCTAATTGCTATCGCTTGGCCAAGAAGATCGAATGCAAATTATTCTTTAATTATTGGAAGCTAATCCTAATTAATCTGGCCATTTGCTTGCCCGAATATACGGTCTATTACCTTCTTCTATTTACTATTGTCGCAACGGCCGCCAATTAAGTAAGGAGTATCACTAAAAGCTTTAAAAGCTCTTAGTTATTAAGGAGGACTCCCTAGTTAAATAGATTAATATAATAGGAGCCTAGGGTTGGCCACCTTAAATTTAATACCTTAAATCTATGGCCAAAAGTATCCTTACTATAAAGAAGCGTCCTCTAGAGCTTAGCTAATACTAGTATAAAAACTTCCTTACCTAATATCTAGAGCTTAAAGCTTAATTCGCCTAAGGCCTTAATTAAAAGCGAAAGGATACTAAGAATCCAAAGATTATTAAAGAGTGGTTTAATCTCTATAAAGCTACTATTACTAAGTACGTAATTCCCCTAGGCGATTAATATAATATAGATGAGAAAGGAATTATAATGGGGTTAGGCGATAAGGTTAAGGTGCTTATTCCTTAATTAGAGGCTTAAGCCTTTATTATAGAGCCGGGTAATCGCGATTGGGTGTCTATTATTAAGTGCATATTAGGAGGTTAATTAGGAAGTCAATTAGGAGGTCAATTAGGAAGTCGATTAGGAGGTCAATTAGGAAGTCAATTAGGAGGTTAATTAGGAAGTCGATTAAGAGGTCAATCAGGAAGTTAATTAGGAGGTCTATTAGGAAGTCAATTAAGAGGTCAACTAGGAAGTCAATTAGGAGGCCAATCAGGAAGTCAATTAGGAGGTTAATCAGGAGGTCAATTAGGAAGTCAATTAGGAGGTCAATCAGGAAGTCAATTAGGAGGTTAATTAGGAGGTTAATATCGATTAACGTATGTGATAGGGTTATGACGGCAATAGGGTTATGACGGTCGGCTACTACCGCCTTCCTAGTTGGGCTTACCGCCTTCTTAATGTAGTATATTGCCGGTTCCAAAATCAAAATAACAACTTCATCTTATTTTGAATGCTTACAGCTAAATTAAAAAATCTTTTACCAACACTATTGTTGGTGTCACAGGGTAACTTACTAATGCTACTCAAGTAGATATAGTGAATGTTGGTTATAAAGCTTATTGTTTAGAATTAGGGGGTGGGTAAGGAACCTAAGGTTCCTCACCACACTAGTGCCGCGGCGACACGTGACAATATGTAACAACCGCTTGCCTCATTTCTAACACTAGCAACTCTTCTTTTATAGTTGCCATCTATATACACTTATAGATTACTACTATATAAAGATATAAAGCTAAGGAGAAGAAGAAGAAGAAATAAAGGGGAAGAGGTAGTATAGGTAGATGTACGGGTTCGTGCGAAGATGTCAGTTCCGCTCACCGCTCTTAGCTAAGCTAATGGCGATTTTTTATCCCGGGGATAGAAAATCCTAATTAGCCAGCTTAACAAATAGCGTTGGCAGAACTCCACACCGCTACCTAAATTAATTAGGCGTAGCGCTTTTGGCAAGAATCTAACTAATTAGATAACTTTAACCGGCGGTCGAAGTTCTATAAGATCTTAACTTCTCTAAATTTCCCTCTTAACCCAACCTTTAACTCGTATATATAGAGTATTTGTGTTAACAAACGTCTCTAGTACCTTATTTGGGTTTGCCTTTGTTATTATATCTACCGGGTTATCTTAGCCATTAATCTATTAGATCTTAAAGAGTTCTTAACGCTTATAGGACTACTAAAGTACTATAATATCGATTATAAGGCGCTTCTTCTTTATGGTATTAAGCTTAACTAAATACTTATAGAGGGAATATAAGTTAGTGTACACGATTATAGGGATAATAGGAAGTTTGAGTTAATCTATAATTATCTTAAGGGTAGTTCCAATTGCAATTGCTATATTAACTCCATTAACCATTCCATATATCTCTAACGCTAGAACGCTTTAAGTAACGCGTTTACTCTTAATTAAGCTCTAATAAATAAGATTGCCATAGATCGTGAAGTCATTCTCTCTAGTAGATTCGTTTGCTATAATAATCTTATATCCTAGCTAGGAGCTAAAATCTTTATTGTTTATAAACGATCCATTAACAAACACGAATAGCTTAGCGGTAGGAAGATTAATAGGTATATAGAGTAGTCCCCAATCGAGATGGTTTATTTGCCAAAAAAGACGCTTATTTAGGTTAAAAACATCATCCTTAGTTAGTTCCTGGTATTAGGCGGCAATAGAGAGATTAAAGAAAGCTTTAGGTTAATAGATAGAAGCTATATAAGCTTTATAAGCGCGTTACTCCACGTATCCTTGCTTTAGAGAATTAACGTTAATAACGTTAATCTTCTTGCCTTAACCTTTCTGGCGTAGGGTAATGGAATCCTTGTTTAGGGAAATAATGCATCTATTAAAGAGTAATAGTGTTATTAAATTAAGTCTTTCCTTTGGCTTTGCCATAAGGTTTACCTTTACTAGCTCATCTTCTTTAAGAGCTAAGAATTGGTCGTCTTCTAAGATAATTATATCGTCTATTTATATGCCGATAATTCCAAATAGAGTTCCTGTAGCTGTAATAAGGAAGCAGGGATTAAATATAGAAGTAGTTATTAAAAGCTTCTCTTTATGGTGCTTGCTGTAAGTAGCCTACCAATAAGTTCCTACCTCTGCGATTCTATATAGTGGCTTAAGCACAACCATAATCGTATCTTCGGGATATTGGTGGCGAATTTACTCTAGAAGGTATGCTAGTATTAAGCGCTAAAGGCGTGTCTCTAATTGGGTATAGGCCTAGGTAATATCTCGCAAATAAACCGCCATTCCATTCTTTATTAAGGAGGGAGCTAGCGCAATAATAACTCGCTAACTAGCTCGTTAAATTATAGGGGATTGCGTAAGAATTACTTCCTTACCATTGTCGTTATAACCTTAAATAACCAGCCTTAACTTCTTAAATGGGGTATCAGTAGCTTTACCTTTAATCTCATTAACCATTCTTAACCTAAATATGCGAACCCTATCGAACTTAGCAGGGTTATACTTCTCAAACTTAAAGACTCCTCTTATAATAAGACCGTCAATCTCCTGCTTATTAGATGCTTGGAAAGGAGCTCCTAGAGTTATAATATGGCCTTCCTTTTAGAGCTGTTTTACGAGCTTAAAGTTAGCCTTCTCTTTAGCTGTTATAAAGGCTATTAACAGCTCAACTTTATTCTCAATAGCGGCAATAAGTTACTCTTCGAAATTAATAAGGTGTTAGCGGTTTCGTAATCCCTTTAGGCGACCTCTACCGCGTTATAGTTGCGGCGTATCTACTACAGTTATATTAGGGTCGTAGTCGCCTTCTAGGGCACGTTAATCGTGGTTCTCCTCTAGGGCATCTTCTAGGGTATCTTCTAGGGTATCCTGTAAAGGCTTAAAACTATCATCTTTATAGTAAGGCTTAATAATAGTTAAATGGAATTAAGTAGGTCTATGGGGCATCTAAAGAGTATAAGTTTAACCATTAATTGTAATAAGTTTATATAGGCCTAACTATCCTCCCTTTTTACGCCATACGCGTACCTTAGATTGGAGTGGCAGATCGAGCGTAGTTAAGGTATTTAGGCCATTTCTTATTCCTAGTGCGTCGTTAACCTAGCGCGTGGCGTAGAGACGTCGCACCTCCTTTATTGCCTTATAAATCGCCTTAGCTCGTTATATAATAGAGGGAAATAGTGGAGAATTATTAGTTATTTAAGGGTAGGCGCTAAAGACTAGCAACGTAGGTACGAGCCCATTTGGGCCAGCGGTATCGTTAATAGCCTTAATAGCCATCTATAGGATAAGCTCTTTATTAGCACCCTTTAGTTCTAAAGAAATAATCTTATATGCGCGGCGTAATAGCGTATAGTATTATTCTACCTTTCCAACACTATTATATACCTTAATGGGGACTTCCTTAACCTTAATTGTTATTGCCTTTACCTATTATTAAAACTCCGTAGATAAGAAGTTCTTTCCTGCGTCGTGAATAATTTAATTAGGGGGTCCTAGGTAGACATCAATCTAGTATAATTAAAGAGTATCCTATACGTTCCTAGCTGACATATCTTTTAAAAAGCGTGCGGCTTGGAAGAAGGTTAAGAAGTTAATAACTTGGAGTACTAGCTTGCCGCTAAGATATATAACATCTATAATAATACAGAAGTTAAAGTCGTAGTTGTCTTTAAGGGTAAACTTAAATCGGCCAGGGGATTTCTAGTTTATTTAGCAGTAATAGCAGTACTTTATAAGATGTTTAATTGCCTTAACCTTAACTTTATAACCTACTTATTAAAGAACCCTAAGTAGTTAGTAAACGGATAGGTGGCTAAAATAACGATGTAGTTAACGTAGCTCTAACTTAGTTAAGTGACTTTAAGCAACGCTCCTTTTTAGCTGTTAAAGGAGCAACTAAGGGTAACCCTACTTACGTATAACGGGCACCCGATTATCTCCCTAAACAAGCATATTCTTAAGGTTGTTAAGCTTAACGCCTAATTTATTTATATCTTAGATGCAGAATAGGAACGGGGTATTTGCGGGAATAATGTGGAAAGTAATATATCCTAACAGGGTTTAGACCTTAATTGTACTAAGAGAGATTATAGTACCCTTACTAAAGCGAATTGTATATTAGCCTACCGTTAATTAGTTAATCTGGATAGAACTATTAAGCTACTAAAGAGCTCAGACTTAAGGTTCTCCTGCTATAGATACTCCTGCGGCTTTAGTATCTGGTATAATACCATAAAAGACGTTCGCTGAGTATCTGTTATTAAAGAAAAACGTAGAACTTTCCTTTAGCTTATTAAAGATATCTAACCTTATAACAGAATAGAGCATAGATTAGTTATTAAGGATAGCAACGGTTTGTGCGCTATTTACCTCACCATACTTAGTAAAGTATTAGTTGGGAGAGTAGTCCTTAATTTCCATATCCATAAGGAGCTGTTTAGCCTCGTCAATCTTACCCTTAAGATCTTCTTCGCCTTTATATTAAACCAGGAAGCTTTAGAAGTAGGCTATAGTAACTTCTCGGTTTCTGACGTTTTGTGCGCTCTGGCGAAACTTATTATATGCCTCCTTTTGTTTATTAAGGGGGTGTCTAGTTAACTAGCAATTTGGCTTCTCATAAATATAGTATTTCTTTTACCGATTATTGCGAAATAAACCTCTATAAGGACCTCCACGATTACTTTATAGTTGACGTTAATTATACCCTCTACCATATCCCCTACTATAACCACCATATATTTAATTAGTTTAGTTGTAATTATATTAGTTGGCCGGGTCAATTAAAGTAGGTTAGAGTTGGGTGTTAAATTACTGTACTTCTTAAGAGCGTAGGGCGGTGCTAATAGAGGATCTTAATTAAGTATATATTCCTTTATAAGTACTTATAGGGTTAAAGAGAGCAAGGTTATATTCTTTAACACCTTGGTATACGCTAATAACTTAATCGCGTAGGCTAAAGTCCTCTTAATATAATTCGGATAAACCGCGCTAAATTATCTAGAATTAATTAAAGAGCTTTTAAAAATAATCAAGTTAAGAGGCACCTAGGTTTATAGCAATAATTCTTAGAAAGGTAGTCTTTCTCCACTCCAACATATACTGCTGCTTATTCTCCTCTATTTTAAAGTAGCATCTTGTTTTATATATCATTCGGTTAAAATTATATCCTTTTCCTACTAAACAATTATAATAGAAGGTACTAGCTCGGCCCTTAAGCATAACTAAATAAGCAATATAGTATTAATTGGGTTCTAGTCTAACCTTCTAGCAACAGTCGTAGAAGATACGTAACTTTAAATTAAGGATATTATACAGTTCTCTGCCAAACTTCTTCTCCTATTCTAAATAGAGCTTTATAAGCTTTATAAGCATTTTTAAGGTGCCTCTAATTAGTGTTTAGCTACATTGCATTGTAGGCTGCAATAGTAACGTAGATCTAGTTAGCGGAGTTTAAAGATTATTAGACCGCAAAGCAAGGGGATCTTGCGCTTATTGGGGGTTATTAATTAAGGCTGCGGGTTAAGCTGGTTAATATAGGGGAGTTAAAGACAGAGGTGGAGGCGATGGATATGGAATATTAGAACTCGTGCCTAGAGTGATAGAGTTAGAACGCGTCTCTAGTGGTATATTACTTAGGTTCCATCGTAATTTAAGCTTCTTTATAGTGCGTAGTTAGTACTTAATCTCTTATAGAGTCTATTTATGCTCTTCCTTTGCATTAATAACATATTCCTAAATATTGTCCCTAATACTACCCCTATCTATAGGGACAAATACTCTATACTCCCAAAGGAAGTTACGGAAGTCCCGTATGATATCTTTATTTATAGGAACCTATATTTCCTTTATCCATCTAATAAAGTCCTCCTTTATATAATACCATAGCGCGGTATTATCGTATTTGCTATCTTTGTAGTGTTCCATACAGTATACTAAGAATCTATTTAGGTCCTGTTGCTTAACAGTTATAAAGTTAGTTACGGCTCTGTCCTATATCTCCGGGTTAATATCTTTCTTATACTTCTTCGGATAGGTTAACGCTATAGTAGGTAGAATTAACAAGGTGTCGTACATTAAAGATAGGCAGGATTTTTGGTTTTATAGGATCTCGTAGGTTTGCTGTCCAAAGGTGGGCAATTTAAGATATTATTCGACGCGTTTCGGACGTCAACTTAGGACCTTAGGTTTAGTAACACTTCTAACCTAAAGTACTTAACTAAATCTTCGTAAACGTAATTGTTCTGCGTAATAGACGCAACTTAGTATCTCCTAGTACTTAGTAACACTTCTGTTACTAGTTTTCCGCAAGTCTAAGGTAGCATAGTATCGCCAGGATCCATTCCATATAAGCGCATATAGCACCCCTACACAAGACTATCTCTTCTGTCGATAACCTAGCTGCTCTATAGTTAACTGTATATTCAACCACTAATCAGTATTAGTGTCACAGGGTAACTCACCAATGCTACTCGAGTAGATATAGTAAATGTTGGTTGTAAAGCTTATTGTTTAGAATTAGGGGGTGGGTAAGGAACCTAAGGTTCCTTACTACGCTAGTGCCGCGGCAACACGTGACAACACGTAACGACCGCTTACCTCATTCCCAACAACTATAATACCCCACTAGCCCCTACAACCTAGCAGAGAAGAGAAAATACAAAGCGCTATTATTTCCTAGCGTTCTAGGCTCTATAAAGACCGGGAAACTTATACAAAGGCCCATAGGGTAGATCCACAGACATTTCAACGCCGCCTTAATGGAAAGCAATAGCCCTATAAAGTCGCCTATACCAACCAGAACCGTATTACTGTTGCTGGCAAAGATGCAATTATTTAACACCTTATATATCTTGCAAACGCTGGATTTCCATATCGGCAGCGTACCGTTCGATTAATTGCTATAATAGTCCTCCACTAGGAGTACGCCAACCTTCCTTAATACGTCTATGTTAACCCTCTTAGTATAAAGTGGGTATATAACTTCCTACAACGGCAGGATAAGCTTCGTTACTGCTATATACGTTTAATTAATTAAGAACAAGCTCTTATAAATAACAATCCAGGCCTTATTTAAAGATTCTTTACCAACTACACTAACGCTATTACCCAATACAATATCAGCGAATTTAATAGGTAGAATATAGATAAGATGGGCTATATAATAGGACTAGCTTTTGCTGCAAAAGTAGTCATATTAAGAGGCAGAATTATTAACTTTAAGACGATTGACGGTAATAGGGAGTAGGTTACCCAAATTAACTCAATTAGCATGCATAGGCAAATAATTCCACCGTTTATTATTTTTAAAGGGAAGCAGCATATAGATTTACTATAGGAAACGGCAAAGGAAGCTATAGGTAAGTACTTAATTGGAATAACGGAGAATGGTTAGTCAAATAAAGAAATGGGCCTTAAGTAGCTTTAATATTTTAAGCGTCATACTCGGCGAACAGAGGCATAGGAGGCCTCTAAAATTAATACCCTAAACGTTAAACACTATAGCTACCGATTGCTTATTATGGATAGACACCGCTCTTACACTAATATTGAGTTTATAGAGTTCTGCTAGAAGTATAAGATTATTCCTATATATCTTCCACCTTACTCAACCCACTTCCTACAGCCTCTAGATCTTATTATCTTTTTAGTAGTTAAGCGTCTATATTTAGCTAAAGTCAATAAATACGCAGCTCGCGGTATTACTGGTATTAATAGAGACTACTTTCTGCAGATCCTAGGTGAGATTAGGCCTCAAATATACACGCCTGAACTAATCGACAGTGCATTTAAAGCTGCGGGCCTTTTTCCTTTTAACCCCAATCGAGTCCTCCAACGCCTTATAGGGCAGCCTTCCTCTACGCAACTATATACACCTTAGCCCTTAAACAAACTAACGCTTTTATCCTCACCTCTGCATCCAAAGACTCCAAAAAGCTACTCTAATTAAGCTCGGTATAGCCATACAATCTGTCATTTAGATACTACTTCTAAAGCAATTAATATTGTTGTTAGGAAGCTTATAAGCCATATAAATTTAATAAATAAAGGCATAGAAATACTATAACTAGAAAACACTAAGCTTCGCAATAGTGCTGCAAATAGGAGAGCCAAGAAGAAAAAGAAGCGGGTAGTACTTTCTACCAAATTGGTCCTTACTACCAAATCAGCCAAAGCACTTATTAACGCTAAGGAGGCTGCAAATAAGGCTAAGCAGAGGGCTAAAAATGCTAGAGAGCAGCTTAGAAAGGAGAGAAAAGAGGTAGCTGTAGTTACTAAGGTGCAAGTTTAAAAAAGGAAGAAGGCTCAGGCTGCTGCTATAAAGGCTAAGAAGGTTGCAGATCAATATAAAAGGGACTTAGAAGAGGCAGACCGGGCAGTAAAAAGAGCGTAAAAGGCGTTAGCAACTATGGGCAATATAGCAAAGAGAAAAAAGACTACAGAAGCTTATATGGCAGCTGCTTAAGCAGTAGAGGAGACAAAATCTAAAGCAGAAGCCTTAGCAATACTACAGAAGCAATAGGAGGACTCCTTCGCAGTAGCTATAGAGGCTATAGCTTACTCTAAGGCTCTACAAGACGCTGCGAAGAAGGCAAAGGAGGCCTCTTAGTAGGCTACACAGGTAGATAAGGAAGTAGATAATAAAGTAGACGATAAGCTAAGTGGATTAAGCAACGATAAGGTGTTAAATGTAGATGAGGATATTAATATAGGCGACGTCACGGCGTTAATTGAGTAGCAATCAGTACTAAAACACCAAAGAATATTAATATAGAGCCTCCATTATATAAGAATAAGGCTTCATAAAACCTCAGTAACAGTATAATACGGTGCGATGCTTTTTACTAGTGTTTTGTCTACAATCAGGCATTCGGCAGTATTTTGGTGTTCGTGAGCCTAACTAGGAAGGCGGTAGTAGCCGACCGTCATAACCCTATCGCCGTCATAACCCTATCACATACGTTACCTCTCTACCTTATCTTTTAAGGAAAGCAAATGCAACAATCTTAGATATTATCTAGACTTAATCGCGAGACAGTAATTTAAGTAAGCGATTCGGGGTGGACGAATTCGGATATTACAGTTAATTAGTTAAAATACTTTAACTAGTATACAGAGCCACGCCTTTAAGAAATCTATCGCCTATTAATTCTTAACGGATACAAGAGCCACGTATTAATGCAATTTGTTGAGTATTATAAGGCTTATAAAATTATCCCTCTTTATCTACTACCTTATTTAACACACCTACTTTAACCCCTAAATATTAGCATATTTAGCCCCTTATTAAAAGCCTATTAAAAACGCCTCTATAACTTCGCCTTCTATAGAGCTGTTAATATTACTAAGCCTATATTCCTTAAGTATTACCAAGCTATATAAGACGAAGCTATATTATTAACTAATATAGTAAGCGTATGGCGGGCAACTGGCCTTCTACTATTTAACCCTTCGGTTGTTTTAAAAAAGATTTAGCTAATAACTTCTTCCTATATAAGCTTTACAGACAAGAATAGCCACAAATTTAATATACCCGTGTCTCCTTCCGTAGAGGAGAGACTTACTAAAATATTTGGGCAGCTCTTACAAGGTGCATTACCCCTATATTCTTAAGTTGTATATAATATTCGGCAGTTTATATTAAGTACGGTAGCTAATAATATAATCCTTAAATAAACAAATTAGGAGCTTCTTAAAAGACAGAAGAAGGAGTGTATTAGTAAGACAAGAGCTGCCTATAGGAAGGTACGAGTTTTATTAGTAGTAGAGGTACAGAAGAAGAACGATGAAAAGCTTTAAAGGAATAGGAAGAGAAGAGGGTAAAGGAAAGGAAGGCTGCATTATAGGGGGTTATTACCTTTGCAAAGAAGGTTTGGAAGGAACTACTAATGGATTATAGTGTATTTATATAATAGGGTATATTTAGGTTGACTTTGGGGTTAATTTTGGGGTCAATTTTGATATCAAATTGATTTTGATTTTCGTAGGAGGTCCGTGCACTGTCTTGGGTGGGTGGCTGTCTTGTCTAGGTGGCTAAGACGTTAACCCTTAGGTACTTTATACTTTTAATACTAAACTTTAACTTCTTAATATCGGCCTAAAGGCTAGTCTTGCGGAGCCGTTAGAGAACTTTATAGACGTACTCCTTATATTTTAGCTTATTCTTAAAGTAGATTATAATATTATCTTTAAATACATTACTATAGTACTAGATAATTAATGGCCTACGTTTTATAGAGCAACTAGGGTACGAGTTAGCTTTAAATTTTATACTAATAGGGTAGGAATATTAAGAACAAATATAGGATCTACCTCTTAATATTGGTCCAATCCCCAACTAAAAACGATATCTCGTTTTAAGAACTAGATCCGTTTCTAAAAATTGTATTTTAATTCTAAACACAATATCTTAATTCTAGGTTCTAGATATATTAAACATAACTAAAAAGATATAGTATTAAGCTAAACGGACTATTTTTAGTTTTAGTTTAAATCGTAATCCTAAAAACATTATCTAATTCTAGGGACTAGATCCTAATTTAGGTTTTAGGGTATAGGCTAATTAACTACTATAAAAAGGGCGTAATTTTAAAAATTAGATTTAGTTTTAGGAACTAGAACTTATTTTTTAGAAAATAGATTAATTAACTAATATAAATAGAGGTTAACTATATCTATATTTGGCGTATTAGGTTTAGCTCGTTTTAAAACTAGCCACGTAATCGTTTATAGGCGCTTATATAACTAGCCCCATAGTTAACCCATTCTTTAGCCCTTTCGGCCTCGCTATATAAAAACCCTACTATATTAAAGCCTTACGCGTTATAGAATAAACTAAAACTAATAAGTATAATTAGTTATAGACTAGAAAACGCTACCTACCTACATTTAGGCCATTATAACTTAGTATTTAACTAAGCCCTATAAAGCCTTAGTCTAAGCTATATTAGGTTAGCTTAACTTTTTTACGCCTAATCTTTAATCCTTATATTTGCTTATACCTTGCTTTTTTCCTTATACTTTTTTCCTTAGTTATTTTCTTATTATAAAACGCGCCTAACGTGTTCCCAACCTCCCTATATTTATTTGCTTTTATACCGTCCTTATATACTAGCCTCTTTAACCTTCCCTCCCTACCTATTTACTTACCTACTATACCAGCCGTCCTAACATAGCTCTTAGCGCCTTTGCTCGTAATAGCAAATCTTTTTAAACTAGGGGTAATTGAAATAAGGCCTATTAGGGAAGGGCTAAATAACTTTCGCGATTTATTTAACTTAATTTATTAAGATCTAGGTATCCCTAGCTCTTTAGACTTCATATACTAGATAGGCAATAAAGGTTTTTATTAATTTATCTATTTTAGGTCTCCTCTAATATATATAGGGCTTAAAAATCTTATTATTAACCTTATTATATGTAAGCTTTGCAGTGTAGAAGAATTGTAAGAACGACTTAATTGTAATTTTATGGAAATTAAGTGATATAAATATATGAGGAAGGTGTTGGTAATAAGATGAAAGGGGAGACTACTACGTAACTAAAACAGCGTGATACGTAAGTGATACGCAGGCGATATGTAGTCGAGACGCAGGTAATATGTAGGTGTTTTGGCATAGTACCGGTAGTCGGTTATACACCCCCCCAGATTTAACGGTGTAGTTAAAGCTATAGAAAAATAAAGGTCAAAACTATACTAAAATAGGAAATTTAGATATAATTTAGGAGTAATAAAAGAATGGGGTAACCGTGACGGATATTGCGAATATCGCAGATATTGCGAATTAATTGATCTGATGTTGAATATCCACCAAATTTAACTACTTTATCCATGCTTCGTGCTTTTAACGAGTTAAGATTTTGGTAAGACCGTTGGCAGGCATTTTGGCCATAGGAACCCATTAAACGTCGATCTTTTTGTCTTAGACTTTCTGTCTCAGCTAGTGCTAATAGACGTTATAAGCTTTGCAGTGTGAAGGATTGAATAAACGACTTAATTGTAAATCTATGGAAATCAGGTGAAATATATACACAAAAGTAGAGCCCTGACAGTAGGGTCTATGACTTAATCTTTAACTCATTTGAGCCATATATAAGGTATACGAGGTATACAAAAGTAGTGTTAATGCAGCCTTCCAGGCTGTAACCTTGTGTCTCAGCATAGTCTAGGTAATCGGTTACACACCCCCCCAGATTTAACAGTATAGTCAAAGCTATAGAAAACAAATAAAGGTAGAAATTATACCAAAAAACAAGGGTAACAAAGAAAAGGGTTTAGGGTTTAATGGTTGTCAAAAATATATCTCCCTAGCTTTATATCTCTGGATATAGAGCCATGATTAAAGAGATGTCCTCCGTAGCCTCTCAGGAGACTATATTCGAAAAGGTGTCTTTCCCAACCTCTTAGGAGACTATGTTCTAAGATAAGTCCTCCCCAGTCTCTCAGGAGACTGTATTTAAAAAGGTATTCTCCCCAGCCTCTCAGGAGACTGTATTCAAAGAGAAAATCAAATATCAATATTCTTATCAGCAGCGGTAGTAGGCATCCTCTAGGAAGCCTCCTTTTATGCTTTCTTAACAGCAGCAGCAAGTCTCTCATATCTCATAAGCTTATCATTAATTTGTTGTTATATTTTCTTATTAGGTACCCACCTATGGGGTCTTAGGCTCTCAATTAGATATTGGCATTCCTAAAATAGGTGTTCTTTACCACAGAGGCATATCTTTATTGGTGAGACAGGGGAATTATTTTAAAGTGTTGCAAATGCAGAGTAGTTAGCAGTAGTGGTAGGAGCTGTTTACTGCATGCGGTAGTGCTCCTTAAATTCCTTAATCAGATCGATAATAGATGGTGCATCTTCATCCTTCCGTTCTTTGCGAATGAGATCTACTTCTAGTACTCCTATAAAGCTAGAAGAGATTAGTTTAATTACTTAAATGAAATCATAATGTGGTCTGTATCCTTATACGTCGGGTAGCTTTAATTACTCAGCAAGCTTGTAAACATTTCGCCAATTGTTTAACCATTTATCAATACTCTATGTCGTATTGTAGGCTTTCAAAGCCGTATATTGGATGAGGACGTTATGTTTTCAACCTAAGGTAGTAGGGGCAAGTGCATTCTTGAGTGCTTAAAGCCGTTCGTGTACCGTATCGAGGCCGTTAATAAGTGGAAGGTAGGCTACTAATGTCGAGCGAACGATGTAATTGCTGATACCGTTAATAGCCTATTTTTTCTTCTCGTATATGCACAGATCGTCTTTATATTTAGCGTAGAGCTGGTTGTAGGCGGTGAGCTGGGTAGGGTCTAGCTTTGCTATTAATATGGCCGTGGGTAGTATGTCCTTTGGTGTAGGTCAATTCGGTAGTTCCAGCTTTAGAAGCTTATCTTTCTTTTTGGATGGGTCGATATATTCCCATACCTCGTTAGTTTTAACTGTATCTTAAATAATAAAGAACCATTGGATCCAATCAGATGGCTTATCAAGGATAAGATTAATTTTTAATTCGGTAGAGGTCGTCATTTTTGGAATTTTGACAGGTCAGGCAGGGTCCAAGTCAGGGTCCAGTTGGCGTCTTGGCAGAACCTTATTTTGACGTTCTTGATTCGTCAGTTCGTTCGTCAGTCGGGTTTAATCGTCCGTTAGCGTCAATCGTCCGTTCATTTAATATTTGAAGGTAATCACGAGTACAAGAGAGGTACCCGGAAGAAGCTCAAAACACTTACAAAGGTGGTAGAAGTAGTGACTTCTTAAATAAGGTAGTAGATTGATGGTGCAACAGGTAGTGCGATTCAGGTAATTGCTCAGTAGGCAGTGCGATCCGGGCTCATAACTATAAGCTTTACAGTGTGAAGGATTAAATGAACGACTTAATTATAAATCTATGGAAATCAGGTAAAATATATATACAAAAGTAGAGCCCTGACAATAGGGTCTATAACTTGATCTTTAACTCATTTGAGCCATATACGAGGTATACGAGGTATATGAAAGTAGTGTTGATGCAGCCTTCCAGGCTGCAACCTTGTGTCTCAGCACAGTCCAGGTAGTCGGTTACAGACGTTAATATATCGAAGCTTGGTGTTAAGCTTTGGTATATCCTGTTTTAGGAGTTATACGGTTTGTATATTGTCGCAGAGTACGGTAAATTTACGTTCTAAGTTAAAGCCAATTGCCTTAAAGAATTGTTGCCACCAGATGATTTCAACTGCGGTAGTAGATAGGGAGAAAAGCTCTGCTTTGGTAGTTAAGCAAGTAATAGATTACTGTAGGGTCGCTTTTTAATTAATTAGACCTCCGAATAGCATAAAAAGATATCCTTAAGAGCTCCGTCTAGTCTCCTTATAGTCCGCAAATGCTGCGTTAGATGCTTTATAAAAGGTGACGTCTTCTCCTTTAGGGTTTCTAAAGTATATGTGTGCTCTAAATACTTCGCTAGAGTATTTAATAGCTGTAGATTTTGTTCTAAGGCAGTAGGCAATTGCTTAGTTTGCTATATTAAGGTGTTTTTAATTTAGATTAGTAAGGAATTCGGCTAGCTTAAAATGCGTCTTAGTAATATTAGGTTTTTTTTAAATATAGCAAGGTGTATAAGCGACCCTACTTATTACTAGTAGGCTAGTGTCCTTTAAGGGTTCGTCTACTGGTTGGACGGAATTAGTTCTTTAGTAAAAAGTAGTGACTTAGGAAATCTGCCTGGTTAAATATTAAATTAATTAGCTATCTTTTTAATATAGAAATCTTAGCAAAGCCAGAGCTTTTGACTTGGTTAATCTTGTTTAATTTGAATTTTTAGGAATTACTGTAGGTCTCCTAGTGTACGGATCTCGTATTGTTGTAGAAGCTTAGCTTTAAATTCTTTAAGTCTTAGAAGATCCTTTTTAGCAAATAGAGCGGCAATATTGTTTATATAGAAGAAGATAATAAGTCGTCTATTAGTGTATAGGCAGTTAGTACCTAGGATAGGCTTTAATCTAAATTCGGCTAGTGTACTGGTGAGCTCTTTATACCATAGTAGCGGTGATATTTTTAATCCGTATAGCGCTATAAGCAGCTCTAAAACACGTCTATCTTGACCGAATCCTTCTAGGTAGTAGTAGTAGATTAGTTTACTAAGCTTGGCGTTTATAAATGCGTTTACAGCGTTATACTGTCGAATTTCCAGGTTGAATGCGGCTGCTATAGCCATGAGAGCACGGAATATTTGAGCAGCTAGGGTTGCTGCATAGGTCTCTTCTTTGGTAATCTGTAAGTCTCCGCAGACGTATAGTCGAGCTTTAAGCTTTTAAAGGTAACCGTCGCTATTGAGCTTATATTTAAAGACCTATTTTAGTAGAAAAATCTGCTTATTACTTACTTCTTCTTTTAGTACAGTTTTAAATGTCCCTTAGCGTTTTAGGTTATTATATTCTTTTTCTATAGCCTTTTAAAAGCCAGTAGTTAATGGATGCTTTCTTAGATCTTTAAGATTCTTTAGTTTAGGAGGTAGATTGTTATAATATAGAGATAAGGATAAGGATCTAGTTCGGCTGACGTCCTTTACTAGTCCTATAGCAAATCCAGTGTAGTAACCAAATAGGGTAGATAGATTGGCTAGTGCTGTCGTATACGCTTAATGTTAAATTCTTTTTAATCCTTCTGGTAGGATAAGGTTAGTAAAAGGTTTAGCTAAGACTTCGTTAGCTTATAGAGCTATATTTAACAGTTCTAATAAACTGCTTAGCTAGGTAGGGCTTACTTTAATTATATCCAGGATGTTATCTTAAAGTCCTTATAGTGAAGTGTTTAATTCTAGCAGATCTAGAGATACCGTCCTACTTAGTATTGATAACTACTTAATATCCTTTATAGGAGGCTCTGCCGAATTATTCAATTTAGGTGTAGTTGTTTAATCTATATTTGAGGTAGGTCTATATAGGATAGATTTATCCTTAGACTTATCCTTATAGAGAGGTTCTAGTAGACTAATTATCTGTAGGGTGTCCTCTAATGCTTCCCTTAGCAGGTAGTCGATGTTCTAACCCTTAGGGTTATAGAACGAGGTCTTGTTAAATATAACGTCTCTAGTTTAAATAACTTTATAGAGACTTAGAATCCAGATTCAATAGATATTGGTTAAATTATAGCCGACTAGGTGTCTAATTAATGCACGGGGACCTAGCTTATCTCCCCTTTTAACTCATTTATCTAGCGTATAGGTCTTGCAGCTATATACGTGCATATAGGTAAGTAATGGCGGCTTGCCGTAGGCGATCTTATACGGAGTTTTCCATCCTAATTGCTTATTTGGGGTTCGATTAAGTGCATAGCCAGTAGTAAGAAAAGCCTCTGGTTCTAAAGATAGGGGTAAGGAAGCTTCTAGCTGCATAGCTCTAGATTGTTCCATCAGGGTTCGTTTAGATCGTTTAGCTCCGCCATTTTGTTCTTCAGTATACGGGGCTCGGCATTTAAAAGTAATACCTTCGTCTGCGTACTATGTCTGTAGGGTATCTCTTATCTATTTAAAAGCTCGTTTGTTATCGCTCCAGAAGAAGACAACGTCTTAGTAGAATTATATTTTAATTAGCTAGTAAGTCTTACAAATAGTAGGTTAAATAGTAGCTTTGTCCTTATTCTTGGCGGTGTATATAAAGTTAAATTTAGAATATATGCAATAGAAATGTACTATATATCTATCGCCGTTATACCCTAGTTCTCTAAGGGTAATAATATTAAATGCTAGCCGCTCGAATAGTTGAGTAGCTGGAAATTTATGTTCTCGTCTTTAAGAGATCTGCTGTGTATGCTTTAATATTAAGCAAACTTCACACTTAATTTTAAGCGGTGCTCGTTTAGTAGTTAATTTGGTTAGCTCTGCGCCATTAACGTGCTTAGGAAGCTGCTTAATAGCATTAGGTCCTACATAGCCGAGTATTTTATGCCATTTTGTAATTATGGCTCCGACTAGTTTACGGGCTATTTAGCTAGGCTAACATCTTCTTTTTAAAGTTGAGAATGTTAATTGAGTTAAATCTAGGGTATTTATAGGCTCTCTATGTATTAGTGCCTAGTACCCCCCTAGTCGTCTTATATAGCATACTATTTTGCTAGTTGCTAGATAGTATAGCAGGTTTCGTCCTAAGTTAAAATGGATGTTATTATTAGTAGCTCTTAATAGTGCTATAATATTTATAAAAAAGGTAGGTGCTAGTGCTATATAGGATAGCTTTAATTTTGACTTCCCAGTAGGTGTATTAATAGTAATAGTTACTGTTCCGTAAGCTTATATCTTTTTAAAATTTCTACTAGTAATTAGATAGTTATCTTCTGCTACTAGGTAGAAGAAGGTAAAGTTTTCTTTATTGTTGTAGACGTAGGTATCTATACTAGGGTTAAGTATCTAGGTGTTCTGGAGTTTAAATAGAATTTAACCAGTACTAAATACGGTAGTATGGCTAGTCGGTGTCTTAAAAGGTAGGGTTTTAGAATTAAAATTAATTATAGATTCTGCGTTCTTTTAATTGTTCTCCTTTGCTTTCTATTCTTTTTTTTAAATTCGGTTGACCGCGCGTTTAATTAATAGTATAGATAAGATTATTTCATCTACTTTCTTTTAGATGTCTGCCCTTGGTCTCTATCCTTAAGGGCGCTTATGCTTAATAATGTAGTAGCAGTTGTTAAATTAATGTATAAGACCGCATATGCATTTCTTATACTATTTCGAATTTAAATTTGAATTGCTATTGGAATTAGAATTAACGTTAGAATTTAAATCTAAATTTAAGTTGCCTTAAAGAGTTGTAAAGGCTAAGTTATTAGCAGTAGAGGTAGAGGATACTTGCTGTATTTGGTAGTGCTCCTTAAATTCCTTAATAAGATTAATAATAGATGGTATAGCTTCGTCCTTACGTTCCTTACGGATAAGGTCTACTTCTAGAGCTCCTGCAAAGCTAGAAGAGATAGATTTAATAGCTTAAATAAAGTTGTAGTGTGGCCTATATCCCTATATATTTAGTAGCTTTAATTATTCCGCTAGCTTATAGACGTTCCGCTAGTTATTTAACTATTTTTTAATACTCTGCTTCTTATTATAGACCTTTAGTGCCATATATTAATTTAGGACGTTATGCTTTTAACCTAATATAGTAGGAGCTAGTGCGGTCTTCAATGCCTAAAGCCGTTCGTGTACCGTGTTAAGGCCGTTAATAAGTGGAAGGTAGGCTACCAATGTAGTGCGAATGATGTAGTTGCTAATATCGTTTATAGCCTATTTTTTCTTCTAGTGTACGCGTAGATCGTCCTTATATTTGGCATAGAGCTAATTATAGGCAATAAGTTGGTTTGGGTCTAGCTTGGCTATTAATATAGCATTAAAAAGTACGTCCGCTAGTATAGGATGATGTAGTAGTTCTAGCTTTAGAAGCTGGTCTTTTATAGATGGGTTGATATACTGCTATACCTTATTGGTTGTAGCTGTGTCTTAAATAATAAAGAACTATTGTGTCTAATTAGAAGGCTGGTTGAGGATAAGGTTGACTTTCGATTTGTTTATAGTTATTATTTTTAGAATTTGTGGGGTTAGGCAGGGTCCAATTGGTAGCTTGGCGAAACCCTTATTTTGATATTCCGAACTCTTAATTTAATTCGTTAGTTCGTTTGTCGGTCAGGTACGGTCGTCAGTCAAGGTCAATCGTCCGTTTATTTGGTATTTAAAGAAGCTCAAGACACTGTAAAGGTAGTAGAAGTAGTGACTTCTTAAATGAGGTAGCAAATTGACTACTTAATAGATAATGCAATAGGTAGATTAATCCGATTAATTGGTTAGTAGGTAGTGCGATCCGGGCTTGTAACTGTAAGCTTTGCAGTATAGAAGAATTACAAAAACGACTTAATTGTAATTCTATGGAAATCAAGTGATATAAATACATGAGGAAGGTGTTAGTAATAAGATGAAAGGGGAGACTACTACGTAACTAAAACAGCGTGATATGTAAGTGATACGCAGGCGATATGTAGTTGAGACGCAGGTAATACGCAGGTGTTTTAGCATAGTACCGGTAGTCGGTTACATTATAGCATTATAAAATCTTCCCGCTGCTTAAGTACTTCCGTTTAGTACTAGCCGCGGCACCCTTTATAGTGACCTTCTCCGGCTTAGCTTCTTAGTTAATTCTAATGATTTTAATATTAAGCGGTTTCTGCTTCTTCTAAATATAATCCTTTATATTAAGCCTAATAAGATTATTTAGAAGAAGGTATACGCCACTATAATAGAGTCTATACCTCCTCCTTAACCGCTATTACTTTACGTTTAAACCCTATATCTGCGTAATATAAGTAACTTTATTAACTCGTCTAAATATAGAAATTATAGAAATTATATTCTAAAGGAGGAGTTAGGCCCTTTTTATATAGGGATTCCTAGCTTATATAAAGTATTCTTTAAGGAAGTAGAAGGTCTTAAAGAGGCAATCGCCGCCATTTTTAGGAAATGTAAGGAAGGGGATAATCTACTGTACGCTAGGGGCGGCTAGCGTAACTAGCCTAAAAGTATAGAGCAAGATAATGTCCTAGAGTGGTTTAATAACCTAATTAAATTATTTTTAGGCTTTATAGATGTTATAGACCTTATATTACGAATAGTAGAACTACTAAAAAGGGATATAAATAGGTTAGTTAAGATAGTACGGGAGGTGCTAGAACTAGTTAAGCTATAGGACGAGGGGTAGCTAAGTTATATAATATGTTACGTTATAAGTTTGGAATATAGAAACGTAGTATTAGGTAATGATAGGGACGAATGTATATATATTAGCTACCGAGCCAGTTAAACCATTCGGTTTAACACTATACCTTTTTGGCCAGTTGCGTTCGTTTAGCTCGGTGGGCGATCGTTATACGTAGGAACGTAGGAATATAGGCGGCGTACTAACGTACTAACGTACCGACGTACTTAGTATATTTCTTAGGCGTAGTATTATATATTTAAAGGACCACATTCCTTACCTAGATAGTCTTCTCTTTTTTATAATAATTCTTAGAATATAATTAGAGTTAATCTATTAGGTAGGCACTCTGCTGGTTATGTTTACGTTAACTTCTTATATCTATATACCTAGCCTATTAATAAGTCTACCATAGCAACTACTATAAGGCTTCGTTACACAATCACTACTAAGGTTACAATATTAATAAGTTGAATAACATACTACCGAAAGCACAGTTACAACGCCGTTAATAATAGTAACCACTTTAGGAACTAGTGGAGACACTAGTATAAGAGATACTAATTTGCAGCCTATTCTAGTAAGTTAATTATAGGAGATAGTTAATTAATTAACAGATAACAATTAAATACTTAAAGATCGCATTAATGGAATCGGAGTAGTAAAGGTTAGGTTATTATTGGTTAAGCGATTCTTAGGGGAGAAGTCGAAGCTTAAGGGATTTCTTGTATAAATGCGCTTTAAGGTAATATAAGAAGGAGTGAAACTTGCTATACTAATAGATTAGGTAATCTATACAGGATTGTTCTTAATAGGGAGGGCACTTATGTAGTTTAAACCTTACCTTACTAAGATATAGGAGTATAGAGATATAATTACTAACCTAGAGGTTAAGTATATATTCTTAAGCTAGAATGGATTCGCGAACCGACTTATATAGATATTTAGAGATCTAGAGGCAACGACTATAGCAGAACGAAAACTTTAGAACTTAATATAGAGAACCTTAGCAATTAAGTATATAACTTAGTTTTAAATACTAGCTATATAGGTTAAGTAGAATAATAAGGCGCTTATGGCATAGTATAAGTAAGGACTTAAAGCAAAAGTCTAGGACGTAATTATCCTAATAGAAGATGTGGACACACTTAGGGAACTAATAGATTAAGCGATTAAGATTAATAATAGGATCTCTTAAAGAGAATAAGCTAAGAAAAGGTAAGATAGAGTTTTATAGTTATATAAGGCGTAAGGCACGTAACGACGAAATTAGAAACTATGGAATGGCGGACTAAAGCCAATAGACCTTAGCGGAACGCGAGAGTTAAAAAAGTAAAAGAAACTATAGAAACCTAGAGGATAAGGGTTAAGTAATTAAAGGTCTAAGGAGTAAAGGCCAAACTAGGGATCTTAGCAGTAGAAGACGTTTAGGCGGACTCTATAATAAGAAAAGTAGTATAAAGAGGGAGCTTATATAAATTGCGGAAAACTAGGTTACTTCGCTAGAGACTATAAAAGTAGTTAGAGTAGCTGCGCAGTAAAGAGAACTAGGCTAGCAGACGATATATACGTATAGAGAGACGATTATATACTGCGAGGAATAAAGGAATGTTTAATTAAAAGTTTCGCGTTTTATTACAATAACGCATACCGAATTTATAAGGACGCTAAGTATAGCGTAAGCTATTAGCTATAAGAACCTAAGTTAAAAGGACTTTAGGGTATAAGAGGACCTAATAAAGAAGCGGACTAACTCTATAAATTAGAAAAGGACGAAGACGGTATAGTAAGCTAGTAGTTAGCGGAGAAAGTTCTTATGCACTAATTCTATTAATAGGCAATAGGATCTAGGGATTAAGATAATTGGACTATTAGCGGCGACAATAAGGAAATAAAGGTAGCTTACTAGGAGTATATAAACCTTAGGAACGTAATAGAGGTAGAGGTTAAATTAGTAATAGAAACTAAATTAGTAATGGGGATCGATACTCTATTAGATATAATGTCTTTCGCTTTATAAGACGGAAGGAGTAATATCTAGAGTAGACTAAGCAGGTATCTATTTGCTAGTGCTAGCTTACCGCTTAATAAAGGCTAAATGCTATAGGCTTAAGATTCTTAAGATGAGATAAAAGAGACCTAAGAACCTATAACGGACGAAAACTAATAAAAGAGGGTAAGTACTTAATTTAAAGGCAAATGAATAAGTATGGGACGAAGATTTCTATAGGACTAAGATTTTGAAAAATAAATAAGGACTCTAACGATAGGTAAATAAGGTATTTAGCTTTAGGGTCGAACAATTAATACTAAAATTATAAAGTTTAAGGATCTAGAGGATCTAATAGCTAGACGCAAACTAGGAGAAGACTAAATTAGATTTAAGTAGCAAATTAAGGCGTAGTAAAAATAAAAAGGTTACCTAAGAATTAAAATACTAGGTAGACTAAGAGATAGAGTACCCTTATATAAAGTTACTAATAGGCCTAGAGTAGGTACGCTAAGAGTAAAGTAGCTTAAAGAACTAGAATAAGAAGAGAATCTAGGGATTTTAACTAGGTTTAAAGAACGGCACACTAAAGGTTGCAATGACGTAGTAATAGTAAGATACTTCCTTACGGATAAGTTGTATACGCTTACGGAACTGTACTAAAAGTGGTATAGGTAGCGACATAACGATAAATAGGAAGATTTTTATATGTAGTTAGACGAACGAGTTATTTAGAACTAAGTAATTACGGAAAGACGCATAAGTTATATTAAGGGGGCAGTAATTATAACGTCCCGAAATTTAGAAGAATAATTAGTAAACTAGAGAAGCGAAAGGCAAATCTTAGCGCTAGCGAATAAGATATTAACGTTTAGATCGTTTAAATGAAGGTTTAAACTTAAGGATAAAGACGAGCTAAGAGTTAACCTAAAGCACCTAGCGTATTATATATTGGTATAGATCGTATATATAAATAACTAGTATAAAATATATAAAGCACTAAAGGTAAAAATTAAGAAGTTTCTAATAAGGATATATTAGGCGCTAGATAAGCGACGGTATAGAAATACTAAGTTTATACACGGCTAGCATATAGTAAAAGTTTAGGAGTTAAACGACTTAATACTTTAACTAGGAAGATTCCTAATAGAAGAATACCTAGATAAATAATAGTGGTAGAAATACCTAGAGAATATATATCTATAGTATATAGAGGATAAAAAGCGAACTAGGTATTAGCCTAAGGACGAGCTAAGTATAGCGGGATTAAGTAGCTAATAGTTAGGAAAAGGCGAGGCCTATAGGACTAAAGGGAGCTAGTAGTAAAGCCTTAGGCCCTTAAAGGAATTTAAGAACAATAGCTAAATTTATAAGTTAAATAGCAAGATTAGCAGTTTAAAGCGTTAGTAGATAGTAGAGTAACGAGAAACTATATATTATTAATAGCGGTTAAGTAAATAAGATTACCTTAGAGAAGGAAGGAACATCTATATCTCTTAGTTACAATCTTAAAAGATCTAATAGTGTTTAGTCTTAAGGCCCTAACGTAAGCACCTTAAGTATACGGATTTCTTCTTGGAGGTCCTTAATTAATTACTAGTATTATACTTCTTATTCGGCTTATTATTAATTTAAAGTAGCTTAATTTTATATAAGGGCGTCTATAAAAGACTTCTATATCTCTACTAGTTATTCTTAAAGTGCGGATATAATATTAGCGGCTATTACGGGGGTTTAGGGCCGTTCTGCATTTTGGAGGTAGTATATAAAGTTAACGCAATATAGTATTACGGAGTAAGTATAAGCGGCGATAATATATAGCAAGGTAGATATTATTAAGCTAGGTATATAAATTATATAAGAAGCCAAGACGTTATATAAAAAGAGAAGGTAGGAAATAAAAAGAAAGGGTATATATTATAGACTTAGTTACTTAGTTAATATATATACGGAGCAGAATAGGATTTAAGTGGTAGTCCTAGTAGAACTTAGCAGGATTTAGTAGAACTTAGTAGAATATAGCAGAATACGGTAGGTTGCCGTTAGATTGCCGCAGATTGCTATTAAATTGCCATCTTATGGTCGGTCTCTAGTTGCTAAGTTAGTAGAAATAGGTAGATGTGCATAAGGTGTTATAGGGGTGTCCCATAATATATAGGAACGTAAAAACGTAGAAACATAATATACTAACGTACTTAGTACATTTCTTAGGCGCAGTATTATATATTTAAAGAACTATAGTCCCTACTTAGATGATTTTCTTTTTTATAGTAAATCTTAGTATATATTACGGAGTAAGTATAAGCGACGATAATATATAGCAAAGTAGATATTATTAAGCTATGTATATAAACTGTATAATAAGGTCAAGACGTTGCGTAAGGAGAGAAGGTAGGAGATTGGGAAGAAAGGGCATATATCATTAACTTAGTTGCTTAGTTAACGCGTGCATAGGGCAGAATAGGGTTTAGGTTGTAGTCCTAGCAGAACTTAACAGAATTTAGTAAAACTTAGCAGAATATGGCAGAATGCCGTAGATTACTATTAGATTGCTATTAGATTGCTATTTTACGGTTAGTCTTTAATTGCTAAGTTAGTAGAAACAGGTAGACGTATATAAGGTGTTACGGGGGTATCCCATATAGTACCCCCCCTTTAAACTTAAGCTTCTGCGAGATGAGGCTATAGTAGTTCTAGGTGGAGTTTATAAAAGTCTTCTGCGGCTTATATAAGTCCTATAGAGTTAACGGGTTCCCATAAGGACTTAGTAAAGCCTCTCTATTTCGTAAGATATATATATTAGCGTTTCCGTTTATTATACTTAATATTATTAATTCTTTTAATAAAGTACTCATTCTTACTATCCACTTTAACTAGTAGGGGAGGGTCCTATATATGTTTAGGCAGGGCGTTTAATACGGGGGTAGTAGGACGGAGGACTGACGTATAGAATATAGGGTGGATTTTAACCGTATTAGGGAGCTTTAATTAATAGAAGTAAGAGGAGACAACCTTCTTAACCTTATAAGGGCCAGTGTTCTTCTAATTAAGTTTCTTAATAGGTTGTTTTATGTTTAGATTTCTTATATCTAGCTAGACAAAGTTACTAACTTAATAGGCCGGTGCTAGGGTTTGTTTCTTATTTGCTGCGGCTTTATAGACAGATTAGGCCTATATTATTTCGTTAATAAGGAACTATTGCAGTTCCTCTATCTTTTTTACAAATTTGTTTACTTCTGTAACCTATAAGGCTTAATAAGCGGGGCAAGGAACGTTGCTAAAGGGTTTAAAGCCTATTCGTAGATACTAGCCGTAGTTAGCTAGGAACGGGGAGACCTTTATAGTTTCCAAGACGGAATTATTTGCCGTAAACTCAGCGAATGCAAGCTAGTTAATCTAGTTATCTTATAAGTATAACGTATATATCCGAATATACTATTCTATTATAGCATTTACACATTCCGTTTAACCATCCGTTTCCGGGTAGTATGCTATAGATAATAGTGCTTTAATATAGAGTTAGGTAGTTAGTTCTTCCTAGAATATAGAGATAAACTGGCTACCTTTATTAGAGATAATCGTTTCGGGGAGTCTATAGAGTTTCTATACGTAATCTAGGAATAGTTAGGCGATAGTAGGTGTTAATATATCGGGGCAGGCGATTAAGTATCTTATTTTAGATAGTCGGTCTATAACTACTATAATATTCGTGCAGCCTTTATTTATAGGGAGATCAACAATAAAGTTAATTAAGATGTCCTTCTATCTTCGGTCCGGAACAGGTAGTGGCTTTAGAAAGCCGTTGTACGTCTTATATAAAGCTTTAGCTCATTAACAGATATAGCAGTTAGAGACGTACCTTTGTGTCGTGTTATATATATTTAGCTAATAGTATTCTCGTTAGAGCAGTTCTAGGGTTTTTCCTTAACCTAGGTGGCTAGCTACTAGTAGGTTATATACATATTCGAGGAGCTTAAGCTTAAGTTTATTATAATTAGGGATAACTAGACGGTTCTAGTAATATAAGCGGTTTCCGCGAGCTTTATATTTACTTAGAGAGATCTTCTTAAAGCGTCTAACGCCGTTATAGATTAGCTTAAGCGTCTCTTAAATAAGCTCGTTATTTGGGTATTTATTAATTATAATCTGTTTAATTAATTAATTAGTTATTTCGAGGACGTATACTATAAGATCTTTTATAGGAGGGTTAAATAGTTTAGGGCGAAGTAGGGTTTAATTTTAGTAAGAGCACGCTTCTTCTAGGGCTAGCATATCTTGCGAGCGTTAGGTTAGGGTATTAGGCTTCTAACCTTAGATGCCTAGGCGGTATATAATTGAGAATTGAAAGCGTAACAGATATTCTAACTAGTGGGCCTAATAATAACTTAGCTGTTTTATAGTTATAAAGTACTGTAGGTTCTTATAGTCGCTAAGGACCTTAATCGGAAATCCGGCGCCTTTTAGTTTGGGTCGCTATTACTTAAAGCATCTAATAATAGCTAGCAATTCTTTATCGTAAATCTTATAATTGTATTTAGCAGGGCTTAGTCGCTTTAAGAAGTATACTATAGGGTATAATACCCCTTCTTCGTTATATTGAGATAGAATGCCTTTAGTAACATAATTAAATAAGTCAGCTTCTATAACACTCATTCGCTCTAGGTTAAAGTGTTAGAGTATAGGTGCAGTAGTAAATATAACCTTTAGATAAGTAAAGGCCTTCTTATATTCCTTATTAAAGATAAAAGCTTTATCCTTTTAGGTTAAAGTAATAAGGGGTAAAACTAGGGCGGAGAAGTTGTTAATAAACCGTTAGTAGAAATTGGCAAATCCTATAAAGGCTCTTATATCCTTAACGTTCTTAGGTTCTTACTAGTTTACAATTACTTTAACTTTCTTTAGGTCTATTTATATACCGTTTATAAAAATAAGGAGCCTAAGGTATAAGACTTCCGTTTTATAGAATTTGTATTTATCTATCTAATTATAGACCAGCTCTATGCAGGGCTTATAGGATAAAATTAACGTATTTCCGATATTTAGTTAGGTTATTACTATATATTAGGATGTCGTCGATATAAGCAGTATAGAAGATGTCTAGGTAAGGACGTAGGGTGTTATTTATATAATGTTAAAACGAGCTCGGAGCGTTTATAAGGCTAAAGGGTATTACTAAGTACTTAAATAGTCCATATTGGGTACAAAATGCAGTAAGCCATTTATCTCCCTTTATAATATATAAACGGTTAAATGCAGAGATGATATTAAGCTTTATGTAGTAATAAGCCTTACTTAGTTAGTTTAGCGTCTCTTATATTAACGGGATCGGATATTAGTTCTTAATAGTAACGGCGTTAAGAGATTAGTAGTCTATATAGAAGCGCAGACTACCGCCGAGTTTTTTAATGAAAATCACTAATGCGGCTATAGGTGACGAGCTTGCTCTAATAAATCCCTTACTTAGGTTCTCGTCTAAATACTTTTATAGTACTTAGAGTTCGTTTTAGGACATCCCGTATAGTGGTCTAAATCCAGGCTGCTTTCCTTCTTTAAGTACAATCTTATAGTCGTACGATCGGTATTCTGGTAGCTTATCGGCTTCCTTCCGTAAGAATACCTCTAGGCGGTTATGGTACTCTACTAGTACCTTTATAGTAGGGTTAGTATACTTCTTTAGTACTAAGGCCTTCTTAATATTAGCTATAGTAATAGCAAAGATTATATATTCGGGTTTCTTAGCAAGTTACGCTAGTAGGGTAGCTCCAATTATACGGATATCTAGGGTGCTGAGCTCGCTTAAATTATCTATAGCTTCTTATTTGGGTTTAGGTTCGGTATTAGGTACGGAGTTAGTATTAAATTCGGGTTCGGGTTCTTTAAGAATCCTTTTTATAGTAGAATACTAGTCCTTCTAGTATTTTCGTATGCTAAGCTTAAGCTTCTACTTAGTTTGGGGCGGTATAATACTCGGTAATAACTTATAGAGTTTAGTAGAGTTTTCGGATCCTTAGTGGATGTCGGTAGAATTCTTATATTGGTGGGGTTTAGTAGAATTCTTATGCTAGTGGAATCTGGTGGATTCCTTAGGTATAGAATAGATATTAGTAGAAATCTTAGACTAGTGGATCCTAGTGGATTTTTTTAATTTTAGTTTTAGGTCTAAGTAGTAAGTTATAAGGCACTTCTACTTATAATAGGAGGCGGTAAATAGAAACTTAAGGTTATCCTAATTAATAGTTACCTTATATAGCTTTATCCAGGGTTATTTAAGGATTACTAGGTAACCCAGAGTAGTAATAAAAAGTTTAATTAATTCTTTATAGTTTAGGTATCGGAGTCTTAGAAATACTACGTAGGTAATACGGCCTAAGATAGTGCGTTTACTATTAAATCTAAATACGTTAATATGCCGGTTAAGGGGTATTAGGGTAAAACTATTATCTTACGCAAAGATCTTATTAATAAATCCTATACCGCTAGCTCCTATATTAATTAGGATTTAAGTATTAGCCTATTAACTATTCTGCTAAAGGCGGCAGTTAATAGTTATGCTATAGTCCCAAGAGTTAGAGTTTGTGACGTTAAATGCGTTTAACGAGATCCTGTAGCAGAGCTATCTTGGAGAGCGACTTAGCTCTAGGACCTTCCTTTTAGAGGTAATTAGGGTGGGGTTCTTATAGGATATCGGTTAGAGCTTCGTCCTCGCAAACGGTGCTTACTAATTGTTAAGCTGGAGTCAGATAAAGATCGAGGGTAGTGGCTAGAGGATTGGGGTGGTGGGCTACTAGCGTTAACTATTTATAGATCTTTTTAAAAAGGGGCGGAGCAGTAGTTAGAGAAGTAGGAGTTACTTCTATATTTAAAGTAGAGGCCTAGCTTAATATATCGTTCTTATTTAAAGGACCCTAGTAGGGTATATTCTAGGGTCCTAGTGTTAATATCTATAGCGTTGGGGTGCTTAGGCTAAGATAATAACTTAGTAGACATTCGCGGGGTTGCCGTATTGTATTAAGGGGCGTGTTTTAGTATTAGGCGTAGTATATCATTGTACCGTTTATTAATAACGTTTACGTAGGCATTAAGGGCTCCTAGTAGGTCTACGCCTATTAGGGAGGTTTTTAGTTCGGGGCTTAATAATTTAATAAGGCTGTTAATTAGTGCGGAATCGTTCTAGCCTATTTCCCTTACGTAATAGTTAAATTTAGAGAAGTATACTAGGAAGCTCTTTGTTCCCTAAGCTATATAGTTTATCTTTCTCTAAGCGGTAGCTTAGCGGTTTGGGTTACCGTATATAGCTTTAAGAAGTATAACTAGGCTTCGTACTAAGTTTGGCTAGAGGGGTTTAATAAGGTTAGCTGCCTCTCCTCTTAGTCAACTTAGGGCGTAATAGAGTTGGTTAGCTTTAGTTAGGTAGCGGTTAGTATTTCTAGTTAGTTTATTCTTAAGCTGGCTTAGAAATAATCGGAGTTTTTATTATTTGCCGGTAAATATTAGGGGGTTAGGTAACCGTTTAGATCGTTATAGTATGGTAGTTAGTTTGGGGTGGACAGCTATTATAGGCTTAGGGCTCGCGTTTCGTGTATAAGCCTCTAGTAATAGTATTTGGTCTTAAGGTTCTGGCGTAGGCATCATAAGGGTATAGACTTCCTCTTAGAGGGCTTCCATTGTTTTCTAATGCCGTGCCTCTTGCTCGGCTTGCTGTCGGGTTAAGGCAACTTATTATTATTTAAGGGCCTCTATAAAGGACTTCTGTATGCTTGCTATTTATTCTTAGAGGATAGATATAATATTGGTGGCCGTTACGGGGGCTTTAGGTGCGTTTTCCATTTTGGGCGGTAGTATAAGTAGTTAATATAACGTAGTGTTACGGAGTAAGTATAAGCGACGATAATATATAGCAAAGTAGATATTATTAAGCTATATATATAAACTGTGTAATAAGGTTAAGATGTTGCGTAAGGAGAGAAGGTAGGAGATTGGGAAGAAAGGGCATATATTATTAACTTAGTTGCTTAGTTAATGTGTACATAGGGCAGAATAGGGTTTAGGTTGTGGTCCTGGCAGAACTTGGTAGAATTTGGTAGAACTTAGCAAAATATGGCAGAATGCCGTAGATTGCCGTTAGATTGCCGTTAGATTGCCATTTTACGGTTGGTCTCTAATTGCTAAGTTAGTAGAAATAGGTAGACGTGTGTAAGGTGTTATGGGGGTGTCCCATAACAGTATATAATTAGAATTAATCTATTAAGTAACCTACTCTGCTAGTTATATTTACGTTATTAACTATTTTATACCTATATATCTAGCCCCTTAATAAGTCCATCATGGTATTTCCTATAAGGCTTTACTATATATTTACTACTAAGGTTATAGTAAAGGAAGTTAAACAATATGCTACCTAAGGCACTAGTTATAACGCTATTTATAGTAGTAACTACTTTAGGATTGGGAGGGGATACTAGTATATATAATATTAACTTAGTAGTAGTTATAATAAACCCACCTAGGAGTATTATAGAGTAAAATAATGCTAATAATTAGGCACTATTTAATAACTATAGGATATAAAGAGAGAAAGGATTAAAATGCTATTAATTAAAAGATTTTTAGGAGAGAAGTATAAGCTAAAGGGATTTCTTATATAGATAAAGCTAAAGATTTAATATAAAGGAATAAAGTTAAAATAGGTAGTGGATTAAGTAGCGTATATAGGACTATTCTTAACGGGTTAAGTATTAGAGTAGTTTAAACCTTATCTTATAAAGATATAAGCTAATAGTATTGTAACTACTAACCTAGAGGCATAATATATATTCTTAAGCTAGGAGGGATTCGCTAGTAGACTAATACAAATATATAAAGATCTAGAATTAATAGCAATAGCTAAAGGGAAGCTATACCAGCTTATATAGAAGGGATTAGCGATAGACTATATAATGCAGTTTTAGATACTAGTAGCTTAAACTAAGTAAAACTAAGGGGCGTTAATAGCTTAATATAGAAGGGGACTAAAGACTAAAGTTTAAGTAACTATAATACTAATAGACAACTCAAATAATATAAAAGAGCTTATTAAGTAAGCTATTAAGATAGATAACTAGCTATATTAAAGCAAAAGGTTAGGGAAAACGCAGTAAGGTTTAACGTATATAAAGAAGACATAGTAGATATTTAAACTATAGTATAGCGTAGATCTAATAGACCTAAGTAGTACTAAAGAAACTAGAAAGTAAAATAATTAACTATAAAAACCTAAAGGTTAAGGATTAAGTAATTAAAGGACTAAAGAGTAAAGGCTAAATTAGGGATCTTAGTAGTAGAAGACGTTTAGGCGGACTCTATAGTAAGAAAAGTAGTATAAAAAAGGGGCTTATATAAACTATAGAAAATAGGGTTATTTCGCTAAAGACTATAGGAGTAGTTAAAGTAACTATGTAGTAAAGGGAACTAGGCTAGTAGATAATATATATATATAGAGGGACGATAATATACTGCAAGGAATAAAAGAGTGTTTAATTAAAAGTTTCGCGTTTTGTTATAATAATGCATACTAAGTTTATAAAGGCGCTAAATATAGCGCAAGCTATTAGCTATAAAAGCCTAAATTAAGAGAACTCTAGGGCATAAGAAAGTTAAATAAAGAGCTAAATTAACTTTATAAACTAGATTAGGACTAAGATGGTATATATAGCTAGCAGTTAGTGGAGAAAGTACTTATATATTAGTTCTACTAAGTAATAGAATTTAAGGATTAAAATAATTGGACTATTAGTAGCTTACTAGAAGTATATAAACCTTAAGAATATAATAATAGAGATAGAGGTTAAATTTACTATAAAGGAAGGATCAGTAATAGGGATTAAAACTCTATTAGATATAATATTTATCGGTTTATAAGACGCAAGAGAAGTAGGATAATAAGCCACTTTAATACTCAATAAAGGCAAAGGGCCAAAGACTTAATATATATATATATAAATAAGAGGAATCTAAGATTCTTAAGATAAGATAAGGATAGCTTAAGGACCTACAATAGACGAAATTAATAGAGTAGGGTAGTAGCTTAGTTTAAAGATAAACAAATAAGCACAAGACAAAGATTCCCTACTAGTAAAGTATAAGAGAAGCTTTTATAAAAATAGGAAAAGAACCTAAACTAAAAGAAGACTAAAAAGGATTTAAGAACTAAATTAAAGCGTAGTAAGAATAAAGAGGTTACTATAGATTAAAGATACTGGGTAAGCTTGGGGATAAAGTACCCTTATATAAAATTACTAATAGGCCTAAGGCAGGTATATTAAGAGTAAAATAGCTTAAAGAACTAGAGCAAGAAGAGAACCTAGGAGTTTTAACTAGGTTTAAAAAACGGTATATAAAAGGCTGTTATAATATAGTAATAACAAAATACTTCTTTATAAACTAATTATATACGCTTATAGAGCTGTATTAAAAGTGGTATAGGTAGCAATATTATAATAAATAGAAAGATTTCTACTTATATCTAAATAAGAGAGTTATCTAAGACTAAGTAATTATAAAAAGGCGTATAAGTTATATTAAGGGAGCATTAATTATAACGTTTAAAATTTTAAAAGAATAATTAGAGGACTAGAGATATAAAGGATAGATCTTAGTATAAGTAAATAAAAGACTAACGTTTAGATTAACTAAATAAAGGGTTAAACTCTATAGCGAAGATAAGTTAAGAGTTAACCTAAGACACCCAGTATATTACAAATTGGTATTAATTGCATATATAGATAATATATACAATATATATAAATTTTTAAAAGAGAAAAATTAGAAAAATTAAGTAAGGATATATTAGGCGCTAGATAAGCGATAGTATAGAAATACTAAGTATATATATAGCTAGCATCCAGTAGAAGTATAAAAGTTAGATAACTTAATGCTTTAACTAAAAGGATTCCTTATAGAAAAATACTTAGATGGATAATAGTAGTAGAAATACCTAGAAAATATATATTTATAGTATATTAAAGACAAAAAGCAAACTAGGTATTAGCTAAAGGTAGATTAAGTATAAGCAGGATTAAGTAGCTAATAGTTAAAAAAAAGTAGAGGCCTATAAGACTAAAGGGAGCCAGTAGTAGAGCCTTAAACCCTTAAAGGAATTTAAGGATAATACTTAAACCTATAAGTTAATTAGTAAGATTAGCTGTTTAAAGTATTAATAGATAGTAGGGCAATATGGAACTATATTTTATTAGTAGCAGTTAAAAGAATAGGACTACTTTATAGATAAAAGGAGTACCATTATTTATTAGTTATAATTTTAGAAGATCTAATAGCCTATAGAGGAAGTATTATTAATCTTAAAATAGAACCTATTTAGATAACTATTAAAGGAAGCCTAATTAAGATATCTTTTAATATTTTACTATTGGGAAATAATAAGGCAATATTAGGTATACCTTAGTTATAAAAATATAATCTAAGGATTAATTAAGTTACAGGTTAGGTTAATATTAGAGACACTTAAAAAATATAAATGGCGTTATCTATACAAGTAGAGGTTACATAGTCATGTCTCTAATTAGTCATCCTTACGGTGACTCATCAGCCCCCTATTTAGGCACCGCGATCCTTACAATCCTCTGCGAAAGACATAAATAAATAAAAGAACCTATTACCTTATATTGCAATTACAGTACCCCCCCAGGTAATACCAACACTAATCAGTTGATATTACAGATCAGCCAGGTGTTATTACAAAGAGAGGCACTACGCAATCGCTCCTACCAAGGCCCGTTAACCACGTTGTGTTTACTAAGGAGAACCCTTCCTATATAGGCCCTGGGAACTCAAAGAACCGACTCCTCTAAGGCTTTATTCAGTTCGCGTCTATTACGCAAATTAACCCCATATAATCTCTTTACTAAGTGCTAGTACCCCTAATACCCAAGAGAGACACTACGCGATCGCTCCTACTAAGGCCCGTTAATCTTGTCGCGTTTGCTAAGGAGAACCCTTCCTACTAAGGCCCTAGGAACTTAAGAACCGACTTCTACCAAGGCTTCGTTTAGTTCGCGTCCACTATACAAAATTAATACCTAGTACGACCTCTTTACTAAGCGCCAGTACCCCCTAATACCTATTAACCGCTTAACACATAAAACCATAACCTACACTACGATCTACGCTAGTTAATTATGTCTAATATAGGAACCCAACGTCCGAACTAGAGTAATGGAATTACCTTAACCAACAAAACTACCGCAGAAGACATTACTAACTATATTAACTTTAAAATTAATAAGTACACTAAATACAACTTTAAAAATAAAAGCCTATAGGAATTATACTAAAAGGACTTTAATAATTTTAAGGTACAGACATTTAAAGACGCTAATAGGCCTACACTTACGGGACTTAAACAACTACTCCAACGCAACGGAGTATAGGTCTTTAATAAGAAGAGCAAGTTAGTACCATAAGCACTATATAATGTCGCCCACGAAGACAACCCTACGGAATAGTCAGATGCAGAAATTAAGCTATACATCGATAATAAAGGACGCTTTAATTCGTATATTATTAACCGCCGTCTTAAATCACGTTTATTAACTCCCTTAACGGCACCTACCCCGACCCCAGCTGTCTCGAATGACCTCCCTACGGCCGAGCCTTCCTCACCTACGAACGTCACGGCTCCCTCTACGGACGTCACGGCCCCCTCTACAAACGTCACGGCTTCCCCCCATAAATGTTATAGCTTCTTTTATAGAAGCTAAAGCCACTACCTATAGCAGAGACTTAGTAACCTTAGTAAAGATGTATATAAAGGAAAGCAAGTATAGCGGAGAGGATGATAACTTTAACCGTAAGCTTACGATTTTTAACGACCTTTATAATAGGGTTGATATACTATAAGAGGTAAAGATTAAAGGCTTTCCGACGATGCTATAAGGTATTGCTTTTAACTTCTACTATAAGAATAAGGCAACCTATACCACCTTTAATAGCATCTGTAATGCCGTATGCAACCACTTTAAAGGACCAGAATATAAGCGTAGAATCTTAGCAAAATGGAACGCTATAACCTTAAAGACTATAATAATAAAAAATGAAGGCAAGTCTATAGGGGACTGCCTACAGCTACTGCTTAACGACCTCCGTCATTTACAGCATGGTCTTAACGCTAACCTCCACAATAATAACTTCCTACACAATAAGCTCATCATTGCTTGTTAAGACGTCACTGCTTACTAAGCAGCTTGCTCCAACCCGCCTACTATACTTACTGGCCTTATAAACAGCCTATAATCGTCAATTATTACTTATAAGAAGATTAATAGTACTATAGGACAACCCGCTAATATGTTCTTATAGCCTACGGAACAGCCTACAGACGTATTTTTTACTAACCATCGCTACCACCAACCAACGTCTCAACTAAGTTCATTAAATAATCATTACAGTAATAATGCTAGGACGTGCTTCATGTATAAGAAAGGAGACTATTAGTTAACTAGGCATACTAAAGAAGAACATAACGAAGCAAGAAAAGGATTTAAAAGATATATCCACTAGTACCTCGCGGACAACAATATCAATAACAACTTCGACAAGGATATAACGGCTATAGCATTTAATACATTAACCCTAACTATAGTTCCTACTAGCGGTAACTTCTTTTATAACAACTATAGTATTAAGTACTTTATAACCTTGAACGGACTAATACCAATTAAAACGGCTAAGAATATAGTTACGTTTATAAACAACGATGCCTTTACCTATAGCCTTACGGGTAGTATAGAGCCTAGTGGTATAGACCCTAGTGGTACGGAACCTAGTACAATAAGGCGCGGTAATATTAATAATAAGAGTAGCAATAACAAGGGCAAGAGCGCCACCTACCTCTACAATAATAACCCTTCTAACCTTACCGTTAATATTAACTTCCTTAACTATCATTTTAATAACAACGGATAGAACTTAGCCCTTCTACCTGCTTCCCCTATAGTCTATAACAACTTTTATACCTTCTAAAGCCGCTACACCTTCGGTTCTAACTTTAACTACGCTCTGTTATAGGACACCTCAGTAACACCTTATACGCGCCTACCTGTCTCCACCGCAATATCCAAATATTCACGATATCCGCAATATTCGCAATATCCGTAGCGATATCCGCAATACCCGTAATAATATCCGCAACGTCTGCAATATCCATAATATTCGCAATACCCGAGACATTCGCGATTACTACCCTAAGCACCTGTTAACCTATATACTTCTCCTTTATACTTTCTTACCTTCTTTCCTTTTTATAAATGTCGCCAGTGTCTGTATAAGTAGAGGTTACGTAGTCATATCTCTGATTAGTCATCCTTACGGTGACTTATCAGCCCCCTATTTAGGCACCGCGATCCTTATAATCCTCTGCGAAAGACACAAATGAATAAAAGAACCTGTTACCTTATATTGCAATTGCAGTACCCCCCCAGGTGATACCGACAGGCGTATAGTAACTAAGTTAGTATAGTATTAAGTTAAAGCAACTTATAAAGAAGCTAAGAAAGGGTTAAGCTATATACTAATGAGATACTATAAGTATAGTAAAAAATTATAGAGCCTAGAAAGTAAAAAGCTATTAAAGTATATATTATAGGACTATAAAATAGAATTAAAACCAGAAATAAGTCTAAAGTTCTTTTTAATCCATAAGTTAACTAAAGGAGAGTTTAAAGTATTTAAAGAGTTTATCTAGAAACCCCTATAAAAGGGATATGTTAGACTATTAGAGTTTTTAGCGGGATATCTAGTATTATTTGTACGAAAGAAAAATGAAAAACTTAGGCTATATATTAACTATAAATAGTTAAATAGCATTATTAGGAAAAATAGATATCTTTTACCCTTAATTAGTAAGATCTAAAATAGGCGTACTATTAAATTAGGATTAAGGAAGACTATAAATAAAAGGCAGCCTTTAAGTTAAAGGAAGGACTATATAAACTATTAGTTATATAATTTAGACTTATAAACGTACTAGTAACGTTTTAGAAGCGAGTTAATAGTATATTAGGAGAACACCTTAATAAGTTTATTATAGTATACCTTGGCAATATTATTATCTACTTAATAACTACGGAAGAGTATAGAAAATACATTAAATAGGTTTTAAAGAGACTGCAAGAGGAATAGATACTAGTAGTAATTAAACAATATATATTCTCTATAAGAAAGGCCAATTTTATTAAACTAAATTATATTAGTATAGACCTAAAGAAGATTAAAGCTATAGTAAGTTAGCAAAAACTAGAAAACGTAATATAGTTAATGTCATTTCTAGGGTTTTATAACTACTATAAAAGGTTTATCGCATAATAGTTATTAAAAAAATATTAAACCTTTTATAAGGCTTATAAAGAAAGAGGATTTATAGGTATAGAGAAAAGAGTAAAAGAGGCTATTCTAAGAACTTAAGGAATTATTTACCTAGGAACTAAATCTTAAAATCTACCAACTAATACTAGAGATAGTAGTTAAAATTAATATATTAGACTTTATACTAAGGATATACTTATGTAAGAGTACATATATTAGATCCCGCCGCGCTTACGAACAAGTTCGCAAGCACTCCGTGTCTTTTTGGCCGAATGGCGACGTTAGGGCGGGAAACGTTACAATTATGCCTGCGAACTTACTGGGGCCAGGTGTCGTGGGTTCGATCCCCATCGGTCACTTCGCTCTNGTACAGTCTAACGCGCATCCGTGCGATGAGGCGTCGGTGAAGATTCCGATCGCTTACGTTACTGGGGACTCCTAATATATGGTGCGACTCTTCGTGTGCGGACCCCCTGCGGCTTTGCGTTCGAGGACGAACGCGCAGAGGGGAGGGCAATTGTAAGAGTACATATATTAGATCCCGCCGCGCTTGCGAACAAGTTCGCAAGCACTCCGTGTCTTTTTGGCCGAATGGCGACGTTAGGGCGGGAAACGTTACAACTTACTATAAAAGCACGGGAACCTATAGCACCTAGTAGTATACTATAGTTAGAAGATAATACTACTAAAGTTAAACTATAACATTTATAACGAGTTATTAAATATAGTTATAGCACTTAAGGAATAAAGAGCATTCTTATAAGGTATAGTAAAACTGTTTATAATTAAAATCGGTTATAAGAACCTAACGGGGTTTCTAATAATAAAAGAACTTAATTAAAAATAAATTAGATAGGTAGAAATACTTAAAGAATACTATTTTAAAATTTATTATACTAAAGGCACTAAAAATACAAGAGCTAACGCGCTAAGTAGAAAAGCTAAACTACAGAACAATAAGAAACAATTAGGAGCCATATTATAAAAAGATAAAGATAGACTAATTAGGTATAACTATCTAAAGATTATAATAACTTAAGAAGAATAGACCTATAAGGTACTAAAGAGTATATAATTATAAAAGATCTAAAAAGCATAGGATAAGAATCCAAACTTAAAGTAGTATAAAAATTAAGAAGTAATATATATGCTAAGGAATATTATAAAAGAATTTATTAAAGATTTCTATAGGGAAATAACGTAAGGATACTATAAGGGCTTAAGGTACTTTAAGGCAGCTTTAAAGGAAATAAGATTCTATTAAGAGCTAAGTTATATAGACCTTATAAGTAATAAGACGTTCGGACAAGGAACAGAACAGGTTCGGGTCGACATGGTTAAGATATAGGGGTAGCCGTTATACGTGCACGTGCTTTGAGAGGCTTCGACAGAATTCTACTATCGTTAAGTGTTTTACCGAGACGTCCTTACTGTAACGGGACAGTCCCGTTATAGATACAACGGAGCTATAGGCTTAGTATTAAGACTCTAAAAGAAGTATATTATTTAAGGAATTTAAGGCTTAGTAAGATAAGTTATAAAAAATATCTAGATTATTAGAGAAATAAGCTAATAAGGTATAAGCTATATAAAAGGCTATAACTTATTAAAACGCTAGGGCGTCTATAAGAGACAATATTATAGGACTTTATTATTAAGTTACTAAAATTAAAAGATCATATTACTAGATAGAACTATAACGCGATCCTAGTAATAGTAGATAAGTTAACTAAATAAGCTACCTTATAATATATATGGAAGAAATATTAGCGGAAGATATAGCTAAAATTTACATTAAAGAAGTATTTATAAAATATAGAGCATTAGTAAAGATTATATTAGATAGGGATCTAAGGTTTATAGTAGTATTTTAAAAGGTACTTTTAGCGGAATAAGGAGTTCGCGTAGTAATATTAATAGCGTATTATCTATAAACAGACAGTTAAATAGAAAAATTAAATTAGACGCTAGAGTAGTATTTAAGATATTATATTAATTACGTATTACTATTGCCAGTTATATAGTTTATATATAATATAATACTATAGAAAGGATTCGGTATATTACTATTTAAGGCAAATTACGGATATAAGCCTAGGATATTATTATTACTATAATAAGCGAAAAAGATAAGTAGTATAGCTAAGTAAAGAATAGAGATGTTAATAAATCTTTATATAGACCTTATGGAATTAGTAAAAATAGTATAAGAAAGAATAAAAAGGTACTATAATACTAAGAGATTTAAAGGACTAGATCTAAAGGAGGGAGATAAAGTATAGCTACTATATAAAATTTTAAAAGTTAATAACTAAGTAAGATGTTAGACTATGTTAGACTAATACCTTTTAAAATTATATAGAAATTTTTATTAGTTATATTTAAGTTAAACCTACTAGCTAAAATTAAGATCTACCCTATATAGTATATTGCGATACTAGAGCTAGTATATAGAAATATTAAGCCACTAGTCCATAAAGTAGACATATATAAAGGATAGAAAAAAAATAAGTAGTAAGTTTTAAAAATTATTAGTTATAAGGATATTAATAATAAAATATAGTATCTCTATTAATTTCTATTGGGTTCCTAGCTACTTAGAAATCTATAGAAATAAAATAGCAAATAAACTAGCAAAGAAGGGTCTCTCTAGAAGAAAAATACGATCTTCTTATACCTCTCTAGCCCATATAGGGAGACTAGCAAGAGAAAAGATACTAAAATAATAGAAAAACAATTGGCAACAAAATAAAAGTAAAGGAAAACACTATACTAGAATCTATAAAGGAAACTACTCCTTTTCTCTTAAAGCCCCTAAGGGTAAATATCCCAAAAGGCTGCAATTAGCTTTCTTTTAATTAAAGCTAGGAACAGGCTTTTTTAAATCCTTCTCTAAGACAATAGAAAAGGACGAAGACGGTAAATGCTTTAGAGATTGTAGCGCTTTATAAACCCCTAAGCACCTACTACTAGAATGTAGACTATATTAAGAAGAAAGAAAAGAAATACAAAGGCAATTAAGCTCTTCTCTCTCCCTAAAGAAGCTTTTTTGTACAAAAAAAAGGAAAAGAAGTACTTTTTCTATTTCTAAAAAAGATAGAAATAGCTACTAGAAGGTGGCTAATAGCAGTAGGATCTTTAGAAGGAGGTAACTCCTAGTAGACAGATAGTAGAGAGCAAAAGGATAAAAGTAAATTATAAAAGGACAGGGATAGGCGTTAGGATTTCTTATAATCTTTTTTACCGTTTTCTTATTACCTAATAGTTACTAGTAACTTAGTATTTTACTAAGGAGCTATAAACCCCTAGGGGTTTATAAACTACTAGTATATATTAAGCTGCCTAAAAAGGATTTATGTATATAAAACTATAGCGCTATAGCCCGGGGGCTGTGTACGTAGTATTATATATAGTATAATATAATAAATATAAAATAAAATAAAATAAAATATAGTATAAAGTTAAGTAAATAGGCTATAATAAGACTACCTAGAAACTACTATAAAACTTAAAGAACGCTATAAAAACGGTATAGGAGTATTAAAAGAAAATAGGTTAGGTAATATTAAAAAGGAGCTAAAACTAAAAAAAATTAGTTAAAGGTAATATATAAGCTAAGATATCTATTACAGCACTAGCAGAACTTAGCAGATCTTCACACCGGCAAGTCGCCACAGATTGCCGTATATTGCGGTCATGTGATGTAAAGATCTTATAAAACATTGAGCGGCGCTACTCTTCTTCTCCTTTCCCTTTCCTAGCTTTAGATTCTCGTTTATAGACAATCCAATTATATAGGCTTACGCGTCCCTCTTACTATACTTATGTCTTAATTAACTAAGTCGCTAATATTGTCTAAAGCTCTTTCTACTCTCTCTCTTTCTAAGAAGGAACTTAAATATATCTATAGGACAAGAATAGGACAAGAATATAGAATAAGACCCTAAGGATATTACTAGGACTATAAGGACAGGACCTAAAAAAGAAAAGAATAGAACCCTAAAGAAAGGACCATAAGATACGCATAAACTAAAACCCCTAAAGAAATTACCCAGAATTACCTAATACCCCTACCACTATACTATAAAATATAGTAGTAGGCAAAGTAGCTATAGAACCCTTAAATACTTTAAACAAAGAAATAATTAATGTTTTAACCCTCTAGGCGGAACTTGTGGCAGCTAATACTAAAATTAAATAACTATAAAAGCTATTTAAAGCTAGAGATACCCCTATATCTAATAATAAGTTATTATTAGACAACTAAAGACTTACTATAGTCCTTTAGGCCCTATTTTGGCACCTTAGTAGATCTACTAAGGCCTATATAGTACTATAGCGATTAGTAAAGGTTATAGATAGAATAAACCCAATATTTAATAACTAGAAGCTTTAATTACGGGATAAGCTCGAAGTTAATACTAACTACTTTCCTACCCCCCGAGCTAAGATAGCCTATATCTTTAGCTATACTGGGGGAGACGCCTAAACGTATTTACGCCTATAATATACTAAAGACTTAATAAACCCTTTTATCTCTAAAGAAGAAATAATTAAATACTTATCTTCTATTTATAAAGACCCTTTTAAAGTATAAAACGCCTACTTTAGCTATAAAAGCCTAAATATAAAAACAACGGAGACCTTTTTAGCCTTTTAGACCCGCTTTCTATACCTAGCCAAATAGGCCTAGACCCCCTAAAAAGACCTATTACTAGACCTCTTTAATAAGCTTACCCTAGACCTATAGCGGGCCGTATTACTAGCTTATACTATAGTATAGACGTTAAAGGAACTTATGGATTATTGCCTAGCTATTAACTAAGGCCTCTATTAAATTAAGGCACGCGCTAATTAGCTAAAACTTAAAAACCTTATAAACCAGGCTATAAGTACTGCGAGAACAGCCCGTAGTGCCCCGGCACAATTAGCAACCCCTATAATACCGGCCGCTTAGCCTATAGTTAACCTAGTAGCTAGCCACGTAGCTACCCCTACTATAGGTCTAGTATACACCCGGCCTATATACAGCGACCCCTATATATAGGCCCTTAGTAATTAAGGAGCTTACTTCTTATATAATTAACTTAGCTACCCTATAAGGAACTGCCTAATAAAGGCAAAGACAAACAAGGTCCTATTAATTTAGAAAAATAGTATAGAGTTAAAAAAAGAGAAACCTTAGGGGAAGACTCCTTTTTAGGATTAAAAGGAATTAATATGTTATATATTAATCTAGGTCGGCTAATTAATAGAAGAAGCTACACTATCCCTTATACTTTATTCCGTAATAGATATTAAGTTTTAACCTCTACTTTAACTAACTTAGGAGTAAATGCCTTTACCTTAATTAATATAAAGTACGCTACAAAACTAGCTAACTTTTTTAATGCGCCTTTGGAAGAACTGCTTAAGCTAATTCCTATTTATAGGTATAACGGATAGGTAGGACTACCTATTATAACTATATTGCGGATTTACCTTTATATTAACGGACGAAGGCAGTATAATATCCCCTTCCTTATTACGGACCTAGGAAGCTATAATATAATCTTAAAAAAAAAATGGCTAGCCTATTTAGGCTTATAGCTTAACGTATAAAGCAGACGGCTTATTTAGCCCAAAACCCTACCCCTAACCCCTTCTTTTATAAAAGAAATTAGTATTACAATAGAGAACCTTATATAACCCTAGATTAATACTATTTACTAGGCCAATACTATACGTAGAGACTAGGCCTTTAAGAAGGATATACAGCTTAACCCGTAACGGATCCGCATACTACACCACCCCTAGACTTATATTACGCTACCCATACTAGAGACCTAAAAAGTTAGTAGTAACCTACCTAAGTTTCTAATAGAGGACTTAGGCCCTACGCAGCTATAAAGGAAGGCTAGGAATACCGGACGCTATACTAAACTAATAGACTAAAAGGATAACTTATGGAAAATAGAACGTAAGCTAAGGAAGATTATAAACCTTATACCGTAAAATACGGCCCAATAAAAGTCTATAAAGAAACTAGCGGACCTCCTACCGGTTAATATCTGCTATATTAGCGCCGTAGGATTCTACCAGAACTTAGTCTAACCTAATACCGTTACCTTTACTACCAGCTTATACAAAATTAATTAAATAATTAAGGAAAAGGAAGGCGAGCTTAGTGGACGGGAAAGTAAGCTTATAGACGAGGAGCTGGTAGAACATTAGTACCAAAAGTTTAAAAACGTATTCTCTAAGGCAGTATCCGATATGCTTTTACCCTATTAACTATATAACTATAAGATTGAGATTAAGCTAGATAAGGAAAATATCCTTAGCTATACCCCCCTCTATAAACAGCCTATTGCTGAATTATAGGCCACTAAGTAGTACCTTATTAATAACCTAGTAAAGGGGTTTATTAAGCCTAGCTAGGCCCCCTTTACCTCCCCTATTCTCTTTACTAAAAAGCTAAATAAAGAACTTTATTTCTGTATTAACTACTATAAGCTTAATAATATAACCCATAAAGACCGTTATCCGCTGTCCCTACTTAATAAGACACTAGCCCGAATAAATAAAGCTAAGATATTTACAAAGCTTAATATCTATTAGGCTTTCTACTAAATTAAAATAAACCCCAGATTTATAGATTTTATTACCTTTTAGACTTAATACGGATTATATAAGTATAAAGTACTTCCTTTTAGACTAACTAATGGACTAGTAATATACCAACAATATATAAACGATGTTCTCTTTAACTACCTTAACGACTTCTATACGGCTTACCTAGATAATATTATAATTTACTCTAAAAACGAGCTAGAATACGAGGAGTATATCTATAAGGTCCTATAACGGCTCTATAAGGCTAGTCTCTAGGCTAATATTAAAAGGTTAAAATTTAGCGTAAAGTGTATAAAGTACCTAGGGTTTATTATTAGTATAGACGGAATTAAGGCAGACCTGAAAAAGACGGCCGTAATTAATTAATAGGAACCACTACGGACCGTAAAAGGGATATAGTTATTCTTAGGCTTCTATAACTTCTACTGACGCTTTATTAAGAACTATAGCAGAATTACTTAGCCCCTTAGCCGCCTTACTATAAAGGACCGGCCCTTTTACTTTAACACCGTATATAGGCAGGCTTTTAATAAACTTAAAAAACGGCTAGTCTCCGCTCCTTTACTCGCCTACTTTAACCTAAAACGGCCCTTAATGCTAGAAACGGATGCCTTAGATAGTATTATTGCTAGTATTTATTCCTAAAAGTAAACAGACGGGGAATAGCACCCTATTACTTACTACTTAAAGACTATAGTAGATACTAAGCTAAAATACCCAATCCACGATAAAGAAATGTTAGCTATTATTTCTAGCTTTTAGTACTAGCAAGCATAGCTAAAAGGAACCCCTAAACCTATTTAAGTAGTTTTAGATTATAAGGCCTTAAAATATTTTATAATAATAAAAGCCCTTATGGCCTAGTAGGCACGCTAGGCGGATATTCTATCCTAGTTTAACTTCCTAATTATATATAGGCTAGGCGCCACTAACTATGCGGACGCTCTTATAAGACGTAAATAGGACCTAAATAACTAGATAGCTGTAAAGATCTTATTATAGACCTAAACGCTACTATAACTAGAGTACCTTAACCCTTAGATACGGGAAGAACTAAATACTAAATCTTTAAGCGCCGAGATATGTCCTATTAACCCTATAGAATCCGACCTTATTAATAAACTACTATAAGTAAACCGTATAGACCCTTCTCTATAGGAGTACCGCGAAAAGGCAAAGAATGTTACTAGCCTATAGTCCCTTAAAAATAGACTGCTTAAGCACTGGGAACGGCTAGTAGTAGTAAAAAAATAGAATTTATAAACCCGTCTTATCACCAAAGCACATACCTAGGTCTCTACGGCCTACCCTAGAAAAAATAAGACCTATAAAATTATTAGTAACCGTTACTACTAGCCCGGAATAGTTATAGATATTAACTATTATATACGGAACTATAACAACTGCTATAGGTCTATAATTCCACGAGATAAGACCTTAAAACTATTAAAGCCACTCCTAATACCAGAGCGCCCCTAGCAGTATATCTTTATAGACTTTTATAAACTACTAGTGGACCGTAACGGGTATAATATAGTTATAATCTTAGTTAACCGTTTTAGCAAACGCCCCTTTTTAATCCCCTGTTATAAGAATATTAATATTAAAGAGGCGGCCTAACTATATATCTACTATATCTACCAAATTTACAGACTACTAGATACTATTATATTGGACCACGGACCGTAGTTTATATTGGCTTTCTAGAATAAGTTTACTTAAATCCTAGAAATTAGGCTAAAGCTTTTTACGGCGTACTACCCCTAGATAGACGGTTAGACGGAGATTATAAATTAATACTTAGACTAAAGACTCTGGCCCTTTATTAACTACTTCTAAGATAACTAGGGCGAACTATTACCTCTAATAAACTACGCCCAGGCGACTCTACCCTATAACTCTATAGGATTTATACCTATCTAACTAGAAATAGGGTATTTACCCTAAATAAGCTTTAACTAGGATAGGCTAAAAGGACCATAGACCGTACGCAAGAAACTGTCTTATAAGGAAGCCTAGTAGTACGCCAAGCGCTTAGAGGAAGCCTAGACGGTAGCCTGTATAAATCTAGAAAAGGCCTAAAAATTAATAAAATAGCAGGCAAATAAGTATAGGCGCGAGCCCGACTTTACCATAGGTAATATGGTTTATGTTATAATAAAGAACTAGAAGACGGAACGGCCTAGTTATAAGCTTAATTATTAGATAGTAGGACTGTATAAGGTCCTTAAGAAAATAGGCAACTTATATAAAGTAGAACTCCCAGATTTAATTAAGGTTTACCCTACTTTCTCGCTAAATAAGCTACGGAAGGCTATAAACAACCTATTACCTAGATAAAAGAACAAACCCCCCCTACTAATTTAAGTTAATGGCGACGATGAATAGGAAATTAAAGAGATACTAGCCTATAAGCTAGTAAGGAAAACGCTAAAGTACTGCGTTAGTTGGAAAGGCTATAACCTAGATCCTATATAGTACCCTATATAGAACTTTATCGACAGTCCCTATAAGCTTTAAGAATTCTATAGCCGTTACCCTAACGAACCGGGACCATTAGGGTACCTAGACAAATAGATAGAATGCTAGTATAATAAAGATAATAAGCTACCAGAAGAACATAAAGATAAGAACGCCCTATGGGCATAATACGGATATATAAAGCCTAAGGGCAGGCTTTTACGGAGGGGGGAGTAATATTACGGCACTAGCAGAAAGCGGCAGCTATGGTAGACGTTATGGTAGACGCAGGGCTCACGTGACTCTCACGTGACTAGGGGATTGTATATAACTCCTCGCGTTGCTACTTATCCTTTTCTTTCCTTTTCTTTAGCTTTAGATTCTCGTTTATAGACAATCCAATCGTATAGGCTTGCGAGACCCTTTTGCCGTGCTTATGTCTCGATTGACTGAGTCGCTAACACTAAAGCTTAATACTATTAGGCAACATTATATTATAGGTAGTTTATATACTGCCTTTACGCTCTAAGCATAAAAGATCTTAATTATATAACTAATAGGCAAATATAGAGGCAATTTAAAGGTAATATTTATAACTTAATCTAAAAAAAAATTGGAATGTCAGCTTGCAAATATGCTAAATAGGCTATTTAGGCAAGCATTAAGCCTGATTTGGGGGCATGTGTATGTACCGAAAAGGCATGTGAGAAAACCGGTGCCCTAACTCTATCCCTCTCCGTCAAAACCGGTCATTCTCTTATCGATAAAAATTAGGCTAATTGGAGAGGGTGGGTAAACACAAAATACCCAATTAACAATAATAGCAAATCTTTATCGATAACAGATGGGCGCTGACGGGATAAGGGATAACAGCTATGCAGCTCTATGGGGATCCACAGCGCCTACGCCACTATTTAGGAGCTTCACCGAACCGCGCCTACACTAGAAATTTTATCTTAGAGAGGACTACTATTTTGCTAAACGAGACTTTTATAATATTGCATTAACAAATTAATACATTCAGTCCATTCTTATCCAATGTAATATACTTGCCCGGCATGAAACCAACCCCTAGTCTTTCGTAAGTCTTTCCGCTCGAGAATTTTGGACCCACGATTAAAACATAGTGCATCTTCTCAAGTATTGGAACCTCGCTTTTTTCCACATTTGCCTCATTGTGTCGCCCAAGGACAATACACTTCATCGTCTCGCCATCTGTATCTTCAGGTCTATCATATATGACCCTGCCTACATTATTGGCAGCAGCTAAACTAAAGTCTCGCGCAACTCCCCGTAGATTAATATTGCCGCTGCGGTCACCCGTATGCCAGTACTCGCTGGAGTTAGTTGTCCACGGTGAGGTGATGTCATTCTCCTCCCATTCTACCTTCTGGAATGGTAGGTCCAAGTAGTCGATTCCTCCCTCATACGCCATCCAAGACCATGACGGTACCCTAATTTCAAAATTAGGTGGAAACACGATCCTGGTGAGAGTTCTCTTGTCAGATCCGCGTTGCCACAGCAAACTCCGCTGAAGCAGACCGACACCCCCGAAGACACCATATCCACCATTCGTCTTGAACGCACCAATGAGTCTCTTCTCCAGTCCAGCAATGGCAAGTGGCCTGTCCTTCACTTTCGTGAAGGCGAGCCTTGAGTACTGCATGTATAAAGACTGGTATACACGAATCTTCCAGCCTCTCGAGATCGCAAGGTCGGGAAATGTTGGGTCTCCAAGAAAAGCTGCCACATTACTAAGAAGTGTCAATTAACGTGCCGCAGTTATGGCTGCAGGTTTTCCAATTCTAGACTTACTTGTGCATCTTAGTGAGTGTTTCACAGCGAACACCCTCGCCACATTCCCAATACGTTTGTTCGTCGGTGAAGTAGATTGTCCTGTGCGACAGCGCCCGTTCTTGAAGGACCCATCCTCGTTTATTCAAACTTCCTTCTAGTACATGGAGATTAAAATTATCTATGGCTTGGCATATAAAGAATGGCGCCTCTGACCCTCGACGGAAAGTAATCCAGTCTCGCGGTGGCCGACCTATAAGAAAGCCGTCTCGGTGACATGTAGCGCGACTTGCAGCGATAACACAATATGCCGAACTGAAGACCTCTTCCATGCGCTTTGACTCTCCGCTGAAGTCCCCGCCAGGGCCTTGGATAATGCAGATAGAGTCAATCCATAAATACTGAAAGCCGAGCTCTCTCGTAGTTTTGACAGCATCTTTGAATGTGTTCGGAAGATCGTCGATATATATTTTCTTCTTATGTTCTTCTATGTTCAGCCTATTTGTGCAGAAATGTGGTTCGTCTCCCCATGGATGAGACAATGCGATATACCGCCCTTTTTCATCTAGTTTGGTCTCGTAGAGGCGGACTGTTGGTGCATCCTTTTCGTCCCCCACATCGATGAGCCTGGTGGGCAAGCACGCCGGGTCTGCCGGCCGACACTTCCAGTGGTTTTCATCTGTGTCGCAGTCTCTAAGCCATTGTCTGGCCACTTCGAAGTGCGCCTCGCTCCCAGAGTCTGGGAGTTTCGGAAACCCGAGTTGGATATCTGGAATAGTTTCCACCAAACCTAATGCATGGAAACAGTCAGTGTGTTAGCATTAACTTTATGGAGAACGGGGATGGACCCGTGCGAAGGTCATTGTTTAGACCAGACATACCGGGCGTTCCGCAGATCGAGAGTACAGGAGAGCTACTTTGATCTATCCTTAGAACAGACCCGACCCGGTCAAATTGGATAGATGTGCGCTTAGTATTTCCTGTTCGACTGCAAGCTCGGTAAAGAATTCTGCAGAAGTAGCACGTACTGGACCTCTCCTTTAATTCTGCCACAAGGTAGTCAACACAGAAGTTCGAGTCCCAAAAGTTTAAACCTTGGCAACGATCGCATAGCTCATGTGGGGTGGTAGGTGGTAGGGGTGAGATAGATTTGTCGATTCGTTGAAGCACCTCTGCCAGTGATGGAATTGGATTGGCGTGGATTGGCGGCAGCCTTCAAATCCACGCCAGCTGATGTAATCCTTGGCGGCGCTCCAGGAGCGCTGCTGGATATCCAGCTGTCAGTATAGAGGTCTTGGCACGATTTTAGTGTTGGTTAAGAAAGGTGGTGGGTGGCGAATATTATAAGATTGACTATATTACTCCTCTAACTCGTCCTCCTCGTCCCCCTCTTTAGGATTGTCGCTGTCCTTGAGCGGTATTACCTCGCTTAATGCGTCGCTGTCGTCGTCGACCTTGATAGCGGCGAGAGTCTTTTCTAGCGGCTTTTTATATGCGGCGACAGCTGCTTGCTCCGCATTCTCTTCTGCCCTAATAGCCTCTTGCTCCGCGATGCCTTAGCATAGCGAATGATACCAAGGGAGAGGTAGTGGTAGAGGTTGGTGGAGGGAGAAACGGCCTGATTAAGGGCGACATTGTAAGCAAAGCTGCGGTGGTAGCGGTAGGGGGCAGCGATAATCGGGCGTCCTTAATTTAGTGGCTGACACTATTGCAAGGGACGCGCAGTTATCACTTAATACTCCCCCGATTGGCTATTCACCGNGCACCGACCGCATAGCGCCTAACCTCCCTCCCGATAAGGTATAAGCTGTGGCGCGCCAGGAGCTCCATGAGCTTCAATCCACGCCACGCCGGCGTCAAGATCAGAGGATCCAGATCCAGATCCAGCTGGAGCTCCACCGCCAATCCAAATAGACGCCAATCCAATTCCATCACTGACCTCTGCAGCAAATCTGTTATCGACTGAGAACTTCCAAATATCATCAAGCTGTTATACAGCGTTAGTAAGAGACTTGAGTGATGGACTAAGGGTTAACTATAACATACGGGCTGTTGAATGGTAAGCAAATTGGTTCACTCGCATCACCAGGAGGGGAGGGAATGCAGTAAACGCACCGGCTATCCTCATGAATAGTAGAGCCTCAGTCAGCAGTGGACAGCACGTTATTTTACCACGTCTCCACTTACATGCTTTAAATTCTGTATATTAGCGACAGATATATATATACTACCTCATGTTTCTAGCTTTCATACTTACAGCCTATAGAGATGAATGTACCTCAGCGCCATTAGCCAATATTTATGCCTACAATATTTGTCGGTTTCCTTACATACTAAGAAGGGATGGTTAGCTACAGACAGTAGGAGTACATCCCTGCACTTACATCCTTCATCCGATAGAAACATCTCTAGGTTAGTAATCTTTCAAACCTGAATATAACTCTACAAGATGGACGTACAGTCTAATATACGCACGAGATCATCAGCTACCGAGTAGATTTAGAAACGTGAAAGTCACAACAGAACCTTACATACATTTTGCTTTTGCAATGGTGCTAACAATGTTCCATCCCTTGGCTGACGGGCCGATTCTGGGGAGAGTAAGTCATCGTCGGTAACTCTATTTGGCACAACCGGCCAAGATCTTCGGGTCTTGTCACGGTCCTTGCCTGTAAACCAGTAGTTAGGGTTGGCCTTCGCTGTGTCCCAGAAGTTATTGAGCGAGTCGCGAAGTATCTCGGCGGTCGCTCGTTGGGGACCAAGTTGCATCTCAGACGTTGTCCTAGTTAAGGAAATCGGGCCTGTTATCTCCGAGTCGCTCTCCCGCCTCTCCGGAAGACGAACAACAAGAAGCTTCATCTTAACCACTTCGAGGAGATCGCGAATTGCGGTGGCTTTGGCGCATTCCTGGTCCTTGGATATGTAATCCATCCATGCTTCCACAGCGGGATGGAGCTGAGCTGCCCTTCGGCGGCCCGCCACTTCGATGACGAAGAAGCCTACCTCATCTGAGAAGCTCCCTTTGGTGTCTTCACTGAATTTGTTCAACCCCTTGAGGCCGTAGAGAAGCCAGACAATAAACTCAAGGATGATACACCCTACTAACCATATGTCGTATAGACGGGATCTGGCCTCATTCGGCAAAGCTGAGAGAGCCTCAGGAGGTTCGTATCGTGCGGTTCCATATCTTGTGTCGGTTCTATGGGGTCTAAGCCCAGTAGCTAACCGGTGGTGCCTCGCTAATCCCATATCGGCGATCTTGAGTTTGCCAAGCGCAGTCTTGTTACTGAACCTCAGAATATTTTCTGGTTTTAAACCGCCATGCCGGTATGACCCGTTCCCATTATAGTTGTGTAGTACATGAAGAGCGCTAGCGATGCCATGCAGTTGCACAAGGACCTCCTTAACTAGCTCAGCGTTTAAACTCGGTAGAGGAAGATTTTGCCAGAAGTCACGAAGATTGCCTCCATCAGCCTATTCGAACATGAAATAGCGGTTTCTGCCCTTCGTGAATGCGGCAACTCGGCTGATTATGTTATCGTGGTTGAGTCCACTGATTTCATCCAGGGCCTTTGCCTCAGCTTCCCAACCTTGATCGGATGCATCATCGTTCAGCTTCTTGATAGCGACGTAGGCTTGGTCGCTATCATCCTGCTTCTGATTAGCTCTAGTCACTGGTCAATTTTTCGTGTGGTTCATACTGTAGCGAAAACTTTCTGATGATCTTTATGAATCTTTGTTCTGCCCAATACCGGTACACGCCTTATTCCGGAATATTTCTGCCTCATTCCGGAACAGGTCGTCCTCAAAGAGGAACAAATCGTGTATCGCTTTGAGCTGCTTCATTCCGGATTAATTGCTTCATTCCGGAACAGATCTTTTAAAGATCAGGCCAATTACAAGATGGTACAGCCCAGTTGAGGCTCACCAACGCTGCATCTACACCGCCAATCGCGAAGCTATTCAAAATAGTTGCGCCATATGCTTAATTTTTATTTCACCTTTAGATTTTATTGGTAAATAGTTATCGCATAAGGCCCACAGTAACCCTAAATTGCGCCTGCGACGCCTACACGACGTCGCCAAAAGATCTACTTAATAAGTGTATATTTGGTAGTCGAATAATATTTCGCAATTAACTGTAAGCATTTTTTAGAGAGCTCTCGTGAGCCCCTTATGGTGTTGATTTTGCTTAGTAATCGCCCAATTAGGCTTAGCTCAGGGGCTTCAAACTTGAACTTCGAACTTTGCGACGAACTTTGAAAAATTCTCATTAATCGCTCCTCAGCCACCACCTTTTCTACGACTTAATTAGATCCTCAACAATATGCAGGCCTTCTCTGTAAGTTATGAATATATATCTAACTTAATTGCCGGGTTAAATCTGACAGCAACAGCGATATCGGCCTCCGCGCCCAACCCCGATGTGGCTGTCGAAAAGGAAATGCAGAGTGTTCTTCCTACTGCCATAGAGGAAGAGCTTGTACAAATCAACCAACCGAAGACTCTGGCGAAGCACCTTTGAGAGCTATAAGCCATAGGAGACTTGCTAGTTCTCAGATAACCTCTTAGCCAAAGCGCCCCCGGCAGGAGACGAAGCCTCAAAGCTCTACACAACCTTAAAGCTCTACACAACCTCAAAGCCTCACACAACCTCAATCGGCAACAGCAAATGAGGAAAGCAATCAATCAAGCCCACCACAAAGGCTGCGGAAGTCGAAGGAGAGGAGGACAACAGAGCGGGCAAGGCTAGCGCAGGCAAGGCTAGCGCAGGCAGGAGAAATCTAAATCGCAACTGCACTAAACCTAATTAGGCAATCAGTCTATGGCCGGCAAAACGTCGGAGAGCCCGGCTTTCGACAGATCTTGGTGGGTTTGAGGCTTTACGCGATTTGCAAATTTTGGTGTCGGGGAACGCGATCGACTACCCCCCACCCAATTGGTTTCTACTACTTATAGACTATATCCACAACGTGGAAAGGCCTTTAAATACACTTATAAATTACAGTGTAACCTAGTTTAGATGGAATCTGATGGTATTGTAGTGGTTTAGGGGGGTAGTCAAATTTGATCTCTAGAGCCTTGCAAAATCTCGTTAGAAAATTAAGATTTTATATAATTATGCTCCACCAGATAATCAATTATAATATCAAGGATATATTATTACTTATTTTACGCCCAAAATTAATAAGATTATATATTAGTCCTTATTTATAACCATTGACTGCACTATACTTCCTAAATCAACTCGTAGAAACAGCTAAGATCTACTGAAAAACTTCATCAAAAAGCTTTATATAGCTTCAAATCTATTCCGGAATGAAGCAATTAATCCGGAATGAAGCAGCTCAAAGCGATACATGATTTGTTCCTCTTTGAGGACGATCTGTTCCGGAATGAGGCAGAAATATTCCGGAATAAGGCGTGTACCGGTATTGGGCAGAACATCTTGACTTTAAAGACTTGACTAAATGTGCCACTTTTGGCAGTCATATCCATCCCAATAAAAGGAAGAATGCAATGAGAAGAAAACTCGTGCCTAAATGCGTCTCTCGTAAACACAGGTGACAAGAACTTCCATTGAACGTCGTAGACAGTGTGTCCAACAGCCAGCGCTCAGCGAGCTTCTTGGCAGCGAGCGAGAGCTAGGGCCACCAATCAAATCGCTCGCTGTTCGCTGCACCAAAATAGGCAGGCTCGCTGTTCGCTGTCAGCCTAATTTCCTAATTAGGCAAATTGTAGGGATTAAATAGTGTTTTACATTAGATTTTTTGGCAGAACCTCTATATATACAATATTGACATTACCTAATTAAAAATCCTCCTTAATTCATCTAGTACAGTATTTAAATATAGTGGAAACCGCTTAGCGCGTATAGAGGCTTAAATAAGGTAGGTAATAAGGTAGGTAATAAGGAAGGTAGTAAGGGCTCCAGAGGCTCTATTTTTATATCAGATCTTAATTTAATACAAGGCTTAAGTGAAAGAAGCTTACTAAGCCAGTGTTTCTGCCTCCGCATTAAGCTTATAGCTAGTAAGATTAATATTAAAGCTTATTAACCAGGGCGTAGTTAAGGCTCCATTAGTGTTAATGTAGTTAATTAAACTGCTTAATAAAAGGCCTTTAAGCAGCCACCATTTCTGACATTGATTTGCTTTAATTATATCGGCCGATAGTCTATTACGCTTATTAGTAATAATCTTTTTAGCTTAACTAAAGACTTATTTATATATAGAGCTTATAGCTAGTATAAAGAAGATATTAAGAGTAATCTTAGCAAGCATTAGATAGAGAATTTAACCGACTTTAAGCCACCAGGTAAGAGGGTTAGGAACGATATTATTTACCTTATTACCATTATTAGTACGGATCTTAATAAGCTTAAGGCCTGCGTTATAGTAGTAATTAAGCTTACTAGCAAGCTTAATACGCTTTTAACTACGCCTAGAGGATATAAGGCTCTTATTTACAACTAACAACTACGTATATTTATTAGCTAAATTGTTATTAAATTTATAAGGAACCTTTCTATATTACAGCTTAACTAGTTCCTTATCTTCCTTATCTTCTTAATTATTAATATAGTTAGTAAATATAGTTTCTATATACCGCTTAGCGTGCTTCTACTATTAAGGCTACCGTTTCCATTTATTGCAAAAGTAGGCTTATTTAAGTGACGGATAAAGGATTACTGCGGTAAAGTAGTAAGGGCTCTCATCCATCATTTTGTTAAAATATTTATTAATCTTTTAGATAGCTATATTAACGCCCAATTTAAGGAAGGAGTCGCTTTTATTCTTAAGGCTCTGCTAAGTTTACTAGAGAATTTAATAAAGGAGCTCTATATTAGTAATTGACTCCTATAGAGCGCTATATAAGCCTTTAACACCAGGGCTATTAGCGTCACCTTTTATACGCTTAGTAGCTAATATAAAAGGCTTTAAGATCTTAATAAGCTGCTCTACCTGCTTCCAATTATCATTAGTAAGCAAGTCCTGCGTTAGATTGTAGCTATTATTAGCTGGTTTCCTCTAAGCAAGTAGATATTTATTAATTACTTTATAAAGAAGTAATGCGCAGCGGAGCATAAAATAGATAGAATTCCACTAAACGCCTCCGTCCTTAATAAGCATAAGCTCTGCATAATTAAATAGCTCATCCTCTATATAGGCATTAAGCTAATTCTTAGCAAAGTCCTCGCGGCGTCCTATTAATCGTATAATGTATTTAATAATATTATAAACCTTGCCCACGAAGCCTTTCTACCGCATAAGATTGAATTTAACTTGGTTGCTCGCACCAATTAGAAGGCGTTTAAGCTTACCTACGCCTTTACTATATATTAGGGCCTTAACGATAAGGTTAATAATATAACCAACGTACTAAAGCCGTTCCTTTTTAGGCACTAAGAGGCTTTATAAAAGGTAAGTATAGAGGTCGTCGTTATTACTAGTATTATCGGTTATTAAGCAACTAAGCTTATAATTAAATTAATACTTTTTAATTACCTCCGCTAAAGCCGTCATGATATTCTTAGCAGTATATAATCCTCGCAGCCGTAGAAGCCCTAAAAGTACTAATTAAAGCTTACCGTCTTTATTAATAAAATAAGCCACTATACCGAGTAGTAACATTCCATTTATAGACGTCTAGATATTGCAGCTAAGGTAGATTTTGCTAAGCGCGGTAAGAAGGAGGTCTTTAATACTAATATATCGCTATTTAAATAAGGCTTTAATCCAATTACTTAATAACATAGGCGCCTTTGTAAGACACTCCTGTATCTAAGGACAATTAAATATAAGTAGAGCGCGCGTATAAGTACTAGTGGCTTAACAGAAGGTAATATCCTACAAAATCGTCTAATCGATACATACTTAAATATAGCCAGCTACCCAAAACGGCTGGCGTTTATAGCTACCTCCTAAAGTAGATAAAGCTTAAGCGGCTGCTTTAAACGGGCTTAACGGAATTAGTAATTATATATTACTCTTATAGCCTCTAGGGCCTATATTAATATTATACTTTAATCTTAAATGGCCAATAATATAATCGTTGCCGTTAATTATAAGTAAAGAACTTTGTTTTTAAGCTAGGTGGCAGATTCTACACAGCTAAAGTCTCTTTGTGTTCGTAAAACTATCCTAAAAAAGGTCTGCTCTATGCTGCAAATAGCTAATATTAAAGCTTTACCAGATATTAACCGCTTATAAAGAACCTAGTATCTATATTTACCAATAAGCTTACCGTACTTTTATAGGTAGAGATTATCCTAGTTAATAGGAAAGATATAGCCATAGTTTTAATTAGCTAGAGGAGGCTTTCGTAATATACCGGCGGAGGAAGGATTGTTTTAATCGCCTAATTTAGTATTATTATTAATTAAAAGGGGAGAAGCAGTTAATTAATAAAGCCTAGATATTAAAGAGCTTAATTAACGCGTAGATTACAGAGACGATAAAGAAGAAGTAGAAGAGGAAGCTCTACTACCTGGTTAACGCGTAGAAAGTAAGGTTCTTTGCATAGTGGTAGTCAACTTTTAGTGAGATATTAAGTAGAGGACCCTCACGCGTGCATGGAGAAATCGGGGAAAATGCTATATTTACTATAGATAAGCGAGAGTTTCCCAGGGGTTTCTCACTGCTTGGCGTATAGCTAATCCTCCAAATATCGGCCGAATATCCTCATAATCTACAAGAAGCTTTAAGACACCAAAAATTCTTCCTTACCTTACCACCAAGGCAGCGAGCTGATAGCGCGCTGTGACTTCATCGCTCGCTGACTCTAAAAATAAAGACCGCTCGCTGGCTGCTTATATTATCAGCTTCTTGGCAGCGTCGCTGGCAGCGACGCTGGCTGTTGGACACACTGGTCGTAGAAATTGGAAAGCTTGACGCGGTTCCATGGCTTGCGGTGAAAGGCGTTTAAGGCTCGTCTGTGAGAACACGACCGATTTTCTAGATAGCAGTGGCTTTCCTTCATTTCTTCGGAGATCGGCAGAAATTGGTCAGTGAATCCATAGCGCTGGAAAGTTTTCATAGCATCACGTAAGACAGGGCCACTAATATCACTGGCAAGGGTTATAGCGAACGATTTTTGGGCCCTTTGTGGATAAACGTTATCAGCTCTTCGGATCCGCTGGGCAGTTCTGCTCGTATGTTTTCCTTATTAAGCAACTCAGAGACTGAACCGTTGGGAAAAAAGTCGCGATCGTCGAATATACTGGGGCAACGTGTGTTCACAATCTGGTCCCCCAAGCTCATTGGATGAGGGTCTTCCGGAGGAGAGTCGTAGGGATCATTATAATCCGAAAGAGAGGTGCGACACGTTGATGTTACCATTGTACCGGAATGTTAAACGACTAAGATGAAGAAGTAAGGGTTAGACATTGAAAGAAAAGCTATTATGCGCAGAAGAAGCTTAGAGACCACGATGATAAAAAGTTATGTTCTGACTAATAAATACATTTCGCTGGGACTGCAAGACGGATTACTTGGATCACGAAGAGCCGCAGTAGAACTACCATCCTCGCCAGAGAGAGCTTCAATCATTACGCCATAAGCGCAGCCAATTGGCTGAGAGACAGCTGCACACCCGCAGCTGCACCCCACACGACATACTGGACGACAGACATTGGTTGCATGTCAGTGAGGCAATGGCGAGATTTCCTGAAAACGGCACTTCTTATCTTTGAGGACATTAGTGACTTGTTGCGGTAGCGGCAGGCAACCTACGCTAAGAACGGTTTAAGCCCTCAAGCCCCATCCTCATTGGTTACATGGCAGCATGATAGGCAAACTGAGGCGTATCTGCCTGCACCGGTGAAGCTGCAGCCACTCATACCCCACCCAAAACCCGTTCCAGTTACCACACTCCCCACAACTCTAATACTTGCCCACTAAAAACCTCTCCACAAGCTCTTTCCGCCATCTGCTCCTCCCCACCTCCCTCAACTGATCTGGCACGCAACTCCCAAACTCAAAATACAACCGCCGAAACTTCTGATCATTAACCTTTTCATCTCTATAATGAGCCGCTCGATCCGGAGCGTAGTAGCGCATCTCGAACTGGATCTGGCCATCGGGCCTTCTACGAGACCATTTGTTAGCGTGGAGGTGAGCAGAGACGGCATGTGTCTTCAGGGCTTTCGCAAAGGCGAGGATGAACGGGGTAAGGCGGGAGGAATTAGAGACGGTGCGGAACGTTTTTATGGGAGTAGCGCCGCAGAGCTAGGCATCTTCTTCGGCGTTGAAGGGGTCGAAGGAGTCGAAGGAATTCTCATCGAAGACTGAGGAGTCCTCGGAGCCGGAGTCGTCTTCACCGAGTAAGGCGGGTGCGTCTTCGGGATCCGTGCCGGATGGATCGGTGAAGTACCAGCGACCGGAAGGTGTAGTAAGATCGGAGATTACGGTTAGGAATTTCAGGTTTGGCTAACTGGGCACGGTCGTGTGGGGGGATTGATGTAAGGGTAGCAAGAAGAGGGAAGAGTCGAAGGCGCCGGTTAGAGTTAGAGACGTGAGGTTCTGGCTTTGGGAGAAATTCTAGAGAATAGTGCTAAGAGGGTCGCAGGTACGATCGCCTAGCAGATTCGTCGGTTTTGTTCTTTGATCAAGCGGAGCTTCGTGGTAGAAGGTTATCTCCGTAGTCTTGAGGAACGGTAAGGTGCGGGTTGAAAGAGCAGAGGGCGAAGCTGTAGCGATTAACAAGGCGGACGTTCGGATAGTGTTTCTCGTTGTCGTAGAGCTGCTAGCCGAAAGATTGGAGTTTGGGGTTTTTCACTGCCATATCAACGACGCCCGCATGTCCAGGTTGCGGTCATCATTCGAATTGCCTAGATTGGTCATTGAAACACGATGTAAGCCTGCTAGGCTTTCAGGCCAGAGAAGATGTATCAGCGAGTGCTTGTAGCGATGCTCGAAGACGTCATGGCGATTTTCGACCTCCGCCTCGTAGCGCTATTGTTGAAGCGCCTTGAAGTCACGCTGGCTTGCATCAGAGGGCGAGTATATTTTTCCAAGCACAAGACAAATTCTACCTTTTACTAAGGCATCCTTCCAAGGCCGCCATGAGCTTCTCAATCGCTTGAGTGAAGGCCTCATTATTCGCCTTTTCTATCAGCGGCTCGTTCAAACTTACCGCGGGCTCTTTCTCTGTAAGTTGGCGATATGACGTCCAGAGTAAGTTTCGTCAGCAAGGGTCCACGATCCCCTCTAAATATCGCATCAAAGTTTTCGAGTTCTGTGCTCTTCATGGTGATGTCCTAGAAAACAGTGCGCTCGATTGAATATTTCTATGATAAGACAATAGTTGCATATGGAGGGAGATTGGATGGCAAAACTTTGCGTTGCTATAAAGGGACACCAGGCTGGTTGGAACGACGTTTGATAAAGCTGGCTATGAGATTTATAATTTCTTGAGGGGGTTAGTGTATTGGGAAGTGTGAGAAGGAAGCAACGGAGCTTAATCGGATGAGAAGATAGCTGAGGCAGGTATCTGCGATGCGCTACTTGTGCAAATGCACTTACCTCTGGTAAGTGCCAGTCAATGACTAGTACTCGGCTTAAGGTTAGATTCTTTTTAAAACTTAAATAAATCTAATAAGTTGAATTAATAATAACGTAGGTGATAGGGCTCTTCGTCAGTGAAAAAACAAGCCGATTTAGGGCACACGCCATACAACACCAAAACACAACACAATACATTGATTTCTACATACAATTCAACGCTCAACAAGTTCGATACTGCGTTATCTGCCTTCTACCCTTCTACAATTATGTAGCCGCTTGGTGTAGTACTTATACATATACTGAATCATTTTCTGATTAATTTCCTCCTTAAAAATATGCCTAAAGCACTTTATAGCTATTTTCTTTACATTTTCGCACTGAAGGCCCTCAGACGGCAAATAAGACAGTAATCCTAAATACAGGGGTTATGTAACGCTAGCAGGGGTTTAATAAAGCTAGTAGGGGTTTTTATAAAGCTATACTAGTTAAGTAAGAGTATGTTGCATCGCGGATGCATATAGGGAACTTTGATTTTCGCGGTTTTCGTTGAGTCCTGCTGTGGCGGTATCTTGTGTACGCAGACGTGACCAAGACACCTCGCAAAACGACTTATAATTTTGAAGTTCTTGCCTAGCAAAATTTCCCTTTATGCATCCGCAATGCAACATACTCTTACTAGTGAGATTTACTATCTCGTTTGCCGTCTGAGTCGCTTACTGAGATAAATGGAGTACGGCATTAGCAGCAGGATGACTGTTAACTCAAGCAGAGCGACTACATGGTTAAGGGATGTGCGCCGCCGCAAAGGTTGAAAATTTCTAGATGGATATTAATAGGATGAAAACGTCGTCAATCATGAGAACAGAGGGATTTGGCAGTCATCCGTTGGATGACAAATGTGGTAAATTAGTGATGATGCCGTGGTTCGTACCGTGTAGTCAAGGTGAGCGTTTCAGCAAATTCGCGGGCTCCTTCCGCATATAGATCACAAACGGTTTCGTCTCAAGACTTCGGCAATGTCACATCCACAACACTTGGGTTCACCTCGCTGCTTCCCCTCCCATATACCAACCCACTCATTTTATCACACGTCTTCTCACATCTCCTTGATCTTGGTCGTGTTGCGTAGGCGTGATGGATGAACACGGCTTTGAAGAAGCGCTTGATCGCTCTGGCACTAATCCTTCATGCCGGCGTCTTTACGAACTAATGGCAAGTGGTGGTGGTGGGGTAACGCGGTAATCTGTCTTAGACTGACTTCAGACAGAAAGGTCTCCGAGCCGACTCTCTTGGTGTGGCAAGGCCCACAATCGCTGAGAGATACCTGCGCTCGTTCACAGATGACAGCTTCCCTGACCGAACACGGCGATGGGTACGATTTTTACCCCTTCTATCTCTCGAATTTCAGACAAACCGCCGACGCTCAAACCTAGTAGTAATGACTGACTAATGATGGTAGATTGGGCTAGTGTTGCACCGTTTGATTGAAACATCGCCCGATATTACCAACTGTCTAGCGAACTTCTCAGATGTGCTTAAAGGCATTGGCCAGATAATCCTTACAAAATCAGAGGATTTGAAGTTAGTAGCGGGCATGGTCATTCGGGAAATGGTGTTAGCTGGCATGCAACACGCATGTTTCTGGCCAACGGACGCTATTCCGTCTGCTATGGCAGATTTTCCAACACACGACAGTCAACATTGGATGGGAAATTTTCAGGATTTTCTCGATGATCTACATGAGCTACGATTTATCGAAAATAACGGTGGCCAGGACCCCGGGGTGCTTTACGCCTTCGAAATTACCGCTGAAGACGGTGTTCATATCACTGAAGAGACTGGCTTGATAGTATTGCTTGTTGAAGGGGGGAATCTTACCTGTGTCGTTCCGCCTTCCAGAACACGGATAGTCCAGTGTTTTGACATTCCGCTAGTTCATGTTACAAATGTAGGGGTTTCAAAGTCAACGGTGCGAACTATTAGAGGATCCCAGACGGAGTACACCACCGCTGCACTAACTCTGGATTTGAGGTCGCAATCTTGGACGTACCTTTGTAACGCAAAGGAATATCACGTACAAAAAATTTTGATCTTGTGCAGAAATCTTTCTGAGGCTCAGGAGGCCGGACTGATGGTCATGGAAGGGAAAGAGATCTCTAACTCGAACAATTTCGGACCCAAGATCTCAGCTAGCCAAACAATTGATATCAGTAAACCGCCCGAATCGGGAGACAAAATCGAACAGAATAGAGATGTTCAGCCTGCACACGGGAAGCCTACGAAGAAGCCTACTATGAGCCAAACCAAACGCAAAAACGCTGCTAATATTCGGCATTCTGAAATACAGCCCCTAGTAAACCAAGCTGCGAAGGGAATAGCTCCACAGGTTGACTCCCCAAGGACTAAGAAAACTACCCGACCTTCAATCGTAAAGGAGTCACGGCTTGCTCAAAAGAGCCGAACACCGGATTCTGGCGCACTTTCTCGGGTTACGAAGTCGAGGCAACCAGATGCAAGCGAATCCCTGATGTCGACTGTGGGAAATAAACCGGTGAAGATTACTAAGGGGAAAGTTTCATCAGACGGTAATAATAACGAAAACAGCGTCTTTGATATTCCGCCAGATGAGCCAGGGGAACTAAGAAAACGAGCGAAACGCCTAGTAGTCAAACATATTCACCCTGAGTCAAGAGAGTCGACTGGTGAGAGTGACCAATCAGAATACATCGAACCCAAGCGGAAATCCCAGCCCTCGACCAAAAAAGCATCTACAACGAAGGAAAAATCAAGACCTAAGCCTACAGCTAGTGCAAATTCTAAGGCTGGGAACAAAAAGAAGCAAGCAAAGTGTCAGAAAGCAGCAACTCAGCATGTTTCTTCCACGAGACCCTCGCTCGTCAATAAACTCCTTACTGGGAACAGATCACAGGGGGGGCTAGAACAACAAGTACCCAGGGATTCTCGCGAGGCATCTGAGGGTGGCGATGTGCAGGATGATGGAGTGGTTTTACAGTCCGACCCACCCCCGGGGTTGCCGACCTTACCATCACATTCAAAACCAATCAAGGCTTTTTCTATCCTTAAACGCCCTGCTAAAGCACCTCACCCAAGCACGCCTGAACTAAAGCGATCGATGATTGCTAAGATAATCCAGCACACTAATGAAGATGTTGTAGAAGGAGGCGTGGATAGCAGAACGCGCTCTATCGTAGACTTTGCAGACGAGCCTGGTTCTGTGCGTGTCCATGAATCAGGAAGCCCCTGTCCAATAGCAAAGTTTGTTGCTGAGAAGCCGTCGGCGAAACAGATGATTAAAAGACTCCTTGAGAGCATGCCTGCTGAGGCACATGAGTCTCATGATAGTGGTCATCTAACACACAGCGAAGAGGTTGCTCTTCACAGCAAGGATCTACTGCGTCCAGGTCGAAGAGAATCAAAGACCACCCCAGTAGATGCCCAGTTAAGCAACAGCAAAGCTCTTCCAGCGTCTCCAGCTGCGGCTTCGAGAGCCATATCGGGACATGTCACTAACACCGTAGTTGAAAAGGCGAAAGCGAACGCTGACAAGGTGAAGGAAGTCAGTGATCCATTCGAAATCCTGCCCATCGAGCAGCCACAACGTCCAAGAACGGCCTTTACACAACTCCTGGCTGGTCAGGTCAAGAAACACGCCCAAGAGGACTACGCCCAATTGCTGCCGTTGCAAGACTCACTCCCCTTACCTGCAACACTAGTACCTCGACAGCAGGTGAACACGAATGGCGACCTCGACGAGACACTCGTTGGCACCGAGGACGGAGAATATCTCCCCGCCAAAGCATCTCCAATGGCAATAGTCTCCTCACCACTTCCCAGCAGCCACAGCTCCAGCTCGGCTACACAGGTCTTCGAGAAAATTGACACAGAGCTAGCAGAAGAGATGGAATGGGAGGCATCTCTGCAGCCGCATCAGCGTGCAGTAGCTGATATGCTGACGCGCATATCGAGAGTAAGTCCACTGACATTTCTTAAATTCGTATCCACTAATATGCGGGCTTCCCCATAGCGCCTTGTCCGGCACCTTGTCGACTCTGAGACCGCGCTTAGAGATATCATTGCGGATTATGAGCGCGATGGCCTTGAACTGATTGCTAACCTGGCGGAGGAACATTCGATTAACCACGCTGCATGTTTCGAAAAGATTGAGGCGCAGAGAGCGGCAATGGGGAAGGAGTTCAGGGAGGTTGCGAAGAGGCTGGAGCAGGCCCGGGCTAGATTCTAAACCAGTCAGTCGACGTACGGGTTTACTTTGTGAAGCGTTATTCCTCTTTCCTTATTTACCAATCACGGTATGGTCATGATCACAGTTAGATGGCCATTGTAGCCTAAAAGGGGTACAAAAATGGTATAACATAATAACATCTCCGGCCTATGCTCCTGATATAATTACTCCGTACTAGTATAGATTAAGTACAGCATGTCGAATTTAAATATCATTAACTCCCTTGCCTTATATGAGGCTTTTCTGATAGCGTGAATCTGGACATCCAGCTCCCATTCCGCTGGTTGTAAATTACAGCAGGTCTAGTGCCTTGCGTCGAGAAAAACGCCAATGGTTCCTACGGCTAGCAAAATTAAGTGAATGCCTTGTGTTCATTTCATTTCGTCTCATTCTCATCGCCTATCCTTGGTGGACTCTTTGACTTGGGATTGTCCTTGCGGTACGGGCTCGCGCTGCGTCTGCACACCACGTTAGCTACCTCTCCCGCCGCCTCGTCCACAGCTCCCGTGAAAGCCTCAGCCGGGGAAAAAAATAGGAAGGGGGCTAACTCACGACCTCCGCCGCTCGCCCTCCTTCCTGAAACTATCGATAATCTTCACCATCTCCTTCCGGCCCAACGACGCGTTGACGTCGCGGTCCGCCATGCTCATGTTGATCCTCTCTTTGGCGTTGGCCATCAGCAGGCGCCTGAGCAGCAGGTGCTGCATGAGCAGGCAGACGAAGATGCCGCAATCGCTGCCGTTCTCCTGCTGGGGCGTGTCGTCCATGTTGATGAAGCGGAGGGACTTGCCGAGCAGCTCGGCCATCTTCTTGGTGACGGTGCGGCCTTCGAGCTCGTTGACGGGGGCCAGGCTGTCGTAGTGGAAGGCGACGCCGTCGAGCGCGCTGACGAGCAGCAGCGACCAGTGCGAGCCGCCCTCGGCCTGCTCGACGTTGCGGCAGTCGTTGATCGGCAGGAAGATGTGCGTCGTCGTGCTGAAGTTCGGCAGCACGTCTTTCAGCGTCAGCGGGTCCGCCGTGTTCATCAGCATGAACGACATGCTGGGGCGCAGCAGCGAGATGGATGCCCGCGGGTAGGCTTTGAGCTTCTCATGCTCGAGGTATCTAGGGAGAGCGGGAAGGGCGTGGTTTTAGCTAGTTGGGCAGGAAGCGTGGAGGCGGAGGGGGAGCAGGAGGGGGGGGTGTTGGCGCGGCCTTACTCTTCCCAAAATACTATGGCCTTCAGGCACTGCGGTTAGCCAGGTTGAACTAGAGACAGCAGGTTTTGGGTGGTGTGAGTACAGACATTGTCAGTCAACCAGTCATACCGTATGCTGTCCACATCCAGCTTCGTCACTACGATGTGGGTTAATATCTCAGCTACGCTCTGGAGTGAGGCGGGGGGAGGCGGGGGGTGCAAGCGTACATACACCGTACGTCGTGGTCTGCGGCGCGTTTAGCAGAGTGCTCGGAGGCCAGGGGGAAGCACGTACCTACAGCTTAGATATGCATCGTCGGGAGAGAGCTAATGGTGCCCATGGAGGCCCAATGTCAGTCTGAGCTGGATCCGGGGAAAACCGGGAATGCCCGTTCTGCTCTTACATTGTCGCCAAAGTGCCTGCTCACTCTTCCCTTGAAGGGGTGGAAGCCGGACATGTATGCTTACCGAGCAAGGGGGGGTACAGGGTAAAGGAAAGATAATAAGTGGTAGGTAGGGATTGAGAGAAGTCGTGGAACAGAATTTCTGAGTGGCAGTGTGCCTGCCTAGTCACTCACGCGTGGTTTTGGCGCGGGGCAGCATGATGACGTACGCCGTGTACGAATTTAGCCAAGGAGGAAGTTTTTGCTATGTGGAGTGCACAAATGTTCAATAAATCTAGACACTTAGGATGACCGTACGAACTGCGTTTGTCCTAAAAGCCATGGAGTTTGCAGCGCGTCAGTTGTCAGTCGTCAGTTATTAGTTGTGACATTACGTTTGGTGACAACAGAACCTTCTAATAGCCTGCTATCTAACACAAGCGTAGAGCTGAGATGAGTGGATAATCGTTTCCGGGGGTATTGTACATGCAACCGTAGGAAAATTTACTGAGACAGGGAGAACTTCCAATTCCGTTACAGCAGTTATTCGTACAGAAACAAAAACGCCGTTCCTGGCCATCTGCCCTTCAAAAATCCCTCGAAATCCTGCAATTAAGGTTTTCAGACAATTAAATTATTCCGGGCGAATTACCCCTATCAAACGCCTTGTAAACCTGGAACTTTGCAAAAGGTAACCTGAGAGTACTCGGTTAGAGTCCGGTGTAATTCTGTTGGGCAAAGTCCTGATTCAGCTGCTGATTCGGCATCTGCGCTTGGCCGTCGTTCAAAAACCAACTCCAGTCCTGATCAATGTCCATAGGGATGTTCTGCCAAGAGAAGTTGTTCGTAGCAAGTGGGAAAGCGCCCATACCGTCTTCGTTGAGCTGAGTGATGTTGTTGTTTTGCAGATAGAAACCATCGTACGCAACAAAGGGTTCTGGGTTGAAGTTGTCCTGACTAACGCAGCCCAAAGTCTGACCAAACATGCTGTCAGTATCGACTGGTGGTGTGTATTCTGTGATGGAAGCCGATGAAGAAGTAGGAGTTGGTTTGTTCGCCTTGGGGTGTGGCACTAGTTTATCGCCGCGACGAATTGAAATGGTACCGAAATAAGGGATGACAAAACTAGAGAGACATTCCGACTCCTCTTTATCCTCGCAGTTGGGTTGTTTTGCTCTTCGAATCTTTTCCAACACTGCGTAACTCTGAGCTGCCACTTTGCCACCCTTTTCTGTTGATGCTCGGCGGAAGATGTCCATGCAGATTTCAATTAATCGCCAATCCTTCTCTTGCTCTTGTGGACTCGGGGCTGATATGGAAGGACCATCGCCAAACATGCCAAGCATGAGTAGAACAGCGGCTGTAAATCCAAGGAAATCAATGGCTTTACATTCGTAAAGTGGCTCTTCTGCTCCACAGCGGAGTATCTGATATAGTCGCAGCATCTCTCGGGATCCACTTATGCAGGCGGTCCTGCTGTATCCGAAGCGTGGGTTGTTTGCGGATTTTAGCATGAAGGGAAGATGAAGGTATACTCTGATCTGATGGAACAAAATCTGGATTAAGAGTCTCTCGCGAAGATCTGCAGCACTGGTTTGGCCATCTATCATGGCTCCTGACACTTCGACCCATCTAGGGTCCAGTTTTTTGAACAGATCTTCCATTTCTTGGTCCAGATCAAGGGCAAAAGCGAATGATTGTTCACCACTTCCTTGGTTCCTGTCGATGACCTTTCCAGCCATCATGGAGACCTTATTCGCAAAGTTCAGAGGTGACATATAGGGGCCAGATTCGACGACCCCCGCGAGGGTCAAGTCACAGTGCGAGTCGCTAACCCCGTAAGGCAATCCAAGAAGCAAGCAGAGAAAGCGGTCGCCATGGTACAATGACCACCAAATGCTCTCGTGGGCCGCTGACGTGGTGCGTTTGCGATGGAGCCCCTTAATACAATCAGTAAATGGAACACCAAGAAGAGCATTGCAATGTTTTACACATACCATAAGTTGAGCGTACATTAGACCGCGACGATTTGCTAGCCAAGCTCTGCGTGGCTGGCCAATATCGGCATACCACTTAGATTCAAGAATGAGACACTCCATCCCTTCGAGTGTTGCAGCATATTCATCATCTGATAGAACCCATCGGTCGACAGTACTGATGTAACGGTCGGTATCATCGCTCTCAGAGCATACACCAACACTAAGTACTAAGACGCCTACTGCACCAGGACTACCATCTAGTAGGGCGTGTGCTGCATACTGGGGAAGGGTTAAATTCCCGGATGTTCCGGTAGTTTTCTTCCGCCATGTCGCCCACCATTCGCTATTGCTATTTAGAATAGCGTTCAGTTGGTCATACGGTGGTAGAACTTCTATCAGCATGTCGCCCACCATTCGCTATTGCTATTTAGAATAGCGTTCAGTTGGTCATACGGTGGTAGAACTTCTATCAGCATGTCGCCCACCATTCGCTATTGCTATTTAGAATAGCGTTCAGTTGGTCATACGGTGGTAGAACTTCTATAAGAGCTTGCCTCGCTCGCTCACGCTTCAACTTCGAGGCTGACTCGGATTCCTCACCACAATCATCCGCAAGACGGTGATCTTCGCTGCAGGTAATTCGGAATGGTTCCGGAACTACTCTGCTAGGGGTTGAGGCTCCATCTTTAGCTGAGTATGATACCTCTGACGTCGCATAATGGCTCTCAGTGTTATTGAGCTAGATGGCCTAACTCAGTAATGGAACGCTTATGAGGGAGAATGTACACGTACCGCATCCTCAAATACGGACAATAACGGAGCAGTTCCAGAGTGCCCCGTTGGAATTGGTCCTGGAGCGGACGAAGAAGCCTCGGAAGAGAGAGGTGTGGGTGGGAGCGGGTCCGAGTACGCGGTATGGCCTCTCACAGTCTCGGCTGGATCTTTATCGGTACGTTCTTCAAGTAGTGAATCTACTAAGGTCTCTAGGCGGGATACCCGCTCACGGAGGTTCTTCCTATGATCCACGATGACATCCGCAGCAGCATGCTCTTGGTCGATGCATCGAGACCCGCGAGCAAAGCATTCTGAGCAGACGTTAGGATTATCGGGTGGAAAAATACACCGGATCTTCCTGCGTCGGCCTGTAAAACCATCAGAACCGGTCCAAAGACCTTTAGTGCTTCTCGATATGTAGGCCTTTGGTCCAATTAAAGCCACATGATATGTGGCTGAAAGGGAAGGTCGTTGCTTGCATTGGCACGGGTTTTCACTTAAACCCCCCCTGCAAGCCGTGCAACCGGGCCAAAAGAAACGGCATGCAATCCGATTTGGTGAACATACATTCAAAACAGCTATGTGTGCCCTTTCGCATTTTCTTCCGAAGAGCAAGATCGGGCGAGGAGCTCTTGGGCATTTCGGCCGAACCAATGATACGAGCACTGGTAAACTGGAAATGGAAGTTGCGAAATTTGCTAACCAACGGACAGTTCACGGACTGAGAGGGCCACGACCAAGAGAAATACGATCCCGAGAGAGGCTTGCGAGCTTTGAGAGTATAAAACAAGGGGGGTTCGAAGAAGGCGCAGCATTGAACGAAGGCCGCGCGATTTCGTCCGACGGCTGTAAAGCGATGCTGAGTAATATTGCTGGTGCTTACAGAAGCCTGGGGAGAATCACACCGGCGGCGACTGGGTGGATAAATATATATTCAGACAGACGGCCTCAAGGCAGCTACATTACGCGTGTCGAGAAAGTATATGATACGAGGTTGGGGTGATCGCCCTGCATAAAAGGTGTGATGAATCTCGCCGATGAGTAGGAGTGGGGAGATAGAAAGCCCGGGGAATCTCCTTTGTGCATATGAACATGCACATGCCCACTAACAGCACCACCAGTAGCCAGCACGCCAGTATGCCAGCATGTTTAATATCTTGATAAAAGGGCTGCCTTGGTCGAGGACAACTGGCCAGCCTGATCAGCCTGATCAGCCAGCTTCGATACTCGTCCTTCAGCTTCGTGCGTAATGAAGATACTGTTGGTCAGCGACTCCTCGGCGACTCCTCAGCGCCTCTCCAATGGATTTAGGACTACATCTGCTTATTGATTACCTAGACCTCGGCAAGGACGCTGAAACCCATTTTCTAATAGGCCAGCTCACCCAGAAAACTTCCACAGCCAGCTGCACGACTACGAACAATTTTCTAGATCGCGCTTTGTTTGAAGGCTCGGCTTGTGGGAGCTCGGCGTCTTCGTGTTCGGTCTCGGTCTGTTATTATCGATAACATGCGAACAATGATGCTCTTCCGCATCTCCCGAAAACAATGAAATCCTATATCCATTCCACAACCCTTCCATCCTTCTGCGCGCTTGAACCCCAGCTCTTCATATACACACCGAATCCCACTTTCTCACGCAATTAACCGCCTGTCAAAACAGTCCGCAGAAAAATGACAACCCAACAGCCGCTCTCCCGGCACAACCCCGCACCAAGCCCGCCCTCCTGTCCAAAACCACGACAACGCCGCAAAAAATCAACCGACCCATTCCTCAACCTCTCCAGTACGCCCGCCCACTCGCACATCCCACCAGCCTCCCCACACTCACAGGCGCCAGAGCAGCAAGAATCGCCCCTAACCCGCGTGAGCACCCCCCAAATCCCCCCAACCCAACAAAGGCGAAAGCAAAAACACAAAAAGGCAAAATCAACGCACTAACGACCCCATCCACCCTCTAGATCCTCGTCTCCCCGCTCCTAATGACCTCCTTCGTCCTCTCCCTCTTCCTCGTCAACCGCCGCGACCGCCAGCGCCGCGCCGCGGCCCACCCCTCCCCTTCCTCCGCTTCCGCCTCGCTAGCCTCCTACTTCTCGCCCCGCGCCTGGCTGGACCCGGAGCCGTACCAGGACCCCGCGAGCACGGCGTGGCGGCGGCGTGCGGACGCGCGGGCGGACGAGAAGGGCTGGTTCCTGACGAAGAAGCATCGCGCGATGACGCGGCTGGAGGTTGGGGATGCGCTGGAGATGAGAGGGAGCGTCATTAAGGGTATGGTGGCTGCGGCGGTGGTGCTGGTTGTGGGCGCGGTGGTTGCGATTCGGTGGGCGGTGGAGAGGTGGTGGGGGTGAGGGGGAGGGAGGTGGTTGGTGAAAAACTGGAGGTATAGGCGTGAAGAGCTAGAAGGGTCGGAAAGGGGACAAGTTGGTGGATGCGTGTGGGGTTGGCTGAGGCGGCAATGCGGATGTATTGCTTGTCTCTTTTGGAGCGCTGGTTACGCTGCACGGATATGCGGTACGACGGGTATCCTTGAAAAGTTGGCTTGATCTATTTTCGCTGAAAGCCGGAGTCTTGTTTCGGGTGATAGCTTAGAATGGATGCGAAATGGGTGTGAGTGTAAGAGTACTTGTATTCATATAAGAAGTTTGAGGGATCCAAAAGGGCAGGCTAGGAGCTTCAAGGCATGCATTGTACAACGATATATGTACGCAAAATCTAGACGACGTGAATAACGATTGAATTATACTGAAGTGCAACTCTGCTACGCGCTAAAAAATCTAAACATGTACATGTGAAACCGAAGCTAAAGGACAGGACGGGTCCAGCCCAAAGCATTAGGTGGAAGCGTGGCCGTGAATGCAGAAGAAGAAAAAGGAGAAAGAAATGAAAACGTAAGTAAAAATCGGCCGTTAAAATGCTCAACGAGACATATCAGGTAGAAATATCGCTCACACTTCCACCCCCTGTTACACAACCGGGTATCAACCAAGCCGAAGATCAAGAATGGCCAACCCACACGCACCATATCTACAGTGAAATGAAGTCGAAGTACCTCATTTGTCCCTAGGCGGGTTTCCTTTAACTCCTCCGGGCCCTAAATGTTTACTTGTTAGGTTAGAAAAATAGGACGACCTCGCCCCTGTCGTTCCTCCTCAGCCTCAGGCTCTTCCACAATTCCTTTTCTTCCTCGCCTTTACCCAGCTCTCTATCCCAGCGGTCGTACCGCTCACGATGATATCGCTTCAGTGCTTTGTTGACGCTGCATCCTCGTTCTGACTCTGGGCCTTTCGTCACGAAGGACATGAAGAGCTCAGCGCGAGCAGTCGGCGATTCTTTGGCCACGCCATTGCTGTGGAGGATCAGGGCACCGTTACCGTTCTCACCAGGCCCTGGGGATGCAGAAGGAGCGCGGTGATACTCAATGGCTTTCATAGGCTTGCGGCCCGGCTCTGGAGACGCGGTGGACGAAGCGCGGCGTCGACGGCGGCGGTCACGAGTGCGGCGGCTGTCACGGCCAGAGTCTTCTCTGTTCCGCAGAGCCTTTGGCTTGCCATTAGTCTCTTTAGTCGTAGCACCTAATGCCTTCCGTGGCTTGGGTTCACGGTCGCGACCTCGTTCTTTTTCCCGTTCCCGCTCAAGCTCTCGCTTGCGTTCGCGCTCTTCCTCTAGTTCATACTGGCGCTGTACTCGTGCGAGAGCCTTGGAGGTGGACTGCTTGGCCCGCTTGATGGGACTGAGGGGTGATGCCTCGACGTAATCTCCACCGGAATAATCTGGGCTTGGTGGGAAATCGGGACGAGTTAAAAGTCTATTTAGGCCTCCTGTGAGACCAGAATGCAGCACAGGTGGTGCATCGGTCATTGTTACGTCTCGTTCGGCCTGCGCGCATACTAGAGCCATATCGAGATCTTCCAGCTGGCGCTTGCGTTTTTTATCTGATTTTTTAGAAACAGTAGTATCCTTCTCACGAGCATTTTTACGCTCGCGGTCCGGCTTGGGCGCCGGGGTATAGTATGCCGAATCATAGTACTCCGATTCTTGCTCGCGAAGGTCGGCATACGAATCGTAGCGTTGGAATGACGGCTCGATGGGCGCAGCGCCGTATGTGAAGCCACTCTCAGCGTAGTGTTGATGGTCATTCCCGTATTCTTCCTCATAATGACGAGCCTCTACGTGGACTATCTCCGTACCTAGTTGTTCAGGTTTCTTGTCTGCATACCTGTCGTCCTCAATCATATGACACTCATCTGGTGGTGGAAGTGCTACCCTCGATTGATTGGGTGTTTCCGAAGCTACGAGAAAGTCGAACACATTCACATCTGGAAGTGCCGCTTGCCCATAATGGGCTGCTGGTGGAGGGCTAGGGGCATGTGGAGGAGCGTCGACGATAGCGACGGCACCTGTATCTGGGTCCGGCGCATCTTCAACATAGGCTTTTCGCGGCACAAGAGCCTGGGAAGTACCGTTCTGTTGTTTTTGTTGTGACTTAGGTTTCTTCTCCTTATACAAGGCACCCTGATACTTTTGCGCTTCGCTGATGCAACTCTGGTTGTCGGGTCATCCGTTAGCCCTATTATCTTTGAACGAATGATGAAATTTTCCGCCATCCGCATCCGCATTGGGTAAGTTGCTTCAAGAATTGTTTTGTGGTCGCAGGAAACAAAAACGCGAAAGATGAGGTTTTCAGGGCCTGGCTTACGGTGTGAGCTCGATACTCGGTCCCGTTGAAATGGACCATGCAGTCTAAGCAGGTAAAAGACGCGCCGCGGCATTGATTCCGATGAGGGTCAAGCTTCTTTTTCGTGAGGACATCCCCACAATTCTACCCAAACGACGCAGGAGTAAGCTATCATGACCATCCAGGAGGCGAGGGGCCTTTGCCAAGGGAACTGAACTACTGGCCCGTGGGAGAATGCATACCTCACAGGAGAACGAAACCATTGTGGACTCTTAGTTGTTTGTAATAATGAGCGGTGTACAGGTGTTGCAACGTCAATGGAGAAGATGCGGTGAGGTCCAGCAAAAGGATGGATGCCCCGTGTACGCAGCGTATCGATTACGGTGGGGGGGAGCTGAGTTTTGGTGGGTCGTTGTGGTGTTTGATGAGCAGTTTCATACTGGGCCACAACCTATTTTACAGGCCAAGCCACATCACCCCCTGACCGGCAATGCGCGCCTTAATGCAAGATCGCGTTCGCGCGCCAGGGTTATAAATAGTCACGCGAACCTTCAGGCCCGCCCGCGAAGGAAGAGGGCGTTCAACCCCCGGTCGCCCTGGGCTGTCCTGATCGAATAGGCACTCACAAGAATACAAAGATACAGAGACGCAGGGTTTGCTGCTGCCACTGTCGATGCCGTTCGAGGAGTGATGCATTGCCAGACAACGTATCGCGCGCATTACCCATTCCCCGTCCGAACAGTGCAACACCCCATGGGGCGAAGTGTCGCATGTATACACGGACATATCTACAACATATACATCTATTGACAGAGGATGAATTCCTTCTCATGCCAATAGTGTCTTGGCATGCTAACCACATGCTATCCTCTTGCCGTCCCCTTGCCGTCCACGCTAGTTACCCTTACTACACTCGCTGCAATCGCCGCGCTCCTAACCACCACCATCAGATCTCCAAGCAAGCATCTAGTGAAGCCTTGAATAACCTGCAAACTAAAGCGGGAGTCATCGGAACAGTGCGGACCGCTGATCGCTCGAATCATCCGCCTCGCTGCCATCTGAACCGTCCATGTTCCTCTGTCAGNCATGTACTGATCTCTTCTCGGCCTTGTGATGGTCCTCTCACCCCTCCTGCTCGACCTTCAGGGGTCTCTTGCCAGAGATAACATCGTCATCAACCTTTCTCCCTTGACCTGCCAATTTTTCCTTCCGTTCCTCGCTCATTTCGGGCTTATCGGATGGGCTGCCGCTCTTGCCTTTCCCTTCCGTCTCGTCCTCCGCGCACCCGCAATCATAAAAATCTCCGATCTTGGAACAGTCGAATTCGTCTTTGTGCAGCCGCCTATTGACAATGTTGTGTACATAGCACCCCCACGCTGCGGCCGCAGATCGTGACGATACCTGGGGTGGGTATTTCTCCAATATTTCCCCAAAGTGTTCAGCGCATTCTCCACTGCGGGCAGTGTCAGTAAATATGAGCTTCCCAGTATCAGTAGAGGGTAGCGCACCATGGGTATAGCCGTTGGAAGAGATGTACAAATGACCGCAGCGCTTCGCTCTCGTCTTTTGTCGGCTTGTCAGGGAATCTCGCAAAGGTTGTGTGGATCAGCTTCCACGCTGCGCGACCTAGCTCCGCTCTAAAAGATCCATAGCCATTAGCATACCATCCTTCATTATCCCGATCACGCGGGGTTTTTGAGGTGAAACTGTATCCAGGCTCGCTCTTGGGAGAGACTCACTTTGCGGTCGCGTTCTCCAGCTTCGGCGCAATCGCATGCGTAGTGCTCTGGACTTGGTCGTGATTCACCGGCACAATATTATCGGGGAACCTGCCCCCCTTCGCATCTTTAAAAGAAGCTACAACAATGAAAGAAACGAAGCCCGCGGTGAGAATCAGGAAAATCACAAAACGGCGACTTGCACCAGAGGGTATAAACATTTTAAAGGACTGCAAGGAAGATCTAGGTATTAGCTAGAGAGAGGAAGCATTCAAGAAGATGCTGAGGCAGGTGTGCTGTAATGATTACTGAGTAGGCGAGTTGCTGAGCGTGTCATCAAAGAACAGTCCCTGAGATACAAGGGGGTACCGCGAACGGGGCAGACGCCCTCCCCGCTAGTATGTTTTCAAAATAAGCGAGCCCCCGCAAAATGGTTGGGCTGTATTATTCTACTAGCATACTAGCAAGGGGGCGTCTGCCCATNCATGTTATCCCCTTGTACGAGCCTCGGTAAGAGTAACCTGCAACCGCCACTATGTAAGGTGACTGCGTGGCACCTTGCCGCCCGCCGCCGAAGTCGCTGTGCGTCAGCCATAAGACAGACAAAATTCAAGAGCTTACACACTGCACTTATTCTTCTACCCCAACAACTCACAAAATTTTAGGTATACAAGCTGCTTTTCTTTCGCAAATATGGCTTCTTCGTTTCCTCCTTCTCCAGTAAATACAATTGGTATGCAAAAGCCGTACTCAGCCCTATCCCTTACCACAAGCTACAACGTCATTTCTCGAAGGCATTGCTAACCACTAGAATAAAACAGACTGGAGCAATGTTGGCTTCAGAGTCCGTGAAGGTGAGCAAGGACACCCTGAAATCCTCCGACCTCAAAATCTGTACTTTGCGCACCACGAAGCCTTTCCATTAGCACAAGCAATTCGATACTATAATCTAGCACTTTCAGTCCACCAGAACTACATTTGTCATACGTTGGGAGGACGCTCATTTACATAATCACAAGTCTGACAAGACATCTAGTCAACGGCCATATCGAATCTCACTACAGCGTCAAGACGGGCAAATGGACGGAGCCGCAATTCATCGAGGACCCATACCTCCGAATCCACGGCATGGCGCCTGGCCTTAACTATGGTACATACCTTTTTCCTCCCCGCGCATCTCTAAGCCCATGCTAACGCCGCTAAGGCCAGCAATGCTATGAAGGGATGAAAGCCTTCCGCTCCCCCAAAAACGAAATCAACATCTTCCGCCCCACCCAAAACGCCGAGCGCATGCAACACTCGGCCTCCTTCATCTCGATCCCCGCAGTGCCAACTGAGCTGTTCCAAAAAGCATGCAGGCTAGCCGTCGGGCTGAACGCCGCCTACGTGCCGCCGCACGAGACGGGCGCCGCCATGTACATCCGGCCGCTGCTATTCGGGTCGTCGGCGCAGCTGGGCCTAAATCCGCCAGAGGAGTATACCTTCTGCGTGTACGTCCTGCCCACGGGCGTCTACCACGGCACGCACCCCGTCGACGCGCTGATCCTGGAGAGCTTCGACCGCGCGGCGCCCGATGGGACCGGGTCCGCCAAGGTGGGCGGCAATTATGCGCCTGTGCTGCGGTGGAGCGATAAGGCGCGGAATGCCGGATACGGGATCACGCTGCATTTGGATAGTAAGACGCGGAGCGTCGTGGACGAGTTCTCCACGTCAGGGTTTATAGGAGCGCTAAAGGACGGAGAGAATGTTACTCTCGTAGTGCCGGATAGCAAAAGCGTCATCAAGAGCGTTACATCGGATAGCGTGTGCCAGATTGCGAAATCGTTTGGGTGGAAGGTCGAGGCTAGGCCGGTAAGGTTCTTTCCTGTCAAACATGGAGTCTATGGTCGGGTGGAGCATGCTGACGCCATCTCTCAGATCGCATACGAAGAGCTTCCTTCGTTCTCCGAAGTCATGGCCGCCGGCACCGCTGCCGCTCTTGTTCCTATCAAGTCCATAACCATGGAGTCCAAAGGCGATAAATTCGAATACCAGAACGGCTCAGATGAGCCGGGCCCTGTTTGCGTTAAGCTATTAACAATGCTAAAGGGTATTCAACTAGGCAAAATAAAGGATGAGTTTGGATGGTTGGATAGAGTTGAAAAGCCGGAAGGCTATGTTAATGGATCCGCAGGGAATGGTGATGGGAACGGGGATGATAATGTTGATAGGCTGCCTTGAAAGTAATTAATTGCTTCGCTTGTTTTTCGTTGTGTCTTACGTCTAAGGCACTCCTATCTTCGGAGTATAGGTTAGGGTAGAAGGTCAGCGATTTGCCTGCACCTAATCGTTAACCAGAGGCGATTTAAAATCTGGCGGACTTAGGTGGTCTTTCTGTAAATAAAAGGGTCGAATGAGAAAAGATCATGTTATGAAGGGAAACTTCTGGAGCGCAGTTTGTGCAAGGCAGATTGGTCACCCAATCTAGCGGTTTAGACCAACCAGTAGATAAGCGTTCGAACTTGTCGCGAATCTGTCTGATATTTTTGTCTAACTGCAGGCGGCACTTAGTGCTCTTTGGTAAATCTTCCGGTGGTCTCATTCAAAAGGCGAGGAATATATGGAGAGCAGAAACTGTGAGAAATGTAAAAGTGGAATATTTGGATTGGTCTACGCAGAGGGTCCTCTGAAGATCGTTGGACTACGATGTATGCATATCCCAGTTAAATGGTTGGGCAACGCATAACCGGAGCTCTATTATCTTTAAAGGGTCCAAACGACAACTCTACCATCTACGCCACTAGCTGCAAAACATGAGTATTACAGTTCAGCAGGACCAGCACTAGGGGGCTGACTTACTGCTAAGCTTCCTCACTGTACCACCGCTCTCATCAAAACTGCGGATTGTGCTGATTGTGTTCTGGTGAACAGTTTTTAACTTAGTGTCATCAGATGCCTTTCCTTTCAAATCCATTTGACGGAACATGTTCAGAGCAGACTCCTCTCTCTGGTCTTGGATACCTGGACGCCCCTTGGATTCAAGTGAGCCGGCTAGTTGCCAACCTTGCTCACTACCCTGCAGGCGATAGGCCTCGCAGTCCTGTTGCGATTAGCTATAGCTATTCCCTCTGTTGAAATGCTCTGGTGACTTACATATCCTGCAGCAATAATCTCACTTTCACTGGTCCAGAGTAGGTTCATGAATGGCAGCAGTTGTGTGCTGATGCTCAAAACAGCTCTCGGAGGCTGCTCCGGTGCACTGGGATACACAACAGTCACACTGCTGTCGTGAGCAGCAAAAGCCAGAGCATTACCGCTAGGCGAGAAAGCAACACTATGTACCCATCCCGCAGTGTTATTCAAAAACTCCCCACAAACGGTATTGAAGGGCAAGCGCTCTCCCCACACTGACGGTTCTGGCCGCGCGTCCACACCTTTAACGAAGCTCGAGAACACACGCGCGTGTCCGTCCGTAGAGCCAGCAGCCAGTAGTACCGAGTTCGGATGCCAGGAGACGGTGGTAATGGTGCTGCGGATGGGCTTCTTCAGGTGCTTAGACACCCACCAGTTGTCTTCTTCCTCAAAGTAGCAAACCGGGATGAGACGAGCGCCAGAACCGACAGCGAACTTAGTCTCGGAGGGCGCCCAGCGGACGCAGGTGGCAGCACGGTTGATGCGGAGGAGGACGAGAGTAGGTTTCCAACCCTCGGGGGAGGGTTCCCAGACGTACGCATTGCGGTCTGGAACTTTAGTTAGCTGCCTAGTAATGAAGACTGCCAATGTAGAAATTACCCTGCGAGCAGGTGACAATCTTGCCACTATTTGGTGCAATGTCTACTCCAGTCACAGTTTTGTCATGTCCTCGGAGTTCATCTTTCAATTGGAACTTTCCGCCTGTCTTGCCGTAGAGGTCGACGTTGTTCTCGCGGGCTACAGCCAACGTCTGACGGTCAGCGGAGAACGAATGGTCCGCGATAGGGTGGTTGAAGAGGTGGTAGACTTCCGGAGCCATAGCGTATATGCGCTGCTATGTGCAATAGGAGGAGCTCTCTACTATTGCGTGGGGCTAGCTACAGAGCTTGTGAGGCTCGGTGGTGGGGTTGCGAGCTGGTTGTGGTGTCCGAAAACGCACGGATTGGGCTTGGCGGAAGACGAACTTTCCATATCAAGGTTCGCGACGCCGAATATATCTCTTCCCTCGACTACGACAAGATCACAATGGCAACTTCCGCGAAAACAGCGGGAGGGCGGGGACCACCGATAAATCCTCCCAATCAGACGTGAGTTTCAGCGTTCCGTTCATCATTTCACGTGCCAACCTGCCTAGATTGTATTGTAAAAACCTACCGGACAAGCTCCAGAAAGCCAATCTACGGCGTTCACTCTACCTACTGTTTGCCACTTATGGCCCTATACTCGATATCGTTGCTCTCAAAACGCCGAAAATGCGCGGTCAAGCTCACATTGTCTTCCGTGATGTCCAAGCCAGTACACAAGCTATGAGAGCATTGCAAGGCTTTGAATTTTTTGGGAAGGAGATGGTTTGTCTCCGTTTTACTCCGACCCTTTCAATGTTTGCTAACTCAAATTATTACAGAAACTGTCCTATGCTAAGAGCAAATCGGTCACTATTTCGAAGTTAGACGGCACATTCAAGATTCCAACCACTGAAACAGCTAGCGGGATAGCTGCGACTGAGTTACAAAAATCTGTGTTTGGTGGCGCACCACCAGGCTCTGTTGCAGCCGCATCACTTTCTGCGAAGGAGAATCCAGTAGCAGACATGTCAGAAGGTGAGAAGAGCGCACAAGGCGTTAAGAGGAGACGGGAAGAAGAGAGCGACCGGGAAGATGCTTCGATGGAGGAAGACGATGAAGGCTCTGCAATGGAAGAATCCGATTCCGATTGATTTTTCCCCTTATCGATAGCGCACTTGGTCTTAAATACCCACACGCACTCGATCAGTCTTGTCAGTGCCGTCCTCAAAAGGTATCTTACACTCAAAATGCATAGGTTAACTACATTGTCCAAATCTAATAGTAGCCAGATAATGCATTCCGCCACGTTTATGTTTGCCAAGGGGTTGTCGTCGCCTCTAGTGCCAAGGGTCTGGCCCATAGAGGTCAAAGAGCTCTTGTGGTAGTAGCCATTAGGAAAGGAATAGTAACCTTTCCGCTACGTGAGGGGCAACATTGTGGAATCATTTTGAGAGATTTTCTGGCACAGAGTAATTCCTTTTAGCCATTTATCTCAGCGCTGAGGTGGTCGGTTTTATCCGATGCAATCGCAATCGGCACCCGCAACCCTACATGCCACCCTACTGTGCCTATCCAGAGCTGCATGTACTGCTCTGAAGTAATCTCCCTTCCATGAAAGCTCGCTTCCAGTGCAGCAGCCGTGTTGCATGGATGGACGAAGAAAACTGGCAGATTGGTTACTGGATGCTCCTACCTCAATGTCAGCTTCGACAGGCCGAGGGTCGAAATAACATACTGTCATCGTGATCCCTCCAATTATTCCAAAGCTTTCCACTTGCGACTTGAATTGCTTAGGTATTACATATCGGTATAGAGTATCTATCGATGGAGGCAATGCACATCCTGCGTCCCTAATTCTAAAATAAAGCACTGGTACCTGATAAGTAGGTGAGAGTACGATATCATATTCCACCATTAGCCCATGATTCGCGGGGACCCTAAGTTGAAGTGCCTCCTGTAACGTGAAGCCAATTAGTCTCCCAATTCTTAATTGTTCAGCGATTGCCTCGTGTTGCACCTCATCAATTTCCTCAAACGCTTCCAGCTCTCCATTATCTTTGACTGGGCTTTCAGGTTTCCCTCCAGCTCCTTGTATTGTTCTCGTGATACTCAAGTACACAGTTGACTCTTCGTATCCTTGAGCTAGTCTAACGTGCTCCCAATCGCTCTGTAGATGTCCACCAGCCTGGTATCTTTCTGAAATCTTTCTGCAGGCTGATTCAAACTCCAACGCTGATATGAGTGGAAACGAGGCAATAGTAATCATTTGAAATATTTGATGAAGAGCTGGATGGTTTCGTGACTGATGCGCGATACATGGTAGCGCCAAGGCTGAAGCGAGGGTTGGAGCACACCAAGCATTTACAGCCAACCTTCTTTTTCTTCCCCGGGCTTCTTAGTAATAATAAAAATCCGAAATACCTCACAGAATCTTTTCTTGGCGTTGGAGCCCCTGACTTACTTTTTTGTTGCAGAATTCATTTATATCTCGTCAAGGAACATCTGGAACTGGAACCTGAAGTTATTACTGGCGCCACTGCTGTTGGAGATCCCGCCTTATAGATATACTCTATTGGCTTTGGGGCAAAATAGCGAAAGCAATTTACTTTGGTTGAACCAGCTTTCAAGGGTCGGCCCAGCCATCTATTGCTCTGGCATCCCTATTCCCAGGTCCTGGACATAGCTTCATCGTGCAGAAGATTTCGAATTCCAACTTTCGTACAACTCCTCTCATACCCCCAAAGGCCTTATTTTTAGAGTGTAAGTACACAAAATCCAAACTATCTGGAAATTCTCTCCGAGGAATGTCGAGCATCCTTTGAGGGGGTAATAAGAATCTGAAACAAGCCTCGTCTATTATCAAGCAATAATCAAACCCCCCGACTTTCCAACAGAACTTCTGGACGAGATATTCTCATATATTGAAGCGACGGTAGATCTAATCAATGCTTGTCTTGTTTGTAAACCGTTCCAGAAGAGTGCAGAGCCTCTATTCTACCGGGAGTACATAAATGACAAGGAACAGACTCTAACCACCAAGTATCCATTTCCATTCAAGCCTTTTTTGCGGCAAATCATCAAACGCCCTGAGCTGGCAGCTCATATTAAGCGAGTACGGCTCCGAGAATGGACAGTCTCTGCCTAGCCTTTCAGATAGCAGGTATAGGGGATGGTCAAGATATAGGAAACTACGATACACAGCAATCAGTCAATTAACAACGAGGCCTAGCTAGGACGTAGCGAACCCTAGCTATAAGCTATAATGATGCAGTGGTTACCAAGGAGATTCAATATCTAACAGAGGTCAGGACGTAGCTAGCCGCTAGCTGCGTGCGGAAATTGTTGAACGGACGATCAGGAATGAGAACTCTGTTTATTAAAGAGGGCTCTAGAAGCTCTCTTATATACATCAGGTAGGTCCAAATACAATAACGACAACGTCGTCATGTAGTAGGTCATAGTTAAGAGAAATAGGTAATGAGACGTTTGATGAGATATACGAGCTTAAGATACGAGACAACTGAGACATAGTTCGTATAGACGATCTAGGTCGTCAGACAGTATTACGATGGTAGTAAGGAACTTCAATTTAGGTTAATATACCCCCCTAGCTGCATAGAGCCTTCTAGGCTGCTATAGAAATACTAAAAAGTTATAATAGTAATTTGGTGTTAAGTTAAAGGAAATCCTCCATATATTTATCTTACCTAAATATTATTTAAATTAAATTAAATTAGATCCTTAATATTAACGAGGTTTAATTACTAAATAAATATCTCGTGCTTTTAACAAGGTAGAGCCTTTATTAGGCCGTTTACTGTTATATCCATAATAGGTACCTATTTAATATTAATACTTCCTTTATAAACTTTCTGGCGGAGTTAGTAGTAATAAATATTAATATATTAAAACTTAGTATTAAGCTCCGCGTTGCTTTTAGTTAGTAGTTAAATAGTCTATAGGTTATTGCAATATATTATTTACTTCTTATTAGGGTTAAATCCGATTTCTTTAAAGAATCGCTACTACTAAATTAACTTAGTAGCTGTATATAATAGGGCTAGGAGCTCTACTTTTATGCTTAATTTTATTACTAACTTCTGCTTTATAGATCGCTAGTTAATTAGTCCCCTAAATAAGGTAAATAGATAGCCTTTTATACTCTTCCTTGTAACGGAACCTTGTAGTAAGAACTACGATGGGTTTTATTAATGGGCTAGGTATGTAGGAAATGCAAAGACAATAGTTAATAACGTAATAACAACTAGTGGAGTGGTTGCCCAACAGATTAACTCTAATTATATTCTGAGAATCACTATAAGGAAGAAACTATCTAAGTAGGGACTAAGGGTCCTTAAATACACAACTATACTCCTATAAAATCCTTTTTGTACGTAATATACGTCTTATACATAAGGTACGTAAGTTCCTCTCGTTCCTCTTATTTAATACATAGTATGTTATATAACCTTGGTTACTATTCCTCGTTATATAGTTCTACTAGTTCTATCCTAGACCGTACCTAAATTAACTAACTAGCTTCTTCTAACTCCTCTCCTAGTAGTTATAATATTATACTTAAAGCGTCCGTAATACTATCTCCCTCCTTTTTATCTTCGTCCTTAAAGATTTAAAACATCTCTAAGTTATTTACTAAAGGTATAATGTCCATCTAATCAATTTGGTTAATATTATTACTTATAATACCTAAAGCAATTTCTTCTTTATACGCCCAACGTCGTGCTCGCACTATTACTGCAATATTATCTCTTAGTAAGATTATACCGTCTCCGTGTTCTTGTTGTGTAAAAGAGGGGTTGGTTTATATTGCGTTGGTAAATCCTTCTTCGCGACAACCGTTCTCTTACTTAAAGTATACTAAAGCGAATATTTGTTTATCTTGCGACGTTCGCTCTACCTTTAATGCTAAATATACGCGACCTATTACTCTTAATAGACGTCTAGTTCCCTAATTAATTTGTCTTAGGGTTTTATATTTAATCTACTACTACACGGCTAGATAGTAAACTGTCTTAAGCTCTTACTAAATTAGAACGTTCTTGTAATGCGGAATAGAAGGCCCTAAATGCTTACATTACGGCGTCTGCTTAATTACTTCGTCTTAAGAAGGTTCGTGAGAAGGTTTATTCTAAGAAGTAGAAACTTATAGAATAAGGTCTTTAGGAACTAGGTAATAAGAGAACTAACTCTCCNCCTATANTNNGGGGAANAACTCTAAGTAGTTNNGNAGTCGCTCTTCCTAGGTCCCCCTTAGGTGACTTATTTTTCAACAATCCTTCTTTATTAATATTGCCTAACCTATTTTCTTCCGATACTCCTATACCTTTCCTATAGCGTTCTTTAAATTCTTTAGTGGCTCTTAGGTAGTCTTAGTATAACCTATCTACTTAACCTCGTACTATATTTCATTGTTAATATCCTTATAACTAACAATCTTTAAAACTTGCTATTTGTCTTCTTCCTAACCTTTATATATATCTGCTTTATAGGCTAGTGGCTTAACATTCCTATATGCTGGCTCTAGTATTGCGATATGCTATATAGGGTAAATCTTCATCCTAGTTAGTAGGTTTAACTTAAACGTGACCGGTAAAATCCTTTATATAATTTTAAAAGGTCCTAGTCTAATATAGTCTAACTTCTTACTTAGTTATTAACTCTTAAAATTTTTGTGTAGTAGCTATACTTTATCTCCCTCCTTAAGATCTGGTCCCTTAGATCTCTTAGCATTGTAGTACCTTTTTATTCTTTACTATACCACCTTAGCTGTTTCCGTAAGGTTTATATAAAGATTTATTAAAGTCTCTATTCTTTACTTAGCTATACTACTTATTTTCTTTACTTAGCGTGGCGATAATAATGTTCTTAGCTTATATCCATAATTCGCCTTAAATAGTAACGTACCCATTCCTTCCTATGGTGTTATATTGTATATAAACTATATAACTGGTAATAGTAATACCTAATTATTCTGTGCGTAATTAATATAATATCTTAGATACTACTCTAGTGTCTAGTTTAATCTTTCTGTTTAACTATCTATCTATAGATAATATACGGTAGAAGTTGCTACTTAAACTCCTTGTTCCGCTAAGAATACCTCCTAAAATGCTACTATAAATTTTAGATCTCTATCTAATATGATTTTGCTTAGTGCTTTATATCTTATAAACACATCTTTAATATAAATTCTAGCGATATCTTCCGCTGAGATTTCTTCTATATAGGCTATAAAGTATCCCCACTTTATAAGCTTATCTATTATTACTAAGATTATATTATAATCTTGTCCAGTAATAGGATCTCTTAATTTTGGTAACTTAATAATAAAGTCCTATAATATGACCTCCTATAGTCTCTCTAGTATTTTAATAGGTTATAGCCCTCTATATAGCTTATGTCTTATTAATTTATTCCTTTAGTAATTTAGATACTCCTTAGTGACCTTCCTGGCTATTCTTTAGATTCCGTTAATAATATACTCCTCCTAGAGTTTTAATACTAAGCCTGTGGCTCTATTATATCCTTAGGTTAGTCCCTTATAAAAGTCTTTTATAAACTACTCTGCTATACTTCTTAGGATGTACTTTACTTTTTAGTTTTTGTATATATCTAACTATAGATTTTCTAGCTATGCTTTTAGAATTCTTTATACCTAAAAGCTTTCTAGTGTCTTATAGATCTTTTCTAACTTATTTTCTTAAGTTACTATAATCTTTAGATAATTGTACCTGATTAATCTATCTATGTCTTTTTATAGTAAAGCCCCTAATGGCTTGTTATTATTTTGTAGTTTAGCCTTTTAACTTAACGTATTGGCTCGCGTGTTGTCTATACCCTTGGTATACTAAATCTTAAAATAGTATTTTGTAAGCATCTCTGCCTATCTAACTTACCTTTAATTAAGTTCCTTTGTTATTAGGAATCCTGTTAGGTTCTTATAATCCGTCTTAACTATAAATAGTTTCTCTGTATCTTGTAAAAATGCTTTTTATTTCTTTAGTGCTGTAACTATACCTAATAACTCCTTATTATAGATGTTATAGTTTAACTCTAGTAGTGTTATCTTCCGACTATAATATGCTACTAGATGCTATCCGTCTGGATGCTTCTATATAAAATATGCTCCTAGTATAAAGTCTAATATATCTGTTTCTATAACTGTCTTTAGTCCTAGTTAATAGATCTTAAGAACTAGCTCCTAGGTAAACAGCTCTTTAACTTTCTTAAAGAGTTCTTACTATTCCTCTCCCTATGCCTATAATTCTTCTTTCTTTGTTAGTTGCGTAAATGGTTTAATATTCTTTAACTATTGCGCTATAAACCTTCTACAGTAATTATAAAACCCTAAAAATAATCTTAACTGCGTAACGTTCTCTAGTTCTTGCTAATTTACTATAGCCTTAATCTTTTTTNGATNTATACTAAGTTGGCCTAGTTTAATAATAAATCTAATAAAATTGGTCTTTCTTGTGAAGAACTCGTATTTTTTAATTGCTACTAGTATTTGTTCTTCCTATAGTCTCCTTAAAACCCATTTAACGTGTTCTCCGTGTTCTTCCTTAGTTATTAAGTAGATAATAATGTTGTTAAGATATACTATAATAAATTCATCCAAATGTTCTCTTAATATATTATTGATTTGCTTTTAGAACGTTACTAATACGTTTATAAGCCCGAATTATATAACTAATGGTTTATATAGTTCTTCCTTTAATCTAAAGGCTGCCTTCTATTTGTCGCCTTTCTTAATCCTAATTTAATAGTACGTCTATCTTAGATCTATCTTTGTAAAGATTTGCGTATTACCTATTCTATCTTAGATTTCGCTAATTAAGGGTAAAGGATACCTATCCTTTCTAGTGATGCTGTTTAACTGTCTGTAGTTAATGTATAGCCTAAGTTTTCTATTCTTCTTTGGTACGAATAGTACTAGATAACCCGCTAATAACTGCGATGGTCTAATATATCCCTTTTATAAGTTCTCCTAGATAAACTCCTTTAGTGCTCTCCCTTCTTCTTTAGTAAGCTTATAGATTGAAAAGAATCTTAGACTTATTCCTAGTTCTAATTCTATCTTATAGTCCCATACTATATATTCTGATAGCTTTTTACTTTCTAGTAACTATAATTTCTTGCTATACTTATGGTATCTTTTTGGTATATAACTTAATCCTTAATTGGTCTCCTTATATGTCGCTCTAACTTAGTACCATACTAACTTGGTTTATTATCTTATTCTACGGCGTTAAGTATCTCTAATATTGACCTAACCTATAATCTAATTAATCCTTAGATTATATTCCTGTAACTAAGGCATTCCTAATACTGCCTTATTATTCCCTAATGGTAATATATTAAAAGATATCTTAACTTATCTTCCTTTAATGGTTAACTAAATAGGTCCTGTTTTAAGATTAATAATGCCTCCTCTATAGGCTATTAGATCTCCTAAAATTGTTACTAATAGGTAAAAACGTTCCTTCTATCTGTGTAGTAACCCTATTTTTTTAACTACTGCTAGTGAGATATGGTTCCTTATTACTCCACTGTCTATTAATGCCTTAAACTATTAATCTTGCTATTTAATTTTTAAATTTAGGTGTTATCCTTAAATTCCTTTAAGGGTTTAAGGCTCTACTACTAGCTCCCTTTAGTTTTATAGGCCTCCACTTTTCCTAACTGTTAGCTACTAGATCCTATTTATACTTAGTTTAACTTAGGCTAGTACTTAGTTCGTTTTTTATTTTTAATATGCTATAGACAGGTGTTCTCCGGATATTCCTACTATTATTATCTATCTAGGCATTCTTCTATAAGGAATTTTCCTGGTTAAAGTATTAAGTCCCCTTATTTTTAAACTTCTACTAGGTGCTAACCATATATATACTTAGTGTTTTAATACTTCGCCTCGTCCGTTATCTAATATATCCTTATTAAATACTTTTGATTTTTATCTTTTAGCGCTCTATATATATTGTATATATTATCTACGCATGCTATCTACGATAGTGTGTAATGTGCTTAATGTCTTGGGTTAACTCTTAGCTTATCTTTGTCCTTAAGTTTAAACCTTTCTTGCGTTAATCTAAGTATTGTAACTTTGTTTGTAGGTACTAAGATACGCCTCTTGCTTCTTTAGTCCTCTAATTGCTCCTTTAGATCCTTTAATGTTATAATTAAGGCTCCTTTAATATAAGTTATAGCCTTCTCTATAATTGGGTGGTTCTAGACAACTTTCTCGTCTAACTATATATAGAAATCTTCCCACTTGTCGTTATGTTGTTGCCTATACCACTTTTGGTATAGCTGCCTAAGTATATATAGCTTATCCGTAAGGAAATATCTCTTTATTGCTGCGTTATAACAGCCTTTAGTGTGTTGTTCCTCGAACCTAGTAGGAATCCCTAGATCCTCTTCTTGTTTTAGTTTGGTAAGCTACTTAGCTCTTAGTGTACCTGCTCTTGGCCTATTAGTAATCCTTTATACTAGCACTCTATCCCTTATATATCCTAATATACTAGATCTTTTATCTAGTTTCTGTTCTTGCTATAAGGTAATTCTTACTCTGAATTCCTCTATAGTTTCCTTTATATCGCGTCTCGTGAGTAGATCCTTAAAGTCTTTGTGCTTCCTAATCTTAGTATTAACTTTTTAATCTTTAGGCTAAACACTATGTTCCCCTAGTAAGTCTTTTGGGTCTATATATCTGTCTCCCAGTCTAATCGCTGTTTATGCTATAGATTCTCTAATTTATAACAAAGCTTCTTACCTCCTACTTATAGGTGTCCTAATTCGTTCTCTAAATTCTTAGTCCCTTAGATTCTTTAATCCTAAGCTTGCTTTTAACTTAAGCTTAGCTCCTACCTTAGTCCAACTAGGCTTTATTAGTGTCCTTATCTTATCTTAAAAGTCCTAGATCTTACTTATCTCGTCTTAAAAGTCTTATACCGTTAGGAATTCTTGTCCTAAGCTTATTTGTATGTTACTAAACTAAACTACTGCCCTGCTCCATCGGTTTTCGTCCATTATAGGTCCTTAGGTATACCTTATCTCACTTTAAGAATCTTAGTTATTTCTTATCTCGTCTTAAGAATCTTAAGCCTATGGCCTTTTGCCTTTATTAAGTAGTAAGCTAGCACTAGTAGTCGTCTGCTTGCTTAATCGTTTCTAGATATTACTCCTTTTGTCTTATAAAGCGATAGATGCCGTATCTAATGGTATTATAATGCCCGTTACTAAACCTTGCTTTATAGCGGTCTTAGTCTCTACTTCTATTATATTATTAAGGTTTAGATACCCCTAGTTAGTTCCTTTACTGTTCTTATTACTATTAATTAATAAGTACTCTAACTTCATTGTTATTGTTGCTAATTATTATCCGTATATTACTATAATATCTTAATTTAGCTTATAGAGTCAATCTTATTCTTTGTCTAACTCTATAGTTCCCTTAAGTCCTTTTAACTCTAGCTCTTATAGCTAATAGCTTATACTATACTTAGCGTCTTTATAAATTTGGTATGCGTTATTATAACAAAACATAAAACTTTTAATTAAACACTCCTTTATTCCTCGCAGCATACTATTATCCCTTTATACGTGTATATCTTCTACTATTAGTCTTATTCCCTTTATTATATAGTAACTCTAACTATCTTTACAATCCCTTATAAAGTAACCCTATTTTCCGCAATTTATGCAAGCTCCGTTTTTAAACTATTAACTTTATTATAAAGTCCGCCTAAACGTCTTCTGCTAATAAGATCCCTAGTTTAGCCTCTGCTCCTTAGTCCTATAATTACTAGATCCTTAACCTCTAGGTTTTTATAGTTTCTTACTCTATCTCTTATAGGCTTCTTTAATACTACTTAGGTCTATTAGCTTTACGCTATACTATAGTTTCTAACTTAGCTTTAATTATTACGTGCTCTACGTCTTATACGACTATAAAACTCTATCTTAACCTCTCTTAGTCTGTTCCCTTTGGTAGATCCTATTATTAATATTTATCGCTTAATCTATTAACTCCCTTAGGGTATCCGTATCTTCTATTAGAATAATTACGTCCTAGACTTTAGCCTTAAGTCCCTACTTATACTATACCATAAGCGCCCTATTATTCCACTTAACTTATATTACTAATATTTGAAACTGCGTTATATACTTAATTACTAAGGTTCGCTGCGTAATGTCTTAGAGTTTTCTTTTTATTGTGGTTACTGCCTCTAGGTCTCTAAATATTTGTATGAGTCGCTTTATAAATCTGTTTTAGCTTAAAAATATAAACCGTACCTCCTGGTTTATAGTTATTATTCCGTTTGCTTATATCTCTATAAGGTAAGGCTTAAACTATTTAAGTGCTTTTCCTGTTAAGAATAATCCTGTATACGCTATTTAATCCATAGGTATCGCTAGCTTTGCTCCCTCTTGCGCAACCTTAAAGTGCATTTATATAAGGAATCCTTTAAGCTTTAATCTCTCTCCTAAGAATCTTTTAATTAATAGTAACTTAACCTTTACTACGCCTATCCCGTTAATCCTTTATTTAAGTGCTATATTATTCTCTATTAACTGGTTAACTATTTCTTATAATTGTCCTACCGTTATAGGCTGTTGCGAGTTAGTGTCCGCTATACTAGTGTCACCCCCTAACCTTAACGTAGTTGCCGCCGTTGATGGCGTTATAGTGGCTGCTTTTAGTGGCATGTTGTTTGACTTTATGTTTAATACCGTAACTAGGTAGTAATTATATAACGGAACCTTGTAGCAAGAACTATAATGGGTTCTATTAATAGGCTAGGTGTATAGGAAATATAAAGATAATAGTTAACAACGTAATAACAACTGGTGGAGTGGTTGCCCAATAGATTAACTCTAATTGTATTCTGAGAATCACTATAAGGAAGGAACTATCTAGGTAGGGACTAAGGGTCCTTAAATACACAACTGTACTTCTATAAAATCCTTTTTATATGTAATATACGTCTTATACGTAAGGTATATAAGTTCCTCTTATTCCTCTTATTTAATACGTAGCATATTATATAACCTCGGTTACTATTCCTCATCACATAGTTCTACCGGTTCTATCCTGGACCGTGCCTAAATTAACCAACTAGCTTCTTCCGACTCCTCTCCTAGTAGTCGTAACATTGTACTTAAAGCGTCTGTAACATTCCTACTTACTAAATTATTGCTAAATAATATATTACTTACCCTTATAAAGATCTAGTTTATTATATTCTCCTTTAAATACTTAATTGTAAGAGTCTTAGTTTAATTAAGGTAGGTAATTACCCTTATAGCAGCTACGTTATAAACTAGTAATAGATTTTATAAGAATTCTAATAGCTTGTTTACTATTTTTACTATATCTAGATAAGTAATATTAGCTATATAGAGTATAGATCCAACTTTCCTTTAATAGGCGTAGGTATCTATAAAAGGCTAGCCTAACCGGAACGTATAATTATCTAATTAACAGTGTTACTGGTAAGTAGAAGGTAAGTTAAAGGTAAGTTAAAGGTAAGTTAAAGGTAGAATAAGTTTTACGTATTAAAGGACAAATGCTTTTAACTACTTCTATTTAGAGACTAATTACTAGTTCTTCTCTAGAGGGGAACCAGCTTCCTATATATTTCTTCTAAGACGCTAGTAAAACATTTCGCCCCTAACCTATCTAACTGTGTCTTCTGGAATATAGATGGGATATAAATAAAACCTCCTACTGTTTTATTGGATATATACCTCTTAGGGGATTCTATTATAATTGCCTCCCCTTTTAAAGTCTTAGTTCTCTAAGACTTCGCCTCTACTAAGCTTTTATAGAGTTCCGGCTAAAACTACTAGGAAAACCTTTAGTGGAAAGGTACTCTATAATGCGACTTATCGCCAGCTCTTTACTAGCGCGGAACTTTACTTTATTTTTTATTCCTCTGCTCTTCTCCCACCCTAGCTCCTTATAGTGTTTTTATAATAGGATTTTAATAATAGTAATGAAAATTTAGTGGGATTTACCTCTCCAATTTTGGGAATTTATTATAAATAGATCTGGAGGTTGTCCGGTATAACGCGTTAACTAACTACTATTTCTATTCACCTAAATAGGCCTTAATAATAACGTTTTTTATTTTAATTTCTTTCTGTTTATAAGTTATCGTCTTTTTTTTATCCTTCTATTAATAACACTATTTATCTTGTTCTTAAATAGGCTGTTTTTATTATATCTCACCTTTTAGCTTCTATATCTTTAGCTATACTTCTATTACTACCTTATTATCTTTTCTTAACGCGTCTATAAGTAATAGGATCTCTACCTTATCTCTTATAACAATGCTAACTTCTTAGAGTATTTTCTTATAATGGCTTATAGTTCTTCTGCGCGTCCCTAGACTAGCGGTAGTGTTATTAATCTCCCAGTGACGCCCTAGACAGCGTTTATTACTCCTATAGCAGTTTCCCTAAAATACTGTTATTACTACATTTATGCTCTTATGTAGGATCCTTCCTACATCTATAAGATACTTTACTCTAATAAAAACAAATCTAAGTGCTCCTATTATTGCAGTAGGAGAAAGACCTATATCCTAGTATTTCCTATTCCGTCCTATTCTAGATTTCGCTAATTATGCTAGATCCCCGCTATTTATGCGCATGAGACTTATAGGCTTTAACGCGCCATTTAAGATTTCCGCTAATATCCTAATAGTAATAGGCGGGGACAGAAGGTGTCTTCCCTTACTTATAGACTCTTTAATTCTATAAGGGTTTCTACTGCTATAGAGACATAATATTCTTAGATATATAGTGTCTAGGAGTATATATATAAACAGCTTGTCCTTATTAATAATAACATTTATACTCTTACGTAGGCTACTTTAGCTAGGTAAGTTTCTCTAGTGACTTACTTAGGAACTATGCTAACTCCTTTAGCTAATATCTCTCTAATCCCTACTTAGACGCCGATTTAGAACCTAGGGATACTAAAGATAGCAATAAAGGTTAAATAAACGTTCTCCTTACTAGTCTCCCGCCTATACTAGCCCTTCCAGTACCTGTTATTCTAAGAAGAATATTAGTGGAAGTACTAATGCTTCTAGAAATGGAGGAGCTAATAATACTATTAATAATAATATTAAGATGGAAGAGGAGGCTCCTATTACTGCTGCTAGTATTTAAGTTATTACCTAGCTCTTTCCTTTTTTTTTTATAGAATAGCTTTATATAGTGCCTCTTAGGTGCCTCTAGGATGCCCTATTATTAAGAATTAACTTTATACTTTAGGGATGCCTTTATTCTAAGCTTTAGTAGCAATCTATATAAACATAGTATACTACTATAATCCCCATATATAATAAACGGGTAGTATTCCTATAGGTGCTTTATAATTCCTTAAAATTTCTAATTCTTTATAGGCTGTCCTTTTGCTCCTCTTCGTACTATTAACTTTACTATATATCTCCGGTGCCAGGCTAGATACTTTCCTTTTATCCCTAGGGGATCTTTCTAAATCCCTAAGGCCACTTTTTATAATACTACTACTCCTTTTTAAAGAGCGTCTTCTTTAAATAGTATCTTTAGTGGTTCTCCTGTAGATTTCTATAGGCTTCCTTTTATAGGATTTTAGGATCCCTATTATAATAGCGAAACGTTTCCATTCTTAATACCTGTGCTTAATCCTATAGTTTTAATTTATAGGGTCTTCCCTATTACTTTACCTATAGTATATCCGGAACCATTTCTAAGTCTTTACCTTTAGTTCTTAGGAAGGTTTTAATTGCGGTGTCGTATCCCAGCTAAAGGTACTCCTTAGGTTCCTAACTGTTATATACTTAAAAGTATCCTTTCTAATAAACTAAAAATTCGCGCTTTTTCTGGCGCCATCTTTAGTCTAGAATGTCTTCTATATTCTATTCCAGTTTCCTATTAATTTTGCTAGGTAGGGGCGGTTCCGTACTATCTCTTCTCTAGTATAGCTCTAGTAAGGAAATATAAAATATAGAATATATTAGATAAGATTTTAGTAATTCTAATTTATAGGCTTAGTTTCCTTTAGTTTTCTTAACTATCTTAAAGGGTTTAAGTTACCGGTAATCTAGCTTCTTCTTAATACGTTTTGTTTGGATATTTTTTATAAATAGTAAGACTTTGTCTCCTATCTTAAATTCTTTTAGTATATGTTTTTTGTTATAATACCTTTTTTGTACGGCCTAGGCGTCTAGTAAGTGCTTTTTAAGTTCCTCTCTGCGAATTCTTATTTGCTTAATTCTTTTAGACGCTATTAGTGCCTCTCTTTTAAGAACGATGTCCTTAATATTCTAGGGGTTATTTGCTTTTACCCCCAACAATACTTTATAAGGAGTTATTTTTGTGCTGCTATAGATACTTATGTTATATACGTACTACGCTAAAGCTAACTATAATGTCTAATTATCCTGTTGATAATTAATATAGCAGTGGAGGTAGTGTTTTAATAACGTATTTAAACGCTGTATTTACCCGTCTATTTATAAGTAGAAGGTAGTGCTTATCTTTTACCGTATTTTTAATAAGAGATAGAATAAAGACTAGAATATACTATTAAATACGGTACCTCTATTAGATATAATTCCCCTTAGTATACTAAATAAGAGCTACCATTTTAAAAATAGGTCTGCTAGTTCTGCTACTGTGATCGTTATTATAATAGTAAAGTATTTTAAAAACTTTATATACCTATTAACGATTACTAGAATAGCGTTAGTAACCTCTCCAGTTCTTGTCTTAGTAGGGGGTAAGCCTATAATAAAATCTATTGTTAATTCTAATATAGGTCCCTGCGGAATAGAAAGCACTAATAACTCGCCATATAGGTAATACCTAGATATCTATATCCTTTAGCACATATTATACCTTAATATATAGTCCTTAACCTCTTTAGACATTCTATCCTAAAAGTATTTCCTTTAAACAGCCTTAAGGGTTCTATTAGCACCGTAGTAACCCCTAAAAGGGTCATTATAGAAGACCTTTAGAATTTTATTTTAAATTGCTTAGTCCTTTAGGATATATACAGTACCCTTAAAGCGTAACAAACCCTTTTAGTTTTGCTACTATAGCTTCTTAATGACTCCGGTTAAGTCGGTCTTTACTATATTTTTTTATCTCTTCCTAGAGGTAAAGGCGTCCCTTTATTAAGCTTAAAGAAGAAGATCTGGAAAGGTTTTATACAGATTACTTACTTCTATTTTACCTGCCGCTATTACGGACTTAAGGCGTAGCATAAAATATTTTAAACTATTAGTGCTAGCAGATTCTCCTACTATTGTATAGTGTGCTATACTGCAGATAGGTATCTTACCTATCCCCCTTAGATCCGAAAACTTGCAGCTAATGCGCCGTTAAGTCAAAGGTGCTGCGATACCTCTAGCATATCCTATAGAATTCTCGCTAATTCTGGGGTACACTAACTTTATAACGTCTGCTTAGTTTATAACCTAGTTTATAACTATATCCTACGGCTCTATAATTATATTACTTTATAGCTATATCGCTAGGACCTCTGCCCTATTATAAAATTCTATAGTTTTAGGGAAAGAGTCTTCTTTCTTTCTAAGCAAATTTTGTAATATAGGGATTATTTCCCCTATGCTGTTTTAGATTCTCCCTATCTTATAATCCGGATGTTTTAATAACCTATTAGTAGGATTTATCTTCCCTAGGCGGTACGTAATTTTAAAGTTATACTATAATAGTGCCTTTACCTATCTTGCTTATTAACTGCTTAACACCTTTATAGTTATAAAGTATTCTAGGTTATTATAGTCTGTAAGGACTTTAATAGGATAATTGCTTCCTATATAATAATATCACTAGTACTTTATTACTGCGATTATCGTAAGTAGCTTTTAGTTGTGCGTTATATAATGCTGCTCTATAGGGGTTATTTTCCTTAACTAAAACGCTATAGGATACTATTTTCCGTCTTTTAATTAAGATATAATTGCCCCTAGGGCAAAGCCGGATATATCCGTTTTAAGGTATATATATAGCTCTTAGCAGAAGTATATTAAGATAGGCGCCGACATAAATAAATCCTTTAACCGGTTTATAGCCTACTTAGCAGCTTCTCTAAATATAAAGGGTCCTAACTTTTTACTATTCTTAGATCCTTTTAGTAGATTGGTAATTAGGAGTATTACTTATAAGTAGTAAATAATAAATATTTAGTAGAAGTTCGCCGTGCCTAAGAAAACCTATACTTCTCTAAATATTATAGGGTAGAGCTATTCCCTAATAGCATCCACCCGACTTTTCTTTATTAATACTTCGTTAACGCTAATAATAAAGCCTAAAAAATTAATGCTAGTAGTATAAAATGTGTACTTTTTTAGGTTTATATAGAGCTTATATTCCTGTAGTCTTTCTAGTACTATTTATATATAGTGCGTATATACTTTATAGTTATTAGAGTAAACTATAATATTATTAAAGTAGACTATATATATCGTGTTTAATAGGCCTACTAATGCCTTATTAATATAGGCCTAAAATATTACTAGTGCGTTAGTGAGCCTAAATGGTATCACTAGGTACTTAAAGTGGCCGTACTATATTTAGAACGCCGTTTTTTACTTATTACCGGCTTTAATCCGGATTTAATAGTATATATCTTTTAGATTTAATTTTATAAATATTTTTACGCCCAACAGCCTATTAATAAGCTCCCCTATTAAGGGTAACGGGTAGCAATTTTTTATAGTAATTTTGTTTAGCGCCTGATAGTTAATATAGAGGCAAAGGGTCCCGTCCTTCTTAGGTATAAATATAATTAGTACCCCTGCCGGGCTTATAGAGGGCCGAATCCATTCTCTCTAAAGATTGTTTACTATATATTAATATAGTACCGCTAGCTTATTTTCTAATAGGTTATATAGTGGTCTAAAAGGAGGTTATTTATCCCCTATATCTATCTTATACTTAACTAATATAAGGTTAGGTAAGGTTTATGCAGCCTTTTTACTAAAAATATCCTCTAAGTCCATATATTCTTGTGGAATCTTTAGTTCCTTAACTACGTATAGCCGGATATCTAAAAATGAATATCCCGTATCCCCGTTCTTGGTGTTAAGAGTGGTATATATAGTATATACCTACCCTTCTTCTTATATATAGTTTAAGAAAGTCTCTTAATCTTTGACTATAATGCGCAGTTAAGACTTCCGATGTTAATATAAGGCCAAAGGCCAATTAATGTCTAGATTGACTTGGTGAAGCTATAGATATCCTAAAATAAGGTTATACCCCTTGATTTCTGTGGTACAGAAGCGCATTTTCTATATATCCTATAGACTATCGCGGTCCTAGCTGGCTACGGAAAAAGCCTATTCCCTATAGTATGGAATCTAGTAGCCTCTAATGCTTTAAATAGTACGCACCTGTAAGCCGCTAAGGTCCAAATCTAATTCTTTTACTAGTAATTAAGAAATAAACCCTATACTTGCGCTGCTATCTATAAGGCAGTTTTATATTACCTATTTATTATTAACTTAAATAGAGATAGGAATAACTATGTAATAATTTACTCCCTCCTTCTCTTGCTGGCCTAGTGTAAGGGAGTGAAGATCTACTAGGCTATCTCTTTTCCTAATTAGGCCGACTCTTACTTCTTTTACTGGTAGAAGCGGCTTATATAGCCCTTCTTGCCGCAGTTATAATAGGTGCGTGTTTCCCGGTTCCCCTCCTACGGATTAGGTCTCTGTTTATTCTTATTTTAAAGTTAACTAGCGTTACTCTAGGGCTGCGAGGCCTGCTTATATTGTCCTTTTATAGAGCGGTTAGGTTAGAATCTACCCCTGTTATTAAAGCTAGGTCTAGTCCTACGCTCTTTATTATTATTAACGTCTTGTTCCTTTCGCTTGCCTAGATAGTCTCTTTTAGCACTCTTAATCTAAGTAGCTTTAGAGATAAGCTTTTCTTAAAAGGTAGGAATTTCGCCCTTTTCTTATATGGCCTATTAAATCTTAGGTTATAGCTTAGCGAGTAGCTGGTAAAGTTATATAGCGTTATCCTATAGATCTAAGTAGGGTATATTATCTTCTAGTTCTTTTAAGTAGTTTATAAACTAGACTATAGTCTAACCATCCTGCTATTTAGCGTTGTGGTATCGCTAGTTATAGTCTATCCCTTAATTAGTAGGGTTTTAAACCTAATTAACTAACTAGGTCCTAAGTTCGCTAAATTTAAGGGGTATAGTAAGTTTCTTCTTATAGCGTGTCTATAAACTCTTAATAGTGCCATGTAGGAAGGTAGAAGTAATTAGTATCTAATTATACTTATTAAAGTAATATTTTGGATCTAGCCGAAACTTAGTTTTATATTATTGGATAAAACAATTATAGTTTTAAAGACTATCACTATAATACTTATTAGGTTCCTTTATACGGAATTTAGGTTTTTCTAACGTTATAGTATAGTGTGGCGTTACCCCTTCGAGTCCGCTTCGTGTCTAGGGTGTTTATATTTCCCCTAATTATTCTTATAATTGTTCTTAGTAGTCTTAATATGCTTATTTTAATCGTATCTCTAACTCCTTTATTTTTTATAGGGTCTTATATAGCGACCGCTCTAATAACTCCCTAGCGGTAATTGTTCCTAAGGGTCTCGCAAGGTTAGATAGACTAGCCATAGCTTCTTCGTAGGAAGAGAGAATGCGCTCCTCTGGGGAGACTCTTTAAGCCTCTTATAGTGAGGGCGTTGCTTCGTGGGGTATAGAAGTATAGTCCGTTATTATTAATTAATAGCCGTACGTTCCTAACAGATTATAAACAATTAGAATTATAAGAGGCCAGCCTAACCGGAACGTATAATTATCTAATTAATAGTATTACTAGTAAGTAGAAGGTAAGTTAAAGGTAGAATAGGTTTTACGTATTAAAGGATAAATGCTTCTAACTACTTCTATTTAGAGACTAATTGCTAATTTTTCTCTAGAGGGGAACTAGCTTCCTATATATTTCTTCCGAGACGCTAGTAAAACCTTTCGCCCCTAACCTGTTTAACTGTGTCTTCTGGAATATAAATAGGACATAGATGAAACCTCCTACCGTCTCATCGGATATATACCTTTCGGGGGATTCCGTTACAGTATCCTACTTAAAGGCTTACTTTAGATTAGGCTTAAGTTCCTTAATACCTATTATTGTATATATCTTACGATAATCTTTAACTTTAAAGTTTATTGTAATTTTATTAATATAGAAATCCTAACTAAGCCAGAGCTTCCTATTCTTTTTATTATAGATAATTTAAAAATTTAAGAACTAGGTAAAGTTACCTAGGTCTTTTATCTTATACTTTCTTATAAGGTGCTCCTTAAAGGTTTAGAGCTTAAGTAGGTCTTTCTTCCTAAATATAGCTATAATATTATTAATATAGAAGAAGACTATTAGCTAATCGTTATAATATAGGCAAGGCTCCTCCGCTATTAGCTTTAAGCCTTCCTTTTTTAGTATTGTTATTAAGTTACTGTGCTATAGCAGAGGTAATCGCCTTAATCTATAAAGCGCTCTTTAGAGAAGTAGGCACTTGCCTTTAATTAGAAATCTATCTAGATACTTAATATATACAACCTTATTAATTACGCTATTTGCAAATATATTAATAGCGTTGCCTTACTAGTAGTCTAGGTTAAATATTGCGATAATAGCTATTAAGGCTCTAAATGATCTTGCTGCTAAAGTTACGGTATAGGTGTCCTTATAAACTAACTCTTATAGATTACCTTATGCGTAAAGACGAGCTTTAAATCTTATTAAATATCCGTTAATATTAGTCTTATATATAAATACCCAGATAATAGGCACTATTTTAGTATAAATTGTCTTATTAACGACTTAAAACGTTCCTTAATTTTAAAGGTCCGTATATTCCTTTTAGGCAGTAACCGCGAACTCTTCCTTATATTAATATCTTTAAAGCTCCTTCTAATTCCTAGGCGGTAGTGGGAGCTAATTATAGTATAGCTTTTTGTAAAATATAAGCCCTATATTAAAGGCTAATCTTTAAGCTAGAAGGCTCTAGTTAGTAATATTAGTAAGAAAGCCTATATAGATCTTTAATTATCCTTTAAGTCTTTTTCCTTTAACCACGTTTTACTCTCCTATATTACTATTAATCTTCTTCTTTAGCTTAGCTTTATTAGTTAGAACTAGGATATAGTGCGGCTTCTTTACTAAGGTATTTAAGGATAGTAGTAGAGGCTCTAGTAAGTTAGGTTCTAGTGTCTTATTTAGGGTAAGAAGCCCTAAAGCTAAGTCGTCTTTAAAGCTTAAATCTTATTACTTACTACTCTTAATATTAGGCTCTTCCTTATTTCCATTAGATTTTACCTATTATCTCCCTTTAGTATTAACTTAAATCTCATCTTAAGTCTTATTGCTTTTATTAGATAATAATTCTAATTTATCTTAGAGATCCTATATTTAATAGATATTAATAATTTCTAATATTTAGTTAGTTCTTACTTAGAGTATATTTACTAGATTTGGCTATAAGTTATTATAGAGTAACCGCTTATTAAACTTTATATCTTTTATTTTAATAACCTTTTTCTAACTAGGAATATAGATTCGGAATATATTTATTAAATTATACCCTACTAGATATCCTATATAGGCCCTTAGCGCGAGCTTATTTAGGTATAAAATATTATATTTAAGAGGGTAGGCCCTACAGCCATAGACTTATAGATGGCCTATATTTAGTTTTAGTGGTAATATACCTATAGCTAACTGGATTCTTTTAAATAGTGTCTTCCACCCAAGTCTTCTACTAGGCGTTTAATTAAGTAGATAGGTAGCTACTTTATAAACTTTAGAATATAGCTCCTTTAGTAGATAAGCCTTAATTCTTATATACTAAGCCTTCTATATAATTACCCCCCTAGATTATTCCGCTAGACCGTTCTATAATTAAGTATTAGGTGCTAATCTTTTAAGAGTAATTCTTTATTTAGCTGCCTATTTCTTAAATTCGCCTATAAGAGACGTCTCCCTATCTATATAGATAATAGCTACCTTAAAGCCGTATTGTTATTTAATGATATTGCAATATTTAATAATAATTTAGGTAAGGGACGACTTCTTAGCTATCGTCTCTACCTTATTTATTCGCGTTACGTTATTAAGGAAGTATACCGCGTACTTATTACTATTAAATACAACTATTCCGGGTATTAAATTAAGGTAGATTTTATAGAAAGGAACTAGTGACCAAGTTAGTGGTCTTCTTAATATTACCTTATAAGCTTTACTTACTCTATATAATTTGCATTTTACTATTATTAGGCCTTTTATAATCGCGCCTATTACTAACTAAGGTAGTTACTTAATTGCGTCTTTTCCTATATAGCCTAATTGCTAGTGCTATATATAGCCTTCTGCCTAATTTAGCAGAGGCTTTAATAAATACTTTATTGGCTTTAATTAAGTCGCAAATAAAGCCTTAGGTAAGTCACTTTTTGGCTTATTATATTTAATAGTGTTTTAACTACAGTGGCGGCCATAGTAGGCGTACGTCTTATTATTACTATAGATAAAAGTGTTCTCTTTATTATTCTAGTAAACTCCCTTATTATTAAGCTTATTAAGATATACTAAGTTAGTATAAAAGCCTAGTATAAAGGCTGCTCCTAAAAGCCGTATCTGTTTCTTCCCTTTAGGGTTATCTATTATAACTATAGCTGTACTATAGCCTACGATTTCTTTTATATATAAGCCTGTGTAGACGCGTTCTAATATAGGCTTAATATTACTAATAAATTTAGCTCTATTGTTAAAGACGTATAGGCTAGTTCCTAAGTTAAGAATTATACTATCGTAAAGCTTATAGTTAGAAGCTATGTTATAGGCTCCTATATAATAAACTATAAAGTTTCTATAGGGCTCTTAAGAGCTCTAATTACTGCCTTCCTTTGGCTTTTTATTAGCTTAATTATCCTTTTTAATTTGCTTAATATAAGCCTTAATTTTAGGCGTTGTATTAGCAATTTTCTTATCTACCTTCTTCTAAATTTTATTACTTAGTTTAAACTATAATAGGCAAGGAATTAACTCTACAATATACTAGTACTTATTAAAGTAGTAACGTTTTCCGTATAGGCACTTTGGCAGCAGTTGCCTTTCCTTTTTCTACTTATCTGTTAACGATTAAGGCTTTAATTTAGGCTTTAAATTTAGTGACTCGTCTTTAAAGGTAACTCTAAATAATCCTCTTTATGGGGTTTTGCCCTTCTAGGCGAGGTCCGTATAACGGTAGTTTTAGTATATTTTAACTAGTTTAAAGAAGGTAGGAAGCGTCTTCTTCTCCCACTATAACAAAGCCTCATAGTAGGAACTACGATAGACTTGTTAATGGGCTAGGTATGTAGGCAAGAAGAAGTTAACAACGTAGTTCCTGCTACAAGGCTTCTTTATATATTCACTACCAAGGTTACGGTATTAACAAGTCGAACAATATGCCACCAAAAGCAGCAGCCACAACGGCGTCTACAGTAGCAACTACCTTAGAATCAGGTAATGATACCAGTATAGTAAATACTGACTCATAACTAGTTACTGTTGGACAGCTATAAAAAAATGGTTAATTAATTAATAGATAATAATAGGATATTTAAAGAAAGAATCAATGGAATCGGAGCAGCGAAGGTTAAGTTACCCTTAATTAAGCGATTCTTAGGGGAGAAGTTAAAACTTAAAGGATTTCTTATATAAATGCACTTTAAGGTTACGCAGAAAGGAGTTAAACTAGAAACGCCTGTAGATTAAGTCGCTTACGCAGGATTATTCTTATTAGGAAGGGCACTTAAGTAGTTTAAGCCTTACCTTACGGAGGTATAAGAGTATAGTATAACGACCACTAACTAGGAGGTACGGTATATATTCTTAAGTTGGAATAGGTTTACGGAACGCTTAACACAGATATTTAAAGACCTAGAGGTAACTACTATAGCAGAATAAAAACTTTAAAACCTAGTATAAAGGACTTTAGCAATTAAGTATATAATATAATTTTAAATATTAGTAATATAGGTTGAATGAAATAATAAAGCGCTTATAGTATAGTATAAATAAGGACTTAAGGCGAAAGTCTAGGACGTAATTATTCTAATAAAAAATGCGGATACTCTTAGGGATTTAATTAATTAAGTAATTAAGATTAATAATAGGATCTACTAAAGAAAGCAGACTAAAAAGGGTTAGGATAGAGTTTTATAGTTATATAAGGCGCAGAATACGCATTAATAAAGTTAAAATTAGAAACTATAGTATAGCGTAGAGCTAATAGACCTAAGTAGTACTAAGGAAAATAGAAGATAGAATAAACAACTATAGAAACCTAAAGGATAAGGATTAAGTAATTAAAGGTCTAAGGAGTAGAGGCTAAACCAGGAATTTTAATAATAGAAGACGTTTAGGTGGACTCTATAATAAGAAAAATGGTTTAAAGAAGGAGCTTATATAAATTGCGGAATATAAAGTTACTATATTAAAGACTATAAAAGTGGTTAGGGCTACTATATAGTAAAAGGAACAAGACTAGTAGAAGATATACACGTATATAGGGATAATAGTATATTATAAGGAATAAAGGAATATTTAATTAATAGTTTTGCGTTTTATTATAACAACATATACTAAATTTATAAAGACGCTAAGTATGGCGTAAGCTACTAGCTATAGGAGCCAAAATTATTAGAGTTTAAAGGAACTAATAAACTAGTTTATAGATCGGATATTAAAGATAACGAGTTTAATATAGGCGAAATATTTAGTAATAATAAGGTAATAAGAGCAGCTTACTAGGAGTATATAAACCTTAGAGATGTTATATAAGAGGTAGAGGATAATTCCACTACAGAATAGGGAATATTAGTAGGGATTAAGACCCTACTAAATATAATATCTATCGCTTTATAAGACGTAAAAAAAGTAAGATAGTAAACCACTTTGGTACTTAATAAAGGTAAAAGGCTAAAGACTTAAGATTCTTAAGAAGAGATATAAGATGTCTAAGATTTTTAAAATAAGATAAGACAAGCTTAAGGACCTATAATAGACGATAACCGATGGAGCAGAGTAATAGCTCAGTTTAGTAATATACGGATAAGCTTAGGACGAAGTTTCCTAAAAGTATAAGACTCTTAAGATAAGATAAGTAAAATTTAAGACTTTTAAGATAAAATAAGAATACTAAAAAAGCCTAGTTAGACTAAGGCTAAAGCAAAGCTTAAGATAAAAGCAAGCCTAGGATTAAGAATTCTATAGGACTAAGACTTTAGCAACAGAATAAGGACTATTAAAGAAATTGCGAGTAAGGCCCAGCAATAGAATCAAAATATTAATACTAGGATTAAAAAGTAAGAGAACTTTAAGGATTTATCTATAAGATGTAAACTAAAAGAAACTATAGAAGAATTTAGGCAAAGAATTATCGCATAGCAAGAACAAAAACTAGATAAGAGATCTAGTATACTAGGCTATATAAGGAACAGAGCACCTATATAAAGAATTACTAATAGGCCTAGGGCAGGTATACTAAGAGCTAAGTAGCTTACTAAACTAGAAAATAAAGAGGATTTAGGAATCCCTACTAGGTTTAAAGAATGATATACTAAGGGTTATTATAATATAGTAATAAGAAGATACTTCCTTACGGATAAGCCGTATACACTCTAGTAGTTATACTAAAAGTGGTATAGATAACAACATAATAATAAATAGGAAGATTTTTATATATAGTTGGATAAATAAGTTATCCAAAACTACCCAATTACAGAGAAGGCCATAACTTATATTAAAGAAGCCTTAATTATAATGTTAAAGGATCTAGAGGAACGATTAGAGGACTAAAGAAGTAAGAGATGTATTTTAATACCTATAAATAAAGTTATAATGTTTAGATTAACATAATAGAGGTTTAAACTTAAGGATAAAGATAAGCTAAGAGTTAACCTAAAGCACCTAGCGCATTATACGCTATTATAGATTACATATATAGATAACATATACGAGATACATAAAAACCCAAAAGAAAAAAAAATTCAAAAATACCCTATAAGGATGTATTAGGCGCTAGATAAGCAATAGTATAGGAATACCAAGTATATATACGGCTGGCATTTAATAGAAGTTTAAGAGTTAGGAGACTTAATACTTTAATTAGGGAGATTCCTTACGGAAGAATGCTTAGATAGATAACAGTAGTAGGAATACTTAAAGAATACGTATTTATAGTATATAGAGGATAAAAGGCAAACTAAGTATTGGCTAAAGAATAAGCCAAGTATATAAGGATTAAGTAGCCAATAGTTAGGAAAAGTAGAGGCCTATAGAACTAAAGGGAGCTAGTAATAGAGCCTTAGACCCTTAAAGGAATTTAAGGATAATACCTAAATTTATAAGTTAAGTAGTAAAATTAACAGTTTAAAGCACTAATAGATAGTAAAGTGACGCGAAACCACATCTTACTAATAGTAGTTAAAAGAATAGGATTACCTTATAGATAGAAGGAATAACCTTACCTATTAGTTATAATTTTAGGAGATCTAATAGCCTATAGAGGAGGTATTATTAATTTTAAAATAGGACCTATTTAGATAACCATTAAAGGAAGACGAATTAAGATATCTTTTAATATCCTACTATTAGGACGGGATAAGGTAGTGTTAAAAATGCCTTAGTTATAAGAATATAATCTAAAAATCGATTGGATTATAGGATAAGTTAATATTAAAGACACTTAATGCTGTAAGATGTAATAACAGACTAAGTTAATATAGTATTAGGTTGGAGCGATATATAAAGAGACTAAGCGAGGCTTAAGTTATGTACTAAAAAGATATTATAAATATAGTAAGAAACTATAAAGCCTAGAAAGTAAAAAGCTGGTAAATTACATAGTATAGAACTATAAGATAGAGTTAGAACTAAGAATAAGTTTAAAGTTCTTTCTAACCTATAAGCTTACTTAAGAGAAGGCAAGAGCACTTAAAGAGTTTGTCTAAAAAAACTTATAAAAGGGATATATTAGACCATTGCAGTTATTAGTAGGTTATCTAGTACTGTTTATACTAAAGAAGAACGGAAAACTTAGGCTATATATTAACTATAAATAGTTAAATAGCATTACTCGGAAGGATAGGTATTCTTTACCCTTAATTAGTAAAATTTAAGATAGGATAGGCAACGCGCAAATCTTTACAAAGATAGATTTAAGATAGGTGTACCATTAGATTAGAATTAAGGAAGATAATAAATAGAAGGCAGCCTTTAGGTTAAGAGAAGGACTATATAAACTATTAGTTATACAATTTGGGTTAACAAATGTACTAGTAACCTTTTAGAAAAGAATTAATAGTATATTAGGAGAACACCTTAATGAGTTTATTATAGTATACCTTAATAATAATATTATCTACTTAATAACTAAGGAAGAATATAGGGAATACGTTAAATGGGTTTTAAGGAGACTATAGGAGGAACAGATGCTAATAGTAATTAAGAAATGCGAGTTCTTTATAAGGAAGACCGATTTTGTCGGATTTATTATTAAACTAGGTTATATTAGTATAGACCCAAAAAAGATTAAAGCTATAGTAAGTTAGTAAGAACTAGAGAATATAATGCAGTTAAGGTTATTTCTAGGGTTGTGTAACTACTATAGAAGGTTTATAGTATAGTGGTTAAAGAATATTAAACCATTTACCAGACTTATAAAGAAAGAGGAACTATAAATATAGGGAGACGAGTAAAAGAAGCTATTTAAAGAACTTAAGGAGTTGTTTACCTAGGAGCTAATCCTTAAGATCTACTAACTAAAACTAGATATAGTTGTAGAAATAGACGTATTAGACTTTATACTAGGAGTATGTTTGCTATAGAAGCATAAGGACGTATAGCATCCAGTAGTATACTATAGTTAGAAAATAACACTACTAGAGTTAAACTATGACGTCTATAATAAGGAGTTATTAGGTATAGTTACAGCACTTAAGAAATAGAGAGCATTCTTATAAGGCGTAGAAAAACTATTTATAGTTAAAATAGATTATAAGAACCTAATAGGGTTCCTAACAATAAAAGAACTTAATTAAAGACAGGTTAGATAGGCAGAGATGCTTATAGAATACTATTTTAAGATTTAGCATACTAAAGGAACTAAAAATGTAAGAGCAGACGCGCTAAGCAGAAAGGCTAAATTATAGAACAATAAAAAACTATTAGGAGCAATGCTACGTAAGGACAAGGATAGATTTATTAGATATAATTACCCTAAGCTAGTAGTAACTTAAGAGGATAACGAACTAGAAAGAGTTTATAAGATACTAAAGAGCTTTTAGGTATAAAGAATTTTAGAAGTACAGCTAGAAGATCTATAGATAGATAGATATATATATAAATTAAAAAGCGAAGTATATCCTAAAAAGCATAGCAGAGTATTTTATAGGAGACTTCTATAAAGGAATAACTTAAGGACACAATGGAGTAATAGGCTTAGTGTTAAGACTTTAAAAGGAATATATTATTAATAGAATCTAGAGTATAGCTAAAAAGGTAATAAGAGAGTATCTAGATTACTAAAGGAATAAACTAACGAGGTATAAGCTATATGGAGGGCTATAACCTATTAAAATACTAGAAAGACTATAGGAGGTTATATTATAGAACTTTATTATTAAGTTACTAAAGTTAAGAGATCCTATTACTAGATAAGAGCACGACGCTATTTTAGTAATAGTAGATAAGTTAACTAAATAGGGCTACTTTATAGCATATATAGAAGAAATCTTAACAGAAGATGTCGCTGGAATTTATATTAAAGAAGTATTTATAAGGTATAGAGTATTAAGTAAAATTATATCGGATAGAGATCTAAGATTTATAGTAGTATTTTAGGAGGTATTCTTAGTAGAGCAAGGAGTTAGAGTAGTAACTTCTACCGCATATTACCTATAGACAGATAGTTAAATAGAAAGATTAAATTAGACGCTAGAATAGTATCAAAGGCACTATATTAATTACGCACAGAATAATTAGGTATTATTATTACCAGTTATATAGTTTGTATACAACGCAACACTATAAAAAGGAATAAGCATATTACTATTTAAGGCAAATTACGGATATAAGCTAATAATATTGTTATTACTACGGCAAGTAAAGAAAATAAGTAGCATAGCTAAAGAAAGAATAAAGACGTTAATAAATCTTTATATAGACCTTATAGAATTAGCAAAAAAAGTATAAGAAAGGATAAAAAGGTACTATAATGCTAAGAGATCTAAGGGACCAGATCTTAAGGAGGGAGATAAAGTATGGCTACTATATAAAAATTTCAAAAGTTAATAATTAAGTAAGAAGTTAGACTACGTTAGACTAGGACCTTTTAAAATTATATAAAGGATTTTATCGGTTATATTTAAATTAAACCTACTAGCTAAGATAAAAATCTACCCTATATAGTATATTATGATACTAAAGCTAGTATATAGGAATATTAAGCTACTAGTCTATAAAGCAGACACGTATAGAGGATAAGAGGAAGATAAATAGTAAGTTTTAAAGATCGTTAGCTATAAGGATATTAACAATAAAATATAGTATAAAGTTAAGTAGATAGGCTATAATGAGACTACCTAAAAACCGCTATAAAATTTAAAGAATGCTATAGGAAAGGTATAGGAGTATTAAAAGAAAATAGATTAGGTAGTATTAAGAAGGAGTCTAAAATAAAAGGATTAGTTAAAGGTAATAGATAAGCTAAATTATCTAGAGAATCTACTACTAGTATATAAACTGTTTCCGCCTTTTTTTAATAGGAACCCCTTTTGGCCTCCTTAGCCTTAAGTTTAGATAGACCTTACTCTATTAAATAAAGCTCTTTTAAGCGTACCTTTTTACACACCTTCGCTAGATGGCTTAGACGAGTATAAGCATTTAGTTAAGCTTTTAGAGCCTAAGACGCCTTATTAAAATAGTGCTAAACTTTAGTAAGGGCCTCGGCTAGCTTACCCTTTAGTCTTTTAGCCGCTACTAACACGCGTAACCCTAAAGGAGATTAGATAAGGAACTAAATAATTATAAAGAATAATAAAACGCGTATATTTAGCGTTAAAAACGGACTAAACGTTATAGGATAACCGCATGTTCGCTTGCGTACACTTAGTATAGAAAGAAGGTTAGCAACTAGATGGAGCCGCGATTACAACGTATACTAACTTCTTCTTAGCATAACAAGAATAGGACGGTATGACTTCACTAAGCGATAGAATAAACATTACTAGCCGGTTATAATGATTAGACGTAGAGGATCTAATAGGAGGTATTAGGAATAATAAAGGTTATTAAATTAAAAACAGGAATGCTATACCTCTAATAAATAACTTAGAGATAAGGGATATCTTTAAGGGCGAAGATAAAGAGGAGGGGGATGATGTTACGGACCTTATATTGATAGTAATACGACTACTAAGAAAAGATATAAATGGGTTGGTTAAGATAGTACGGGAGGCGCTAGAACTGATTAAGCTATGGGATAAGGGGTAGCTAAATTACGTGGCTAGTTACGTTATAAGTTTAGAACGTGGGAACATAGGAACGTAGGAACGTGACGTACCGACGTACTAATGTACTAACGTACTAAACCCTTTACTATGAGGAGGAGTTATATATTTAAGGACACACGGTTTCTATAGATAGTTTCTCTCCTTTGTAGTAAATCTTAGAATATAATTAGAGTTAATCTGTTAGGCAACTACTCCACCAGTTGTTATTACGTTGTTGACTTCTTTTTGCCTATATACCCAGCCATTAACAAGTCCACCGTAGTTCCTGCTATAAGGCTTCGTTACACCCACTTACGCTTATTAAGCTTATTCTTCCAATATTCTACCTAGCTTAGTATAATTAATTCAACTATGTATATAAAGTCTTTTACTAAATAATAACCATCTACCTTAGGTAGAGCTTACTCCTTACACTTAGTGTATACCTTCTCCTACTCTTATAACTAGACCTTAAAGTTCTAGTTCTAAGGCGCCTTCTTAAGCCTTATATATTAAGTAGCTATTTAAAGCTTTTAGGCATAGTTAGTCAGAGCAATTCTCTTCTTAAGAGATACTAAGATGTTATAGGTAGTAGTATATTTAAATATATAGATAAGGTAGGTACGTAAGATAGAGCTTAGGATATAGCTACGCAATATATTAAGAGCTAATAGCTGTTTTCTATATAGCTTTATATTATCCCTATAGTCGGCTTTAAGCGTACAGAGATCCTCTTTTTCCTCCTTATCTAGGTCTATAAGCTTTATCTTCCCCTAGCTATTAGTATCCTTAGGTAAGGCATAAATAGGTTCTTTAAGCTGTGGCAGATTGGTCTTAGGTATTAATAGGTTAATATACTTCTAGAGACAATTATTATTCGCTTTTAACTTAATAACCTTAATCTATTTATCCTAATTATTTAGGCTTATAAGGATAACAGATGATATAATAACGGGAGGGGTTTCTTATTAAAAAGTTATTATAGGTAGTTGTCTATAATTAAGATAATAATTAAAATTAATGGGAATAAAGGCTTTAGAATTAAAGATGATGTAGTAAATAGCCTAGGCTTATAACTGTTAAACGGACGATTAGGAATAAGAACTCTATCGACCTAAATTGAAGTTCCTTACTACTATTGTAATACTATCTAACGACCTAGATCGTCTATACGAACTATGTCTCAGTTATCTTATATCTTAAGCTCGTATATCTTATCAAACGTCTTATTACCTGTTTCCCTTAACTATGACCTACTATATAATAACATCGTTGTCATTATATTTGGACCTACCTAATGTATATAAGAGAGCTTCTAGAGCCCTCTTTAATAAACAGAGTTCTCATTCTAAATTACTAGTTTAACAGTTATGAGCCCAGGCCGTCTACTACATTATCTTTAATTTAAAGTCTTTTATTCCCATCGATTTCTATTATTATCTTAATTATAGATACCCACGATAACCTCTTAATAAGATACCCTACCTATTACTGTCTTATCCGTTATCCTTATAAGCCTAAATAACTAGGATAAATGGATTAAGGTTATTAAGTTAAAAGCTAATAACAATCATCTCTAGAAGTACGTTAACCTATTAATATCTAAGACTAAGTTACCAAGGCTTAAAGAACCTGTTCAAGCCTTACTAAAAAATACTAATAGCTAGGGAAAAACAAAGCTCTTAGAGCTAGATAAGGATAAAAAGGAGGGGCTCTATACACTTAAAGCGGACTATAAGGACAACTTAAAGCTATATAAAAAGCAGCTATTAGCTCTTAATACGTTGCGCAGTTAGATTCTAAGCTCTATCTTATAGACCTACCTCGTCTATACGTTTAAATATGACTCCACCTATAATGTCTTAGTGTTACTTAAGCAGAGAATTACTCCATCTAACCACGTCTAAAAAGCTTTAAATAGCTACCTAATATATAAGGCTTAAGAAGGTGCCTTAGAACTAGAACTTTAAGGTCTAGTTATAGGAGTGGGAGAAGGTGTATACTAAGTGTAAGGAGCTAAAACTACCTAAGGTAGATGGTAATCGTTTAGTGACGGACTTCGTATTTATAGTTAAATCTATTATACTAAGCTGGTTAGAATATTGGAAGAACGAGCTTAATAGTTATAAGTAGGAAAAGAAGACGCTTTCTACCTTTTTTAAGCTAGTTAAAATATACCAAAACCACTGTTATAGGGAGCTCGCTTAGAAGGGCAAGATCTTACTAGAATTCTTTGCAGCCACCTTAAAGAACAAGTTAAGCAAGTTATTAAATTTAAAGCCTAAATTATTAGCAGATAAACAAAAAAAGGAAAAGCGATAGGCACTAGAGTGCCTATGCGGAAAGCGTTACTACTTTAACAAGTGCTGGTATATTGTAGAGTTAATTCCTTACCTATCTTAGTTTAAACCCAGTAACAAAATCTAAAAAAAGGTAGATAAGAAGATCGCTAATATAATGCCCGAAATTAAGGCTCGTATTAAGCAAATTAAAAAGAATAATTAAGCTAATAAGAAGCTAAAGGATGGCAATAAGTAGAGCTCTTAAGAGCCTAGTAGAGGAGCCTTTACTATTTATTAAGTAGGAGCCTATAACACAACCTTGAGTTACAAGCTTTGTAACAGCTTTATCCTTAACTTAGGAACCACTGTACACGTTGTTAATAATTAAGCTAGATTTATTAGTAATATTAAGCCTATATTAGATCGGCTCTATGTAAAATTAAATATAGAAGAGATCGTGGGCTATAGTATAGCTATAGTTACAATTAACCGCCCAATAGGTAAAATATAGATGCAGCTCTTACGAGCAGCCTATATACTAAGCTTTTATACTAACCTAGTATACCTCCAAAAGCTTAATAATAAGGGAGTCTATTAGAATAATAAAGAGAATATTATCTTCTCTGGTGATAACAAGACGTACTTTTGCTATAGCTACCACTATAGTTAGAAAACGGTTAAATATAATAAGCTAGAGGACTTATGAGAGGCTTTATTTATAACTTAATTAAAGCTAATAAAGCATTTATTAAAGCCTCTACTAAATTAGGCGGAAGGCTATATATAGCATTAGTAATTGGGCTATATAGGAAAAGAAGTAATAGAGTAACTACCTTAATTAGTAACGGGGGCGATTTTAAAAGGCCCCTTAATGGTAGAATACGAATTATATGGAGTAAGTAAAGCTTATAAGGTGGTATTAAGAAGAAAACCAACCTAGTTAGCGGTTCCTTTCTATAGGATACACCTAGATTTAATACCTGGAATTATTGTATATAATAGCTATAAGTACGTAGTATACTTCCTTAATAATACAACACGGATAAATAAGGTAGAAATAATAGCTAAAAAGTCATCCCTAACCAAAATAATTATTAAATATTATAATGTTATTAAAAGATGATACGGCTTTAAGGTAGCTATAATCCATATAGATAAAGAGACGTCTCTTATAGGCGAATTTAAGGAATAGGCAGCTAAATAAGGAATTACTCTTAAAAGATTAGCACCTAATACCTAGTCTTAGAACGGTCCAGCGGAACATTCTAGGGGGGTAATTATATAGAAGGGTTAATGCGTAAGGGTTACAGCCTATCTACTAGAAAAGCTATAGCCTAAAGTCTTTAAGGCAGCTGCCTATTTACTTAATCAGATGCCTAGTAAAGGACTTAAGTAGCAGATACCTTATAAGAATATCCAGTTAGTAATGGGTATATTACCACTAAAACCTAATATAGGTTATCTACGAGTCTATAGCTATAGGGCCTGTCCTCTTAAGTATAATATTTCACGCCTAAATAAGCTTGCGCTAAGGGCCCATATAGGATGTCTAGTAGGGTATAATTTAACAAATATTTTTTAAATCTATATTTCTAGTTAGAAGAAAGTTATCAGAATAAGAGACATAAGATTTAATAAGCAATTACTCTATAATAACTTATAGCTAGATCTAGCGAATATACTCTAAGTAAGGACTAACTAAATATTAAAAATAATTAATATCCGCTAGATATAGAACCTCTAAAACAAATTAAAATTATTATCTAATAAAAGTAATAAAAGCGATAAAACTCTAAACGAGATTTAAGTTAATACTAAAGGAAGATAATAGGTGGATTCTAGTAGAAATTAGGAAGAGCCTAATATTAAAAGTAGTAAGTAACTAGATTTAAGCTCTAAAGACAACTTAACTTTAGGGCTTTCTACCCTAAATAAAATACTAGAACCTAACTTACCGGAGCCTCTACTGTCCTTAAATACCTTGGCAAAGAAGAAGCCGCACTATATTATAGTTCTAACTAATAAAGCTAAGCTAAAGAAGAATATTATTGGCGATATAAGAGAGCAAAACGTTGTTAAAGGGAAGAGACTTAAAGAACGTCTAAAGGCCTACGCAGGTTTCTTAACTAATGTTACTAAGGACAAGAGCCTTCCGGCTTAAAGAGTAGCCTTTAATATAGGGCTTACCTTTTACTAAAAGCTACATCGCGACTAGCTCCTACCGCCGCCTAGGAACTAAAAGGAGCTTTAAAGATATTAATATAAGAAAGAATTCGTGGCTACTGCTTAGAAGAAGTTCACTAACCTTTAAAATAAAGAAACGTTTAAGGTTATTAAGGAGACGATCGATATTAAACCCATACCTATTATCTAGACATTTACCTATAAAACTAATACCAATGGCTATCTAACAAAATTTAAAGCCTGCCTTTACGTACGAGGTAATTTACAAGAGTTAGTATATAAGGATACCTATGCCGCAACACTGGCAGTAAGATCGTTTAGAGCACTAATGGCTATTGTTATAATATTTAACCTAGACTACTAGTAAGGTAACGCCGTTAACGCATTTATAAACAGCCCAATTAACGAGGTCGTTTATATTAAGAGCCTAGATAGATTTATAATTAAGGGTAAGTGCCTACTACTTTATAGAGCGCTCTACGGATTACAATAATTACCTTTGCTATAGTACGGTAACTTAACGACAATATTTAAAAAGGAAGGCTTAAAGCCAGTGGCGGAGGAGCCTTACCTATATTACAATGATTAGCTAATAGTCTTTTTCTACGTTAACGATATTATAGCCACCTACTAAAAGAGAGACCTCCTTAAGCTTAAGACCTTTAAGAAGCACCTTATAAAAAGGTACAAAATAAAGGACCTAGGTGACCTCACCTAGTTCTTAAGAATTTAAATTATCCGTAATAGAAAGAATAGAAAGCTCTAGCTTAGCTAGGATTCCTATATTAATAAAATCGCGATAAGCTTTAAAGTTAAAGATTATTGTAAGATATATATACTAATGGGTATTAAGAAACTTAAGCCTAATCTAGAGTAAGCCTTTAAGTAGGATACCTACGCCTATTAGAGGAAAGTCGGATCTATGCTCTATATAGCTAATATTACTTATTTAAATATAGTAAGAACAGCAAGTAAGCTATTAGAATTCTTATAAAATCCGTTACCAGTTTATAACGCAGCTACTATAAGGGCAATTGCCTACCTTAATTAAACCAAGACTCTTGCGATTAAGTACTTAAAGGAGAATATAATAAACCAGATCTTCGCAAGNGNAAGNAANNNNTNNTTTAGNNANNATCTAGTAAGTAGAAANAGNATAGAAGGCTATCTATTTACCTTATTTAGGAGACTAATTAACTGGTGATCTATAAAGCAGAAGTTAGTAATAAAATTAAATACGGAAGTAAAGCTTCTAGCCCTATTACATGCAGCTACTGAGTTAATTTAGTAGCAGCGATTCTTTAAAGAAATTAGATTTAACCCTAATAAGAAGTAAATAATATATTATAATAACCTATAGACTATTTAACTACTAACTAAAAGTAACGCGGAGCTTAACACTAAGCTTTAATATATTAATATTTATTACTACTAGCTCCGCCAGAAAGTTTATAAAGAAAGTATTAATATTAAATAGGTGCCTACTGCGGATATAATAGCAGACGGCCTAATAAAGGCTCTACCTTATTAAAAGCATAAAATATTCGTTTAGTAATTAAACCTTATTAATATTAAGGATCTAATTTAATTTAATTTAAATAATATTTAGGCAAGGTAAATATATAGAGGATTTCCTTTAACTTAACACTAAATTGCTATTATAACTTTTTAGTATTTCTACAGCAGCCCAGAAGGCTCTGTGCAGCTAGGGGGGTATATTAACCTAAATCAAAGTTCCTTACTACTACTCTAGTCTTTAACGAAAACTCCCCTTACCAAGATCTATTTCCGTCTTTGGACCTAAGCAACCTCCGCTTTAACCTAAGCCGAGGGTAAGCAGCCCTGAGCCGAAACTGAGCAACCCTGAGCATGCCCTGAGTGTGTAAGGAGGGGCCCAGTTCCGGGCCCTCGGGCCCCAAATTTGGAATCGGCTAAACATGCCTAATACTGTCTTGAACTAAAGTTTCGGCCGAGACTGCTGTCTGGACTTAGCCACCTCCAATTCTTGAAGTCATCACTGGCGTATTCACGCTCATCGCAACTAAATTAACGACTTTAACTCAACTTCTATCCGGCTTTAGATTCCTATGTTGACTTCCAACTAATAATTGTATTAGGTTTCCTGTTATATCTACTACTTGCAACTATAAAACGTAAGGCAATTAACCTAAACCCGCTTCACCTAGTAGAAACCTGATAGCGACCTAGACTTTATGCTAACGCTAGTCAGTACAGTACAAGGGGCTAAATTAAATAGTTTAGGCCTTTATAAGTTGACCTGAGAGAATATATTTATATAGATATAGCCTAATAGGAAATAAGGAAGTTAATTAAATATATTAGACTGCATAGTACTGGCATATAGGGTATAAATTAGTGAAAAGTAAACTAGTTGGATAGTGCGAGCTAGGTTTGGCCTAAACTATATAGAGTATTATATAAACACAGCCTAACTAAGAGCAGAGGGGTTATATTAGTAGGCTTTATTATTTAACCAAGTGGGGTAGCTATATACTAGCATGGGTAAAGACTAAGGAGCTGGATAAAAAAGTGCTAATATTAACTAGGTGGCAAAGTAGTACAAAGCAGCATAAAGTAGAAGTAGGTATAGCTTTAGAGAGTATAAAGAGCTACAATAATATTTATAAATTAAATAAGGTTAGCAGTATTATATAAAAACGGCCCAATATAAAAAAGAGGGACTGGATTGAACAGTGTAAGCGTTTATAAGTAGACTAGATTAGATATACCTAAAGTTAGTTAAGTAAAATAAATTTATACCAATGTAAATAACAGCTAATAGTAGGGTTAGATATAATAAAAAGTGGCATTTTAAGGCTACTTCTAGCATAAAGCCTAAGGGAATAAAGCCGGCTTATATATATAGTTTCAATTACAAATGTCAAAGGTAGAGTTAATTAGCTATAGTCTCTAAAAGTTTATCTATTTAGGCAACCTTGTATAAGTATATGGGATAAAAGCACAGAATCTAACTAGATTGTATAATAGTGGTACTCCTTAAATAGGGCAAGATTTTTGAGAAGTAGGGAGTATTTAGATATTATTGGACAAAGCTTAACTACTAGCAAATCTAGTACTTTTAAAAGAAATATAGCTGTAGTTTAGTAAAGTAAAAGGCAGCATTAGGCGAGTGGCTTATTTTAATATCACTAAATAAAGGGAAAATCTAGCTAATATATAGGTATATTATAATTTAGGTTACTAGACAGAGGAGGCAATGAATAGAGATATTGGGTATTAGACACTGGCTAAATAAAATACTATTGATAATTGAGTAAACAAAGTGTTGGTGTCACTATATTAGGAAATAAAAGGTTCCTTTTTAGGCAAAACGCCTCGCTTTTTAACTATAGCTTTGCTAAGACTGCCCTTTAACCTTATTTATATAGAGCCTTTCTCTTAATACTTTTCCTCTTATCCTTTATTTTCCCTTCCTCTTAATACTGTGTTTTCTCTTTTTTTTTACTACTAGTCCTTAGTATAGTTGTATTAAAGTACTTCTACTATCCTTTTAGTACTTATATATATGCAAGTCTAGCCCTGTTACGGAACCCCACCGTAGGGGCCTCTATAGGAGAGCCCCGTGCTCTCGCGTACACCTCGCGTACAGCTTACGTCAGCTACGCGTAGGTATATCACCTCCTTACGCCCTCGACCCTTACGATCGATCGCGCAACGTCTTGTAGACTCCTCTAATACATACGCTTTATAGCCACTGCCCTCGTCCTATGACATTACGTTGCGCCTTTTTACTACTAACGCTTAGCCTACGACCAATTCTACATCTCTGTAATACTGCAGGCGCTGCCAGAAGCAGCGTGTCTATAAGTTACCTTACTTTATACTTCTAAGGAACCTATAATAGTAAGACAATATTCCTTACTAGCTATTATATTAAACCTAAAGAATAATCTAATACATATACTTAACCTACAACGCCAATCAATCCTAGGAGAATTTAATTTATTAGCCCTAGCCTTAATGCAAGGCAGTATTGCCAGGGTGTACGGTAGGGAGCAGGCAAGCCAAGCATGAGTCACATAGGGAGTCGATAGAAGAGGACGATATGGTAATAAGGGTAGGCAATAACCTGAGTACAGAGACAAACCGATGAGGAGGGAAGGGCTGCAAGCCCGAAGAGCTTATAAGGGGTGGCCAAGGCCTAGCCGAAGGCTAGCCTTAGCAGCCCCTGAGAGCTCCCGGGATGTAGCCGAGTAAGGGACCAAAAGTACCCTTACACTTAACCCCTAAGGAAATAAACACTAATAATGTCTTATCTTTTATTAACTATATAACTACGGACAAGTAAGCGGAAGGGCTACTACCTATTAAAATTAAAATACGAGACGCCGAGACGTTTGTAAAAATAGTAGTACGAAAACCTAATAAATACTACCACCTTTTATAGAACTACTACCTAAAGCTTATACGAGCTAAGATGCGTACTACTTAAGATCGCGATATTATCTAAGACCTATAAGCCTGTAAGGCGCTCGCCGACAACACGTGTTAAGAAACTAAAGATAACCTCTGCGTGTCCGAACGCGACGTCTAATAGTTAAAGAAGGCTAAGATTATACTTATTGCTATAGTTACTAAAAGAGAGGGCATAATTAAATACCTATAATCTTAGCTTAATAAGTATATTTATAATAACGCTAGACACCTTTTTACTGTATATAACGCCACTTAAGTCTCTATACCCTTGGCAACCTTACCTACTTAACGCTTAACGGAGGGTTAGTGCTAAGCAGCTCTACCTAATAAAAACCCCTACCAGAGCAGCCATAATAAAAGCCATAATAATTAAACCTAAGCCGCTACTATAAGGTCTAATGCACGTTACCCTAATCCCCTAATCTTTTAGGGAGACCGTAAGGAATATAGCTACTAAAAAATGTAAATCCGCGAGAAACTAACTTAGAGCGCCTGCCTTTTCCCTACGGAAGACACTAAGATTGGCTATATTATTAGGCGAACAAAGGGTATACTATTTAATAGACTCTTTGCCTAATAGGAGACTAATAACCCCTAGAAATAGTAGTCCTACTAAAAAGTCCTTAATAATCTTAACCTAATATACCGTAACTATAACCTACTAGCCACTAACTAAGCTAAACTATATACTCTAAAGATAAGCCCTACTAAATTATTTAATAAGTTTTATATTAAATTCTAGGAATACACCGGAGCCTTTACCTAAGATAATACTAAAGACTAAGAAGATCTTCTTAAAAAAGTCACTTACCGCCTTAGTTACGCAGCCGCTAGTTACAACTATAATAATGTTTATAATATAGTAGCAGCCCTATAGAAGATTAAATAATAACTAAATTAGATTGCTACTGCTAACCCTTACCTAAAGACCTCCCTATAGAAGCCCTCTAGACCTACTAAACCTATATATACTAAGCCACCGACGCCTACTACCTTAAATACCACTAGAGCTAATATTAACCTCTCTATACTAACCTTTCCGCAAAAACTCCTAAATAGAAAGCGTAAGCTACTCCGGAGACTAGGACGCTGCTATAGATGCCGTTAAAAAGGCTATTATCGCGATAACCTAAACTACTTAATAGCTAGGTTTAGTAGCTGCCGCCTAATACCTAACCTAATACCCTAAATACTAAATACGTTGCTATGCGTCGTTACTGTCACGGCTCAAACAAATGCCTCTAAACCGAAGCTTGAACGAATGCTGTATTACAAAGATACTAAGCTAAAGAGAAGGAAAAGGGGTCACTAGGACCAATATAAACAAATATGTAGGGTAAGCCGCCAAGGCGCTAGCTTTAAGCGGGCTAATCGCAGGTTGGCAGAATATGGCAGAATTTGGCAGGTAACGTGCGATAGCGCCGTTACATCACCCCCCTCTTTAAAAGAAAGCCTGCCCTTAGGGCTTAGTTAGAAAAAATAGGGTAGCATTAGGCTTATAAATATAGGATTACAAAAATATAAGATGAGGAGATAAAGGGGATACGAGTCCGTCCTAACTAAGTACAAAGGGCGATTATGGGCTAAGTGGAAGCACTAGGCCAGAAAAAGTAGCCGCTAAAAGTCTTAGCACGGATCTAACTAATTAGACAACTTCAACCGGCGGTCGAAGTTCCTAGACATCTGAAATTTTACGGTACTGGCAGAAAACGGCAGAATATGGCAGAATTTGGCAGACAGCTATATTAGGGCTTTAGGGCGTTTTTATCCCTATATTCTTCCGGTAACTTATCATCTTTATTATGCTAGCATTCCATCTATTCGTCTAGGTACTTCGGGGGTCCAGGCGCATTAGGGTATTAGTTATAGAATTCTTTAAGCTTCTAGGGGCAGCCTATAAAGTTCCACGTAGGGTACTAGGTTAGGTTAGGATCGTAGCCCTTCTATTAGACACGGTATTTTAGCGCTCCCCATACTATCTTGTAGGCTAGTATTTTATTAACCTCCCATTTATTATTACCATTTACTTAAACTGGTAGGGGAGGCTTATTCTTTTGTCCAGGCAATAGGTTATTTATAGCTTTCTATAACTTATCTGGCGAGAAGATAGGGTAAACCCTAATTAAGTCTGGGAGCTTTATTTTATATAAGTTGCCTATCTTCTTAAGAACCTTATACAGTTCTGCTATCTAGTAGTCCAGCTTACAGCTAGGTCGTTCGGTCCTCTAATTCCTTATTATAACCTAAACTATATCGCTAGGGGCAAAATCAGGCTCTTGACGGTGTTTATTTGCCTGCTATTCTATTGACCTTTAAGCTTTTTCTAGGTTCTCACGGGCTACCGTCTAGGCCTCCTCCAATTGTTTAGCGTACTGTTAGGCCTTAGTATAGAATAGCTTCTCTTATATAGTTTAGGGTTTTTTTAGCCTTTTTTAGTTAAAGCTTGTGTGGGGTAAGTATCCTATTTCTAGCTAAATTGGGGCAAACCCTATGGAGTTATAGGGTAGGGTTACTTGCGCGTAGTCTATTAAGGGTAGTAATTTAAACTAGTTATCCTGGAAATAGTTAATAAAGGGCCTAAGCCTCTAGTCTAGGTACTAATTTACGATCTCTGTCTAACCGTCTATTTAGGGGTAATAAGCCGTAGAAAGCTTTAGCTTAATGCCTAGGATCTAGGTAAACTTATTCTAAAAGGCTAATATAAACTATGGCCTATAATTAGACATAATAGTATCTAGTAGTCCGTAGATTTGGTAGACGTAATAGATATATAGCCGGGCTGCCTCTTTAGCATTAATGTTTTTATAATATAGAATTAAAAACAGGCGTTTACTAAAGCGGTTAACTATAACTATAACTATATTATATCCGTCACGGTCCCTAGGTAGTTTATAGAAGTTTATAAAGATATACTACTAAGGGCGCTCTAGTATCGGGAGTGGCTTAAGTAGTCCTAGGGTCTTATCCCGTGGGATTATAGCTCTCTAGCAGTCTTTGTAGTTCCGTATATATCAATTAATATCTATAACCATTCTCAGCTAGTAGTAGCGGCAGTTAATGATTTTACGGGTCTTATTCTTACTAGGGTGTGCTATAGAGACTTAGCAATAAGCTTCGCGGATTAGTTTAGTCCGTAGATTATTGATATTAGGGACTATAAGCCGCTCCTGGTATAGGAGCAATCCTTCCTTTGTCTTAAAATTAGGGTCTCCTTTTACGGCTTATTCGCGGAGGGCCCTTAGGGCGTTAGCCGTGCGGTTTATAGTTAGAAGGCGGTTAATTAGCCCTATTAGCTTATCTAAGGACTCCTCTATTAGTACTAGCTTGTTTTGCTAGGAGTCTAGCTCCTTAAGGATCCGTGGGTCGAGCTATTCTAGATAGAGGAGGGCGCGCGTCCGATATTGGGTCTTTAGCTTATCTTAGGGTCCTACATCTTATTCTCTTTAGGTTAGGGTATTAGCCTTAGAGTTTTGCTTACTAGAATAATATATAATTATAAAGAAGAATTAGGAGAGTATTTCGGCCTACTAGGCTTATTGCCCTATAAGCTGCTTTATAGTTATAAAGTACTCTAGGGCTTTATAATCTGTATATATCATAATCCGGGAGTTTATACCTTTGAGCTCTGCGCGCTATTAGGAGAGTAATTAAATAATAGCTAGCATTTCTTTATTATATACTTCGTAGTTACACTTAGCCGGGTTTATTGTCTTTAAGAAGAAAGCTATAAAGTACCATTTGCCGTCTAGATGTAACTGTAATAGGATTCCCGCTACGACCCTATTAGAGGCGTCTGTTTCTAGCATTAATTTAAGGTCCAGGTTATAGTGATAAAGGATTAAGAAAGAGATAAGCCGATCCTTTACCTCTTTAAAGGCCTCTATATAGCTATTATTAAAGACAAAAGGCGTGTTCTTCCTGGTTAGTTATATAAGAGGTTTTGCCATAATTCCGTAGTCACGGATAAACTAGCGGTAGAAATTACAAAAACTAAGGAAGGACTAGATTCCTTTTACTATATAAGGGGGCTTCTAGTTATGGATTACCTCTACCTTCTTAAGGTTAACCTTAATTCCTTCCATAGTTATAATAAACCTAAGGTATTTTATACGTTTTACCCTAAACTCGCATTTCTTAATATTAACTTATAAGCCCGCGTTCCGTAGCCTCTTTAGGACCTTCTTAACATGAACTTAATACTTAAGTTCGTTATCTAAGTATATAAAAATGTTATCTAGGTATGCCGTACAGAATTTGTTAAGGTAATTAAAAAGAACGTCATTTATATACCTTTAGTATATAGCCGGTCCGTTTATTAGTCTAAAAGGAAGAACTTTATATTTATAGGAACCATAGCGGGTACAGAACGTTGTTAAATCTTTAGATATAGGGTCTATCCTAATTTAGTAGAAAGCTTAGCGGATATTAAGTTTGGTAAAGATCTTTGCCTAGCTTAAATATATAAGGGTCTTATTAATTAAAGGAATAAAATACTAGTTCTTTTAAGTAATAGCATTTAGCTTCTAATGGTTAATACAAAAATAAAGGCCTCTATTAGGCTTTTTTACAAATAGGATAGGGGAAGTAAAAGAGACTTAACTTGGCTTAATAAACCCTTTATCTAGGTTATTAATCAAGTACTACTTTATTACTTTTAGCTTATCCGTTAATTAATGGTAGAGGGGGCTATAGCCTAGCGAGTTATTGGCCTCTAATTAAATCTTATAATTATATATCCGGTAGGGGGGTAACTTATCTAAGGCCGCCTTTAAGAATGCATCCTTATAGCCTATATAAATGGTAGAAAGGAGGCGTTTAACTAGTTCCTTATCGGTTTCCTTATCTGGCCTTTCCTCTCTATTATTAATAATTCGGTTAATCTCATATAGGCTCATTATAAAGACCTTATTATCCTTCCGGTATATATTAAAGTGGAACACTATAGCGCTAATTGCGGCAATATTTACGGTAGGGGGGTTAACTAATAATAGGGGCGTATATAACTTTAGGGACTTCTAGGGTATTGGCGTTATCGTTACTCCTTTTAGCTCCTATTACATCTTTTAGAGGTTATCCCTTATATCCTATTAATACGTTCTTTTCTATAACGGTTAGATCTATGCGATTTAGACGTTATTTATATTATTATCTGTCCCGCTTCTGTACGTAGAGTCCTCTTTAAATATAGCGCTTTAGGAGAGTATCTTTGTTGGTATAGAGTTCTTTCCAGCTTCGCGGCGGGCGTCCTTTTAGGTAAAGGCTAGGTCATAGGCCCGGACATCCTACTAGTAGGTAGGGTTACCCCTTACGGCTAGTATCTTGCGGTTGGTTTGGATCTCCCTAATAAAGGAGGGCAACCTTAGTCTATCCTCTAGCTAGACAAACCATCCTTTTTATACGTTTAACCAAATATTAAAATAGAATATCTATTTTTATCTAAGGATTATATTATGGGACCCTAGGTCTAGGATATAAAAGGGGATGCCGTATTGGCGTTGTCCATTAAGAGTAATATATAACTTTAAGACGTAGGTAACAGGCTAACCGGCTTAGCCGTTATAGCCCTTTACCTAAACAGGCTTCTCTAGTTAGATAGCTTCTGCATTTAGAAACTTGGCAACATTATTTATATAGGCAGTATTTATAAAGGCAAAGCTATTTGCTCCAGTATTAATAAGGGCGGTTATATTAACTCTATATCTATTTTAAGATACTATATATAAAACCGTAAAATGCTTTCCACCCATTAACTAACTAAGATTAATCTCTTTAAGATCAATAGGGTACCCTAGGGGGGAGTCTTTCCCTAGGGTTCTTCTTTTCCTAACTTATTGGACGTTTCTCCTTCCTCCATCTCCTTAATATCGCCTATATCCTTTAGCTCCAGGCAGGACGAAACAAAGTGACCTTACTTATTGTAGTTAAAGCATATAGCCAAGGCAGGGTTAATTAGAGTATTACGGCGAATACTAGTTAATGGCGTGGTACGTAGCTAGTTAGGCGAGGCTCGCCGGTACGTAGTTATAACCGCCTTTGGTATAAGAGTAGTTATAACTTATCTTCCTGCTCTAGCTTCTATAGGTATAGCTGGCGAGTTCTGATCGTTACAGAGTTGCTTTTACTAATTAGGGCGGGCGTTAATCCGCTTTAGTTCTAAGTCTAATAATAGGCAATAAGCTATAAGTCTTTCGTGGGTTAGTAGGTTATCTAAGGTTATAGTAATCTTTTTTTATAGCTAGATTATTAGCTTATCGTATAGGTCTAATCGGTAGTTCTTAAGGGGAACCTAGCCTTCTCCTGCAAGGTATAGGAATTAAGTCTAAAATTTAGCAAAGGGTTGGTTTAGTTTTATTATTAGGTAATTATAGTTATAACGGGCATCCTGTACTTTGTTCAGGTTAACATAAATAGCCGCTAGGTACTGTATTATCTTGTTAATAGATATAAATTAGATAGGGGAGTCGTCCTTAAACTTAGCTTAAAGGTACCGTTAGGCGTCCCTAGTAGTTCGACCAAAGAGGTAGAGCATTTTGGCTTCTTTGGAAAGGAAATAGTTATAGTTAACGCGGAGCTTTCCTCGTACTTAAATCCTCTAATTCTTAAAAGTAGGGTCTATCTTATCGGACAATAGTAGGGGGTTAGGGAGCTTAACGGACTTTAATTGCTTCGTTATTATATCCATACTCCCTAGTATATCGCATTTAGTAGAGTAAATAGGTCGGCTAGGGCTTTAAGAAGGGGAAGCTGGGCTATTTTATAGGGCCGTAAGGCTTTCTAGGATCTCTTATAGGGTCTCTTGTATATTTCTTGCTTTAAGACAATTGGCTTCCTGGCTGGCTGTAAGGGCGCGAATCTGCTCGCGTATGTCTACGATATTATTATTGTCTTCGATTTCTGATCCTAATTAGATCTTAGGTTTCTCTTAGGTAGAGGCAGCTCTCTTAAATAAGCTTACTTTAGGTGCCATCGTTAGCTTCCTAAGGTTTATTGGTATTGTACGCTTTAGTTTTAATTCCGGGGGTATAGGTCCAGTCCTGTCTGGCTTATAAGGTAGGATATTATCTAGGCCTTCCTAGGTAATATAGAGTTGTTTTAGTGTCTAAGTATAGCGCGTTAATGCGTCGTTACAGACGAAGTTTCTTTAGAGTGGGATATTATTGAGGCCTTCCCAGGCAAGGTAGGGAGAGCTTAGTATAATGTCACGGCTTAAATAAATGCCTCTAAACCGAAGCTTAAACGAATACTGTATTACAAAGATACTAAGCTAAAGAGAAGAAAAAGGGGTCGCTAGGACCGATGTAAATAAATATATAGGGTGAGCCGCCAAGGCGCTAGCTTTAGGCGGGCTAATCGCAGGTCGGCAGAATATGGTAGAATTTGGCAGGTAACGTGCGATAGCGCCGTTATAGTTACCGTATAAGATAAAGACGTAGTAATAGTGGTAGAGTTAAATACGGAAACGGAAAACGCTAAGTCCTAGCCCTAAGTCGTAGGTTGGAATGCCCTAAAGATAAAGGGATCTATATATTGGCCTGCTTAATAGATAACTTAGTAAAGATAAATAAACGGAAATAGATAGTTTTACCTATAATAGGAACTACTACTAAAAAACAATATAAAAGCCATTCTATAATTAATTGCGGAGCTATAGATAAATTTATAGATACCTAATTTATGCGTACTTATAACCTATCTACCTTACCCCTTACTAAAGCCCGCGCCCTATAACTCGCTAACGGTAGTTATACTATATAAAAGATTACCTATATAGTATAACTCTACCTAGATATAAATAGGCACTAGGAAGAACTCTAGGCCTATATTATACTACTTACTAACTACCCTATTATTCTTAGAATAAACTGGCTTAAATAACACAACCCCGCTATTAACTGGAAAAAGAGAGAAGTAACCTTTAACTTTAAATACTGTAGAGAGACTTACCTAGGGCACAGCCTAGCCACTTTTATTTACTCCCCAGGATATTAACCTAAAAAACCCCTTATTACCCTACTTACGACTAACTGCTACTATGTAAGCGCTGCAGCCTTCTACCGTATAGCACGTAGAAAAGATTAGACCGTCGCTGTAGCTTTTTAATTACGATTATATAAGCTTAATAAAGAATAGGACTATGTCCTCTATAGTAATAGGATAGATATAGTTAACCTTTTAGGAAATAATGCCCCCGTAAAACTCTACGGACATTTACCTTTAGACTTTAAGAAATTTATAAAGCTTAAAAAAGGATTTACCAATAAGGAACTCTGTAAGCTCCTCCCTAAGAGGTACTATAACTTTATTAATATATACTTATAAAAGGGCGTANATANNCTNNNCNTANATTAACCNAATAACTATNCNATTAATATTAAATAANGAAAAANGNTACCNTATAAGAGANNCTACCTAATATTAAAAGACAAACTTCTAGTTATTAAAAAGTATATTAACGAGCACCTTGATAAAAGGATTTATTTATCCTAGTATATCCCTAGCAGCCGCCCCTATCCTCCTTACTAAGAAGCTAGGAGGAGGTATTTAATTCTATATTAACTATAGAGGACTTAACGCTATTATAATTAAGAACTAATACCCTATACCGCTTATATATAAGACTCTTAAGCGGCTTAACTAAGCCAAAATCTATACTAAGCTTAATATTATTGCCGCCTTTAACTACCTCTAAATATGGGAGGGTAATGAATAGAAAACCGTATTTGCATTACGCTTTAGCCAATTTAAATATACTATTATACCCTTTAGCGTATATAATAGCCCAGGCAGCTTTTAAAGCTATATTAATAACGCCTTATAGGACTACCTTAACAACTTCTGCTCTACGTACCTAGATAATATACTTATTTATAATAATAACCCTTTTAAGTATACCAAGCACGTTTAAAAGGTCCTATAGCGCCTTAGGGACGTAGGACTTTATATTAATCTAAAGAAGTGCGAATTCTTAGTTATAGAAGTAAAATACCTTAAACTAATTATTACTACTAAAGGTGTCTATATAAACCCTAAGAAGGTATATATAATTACTAAATAGCAAACCCCTAACTGTATTAAAGACGTATAAGCCTTCCTTGGCTTCGCCAACTTTTATTAAAAATTCATATATAACTTCTTAGGTGTTATAGCACCACTTATAGCAATAATGTAAATGAAGGGCCTTTCTGTAAAAGGAAGAAAAATATATTTATATTTTATCTAGACGCCTAAATGTGAGAAGGCATTCTAAGACTTTAAAGATGCTTTTACTAAAGCACCTATCCTAGCTTACTTTATACTAGGACGATAACTCTATTTTAAGACTAATTCCTTAAACTATGTTAACGCAGGCGTCCTTTCCTAAATAGGTAATAACGGTTTCCTCTACCTAGTCGTATTCTACTCGTCTAAGCTTATACTATAAAAATGTAACTATAAGATTTATAATAAGGAACTTCTTGTAATTATATAAGCGTTTAAGAAATTCTAGCTAAAACTCTTCTTAGTAGAACCTAACTAGCTAACTAAAGTCCTTACGGATTATTGTAACCTTAAGTACTTTATAACTATAAAATAGCTAAACTAACGCTAAGCACGCTAAAACGAGTTCCTCTCTAGTTTTAACTTTAAAATTGTATATAGGCTAGGAGTATAAGGTACTAAGCCTAATAGCCTAATACGCCGCTTATAAGATCTTCCTTAGTTTAAAAATGACCCCTATAACTAGTTCTAATAATAGACAATCCTAAAAGCATGGAATTTAGCCCTAGGTATGCTACCTATAATAGAGCTAACTATATCTTAGCTCTATACTATAGAACTAAAATTACCTCCCGAAATTAATGAGCTTATTACTATAGTATATAACACCTTTGTTAACCTATTACTATATTAACTTATTACCGTAAAGACCGCTAGCGCCTATACGCTGCCGACTAACCTCTAAAGCTTAGGCTAGATTAATATAGCAGCCTTAAAGGTAAAAGAAAATAGGCTCTATTATAGAGGCCGTCTATTTGTCCCTAACTTAGAAAATTTACAACGGCAACTAATTTAAATAGCCTATAACCTCTAATTAAGCGGCTACCTAGGCAGAGAAGGAACCTATAAGCTTCTTAGCCGATACTACTTTTGGCCTAAAATAATAGACTTGGTTAAACGCTTTATAGGCGCCTACTATAGTTATAAGCGCGCTAAAGCCTTTAATATAAAGTACTAAGAACTACTATACCCTTTACTAGTACCTATATCATAATAAGTAGATATCGCTATAGATTTTGTTGTTAACCTATTACCCTATAAACGACACGGCCGTACCTATAAGAATATCCTTATAATAATATACCAACTTATAAAAGAGCGCCACTATGTCCTAACCGAAGGCGTAGCCGTTAGCGACGTTACTAACGCCTTTTTTTGTAAAATTTACCGACTATATGGGTTACCTAACTTAATTACGTCCGACTAAGGCATATAGTTTAGCTCTAATATATAGAGATAAATCTGCTAACGCCTTAGTATCTCTATTAAGATATCTATATCCTTTTACTATAAAACTGCTGGGTAACCGGAAAACGCTAATACTAGTATAAAAGCATACCTACGATAGGTAGTTGCCTATAGTTAAAATAACTGGGTGGATTACCTTCTACTAGGTAAATTTATAGCGAATAACTATATCTTAACTACTATAGGACTTACCCCGTTCTTCGCGAATAAGGGATATTACCCCTAATCCGGTATAGAACTACTAAAACCTATTAATAAGAAACTGCTATATAAAAAACGCCTTAAGATGCTACTTACTAACTAGTATATAGACCGTATAAAAAATCTACTTAACTACTGTAAGGGAGAAATGGCCTAGGCTTAAGTAAAGTAGGCCTACTTCGCTAACTGTTATAAAACACCGCTACCGGAGATGCGTGTTGGCGACTAGGTATGGCTAAATATACATAATATTTCTACGTAAAGGCCTATAAAGTTACTTAATTATAAGAACCTTAGCCCCTATTTAATTAAATAAGTTATTAATAGGGGAGCCGTATACGAGCTAGAGCTCCTACTTACCCTAGCCACCCGCGGGATATAGCCTGTATTTTACCTATAGCTACTATACCTTTACTAGCCTAACTACTTACTAGGACAGATATAGCCTAAACCCCTACTAGTACTAATTTAAGATAAGAACGAAGACGAGAACTATAAAGAGTGGACTATTAAACAAATTATTAACTCTAAATACTTTAGCAAAGGTAGAGGACAACGGCTCTACTACAGAGCTATCTATATAGGATTTAATATAGATTAGCTAGAATGGCAACTATAGAAAGACTTTAAAAATGTAAAGGACCTAATTAGCGACTTCTACTACGCGAACCTACAGAAACTGGGCCTAAGTAGAGATTTTATACCTAATTCTCTATAGGAGCCCTTATAGAGTTAAACTGTTATATATTGCCATATAAGGGTAAATTACCATTAGATTACCGTAAGTTGCTATTATATAACGGCAAAGTACGATTATATAACCGGAATATTGTTAAGATATCCAGGAACTTTAACCAGCAGTTAAAGTTATCTAATTGGTTGGATTTCTAGGTGCTAAGCCTTATTATATAACATTATTTTAAGCCTTTAGCGATACCCCTTTTTTTCTTCTCTATACCCTAAGCGTTCCTCCTATATATATATAGTAACCACAGCGTCGCCAGAGCTCCGCCTCTATAAGAGGGGGAGTAGTGTTACGGAACCCCACCATAGGGGCCTCTATAGGAGAGCCCCGTGCTCTTACGTACACCTCGCGTACAGCTTACGTCAGCTACGCGTAGGTATATCACCTCTTTACGCCCTTGACCCTTACGATCGATCGCGTAATATCTTGTAGACTCCTTTAATATATACGCTTTGTAGCCACTGCCCCCGTCCCGTGATAAGCCTACTTATTTCTTTTTATTCTTTATATTTTAGACGAATAATTAATATAGTTAACTATGGCCTTTCTAATAGGTAAGTCTCTATTTTATAGTAATATATAAATAGTCTTCTCTCTTAATTTTAGCCTTTAGTGTTAATAGCTTTAGTATTACCTCTGTCCACTAAGTATACTAATATTTTCATAATTCTATTCTTTTTCTTTTATACAATAATGCTAGTCCGTAGTTATCCTATAAAAAGGGGTTAGAAATTCTGTAGTTACTAGTTATATTAATGCTATTATTTTATTTTATTTTATTTGTATTCCCTCCTTAGCTAAAAAGGAATAGGCGTGTTAATAGCTAAAGTTACCTATATTACAACTAGTATACCTACTAGTCTTAGTGGGAAAATAGCTAAAAGTTATTAATTTAAGTAACTACACTATACAGGGCTGTATTAGGTATTATTTAAACATATATTATATAGAGCATTGCTTAAATAGCCATGCATACTTGCTTAGTAATATAGTTATATAGTTATATACGGAAGTACAGGATACTTCTAAGTACTAGTAATTAGGCTAGGTATATAGTAATAGAAATAGTAAAATGCCGGGGTTAATCACTGTAATTATTATAGAGTATTCGCCCAATAGATTAACTCTTTTATATTCTAAGATTTAGAGGTAAGGACTACGGTCTTTAAATATATAAACTCCTCTATAGTAAAGTTCGATACGTTAGTGAAATTAAATATATTAATATATTATATACTAAACTTCATATACATTCCTACGTACTAAGTTCCATTATATAACTCGGCTACCCTTTATTCTATAGTTCTACTAATTCCATTAGCTCTATATCCTATATATTGATAATTAACTCATTTAAGTCTCTTCTTAGTAGTTTTACTACTGTTATTATAAAATCTATAACACCCACTCCTTTTTTTATTATCCTTAAAGACATCTCTAATCTCTAAGTTATTAATTAGAGGTGTACTATATCCTAATTTAATTTAATAACCTTCCTTATTCCTAATGCCTCCTATTAAATCTTTAGTATTTAAGTGTTATACTTATACTATTACACTAATTCTTTTATTTAATAAAATTATGCCTTTCTATTCTTGTTATACTAAAAAAAAAACTAGTTTATATTGTGATTGTAGCTCTTATTAATTGCTAACTATTTTCCTGCATTAAGTGTATAAAATTAAATATATATTTATCTTATGATATTAAATTAGTGTCTAATGCTAAGTATATATTTCTTACACGTTTTTATAACCTTTAAAGTTTATAACTTTTTTTATCTAATTTCTTGTAGGGTCTTGTGTTTAATCTATAGCTAAAAGGCTTAATAATAAGTTTTAGCAAGCCTTAGATAAATTATATTATACCAAGAAGCTTAAATAAAAAGTTTAACTAATTAAACAATAAGCCTATAACGCCTGTTTAAACGCCTCCACCTAGTTACTCTATCTTAAAAAGGTTTATAAAAAAAATGTAATCTAAAGAATACTATCTAGTAGAATAAGGTTTTTATAAACTTGAGGCAAATAAAACGAAAGAGTTAAGTAGCTTAAAGGCAGAGTTATTAGCTATATTAGTGGCTTATTAGTCGCCTTTAACTAACTTATTTGTTTTTAACTTTTCTTTTTTAATATTATCTAATATAATCTATAATAATACTCCTATACCTTTTCTGTAAAATACTTTAAATTCTTTTCTAGTTCCTATATAGTTTTTTGGTATTTGTTTTATTCTTGTCTTTTTATATATTTTGCTTATATATTAATAGTTTATAATTTTTATATACTAGTTCTAGTATAGTAATATAATATACTAAATGAATTTTTATCTTTAATAGTAAGTCTAACCTATAGCTAACTTCTATAACTTTATTAATAATTTTAAACAATCCTATCTTAATATGTTTTAACTTTTTACTAAATTATTTACTCTTGAAATTTTTGGTTAGTAGGTAGACTTTATCTCCCCTTTAAAATCTGGGTTTTTAAAGATTTTTTAATTATAGTACTTTTTTATTTTTTTTAAATACTAGCTTTGCTAATTTATAGAGATTTTTATCTTGCTATATAAGCTTCTCTATTTTTTTAGCTGTTTTATTTATCTTTTTAGCTTATTATAGTGTAAATAATGTCCTTAGTTTTTAACTATAGTTTACTTTAAACAGTAATATTTCTAGTTTTTTTTATGGTATAGCGTTGTATATAAACTATATAATTAATAATAATGCTACCTAATTATTCTATATATAGTTGATATAATATTTAAGGTACTATTTTAATATTTAGTTTAATTTTTCTATTTATCTATCTAAGGGTAATATGCTATTAAAATTACTACTTTAATTTTTTGTTCTGCTATAAAAACCTTTTAAACCAATATTACAAATCTTGTGTCTTTATTTAATATAATTTTTACTAATACTCTATGTTTTAAAAACACTTCCTTTATATAAATCTGTGTTATATTTTCTGCTAAAATCTCTTCTATATATATAATAATAAAGTATCCTTATTTAATAAACTTGTCTATTATTATAAATATTATATTATATTCCTATCCTATAATAGGGTCTTTTAACTTTAGTAACTTAACTATAAAGTTTTATAATATGACTTCTTATAGTCTACTTGCTAACTTAACTAATTATAATAATTTATATAGCTTGTATCTATTTAATTTATTTCTTTAGTTATTTTGTTGTTAGAGAAACTGCATTAGGAAATAGAGGCTTCTTTTACAGGCAAGGCGCCCTCGCTTGTTAACCCCGGCTAAGCCAAGACTGCCTCTCGACCTCAACCATAAAAGGCCATTTCTCTCGCTGCTTTTCCTTTATCCTCTATCTTTCCTTTCTCCTAACACTACGCCTCCTCCTCTTCTTACTGCTAGTTCCTGGCACGGTCGCATTAAGGCATTTCTGCCGTCCCCTTAGCGCTTATGCGTATATAAGTCCAGCCCACTTATTCCTTTATTCCCCTATATCTTAGACTAATAATAATGCAGTTAATTACAGCCCTTCTAATAGGTAACTCTCTTCTATAATAATATATAGATAGTTATAGCCTCCTTTCCTAATTACCACCTCTAGTGCTAGTAACTTTAATTATTATTAAGATCTTTTAGCGCTACTTTTGTCCGCTAAACGCGAACATGCCCTTATAATCCTATTCTCTCTCTTACGCTCTCTCTGCTTTGGCCTCCTAAATAACACTAACCTATAACCGTCCCATAGGAAGGGGGTTAGGGGAATTCCGCAGTTACCAGCCGCGTTAGCACTATCGTCTTATTTAACTCTACCGCATATCTCCTTCTAGGGTAGGGAGGGATAGGTATGCCGCATTACCCCCCTTAAGGGCTTAAGCGAGCTTATGTCGCACTCGTTTTAGCTAACCTACGTACTATTTTCTTTCCTAGGATATACTATTAGTTAGACGGCCCGCTTTAGCGTTTACTAATAGCTAAAGCCACCTATATTACGACCGGTACGCCCGCTAGGCTACCTAGCGGAAAAGCAGCCAGACATCGCTAATTTGAGCGACTACCCCGTACGGGGCTGTGTTAGGCATTATTCGAACGGACATTACACTAAGCGTTGCCTAGATAGCCATATATGCCTGCCTAGCAGTATAGTTATATTATTACGGATATTTCGGAGACGCCGTTTAATCTGCTAGTTTAGGACTAAGGGGCTATCAGCTCTGCCTAACTGCTTAACGGTAGAGTAGTAAAGGATTAACGATTTAGGCTCCTAAGTCATAGGGCTATGGTAGAAACCACCTAGATTAAAATTGGAAGGTTGTAGCTTTTAGGTGTATAATGGATTAGCGGCACAGCGGCACGACTGCGAAGGAATCTCTAACACTAGCCAGCTATGTTAGGCGGGCGAGCATTATGCAGCACCTTATGCAGCACCCTATATAGTCCTTTACCTAGCGCATTTATGCATCTATATATAATTACCGTGCGAGCGGCAGGCGTATCTATTACTAGGCTATTAGCATTAGAGAGCCCCGCCCGCCACTAATAAGGATACTACCTCCTTCCGTTATAGATAGCTTATAACGTGCACGCATAAGCGGAGCTTTATATCCTATTAATACGAGCGGCGTAGATTATTAGCTAGATCGGCATTATCGGGAAGTAAATAGACACGTTAGCACTGCCCTTTACTAAGGAAGAAGGGTGAAGAATTTACGCCACTAACCTCCTAATAAGGGGCTAGATGCGATGGCTGTGTTAGCTAAGCACGCTAGCTTAGACGGGCGGATATGGTTTAATCGCAATTTACTAAAGGTATTAATTAGGCGCTAGGAATTTAATCCCTTATAAACCTTTATACTCTATAAACGGCAGTCTACTCTAGTTTATGCTAGAGGCACGTATTAAGTAATTTAATTTAATAAGAAGCCCAGGCAAGGGGCGAGTGTTAGTGGCAAAGGGAGGACTAACGTGCACTTAAAAAGACCTGTAATTCCCCCTTAAAGCTTTCGAAAGGTATAAAGTAATAGCAACTCTAATAATAACAATATTAGCACTATCTTAATCTTTATTTCGTGTCCCTCCTAAAATTTCGCTTAATTATAACAATTTCTACACTAGTCCCCCCAGAAAATTAATAGCCTCGCCTTAGTATTGTGCAATTATAGCTTCTAAAAAAGGCGTAAGCAGCATACCTTAGACGAAGCATAAAATACCTCTTTTCCCCCCAAAAAGTTAAGAAGTATTGGAAGCTTAGGTAATAAACGGCACGTTACTCTACCTAGGGCCTTAGTTTAGAGATTCCGTCTAATAAAGCGCCTATAGACCCTATATATAATTACGAGAAAGCTTATAATAAGTATTATAAGGATCACGAGGACGACAAGGAAGATTTCTATAGGGATGGAAATGACAGTCAAGTCGCTGGAGGAAGTAGTTAACGTAATTATCCTAACAATTACCCTACCACTCTACCTCTTTCCCCAGCAGTTCTAAATATATAGTTTTAACAACTAGCAGTAAATCCAATAGTTATTAAAGACAATATAGCCAATCTAGACTCAGAAGCTAAGGGCGATAAAGCTAGTAACGCTAACAATAAAGCTGATAAAGCCAATAATTAAACAACACCTCGTGGATTAGGTATGCGCTTCCCCTTTTAATTTATAATGGCCTTATTTAATAATTAGTAGATAACGGAAATAATAATAGTAATAAGGATAATGAAGATAATAAGGAGCTGCCTTCGTTAGAAGCGCTAGAAGAGGAGATACGCATACCTATACACAATCGTACTACACCCTTAACGCTAGACGGCAATTAAACGGATAATTTAGCTAAGGGACGTCGCATTAGAACTGCTCCGCAGTTTAGGCAGAAGCTTAGGATATTAGTAGCTACCAGTTAAAAGTCTTTAGGAGCTAAGAAGTTAAAGAAGCGGAGGTCCAATTAGCTCGATTAATTAGATAACATTAATTATATCTCTAATACTTTTGTTACTAAGAGCGGCGAGAGCGTATAACCTAGGAAGTAATAAAGGTTACCTGCTTTCTAGAGGACCACGCCTTCTAGCTCTCCTACTCTTAGCCTTAACAATAGTAACGGTACTAAGGAGCGAGCGGTCTCTGCTACGCGGCCTACTAGCCCCTCCCCCTAGCACTATATGTCTCCTCGTAATACTAGACCACCAAAAGATAGGGCTAATAATAGTTGTAATTATATTCTAGATGATCTTATAAACGGCTTAGCTAAAGAAAGCGATAATAAGGATGGCGAGAATATTATAGACGAAGGTAAGGCCGAGAACTATAGCAACAGAAGTAATAACAGTGACGATACGGATGATGACGACTCTGGGGATAGTAACAGCAGTAATAGCAATAAGGGTAACGAGGCTTATGGGTATGTAGGGCAACGAGGATTGCTAACTCCTATTACTAGTTAATTAAAGATAAAGCATGCTACGAAGCATTATCTCCAGTAGTTTTACTATTTCCCTTTAATTTTATCCATGTATGCGTTTAACTAAAGCACTGCGCTTACTAGCAATTATTATAAGCGGGTTGCATCCCCTATATATAATTGCCTCCGTACCCAAAAACTGCTGCTAAGCCCCGCCTTTAGCTCTAACTCTAAAGCAATACTAGGAGCCGCCTTAAATGCTAATTCGGAAGAAATTTTAATCTAAGCAGCTTTTAGGCGCTAGAAAGACGGGTTGTATGCACTAGATATCCTTCCTTAACAATTTCCTTTACTATTTAACTTAGTTAAGCAGCCTTAGAAGCTAAAGCCCTAAGGGCTAAAGTTTAGAATAAAATTTACTAAAGAGGAAGATGCGCTACTTACTAATCTAAAAGAGAAATAAAATCTTTTATGGGAATAGATTGAAGATAGCTTTCTAATAAGAAGTCTTGGATTACTATAGGGGCATTACTATTTAAAATTAAAGGCTCGGTCTGCTATGTAGAAGAAAAGGGGCCGGCCTGCTAGGCGGAAGAGACAGCAATAATGGTGGTACCCTTCTTTTGGCTTAGAGGTCTATTTCTTATTATATATTCCATTTCTAGCTTAATTTATTTATAGTGCAGGGCTGTATAAAATTGAAGCGTCAAAAGTTTTCGTGCAAAAACTTGCCATTATTAGTACTTACGGCAGCGTAAGTTAAGTATGTGGACTGTCGTCTAATATAAGGCAGATGTTAGTAATAGAGGAACGGGTTAAGTACTAAATTAGGCGAGCTTAAACTAATAAACAAAGCAAGTATAATTTTGGGAGGGGGTAAGCCGGCTTTAGTAACTAAGGCAAGTTTTTAGCATTCCGCTAGATTAATTCACTAGGCTAACAGCATTTAATGCGCATCCTTCTATTATAGCTCTGCTTAGGTATAGTAACTAAGCTCTTCCGCTTCCAGCCCGTCTAGCCACTGTCCCCAGCCGCTCCACCACGTCTTCTAGAAATTCCCCAGCCCCCAATGCCATGATGTTATCCACCCACATTAGCCACTATAGAACTTCGTCTAATATAGGTGCACTACAGGTCTTAATCGGCATGGATCTATTTCCCTCTGCCCTTAATTCTTATAGGAGTCCTATAGGAGTCCTATAAGAGTCTTATAAGGTTATTACGGAGCTATAACGGGATTGTAAAGAGATTACTAAGGGAGAGTTAATACAAAGGTTTATTTCTAAAGGTTTAGGCTTATAAAATACACCCCAATATAAGAATGTCTGGCTAGTTTAAATAGTTTCCTTATAACACCTCCTAGCCAAATTATATCCTCTACTTTATCTATAATTTTAATTAACAGTCCGCTATACGTTTTAATAAGCCGACCGCCCAATCCTTTTAACTAATTTAAAGCTTACTACAGTTTTTACCCAGGCAAGCGTCTCTAAATCACGCCGTAAGTAATAACCCTAGAGTGGATTAGAAGGTCTCTGTGCTTATATTTTTATAATATTAGGAGGATATAGTTTACAGGTCTTATAGTATTTTAGGCACTACGTTTTTACTCTATTAATAGAATAGCCGCATTTAAGCATTATTTAAATATGGTCGCATATTTTATAAGGTAATAACAATAATTTTCCGTCTAGGTAAAGTATAGGCAATATATGGATTCTAATATTAGAGCTATTCTGGAATTTATGGTATATATATACTACCTTAATTAATAGAATTATAGTAGATTATGGGAACCTTGCAGATTGTGGGCATGTTACTGCCATGTATGCGAAGAGATTACTATATACCAGGGATCGCGGCTCTAATCCTAAAGGGGTAGGTTGCGACAACGGAAGCTAAGGAGCTAGTTTAGGTGTTCTAACAAATAAGATTAGAGCATTCCTTTTATCTAGCTCGGCCTCTATACGCCTAGTATGTTATAGCAGAATAGAGATACTTTAAAAGAAGTGCAGATAGTGTTAATGTGCAATAGCTTATAGAATAAGGTTTAGAGTTTAGTTATTTACTAAGTCGTGGCTATTTCTTAATAGGACTCTAACTAGGTTCTAATTGGGTTTTAACCGGATTCCAACTGGACTTTAACTAGACTTCAAGCAAACTCTAACTAGACTCTAGCTTTTTATACCCGTAGGAAGTATATAAAAGAGTAAATAAAAGCATAATCCTTAATAAAGCCGCTCCTAGCTAGCAATATACTTAGCGTTAGGCTTATAGATTTAAGTAGATAATCTTATAACAAAATCCACGTAAATACTTTCTGCTTTACTCCTCTCTCTATTATATACGTTAAGTAGGGCGTAGTATAGATATCTGGACGTTGGTTTATAGTAATAAGTAGGCTTAAGCGGGGTTATATGTCGCTCTCGCCCCTCTAACTACTTAGGCTAGCGTGGTTTTTTGGTTGGGCGTTAAACGCCTATTACCTAAAAATGTTTTAACTATACGGTTACTCTTAACAACAATGTTGTCGCCTTATTACCTTTTTATTAAAGCCCCTCTTACTAAACTTTGTATGTTTATTACATTTCCCTTAGAAAAATCTATAGAACGTCTTTAATATTTATAGAAAGCTTACCGGAATTCTTACTCAGTTTCTTAGTTTCTCGGTTTCTTGGTTTCTCTTTATCTTTATAAGCCTACGACACAACTACCCTCCTCTTAACCTTATACATTGCTAGTATAATAGCTCTATTAGTTATTACCGCGATCTGCCCTTAGACTTAGCCTTTTAACGGCATATATATTACGCGACGGAGACACCAATTATAACTTACTTTAATTATCGTGGGTTACTATGCTATGGCTAGCACAATTAGGAAAACTAGAGTTAAAGATAATTCGGAAGACGCGCTTATAAAGAAGTATAAGGAAGAGGTAGAAAACTCCTTAGGCCTATAATAGTGGGATCTAACTACAGCTTTTAGACTAATTGCGGCGATTATAAGGCGCCTAACTAGATAAAGCCGGACGGTACACGAACTAACCCCCTAAATGGCACTATTGCCATTATTATTAATATGCGAAATAACGTCGGAGCAGTACTAATCTATAAAAGGCAGGATAGTAAATATAAAGGTGGCGTTGGGATAGAGAATTAAGGATACATAGTAATAGTTCCTTAGAGTAATAATTGGTATTACTATAGTATAGGATCTACTAGGCTGGCGTATATTAAGAAGAAGTAAGATATATTTTAGACTTATTACATTATTTACCGACGCTATACAGCGAAATAGTCGCTAAGCTCCCTTAAAATAGGAATTGTAATAAATAGCGCAGACTCTACTCTATATGTGTTTATTAAGTATATCTAGCCTCTAAGGTAATCGGATATAACTATGCCTTAAGTATCGGCAACAGTAAGCTCGTAGATATCCCCTGTAAGTAACGCCGGCTATACTAGCGGGGGATCCGGAGGTGTTTTTAGAGTAATTAAGCGATAGAACCTTAAGAGCATTATAGTCTTCCATACCTTATATAGAGTATTTCTTAACTATATTCCTAAGGACATCGCATTAATAAGCGCTTTTATACCCTTTAAATTCCAAAGGAAGCAAGAGCCTATTATAATCCCTTATACTAGCGACTAAAGATTGCCCTAGGCCAACAGCGCAAAGTATAACCATTTTGCAGCCACCAACCTTTTCGGCCTGCCTTAAAAACTGTTAATAATAATTCTGTCTTTCCGCGGTCTTTAAAGCGCCTTTTAGTAGCTTCGCTAATAATGCGAAGGCGTATTAGATACGCTTCCCTTTATTTAGCTTTATACCTTCTTAATATATAATCAATCTAGAGGCCTTAAGAAGCTTCTCTATTACCGCGGCGATGGTTAATAGTATATAGCAAGATATTTTTGGCTACATAGGGCTAGATCCTATAGTTACTTGTAGCTAAAAGGCTATAACATAAACAGTAATATCGTAGAGAGTGTTGGAAGTTAGTTAGAAATTGGTTAGAAGTTTAACGGTATTTATACTAAGCAGCCCTGCATATAGTATTAAAAACAACGGCGGCTTGGTATTACGGATGCCTACACATCGCCCCAATTGGTTCCTATTTATTGGAACTTTATTAGAAATTTATTAGAACTTTATTAGAGTAAGTGGGGTAACTAGCTGGCTAAAAGGGGGTTTCCGATAACGTGTAGCACGCTAGTTTATAGAGAGTAATATAGATAACTGCGCGCTGTATTAATTTGCAAGACTGCAAGTGCAAAATATAAATGATAATAGCGGCTGCGGAGAGCTATAACGTGGTAAAAGTACCTCACTAGAAGAAGCTAATCAAGGCTATCCTCTGCTTTAATAGCAATCCATATTATTAACTCCACTAAACCCGCGCCAAAACGCTGCAGACTTTAATGTTGTAAGGCAATTCTCTACGCTTTAGGAAAGGCTTAGATATACTATATTCTTAGCTCCTTCTAATCCTTAAGGATAAACGACTGCATATATCTAGTTTGGGGCTATCCCTTAGAGAGTAGAAGAAAATTAACAAAGTTAAATCACTATAGTAGATCGCTTTATTAGTAATACTTAAGTTTACGCATTAAATAGATTTAGTAACGTCCGCTTCTAGGAGATCGCGCGCACAGATTTATAGGCAACAAATATCTACATGCGGCCGTTTTGGGATAATCCTTATATCTTTTAATAAGGAGTAGTATCTTTACCTAGTAGACCTATTATTGCTTAGAGTAATAGTAAAATGCTATAAAGACTATATAAAAGAATAAGTCTCACCTAGTCTTCTTATATAATCTACTCTCCCTCCTAAACAAAAGCTTCTTACTAAATCTAGCTGCACTTATCATTAACTACACAATATATCACTACTATAACCACTCCTTTTACTACAGTAAATGTAAGGAGGAAGGGTCTTGGCATATTTAATTAGTATGCAGCTAGGATAAATGCCAGAGAGCTAAAGCTAATGGGCACTTCTACTCTGGTGCGTTACCAGCCAAAGGTCTAAATGGCGAAGTAATTGTAATGGGATTATTAAGGAAAGTGGGCGAATGTCCCCAGTGTCCGCCTGAATTAAAGGTAAGTATAAATTAAAAAAAAAACTTAGATCTCTACTAATAATATAAAAACACTACTGCCTAGCCTTATTATTTGCAATTTCTTACCTAGAATATAATAGGGAGTAGAGTAAGGGCTATTGGGAATATAGCAGAATAAAAGATAGTAGAGATGTTAATCCGAGTAATAAGTCTTAACTAGACAGTAACTAGAAGTTATTAGTACTAAATACCTCACCAACTGAAATTTATACCTTTAGCCTGTATATCCTCTAGCAATTTGTCTACACTTGTATAGTCTTAGGCCTAGTACTTAGCAATAATATTATTAAACACAGCTAGAGTGGCTAGGTTTAGAAACTTTCCCTTAATATATATATTACATATTTCTTAGTCTGAAAGCTTCTTATATAGCTTTAATTCTATTATTATCTTATAAAAGGTAGAGCTAAGAGTAAACACCTTACTTTTTATAGAGATTCCTTTAATCTTAGGGTGCTTATAACTGGTCTTATAATAAATAAGAGGGGCTTAACTATTAATTAATAACCTAGCAAAGTCGCTAAGCTTCGCATTAAGCTCTTTATCAAAAAAGATGTTATTATAAGAAATATCCCTATATAGTATCTATTTAGAGTAGATAAAAGCGATTAAAGCTATAATCTATTAAACCTAGCGAATTTGTAGTAGCAACGGAACCGGCTTAGCTTGTTTTATAAAGTACTATCTTATAGAACTATTATAGGCATACTATAGGATAAGGGTATTATTTAGGCTCCTATAAAATCAAAGGATACCGTCGTAATGTTGTCTAAAGCGTTAGTAGATACACTTTTCCCTTTTAATAAACGGCAGCTTAGTAGGCCGGGCGAACTTTATAACAGCGTTAAGACGAGTAACCAGTGCCGTAATTCTAACGCCCACTATATCTTAGCCGTTAAAACTATATAGGTAATAAATAGTATAGTCTATTGGAGGCATCTATAATAGTTGTAATACCTATATATATATATATTAGAAACAAATAGGGAGAGATTCTAATTCTCCTTACTTTATAATTTAGGCGCTCGTATAAGAGACGAAGGTTTAGACTTAGAATTATTCTTAGTCGGATAAGGCATCCGCTAAAACTCTAGAATATGTAATTAAGGTAGGGAGAACAGAGGGAAGTTAAGCGAGAATTCGGCCTATGCGTAATAGCCCCTGCTAAGCCTTTTACATATAACTTAGTAAGGGCCTAACGCTATAATAAAAGCGACAACTATGGAATCCCGAGCTTTTAGCTAATGAACGGTGGAATCTAAAAATTGGACGGAATTATGTTACTAGAAGAAGACGGCACCGTTTAATTACTTATTTAATTACTTCTAGAACCTAGACACGGTTGTATAATTACCTTAGTCTTAAAATATAGAATCTATTAAACTGGTAATTATAAGATGCTCCTGCTAAATACGTTAAGGATAAGAATGCTAAACTAGAAATAGACCTCTAAGCTAAAAAGAGCACCACTTAAGGGCATCTTTGGAATTCAAAAGCCCGCTCTTATAAACCTAGGTGGGCTTCCAAGCTACCTTATATTCACGCCCTAACTTAGTTATTCTTTCCCCTAGAATATTATCAATCTCCTATTTATTATCTAAGTTTATTTTACTAAATTTGTCTTTTTTAGCCCGGGTACAGTGCTTTATAGTAAGCTCTAGGTTTAAAACGTCGCTCTGGTTATTGGCGACGCCATTGCTGTTACTATCCTCATTATAAATATAACTACTAGCCTTATTATGCGGTAGATTCGCGCGCTTAAGCTTATTAAAGTATAGGTAGCGCTTTGTTGCTGTTACAAAGCTTATATTAGGAGAACGAAGGTTTTACCTGCTAGAATTAAGGATAAGTCTATTTCTCCAAATTAAACAACGGCGTTGGCCCTTAGAGATCGAATATACCTAATACTTATTCTCTTTTTAGAATAAATCTTTGCCAGACCCTAATTACTATTTTATATAGTGTCGACCTATAAAGATAATAGATTATATTAAGCGGCACTTTAATTAATTACCCCCTAATTCTGAAATTTTATGCCCTAATCCTGCATACAGTGCTGCTAGGGTTGTTTTACATTTTAAGTGTCACGTCTTTAAGGTTTATTATATCAAACTTTATGGCTAAGCTTTTATTATATATATATTTTTTAGACTTTTATTTTTATTATCTTTGTTTCTATAAATTATATACCTTAACACCTTAGCCTCTATACTTTATATCTATCTTTTATAAAATTACCCTTATCTACTAAGTCTCCTTTTCTAAAGCAAGCTTTATATACCGCTTTCTACCTACCCTAGTTCCTTACGTCTTGTTATTTACTATATTGCTGTCCTGCTACTATACGCCTTATAGAATACCTGGATTCCGACATAGAGAGCGAGAAGAGTACTGGGCGTTGCAAATAGTGTAAATTACGGACTAGTGTTAACTTAATACTACGCCTAAACCTAGATACGAAGATTTAAAATATAAAGGCTAAATAACTTAATAACCTAATTCGTAAAAGAAGGAAAATGGTATTTAAAAAAGCGGAGGAGCTACAATGCCTTAGTAATGCAGATATTTATATTCTTATCGGCTATAAAGGGAAACTATTCACATATACATCTACTAAGCGGCCTTTATAGCCACCGACAAAAAAATAAATTGTAAAGGTTATAAGACATCTTCTTTAAAGCGTTCTAACTTTTATAGGATTAAATATATCTGCTTCTGGTAAAGTTTCTACCAAAATGAGTGGGTAGGAGGGTGCTCGGCATGGTTTGGGGTTTTTCCTAAGGTGTATGCTAGACGGCGCTTTAGGCGATCGCAGTCGGCGTCTATTAAGGTGCTTTGGCATTCCACTATACTATTATTATTAACTCATCTATTTTTAACTTATTATATTTTTAAAGACGTTTTTATAATATAATATTAATAGTAGGGACTTCTAGTATAATAATATAAGAAATAATAACTATTTCATTATGATTGTTAATCTACCTATTAAACTTTTTAAAAAAATACTTAGTTTCCTGCCTATAAAAGCGGTAGCGGCTCTCCAACTTATATGCCGATAAGTTAAGTATTACTGCTTTGACTATTTTGGTAGTCTCTTTATAACTAAACGCTTTATACTTTCCCGGCTAGCTCTTAAAACCTTACTAGAAATTTTATAAGGACCCTTTACTAAACGCCTATAGACTCTTAGATTTGGAACTAAGCGGCTAAAGCAAGACTAGAACCTCTGGGTCTGGCTATTAAGCGAAGAATTATACAATAACCCTCTAATAATATAAGATTAGCGTTAGTTTACTATCCTATATAACGACCAAGAATACACCAAGAGGTTAGGATTTAGAAGTGTAATTCTCTTAATTATATTGCGTAACCTCTTAAACCTGCGTTAAGTCAAAATCTATAGGCCTAAGTTATTAAATCAAACTCCTAGTTAGGGTATTACGACTATTCGTTGGTAGACCACCGCTAAATAGGATATAGATGTTATCGAAACCTTTAAAACCGTTTTAACTACACTAACTACTTGCCCTATTCCAATCTTAGAGTTTAAGCTAAATCTATTTAAATTTAATATTAATACTCTAGACAATAGAGTCGACCTTACGGCTCTTTATACGATTTTAGGTTAGTAATTTAAGCATTTAAGACTGGCTTTTCAAACCCTTACCACTCTTTAAATTATAATCCGCACCAATAATATCTGTCCTTAACTGCTGCCGAAAGGTATAAAGCTAAGGGATATATAATTAGTTATAAACTTCCTATTAGCTGCGGAAAATATCTAAGTCCTTAACTTAGGCTTCTTCTTCAAATTTCTTAGTAATGCCAGTCCTTTAATTCTTAAAAGCATTGCCAAGAGGATCCGCTTTCCTTACCTTAAGTCTTTTACTCTTTAGCGAGCGACTATTACTAAGAAAACTCTTCTAAAAATCCTTAAAAGTTATCGCTTAACACTCTAAAAGGCTAGCCTTCGGAAAATATACCTATTAAGAGGGGATTGGGATACTATTCGCGAGTAAACTATGTTCCTTAATAGCTTGGAGATTAAAGAGGTATAGAGTGGCTTTTGGTTACTATATAAGGGATAAGTATATACAGAAGCAAACTATTTAATAAATAGGTAAATGGCTCTTAACTAAGATATAGTAAAATGTCTTCCTTTTAAACTCTGCCTTTTAATATACCCCGTAAAAATGGGCCGACTCTCCCTCGTTACACGACTCGTGCTATATCTAGTTTGGTTTTTGCTTAGACACTAGTATTAATTAGTTTCTTCTAAGGTTGCTCCTAGACTTTAGCAGCCTTTTAAAGTTGCTCCTAGGCTTATAGGAGTAACTGAGCTGCTAAGGGGCGTTATAGAGGACTAGAAGCGACCATTACTTTTAAGTCTTTAAATAGTGTCTCGTTTGCCGTAGCTCTAACAATATTAAATACGTCCTACTGGGATGCCTGCTAAGATAGATCCCTAAGATCTAATCTTGTATAAAGAGCCTCTAATCTTAAATAAAACCCATACTTATCTCTTATATTAAATATAGTGACTACTAATAACCAGACGTTAGCCTTTACTAACTGCCTCCCCCTAGTATGAACCTCCGGCGCTATATAAAGGCTTATACTATAATACGTTTTTATAAATGCTACCTTATTACATATACCAAAATCCCCCAGCCGGAAGTAATGGCCACTAGTAGTGGCCTTATAGAGAATATTAGCAGGTTTAACGTCCTAATAGATAAATAAATTCTAATCTAGATAGTTAAGAGCGTGGAGGATATAATTAAAGGCGATAGGATAATGGTAAGCATTACTTAAGCCGTGGAGATTATCCAATAAACTATCTATAAGTTTAGTAAATATGTTAACTGCACTAGCAGTTATCTTATACCATCTATCTATCGCAGTCACGTAAGGGGATATTTTAATTTTTGTATAATTAGGAGGCGCAGGGCTATAAGGTCGCTCTAGGGCTAGTTCTTAGTAGTTTTGCTAGTTCCTAGCACTTAAATCTGCTAAGGATTTGCCCTAAAGCGGCCAGATGTCCCTAACCGCAAGCCTATAGCTGTAAGACTATCTAACTATAGTGGTCGCATTAAGGCTAGCTCTTAGTGGTTTTATTAGTTTCTAGCACCTACTAAAGAATTGCCTTAAAGCGCTATCTATATATAATGCATACTAAGTATAAGGGATGGCGGGTAGAGAAAGCGAATTAGCCACGTAGTGACTGCGTTTAATATTCGCGAATATTATAAGAGGTCTTAGTATTATGCGTTGCTAAGGTAGATGCTGCCAAGTAATATATAGACGCTAGTATCTATCTATTGCAGTTATATAAGGGGATATTTTAATTTTTATATAATTAGGAGGCGTAGGGCTATAAGGTCGCTCTAGGGCTAGTTCTTAGCAGTTTTACTAGTTCCTAGCACTTAAATCTGCTAAGGATTTGCCCTAAAGCGGCCAGATGTCCCTAAGCGAAGCTCCTGCGCCCAACAAGACATTACCGCATTCTGCTATATTCTGCCAAATTCTGCCACCTTATCGCATTCTGCTAAATTCTGCCATATTATCGCATTCTGCCAAATTCTGCCACATTGTCGCATTCTACCAAATTCTACTATATTATCACATTCTGCCAAGTTCTACTATATTATTGCATTCTGCCAAGTTCTGCCATATTATCGTATTCTGCTATATTCTGCCAACCCTAAGTTATAAGCTAACTAATTAGGATTTTCCATGCCCGGCATAGAAAATTGCTATTAGCTCGCTTACTACTAGCGCCTTAGCGGCCCTTTTAATATCTTAACCTACTACGTAGTAATCCTTACGCTAAGAGCGGTACACTACACTAAAAGTAAGAGTTAAGGCGATAGAGGTTAGTGGTCTTAGTCCTAATATATAGGCGAAAGGCTTCTAATAACTACCGACCTAGCTGCTGAATTTACTAATATAAACACCCTAAATCTTTAGCGAACTGGGCAGCGCCCTAGCGGAAGGAGTGGTTTAAGTAACTACTTAGGTTAATCCTAGCAGCTACTAAATAAGAGGAAAGGATCTTATAAACCCCTAAAGAGGTAAAGGGTTTACTATTAAGACTAAATAAGGAAGAGTTAAGGGGTTAAGGGTCCCTATTAAACAGCTTTATTATAATAGCGACTGGGCATAATAGGCCGCCTACTGCCGCGATGGCGATGTTAACGCCCTAGTGTTACTTGTTGGCTTTGCTCTATTTAAGGCGGAATATTATCCCACTAGGCGTAAAGGTGATATTATATTAAGTGGCCTTTTTTACTAGGAAGGTCGTTCGGTTCTTAAGCTCCGCCATAGTATACGTAATTTCGCCTATCTGTAGAAATCTAGCAAATACAAAGGTGAATATAGCATTAGTGTTAATATCCGGTAGTAATAGGCCGTGTGTTACTACCTAGGCTAGAATATCCCTAGTAATGGGTTACTTATCCTTTTTTGCTAAGGGAGAGATAGCGGCTGCTTTGGCGAGTAATTGGTGTACTATAGGATCCTTAAATGCTGTAATTAAGATGCTATAATCTACGTGGCGCGAGCGAATTGCGGAGATATAGGCTTATAAGGTTTCGGCCTTAAGCCTGCCTATTTATAGCTAGGAGGTACTAAACATGCGGCGGGCAATCTATTTGCCTAGTTTACGCGGCTTAGCTGGGTAGGGGGAGACTTCTTTAAGTGCGTAGTATAACTCCTAGCTATTAACTGCTGGGGAATAGTTCCTACGGGTTACTAGCGTAAGGCCGTTTTAGAGAAGGAGCGCGTAGAGGTTAGATGGCGCGTTAATATTATCTTTAAAGTTTATAGGCAGTTATAAGTAGTCCGTTGGGTTTATGGCACCTATTAAAAACTTATTAGCTTTGGTAGTAATAAATTAAGGGCTTAATATAGGCAGAACTAATGGATAGCCGTGGCCTGGAATTAAGATAGTATATTAGCTAAGCCATTTAAATCACCTAGGATCTACTTCGCGGATATTATAATATCGTAAGCTATAGCAGCTAGCATAATCTTATAGAGTAATTTGTTTACTATGCTATAGACAACGGTCTTCTTAATGCCCTAGTAAACTACTATGCTATTAGTGTAAATAGATAGCGCGCTATGCTGCTAGTTGGTAGACTATAGATTAAATACATGGGCAATAGCATATATCTCTTTTAGATTAATATAGTCTACTTATTAACTGGGCTTAGGCAATATACTAAACGCCTAAGATTAAGGGAGGTTGGCTATATACTACTACCAGTTATCCTTATATTTAAGTTCCTTAAAAAAGTAAAAGCCGCTAAACCTAAACTGGGTAAAGGCGTTAGTAAAGAGATAAATATAGGTACGCTTAACGTCGTTAAAGAATAATACCCCATTACTTATAGTAAGTAGGTTAAGCCAGACATATAAGTTACTTTATAACTTAGTACTAAATCGCCTAGGTTTATGCTTATTTGCTAGAGTCTTTAGCTAAGTAGTAATAAAGATCTAAAGGGATCTAGAGTAAGATTAATTAAGTTTAATTACGTAGGCGTACTATATAAGGTAGCCCGTAAGTTACTAGGCTTAAAGAAACAATAATAAGCTATATTAAAGTGCGGTAGTGACTTTCTTAATAGCATATAATTGTTTCTATGGTAATAATCGCGTTTATATTTATACGGTGTTAATAGTATATCCTAGAACTTTAATAACAGTTCCTGCTATATCTTTGGAGCTATTTTAAGGGATACCTAGGGAGTTAGTAATAGAGATGTAAGTCTAGGTAACAGCCGCTAAGTTGTTTAGGTTGGTAAGGATAAAGATAAAGTTATCTAGGTAGTGTTCTACCTTATAAGGTAGTTATAAATAGAGTATCTAATATAGGTTTTCCGTAAAGAGGTTAAATATAAGCGGCGTAGTTTAAAGATTAAAGGATAGGTAGTATTTCTGGTAGGTAATACCTTCCTAGGAGAAGCCTATTAATATTCTTGCCCTATAAGATAGGGGGACTATACGGAACGCGTCTTTAATATCTCTTTTAAGCAGCAGATATCCACAACCTACAGAAATAACGTGGGCTTAAATAGCGGTAACTGTAGTATATACTAGTGCTCCATATTCTTCTAGGATTGCGTTATTAACTAAAGATGCTAGTAGAAAGGAGAGATCGTAAATTTGGCGGTATCCTCTATCCGATTTTAGCACTAGGCTAAGAGGTAAAACTATAATAGGCCCTATTACAATTCTAATGTGTCCTTTTTTAAGGTCTGATATTATCTTCTTAGAGATAAGGTTGGCGTTATCCTAAGAGGAGTTATAGTTCCTATAAGATCTTAAGGTAGGGATAAACTTAGCTCCTATTTTGTAGCTATAGGTTAGGATACCTACTAAGGTGGCTAGTAGATTGCCCGGGTAGTTAGATAGAAGGAAATACTATACTAAGATCCTTAGGGGTAATGGAGAGTAGTAGAGAGCCTTCGCCTCTATAAAGGTAGAGAATAATAGTAATATATTAGGCCTAGGTCCTAGGCGTATAATTAAAGTTAGTATTATTATTAGGCTAGACCCTACTTTATAAGGTTTACCTTACTATTCCTAGGCATAAGCTTTAGATAATACAGTATAATCTTTACTATACTTTAAGTACTTATACGGGTATTTGTAAGCTATATTATTACAGCCTCTGCTATTAAACCTGCGGCAAGTATTAGAGGTATAGGAGGTATCTAACCTAGGTCTCTTTAAGGCGGTAAAGCCAATAGCACTAAATATTATAAGGTATGGCGCTGTATACTAGGCTAGCATTTGCCAATTAACGGGCTCTAGTTAGCTATTAGTTATTATAAAGGTATAATAGTTAAGTGCTAAGTCGAGTATATAACCTACCTAGATATACTAAGTTAATAAGGTATAAATTGTGTTTATCTAGAAAAGCATGCTAGCGATAAGGTCTAGTGGGCATATATAGAGGGTGCCAGTAATAACTACGTAGTTAGTAAAACCTTTAAACTAGACGCCTTTATCTATAAATAGCTTCCTATTTACCTTTACCTTCCTTATAACCAAAGTACCATTCTTAATCCGTGTTTTGTTGGCGATTTTAATTTAAGTAGTATAGACTTAAAAATAGGCGAGGTTTACTGGATTGAAGGTACCCTTAAAAATGTCCAGGTAATCCCTTTTTATAACGCTAGGAAGGCGGAGTTTAAGCAACTTTATACTAGGAGGGAGAGGCTCACCAAGGACATTAGCTATAATAGCTGTTATAGTGGCCTATAAGGCCGAAGCGGCCAAGCCTAACTATAATTAAGCTATTTAAGCCAGGTGGTATTTATGCTGGCGAGCCTCCTCCGCTAGGCGGGCTTTACGCTCTTCCTTATACTTCTAAATCTCCCTTTTATCTTAGGCTTATTCCCTTTACTCTTTAGCAATTTNNCGCTCTTTTACGGCAGCGGCGCGTATATTAGCCTCGGACGGCATTATAGAACCAGTGGAGGAGGGTGTAGCGGTTGTAGACGATGGTGTAGTTAAGGTAGGTCGTCTAGGTGGGTTTGCTCGTTGGGATTATACACGCGTATAAGTCTCCCAGTTAGTTATAAGCGGTAATAGCGTTATAAAATAATTCTTAAATGAATGGATGATGAATATATAATAAATATTAATGAGTTTAGCGATATTAAAAGCGAATTAGCCACGTAGTGACTGCGTTTGATATTCGCGAATATTACGGGAGGTCTCAGCATTGTGCGTTACTAAGGTAGATGCTGCCAAGCAATATATAGACGCTAGTATATATATTTAACAATATGCATCTATAGAAAAAGTTAGTATAGGTAAAAATTATTACAACTATATATTGTAAGAGATTAAACGTATATAAGTAAGACGTGCAATAGTCTTAACTTCTCGTTTAATGTGAATTAAGTCGGCTTTATCTAATAGAATTAACTTTTTTATAATATATACACCAGAATCCATATTAAGAGCTTGGAAAACCGCCCTAAACTAGCCTCTGCTAATGCCCTATAGGGTTTTATATTGTATCCCTAGTGCCTTTATAGGAGTATGGATTCTTATTATCCGTTAAGATAGTAGAACGGTCAGCGCTTCTTTAACTATCCGCGTAAGCCTAGGGTTCTCTACCCTTTTAGACAACTTATTAAACTAGGTCTTTAACTTTTCTAGGATGTTGTTTCTATGCTAGAGCAACTTAAACTAAACCAGTGTTAAAGTTATGCCACCTATTCCAATCTTAGTATTTCTGGTAGGGAGTAGAACAACCTCGCGCTTACGACCGGCCTTAAAGGGGGTAGGACGCGCCCCTAAGACCTAGGTAGTGTATTAGCTACTACGGTCTTAAAGAAGAGTAACCCCACTTTAGAGAATATAGAACTCGCATTAAAGCCTAGAGATTTAGGGTTCCTAGACCGTTATATTACAATCTAAACATCTAATAGTAGCAAAATATTTTAGGGAGCGTGAGTTAAGAAGCGGGCTAATATCTAGTCCTAGGATATTATCTGGTAATTAGGACACCAGATAACAATTAAGTAGATCTTAAACCACTTATTTTACTCTTATATTTATTAGCTTTAGTATAAACAGTGATAACGGCTAAGGGTATAGGTATTGCGAATTTATTATTCTTATAAAAGCTTACTATAGGACTAATGAATAGCTTTCTGGATTTAAGTGCGGTGCCGTTAGTTTTACTATAACAATGGCCGCCGTAGCCACTACCTAAGAAGCTGCATAGTACCGTTATCTCTACACCAATAAAGTTTATATAATTACTGACTTTCTTATACGCTAAGAATATCTAAGGTAGTAAGAAAGCGGACAAAGAGTAGGTTATAATGCGTAAGGTTATTCGTTCTAGAAAAAGCTATAATATTGTTGTTCTCGGTTCTGGTATAGCGGGCGCAGTAGCGTACTGCTATGGCTGCATCCTAGCGCTTCGGGCCCCGCCCCATATTCGCCACTTGGGGTTAAGCCGCCTTAACTGGATCCTATATCTTACCTGCTTTTATCCCCCCATTCTATTCCTTTACCTACATCTTATCTACCTCCAAAAAGTGCTAGAATGTTATATTTTCTTACCTAAATTTAATATGCCCTTAAAGTAATCGATCTAAAAGATCCGGAGCATAGACGGTATATTCTTAATAATCCACCACCCCTATATTACTTAGGGGAGCTAACTCGCAGCCCTAGCCCTAAGCCAGTATACGCCGTTAACACCCATTAAGTACGCCCTAATTAACGATTTAATTAAGACTAATTTAATAAGGAAGAACGGCTTCGTAATAACTATATTAAAGGGAGACTTGGCAAAACCGGTTTAGATATTAGGAAATTAGCAACTAAAAAAGTAGTAGAGCGGTAGAAAGCAGAGGGTATTTAGAATAATAGCTGGGGCTTAAAACCAACAGCTATTAACTAATAGAAGAACCTAAAAGTAAATCCTCTACCTATAGCAATCCCTTAACAATAAATACGTAACTGCCTTAAGCGAAGGGTTACTTAAATGCGTTAACGAAATCCTAATACGCATGCTAGCAAAGTCTATGCGATAGCGGACCGCTTAAGGGTTGCCAAAACTTATAAAAAGCCTAAAGGTGGATGAAAAAAAGAATACTGCTTAAGCTGCCGCTCTTAAGAACCACGTTACGCTTGCCGTAATAATTTAATAAAGTACTCCTGCAACTGCCACAGTTCTAGAATAGCCCCCCCCTTAAAGGAGCGCACGGATCTCTAAAAGGCAAGCTTAAAAGCGTGCTAAAGTTAAGGGATATCGGAAGCCGACTAAAATATTATTATGTACTAAAGCTATTAGGAAGCGGGGTAGGCGGCAAGGGTAAATCTAGTATAATTTTATTTCCTCTTAATCCTCTAAAGCTTCTACTATAGTTTTAATTCCTCCATTTATTCTATTTTAGCTTACAATCTTAATATCTAAAATTTCCCTTCTAAGCTTGCAATCGTGATTCCTCTAGATTAGCTTATAATGGTATTAATTTATATATCTCTACTAGTTAAAACTTAAGGTTTACTAGCTCGATACTATACGCCCTATAGGCTAGAACAAAGTCTTATATCTTATTTTAAATGCCGGCATTTCTAGAGACTATATTTATTAGAATAAGATATAAGTAGAAGAGTCACTTTCGCACCTATTATTATTGTTCTTCCCTTCCAACCCTTTAGTTACATAGTTTCATTTTTAACTTGCTTACTCCCCTCCCTACTCTTAAACCTCTTAACTACCTTTTTATACTCAAATTGCTCAGATAGCAATTCAGGAATATTCGCAAAGCCTCTCTTAATTTCAATAGATAACTTTCTTCTAATAATCTCCGGGCTATCCTTCTTTATTAAGTCGAAATAAAGAATTTTAAGAACTTAGTTAATTAGACTACTATATGGCTTAACCAGAGTAAGTCTACTTATAAAAGTACTATCCAACTTAATTAGTTTATTCATTCTTTATACTACCTAGTCTTTATAGCCTAAAATAAAAATTATGGCTTATAATCTCTAGCAGAGTTTAGTATATACTTACTTAAATCATAGTATTGCCATATTAAGACCATTTTTCTTATAAGGATTGTGCGATCTTAGTAGCCCATAAGAACCTCCCTAATATGCGGTAGCTATGCCGCGATTCTAATACCTTTAGCTATTAGAATTACCGTTCTAAAGTTACTTAGCCTAGGAGGTAATCTGTAAGGTCCGTTAACCCAGCTTAGGAACTTATTTTCTTTTTGATAGACTAATTTATAGATAAATCCTCGTCAGCTGTGTTCTTTTAGAAGAAGATTAATCTCTATCCTATTCTCGTTCCACCACGTAATTATAAACGGGTGTGTCTGCGTAAACGACTAGAAGCTCGTACTAGGGGTCTAAAGTTAAATATACTAGCCGGCACGGAAGTCCAATGGCCGGGCAAGCGTAATTAAAAGGTAGGAGGCATCCGAGAGGTATCATAACACTATATTCACTCCTGATTTCCTAAACCGGATATTGCGGTAAAGTATCTATAAGGTGCGAAGCACTGTTGTTATTTTAAGGAGGCTAAGTGCCGTAATAGGATAGATTTAATTAAGGCCAGTGCTGGGATTTATATATCGCAATATTATAAGCCCTGCAAAGACTGCAAGAGCATAGTAAGATTTTAGAAAAATTTTATAGCAGAACCTTTAAACGCAAGGGAAAAGTATAAGCTGGGCTAATAAGATAAAAGCCTAAACATATCTTAGTTACTTTCCAAAATATTTAGATTATAACAAACCAAAAATCCAGTAAAATGGCTAGAATTTTTAAAAGAAAAATTCCGCTATGCTAAAATAACTGAAAAGTGGAAAATACTTTGCACTATAGTTATAATAGCAACTGAGCCATAAAGCTGCGCATAGCTCCGTAATAATATACCAATAATATTAGCTACTAGGCTTAAGGGACTTGCTAAAAAAAAAGGCATAAAATTAATAATTGCAAGCGTCCCAGCTCTTAAGCCAGCATCAGAAAGAGATTGTACGCTAAAAATATTGTATATAATATTTCCTAATAAGTATATTGCCTAGACTAAGGCCTAGTACCTAGAGAGTGGTATAGTAAAATATGACCCTTAATAGATCCGCGGGTAAACAAGATAGTTAAGGACAAATATATAGACTAATCGATATTTTAAATAAGAGAGAAAAGATAGAAGCCTAAGGGTGCAGAATATTATAAAAATACCGCCCGCGGCAAGAGCATATATCTTAGTAGTCTCTATAGTGTTCTATTTTAGTAAAAGAACAAAAAATAAAGAAAGTATATATACTTCTTCTTTAATCTTAAAATAAAATCTATATTTAAAAATAAAAATAAAATCTAAATCTCAAAATAAAATAAAATCTTAAAATAAAATTAGAAATTAGAAAATCAAAGACTTCTTTTATAGTTTTTTTAAGTATTTAAAAGAAATTTATATTAAAAGTATTTATAGTATTTATAGATAAAAGAGATATAGGCTCTAATTAATATAAAGTTATAGTAATAACTATATAAACAAAATAATTAGTAACAAGTAGGAAAGAAAAGGTAGAACCTATAAAAATTAATAAATAGAGCATAGCTCTATACTAAATTTCTAATCTTAGGCTGTAGTTATTCTCTACTTATATACACTACTATCTAAATTACTAGCCTCCTCTAATACAACCTCGTCCAACGCGGCTTCCTCTAGCGTAGCCTATATAGCTCCCCCCAGCGTATCCTCTTCACTTTCCCCATTAACAGCGGTAGTTCCGGATATACACCTTAATGTACTATTAAGCCTATTAAAGGTTATATAGCTACTATTGTGTATTAGTGCATAATATAAGTTAAAGAGAGTAGAAATAGTACCTGTAGGTAGGTGGTAGCTCAGAATATTCTATAGCGTTATCTGCTCCTTTAACTTTCCGAATCTAATTACGCATCTTCCTAAAGGTCCTCTAGATGGTACAATTTGGATTAGAAGAAAATATTATAACAATGCACATCTTTAAGGTAAAGTAATTAATTAATTCTTTAAAGTCTCTTAGGGACGTATATATATATATATATGCCCTAGGTTCTATTATTATTATTATATATATAGAGTTAACTAAGTTTATTTTTATTCTAAGACGTTAGACGTCTTAAACTATAGTTAAAAGTGGTAAAAGTTGTGTAATTTCTATCTATACTTTACCGAAATCATAATAATTTCACCTCTATTACTTATCCCACTATCTCTTTAAGCTCCGCCTCCTTAATCCACGTGGAAAAAGAGATACTATAATCCTCTTCCACATCTTAGTTATATCTTAAACTCTTTCTAAACTTATTTTTATTCCAAACCACTATTTAAGTCTTATTAACCGTTAAACGCTTATTAGCCCCATTTAGAGAACCTAACTCGTCGGCCTTAGACTATACCATCCCCTTGCAAATATATAATGCTCTAGAATTATATAATAAATTAGCAGGATTCTCTTCTTTTTAATTTAAGAGTAAGAAGGAAGTTAACTTAGAAAGAGGTTATAAGAGAGTTTAGGAGATTAAATCAGCGAACTTATGGATTATTAACGCTTTAGATAAGATTTGCAAAGCTACTAGCAAAGTATAATATAATAGGCTAAGTAAATAGATAAGACTTTTGTTTACTAAACTACATAAATAAAAGTACAAAATTTCCACTAAACTACTAAATAAAAGCGAGAGTTAACAATATAAAAAGACTAGTAAAAGGTAAAAGAGAAATTCCCCCGTTTACTAGTTGAGTTAAGGGTTAGGGCTAAAGGGTAGGTCGAAAGACAGTACTGTTAGGGATACTAGCATCGCCCGTTTCTATCTAATAACTCCCTTTAAGACTAATTGGGTTTATAGGAAATGATATTAGTATCTAATAACTTTTAGCTATCTTAACTGGGCTAGTGCTAGTAATTCCTCTTTGCTAATAGCTACTCCCAGTATTTAGTTTTGTAGTTAACTATCCGATAACACTGCTCGCCTATAGCGTAAACTGTGGCAGACGAGTATTATAAAGGAATTCTTCTATATTTGGCCCGGGGTTAATAGCGAAGACTATACTAGCGTGGTAATATAAAACTAGTAGCGTTTGTTTGCAGAAAAACCATTATAGACTTATATATTGGATAAAAAAGGAAATAATATCGTTTATATGGTTCTTAGGGTTAAAATGGAGAAAGTTAGTATTAAAAATCCTATTAGGTGTACACGGATTCTTAAGTGAGAATTATAATACGGTATGGTTTAGTTTAAGAAACTAAAAGTGGATAATGTCTCTAATGGGCGCGGATATTTAATTTAGGGAAAATATTAGATCTCCCTAAGCACTAACTTGGACAGTATGGATTGGTAATAAGGAAGCTATAGTAGGAGACGTAGTCGCGATAATCTTAACGCTAAGCTTAACGTCTACTTTAAGCTCGCCTTATTTGGATATAGTTGCCGTTATATCCGCCCCGACTTTAATTAATATTATATTATTTAGTAGAGACTAATTAATACTGTAATTTATTAGGACTAGATTTCTGCAGTAACTGTAATCTACCTACTTAGCAATTACTCCTAGAGATTAATAGTGTACTGCTATAACCGCGCGTAAAACAAAAAAGAGAAGTGTATATATATTTAATGTTAAGTTTAGGGTATAAGGGCTATTTTAATTCTTATAATTTAGGGAGAAATTTTTTATTAAATATAGTCTTAAGTTCTAAAAATAATGGCTAGAGATATATATATGGGAATGCTAAAATTATCTTAAGGAGTAGGCTTTCGATCTTTAGACGCCCTACTTATATATTTTTTCTTAGCATTTGTGTATATTAGCCAGCTTAGCTCTAGAATTAGAAAGCTAGATAAGAACTTTATAAGCGCCAGATATCCTCTAACCCTTTTTTTATCTACTTTTTATTAAACACTTTATTAAGGAATATTGTCTAGAATTCTCTCCTAAAAAGCTCCTGCCCTAAAATATCTAGAATGCGTATTTCTTAGGTTAACGATAACGAGGCTATTTTGGACGTTTAAAGCGGCAAAATTACTCTAGAAGACTTAGACAATAAGAGTATATACCAGCCAAGTGAGACAAATAAGCTAACTAGCCTATATCTAAACCCCTGCGAACCGCACGATAAAGATAACGGCGAGTATAATAGCTCCGCCGCCGATTGGATAAAGCGATGTTACCTGAATTTCTACCTATAGGGTTCCCGGGTAATATATAACAAAATTAACAAAATAATCTTAAATAACAAATAGGAGATTAACAATATTATAGGGGAAAGGATAACTAAGACAGGACGCGAATATAAGGTAGTTTGGAAGGATACCTAGGTTTATAAAAGTAGGCTACTAAATATAAGGGAGGCTCTTAGGTTTTACTAAAGGCGCGTTAGGTGTGCCGAAGTCTGGAGCGCTAAGCAGCATCTAACTATAGTGGCGATAAATCGGAAGAGACGCTTCTCCCAAGTTATATAAAACAGTAATACTACCTTAATTACTATAGAAAAAGGTAAAAAAAGTATTAAGTGGTTTTTGCTCTATAGCTAAAGTAGCAATTTATTTGCTAATCTTGTCTTACGCCGTAAAAGGATATATACTTTTATTTAAAAATATATTGCTACTAAGTGAATTATTATTAATTTTAGCTAATTGTTTAAGGTTAGGTCAGAGAAGTAGAAGCTACTTAATAAAGAATTATGCTTATTATTTTGTCATTATATTATATCTTAAGCCTATTAGCTTCTTAAGATGAATATTAGTTAAGGACTTACTCTAATAGCACAATTGCTTTAGTAAGATCTTTTAACTATAGGTAATTGCTTACTTTTAGAAACCGAAGCTAGGGCTCCGCGTTTATAAACGGAAGGAAAGATAAAATCTAAATACTATAGACGGAGTAGAGCAATTTAAGAATTGCGCTAACCTTAAGGTTATGCTTAAACATTCTAACGGCGAAATCTCTAGTGCCTCTTAGAATTTTCTAATCTCTATTAAATAACTTAAGCATTAAGTTATTTTAAATATAGTCCTGGGCTTTCCTACCAGGAACAACATTATTTTGCGGCTGGCTTCTTTTGCGCTTTTCCAAAAAGATAGCTGATTTAGCTTAGATATAGGAGTTGAAGCTTTCCCGTAATTTGACTTAACTAATTTGCCTTTATACAACGCCTTTATGCGTTCTATTTTTAGCCTACCTTATATCTCGAATATAAGCGCGAATGCGATAAACATCCTTAGCCTTACTATCGGCAGAACCAACTAATTTACTCTTGCTCTGAGATTTCCGTAATAAATTAATAATAATACGCGCAGTTATACAGTTAAATATTAGCTGTATTGTCCATATAATAGATAGAAGAGAAAGGCCGGAAGTAACAACTATATTATTAAATTGGGAGAGCAGAATTGGAACAGAGGGCGTTAATTATTAAAAATCATGACATAGCGCGTCTAAAATATTTGTGTCGATAGTGGGGTCTAAAGAGATGCGTTGCTTTTTAGATAACAATAGGGTGATATACTCTACGTTAGCGCTTCCTCCTATAAGGGTAAAGACAGTTAAATTCCCTTAAACGATGTTAATTGTTAGGTAGTTACTACTGCTAAAGGAATTAGTAAGGGTAGATCTATGCATAAATTAACCTACCTCTTAGGCGGCCTGCCTCTAATAATACTAAGGTTATTCTCCGTAATAGGAGCCTAGCTATATTTTCTGCTACAGAACTAATAGTTAGGAGGAGGTTCCTAGTCCTCCTTAAGTGTAAAGTTAATAGCTTTAGCAATATTAACCCTATTATTTAAAATTTAATAGTATATATGCGGCAACGTGATAACTATTTCCCTAGGCTAGCAATAGGTAATTTTATAGCGAATATGCTAGAGATTAAGCAACTCCTTATATAGCATAAGATCTATATACCGGATAAATTAGGAGCAGGCTGACTTCTATACCTTAGAGTTTGATTTTCGCTTTTAAAAGCTAAAATCCTCCTTAATTCTGTCTTCTAACTGGTACGTATTATTAGGGGAGACTATTAACCAGGACTTGGGGGCTCTAGTATAAATAAGATTTATAGAGCTAAGTCCAGCATCTTTTATGTGTATAGTTGCCGGCGTATTCTAAGAACCACTAATATACGCGTATAGTGAATATATCCTAGGGATCTTTGCCTTTATCTTATTAAGTTAAGTCCTATAGTTAAGAAGTAACTTACTACCCAAACTAATTGTTTCCCGTTTTTTACTAGTAAAGGTAGGGTAAATTAAGTACGGAAGGGTTTTGTTCTGGATTTTGGTAGCGCAAAATAGGTTTATAGCGGTAGACGGTTAATAAGAAAGAATCCTTAGGATCTTAAACTTGTCTTCTTATTAATTGGAAGATGCCTGGTATATAAGGTTGCATATAGCATAATCTATAATCTCCTTGGTGCGCAAAGGCCGTATTATATAAGCCGCATAATTAAAGTTTAAGGGGGCACTATGCTTCCCTATAATTTGGCCTTCTATAGATTTTAAGCAAGTAGAGAGCGCGTCTAGCGGGACCGAGACTTTAAAATAGCCAATTTTCCGTAAGGTTAGATCTCTTTTTATAATTGTTTGAATTGTTTAAATAAGATAGCTTATATTAATAGTATCGAATCGGCTAGAACCTATATACTCCTAATATTCGCAAGACTCCTTCGGCCTATTATTAGGCTCTTTTCCAGCTTTATTACTTCTAGCCTTTATAGGTGCTAAAAGTCTAGCACTTCTCTTGCGTTTCCGCTTAAGGCTAGCATGTTTAAGGCTGGCATGCTTAAGGCGAGAGATGATTTTCTATAGCTTTATAATAATCAACCTAAGTTAGAGTCCTTTAGGCTAGGTAGACTATGCTTAATTTAGTGCCAATAGGGGTATAATAAAGGGGACTATGTATACTTGAGTTAAGCGTTTAAAGGCCTTAAGTGAGTTTATAAGAGTTTGCTATAACCGCAACTGTTATAACATTATTCTTAGGCGTGGGAGAGAAGTGAGTACGCATGGGCCCTATACCTTAATCTCAGAAGCTGCATTAAGGTGTGGTTATATGAAATTCCCTAGATTATCTCAGCGATAGCTAGCCTATAAAAGGGCTAAGATATAGGATCTAAATTGCTTAGCGTTAGGATTGTATAAAAGAATTGCCGTGTAAAGTGGCTGGGACTTCTCCATTTTTAGGAAAGATCAATTCTAGATTAACAAAGAAAATAGATAGGATGGCGTTTGCTTTCTTAGCTTTAAAGTTACTAGGCTTCTATAGTGCCAATATATACTAGCCCAAGCGGCTGGGCAAATCTTATATAATAGTTAACTTCTAAAGAGATAGGGGTAGTATGTAGAATAATTGGATAATATAAATACCCTAACCTCTATACGTGAAACGACAAAGTTTAACCTTACTGTAGCCACTTTAGTAGTCTTTAGTAATATAAACCCGCTATGTCTATAAAGCGGAAACCACCCCTAGTACAATTCGGCGGACTTAAGAGACTTGTTCCTATAAGACGTAACGTGAAAATTTTAAGATTAAGCTAGACTAAGATACTAAAAAGAATTAATAAGGCCATAATAAAGCCCGTATAGTGTTGCCATTGCTATAAATGATAAGATAATACTGGGCTGGAAAATTGGGTGTAAACTATTACATTGCTACCGCTTACCCTATAGGTTCGGCATTAAAAAAGCGGGGTTAGTTTCCTAATAACTTTTCATTATAATACGCCATTCTTTAAACTGGCTGTGCTATACCCTATATAATAGGTCGCATCTAATAAAAGCGAGTTTTATAGCTTGCCGCTACTTTAGCAAACTTTAGATGAGCTAGTTAGATAAAGTAGACTTTCCGTAAAGCTAATACTAGTTAACCGGCATGTTTATTTGGCATTGCGCATGCTACACTTAAGTCAGACGCTATATTTTGGTGGAAAGTAAAGAGGGCGATTATTTTACCATAAAAAACCAAGTTTATAGTTAACGAAGAAACTGACCCTAGAGGGAGTATTAATCGCGTTCTATATAAGGTATATAAAGAGGTTTTTAGCGCACTTTTTTACAAAGTAAAAGTTATAAGAGAATTAAGATGCTAAAAATAGAAAACTTAATTTTAGTATAGTTATATATAATTGCAAACTTTTCTCTAAAACCCTACTAGAAAATAAAGCACGAAAAAAATATATAAAGAGCATGATGGAGACAGCGGTGTTGTTTATGATTAGCGCAATATTTAAGTATATTAGCCACCTTTCTATTTTAAGTAACCTACTTAGGCTGTAAGCAGAAGACGAGCTTAATATAGTTATTTCCCCGAACGAAGTAAGGCTTATTACTAGAGATAACGACCCTTACTAATAGCAGCCAACCCCTAAGAAACAACACCTCTTTAAAAAACACCTAAGTAAACATTTTATTATAGCGTATTAGGATCTATGCTTGGGTATTAGAAACACTATTAGAGCCGTAAGAACTAAAACTATAGAGGTATGAAACTACTAATACTATTTAACATAAGCTAATAGTTTCTAGAAAGAATTTAATTCCTATAAATATCTAACCCATAAAATTGGGAGTTAAGGGTTAGGTGTAAAAGAACTACGGAATATAGAAGCTAGAAGAGAGTAGTAGAAGAGCAACGGAGTTAATAAAGGGCTTGGTAATTTAAAAGTTAGAATTGCAGAACTATAGCGGGAATGCCGTTTAATAAGGAAAGCTGCTGTTTATTATTAGGAAAAGGCTTCGCGATATAAATAAGGGATTAACGAGTTTTTAAAAGTACTGCAAAAGCTGCATGTTAAGACTCTATTAGAATATCCGGTGCCAAATTTCGGTACTAAGCCTAGACTAGCCAATTATTGACCTTTTCCGCCATCACTTCCACTGTTTAATGCCTCCTTTAACTCCCTAATTCTTACACTAACGGAGAATGCCTATACTTATATCTCGGCTATATAATTATTAAGATAATTAAGCCGTCTATTATTAATAATTAGTTTAGATAAAGACGCAATCCATCTAATTTCACCTACTCGGCTATTAGCTCTTGTCTAAGCAATATTAGTAAAGCAATTTTTCTTAATAATCTAAAACTTACTTTTTTTAAAGCTCTTATACTAGTATATAGACGTTAGGTGGCTTAGAACCTATTAATGTATATATCTTAGCTAATGATTCCGGGCTAATATATATATACGCGAGGCCTAGATCTAGATTAGGCTAATATCCTTACTTATTCTAATCTCCCTAATTAGGCTACAGCTGTTCTAATATAGCCTCTTAGCTAAAAGGTTGCTAGAATATATTGGACAGCGTAGCTATATCTAGGTTGTCTAAAAACTAAACATTATTAAGGTTAAGAGGACTAATTCCGATAGAACCCTAATCTATCTCTAGTATTTTATTTATAATTCTCTTTTAGTATTCATTATCTGCCGGAGAGTTATAGCTAGTTATAGTAGGATACGGCCTTATAGAAAAGGATTAATAGAGTTTAAGTAAAAAGGATACTAGTCTTACTGCGTAGGTGCTTTTTATCTTTAAGCAATTATAAAGCTAGGTATCTTTCTAGCGTTAATGCTGCCTTAAATTAGAAACCCTGGCGCTTAGTAAGCGTAGAGCGCTTAAGGCGATCTGGCTGACGGTTAAACTTCGCGGAGCGCCCGATTAATTATGGTGTTTTATAATATGTAAAGAGTCCAGCGATACTATAGGCGTAAAACGCCCAATTGACTTCGGATGGTAATGCTTCAGGCGTAAGTTCTAGGGTTGGTTTTAGCGATCGTTCTCTAGAAGCTAATACGTGTGAAGCGCTTAGCTAGTCACACTAAGAGCTATATAGAGTGGCTGGCTAATCAGCAGATATATATAGTCTATTATCGCCTACTACGCCTACGCCGCTCTTACTACCTACCACTCTGCTGGTGTACTCGAAAACTTACTAATTAATATCCATTTAATCCAGACCATAGATTTAAAAGACCGTCCTCTAAGATACTTGCAATTTAACCCCTTATTTTCTTAACTTATTACCTGCAAAGTTATCTACCATGGAGACTATTACTTGGTTAGAGGATTGGTTACTAGATAACAAAAACCTTCTTTGCATACTCTGGGCCAAATAGCCCCCTCTCTTCTAGTCTAAGCTTATAATGGCCTTTAACGAATAGATTACTGGTTTACCTTAAATAAAGTCGGCAATTAAGTTATAGTGGAAACGCTTAAACCAAAATCCTAGGAAGAACCGAAATTCTAGAAAGAACTAAAAGCTTAAAAAAGTTTAAACAGTAGATCTCCTCTTACGCCCGCAGAGCAGCTATAAGGTTAGCCATAAGTAAGTAAACCAAGAAGGGGCTACTAATACGGTAGGTAAAATTGCAAAGAAGACTCTTAACTTTTTGCTTATTATGCGGTTTAACACAGAATATAGGACTAGGAATTATCTTTCCTCCCCTAACCCCTATAGTTCCACGCACCTATAGCTATTAACTTGGCGAGGAGGCACAAGCTAGATCTAGTGTAAACTATATTATCATTCCATTCCCTTCTAAGTTAGTAAAGTAGCAACGTTAATAGTAGGGTGGCATAAAACGGTTTTATCTGGCGCTGCACATAATTTTAAAACGGGTAGCTCTTTAATTTTAAGGCAGGCGGCATTTGATAGTAATTTTAGCAGAAACGTACGCGTATATCTAGATCTTTCTTTTAGTAGTAGGCAATTAGCGCTTAGCGGTCGTGCTAGGGTAATATATGCTTACACCTCTCCTATATACCGTAGTGAAACGAACATAGCCTATAATTAGCAGTAGCCTATAATTAAAATGTTGATTTATATACTAGTATAGGAAGCCTTTATTCCAGAATTGCATCATGCTCTAGAAATATAAATAACGTAACCTATTATACTAACTATACGGATAAAAGCCAGTGCTGTGGCTTAGCGGTATACCTTTAGTAGAAAAAAACTACTTAAGTACTAATAATTACAGGACCCTAAATATTGCTAGTACTATAAGACATATAATAGGCGCTCCGATTAGGACTTCTTTAGGGACTTCTTTATTAGAGAGCAATGGATAATGCAATATATCCACAGCCTAGAAGCTTAAGTTTCTTATAATTAAATAGCAATTACCTAGATTTAAAATTAGAGACGTAAGGAGTAACAAGAAGCCCATAAAGCTAAAGAAGAGTTAGAAAGGGAGCTTGATAATTACTAGAAACAATTAAGTGGCGCGACCGCAACTGCTAAATGACTTGGAAAGATGTTCTAAAACGTTATTAATATTAAGGAACAAAATCAATCCGACGGGCTATTTGAAATACAGGATATTATTCTAAAGAACGAAAGGAAATAAGTGAGGATCGCTGAGCTTAAAGTAGTTGTTTTATTGCAGCGGGTGCAAATTTAGTAATATCTAGATAATAAGATGGTTTAAGAGACCCTTTTAGGTATTTTATGCCTTACCTCTATACAAGATTTCCTATTGACTCGGATCCTAGTTAACTCAATTTAATGTCCTAGCTAAGTTAGGAAAGCTTTAGAAGATATTTCTTAGATAATTTAAAAATCCATATTTACCTACTTTATACTTTAAAACTAGCCGTAATGTAGTGATTTGCTAGCAATGCAAATAATAAAGGCGATTTCTGTAGATAGTCAATCAATTAATTTAAATCACGTGTTAAGTATATTTAAGACCCTTTATATAGACGTGATTAAAAGCGCTGATACTACCCTATGTTTAATAAAACGCCCCCTAATTTCAAGCCCTATACCTCCCCCTAATCTACTAAAATAGACATAAATTATATATAGTAGTGTTTATATATAAATTACTAAAGCCTAAATATATGCTACTATATATAATTAAGGCAAATATAAAAGGGTAGTTTTCTTTAATTTAAATCTTTAAAAATTTATTATTAGGCACTGGTGCCAATTTGTTAACAATGGCCAATAGCGCGCCCCCTACTCTAGAAGCGACCCCATTCCCTAATAATAATTCCTAGAAAAAGTAATAGAGGAAGGGAGATAGGGATAAAGAACTAGCTAAATCTAAATAAGAAAACCAAATACGCCAGAATAAGATTAACAAAATTCTTAAGTGGAGTAATAATGACGCCGGTCTACTAAAATTCATCTAACTTAAGAAGGGCGACAACCTAAGTCCTACTTAGAAAATATAAGCGTGGCGGAAGGTAGTGTAGGAAGTATATCTAAAGCGGGGTGGCGTAAATAATGGCGATAAGGCTCTTTAAAGTATGGAGTTTAATATATATATACTTATATACGACTAACTTTTATGCAGTTATTATAAAAGTTACCAAAAAACTTAATATTCTAAGTGAATATATTAAAGAAATGAAGAATTAGACCCCTAAGAAGGGTTTAATTAACTTTAACTATCCTCCTAGTAGTAAAAAAAAAGGCATAAAGAGGCTAGAGCTAGATAACGGGTTTACCTATAGTAAGTCCTTGACCACGCTATAAGATCCAATAATAGATAAGGACGGAGATTAAGAAATAAAAGACGATGATTTTAATCCTAATTAAGTTGGCGAATTTTATACCAAACACTAAAATAAAAAGTTAGTTCCTATTTTTTGGTAAGTTGTTGTTGGAGACAACTCTATAGCTCTTAATGACCTAAGAAAAGCAAATTAAGAAGCTATTAAATATAATGAAGTATATAAGTGCCATAAACTCTTAGGCACTGTTCGTTATAGGACGGTTCTTCTATTGCTAAAGGATTTGAGAAATACACTTATATATATAATAAAAGGAGAACTGGATAATTTTGGTACGGAAATAGCGAAAAACTACCTAAACATAATTAATATTAAATTACTAGCAGCCCAGTATAGAGAACAAAGAAAGAATCTTCTAACCTTTCTTCCTTTTACCCTTACTTTTAATAATAATATTCTTAAAAGATGGCGGGTAGAGTAGGAGGTATTTTTGCAATCGGACCCATCTATAAAGAAGAAAACAGCTAAGAAAGATAAGGGGAAGAAGAAAAAGGGGAAGGAAAAGAAGAAGGAAAAGAAGAAAGGGAAGAAGAAGGGAAAGAAGGGAAAAAAGGAAGGGAAGAAGAAGAAAGGGAAGAAGAAGGATTATATAAAGGCTACTAAAGATAGCACTAATGAAACTTTTAAACCTCTAGCGGTAATAAAGAAGTAAGGTTAAGTCTTATTAGATAGCTAATGGTGGTGGCTTAGGGGCTGGCAGAAGGCAGGTTATGGCGGCTATTAGCTCCTAATCTAGTATCCAAAGATATTTAACGGTCGCAAAAGGTATATATTTGTTATAAGCGGAAGATTCGGCAAGGGAATTTTGCAAATCTATAAGGATAAACACCCTAATCTAATTAAAAAGGGCGAAAAGAAGCATATTAAGGATGTCCCCTTTATAAGTATCGCTATTAGAGGTATAGTATTAGTGGATAGAGAATTAAGCCTAAAAGGTTATGTCTTATTAAAAGTTAAAAATAACACACCCTATTACACTAATATGCTAATTACGGCTATATATATTAAGGTAAACGGCGTAAAGAGGTGGTTCCTAAGGACCGTATTATGCAATAAGTACGGATTAGGACTTATTAATAGGGAATTAGAGGGGTATTAAAAGAAGGCAAAGTAACTAGAGCCTAATAGTATACTAAAATATACTAGAAAGCAATAGATGCTAGTAGGGGGGGGGAGCGGATAAGCGAGAGGAAATTTAGAGAGAGGGACAACTTAGACAACTTGGATGACTTAGACTTAACTTCCTCTAGGGACGACTTAGACAACTTAGATAATTTAGATAACTCTTCCTTTAACGACTTTAATAGTAGGGATAACTCCTTATTAGATAAGTTATTGGAGGAGGAAGAGGATAGTGACTTAGACTTAGACGATAAGGATGATAAGGATAACTTAGGCTTGTCTTCCTCTGGGGATAATAAGGACGACTCCTTATTAGATAAGTTATTAGAGGAGAAAAAGGATAGCAACTTAAATAACTCGGACGACTTAGATATCCTAGGTAATTCGGATAATTTAGATAATAAAGCGGACGATTTAGACGGGGAAGCAATAAAGGGTAAGGAAAATTCCTAGTAATAAAGTATAAGAAGCTAATAGAATTAGGGAAAGGAAAGAAAGCTAAGAAAAAAAAGGAAAAGGAAAAGAAAGGAAAGGATAAGGTAAAGGAGAAAAAGAAGAAGGAGAAGGAGAAGGAAAAGGAGAGGAAGGAAAAGAAGAGGAAGGAAAAGGAGAGAAAGGAAAAGGAAAGGAAGAAAAAGGAAAGGAAGGAAAAAAAAAGAAAGGAAAAGGAGAAGGAAAAGGAGAAAAAGGAAAAGGAGAAAAAGAAAAAGGAGAAGGTAAAGAAGAAAAAGAAGAAAGAGAAAAAGAAGAAAAAGAAAAAGGTAAAGAAGAAAAGAAAATAGGGAAAAGGAAAGAATAAATCTAAGTAAGTTTTAGTATGGTAATACTAAAGTAGTTCTAATATTAATAGGGCATAGAGATCCTAAAATTAAATTAAAAGACGCTAAAGAAATAATAAAAGGGTTCCTTAATGCTTTAGGGGAGCACGAATATCTATAGGAGAGTATATTAAAAATGCTATAAAAAGGGCTTAATAAATTAAATATAGAGATAGAAATAGATACAAAAATAGCTAAGAAGAGAAGAACTTAAATGCTAGTAAAGATTAAAGTAATAAAGAAGGAAATAGAGCTTAACACGGAACTATAGTACTAGCTAGTCTAGCATTATTAGATAGAAATTAATTAACAATCTTTTAAGCTAAATTTTGTTATTTTCTACTTACCTCCTCTAAGAAAGAATTATAGAATAGCTCTAGAAGTAAAAGTTAGCTAAAAGATGGTAATATAGAAGATAATATTCGCGAAGTTTATCTTATATAAGAATTATCTTATAATTAGACGCCCTATAGTAGAATTTAATTATAAGGTAAAAAAAAGCACGTGTATACGGCTCCCTATTCCCCATAAAGTAGAGAATTTATTAATAAGTAAGTAGTTGGTCTGTAAGAACTTGGCGAACCTTAGCTCTATTAAGATCCTTAACCTTTACTATAAAGGGCCTTGTTTTCTTTTTATCCTTATCTTCTTATACTATACCTCCCCCTCTTCTTATTACTTGTTACCGTTGCATTAAAATATATTCGCCCCTTAGCGCTAATATATATATAAGTATCTATTTTATATCTTTAATTAACGATTAATATAGTTAATTACGGCCTTTCCTATAAGCGAGTTTCCCTCCTATAACGGCTAGTTAATGGCTTTAGCCTCTCTTAACTCTAGCCTCTAGTATTAACAGCTTTCCAATACTTGTTAAGTTCTTTTAGTGCTGCCTCTATCTACTTAGCGCGTATATACTCTTATAATTCCACTTTCTCTCTTATATCTCTCCTTTTAATTCCTAATTAAGACTACTCCGTAGCCGCTTATATATCCTTCCTAGGTAGGGATAAATAGGCGTACCGCCTTGCCCTACCTTCTCTACAGGGTTAAGTATATATTGTATAATTTAATTACGCGCTCTTTTCCCCTAGGATGCATTATATAGAGCCAACAGCTTTAGTATCCGCTAATAGTTAAAGCCGCTTATATTATAAGGATATGCCACTAGGTTACTTAGTAGAATCCTAGCTAAACGTCTAAACGGCTATACCCTACTAGGCTATTTAAACCAGACCTCGCGAGTGGCATTCTGGGTGGCTATGCACGCACACCTATCTACCTATATAGTTGTATTAAAACGGGCATTTTAAGGACGCCGTGCGATCTATAGGCTTAGACGCAAAGGACTATCTAACCACCTCACTATTTGCGAGACGTTTAAGCGGTAAAAGTCTAGTCTTTTAGGTCGGGGTACGTAACTGCGAAGGATTAACGCTAGCCAGCCTACGTTAGGAGGGCAAGCATTACGCGGTGTCCTATGCCGCCCGTTACTAATATATCTAGATTACCTAATAGAGCTTCGCTTACTACGCAGCAGGTCTAGATTACTTAGTATAGCTGGCAGATATGCTAGTAACGGAGCGATTAGCATTAAAGGGTCCCGCCTACCGCTAGTAAGTTACTTAATTGCGTAGGCGGCAGGCATGCTGGTAATGGAGCGATTAGCATTTAAGAGCTCCGCTCGCTACTAGTAGGTCTAAATTACTTAATAATGCGGGAGGGTAGGCGTGTTAGTGGCGGAGGGGTCAGTAGAGAGCCACTAGCATGCTTAAATTATTTAATAATTATGCATATAGTAGGCATCTTAGAGCGACAAGTATTGGAAAGCCCCGCTCCCCGCTAGCACGTCTAAATCACTTAATGCAGGTAGTAGGCGTATTAGAGTAGTTAGTATTGGGGGGACTCCGCTTACCACTAATAAAGATATTATCTCCTTCCGTTATAGATATCTAGCGACGCGCATATTAGGCTTTATATCTAGCTAATAATTAACACAGAAGATTAGTTTTATTAGGTTAGAGTAGATATATCAGCGCTGCCATTTATTAGGGAATACTAATACGACGGCCTTATTAGAGCTGAACATTCTAGCTAGGTAGGTGGGGCGCTGTTTTAACCGCAATTTGCTAAAGGTATTAATTAGGTAGTAGGTTTAAGCCGTTACAGACCTTTGCTCCGTGAACGGCATATATTAGATGCCTTAGCTAGTTAAGAAGCCTAGGCTATAGGCGAAAGCTAGCAGCGAAGGTAGGACTGGCGCGCATTTTAAAATCCTGTAATTCCCCTTAAGCAATAGCGACGAACACCGTTTCTCTTTAGAAATTTCGTTTAATCAATTTCTATACTACTGCTTAAGAAAAGCTAAAAGCCCCTTACTAGCATTATATAACCTACAGCCCTAATAATAAGCGCGGGTATACTTTAGAGGAAGTTTAATAGACCTTGTTTTCCCCCAAAAGACGATCCTAAGGCGTTACTCTTAGGTACTCTACTCTATATAGGGCCTTAATTTAGATATTCCGCCTAATGAAGTGCCTATAGATTCCGAATATAATTACGAGAATAATAATAATAAGGATAACGGGGATGGCGAGAATAAAGATATCTGCGATGTAAGTGGCAGTAGGGGAAGTAGTTAAGGTGGTTTATCCCAGACTTTCCTATTATTTTCTAGTATCTGTATATATCTAATAAGTAGCAGTAAATCTAATAGTTATTAAAGATACCGTAGCCAACTTAGACCTAGAAGCTAAAGAATATAGAAATAATAGCAGTAATAACAATAATAAGTTACTCTCGCTAGAAGCGTTAGAAGAGCTCTCCTATATACCTACACGTAGCTATACTAGACCTATATTGCTAGACGGCGATAAACTAGCTAACGGCTATTACAATAGGACCACTTTATAGCTTAGTTAGGAATCCGTAACGTTAGTTACTAGTCTAGAGTCTTTAGGAGCTAAGAGAGTAGAGGGCGCTAGTAAGTTATAAAGACTATAATTACTACTACTTTAGACTAATAAACGTAAATATAGATAACCTATTAGCTAATAAGGGTGGGCGTAAGAAGACAAACTTAAGAAGTATACCGCCAACGTTAAAGAAGCGGAGACTTAATTAGCTTAAATAATAAGAAAACGTTAATTATAGCTCTAATAACTCTAAGAACCTTAGGCCTATAAAGCAACGAAAATTACCCTCCTGTAAAACCTCTCCTCCTAGCCCTATCCTTAACCTCCACGACCGTACTAACGACTGGGCGGCCTCCGCTGCGCAACCTACTAGCCCTTTCCTTTAGTACCTCTCTCTCCGTAACACCATACTACCTTATAATAAGGTTAGTAACAGTCTAAATTAAGTTCTCTATAATCCTGCTAACAATTTAGCTAAGGCCGAAAACTATAACGACGGTAGTAGCGATACAGATAACGAAGGCGAGGGTAATAATGTCTATAAGCATATAGCGCAACTATCGACGCCTATCGGCGGTCAGTTAAACTTAATGCGCGCTACGAAGCATCGTCTCTAGTGGACTTACCATTCCCTATCTATATATAAGTCATCCCCTATACATAATCGCCGCACCTAAAAACCGCTATTAAACTCCGCTTCCAACTCTAATGCTAATCTAGAAGAACTATTATTCCTAGTTATTTTAGGGCGCAAGAAAAACGGGTCTTATATTATAGAAGTTCCTCTAAACAACCTTTCTTAATTATTAAACTCTGCCTCTAATCCTAAAGCGAGACTAGGAGCCGCGTTAAATGCTAGAGAATGGTTATTCCTAGTAGTTCTTAGGCGCGAGAAAAATAGATCCTATACTGTGGAAATCCCTCTAGATAACCTTCCTTACCTATTAGGTAGTCTTTAGAGCTAAATCTTAGAAATAAGTTAAAAGAGGAATAGAGTTATAGGATTAAAGACCGCGTTCTAAAACTACGTCTTAGATTAGTATAGGTACGTTATTACTTAAAGTTAGGGCCCGGCTATTATGAGTTTTAGTCCTTTCCCTTTAGAGCCGCCCCTTACTTTACCTTTAGCATCACTTTACTACTACCCTTAATAATTTATTAGGAAATATGGTTATTATTGTTAGTAAAATATAATTATTTATTTAAGTTTTTGGTACTAACCTCTAAGTATAGTAGTAATCTACTTGGAGTGGGGTCTATATGGAGCTCTAATATAGATTTAGCTTTAATATAGATTTAGATTAGGCCTTCTGGTTAGTGGATTAGAGTAGATTTGCAATTAATTTAACTCTTAGAGCTCTAGATCTATACCTAATTTAAATTATAGCTAAGGGGGAATAAAGCGCTAAGGGGTTAGTGTAAAAGAAGAAGCTAATTGGCAAGTCTCTTAAATCTACTACTGACTTACTATCTAATAAGTAGTTTGTGTACTAGCCATACACCTAGCCATCCTACTACTACTACTGTTGCTTCTACTACTGCGGCTTTATATTTATACTTACTATTATAGTATTATATCTGACTTTCCTACCTCTGCAATAGAATGATTTCTCTTAGTACGCCTACCTCTACCATCTAACGACGTTATCCTTACCCTAAAATTAATTAATTCAAAAGCCAATAATACGGAGGTAGTTAAGTTTAAGCTATAGGGTAAGAACTATATTTAATATAACGCCTTAATAAAGAAACCGAAGTATATAAAGCAACGCACGTTACCTATAGCTTTAGGGTAAGGATCTTTAATAGCTATAAGATACTCTTAGAGGACCGTCGCTTTTACTTGCAAATGGATATATATAGTGGATTTGGGGGTTAAATCTACTCCACTCTAGTCTAATAAGATCACTAAAGTATAGAGTAATGTATTTCTCTATTATAGTAGTGGCGGGTAAAGTAAAGGACGGTATATATCTGCGAAGAATACCCTTAGCTCTATATTGCTAATCTACGTCTTTATTATTAATGCCAAAAGCTATCTATAATATAAGCGCGAATGCTAGCTTTTAATATTCCTGGAGCACTTCTTTTAAAGCACTTCTTTTAGAGCACTTCTTTTAGAGCACTTCTTTTAGAGCACTTCTTTTAGAGCACTTCTTTTGGAGTACTTTTTAGAGTACGGCTTATTCTAGAGCACGGCTTATTCTAGAGCATGGCTTATTTTAGAGCACGGCTTATTTTAGAGCACGGCTTATTCTAGAGCATAGCTTTAAATCCCCTATGGGATTTTAATAAATAGGGGAAAATATTCCCTACGCCCAAATTTGCCGTGCTCTAGAGTAAGCCGTACTCTAAAAAATTTTTGCCTAAGGCTATTTATAACTTAGCCCAATTTAGAAAATATATTTACTAAAAAAGGTATTACCAAAATAAATAGACATTTATTCTTAATATAATTTTATATACTTAATACTATTTTATAATAAATATAAATTTTAAAAACAGAAAAATAATATAGGTAAATTGCTATAGAACTATTAGAGTTGTGTCCGCTTCCGCGTAGTATCTCTTTAGGAACTAAAATATTTTTTTAAGGAAACCTCTACTATATAATAGCGAGAACAAGCAACCGACCTAGGTATACTATAACTAGGAACACTAAAAGGAGTATTAAGTTATTATTGCCGAATAAACTAGGATATGCTTTGCGGAAATCTACTAATTCTAATATAAATGTCTTGGTCTACTCGGAGGTATATTATAATAGTTTTAGAAAGGTGTCTTATATAAAACACCACTGGTTTCTTAAACCTTAGGCACAAGGCATAAACACCTCAAGCACCCTTAAAGGTCGCTAGGGTGACTAAATTAGTAATAAATTCTATTACCGAAGGGAATATGCAACTAATTGTGTCGGTAATTACGCTAATTTAGTTTCGGTAGCGAATTGATCCCTTATATCTATAAAATCCTATATTAAATTTCGGGGCGCAGTCTAGCTTAAAAAAAAAGGATAAAGCCAAGAGTAATAGGACTAATCTTTAACACTCCGCGGCTCCATAAGGCTGTATCTGTACTATTTCCCACAGCTTAGCCATAATTAAAGTATTATTAATAACTATTAACTCCTCTAGCTTTACGTTAAACCGAAAGTAGTTCGCTTTTAAATTGTCGTCTAAGTATACAGTAAGATCCCTTCATATTCTTTCGCCATTAAAAGAAGAAAGCTATAATTGATAGAGTCTTAGAATAAACCCATTGTTAAGGATATGCCTATAATATAGAGCTTAAGGCGACTAGCTTTTTATAGTGCCAGTTCTAAGAGATAGGACTATATTAACCCTATAGTCTTTAGACCAAATATAATAACTCTTGCAAAGTCCAAGGCTTATTAAATTATTATACTTTAATCCCCTGTCTTAAAAGGCGCCGAATAATTTTAGTTCTGCAGCCTGGAATAACCTTATTAATTAATTAGCAGGCAGTAAAAGAGAAGACTAAAGGGCTTTAAATATATACACTGGGGCGGCAGAGGTAGCCCTAGCACTATTTAGTGATTAGCGCAAGAAGCCTAGTTTATTAAAGGTTAACTTACGCTTACCAGACGTACGGAATCTCTTTAATACCGTTCTCTTTTGGTTTAGTGTGCTTATAGCCTACTAGAAGCCTTAGTTATATTATTTACTTTACTAGCATTATTATTAGATAAACCACTTATCTTCTCTGCGGAAGGGTTGTAATTAGAAAATAAGAAAGGTACCGCGTCTAAGATATTAGTGGCTGTTATAGCCACCTTTATACCTAAGTAAGCCGAAGCTATCGGATCTATTAAGCGTCTTATTGGCCCAAAGATATTTTTAAAGTAGTTTTCTAAAGCTATGGCATCGTACCAACCGTCTAAAAGCTATGTACGGAGATAACCGCGTAAACGCGAGAGGAATAACTTGGATGTAGGCCTTTAGCTTTTAAAAAATTGCGTAAGAGTTTAGTCAAATGTTTTGCTATACTAGGTAACATCCTATCTATAAAGAAATATAAGTAAGGCTTCTAGGCCGCCTATTTTTATAAGCGCCGTATTAGATAATATATAGATTACTTACCGAAGCTTATACTGACAACTATATTAAAAAAGTCTTAGATAACGTAGGACCTAAGCAAATTTTAAGTTTATAAGAGGAACTCTAGAGGTATTACGCCTTTTATGCCACTACCGTTAATTCCAAGGATACGGATACCATAAGTAGGCGACTTTAGCTTTGTAGTTAGAGAGCCTATAAATAGAGCTGCTTTATAGAGAATACAGGCATTAATAGTATATTTATACTCTACTCCTATTACTATATCGCCAAATATTTAAACGCAGATATTATAAATAGTGTAGCCGCAACTAAGTATGTGCTAAGGAGTTCAAAAGCAACAGAATAGGTATATCTTGTTTATTTTAATATAGGCCTAATATAGACGAATATCTAGAGCCCGGGCTTTTGCAGAAGGCATGTTTTGTAATAATTTAAAAAGACTATAGATATACTTTTCAGCTTAGCGGCTCTAATACTCTCCTATACTTTTGTTAAAGACTTTTAATAACGCATAAATAAATGCAGATCAATATAGTAAATGGTAAATTTGCCTTAGTGCGAAATCTAGTAAAATAGTTAGTCAAAAGTAATGGTATAAAAAAGGTGACTTTACTATATGCCTGTGGAGGGTATGCATCTATTAAAATACTTAATGCGATAAACTTAGTAACGTCTTTATAGAGAATCTTCCCCTCCCTCCTAAGCCTTATAATGGTTTTTATATAACTACCAAGATCCTTATATATATAATACTTTTAAGTTACTTAAATGATATTAAAGGGCTTTATAGCGGTTGTGGCTATATATAGTAGCGCTACCTAATAGAGCGCATTAAGGTGATGTGCAGTAAATAATTAAAAGTTAATCCGTAAATAATATCTAATCTCATCGGCTTATCTTAGTATTTCCTCCTTTAAAGGCCTATGGCCTGCCAGAGGAGACAGAAAGCCGTCTATCTTAAACGCGGCAATTTGTAAGAAAATCTTTATAGTGTAAGCACTTGTGCAAACGGCTCTAGCTTCCGTTATATTCTTTTATAAAGAAATAACAATTAAACTAGGGCTAGTGCTTAGGAGGACACCTACGTAACTGCTAATATTAGCCCATTGTTTAAAAAAGGCAGGGATTTATTTAATAGAATCAAAGTCATTAATAAATACGGTAAGAACTGTAATAAAAGGTAGTACGATATAAGCAAATATAGCATTAACAACTAATTGTCCGCTAGTAGGCTGCCAAGCTACCACATAAGTGGTGCTCTTATGGCAGGACGTAGGCGCTAGGTGAGATGGGATAGCGCTAGTAAAATCGCCGTCCGTAAAGATAATTGGGTTATTACACGCTATCGAAGATATATTAATTCGGATATTTAAGATTCCCTTAGAGCTGTGCCTCTTAAAGTTGTTATATGGAAATAGCTGCCGTAAAGTAATATCTTTACTCCTTCAACCTAGGAATAGAAGTAAACTCAGTGTCTATAAAGTAGGGTTCAGTAAGACTTAAATAATATAGCTTAGCTAAGAAGTATTATTAATTATAAAGCTAGTGGATCTAGCTACTTATAGCTACATAGCGTGGTTTTTATAAGACATAATTATTAAGTAGAAGGGAATTTGTTACTTTATTTAGTAAGTACATAAGAGTACTTAAATATAGCTAAGTTTAGGCGTTATACTCTTATAGGAATCTTTATATTAGCTTTATAACAGAATAGTTTAATAATATTAGTATTTAAGGTAAAAAAAAGCTATTTATATATTGTAATAAAAATAGAACAAACCTATTTTAACTAGAAAATGCTTTAATATACCTGGAAAGGTTAAAGTTAAAGACAATAGATTCTAAGTTAGAGCGCGACTTATCTCTCTTTAATAAGAAATATAGTTATTTTCGTAGAGATGTAAAGATCTGCTTATTGTTTCTAAAGTTTAAGGACTAAAAGGTTAAAGGAGCTCGGACCCTAGGTCGGGAAAACATTCTCCGACTTATTAACATCTTTAAGACAGAGGGCTGCTACCGCTTAGAGCTGGAACACTATATATCGGCTCTAATTAGCTAAGAGACGCTTAATAAAGGTCTGCGTAAGTCTAACTTAATACAGGCAGATCTTCTAGACTGTTAAAGCGAGCCGCCAGAACTACTGCTTGACGATAACTCTACGGTGGTTTGCTTATATAGTCAACATTGCATTAAAGTAGGTAAAGCTTATCTTACCGTAAGGGAAAAGTAGTAGGTTATAAGGTTATATCTTAATAGTAAGTTAACCTAAGGTATAGAACAATGTAATCTAAAACCAATCTATAAAGGCCTTCCATCAAGTTATATCTTAGAACTTCGAACGAAATATTTAAATAAACGCCCATTCTGCGATGGCGATATATTTCGACACCTTCTATATTTCTAGCGTTGTGTAGATCTTATATAATAAAATAAATGGCTTTCCAGGCTTTCTAAAAGCAAAAGAAAGGATATTAAAAAACTACTTAAAAAGGTGCCGCGTCTCCGCAATGCATTTAATAACCTCCTTCCACTTATTGGGCTTTAGCTAGCACTTTAGCTAGGCACTTTATATTATATCCTTACTTTAAAATGCGATAAGGTAATTATAATAACTAAAGCTTGCTAAAATTTATAACTAACATTGTATAGGAGCTCATTTACTATCTTAACTATATTTATGGTTTATAGTTATATATATTTAACGATAATAAAGCTCTTATACCTCTTTTAGATCCTTATATAGTTTTTCTTATTAAGCTTCTTATTCCCTAAGATTCGTTACACAATAGATTAGAGATTAAAAATCTTATAAAAGATGGTTAACTCTTTCTAGCTATTATTTCTCACTAGGTACGAAGCGGAATCTTAAAGCGCCTAAGAAATTTTCTAGGACGAATTCCTTCCCTATATACATTTCTTGAGGATATAAAATATCTTAAAGCGTGCTTTAAGGTGGTTAAAAGACTTCTGCCAAATAAATTTAAACGTATAGTGTGGATAGCTATAGGACGAGCCTACCTGGGATTAAATTAAAGCTAAATAAGTATATAAATAGTAGAAAGCGTTTATACTACAGAGGAAAGTAATTTAAGGGAATTAAAATTTAGGCTCGGCTACTTGCAAATTTAGCTTTTTACTATGCGACACTTTCCTTAACTTACTAGTATAACACCCCGGAAGGACCTTAGTAAGCCTAAACTAGAGGTTAAGCTATGCAATATATTATAGAAATAGCTGGGATTCCTTATATAAAGACTAGGCTTTAGCTCTAATAAGATTACTTAGTTAATAAATGCGAATTATATAGAGAATATGGTATAAGACTTCCTTAGCACAACTCTCCTTAGAACTCTCTCTAAGCTTAAGCCGAGCTTTATACTTTAGTAAGTGCAGCAAATTTATTAAATAATTAGAGATATACCAAGTCGCTATCCTTAGATAAGTTTCCTATCTTTTATAAATGACTCTATTCGTTAGCCAAAAATATATTAATATGGTTAACCGTTTAAACAATCCCATATTGCTAATAGGAGATATTTATTTATTAGAAATATAAATAATCAGCAGCCTACTTAGGTGAAATAATATGCCTTAACGTTTTATATTAAGCGAGATATATTCCATGCTTTTTTTAGGGTTCCCGATAAACCTTTAGAGCCGCTTATTAGACCAGTAGGCACTCTCCTAAACCCTAACTTAGAGCCTCCCTTAAGCTCTAACTTAGGAGCCCTAGGCCCTAGCATAGGGAACCCCTTAAGTCGTGATACGGAGAACACGACGAATCCCAAGTTAGAAGCCAGTCAAAGGCCAACTACCGACGCACTATTAAGCGAGAATGACCCAATACCCTTACCCGATAACTCTGCGTTCTCAGAAATAATTTAGAAAAAGCTAATTATTCTATATCTTTATGCGAATCGCAGGCTTTATATATTCTTAGCGTTATCTCCAAGATTTAAATACACTTTAGTGGATTTAGCAAATACTAGGCATAATTTTTTTGTTGCCAATAGAGAGCGTTTTAAGTGGATAGGTGTAAGAGGTATAGGGGAGATAATAAAAGGGTTGGTCTTTATAGGGGATACAAATAGGCTTAGGGAAAATGCTTAGTCCTTAAATCCAATTCCAATCCCTAACGAAACAGCCTATAAGATACGCCGAATCTCTTATTTTATTTAAAGTGGAGATAATATAGATACTCTACTACATTAATGGCCTTTTAACTAGATCCCTAAATAAATGTATATATTTTTAGATATCTTATATATAATGTTAAGAGAACTGTTTTAAATTTATATAATATTCTAGCACTTGTTTTATTTTCAGAATTCTTTTTTTAGAAGAAGTATATATATATATATATATATACATTATAGTAAAGCATAATGTTTTAATAAAGAGAAAAATGTCCTTATAAAGACGGGTTACTAAATTCCTAGCACATAATAAAAACGCCAAAACGATTAAACCTATTACAAATGAGGATTAGGATCAACCTAATACACTTATAAAATAAAAATACATTTATAAGCGCAAGCGTATACCATTCTATATTCCGCTTAAAGTTAATAAAGATTTAGGGCTCTTCTTATTATTATCTACCACTAACAGTAAAAAAACTACTCTACTATTAAAGGTACCAGAGACCCTTATAGTCTTAGGAAGTCCGTAGAACTACTACCGCAAATTACTTAAAGAAGATTAGGCAGGACCCGCGGTTATTACCTTTAAAATAGAGCCAACTTTCCCTATTGTGGTTGTTAAGATAAAAGTAACAAGTAAGACAGTAAACGGTTTAGAATGCTTAAAGTTACCTCACCCTAATATTGTTAATATTCTGGAAGTATTTAAAGAGGGGGAAATGGTATATCTAATATATAAGTACCTATTCGTATCGTTAGCAGATATCTAGGCCAGCCCTTCTAAAACATTAGTAGAGTTTAAAATTACTATAGTCTGCAAGGAGGTAATATAGCTATTCTATTTAAAGCCAGCCTCTAATTTTAAATATAGGTAATCTAAGGACTTCTATTTATCCACAGCATTTATATTATTTATAGCTTACTAAATTGCTAAAATCTCCTAATTTTAAGGAATGGGGAAATTAAGATTAGTAAGTACTTAACGGTATATACTAAAATAAAAGGCTAACGGTTAAGTAGCAAATATAGGTGAAAGTATACTTTAATTGGATTCTTATTTGGAGGATGTTAATATAAAGGCTGTTAGTCATATTATAATGCAGCTAATAGAGCCCAGAACGGTTTTGTAATAACTAACTAGTCTTACTCTACAAAACCCAGAACGCTGGTTAGATATAGCTTAGGACTTCCTTAATGGAACCTCTTTATAGCCGCTATTTTCTCTTAGTAAAGTACAGTTTCTAGGTTTTATCTCTTGTTATAGGTTTAACGGTATAATAGGACGAGTTTTTGCTTAAATTACCAGGCCCGTCGTGCCTAATCCTATATATTTAGGTAGCTAAAAGAACAATAAGGCGGAAATAGAAGATATTTCCGGCCTTATTCTAACTTTAGATACAGCGCTGAATTAGCTAGTTATAGTATAGCGCGTATAAACGCTAGAATTAGTTAAGACGTAACTTAGCGTGCCTAAAATGTTGTAGGGGGCATTAGAGCGGCTAGTATAGTTAGTAGGAATATAATCTTTAAAGTAAATAATAAACTTAATTAAAGATGCGTTAAATAGCTAAAAGTGCAACTTATAGAAATACGCCTCAGGTTTAATCTAGATAAGGCCGTAGCTTACCTTTTACTTGGCTGGCAGCTTACTTAATTACGCTAAACGCTTACCTAGCTTACTTAGCTTACCTTAGGCGCTTACCCTAGGCGCTTACCCAGCTTATACTAGATACCTTAGGTCGCCTAGTAGCCTTTATAATAGCCTATGCCCCAGTCCTTTTTTTGCTATATGGCTTAGGAACTTTTAAAGTTCTATATAAGAAATAGCTTTACTAAGATCTGTACACTTCCCTACCTCGCCTACAACGTCTTATTGTCGGCAACTCTCTATATCGGAGACGTTAACACTAGACCTACTTAAAGAACACATCCGCGAATATTAGTACTGCACACCTATGCTTAAAAAAAGGTGCTTTATTGGCCAGGAACTAATTTATGACGCTATTAATATAGTATATAAGGGATTAGACGGTTAAATGTATAGCAATATAAAAGAGGACAATATACTAGTGCGGATAGAGTTACCGCTAAAGTATTCTATTGTTTATAGAGTGCTTTAGTTAAATACTTTAACTAGGAATTAGATAGCGCTAAGAGATATAACTCTACTAAAGGCCTATAACTAAATAGAGCCAAGTTATTAGGATATAGCATTGGTTAGTTAAAAAACGTATATTTTATTTCGTGGATATTAGAGTGTAACTATAAATGGCGGCTACTGCGTTGCCTTTTTAATATTAGACATATTAAGCCCCCTAGTACTTTTGGCCTTCTTTACCTTCTCTAATAACTGAGCGTAATAGTAGGCCTATAAACTTCCCCGGGTTCGACCTGGGAATTTCTTCGCAATATCCTTCCACCGGACGTTATTACTCCTCAATAGAATTAACTTGTCGTTATCCTCTTTCGTAAATGCTTGTCTTATTTATCGGCGTAAACCTAATAATTAGGAAGATGTAGGCGAACGGAAACCCGATAATGCGCGTAAATGGGAAATTGGTTTTTGGGATAATACGGGTAGAGGACTTTTATGTAATAAGGTTAGATGGTTTTCTAGAGGCGAGAGGTATAGGTCGTATATTCGATTCCTAACAGTAATAGTTCCGGCCTAAGTTAAACATCCCTATATAATTATTGGCTTTACTAAGGAGCGAGGAGATAGAGCGTTGGGTAATAAATAGAGCCTAGTATTTATTGGGTATTGTAAAGTTATTTCCTTAGGATAGATTAAAGGGTTAAGCTTAGCAAACTTCTTTAACTATAGTTCTCGCTTTGTTTTAGGAGGATTGTTATTATTAAATCCGACTATAGTCCCCGGGCTACTGCATTCTAGTAAATTAAGACTATTAATCTTACTATTGGGATTAGAGACGGGATAATTGAGACTTTTACTCCGTATGCTTATAAGGGTCTCTATAAAGTTGTTAATATACGGTTTATAGGTTAGGGTTAGGGTCCTTAGGCCTAACCTATAGCATTAAATATACGGTTGGGGCTTATAGTTCTAGACTTGGGGCTTGCAGTCCTAGACTTTAGTAGAGAATATATTCTAGTAAATAAAAGACGTATACTACGAGGGGGTGATGCTTAAAAACTACTAGCGAAAGTAGGAGCTTTATATCTTATAGTCTAGGGGGACGGTTTAAAATCACCTTTTTAGGGCTCGCTAACGCGGATAGGCTTGTAAATACTATATATAGCCTCTAGCCACTAATACTTACACCTTAGAGATGAGTATATTAGTAGCGGCGTTTACTATCTAAGTAAAAGATCGGGGAGGTAAAGGCGCTATATACCGAGTTTAAATTCGATCCTATATGCCGCAGTCTGTCACGCAGCTTAAGTGTCTTTTAGTAACCTAGCGCTCTAACTTAGAATTACGTAGATCTACTATTAAGTTAACATTTATACGCTAGTGGCGAATAGGTAGCAACTAGAGTCTTATAGATACTTCTTTAGCTAGATTATTAGCTATTAGCTAATATCCTATAGATGCTTATAGAAAATCACGTAAACTTCTAGCTCTATATGTTTAGGTCGCCTATATGCCTAAAAGTTGGCGATGTATAAATAAAGGATGCCGTGTTTATGGTAGCGAGTGGAGCTCTTTAATAATACGCCTACCGCCTACTTTATCGTCGTATGATTAGACTTAATGGTGGCGAGCGGGGCTTTCTAGTATAATTGCTGTATTACTAATACGTCTACCGCCCACTTAATTGTCGCCTAATTAAGCCTGCTATTGGCAAGCGGGGCTACCTAATATATTGTAAACTGTAAGGATAAGGCCTAAGCAAAGTCTCCCTGCGGGTATAGCAATTATATAATCCGGACTTTTTAATGGTAGCACTACCGTGCAGTATAGAGAGTACTAGGGAGTAAGTACGGATAACCCGTTTTTACCGTAGACTATAAGATAAAACAGTAAAGTCTAAGCAACCCCTTAAAGCTATCCTATGTCCGAGATCGTTGGCTAAATCGCTATAATGATGCTGTAAGGCGCTAAGATAAGAATTGTCTTATAGGTTGCGGCAGATCCTATACCGCGTCATATTAAGGGCGAGTGGAGTTAATGGCCGGTGTATTAAGGCCAGAACCTAAACTAGCTTACGAGCTAATAAGCTATAAGACAGCCAAGTTTTAGTATAATAGAGTCTCTCTAATGGTAGAGTAAGTCTTTAAATAGTCCTAAGGCAGCTGGAGGTGGTATAAACTCATAGTTTATATCCTTTAACGTAGGCGTATAATATAGGACGCCAAAGTAGTTAAAAGATAACGCTGTCTAATCTAAGAGTTAAATCGCGCTGCTGATGGGGTTGCTAAGTAATTAAGATATATCTTTAAGCGCCTTATATACAAGATAATAAGTATAACTACTAAAAGGTTGCTATATTAGCTAATAGAGGCGATTTATAAAAGGATATTCGCTATATAACTATCTTAAGCAGAGAACTCGCTGGCGTGGCTTATTATAATAGTGGTGCGCAGAGCTAGACGCCGGAGTTGCTTACTGTAATAAGGATCCTACAAGCTGGTCCTTATAGATTATTAAACGGCGGCTTAATTAGTTGTAGTGGCCTAAAATATAAGCGCCTAATCCTATTAGTTGTAAAGGACTAACTTACTAATACATACTAAGCTAAAAGGACGTGATATAATCTGCGCTGTTAGTTAGGGCGTTGCCTTACCTAGTATAGAGGACTTTAGTAAAGCCCTTTAAGCATTACACATCGCGGTAAGAAAGGAATGTTTAAGCTTACTATAGTTAAAGGCGTGGTAATATCTTTTACGTAGTTAATAGTAGTATTTAAATTAAAACAAAAGGGTGTAGTTTATACGTAGTTTTACTATTAAAGAATATCTAGAGCTATAGAAGGAATAGAAAAGGGTTAGCGGTATAAGTAGTATAGATAATATAAAGCTGTAGGAGAGGAATAGTGGTTAGAGCTGGAAATAAAACGGCGATAGGAACTATGCTTTTATAGATGACGTTAACGCACAGGCCTTTAAAAGCGGCGGTGTTCGCCTTATAAATCTACGGTTTTTATTTACTAAGGGGTAAATACTTAAAAAAAATTTACTTTTAACCTAGGGTTTTACTAACTATCTACTAGAATATTACCTTATACAGTTAAAAGAGTTTAAGGAATCCGATTTTATGACGTAGGACTACGCTAATGCTACTACGGCTCTTCTTAACCGCATTAAAGAACACTTATTTAGGTAAGTGCTGAGAATTTCACTTAACATTATATCATTAAGTGTTTAGGGGACTTGTTGGTGTATGCGTGTAGGATCTACCGGACCTCTTTGCTGGCCATTTAGGCCCATAGTGATTTGCTTAGACGATAGACTGGTGCCAGGACGCTTAGAATCCAACTTTAAAGGTGCCGTTTCCTGGCTTTGCAAGCCCTCTATAGACCAACTAATCCTATTAATAGGAGACGCCTTTTCTATATCTAGCTCGACAGATTACGGGGTACTCGGTCGTTAATAAAGCTTAGTAATTAATATACTGTATTTAGAATCTCGATCCCAACTATAAGCGGCTATTAAAGTGCCAATAAATGCTTTATAAATTCGAGCATCTAGTTATTAAAGAAAGTCTACTAGGGGAAATAAATATATATTACATAGCTAGATTAGTACGTATATCCTATCTATCAGCATATAATTCTTAATGGCTTTAAGGACTTCTTTACACCGCCTATCCTTTTTATAACCAATAAACGCGAAACTGCATCTTAGTGACTATCTATTTCTTTCAGCCTCATCTAACGCACGCGTAATAACTACCTTTGGCGATAGATACTAGACTATCCTTATCTCCTCTTTGCCCTTATTTATTTTAGTCTGCACTATAAGTATAGAATAATACTAGCGCTTTAGAGAATTATTATAAGATCCATCTACTACTCCGTTAAGTATAAATACCGGCCTATCTTTATCCTTAGAAATTCCCGTTAGTATCCACTCGCTAGCAGGGCTATAAATTATATTAATGTACTTTAGGAGTTTAGGATCGTCCAATGACTAGTGGACGATCTTTATACTGTAACGTCTATATCCTAATACCGCTTTAAGCCCAAATATTTAACAATTATTAAGATGAAGTTTTGCCGTTATAAGAAACTTATTAATAAAACTCTTATAGCGGTTAGTTTTCTTCTATAAAAACATAAACTAGTTACTTATATAAACTTTTAGATTCTTAAATACTCTAGCTAAACTAAAAGCAGCTAGCTAAAGAATATTACCCCCAACTAGTGCTCCTACGGCTGAACTAAAAACGGTTGGCTAAAGGACGTAGTCCCTAACTGGTGCTACTGGAGTAAGGCAAGGTAATATCTTGGTCTTATTATCCTTATCCGTTAGGGATTTAAGAGATGATAATTGTGTAGGGGTTAAGGGTGCGCTTAGTTCCTCCTTAAAGTGGCCTTAAGTAAGCCTATTCTCTACTCTAGAGTATATAAAGGGGGTTTTAATATCACTAGGGTAGGTCAGGTCCTTATTAGCATTCGTAAAAGAGGGAAAGGGCTGGCTTAGTATGCTAACACTAGAAGGAGTTGCCGTCGCTCTAACACCGCTAGGAGAGTTGAGTTTAGAAGGTATTAGCCTCTTATTAATACCTACTAAAGGGCAAGAAAGATAGGGCCAAACGCTCGTCATTATATCGTCTATACTAGAGTTAGTAGTAATTACCGTCTCCCTAATACTATAAGAAGAGTTAAGCCTAATAGGTATTAGTTCCTTATTAATATCCACTAAAGGGGGGAGACGAAGATAGGGTTAGATGTTGCTTGTTATATTATTAACGCAAGAGTCTATAGCGTTCTTATTAGCCTTATCTAATAATAAGTCTCTAGTGCGTATAATTCGCCTTTAGTTACTTATAGAGCTAGCAGCCTAATAGCTCGGAGTTTCTATAGGAAGTTGTTAATAGATTTTCGTTGCCGGTTATAGGAAATAGGAGTGGGGTATACTAAGTAAACATTTATATAAGGGAAGTACGGCAGAGCTGCTGGCACTAAGCGGCTTCCTATACATAGGGCTGCCTGAATCCTTTACAAGCTAAAGCGCATGGCGTATACGCCTATAGCTAAATCAAAACACGGTAACAACTTAGAAATACTGCAAACGTTTATATATAAGGTTTATTATTGGTTGCACTTATATCTAAATACCTTATTATATCCCAAGGGAACAGCTTAGCGTTTAAATATAATAAGGCCAAATAGAAGCAAATAGTAAGGCCTACTCCTATAGTTCTTAGAGCTTAGAGAATTGCGCTAAGACAGTTGGCATGTATAGGATATTCTACTCTTAATTTTATAGTGGAGACTTAGCGACTAGAAGAGCAAATGCCTTGCATTTTTAGGTACTGCTTATATAGGCAGTAGCATTATAGGGCATAAATTTGCATAAGGCATAGCCGCGTTAATTAGGGTACGATACACTGCTAATTTCATAAGGCGAGACAGGCACTGCTTATATTAGGCTTTGATTTAAGTGCCTATCTTTAATAATCCGTATAGCTATACCCCTACACGTACCACCCGCCACTTATTTTTATATATTATTTTATATAGGATCCCACGGGAGCCCCTAAATAGGTTTATCGGTTAATTCCCCTTAGGATTCCTTATTCTCTAGAACTAAAATATAACTTAGTGAAAACGTGCTGGTTATAATATTTACATTAAAACTAACCAGTAGCACTTCTAATAGCTTTCGGTATACGCCAGCTTATAGCCTTTTAGTTTACTTTATTTAACCTATTATCTCTTAGTCTCTCATTTACGCGTTCTAAAAAAAATTCCCTTTTAGGTAAATTTATATTATTCCAGCCGCGCCCTAAGCTAATAATATTTCTAGCTTCCTTATTCGTAAATTTCTGTTAATCCTTATTAAAAAAAGGTGCCTTAGCCTAGGCCTATATACTTGCTAGAAAACGCTACTACTGCTCTAAGTTATACTAAACTGCATCTCGCACCTGCTTTACAGTAGCATTAGCCCTAATATCCATTATGCGTAGTAGCGTTTAGAAATGGGTATTAGTGAAATTACTAGGTCCTAATATGTTATAGCGAAGCGGGGTTTCGCGAACAGAGAATTTTAAGTTATTTAAGTGTCTTAGCTAACGCCACCAGAATTACCCCTACTAGTTTAGTTTTATAAGACTGGTCCTCCCGCCTTCCCTGGGATCGCACTAACTATTTGGCTAAACGCCGCTGGTTCTAGCAGCCGCGCCAGACGCAGCCCACCTAATACTTCTACCACGTTACGGAATATGCAGAAGAACTATGCAAGGTTACGATCCAGGCAGCCCCTAGCTAATACGTTAGATCTTTCTCTTACTAATTGTCACGGGACACCCCCGTAACACCTTGCACACGTCCACCTATTTCCACCGACTTAGCAATTAGAGACTAACCACAAAATGGCAATCTAACGGCAATCTAATGGCAATCTAACGGCAATCTACGGCATTCTGCCATATTCTGCCAAGTTCCACTAAATTCTGCCAAGTTCTGCCAGGACCACAACCTAAACCCTATTCTGCCTATATACGTATTAACTAAGNAACTAAGTTAACAATATATNCCCTTTCTTTCCGTTTTCCTACCTTCTTTCCTTACGTAACGTCTTAACTTTATTACGCAGTTTATATACATAGCTTAATAATACCTACTTCGCTATATATTATTACCGCTTATGCTTACTCTATAACACTACGTTACATTAAAAACTTACACTACCCTCTAAAAATACAAAACGACCCTAAAGCCCCCACAACAGCCAACGCTATTATAGCTGCACTCTAAGAATAATTAGTAGGTATATAGAAGTCCTTTACGGACGCCCTTATACAGCACTAAGCCACTTTAATTTAATAGCAAGCCAAACAAGAAGTATAACAATAATAATTAATTAAAGCACTTTAAGAAGAAGTCCGCATCCTTAAAATACCTATATTAAGGCCCTAAGACCGAACGCTATCTCTGGAGATAAATACGCGGAATATAAGCCCTAAATTAGTAGTAGTTACTTACCCTATAGAACCGACTACTGCACTAAAACGATCTGAGAAACTACTAGACCCCCTAGTATTCACCAGTAAACAATAAGAGCTTTAGTTATTTTTAAGCCGGCTTAAGAATAAGCTAACCGGTAATACTAACCGCTACCCAACTAAAGCTAACCAACTCTATTACGCCCTAAGTTGACTAAGAGGAGACACAGCTAACCTTATTAAACCTTTTTAACCAAACTTAGTATAAAGCCTAGTCACACTTCTTAAAGCCACATATAGTAACCCAAACCGCTAAGCTACCACTTAAAGAAAGATAAACTAAATAACTTAAGAAAAGAAAAGTTTCCTAGTATACTTCCCCAAATTTAACCGCTACACAAAGGAAACAGGCTAAAATAACTCCGCACTAATTAACAGCCTTATTAAGTCCTTAAGCCCTAAACTAAAAACCTCCCTAATAGGCGTAGACCTCCCAGAAACTCTTAACGCCTACGTAAACATTATTAATAAACGGTATAACAATATACTACGCCTTACACTAAAGCCCGTTTATTAGTATAACATAACAACCCTATAAACGTCTATTAAGTTATCATCTTAACCTAAGCACCCTAACGCTATGGATATTAACACTAGGACCCTAGGATACGCCCTATTAGGGTCCTCTAAATAAGAATAACGCATTAAGCTAGGCCTCTGCTTTAAATATAAAAGTAGCTCCTACCTCTTAAACCACTGCTCCGTCCCTATACCCCAAAACAATTTACAAATAGCTAGCACTGGCAGCCGTTCACCACATTAATCTTCCAGTTACCGTCCCCGATCTTCATCTAGTTCCACCCCTACGTCTAGTAAGTACTATTTATAAGGACGAAGCTACAGCCGACGTCCTATAAGAACCCTACCCTAATTGCCTCTAAAAGGAAGGTCCTAGAGCTAAGTCGCTCTCTAGGACAGCTCTACTATAGGATCTCGTTAAACGCATTTAATGTTATAAACTCTAACTCTTAGAACCATAGCATAACCATTAACTGTTATCTTCGGTAGAATGGTTAATAGGCTAATGCTTAAATCCTAATTAACATAGGAGCTAGCGGCATAGGATTTATTAATAAGATCTTTATATAAGATAATGGTTTTACCCTAACCCCCCTTAACCGGCATATTAACGTATTTAGATTTAATAGCAAACGCACCATCTTAGGCTATATTACCCACGTAGTAACCCTAAAACTCTAATACCTAAACTATAAAGAACTAATTAAGCTTTTTATTACCACCCTAGGTTACTTAGTAATCCTTAAATAACCCTAAATAAAGCTATATAAGGTGACTATTAATTAGAATAACCTTAAGCTTCTATTTACCGCCTTCCGTTATAAGCAGAAGTGCTTTATAACTCGCTGCTTAGACCTAGAACCAAAATCTAAAGATTCCACCAGATTTTACTAACGTAAGATTTCTACTAAATTCCACTAATATAAGAATTCCACCGACACCCACTAAGGATCCGAAAATTCCACTAAGCTCTATAAGTTATTACTAAGCACTATACCGCCCTAAACTAAACAGAAACTTAAGCTTAGCACACGAAACTACCAGAAGGACTAGTATCCTATAATAAAAAGAATACTTAAAGAACCCAAACCTAAATCTAACACTAACTCTATACCTAATACTAAACCTAAACCTAAATAAGAAACTACAGACGAGCCGAACGAGCTCAGTACCCTAGATATCCGCATAATTAGAGCTACTCCGTTAGCGTAACTTGCTAAGAAACCTAAATATACAATCTTTGCTGTCACTATAGCTAATATTAAGAAGGCCTTAGCACCGAAGAAGTATACCGACCCTACTACAAAGGTACCAGTAGAGTACTATAACCGCCTAGAGGCATTTTTACGGAAAAAAGCTAATAAGCTACCGGAACACCAATTATACAACTATAAGATTGTACTTAAAGAAGGAAAGCAGCCTAGATTTAGACCCTTATATAGGATATCCTAAAATAAACTCTAAGTACTATAAAAGTATTTAGATAAGAACCTAAGTAAAGGATTTATTAGAGCAAGCTTATCGCCTATAGCCGCACTAGTAATCTTTATTAAGAAACCCGGCGGCAGTTTACGCTTCTATATAGACTACTAAGCTCTTAATACCATTATTATTAAGAACTAATATCCGATCCCATTAATATAGGAGACACTAAACCAACTAAGTAAGGCTCGTTACTACACAAAGCTTAATATTATCTCTACATTTAACCGTTTTCGCATTATAAAAGGGGACAAATAGCTTACTGCATTTTGTACCCAATATGGACTATTTAAGTACTTAGTAACACCCTTTAGCCTTATAAACGCCCCAAGCTTATTTTAACATTATATAAATAACACCCTGCGCCCCTACCTAGACATCTTCTATACTGCTTATATTAACAATATCCTAATATACAGTAATAACCTAACCGAATATTAGAAATACATTAACCTTATCCTATAAGCCCTATACAGAGCTAGTCTATAATTAGATATAGATAAATACAAGTTCTATAAAACAGAAGTCCTATACCTTAGACTCCTTATTTCTATAAATAGTATACAAATAGACCTAAAGAAAGTCGAAGTAATTATAAACTAGCAAGAACCCGAGAACGTTAAGGACGTAAGAGCCTTTATAGGATTTACTAATTTCTATTAACGGTTTATTAATAACTTCTCCGCCCTAGTTTTACCCCTTATAGCTCTAACTTAAAAGGATAAAGTCTTTATCTTTAATAAGGAATATAAGAAGGCCTTTACCTATCTAAAGGTTATATTTACTACTGCGCCTATGCTCTAATACTTTAACCTAAACTAAATAAGTGTTATAAAAGCCAACTTATCTAACTACGTCACTAGAGGCATCCTATCTTAGTATAACAAGAATAAAGTATTACACCCCGTAGTATACTTCTTAAAACAACTAAGCCTAGCCGAATATAACTACGAGATCTATAATAAGAAATTGTTAGCTATTATTAGGTATTTTAAATAATAGCGACCCAAACTAAAAGGCGCTAGATTTCCAATTAAGGTCCTTAGCGACTATAAAAACCTACAGTACTTTACAACTATAAAACAGCTAAGTTATTATTAGGCCCGCTAGTTAGAATATCTATCTTATTTCCAATTCTTAATTATATACCGCCTAGGCGTCTAAGGTTAGAAGCCTAATGCCCTAACCTAACGCTCATAAGACGCGCCAGCCCTAAAAGAAGCGCGCTCTTACCAAAATCAAATCCTACTTCGCCCTAAACTATTTAACCCTCCCACTAAAGATCTTACGGTATACGTCCTTAAAATAACTAATCAATCGATTAAATAGATTATAGTTAATAAATACCTAAATAACAAGTTTATTTAAGAGACGCTTAAGCTAATATAAGATAGTATCAGACGCTCTAAAAAGATTTCTCTAAGTAAATACGAAGCCTATAGAAATCGCTTATATTACCAAAACCGTCTAGTTATCCCTAATTACGATAAGCTTAAGCTCAAACTCCTTAAATATATACACGATCTACCTATCACCAGCCACCCAGGCCAAGGAAAAACCCTAGAACTACTTTAATAGGAGTATTATTAGCCGAACATATATAACATAACATAAAGGTATATCTCTAGCTACTATACCTACCAACAAGCTAAAGCCTCACATAAGACATATAACGGTCTTTTAAAGCCGCTACCCGTTCCAAACCAAAGATGGAAGGATATCTTAATTAACTTTGTTGTTAACCTTCTTAAGAGTAGAGGCTGTATAAATATTATAGTAGTTATAGACTAACTATCTAAAATAAGATACTTAATCGCCTACCCTAATATATTAACGCCTACCGTCGCCTAACTATTCCTAGATTACGTATAGAAACTCCACAGACTCCCTAAAACGATTATCTCCAATAGAGGCAGCTAGTTTATCTTAACATTCTAGAAGAAACTAACTACTTAACTCCACATTAAAGCACTATTATCTACCGCGTATTACTTAGAAACGGATGGCCAAACAAAACGCGTAAATACTATAATGGAACAGTATATTTAGATATACACGTCGTATTTATAAAATAACTAGATTAACTAGCTCGCATTCACTAAGTTTACTATAAATAATTCCGTCTTAAAAACTATAAAAGTCTCCCCGTTCCTAGCTAATTACGGCTAGCACCTACAAATAGGTTTTAAACCCTTTAGTAATGTTCCTTACCCTGCTTATTACGCCTTATAAGTTACAGAAGCAAATAAATTCGTAGAGAAGATGGAGGAACTATAACAGTTCCTTACTAATAAGATGATATGGGCTTAATTTATCTATAAAGCTGTAGCGAATAAGAAATAAACCCTAGCACTGGCTTACCAAATTGGCAATTTTATCTGGCTAGATATAAGAAATCTAAATATAAAACGACCTACTAAGAAACTTAATTAGAAGAACGCTAGCCCTTATAAGGTTAAAAAGGTTATCTCTCCTTATACCTACTAACTAAAGCTCCCTAATACGGTTAAAATCCACCCTATATTCTATACGTTAGTCCTCTACCCTACTGCCCCTATATTAGACGCCCTGCCTAAACAGATATAAGACCCTCCCCTACTAGTTAAAGTAGATAGTGAGAATGAGTACTTTATTAAAAGAATTAACAATATTAAGTACAATAAACGGAAACGCTAATATATATATCTTATAAAATGGAGAGGCTTTACTAAGTCCTTATAGGAACCCGTTAACTCTATAGGACTTATATAAGCCACAGAAGACTTTTACAAACTCCACCCAAAACTACCACAGCCCCATCTCACAGAAGCTCGAGTTTAAAGGGGGGGTACTGTTACGGGACACCCCCGTAACACCTTGCACACGTCTACCTGTTTCTACCGACTTAGCAATTAGAGACTAACCGCGAAATAGTAATCTAATAGCAATCTAATAGCAATCTAACGGCAATCTACGGCATTCTGCTATATTCTACCAAGTTCCACTAAATTCTGCCAAGTTCTGCCAGGACTATAACCTAAACCCTATTTTACCTATATACGTGTTGACCAAGCAACCAAGTTAACGATATATGCCCTTTCTTCCCATTTTCCTACCTTCTTTCCTTACGTAACGTCTTAACTTCATCACGCAGTTTATATACATAGCTTAATAATACCTACTTCGCTATATATTATTACCGCTTGTGCTTACTCCGTGACACTAATAGCCCTAGGGTTGCTACGAGGAGTTAAAGCGCCAGAAGTTGCTTGCTATAGCCAATTCGCTATATTATAGAAGCGAGAGGAGCCGGGGCTAAGTTAACGATAACAGTTATATTTTCCATAGTTATTAGAAGGATAATTTATTTTATAGATTATAAAACCTCCCTAATGCTCCGCATAAGCCAGAAAAAGAATCTGCTTATAAAGTAAAACATTATCTTTATATTATTTTCCAATACCCTAAATATAACTCTTAATAATGCGCAATTATAAAAATAGCTAATGCGAGGCCTGCGTAACTATATTATATATTAGTAAACCAATAGCTAAAATCTAGGGGGGCTTCGTATATTAAAGCTTGCCCTATAGCCTAAATTACCGTCTTTGTGGTTATCGCTATTATCCCAATTATGCTTATATACTAGAAACTTATTACCTAAACAGATAATGCGTATTTAGGGCGATCCTGTTAAAGCCATAATTGTAAATTCTAACTAAGAATAATAATAGCGTAATAAAGCCAGACGCGCTAGACGTTGGAATCTTTAGCTAAATTTTCGGTAAGGTATATTATAAAGAAGTAAATAATAAGTAAGCAGGAAAAGGCACTAAATAACCCTATTTTAATAATAGAAGGGTTTGGATATAATAAAAGCTAAGCAGTTATAATGAGGGTAGGGTAAGTAAATCTGCTAACGGGAGCCATAATCTTAAATATCTAAAAAAAATGGAAAAGAATGAAGATGAAAGTGGGAGCAGGCTAGTTTATAATGATATTTTTTCTTAGAAATAAGGCGGGCTATGTAAACGCTATATTATTACCGCTAAATGACTTAACTAAGCGGCTTCCTAATGAGTTATTGCCCCAACCTTAGGCGATAAAAGGCACTTAGGGCGTATAGGGGTTAGTCACCTCCTCTATTCTATTACTAGATTAAGTATTTAATACCGTTTATAATTTTAGGTAATACTAAATAGAAAAAGAGAAGAGTATGAATTTTTTATTTCAGCTGGTAACTTGCAAGTTTTCTATATCCTTATACCCCGCATTAATCTTTATCTCCTAGCTGTACGCTTATAGTACGGCGCTATAGTTTATAAGCACCAAAACTGTGTAGATACTTTACCGGACCTTCTATTAACTTAGTCTTAATATTAAACCCAAAATGTCTTAGAATAGGCTGGCTTGCTAGTATAGTTAACACCTATATCTTCTTTCCCTCTTCGTCCTACTTTTCTACTGCTATTTTAATAAGTGTACTGCCCTAACCAGACTTCTAATAAGACTCGTGTATAGTAAAAGTAGAGATTTTTATTAGGCAATCTTAGGAGTACCTAGCGCAAAATTAGCTACACCCCTAAGCCTATAACTTAAGAACCATACTAATGCCCCTTAGCGTGAGTTTGTTCCTTATAAAACTTAATATTATCTAGGTTTTTATCTTAACGCAGATTTTTAATACCCTTTAGGAGGCTGTTAAAAATACCTTCGTTTTATTAGCTTGCAAACTTATACTAGATAGATGGTGGTACCGTATAAATGTCCCCCTTTGGCAGTAGCTAAGGTTCTAGGCCACTTATAATAAGGATGCTAGAAATTATAGTTTCGCTAATTAACACTGTTGAATCTTGCCTGGCCTATAGCGACTTAACTACCTTAGCTTCGTTTTCATTGTATAGGCTTTCCATACTATAAACCCTTAAGGTAGAACTAAGAAACGCATTAATAAGATTAACTGTATAGGAGTTGTATGTGTCTATTAGGAATTCTTTAAAATATAGTCTCCGAATCTTAAAAGATAGGGAGGTTTTAAAAGCTAAAATAATAATACAGGTTGCTTGAAATACGTCTATATGCGTAAGCAGTCGGATTTAATAAGTAGCCATTATAGAAGAGAGTGAAGAAAAGCAAAATTGGTAGCAGAAGGAGGAATACCCTTAAAAGATATATGGAGAAGTTATAATATTAATTAGATAAGAGCTATTAGGACCATCGCGGATATAACAGCTATAGCCCCTACTCCGACCAACAGAATTAGGTTCTTTAGTATTACTATTCCACCCTTCCTTTAGATAGCATCTGGTAAAGGATTCCGTACGGTAGGCATAGCTAAAAATTATCGCTGCACGTATTATGCTGATTTATTGTTATATATTTTATATCTGCTTAGTATTACCTAATGCTTAACCTTTAGGAACGTATATATATGAGCCTAACGCTGCCAAATGCCATTAGATGCAAAGATAAGGTGCTAAGGCGAAAGATTTAGTTTCCTAAGCTAGATACAAATAACTACTATTAAGGGTTTATAGTGGATAGACGCGGCCTCTACTTTAAAACATTCTCTATACCTTTCTCTTTAATATAGTCCTCTAAGCCTTAGAGATTCCTCTAAATTATAGTCTGCAATTTAATTAGAATAGATACCGTATAAGAAATATTAAACGTACTTAAAATATATATACGTTGGAGTGGTTATATATTAATTTAAGGAAAGTAGTTAAATAGATAATATCCTATACTTATTACCCTCTAGTTTTTCTATAAAGAGCACTAAGGAACTCCTGTTAAGACTTAGAGAAGAAATAAATTAAGGAGTAAGAGAGTTTATCCGCAGTTCCCTCCTCTAGGTAGATGCAGAGAATTTCACTTAATATTAAATCATTAAGTGTTTAAGCGACTTGTCGGTATTTTAGGCAGTTAGAATTTCCCAGACCCGCACCTGCCGTTTATTAGTCTTTTAGGCCTGTAGTAATTTAAACCTCCAATAGGCCGGTGCTAGGACGCGACTTTAGAGGTTCCGTTTGCTAGCCTTATATACCCTTGAGTTAGTAAGTGCCAGAACGCGAAGAAGTTTTAAGCTTAGTAGTTAATCTAGGACGACTTTCTAATGTAATTAAAAACGCCTTTTCTAGATCTATACCGGCGTATAATAAGGTACTTACTCCTAGGCTAAGGTTAGTAATTAATATACTATAGCTTAAATCTTAATCCTAGCTGCTAGTGATGGTTATAAGAGGCTGCCAAATATACTAGTTTAAGACTAGTAGGGTTTAGCGAATTGCGGCTTAAAAGAGCGAGCTAATTGTTAAAAAAGTAGCACCTATGTTAAAGAATAAAGTGGCCGCAAATGGCTAGTAGAAATAGGGTAGACTAGGGAATGGTTTAAAAGGAGCGGTAAAAATAGTAAAGTTAAGGAAGTAATGAATAAAAGCTATAGAAGAACGCGATAAGGCAACCAGTAAAGTAGACGGTAAAGGCAATTATACATCCCTAGTATAATGGGGCGAAATTAGCTTTATATATTACTTATCTTTATCCTATACCCTTAAGATTTAAAGCATTCCTAGGTTTATTAAGGCGTTTTAGCCTTTAATTCTTATGGGACGCATTATTGCATTATTAAAAAGAAATTAATAGGAGCTTCTAGACTTTACGGCAGTAGATAGGCTACATCTAATTAACCAAGAAGACGGCTGCATATCCTTACTTTAATTAGCTGTTTAGTTTTCCATCATGGATCTTTAGAGGAGCACGAGTTGTAGTAGTAGAGTTTAGCATAGTATAGCGTCTTAGGGGTAATAAGGTGAGGGGCCAATGCACGCCAAGCTAAAATTGCAGGGGTATTATTGTTGTAATCGCAACGATAATCCCCTACAACATTTCTTGCTTCTTTTACTCTTATACCCCGTTACCTTCTTTTCTTAGTTTAACTAACCTATAGGATTATAAATGCCTCTCCGCTTTAGCAGTGTAGTAAAATGGATTTTAGCACTATAGTAATTCTATTCTATGGCCTTTCCCTTTTTAAGGCTAATTATTATTTACTATAGGATAAAGAAGTAGTCCTTCCCAGTGTACTGTTATAGCTCACTTACACCGTCCGTCCTTATTACGCCGTAGGTTTACCTTCTATTACTCCTCTCCTAAGGGATACTTATAGATAATAGTTATTGTTAAATAAGATTAAGCTATTTGCGTAATTCCTACGTTCTACTAACAAAGGCAAAGCAGTAAAAGCCTGTAAAAGAGTAGTAGATAAAATTCTGGAGGCCTTACCCACCGACTATAAAGAGGCGCTTGGCTTAAATAAAACCCTAACGGTCTTAGGCCCCTAGAATACCCTAGTAATCCCAAAAGCCGCGAAAGCCGTAAAAGCCCCAAAAACCGCGAAAGCCCTAGAGGCCTTAACGACCCCTATAGATCTAGAGACCAAGAAAGCCATAGTTAAATTTATTTTATTATTCCGGATTCTTAAAAGATAAGGAACCCCACCTCCTAATAGAAGCCCAGACCTACTTTACGGAGGAAGCCCTAAAAAACGCTAGAATTTATCACCGGCAGCTATAAAGCGACTGGTTATAGTTTACACGAAAATTCAGTCTCTAGATAATCGTGAATTAGAACAGTTTCTTAAGCTTTATAATCTAGCTAAGGGCGGATTACTTAAAGCTTTCTAGGAACTATATATTAAACCAATAGGAGCTAATAACTAGGTAATAATTTGTAACCTAGCTGATGTCCTTAACGTAGGCAAAAATGCAGTTAGTTGTAGGTTAATAAAGTCTATTCTATCTAAGACGCTAGATAATAAGGTAAAGCGATTAAAGAAAGAAGGTTATAAGCCTAAAAAGGGCCAACGATTTAGAGCTTTGGTATGGGAGATGGCCTATTTATTAAGAGGAGAGCGCCTTAAACTAAACGATATTACTAGCTAAAAATAGAGTCGTCTTAAACCTAGAGTACTTATTAGTCTCTATAACCTAAATTCCAGTATAATATTAGTTTTTAATTACCTCTATTAAATTAATAACTGACCTATAATAGTATTAAAAGGCATATAGCACCTAAAGAATTTGATATATTAATTGCTTAGATAGAAACATAACCACAGTGCTAGAAATGGATGGAATTATCTCCCTTAGCAAGGAACCTAAAGGATATATATCTCTATTGTGCTAATACTAACTCTATAAGTTAGCCTAAAGCCAGCAGCGCTATCTAAAGCCCTAGGGGTATAAAAAGATTAACTACTACTAAGCAGTCTAATACCAAACGTACTAGGCGCGAGTTATCTAAAATAAGTAGTCCGTAAGCCGTCCCTAACGGGAGTTCTAATTAAATATTTTTAATATCTTTAAGGGACCAATATAGCATAGCTAATCTTTATTTAGACCCTCCTAAAATACTATTACCTTTTAAATCTACCTTAATCCCTAAGATCTACTTATACCCTTTAGAAATCCCTCTTAACCCGAGCTATTACTTAACCCCTAGGATATCCTTCTCTTTTAAACCTACCTTAATTTCTTCTAATGCAAACCTAGACTATTACTTAAATTCTAAAGTACCTCCCCCTTTTAAACCTCTATTAATTCCTAAAATCTATTTAGATCCTTTGTTAATTCCTCTCGATTTAAATTCTAATCTCTAGCCAATTACTCCGCCAGCTACTACAGTAATAAATAACTAGCTTAATTTATACCCTATATTTCTATATATAGTAAGCCTTAACCTAAACCAGAATTCGCAATATAGCACTCCCTGCACATTTTAATATTATTCCTACTCTACTTCCAAGGAACCCACGGCCTTAGACAGCTCCTATAAGGCTACGGCCTTAAACGGCTCCTATAAAGCTACGGCTATATAGACCCATAGAAATATATAAGCATATTTACCCCCCTTCCCTATAAAGTATTAAGGCGTATTATTAAGTGCGCCCATTATATTGCCGCTCTAAAGTTTAGGGTATTTATATTTTATAGAAATCTTAAACCCCAGTAAACTATTATCTAAACTTAGCAGGCTAAGTGCTAATATTACTATAGCCTTTACCGTGCTATCCCCAGGGTTCGCCTAGATTTCCTTATTTATATTGTTGTAATATACTAGATATTGTTTTTTAATAAAGACTACATCTTTAGTAGTACGGAGGATTTTAGCAGCGTACTGCCTAGCAACTTTCTAAATATTTTTTATTAGCATACTGCTGATCTACCTGGCGTTAAAAATACCTTAACGTATAGTAAAATATAAGGTGACGTTGCTTTACTATTAGGTATTTTATAGAAGGGGAAGTCCTCCTTTTAGGAGGATAAGGATTGGCTCTGTGCTAATAGAAAGGCGCGTAAGTAATTTAAATATCTACTATCTATGCCAGAAGCTATCTATAGTGCGGATATAATAAGTCTAAGAAAGTAATAGACGCATTAGTGAATAGATATAAAGACCCTTTAAAGGGGCTAATTTTTCTTTAGCGGGGCTAATTTTTAGTAGGGCTGATTTCCGGTCGGGTAGGGCTTATATAATACCGCCCGTTCCTAAGAACCGTTATCGCACTAATGCGCGCCTAAGCATTAACGCGCCTTACGGAAGAGGTGCGGGCGACTTATAGAAATTATCTTAATATTTATAGGTAAAGAGAATGTATTATAGGGCGCATATAAATATATATCCTCTAGTCCTATATAAAGAGGCCACTAGACCTTTACTCCCGTTATTATCCTTACCTAGCACTTTTACCTTAAGAATAATATTGTAATAAAGCTGCCGGAAATTATAAAGGACGATTTAATTCTTAGACTAGATTATCCTCTTATTTCTCCTTAAGATTTCCTATAGGGCTTTAATAAACCTAGCACAGATTATAATGGTGTTAAGGTAAAAGATACTATATACCCTTTAGTTATATTAGTCTAATAGTTCTATAGGTTAAAGATATTTTTACCCTCTACTATATACGGCAGTGCTAGCAATATGGCCTGTACCTATATTACAGCGAACGTATCTTTTTAGGGATATTTAATTCTAATAGTTTAGTGGTTAAATGTATGGTATTCTTAGGTAATCTCGTACTTATAAAAGGCGGGCTGGAAATAATTATATAGGTAAAACATAAGGTAGAGGATAGGAATAATTGGCTTTAGATAAAAAATGCTCTATTTTCTTAAAAATTCTTTAAATAGGTCTCCTTTAATAATTAACTTAAGCGGGTTAAGATAAATATTATAAATAATATAGCTTTTTATAAGTTAACAGTTTTATAGGTCTTAGATATAATTGGTTTCCGCCCTACTTTAAGCGCTTCCCCCCTATATAGGAGACGGTTTACCCTACTTAGGATTTTTCTTTTAAATAGGTCGCAGAAGCTAGGTAAAGTGCTATTAGATATAGTTAAAGAGATGGAAAACGGAGAGGAAGCCATGGAATAGGTAAAGCGTAAGCTATAGCGTTGTAAGGACGAAGACTTAGCCAGGCAGATATTGTCTTTAAGTTTTACTTAGCTAATGCAAGAGCTACCTTTATAAGGAGGATCTTAAAATATAGAATCTAATATTATTAAATAGAGTTAGTTACGTAAGCGGGTTTCCATAGCAAAAAGTAATTTACTCTTAAGATTCCCGTATAGGGTATAAACCTATATACTTGCTTGCTCCTGTAACAATAAGGCCTATATAGTAGGCTATGGCGCGGGCGAATTGCTAGGAGAACGGAAGCCGTAGGGGATTAGTTCCCATAGGGCGGTAAAACATATTAGCATTAGTACCCGTAGGGGATTCGTTAGCGCAGGGGATTTGTTAGCGTGGGGGATTTGTTGGAGTAGTTGGGATATAGACTAGGCTCTATTTGCCTACTATAGTAGTTACAAACTTAAGAAAATTAAGGTAAAAGCTAGGGGGGATTTTTTTTTACGCAACCTAATAGCTTTACAGATTCTTGATATAATGGCTATCCGCCATACTTTAGCCTATTTCCAATACTATGGCTAGAAAACTGTCTTTAGGGAATTTATTTACTATAGGAATTGTTATAAAGTTCTTACATTCTTAGGTATAGTTAAAAAGATAGTAAAAAAGAAATCCTATAATAGATAGAGCGTAAGAAGAATATATCTCTCTACTAGCAACTGTTTCTTCTGTAAATAGTATAGCGAAGGCTATTATATAACGTTTTTATATTTCTACGTATAATTATAGCGTACCAATTTATGCCTCCTCCTATGCTACGCAATTACACTCGCGGCCGGCCAAGCTAGGTTTCTCTACTTATAATAGGTTAGCCTCCTATATTCCGTAAGTATACTTAGTCTTACCCTTTACTAATTCTTTACCACCTATAGTAAGGCTAGAACCCCCCTATAGGGTAACTGGCGTCTTCTTGTATTTATACTATCTAATAAGTCGAATTTAGGCTTGCTTTTATGTATTCTATGCCGTTTACGGCCCAACTTAAATTTATATACTTCCTTGTTACTCCAATTAAAACTCTTATAAAGTTTAACTTTGCTAATACGTATGCACCGCCTCTACTAGAGTTTTACTAACTAATGTATAAATAGACCTCTATAGGCCTCTATAGGCCTCTATAGACCTCTAAAGGCCTCTAAAGACCTTAACTTACCCGCTAAGGTAAGCAGCACGTAACCTACCCCTCCTATATCTTTAGTAATCTAATCGCTACTCTTAGGTACCTATCGTTATGATAGATACGTCTAATTTAAGCTAAAAGTCGGTCTATTGGGTTCTAAAGTTAGGGGGAAATATTTCCGAGGAGGATAGAAAACGAGATATTACCTTTATTAGGTAGGAAAAAGGCGATTTACGTAAAGTAAAAGTAAGTAATTACCTATATTATAAGTAAACAGGTCCCTAATATCTTAAAGATTTATAAGATTATTGGGATTATATATACTTAACCCAATATTCGCTAGGTTGCAGTTCCTATATCTAATGCGATTATTTAAATAAGTTCAGTTATACCACGCCATTGTGGTGGCGGAGTAGTTATAGCGGAAATTAATTATAAAGGAGCATTAATAAGGTCTAATTGCTTTTCCGGCAATATATGGTTTATAAAAGGTAGAAAGGAAGCTTTAGAATAATTAAAAAAAGAGGTATAGGAACTTAATAACGCCACCTAGGCTACTGCGCCCCCCTTTATAGTTAGACTCGTGTACTAGGCTGTTCCATTACTTATAGCAGCTTAGGTACTCCCGTATAGAGAATAATTAAGTATATAATGCTTAATTTTGTAAACTATATAAGCATAGCTTTTAAAGTATAGAACGCTATTTAATGTTATATACCTTTCCTTACACACTAGATAGCTATAGGGAATTTTTAGATCTAGTGTAAATAAATAGAGATATTTATCTTTAACAAGATCTATAATCTTAGCTGGCCAATTCTAACAGAAAATCCTCTGCTAGTAAGGTAAGCGCTTATTACCTATATAAAATAGACACTAGCAAGGGTTACATTTTAAAGGGAATGAGTAAGGCGTTGCTAAATCTTCCTGCTTTATAGCTATCCATTTTAACAAGTTAGGAGGCGTATTTTGTCGTTAAGCCTTTTAACATAAGTATAACTTTATAAAATTTCGGATAAGATCAATCCGCTAGTTAAGGCACACTCTATTTATTCTATTAAATACTAGAATAGGATTAGATAATAATAGACTAAAATAAAATAAAAAGCGACAAAGAATAATAAGATAAGCGCGTAATAACTAGGAAAAGGCCCTATATATAAGGAACGCATAGTTCTTAATTTACTAGTTATATACCTTTCTATTAGTACTAGAGGGTCAGCATAAAATTCTTGTATAGGTAAGGCGACTTACCTAGCGGTGCCTTTTAATCGGATGCTATACGCCATATACGATAGCTGCGTAATTTTTGAAATGCTTAAGTCCTTTAATCCACTCTAAATAATAAGGATGCTTATAGTGGAACCCCTACCTAAACACTCCTTCTATAACGTGATTATTAAAATGCTTCTATAGTATATCCTTCTTTATAAATAGGCGGGTCCGCTTTAGCGTTAAGAGTCGGCTATTGCTAATGTAGATAAGGCAAACCAGATTAGTAAACGTTATAGAATATAGGGTTTAAATAATCTTAATATCCTCTTCCTTTAATGGAACCGCGCTTTGCGTCACTTCTAGACTTTTTTAGAGAGGCGAGTCTAAGCTAATCTATTCTTTCTACTATTTTACCTATTAGTACGCACTAGTATTAGTATTAGCTGTACCTCTTTTTACGCCTATTATACTTTTATCTACTTTAGATCCAAGTCGAGATTTAATAGCCTTACTTAGGATCTTATCCTGCTGGCTTTCTTACTGATTATAATACTTAATGAGATTGCGGATAAACTTTATATAGAGTTTTATAGCGTGCCCTTCTTTAAGCTTATATAGCGGCTAAGAGAGCAATTTGGCAATAGCAGCATATTTACGGAATTTATATTATACAGCTAAACAGGTAGGAATGTCCGTCCTAACGTTACTACTAAGCTGCCTTTTAATATTGTAATTGTTAATAGCATTATAAAAGTTAAGAATAGCCTAGTCCTCTTTCCGTTTATGTAAAACGTTTATAAGACTGTTAAGTTTATGTTTGGCTTCGTCGTAACGGCCGTATAGTTTCGTTCCCTTCGCGGCGTTAATAGGGTAATATCCCTAGCTGCTAATCTTTCGCTTATATCGCTCTCGTTTCTTGTGAAGCTATAGAATCTTAGGGTGTTAATTAAGTTCTAACTGAAATTAAAGTTTCTGCTCGTTAGTAAGACCTATAGGGGCTTACTTATCCTATAAGATCCCCATCCATACGGTATATTAGATAAGGTTATCCTATAATAGAGTTCTAAAGTAAATCGACTGGAAATTGCGTTTAATTAAATTAGGTAAATAAAACCGTTAGTAGGTATTACCGTAATAACCTATTGTCTAATTTCGCTCTTCTGGAGTAAGGATGCCTAGAAAGCTCAGTTAACAGGTGTACTTACGTTAAATTAGATACTTACTATTTAGTTTTCTCCTAGAGGCTTGTTATAGCTAGTAGAGCTTAAGCAATTATTTAAATCCGGCTACTCGGCCTAACCATATATAGTACTCGCGGCATTTGTGGTAGGGGAATGCTTTAATATCCGATACTTCCCTACCAGCCATCTTCTTAAAATCTTGAAATATCAGCTGCGTTTCCTTCTTCTTCTTAAATTTCACTTTAAGACACTCTTTATGCGCTAGGATTTCTAGTTAAAAAATCTCTTCTGGCGAAGTATAGTAGTATTAAAATACATTATTAGCAATAGTAAGGCTTATTAGATGGGATAGAATATAAAATACTAGGATACTTTTAAGACGGAAAATAAACCTTTTGCTATAAGTCTATTAGTGCTATATACACCGTCTTTAATTAGCGTAGCTATATACTATCTACCTATGCCTTTAGCATTCTTAATATACACAAGATTTATAAGGGCGACAGTTATAGTTAGATTATAATTTTTCGCGTCGCGAACTCTTAGGATTATAATATATTTATATAAAAGAGCTTTATTTAAGCCCTTTGCGCTTAAACTTTTAATAAGGGCCTAGGGTCGTGTTGCCGTAGCACCGGAGAGGAGGAGGATTATTGCTATTTATACTCGAAAACAACTATGGCGAGGCTTTGCATCCATCGTCTAGTGGGCATTAAGAACTATATATAAGTCCTGCACATATATTGCATGCTTTTCCTTTTTTAACATGTCCAACTTAAATGTTAGTATTAAGTAGGTTGGAATCCACTATAATAAATAAGCCTAATTTCTAGGGAGAGAGGGAGTAACCGTATATCTTATATATTAAGCTCTGCGCTATTGTTTATACTGTGGCCTACCATATCTATAAACTTATAAAGTATTCGTCTCCAGTACGCCTAGATTGCGCTCTCCTTCTTAATTTAAGAATTCTCTATACGCCATTTAAGGTATATTTTAAACGTATTAGCCTCGCACTAATAAAGGGTCTTAATTGGGTTAGACCTAACTTTTAGGTAAAACCTAAATACTAACTATTAGCATTATGGAGTAAACCTTAGTTTAAATATATATAAACTCTTTCTACTACTGGAACTTATGGTTAATAAGGGCATTAGACTATTTGCTCCGTTTTAACTTCGCCCTACCTTAACTATTATAAAATACCATCCTTTGCCGTAAGTATTCACCCTTAAAATTGGCGTCTTCCCTAGCCTTAGAGTTAGAGCTTAAGTTAGAGCATAACCCTAGCTTAGAATAGGACCGCTATCCTAGTTTAAAGTCCTAGCCAGAAGCTAAATCTATATCCTACCATTTCTTAATTTAAGAGGGCATAATAGTTAAATGCGTAGTATCTTGGTGCCTTAGCTGCTTCTAGTTATCTACACACTAAAGCTAGCTTAAGAGGAGGTATTATTAACGGTAACTCTTAAAAGGGGTTTATAGGAGAAGGGGTTGGAACGTGGTCTTAAGGGCGGAGCTAGGCAGGGAATCTTGTAAATAAAAAAACCTAAAATTTAATTATTAGAAGTAAGTGGCGTAATAGCATAGGAGGGCAAACGCGTACTATAGCTGCTGTAGAAAACGGGTTAAAGGAGCGTAGTGTAGAGGAGGGGTTATAGTATAAAGGGAGTGTTGTTTATAGAGGATAAGGGCGAGGGTAGGAATAGGTTTAAATAAGTAGTAGAAATCCATGGCTTTATAAACCGCCGTAGGTGTTACGGCACTGGCAGAACCTGGCAGAACTTGGCAGAACTTGGCAGAACTTCGCGGTCACGTGACTAGAAGACCGTATAAAAAGAACCCTACTTCAACCAGCGCTGCTCTTCTTCTCCTTTCCTTTCTCTAGCTTTAGATCCTCATTTATAGACTACCAATCGTACAGGCTTACGCGCCCCTCTTGCCGTGCTCGTGCCTCGATTGACTGAGTCGCTAACAGTAGGCAGCTTAGGGAGCTTTAAGCGGTGCCTAGGAAGGGTGCTGCGCGCGCTTTTAAGTTTGGCGAGGGAGCCAATAGAGGACCCCGCCACCCTAGCACGCTTGGCACGCTGGAAAAGCGGCGACGGACATAGATCTAAGCGAGGGGAAACTGCCTCCCAAAACGGGGGGCAGCAGCCTCTAAATCCGGCTGTTCTTTTACTAACAATAACATTCTAGTAGGTATTATAGGGTAGTTATAGTACTAGCTAATAGTAATTAAGGCTACTTTTAGATTATCCTTAACGCTATTAATACTATATGCTATATTCTTAATAAAATCTTTTAATAACTTTATATTATATAGGGTAACACTAGGATATTCTTTACTATATCTATTTAAAAAAAAGGTAAAGAATTAGAGTAGGATAAAATCTAGCTACTATAGCATGTTAATTGTAATTTACTAGTTTTATAGCTTTACCTTCCTTTAATAAACTCTCTTTATCTTTAACTAGAGATGTTTTTAAACTTTAGTGCTATTTATGCCCTTTCTGCTTTACTTAAAACCCTTTACCCTTACTACAGCAAAGAACTAATAAAGGGTTTTTTTTGGCATTTTATAGAGAATGTGTAAGGTAAGTAAAAGTTAGTATAAAAAGGAAGGGAAGAAGAAATATAAAGATAAGCTTAGAAGAGTGGATAGGTGGAAAAGCTAAGGAATAGCAGGTAAAAGAAGAGGGGATAGGATGGAAATTAAGTGGTAGGTAGATAAAATAGAGCAAACAGACATGGTCGGGAGGAGATTTTATAATAAGAGGGATAAGGTGCCTCCTCTTTAACCAAAACCTTTGGGGATGCTATGTTATAATGTGGATGCGGCTTAGGACGGACGAATGCTCTATTTTAAGAAGGGCCTAGTTTTAGGAACCCCGGTGACCCCAAACGCGGCCCTTTAAGATTGTTGTGTAGAGTTGACAATTCGCATTATGAGGACGTAGCATTTTTAAGGCATAATTGGTTGCTAAGGTGGAGGAGCAGGAATGTGACTGAGTAGCCTGAGCGGGGCCTGAGCAGCGGGTGAGGCAAGGGTGCTTGGCGCCTGAGTAGAGCGGCGATGCTGACTAACCGAGTCGGATTCCGCCAAGGGGAGTTTTGGTCTGTGACTGCCATCGTAATACTGTCTAACAGTGTATCCAACAGTCAGCGACGCTGGCAGCGTAGCTGCCAAGAAGCTGATAATGTAAGCAGTCAGTCAGCGTATAGGGTAGTTACAGTCAGTCAACAGTCAGTTAGCATAAATTCTATAGCGCGCTGAAAGCTCGCTGCCTTAGTGGTAAGATTAGGAAGATTTAAGAAGATAAGGAAGATNAGNAACTAGTTAAGCCGTAANGCAGGAAGGTTTCTTATNAATCNAACGGCGATTTAGCTAATAAATATACGCAGTTAGTAGTTGTTAATAAAAGCCTTCTAGACGCAATTAAAAGCAGATTAAGCTCGCTAGTAAGCTTAATTACTACTATAATATAGGCCTTAAGTTTAATAAGATCTATACTAATAACGGTAATAAGGTAAATATTATTATTTCTAATCCTCTTACTTAGTGGCTTAATATTAATTAAGTTCTCTACCTAACGTTTACTAAGATCGCTCTTAATATATTCTCTATACTAGCTATAAGCTCTATATATATATAAGTCTTTAGTTAAGCTAAAAAGATTATTACTAGTAAGCGTAATTAATTATTAGCCAATACTATTAAAGCGGATTAGTGCTAGTGTCGGGAATGAGGCAAGTTGCCGTCGCATGAAGCATATTGCCGTTACGTGTCAACGTGGCCCTAGCGTGGTAAGGAACCTTAAGTTCCTCACCCCTTTCCTCATTCCTATCAATAAGAATTAACTAACATCACTATAACCCTACTCGAGTAGTCGTTATTGGTAAGTCACCCTGTGTTTCTAATACTGATCAGTGGTTAAATACATAGTTAACTATAGAGCAGCTAGGTTTTCGAATAGAAGAGACAGTCTCATATAGGGGTGCTATATGCGCTTATATAGAATAGATCCCGGCGATACTGTGCTACCTTAGACTTGCGGAAAACTAGTAATAGAAGTGTTACTAAGTACTAGGAGATACCAAGTTGCGTCTATTACGCAGAACAACCACGTTTATAAAGATTTGGTTGAGTACTTTAGGTCAGAAGTGTTACTAAACCTACGGTCCTAAAATTAACGTCTAAAACGCGTTAAACAACTACGCATACGAAGATTTAGTCGAGTACTTTAGGTCAGAAGTGTTACTAAACCTATGGTCCCAAAGTCAACGTCCGAAACGCGTTAACAATATCTTAATTGCCTACCTTTTGACAGCAAACCTACGAGATTCTACAAAGCCAAAAAAAAAAAACCCCTACCTACCTTCGATGTACGACACCCCGTTAATTCTATACCTACTATAGCGTTAACTTACCCAAAGAAGTATAAGAAAAGCATTAACCCGGAGACGTAGGACATAGATATTAACCCTATAAACGCTAAGGAATAGGACCTAAACAGATTCTTAGTATACCGTATAGTACACTATATAGATAGCGAATATAATAATACTGAGCTATAGTGTTATATAAAAGAGGACTTTATTAAATAGATAAAGGAAATATAGGCTCTTATGAAGAAGGATGTTATATAAGACTTCCGTAACTTCCTTTAGGAGAATAGAGTATTTGTCCCTATAGATAGGGGTATTATTAGAGATAATATCTAGGAGTAAGTTATTAATATAAAAGAAAAGCACGAATGGACTCTATAAAAGGTTAAGTACTAACTATATACTAAGAGGAAGCTTAACTTACAATAAAATCCAAACGATACGCTAATAGAGACGCGCTCTAATTCCATTGCTCTAGGTATAAGTTCTTATATTCTATATCTATTGCTTCCACCTCTATCTCTAGCTCCTTAAGATCCACTAATTTAACCAGTAATGTTAACTACTACCCCTTAAGAGCAAGCGCAAGATCCCCTTGCTTCGCGATTTAATAACCTTTAAACTCTACTATAGGAAGATTAGGTACCACGCCGTATTCCACTAAGCCCTATATCTCCACTACAGCCTATAAAGCAATTTCTACCTTAATCTTTAATGCAATTTTAACGTGGTTTAATACTACTTAGAGGCACCTTAAAAATGCTTATAGAGCTTACAAAGCTCTATACGGACTAGGAGAAGAAGTTTAATAGGGAACTATATAACATCCTTAATTTGAAGCTGTGTATCTTCTATAATTGTTACTAAAAGGTTAGACTAAAACCTAACTAATATTACAACGCCTATTCCGTTATACTTAAGGGCCGCGCTAGTACCTTCTATTATAATTATTTGGTAGGAAAAGGATACGATTTTAACCGAATAATATATAAGATAAGATGCCACTTTAAAATAAAAGAGAATAAGCAGTAATATATATCGGAGTAAAGAGAGACTACTTTCCTAAGAATTATTGCTACGAACCCAGGTGTCTCTCGGCTTAATTATCTTTAAAAGCTCTTTAATTAACTTTAGATAATTTAGCGTAGTTTATCCGAATTATATTAAGAGGACCTTAGCCTACGTGATTAAGTTATTAGCGTATGCCGAGGTATTAAAGAATACAATCTCGCTCTCTTTAACTCTGTAAGTACTTATAAAAGAGTATATACTTAATTAAGATCCTCTATTAGTACCGCTCTACGCTCTTAAAAAGTATAGCAATTTAACGCTTAACTCTAACCTATCTTAATTAACCTAGCTAACTAACACGATTATAACTAGACTAATTAAATATATAGTAGACGTAGTAGGGGATACGGTAAAGGGTATAATTAATGTTAACTATAAGGCAATTATAGAAGTCCTTATAGAGGTTCACTTTGGAGCGATTATTAGAAGAAGTACTATATTTATAAAAAGCTAAATTGCTAGTTAACTAGACACCCTCTTAATAGATAAAAGGAGGTATATAATAGGTTTCGCCAGAGCACACAAAACGTTGGAAACTAAGAGGTTACTATAGCCTACTTCTAAAACTTCTTAGTTTAATATAAAGGCGAAGAAGATCTTAAGGGTAGGGTTAATAAGGCTGAATAGCTCCTTATAGATATAGAAATTAAGGACTACTCTTCTAACTAATACTTTACCGAGTATAGTAAGGTAAATGGTACATAAACTGTTGCTATCCTTAATAACTAATCTACGCTCTATTCTATTATAAAGTTAGATATCTTTAATAAGCTAAAGGAAAGTTCCGCGTTCTCCTTTAACAATAAATACTNNGNAAANNTCTTCTATAGNATTATNCNAGATACTANAGCCGNAGNAGTATCTATAGNAGNAGAGCCTNAAGTTTAAGCTCTTTAGTAGCTTAATAGCTCTGTTTAAATTAACTAATTAATAGTAGGCCAATATACAATTCGCTTTGGTAAGGGTACTATAATCTTTCTTAGTATAATTAAGGTCCAAACCCCGTTAGGATATATTACTTTCTATATTATCCCCGCGAACACTTTGTTTCTATTCTATATCTAAAATATAGATAAATTAGGTATTAAGCTTAACAACCTTAAGAATATGCTTATCTAGGGAGATAATTAGGTACCCGTTATACGCAAGTAGGGTTACCCTTAGTTACTCCTTTAACAGCCAAAAAGGAGCGTTGCTTAAAGCCACCTAACTAAGTTAGAGTTACGTTAACTACACCGTCGTTTTAGCCACCTATCTATTTACTAATTACTTAAGGTCCTTTAGCGAGTAGGTTATAAAGTTAAGGTTAAGGTAATTAAATATCTTATAAAGTACTACTACCACTACTAAATAAACCAGAAGTCCCCTAGCCGATTTAAGTTTACTCTTAAAAATAACTACGACTTTAACTTCTGCATTATTATAGATATTATATATCTTAGCAGCAAGCTAGTACTCTAAGTTATTGACTTCTTAACCTCCTTCTAAGCCGCACGCTTTTTAAAAGATATGTCAGCTAGAAACGTATAGGATACTCTTTAATTATGTTGGATTAATATCTACCTAGAACCCCCTAATTAAATTATTTATAACGTAGAAAAGAACTTCTTATCTATAGAGTTTTAATAACAGGCAAAGGCAATAACAATTAAGGTTAAGGAAGTCCCCGTTAAGGCACATAATAGTATTAGAAAAGTAGAATGATATTATACGCCATTACGCCGCGTATATAAGATTATTTCTTTAGAACTAGAGGGTGCTAGTAAAGAGCTTATCCTATAGATGGCTATTAAGGCTGTTAATAATACCGCTAGCCTAGATAGGCTTATACCTATATTACTAGTCTTTAGCGCCTACCCTTAAATAACTAATAATTCTCTACTATCTCCCTTTATTACGTAATAAGCTAAGGCTATTTATAAGGTAATAAAGGAGGTGCGACGTCTTTACGCTATACGCTAGGTCAACAACGCACTAGGAATAAGAAATAGCCTAAATACCTTAACTACGCTTAATCTGCCACTCCAATCGGAGGTACGCGTATAGCGTGAAAAGGGAGGATAGTTAGGCCTATATAAACTTATTACAATTAATAATTAAACTTACACTCTTTAGATACCCTATAGACCTACTTAATTCCACTTAACTGTTATTAAGCCCTACTATAGGGATAATAGCTCTAAGCCTTTATAGGATGCCCTAGAGGATACCTTAAAGGAGAACTATAATTAATGTGCTCTAGAAGGCGAAGGCGATTCTAATATAATTATAGTAGACGTACCGCAACTATAACGCGGTAGAGGTTGCCTAAAGGGATTATAAAATTGCTAATATCTTATTAATTTTAAAGAGCAATTTGTTACCGCTATTAAGAATAGAGATAAACTATTAATGGCCTTTATAACAGCTAAAGAGAAGGCTAACTTTAAACTCGCAAAACAGCTTTAAAAGGAAGGCCGCATTATAACTTTAGGAGCTCCTTTTTAAGCATCTAATAAGTAGGAGATCAACGGTCTTATTATAAGAGGAGTCTTTAAATTTAAGAAATATGACCCTACTAAGTTCGATAGAGTCCATATATTTAAGTTAAAAATAGTTAATAAGATTAAAGGTAAAGCTACTAATACCCTATTTAAGAAGTCAAGGCTAGTTATTTAAGGTTATAACAATAATAATAAGGAAGTAATCCTTACGTAATCCCCTATAATTTAACAAGCTAGTTAATAAGTTATTATTACGCTAGCTCCCTCCTTAATAAAGAATAGGATGGCGGTTTACCTATAAGATATTACTTAGGCCTACACCTAATTAGAGACGCGTCTTTAGCGCTTAATACTAGTATACCTTTTAGAGCAAATTCGCCACTAATATCCCGAGGATATAATTATAGTTATACTTAAGCCATTATATAGAATCGCAGAGGTAGGAACTTATTAGTGGGCTACCTACAGCAAGCACTATAAGGAGAAGCTTTTAATAACTACTTCTATATTTAATCCCTGCTTCCTTATTATAACTATAGGAACTCTATTTAGAATTATCGGCATATAAACAGACGATATAATTATCTTAGGAGATAACCAATTCTTAGCTCTTAAAGAAGATAAGCTAGTAAAGGCAAACCTTATAGTAAAGCTAAAGGAAAGACTTAACTTAGTAACACTATTACTCTTTAATGGATATATCCTCTCCCTAAATAAGGGCTCCATTGCTCTACGCTAGAAGGGTTAAGGCAAGAAGATCAACGTTATTAACGTTAATTCTCTAAAGTAAGAATACGTGGAGTAACGCGCTTATAGAGCTTATATAGCTTCTATCTGTTAACCTAAGGCTTTCTTTAATCTCTCTGTTGCCGCTTAATACTAGGAACTAATTAAGGATAACGTTCTTACCCTAAATAAGCGTCTTTTCTAGTAAATGAACTATCTTAACAGGGGACTACTCTACGTGCCTATTAACCTTCCTACCGCTAAGCTCTTTATATTCGTTAATAGATTATTTATAAATAATAAAAAATTTAGCTCTTAGCTAGGATATAAAATTATTATTACGAATAAATCTACTAGAGAGAATAACTTTATAATTTACGGTAACCTTATTTATTAGAGCTTAACTAANAGTAAGCGCGTTACTTAAAGNNTTNTAGNNTNAGAGATATATNGAATAGTTGGCGGAGTTAATATGGCAATTATAATTGGAACTACCCTTAAGATAATTATAGACCGGCTTAAACTTCCCGCTATCCCTACAATTATATACACCGACTTATATTCCCTCTATAAGTATTTAGTTAAGCTTAATACTATAAAGAAGAAGCGTCTTATAATTAATATTATAGCACTTTAGCAGTTCTATAAGCGTTAAGAACTCTTTAAGATCTAATAGATTAATGGCTAAAATAACCTAGCAGATATAATAACGAAGGTAAACCTAAATAAGGTACTAAAGACGTTTATTAATATAAATACTCTATATATATAAGTTAAAGGTTAGGTTAAGAGGGAAATTTAAAGAAGTTAAGATCTTATAGAACTTTAACCGCTAGTTAAAGTTGTCTAATTAGTTAGATTCTTACTAAGAGCGCCACGCCTAATTAATTTAGGTGGTAGTATGGACTTTTGCTAACTAATTAGGATTTTCCATACCCGGTATAGAAAATCGCCATTAGCTTGCTTACTACTAGCGTCTTAGCGGCCTACCCGTCTTCGCGTTATCTACTAAATTCTACTAACTACCGTATTATCGTATATTATCTGGTTTTATTACATATTATCTAGTTTTATTATATATTGTCTGGTATTGTTATATACTATCTATTTGTATATATATATATAGCAACCACAAAAAGAAGAGTTACCAGTGTTGGGAATGAGGCAAGTTACCGTCGCATGAAGTATATTGCCGTCACGTGTCGACGTGGCCCTAGCGTAGTAAGGAACCTTAAGTTCCTTACCCCTTTCCTTATTCCTATTAATAAGAATTAACCAACATTACTGTAACCCTACTCGAGTAGTCGTTATTAGTAAGTCACCCTGTGTTTCTAATAGCTAGAAATAGTAGCTAATTAAAGGCCTTTTATTAAGTAGTTTAATTAACTATATTAATACTAATAAAGCGTTAACTATACCCTAGTCAATAAGCTTAAATATTAATTATACTAGCTATAAGCTAAATATAGGGATAGAAAAGCTGGCTTAGTAAGCTATATTTACTAAAGTTTTATATTTAATTAAAATTTAATACTAAAATAGAGCCTTTAGAGCCCTTACTACTTACTACCTTTTTATCTTTTTTAGCCCTCTATAGGCGTATAGGACAATTTTAGCTATATTAAAACACTATATTAGGTAAATTAAGGTAGATTTTTAATTAGGCAATATTAATATTTATATATATAGAGGCACTGCCAAAAATCTGGAATAAAACACCCTTAAATCTATACTAATTGCCTAATTAGGAAAGCGAGCTGACAGCGGAACAGTCAGCGTACCTTAATTTGATGCAGCGGACAGCGAGCGATCTGGTTGGCCGCAGTCAGTCAGCTATAGGGCCTCAAAGCTCGCTGGAGACTGACTGTTGGACACACTGCTGTCTAACGACCTAGATCGTCTATACGAACTATGTCTCAGTTGTCTCGTATCTTAAGCTCGTATGTCTCATCAAACGTCTCATTACCTGTTTCCCTTAACTATGACCTACTACATGACGACGTCGTCGTCATTGTATTTGGACCTACCTGATGTATATAAGAGAGCTTCTAGAGCCCTCTTTAATAAACAGAGTTCTCATTCTGAATTACCAGTTCAACAAACTCTGTTTTATTAAAGAGGGCTCTAGAAGCTCTCTTATATACATTAGGTAGGTCTAAATACAATGACGACGACGTCGTCATGTAGTAGGTTATAGTTAAGAGAAATAGGTAATGAGACGTTCGATGAGATATACGAGCTCAAGATACGAGACAACTGAGACATAGTTCGTATAGACGATCTGGGTTGTTAGACAGTATTACGATGGTAGTAAGGAACTTCGATTCAGGTCGACAGAAATAGAAACCGGGGTTTTTCATCCTACTAAGGTGGCTCATAGGGTTTTTCCTCCCCCTAATATACTAGAGGTTTTCCAGTCAATATTTCTTTTCCCCTGTGTATACGGAGTAGTCTGCGCGGGCCGACCTAGGACCCGTATATATAGATATAAGGCTTTTTAGGGTGAGACCCCCTAGACCTCCCCTATATAGAGCTTTTACTTAATATAGAAGTAGTAGTAGGGTTAAGGCGACTTAGTTACTACTAGGTAATATTACCTTACTAATAGATATAGATTTGCTTTGCAAATCCTATGCCTCTATTGTACTTTATAGTAGGGGTAAGCTTCGTGCAGAGCCACGTGCAAGCGTGCAGACGTGCAGACGTTCGTACGGGCGTTTAATTGATTGATTGTATGGCGTTTGATCGATCGATCGATTGATCGTATGGGCGTTCGTACTGGGGATCATGCAAGCGTTTGTAGAGTCTTCCTAGTATACCAGTGCTACATGTTAGAGCTTTGGAGCTCCGTATCAAGCTTCGAGTAGCTTCGAGCAGAGCTTTTGAGTAAAGCTTTTGAGCAGAGCTTTTGAGTAGAGCTCCGTGCAGAGCCTCGATAGAGCTTCGAGCAGAGCCTCGTGCAGGTCTTCGAGCAGAGCTTTGATAGAGTTTAAAATAGAGCCTCGTGCAGAGCTTTGAGCAGAGCTTCGATAGAGCTTCGAGCAGAGCTTCGATAGAGCTTCGAGCAGAGCTTCAAGGGGGAGACCCACTTGGACCCCCTGTGCACTGCGTGCTGCATTTACTGCATAGGCAAAGCTCTTGCAGAGCATTTGGTAGAGCGTTTAGCAGAGCTTTTACAGAGCTACGTATAGGCGTATAGGGGCAATTAATTATAGAGACATTTATAGAAATGTTTATAGATACGTATAGAGACATTTATACGGGCGTCTGATTAATTACATAGGCGTATATACGGGCGTTTGTATGGGCGATTGATCGATTGATTAATTATATAGACATTTGCAGAGCTGTATATAGAGCCGTTCGTAGAGCCGTTCGTATAGGCGTCTGATTGATTGTATGGGAACTTAATTGATCGTACGGGCGTTTGATTGATTGATTGTATAAACAATTATAGAGATGTGTACACGGGCGTTTAATTGATCGATTATATGGGCGTTTGATCGATCGATTGATTGATCGTATGGGCATTTGTAGGACGTTCGTATGGGCGTTTGTATAGGCAATTGACTGATTGACCGATTGACCGATTGATTGTATGATCGTGTAGACCTTTGTAGAGCCTTTTGTACGGCGATTGATCGTATGGGCGGTTATACGGCCAATTATAGAATCTTCCTAGTATATTAGTGCTGCGCGTTAGTAGAGCTTTGGAGCTCCGTGTAGGGCTTCGAGTAGAGCTTCGAGCAGAGCTTCAAGGGGGGACCCCCTTGGACCCCCTTGCGCACTGCGTGCTCTATTTCACTGGGCGGGCGGAGGTGTTGCAAAGCCTTCGGAGACGCGTTTTGGGAAGCCTCTACACACTGACTCTCACTGCTCTACTATTTTATGAAGTTGGGCTGTTACTCGTGGGAAGAATTTTAAATGTATTGAGGCTGGGGGGTGACATCTCGCTATGAAACTTCGTTATTATAGTATGCGGGGGAGTATGGGTTATTGTGAAGCCCAGGGAGCCTCGTTTCTTCAGGCATGGAAGCGAGCTCCGTGCTCACCCCCTTCCACTGGCCTTTCCATTTCTCTAGAATATTAGAATATCTAAAGTATAGATGTTACAAATGACCTAAGTTTATGTCCCAAAACGCCAGAAACCTATTGTAACAAGTGTTTTCTAGACGCTGGTGAATAATCCCCATCAGGGTCTCGTCGCAAGTCTTGGCGCAGTGCTTGGTGCCTTTACTGGCGCAGACTCTCTGTCAGGCAACCCTGGAGCTCACACCAACATCAGACCTGAACCTCCCAGAGTCACCACCGCCTACAATCATGGCCTTTGCAAGTCGGACTCATCTCTAAGGAAGAGGCAACATTGCACAGTCTCAGCCCTTACCCTTGCTTCTCTCAACTTGCCCGATATGGCTCCGAAGAACGAAAAAGTCAGCAGTCAATTGAAGCGTGCTCGTGTATGATTTTCCCGTTCCAGCGCACCTTCCGCCATTGCTAACAGTTCGTGCCCTTCTTGCAGCAATCTTTAGGCGAAGCTGCCGTGGAAAGCAAGAAGCCGCGCCGTTCGCAGCGGATCTTATCCCAGTCTCAAGATTTCGAAGCGGAGATCAAGCAGGCCCAGCTCCCGTCTCCACTTACTCACAAAGACACGACAGCTACTGAGGAATTCGAGGATGGTACAATTACGCCTCCTAGTCAACGACCTAGTCAATTTGCCCATCCTGCGAACGTCCGTAGCCCTCTAGGCCTAGGTCTATCATCACCACCTTCAGATACCCAACCTTTTTCTCAGTTTGTCTACCCTCCCCAAGCACTCTCGTATGAGGTACAAGATGAAGAAGGCGAGGGAGTATGGGGCTATCTTGTACCCTTGGATAGTAAATCTGGCGATGCTTTAGTCCTGCGAAAGAGAAGTGCCTGTCCCGCTCCGCTTGGAAATAATGGCAAGATCACTGGGAGAGAGCGCGTAGACTGTAGGACATACAAGCGTCAGGAAGAGGAGTATGAGAATAGAAAGGCTGGAGGTGTGACTGCCGGTGGTTATCTCATCGGACGACACCCTGAATGCGGTACGTTCTTTTACTGCACTCCCTGTAGATCACAAATCTCCCATGCTCACTATTCTTTTAGACCGGGTTGTGGACAACCCTACCGTATCGAACCGACATTGCCTTATTTTCTCTGAGAATAAGGGAGGTGGTACGGTTGCAATCCTGGAAGATCTTTCAGGCAACGGTACTTTTGTGAATGAGGCAATAGTTGGACGGAACAAACGACGGGAACTCCGCGATGGTGATGAGGTGGCGGTCCTCGATGAAGCCCGCTTCGTCTTCCGATACCCTCATAAACGCGAGGCACATGGATTCAGACAACAATACAGCATCCAGGAGCAGCTCGGCAAGGGACACTTCGCTTCAGTGTATTTGTGTGTTGAGAGGAATTCCGGTATACGCTATGCTGTCAAAAAATTCGAGAAACGCAGTGGGCCAGGAGAGCGGCCCAAAGTGGACGGACTCCAACAAGAGATTGCTGTCCTTATGGGGGTTAGCCACCCTACACTACTGTGCCTCAAGGATACATTCGATGAAGACGATGGGGTTTATCTTGTCCTGGAACTTGCTGCCGAAGGAGAATTGTTCAATTGGATTGTCATGAAACAGAAATTAACCGAGCCAGAAGCTCGTAAAGTTTTTATACAGCTATTTCAAGGAGTAAAGTATTTGGTGAGTGCGACAGGTGGCAGCTTAAGCTTGCGCTGCTGATATATCATGCTAGCACGAACGCAATATTGTCCATCGTGACATTAAGCCAGAGAACATACTGTTGACAGACAAGGAATTACATGTCAAGCTTGCTGACTTTGGTTTGGCTAAAATTATTGGGGAAGAGTCATTTACAACAACATTGTGAGTCGAATCAGCACTTTGAGTACTCCGGCATGGACATGAAACTGACTAAGTCACAGATGCGGAACGCCCAGTTGTATGTAGCAAATGTAAAATGCCCTTTAGTACAGTTGTGACTAAGCGTTTACAGATGTTGCACCAGAAATTCTCGAGAGCTCAAACCATCGCCGCTACACTCGTGCCGTGGATGTATGGTCTTTAGGCGTCGTTCTGTACATCTGTCTATGTGGATTTCCTCCTTTCTCGGACGAATTGTACAGTGAAGAAAACCCTTATACCCTTTCCCAGCAAATCAAGATGGGTATATTCGACTACCCCTCTCCGTACTGGGATTCAGTCGGCGATCCAGCGCTGGACCTTATTGATCGAATGCTTACTGTAGATATGGACAAACGCATTACCATCGACGAGTGTCTCGAACACCCTTGGACGACTCAGCGGGAATTAAATCCTAACGATAGCACTGATGGACTCACTGGTGCTATTGCGCAGTTAGATTTCTCTAAGCGGAAGGTTCAACGAGAACGTACTCTACTGAGTAGCATTAACGACATCAAAGTTACCAGGGTCATCGAGGGCCGAAGTGGGCAGATGCCAGTGAAGGTATATGAGAAGAACGTGGCAAAGACGCCACCTCGGAAGGCACCAAAGCCGAAAGTTGGCCCAGTGAAGGAAAGCACGCCTGCGGCAAATAGACAGGCAGAGGAGTTTATCAAGTTAGGGGGGAAGGGCGACCAGACCCTTTATGGCGATGATAACGGGTCGCGATACGTGCCAGATCAAGTAGTCAAGGCTGGGAAGCCAGGTAAGGGAAGAAAAAAGTGACAAGTATCGTACGATCAGCTTGTGAGGCTTTGCTAGAGGCGTTCGGGACAATTGTGGGACCAGATAAAATGTGCGTAATAGTACGGTGGCGCAGCAGTAGCTAGTCGCAACAATATTAGCGTATCTGAGCGGTGTCGTGTCATGTCGTGTCGTATCGTTGAAATTCGTTTGAAATGGTCTTAATATGACCTGAGGTCAAGGGTTGCGGAGTGAAAGGGGCCCGAGAGCTGGGACCAGGTGCAAGCGGGAACGAGCATCACGCTAAGCTTAGTCTCGAAATTGGTCTTCATTTTTTGTATAAACTCAAACCCCCAACGCCAGCTGCTCCATATCAACCTCCCACCCCCCCATCTTCGCTTTCTTCCCATATCCTCAACTATGGGTCTCCTAGCCGCAATTACCGGCCCTCTGGGCGATTTTGTCATAAAGACGCCTCTCGCCCTTGTTATCGCCACCGCGGTCGCCTCCTTCCTCACCCTTGTTGTTATCCTCAACGTCCTGCACCAATTGCTCTTCCGCAATCCCAAGGAGCCGCCCGTAGTATTTCACTTGTTTCCTATCATCGGCAGTACTATCACTTACGGCATCGACCCCTATAAATTTTTCTTTACCAATCGCGAGAAGGTTGGTTGAAGAACTTTCGCACGCATACCTTAACGGCGCATACTGACGTGCTTTCCAGTACGGCGACGTATTCACATTCATTCTACTGGGCAAAAAGACCACTGTCTGTCTGGGAACCAAGGGAAACAATTTTATCCTAAACGGCAAGCACAGGGATGTCAATGCCGAGGAAATATACAGCCCCTTGACTACCCCTGTTTTCGGGCGTGATGTTGTGTATGATTGTCCAAACTCCAAACTCATGGAGCAGAAAAAGGTATAGTGATCGAATGAAACCAAGGCGCTATGCTAACCCTTCGCGCAGTTTGTTAAGTTCGGCCTTACCCAAGACGCTCTCCGTTCTTACGTCACACTTATAACCGCCGAGGTCGAGTCCTTCATGAAGACATCCTCAAGCTTCCAGGGTCAAAATGGAACCGTCAATGTTCCCTCAGTCATGGCCCAGCTCACAATCTTCACTGCCTCTCGCTCACTGCAAGGCCAAGAGGTTCGCAGCAAATTCGACGCGAGCTTTGCTGATCTCTACCACCATTTGGATATGGGCTTCAGTCCAATAAACTTCATGCTACCATGGGCTCCGCTTCCTCATAATCGGAAACGGGACTTTGCGCGCAATAAAATGATCCAGACGTACTCGGAGATTATCCAAAAGAGAAGATCTAACGATGTCAAGAAGGATTCTGAGGATATGATCTGGCATCTTATGGACTGTAAATATAAGGACGGAAAGCCTGTGCCTGACCATGAGATTGCTGGTATAATGATCGCGCTGCTCATGGCTGGACAGCACTCATCTTCCTCTACCATCGCTTGGATTATGCTGCGCCTTGCTAGTCGACCTGACATCACCGAGGAGCTTCTGGCAGAACAAAAAGAAGTTCTCGGTGCTGACCTACCTGCTCTCACATACGATGATTTGTCCCGTCTGCCTCTCCACAGCCAAGTCGTCAAAGAGACTCTTCGCCTTCACGCTCCCATCCACTCCATTATGCGGAAAGTGAAATCGCCCTTACAGGTGGATGGAACTCCTTACACGATTCCGACCTCGCATGTCCTTCTGTCATCTCCCGGTGTTTCGTCTACGCTAGTCGAGCACTTCCCCAACCCGTCTAATTGGGAACCACATCGGTGGGATGCAGGCATGGGTGATGATTTTGATGGCGAAGATGACGACGAGAAGATTGACTACGGCTGGGGCGTCGTTTCCAAGGGAACCAACAGCCCGTATCTACCTTTTGGCGCAGGCCGTCATCGCTGCATTGGTGAGCAGTTCGCATACGTGCAGCTGCAGACAATTTTGATTGCGATGGTTAGAGAATTTAAGTTTAGGAACTTGGATGGTTCGAATAGTGTGCCAGGAACTGATTATTCTGTAAGTGCTGTGGTCTTCCCAAAGCCTCTTACGGTTATCTAACTTCTTGTAGTCTCTATTCTCTAGGCCTCTCGCCCCTGCGGTTGTCGAGTGGGAGAGGAGAAAGGCATAATTTATGGATTTCTAGGAGCGTTAATTCATAGCGAGGCGTAATGGGTGTTTGGAGGCTGTGAGTCGCTTCGGCCATTGGAAGGCGTGAATAGCTAAGGATGGTTGGTGAGGAGTGGTAAATCTGTAGATACGATAAATAATAGCAACTAATATCCGTATTGAATAATATCATTCTAGAATTTATTGTCTCTCATCTGCAAGTAATGCGCCAGTTCATTTGCAGGCTCGATGCGATTCATGAACAACTTGGAATCAGAGGGGGGTGCGAAATCCAAATGACTCGAATCTTCCCAGTTGTGAGTTATGCGGAAGCTGCGTAAGTTGCTCTACTCGAGGGTTGTTCTCCTTTAGAAAGTACTTTGAGGACATTCAGAGGCTCTCATTAGACCTAACGTTGAAACCTGAACAGACTGGGGGTCGTTAGCATGCTAAGAGCATAGAAAATGTAACAGAATGAGGATTATAAGAAAAAACCCTAGTTTTTCAAGTATTAGGAATCTTAAGTAAAGAATCTCCATGATAGAAGCCTGAACGTGGCAGAGGGGAAATAGCGCAATACGTTTCCCTGTTTTCATCACATGCATACTTTTAATAAGTTCTTGAAGACAAAAAAAGCTCACTGGATCGAACGCATAACCGTGGCCCGTCCAGGACCACGATTTACGCGTCGACCTATTCTTTCTGGCGTGGTGAGACCCAACAAGCTAAGTCGGGGGGCCGATAGGAAACAAAAACTGCTCTCCACCCATCACCATAATATCAAAATTAAAAATCAAGGTCAAGCACAGTGAAGAGTAGAGAAACTAATTTAGAGAATTCTACCTCACATCTCGTGTACCACGCCCTGGGCCACGGACTTGTTTCTATTCCCAAAACCAAGCCAACCGAATCACGCCAGTGTATAACCCTACATTTTTTACTCCCCTGAAAACAAGCGAACAGGCGCAGCAGTACAGAAAAAAGGCACACCAAGTAAATAGAAGCTAAGAATTAAATCAGAGTACCCCATAAACCACAAGAGCGAATCAAACAGAAAGGAACCACGAGCCGCCCCATCCTATCCACACTACCTCCTCCCCCGCCTCCTCCGCTTCTCTCCACTACCACTACCGCCACCGCCACCGCTGCTTGTCGCTGCTCCACTGCCGCTGCCCGGCGCGCCCGGCTTGACTACTTGCAGGTTGTAGCCCGAGCCGGCGTCCGGCACCACGTCGACTAGTACGCCCTGCTGCCTGTTGTCGTCATAGTCGTCATCGTCGCCGTCGGAGTTAAGCTCGTCCCGCAGCCCGCTGTTGCGATAGCCGAGCGCGGGATCTGAGTAGCTGCTCTGCATGCTGGCCCGTGGCATGCCGCCGCCTACGGGAACGCGGCGCGAGAGCGGGACGTACGCGCCATCCGAGGGGCTGGAGGTGATGCGACGAAATTGCGCTTGCGGCTGAGCGGACGACTGTGTCTGCGCTGGGAGGACCGAGGGTGCGGATTGCGGGGGCACGTGATACTGGTAGGGTTCCGCGGTATGGTGTTGGTAGGGTGTGACTGGTTGGAGAGAGAGTTGGTGGATGGAGGATGATGAGGAACGGCTGCGGGAAGAGCGAAGAGCCCAGTCTGGATCGTCGGGGATTGAAGAGCGGCGAGAGGCGCTGGAGGTTGGCCGATTTTTGGATGCGTTGGGCGGTGTGATGTCTCGATAGCCACGAGCCGGTGAGCCGCTTGGAAACGCTCCTGGGGGTTCGTACGGCTGGTTAGGAGGCGTAGATGGGTTTTTATCATGATGGCTGCTTGAAGAGGCGGAACGTGAGCCTGGACGAGAAGGAGAGGAAGTTGAGTGCCCAGATTGAGGCTGAGGAGTGCGAGTACTGTACGTTATGGGTGCATATGTTGGCTGACCGTTTGGTCCAGGGGTCATGAATCCAGGAGCCGGAGCTGGAGCTGGAGCTGGGGCCGGAGCTCTGTTATGTGATGATGGGCGCTTCCAACCGTTGATCTTCTGATTCTTGAAAGATTTAGGAGCTGCAAAAAGCGGCGGTCTTGTCTGTTGCGTTCGTTTTGATCGCTGGGCGCTATTGCTGCTACTGACATTCGGACTAACCCTGCTTTTGACAGGTGTACGCACTGCAGGCGCCACCTGCTGTTGTCGCAAAATCCTGGTCTCGTATGCCTCGAGTTCTTCTTGGCTAAGACTCACATTCGGCTCGCCCGTCTCTCTCGCTCGCCTAATCCTCTCCAACACTCTTTGCACTAGAGCCTCCTCACTATCGGGTGGAGCAAGATGCAGAACGGCACCTCTACCCTCTCCATAATAATCATCCTCCTCTGAATAATCATAGTCATCCCCATACGCCAGATCATCCTGCTCCGCCGATCTCTGCTCCCACGCTCTTGGGTCCATGCCATTAAAAAATAACTCGTCTAAATTGAAATGCCTGTTTTTCTGCATGAAAGGATCCAAATCCACGCCTTGCTGCCCCTCATCTTCACTATCAAGCTCTTGAAATCTGTATACATCCTCCAACGGCGCCTCCCATTCCCTCCGCCTCCGCCCCTGGCTTCCCCCTGGTGGTCTTCCCCTTGGGGGCATAGAATATGGAGTTCGCGGCCGACCACCTAGACCGCCTCCTCGGAAAAAGCTGACTCGATTGGTTTGTCCATGAATGTGGCATGGCCCAAAATAGTGACACCACTAGCGCCGATAAGCCACAGGACTGTGGCAAATGGAGAGGCAATGATGGCAAGAGGAACAGAGATAACCAAGAGAGTGGTGTAGAGCTGTGACGTCGTGGCGCGGAAAGTGCCAATCTCAAGGTCATTACCCTGAAGTTTGCCGATACCCCACATGCCTCCGATGACGAGGAAGATAACAAAGAGCAGTGTGAGGTTGGTCAGCAAGCTGTAGATGCTGAGCATAACGAAGACCACAGCATAGTTGCTGGAGAAGTAACCAAGGTTGTAGTTAACTCTGCTCTGTACCTCGCCAAAGTTTGCGGGCTTTGAGATACGCTTGAGGTCGAGGAACTCGGAAATTGGCTTAAGGTTTGCAAAGCGCGAAGTAATCGACTGAGAGCGCACGCTGTCGAAGCGGCCAGAGAGGTTCAGCCTGGACGTCAGAACGTCTAGGGGAATGCTGAGCCGTGACATGATTGTATGGAAATGTGAAGAGTGCTGAGACTGTTGAGGCTGTTGAGGCTGCTGAGGCTCTTCAGGTTGGAGAAATGGCTCTCGCTGCTCTTCAATATCTATCAAGGGGGCCATGATGGTCAGCTGAAGAATTTCAAAAGGAGAGCTGATTAGGGTACTCAGAGTTGTAGAGTGCAGTAGGTCCAAATGTAAAAGCTATAAAGAAAACGGCAGCCTTACAGAGATCGGATACGGGTGGAAGCTGACGCGTCGTGGTGTTGGACGGAGCAATTCGAGGCAAAAAGAAAGGTGTATACGCGGATGAGGAATTGGGTGAGAAGTGATTGCTCAGCCCCTGCAAGAAGAGGCTAAGCAGCTAATTTAGGGAGAGAGGCTAGCCCACCAAGCCACGCCAATCTGGCTTTAACTCTTCAAGCGACTCCCATCATCCCCTAGAAAGACCACGCTATATCAAAGAAGGGAGGGAGAGAGAGAAGAGAGAAGGAGAAAAAAGGTGAAGCGGTCGGGGAAGACTTTTTTAGATATACACACGCACTTGACGCTACGGACTTTTCCATCAGCTACCGCACCTGCACTTCCATACCGGCAGGCTGCGTGATTGGGCCACGTTCAACGTCACACTTGGTGCGCTACCGACGCACGTAAACCATTCGAACCGCTTGCATCAAACTCTCTCCGACGAACAACACTACCACCCAGGAAACAACCTCACACTCGTCATGAAGCCCAAGCCGTTGCTGTTGCTGGTCTTATGCGCCCTCGTCACCATTGTGGCTGCGTGGAGCAAAGAGGGTATGCCAATTCCTACTTTCCCTTGTGCCTTACGTGTATCATGCAGCTTTCCTCCCATCCGAGACTGACCCTTTTTCTTATTTTTCAATTATAGATCATGAGATCTTCCGCCTCCGTGATGAAGTTGCCATTCACGAAGGCTCCAACATTACATTCTACGATCTAGTGGGCGTGAAGCCCTCCGCTACACAAGACGACATTGTCAAAGCCTACCGCAAAAAATCTCGCCAGATCCATCCAGATAAAGCGCGCCAGTCCTTCATCGCCAGCTATGCCCTCAAGACCCCGAAACCCAAAACTAGCCAGAAGAAGAAGCCTGGCGTACATGTGCGCAAGCAGCCGACAAAAAAAGAGATAGACACTTTCACAAAGCAGGCCACGGAGCGCTACCAGAGATTGACTGTCGTTGTGGAAATACTTAAAGGACCGTCACGCGAGCGTTATGATCACTTTCTCAAGAACGGTTTCCCGAAGTGGAGAGGCACCGGATACTATTATGCGAGATTCCGTCCCGGTTTAGGCTCTGTGCTTCTGGGTCTGCTCATCGTGGGCGGAGGTGCTGTGCATTATGGCGCTCTGATCTTGAGCTGGAAGCGACAACAGGAGTTTGTGCATAGATACATCAGGCATGCAAGGAGGACAGCGTGGGGAGACGATATTGGCATTCAGGGCATACCTGGCGTTAATGGCGGTTCGAACAATGCACCTTCTCAGTCTTGGGATGTACCCAGTAGTGATGATGCTGGCATGGCAATAAACAGGCGGCAGAAACGGATGCAAGAGAAGGAGGCGCGAAAGGGCAAGAATGGCAAAGCGGCGAAGGCGGCCAGGACCTCCGGCATCAGCACGCCTGCAGAAGCAGAACTGACTTCTGGACCACGCGGGACAAAGAAGCGGGTAGTCGCAGAGAACGGCAAGGTGCTGATCGTGGATTCTGTCGGGAACGTCTACCTAGAAGAAGGGACAGAGGAAGGAGAGACCCATGAGTATTTGCTTGATGTTAGTGTCGTCTACACCGCATTTTTCGGAACTCTCGACTAATATATTCCAGGTCGACGAAATCGCCAAACCAACTATCTATGACACACTTCTTTTCCGCATTCCGAAATTCGCTTATGCAAAGAGTGTTGGCCGTCTACTGGGCAAGAACCCTTCCGAAGACGCGCTTGAAGTTGAAGAGGATGAGTCTGCAGACGAAAACTCAGCACTAAAAAGAGCCACGGCAGCTAATCCTAATGGAGAGGCTAGGAAGCGGAAACCAAAAATTCGGGCGCGGTAAAGGAAAAAAAAGTTCTGTGAGTTTCTTTGTATGGGCAGCGTTTGATACCTTAGAAGCAACGAGGTTTCCTGTATTTTTACGAACAAGATTAGTGGTATTTTGTTAGACGAGCCCAGAATCATAAAGGGTGGTCAGTTACTATAAGCTCTAATCTTCCTTCAAACTTATAGAGTCTCGAGACATATTGTCAACATATCCGGACTTGCTCATGCTTTACACGATGTTACATTGCTAAATAACAGATGGCCTCCCAAACAAAATGCTCAATGCTAAGCCAAACCGCGCCGGTCCCCTAAAGTAAGAAAAAAAGCTACACCCAAAAAGCCGGAAGTAAGACAGTACAAAAAGACAGAAGCCGCCCAAGGTATGAGGCAGAAACCAAGCATAAAAAACTGAGCAATCTGACTGAACCCGGAGCGCCAGCGCTACCATAAAGCCAACCAAGTACCCAGACAAAAATCCCAGAGGCGGAGAACCCAATGCAAAAGCTCTCTCCCAACGCCCCTGTATTGTCTGTGATGGTCGTACAGTCGTTAATCATCGATGGGGAGATCTCCAGCACCGTGCCGCACAGTGCGAGATCTGCATCCCCTGAAGCTGTTGATCGTAAGATACGTATCCCCCCCCTCCTCCCCTTCTCACCAACACCCTTCCATGGTCCAGCTACGTTCTTCCCTCCTGTCTTGAGTTCGCTGCTCTAAGACACCTCCAACAATTTCGCGAGCAGCCGGTCAAAGAAACAATTCATGTCCTCGAGCTTCTCTACACTCACGCTGCGCCGTTCCTGCAAATACGGCTCCGCGTTTCTAATCGCACCCCTCAGCGCCTCCACAAACCTCCCCTCGGGGCCACTCACACCAATGCCCTCCACTCCATCCCCGCCGTCCTCGCCCAGCCGCGCATGGCAGCCGCCATAGCAGGCACGGTAGAAGCCGAGCAGGGCGTCGACGCCCTGCTCGTCCAGCGCCTGGCACTTGGCGCGCTCGAGCTGCTGCTGCGCGGGCTGCGCGTCGTAGCTAGCGTGGTAGCCGACTTTAGCGGCGTGGTACTGGATGCTCTCGACGGTCATGAGCAGGACGGCGAGCGAGGAGACGATGACGGGCCACTGGGAGCACTGGCGCGAGAGGGCGAGGCGCTCGAGGCGCGCCAGCACGTCGCGCATGAGCTCCTGCGCGAGGGCAGGCATCACGCCGCCGAGCTGGCCGCGGATGAAGCACGGGGTTGGCGCCGCGGGCGCGCCGTCCGCCGACGTCGTCTCGAGCCCCGCCGCCGCCATCATGTGCGCGACGGCCGGGTCGAGCGCGTTCAGCGTCGTGTCGCCGCCGATGTGCACCAGCACCAGCAGCTTGAGCGACTGCTGCAGGATGCGTGCGTGCGCGGACGGCAGCTTCTTGTACAGCACGTAGATGTCGCGCAGGATGCGCAGCGGCGAGCAGAAGAGCGGGAAGTGCCGGAAGTGCGCATCGACGAGGACGGTCAGGTGCGCGTCCAGGCTTTCTTGGAGGTCCGACGTCGAGGAGAGGATGGCGGGGAAGACGGCGTGGTGATAGGGTGTCCCGTTGGAGGTCGTCGAGTGCGTGGATGGAGGCCAGTCGTACACAATGTGCTGGTGGTAGAGCTGCCTGATGTCGGTTGGCCACACTTGGCGCACGCTACGGTAGAGGTAGGGCCCGAAGCCTAGACTTAGTGGGATCATATATTCAGTAGAACTAATGGTAAAGCTGCCGGGGCCAAGGAATGATTCGAGAGAGCGGGCACTTGGATGCCAGCCAAGTCGTTCTACTAAAGTTAGTGATAGGCCTAAAGAGAATAGAGGTATAGGGAGAGATTAAGTGAAAGAGGTGAGAGCATACCGGAAAGGAATACTGTGGATAAGTCGGCTAGCAATTTCTCCCGGCAAGGATGGTTGATAAGGTCACCCTTGAAATGCTCGATGCAAGATTTGCACGGGATGCCAGGGTCGCACTGGAGTCAAAATAAGCGTAAGTCACGGGAATTAATACAGGAGGTCTCAGGTTCACATACCCGTTCCTTGCGCTTTCTACAGTTGGAGCATGCTTTGACGACCCGCATGAGTGCTGCATTCTTCCTTTGATCGGGAGTGAGCCCACGAGTTCGCCCACGTTGACGTCTTCCGCTATTTGGGCCAGCTCCGGATGGAACCAGTCGGCGAGTGCTACTGTTGACTTGGTACTGCACCCATCCCAAGCCCGAGGATGAGGAGGTGGAAGTGGCGCTGCTCGGGCTGCGCCGAGGGATGCGCTGGGGAATGGCAATTCCCCGAGGGATTTCAACTTCGAGGGGAGGTTCATTTATTTGCGGCGGCTCAACCCATGAGGAGGAGGAGGAGGAAATGCTGCTAGAGCTTGTGCGAGGATTAGACTGAGGGATGGCGATTGCTCGAATACCCTCGATGTTCGGGATAGGTTCAATAATTGGAGGCTGATCGGCCCACCCCCCTAAATTCTCGAAATCTTGATGGAACGCCAGTGAGTTGAAAGGGTCGAAAGACTCGGTATGCACTCTATCATTATCACATCCGAGCAGGAGCGGGGAGTTGGCGAAGGTGGTGGTGGATGCAGCAGAACTTGACCACGAGAAACGATGATCAGAGATTGGAAACTCCTCCACAGACGGAGGCGCAGACGGAAAATCGGAGCTGACGCTGTTGCTGGCGTCAACCTGCATCAAGCCCCTCGACCCCGCAAACCCAGCATCACCCTGAAAGAAAGGATCGAAGAACTCGTCGCCATCCCATACAAACTCTTCCCAACCCTCGCTTGCAGTCTGACTGCAATTGGTGTCGAAAGAAATCACATAATTGGTTGCCATGCGAGGGGCGCTAGTAAGCTTTCCACCTGTCTTGTTTCGTTACCTATCCGAGTAATCCGTGTGTTTGACTTTTAGCGACCTTTAGCGACTCTTAGGGGACAAGGGGGGTGATATGCTTATGCAAGTGTACGAATAAAGAGAGGAGGGTAAAAAGGAATTCTTGTTGAGGAACAACGGCAGTCAGAGATAGCTAGAGATGGCTAGAGATAGTCTGCAATTGTTGAGAGGGCGGGTCATGCAAGAGGGGCCTGAAGTTTTTTAACCACTGCACAGGCACCTGAATGGGGCTGTTTGGCGGCGAGGCAGAAAGTAGGCAACATCTGCCTCCAGCCTCATCGGAACCCGCCGACCCAGTCAAACAGGGCGGCCTTATCTTGTATCAATAGGAATCGTGTAATGCTTCTCAGTCGCGAGTCGTATACAAGGGATATGACACTGGCCCGAACCTAACCGTCCACGCCGTGCCAGCGCAGAAGTCATCCGGGACCGACACCCTCTCACCGGACGCCATGTACCGGTCACCGCTATGCGGCCCTTTGTGACAACTATCATCAATTTCAAAGCAACTCCTTCACAAGATAGCGGTCAGTGTCGGCTTCCCCGCAATCTCGCGAGTTTATACTAAAACCAAGCCTTAAAATACTCAAACCCCCCATTCCCACACTCCATTGCTGAGTTTTGCTATCTTATTCGTCAGAGGGTCGATGGAGCTAAGAGGGCTGAGGGCTGCTTTTCCCAAACTCTGTGCTTTGAGAGGCTGCAGAATCGGGGCTAATATCGGAGCCCTATGAGGCTGTGAAGCGTCTCGGAGACTGGCATTCTCGAGTAAAGGAAGCATTTCCTCGTACTCTGCAGAAAGAGCCTCATAATGGCCGTAGCAGCCACCTGCAGTAGGGCTCCCGCTATCCATCTCATCTCGGAGAATTTTGACTTGCACCCTAAACACCTTCCAGAACTTATATTTGTCCAGCCCATCGTCGTCGTCATCGTCGCTATCTCCATCCTCATCGCTAGTGTCGCCCGTGGCATGATTCCGAGCAAGGTCAAGGAGAGTTGCAACAAAAGCCTCCTTCATATATGCAAAGCTGAAATCATCAGTGATATCCGCAACGGCGCTGCAAAGTTTTTTGGGGAACTCGATCGCCGGCTTGTTCTTCAGCTTTTCCCTCCAGTATTCGGCATACAGCGTTCTCTCTTCCTAATTCAAATTAGAAAAGGTCAAACGTGGTTTGAACGGCGATGTCTACCTTGTTCGGCTGAGGGAATAAATACTTCCGGTCAAAACGGCTAGGTCTCTTAGACAAGCCGGGGTCAAGCAGGTCCACTAGCCACATATTAATTATATAAACCCACCACAGCCGCCATCATGCTTAATAATTATACGTACAATGGTTGGTGGTTGCGATCATTAAGATTCCTAAAAGCTGTTCGTCAGAATGCGCTATTACAAGTGTAGATGTAAGGAAAGTAAATTTACCGTCGTTATTCTCCAAGCCATCCACTTCGTTGAAGAAATAGCTACGAGTCACCGGAGTCACGATGGTGTCGATATCTTCGAGCACCAAAAGGCACGGTGTCATTGCTCTTGCCATCTGGAAAATCGCTCGAATATGGTAGCTTTGAGGTGCGGACTTGACATAGAGAGTCACGACTGGAGAGTCACGATGGTAAAGGGTACGCATGAGAGCTACGCCCGAAGTTAATAAGGTAGAATATTCTAATGCCGCTTCCACGACTGCAAACAGATTCGCATGATGCCGACGCACCTTTCAGCGAGATAGTCTTCCCATTACCAACTGGACCATGGAAAATGAGACCGCGCTATCGCTAATGTCAGCCGCATGCTCTTCGTCATTTTGAACGACCAAGGTTCTCAGAAAAGCTTCCAATCTACTAGCTTTTCCAACCTGGGCCTTGACCTAGCAAAGTACTACTAGTGGCTCTGAAAGTATTTCACCGCATTCACCGATATATTGATTCAGCGCACAGGCTCTCCATTCGGAATGTGGTAGAGTCCAAAAATGAGGCACGGTTGGCAAAGAGATAAGAGGCGTAGCATACCTTCCATGGCACACCATATTCATCGTATATGTCCTTGCCTGTTTCCTGTGAATAAGGCAAACTGGTCATCAGTGCGCATACAGAAACTTACTGTCGAAGAACTTCCCGCTAACTTCCGTCAAGGCTTTTTTCATCTTCGGATCCAAGATAACGTCATCCCAGGATGCCTTTTCGACTTCTTCCCACAGCTTGGTACTTCTAGCCCAGTATCCATCGAATACATATATCGCCGGGACTTCTTTAATCAACCATGCTCCAATAGATGTAAGGAGAGCGTCCGTGACGGCGGAGTGTGAGGAGGGGGTTTCATTTCCTCTTGGTTCCTTGAGAATATATTGCACACTCCCGTACCCAATCCTGACAGTGTAGAGGATAAAGTCTTCATTGTTCCACTTATAGTGATACTTGGCAAAGAAAATGTTATCCGCAAGAAATCCAGATCCTCCACGATGCGAAGGGCCAACGAAGCCGCGCCATCGGAGAACTGGTTCCGAATCTTCATCCACATCAGCGGTAGCAAAACCGGCAGCCGCAAACTGCAGGAGATTACAGTTTAGGGATGGTACGCTTGTTACGATTAGATCTGGGTGTTTCTCACGGAGGGCTGTGACAAGCTGGACATCCAAGTCTGTCATCTTGCCTGAGGTACCCTTTTGATAGTCATCGAACAGCCTGGGAGGATGGCTGCCATCATCCCCGATGATAGTGAACGCCTCAGAAGTAGCCATGATTATGAAGGCAACTGATGTTGAATTTGCGACGGAATTTACTGTTGTAGGCTAAGAGTGGAAGTTTGCAAAAGATGGAATGGAAGCGACTCCCTTAAAGCAATCAAGACGGAACAAGTGTTGATACCTCAAGGCGGCAATCGAATAGAGGAGGGCTTCCTTGATGCCTACCCTAGCGGTCTTAGCTGTTCGTAGAAGACAGATATACCTACCTACGATGATCCTGCGGTGCTGCTACGTTGAGGAATATGTAGCCTTTCCTCAACCTGTGCCTCTGACTCCGCCTCAACTACAACCCTCACTTGGATCGATAGAGTTTGGTGGCCGATAATTCAGTACAATTTCATTGGCTTGGTAGAGGTAACACCGAGAAGGATTCTGTCCCAGCCTGAAACATGGACGTACACCCAGGCGTATTTTTGGACTACGGCGAAGCAGGCTTTTCTTTGCGGGCTCGACATTATTGGAAACTTAAGTATTTCGCCGCGACCCCGGCCACAGCCACGCTTCTGCCCAACGGATTTTATGCGTGAACCCCCCTAAACATCAGGGTGCAGTCCGGGGGATGGTTGGAGAGCCAATGACTATGCGATGTCGTTATCGAAAGCAGGACGGCTGTCGACTCGCCTTCCAACCGCATTCGTATTCGAAGGCCAAACATTATAGCTGCCGAACACATAGTCGTATATCTTGCCCACATTCCTCTCGGGGTTTGCTGTTGCGCATCGTGAACCATCGCGATGACAAGAGAAAACAAAGTAAAGCGAATGCCCCGCTTGCCCAGCCAATGAGTTGCCGGAAAGCTTTTTCTCGGCATGCAGGCACGAGGTCATCTTCTCACAATCTATTCCCACTTCGACCGCTAAAAGCAGGTCGAGTCGATGATGGGGATTTCTCCAATTCCTCTAATGGCAGGAAGAGGCTTTCATCGGATGACTTTGTTTTTTAAAATCCTCGCCCCTACTTTCTTCTTTCCACCTTAATCCTTCCTTCCTCTCTTCCACAACAGTTTTTTACCCCGCTAACAAAGCGCCCCACCATCGATACTTACGACTTCAACAGCCTCAACATGTCTCCAGCTGCAGTGAATAACGGCGTCAGTACGAATGGCACCAGCCTCAAGGCTACTGCCCGCTCCTTCCATCCAACAGGCACTCCAGACCCTTCACGGTACCATACGTCTTCCTCCAAGGAAGCTTTCGCTGCAGAAGCTGCATACGCCGCCCACAACTACCACCCGCTACCAATCGGTAGGTTTTGGGAATATCTTTTCTAATCGGCCATTTTAATTGACATTTTGTCTAGTTTTTTCTCGCGCGAGCGGTTGTTCGGTGTGGGACCCTGAAGGCAAGCACTATCTTGACTTTCTGTCGGCTTACAGCGCTGTGAATCAAGGTCACTGCCACCCAGAACTTGTCAAGGCCTTAACTGAGCAGGCCTCGAGGTTGACACTCAGCAGTAGAGCTTTCTACAATGATGTCTTCCCCAGGTTCGCTGAGTTCGTTACAACCATGTTTGGTTTCGAGATGGTCTTGCCGATGAATACTGGCGCGGAGGCTGTGGAGACGGCAGTAAAAGTTGCCCGCAAGTGGGGGTATAAAGTCAAGAACATCCCAGAGAATCAAGCCCTAGTCTTCAGCGCACAGGAGAACTTCCACGGACGAACGGTGAGTCCATCGCTGGGATACCACTCTTTTTATTGACATATTCTCGTTGCAGTTCGCTGCGATCACTATGTCTACTGATTCAGAATCACGCGACAACTACGGACCTTACTTACCCGGCATTGGCAGTTTCGATCCCGAGACAAAGCAGCCAATTCGCTACAACAATGTCGAGGATCTCCGAAAGGTCTTGGAAGTGCACGGAAAGAACACCGCGGCGTTCCTTGTTGAACCTATCCAGGGCGAGGCGGGGATAGTGGTACCAGACGATAGCTACCTGCGCGAAGTGAAGGCATTATGCGAGAAACACAATGTACTGCTGATCTGTGACGAGATCCAGACGGGCATTGCAAGGACAGGGAAGCTCCTCTGCCACGAGTGGAGTGGCATTAAGCCAGACTTAGTCTTACTAGGCAAAGCCATTTCGGGCGGCATGTATCCGGTATCGTGTGTTCTGGGTTCCAAAGACGTAATGCTCACTATTGAGCCCGGTACCCACGGTTCAACCTATGGCGGAAACCCTCTTGGTTCTGCAGTGGCCATCAGAGCACTGGAACTCATCCAAGAAGAGAACATGGTTGAGCGCGCCGAGAGTTTAGGTAAGATATTCCGTGACGGGCTGCAGAATATCAACAATCCGATGATCAAGATCATCCGCGGAAAGGGTTTATTGAATGCCATCGTTATTGATGAGAGCAAGACGAATGGTCATGGTGCGTGGGATCTGTGTATGCTCTTCAAAGAAAAGGGATTGCTGGTAGGAATAGCCCTCAAGATTGCGCATGTGCAGGATGTATCGAGACAAAATACTGATATTGGAGGACAGGCGAAACCCACTCACCAGAACATAATCCGTCTAGCACCGCCATTGGTCATCACTGAGCAAGAGATCCAGAATGCCTTGGATATCATTCGAGAAGCCGTGGAAGAACTTCCAACACTGAAGGGAACCAAAGAAGCAGATATTCTGCCTCCGGGAGAGAAGATTGTGCATATTGGCGTAGACAACTAAACTACAGGGGCATACTCATCAACGGCGTATTACGGTAGTATAATAAGTTGCCAAAGAAGAAGCGGATATCACCTCAGGTGAAAAGGATCATTTCAGGAAAAGCAGATCAAAGATGGAACATTCATCACTAACCGGTGATCTACGGTTATAAATCACATTTGGCGGTTGTTGGCGAATGGATAGGGGTTTCTTCATCAGACTGAAATAGCGATCACGATAAAATTCGTATCTGCGCGCTACTTGGGGCCAAAATGTCTCGTGGCGCGCTGGAATTAGAATATAGCTGACACCATCAACAACGGAAATTCCTTCTACACGAGCAAAAAAAGTCCTAGTGCTGACAGCCGCACGTGGCATTCTCTGTTGAAGTTCGGACAATCGTGTCTGTCAAAGCATTTCAAGTGCGCTCGCGTTGTATTTAATGACGGCGATTCCCGGGAAGTTGGGTTTTACTTCAGTAGAACCCGACGAAAGCTTACCTTTTTTGGTTAATCAGCATCGCCGCTTTACTCATATTGGCTTACCCCCCAGCTCACCCTCTAATTTGCCCCTACCTAAGAGGCCAAGATATAGGTTACCTTCTACTCAGCTGTGTTTAGCCACGTTCGTGTTCCTCTATCCTGTACAGATCACAAGGCCCTCTTCTCATTTCTACTCACAATCTGCTAAGAATTGAGCCACCACGAGCACCAAGCATGCGGCCTACCCTCCCGAATCGGGCAGAACAGCCAGACGAAAATGGAGTTGAGACCGTTCAATTCATTAGAAGCAGGTCCTGAACCAGAGCTACCCACATCCACTTCTTTTTCAAGCAAAGCATAGATGAGCCCAGATACTGTATTCGAATAGAGGGCTCAGTATAAAAAGTTGACAGCGCCAAATGTGAGGACTTCGATTACACTGCCAACGTCAATCTCGCCAAATCAGACGGCGACACTGAGTCTAATCATACATATCCGGATTTCGATGCCATATCCGAGAACGATATGATCAAGTATAATAACAGAATCCTAAATAATTTCGTACAAAACTTCATAGGAGAGCGACTAAACCGTGCTATTTTATAGGTTATATCCCACAACGAGGCCATGGAGTTGGCACACTCCAACCGCGGCCAATTCCTTCAAGTCGTCCTCAAACTATACGAACGACTGCCAATTAGAATTTACTATAGACAGTTGAAAATTAATGTCATTACTAAATCGCTGGAAAGCACGCTAATTGGCTGCCGCGTGCGCAGTGTCGGCACAGTACCCTTAGAAGAACTCTACACCCCCCAATCTCAACCAAAGCATCGGTTTCTGTCATTTTTAAAGTCGCATACTAATTTCCTACATAAATTTAGCGGTTCGGCGAATTTGCATTTACTATGCATAGCTAGAACCGGGTGCGCATTAGCTGCAGAGTTGCATCGCTGTATTGCCATAGTCCCGTGACTGTAAGTACAGCTCCAATTGCTCCCTGTTTAATTTACGGTTAAAACAACATCCTGCCAGAAAGCACCTCTAAAGCCCCCCTCCCGTTCCGACAAGGTGGAAACTTAATGAAGGCCTCTTCTTTCTAGTAAGTCTGATAGCGTGGTCTAGTGTATCCAGCCGTCCAAATACGTTCGAGACCAGCTTGGTCGTCTTACAGTCGCTCCCTCACTTTGTCCCTATGACTCCTCCGTGCAGCCATCTAAGGAAGTGGATGATGCCTGGCAACTGAGGCATGCTCCCATGCAGAACAACACCAAAAGTTAAGAACTTGATGACAAGGGGTTTCCAGGCAGCATGGATGAATACGCAATGGCGTTCCTAGACCGGCAAAGACGGCACATGGCGGTCAGCTTAGACTCACCACCACAATACACCACAACACACTAGAACAGGAGCAAATAGTGCCCAAGAGGCCATGTAGACCCATAGCGCCAAAGCTAATTGCAGTAATCATTGCGATTTCTAAGCAAAAGCGAAGGCTAGACAAGCGAAGAACGGCGCACTTGGTGGCGTCGGAAAATTGCCTTGATGCCACAGTACAGACAAAGGCAAGCAAACTCGGTACTACGGAAGTTGTGACCCACCGATGATCCACCGCAACGCAACACCTTTGACATGAACCCAGGATTTTTGTGACTGTTTGACCAATGATATCTCTCGCTATCCGACTGATGCACTTAGGCATTAGCAGGACGGCAGACGCATTTACTGCAGTCACTTACCTCACCACTCCGAGGTATTTGTACCCAGCTGCCACCCACTATGATCATCCACCCTTGCTATCAGATCTAGAGGTTGTACGTGAGGATGTCCACGCCTGGAGACGAGAAAGAATGGCAGCTCAACAATAAAGAGGTGGCGGCTGAAAGCACGAGAGATTCTGAACCAGTTGCAACCGAACCATTGGAGGTGGTGGGCACCGAAAAAGAACTGGAAAAAGAACTCAAGGTAGGCCCCGAAAAGCTCACCCAAAAATATCTCTCCCGGTTTGAGAGTGGCGTCACCGACTCTAGCGATGATGTCGTGGATGCAAAGAGCGAGGCGAGTGGGAAAAAGAAGTGGTACCGGCGGTTGAATCTACTCAAACGAGGCAAGAAGCCAGAAGTTCCAAAAACTCGCCAGGTGTCTCGAGAGTATCATGCGGGTTTTCTCAGTTTGTTGACTTTCCAGTGGATGGCCCCACTGATGTCTGTAAGTGAGATTTTGGCTGAGAACCTAATATGTCGCTAACGGTGATCTTAGGTTGGATACCAACGACCTCTCGAATTGAACGACATATGGCTCGTCAATCCGGACCGAAGTGCAGATGCAATGGTAGAAAGGTTCCAAACTTCGTTCAAGAAGCGAGTTGCTCGTGGTGATAAGCGCCCTCTACTCGGAGCCCTCTACGAAACGTTCAAAATGGAATTCCTCCTTGGTGGCTTTTTTCAGCTCACTTCCAGTCTTCTCCAATCCTTGTCACCCTTCGTGCTTCGATACCTTATAAACTTTTCGGTGGAAGCGTATATTGCACAGCACACTGGAAGGAAACCACCGAGTCTTGGTAGAGGTATTGGTCTCGTTGTCGGCATTACCATCATGCAGATGTGTCAGAGTATGGCTACGAACCACTTCATGTATCGAGGTATGATGGTAGGTGGCCAATCCAGAGCTGTCTTAATAACGGTAATATTCGACAAAGCCATGAAGCTCTCTGGTAGAGCAAAAGCTGGAGGAAAAGCACCGGATAAGCCTCCGCCGGAAATTAAGCCAGGTACGGATGCAGAAAAGAAGTGGTACAGGTTGTTGCTACAGAAGAAAAAGAAAGAACAAGCTACAAAGTCTGATCAGAAGGGTGTTCTGGGGGATGGCCATGGGTGGGGCAATGGAAGGATCATTAACTTGATGTCAACGGACACGAATCGCATCAATCAAGCCTGTGGCATGTTCCACATGATCTGGGCATCCCCCATAGCTATCCTGCTAACCCTGGCTCTACTTATAATAAATCTAACGTACAGTGCTCTTTCCGGTTTCGGTCTTCTTGTAATAACCATGCCGCTGCTTGGACGAGCAGTGAGAAGCTTATTCAAAAGAAGAGTTGCAATTAACAAGGTCACGGATCAGAGAGTCAGTTTAACCCATGAAATATTGCAAGCAGTCCGCTTTGTTAAGTACTTCGGATGGGAAACAAGTTTTTTGGCCAGAATTTCTGAAATACGAAACCGGGAGATTAGAGCAGTGCAGGTTCTCCTTTCTATTCGAAACGGCATTCTTGCGGTTGGCATGNCAATGCCAGTATTCGCATCTATGCTCTCTTTTATTACTTACTCGCTTTCGAATCACGTTCTCAACCCAGCGCCAATTTTCTCCTCTCTGGCGCTATTCAATTCCCTTCGTCTTCCCCTAAACTTCCTACCCATGGTCATCGGGCAGGCCATTGATGCCTATTCGTCGATCAATCGTATACAAGAATTCCTTCTAGCTGAAGATGTGCAAGATGAAGTCGAATGGGATTACAGAACTAAGGACGCCGTGGTTCTGAAAAACGCCGATTTCACTTGGGAAAGGACCCCAACTCAAGATCCGGATGATACCCCAGGCAAACCTCCGCACTCTCCTAAGCAAACCAACGAGGCTGCAAAGGCACAGAAGAAGGCACAGAAAGCAAAGGCCAAACACAACGAGGACGATCAGGCGGCTGTGAGCTCTCTAGATACTTCAAGTACCGTAGAAGAAGAGAAACCTTTCAAGTTGCGGGGCATTGACCTGACCATTGGCCGAAACGAGCTGCTTGCGGTCATTGGGACTGTAGGTTCTGGCAAAAGCTCATTGCTGGCAGCACTAGCTGGCGATATGCGAAGGACAAACGGAGAACTCATCATGGGTGCCTCACGTGCATTCTGCCCGCAGTATGCATGGATTCAAAACGCTACCGTGAAAGAAAACATTGTCTTTGGGAAAGAGTTCAAATCAAGCTGGTACAATCAAGTCATTGATGCCTGCGCTTTGCGACCAGATCTGGAAATGCTTCCCAATGGAGACCGGACTGAGATCGGTGAGCGAGGTATCACCGTTTCCGGAGGACAAAAACAGCGTCTGAATATTGCACGTGCTATTTACTTCGATGCAGACATTGTGCTCATGGATGATCCATTATCAGCTGTGGACGCCCACGTAGGTCGACACATTATGGACAATGCAATTTGCGGATTACTTAAACACAAATGCCGGATTCTGGCAACACATCAGCTTCATGTTCTTAACCGTTGCGATAGAATTATCTGGATACAAGACGGTCATATTGAGGCAGTTGATACTTTCGATAATTTAATGGCTCACAACCCAGAGTTTGCGAGGCTCATGGCTACGACGGTTGTTGAAGAAGAGGAGAAAAAGGAGGAGCATGTCAATGATGATGAAATCGAGGAAGATAAGAAGAGGACGGGAAAGAAGCGAGGCTCCAAAAGGCCTACGGCTGCGCTAATGCAAGCCGAGGAGCGAGCTGTCAAAAGCGTCTCTTGGAGCGTTTGGTTAGCCTACATCAGAGCTTCCGGCTCCATATGGGTTGCGCCCTTAATCCTAATACTTCTAATCCTTTCTCAGGGAGCAAACATCGTGACCAGCCTATGGCTTTCGTGGTGGACCTCGAATAAATTTGGATACTCTGAGGGTATATATGTAGGTCTTACCTTCTCCAATTCCGAGATATCTTACTAACAATTATAGATTGGTGTATATGCTGCCCTTGGATTTGTCCAGGCCTTCCTCCTGTTCGTCTTCTCCGACTTCCTCTCCGTGTACGGTACCCAAGCCGGTAAGGTCATGCTCCACCGTGCTATCAACCGCGTCCTTCGAGCACCAATGTCATTCTTCGATACAACTCCACTTGGACGCATCACCAACCGATTCTCTAAAGACATCGATGTTATGGACAACAGCCTCACAGATTCGATGCGCATGTACTTCATTACTATGTCTATGATCATATCAGTCTTCATCCTAATTATTGTATATTTCCATTACTTTGCAATTGCATTAGGCCCGCTGTTCATCCTCTTCCTATTCTCAGCAGCGTATTATCGAGCCTCTGCTAGAGAAGTCACGCGTCACGAATCTGTGCTCAGAAGCAGTGTGTTTGCACGATTCAGCGAAGCCGTCCTTGGCACGGCAACAATCCGAGCCTATGGCCTACAAGATCGATTTTCCAAGTCAATCCGTGAAGCCATCGATGACATGGACAGCGCCTACTATCTTACTTTTGCCAATCAAAGATGGCTTAGCGTTCGGCTGGATGCGATCGGGAATGTATTGGTTTTCACGACTGGCATTCTCGTTGTTACCTCCAGATTTTCAGTTTCTCCAAGTATTGGTGGTTTGGTCCTCTCATACATTCTCGCTATTGTACAGTTGATTCAGTTCACTGTACGACAACTTGCGGAGGTCGAGAACAACATGAACGCCACAGAGCGCATTCATTACTACGGTACCGAACTAGATGAAGAAGCACCACTCCGTCTAGGAGATGTACGACCTACCTGGCCAGAACATGGCGAAATCATCTTCGATAATGTCCAGATGCGTTACAGAGATGGTCTTCCGCTAGTACTTCAAGGTCTCAATATGCACGTCAAAGCGGGAGAGCGCATTGGCGTGGTCGGTCGTACTGGTGCGGGCAAATCTAGCATTATGAGTACGCTGTTCCGGCTAGTAGAGCTGTCTGGTGGCACAATCACCATCGACGGTGTCAGTATCAGCCAGATTGGCTTGCATGACCTTCGCTCACGTCTGGCAATCATCCCACAAGATCCTACGCTTTTCCGCGGCACGATTCGGTCGAATCTCGATCCATTCAACGAACACACGGATCTTGAGCTCTGGTCAGCCCTCCGTCAAGCTGATCTGGTAGGCTCAGACGCATCGATGGAGGACAAAACAGGTCGCATCCATCTTGATAGCATTGTTGAAGAAGAAGGGTTGAACTTCTCGCTTGGGCAGCGGCAGCTCATGGCTCTGGCCCGAGCGCTGGTACGTGGCTCACAGATCATTGTGTGCGACGAGGCAACCAGCTCGGTGGATTTCGAGACAGACCAGAAGATCCAACGCACGATTGTGGAAGGTTTCAAGGGCAAGACGCTACTGTGCATTGCTCACCGGCTGAAGACTATCATCAGGTATGATCGTATCTGCGTGATGGATTCAGGGCGCATCGCCGAGCTAGACACGCCGCTGAGCTTGTACGAAGCTGGAGGGATATTCAGAGGAATGTGCGATCGGAGCGGCATTCGGAGGGAAGACTTTTTCGAGCACAATACAACTTAATAGATAATTAATTATTATGACGGAGGCATTTTTCCGGAGCTGTTTGGGATTTTGAGCGACAGAACTCATCTCTACATTTTTGCGCTCGGCGTGGCTTTGGCATGGATGGAGGCGTTATTGTTTCGTTGCCCACATGGCGCCTTTTCAAATATTGGGAGCTTTTGATAGGCTTAGTTCTAAAGCTCCACTCCAAAAGTAGAAGCTACATATCTAATCTCCTATCTAACTTCCTGCAAGTCAATCATAGCTTGAACTCTGAGCTGATCGGTGATGGAAGACAGGTTTTGTCGAGGCGAATCTGTGGTTGTGGCAAGCTACTATTAATACGCGTCCGTTTTATTAATTTTATGCAAAAAATGCTGAGAAAGTCTAACTGGAACAGGCGGAGGAGGCGCTCCCGCTCTGGGGTTCATCTTTCGACAGGTCGACGCTAACGCAAGGGACCCGAAGCAGTCATGATAGCCAGCGGGGACGGCTCATTGTCGATTGCAATGCTGCTCAGCTTTTGCCTCTGCTGTCCATGCTGTCCGGCTGCCCACCCTACCCATGAGGCGCGTCGTAGTAGCGGGGCTGGGCTCTGGATGTTCATGAAACCCTCCGGAATGGCAAATGATTGCGCGTTTTTGCTCCGCCTGCAAAACAGGATTGGAGGAGACGTTAATTTTGCTCTAACTCAGTTGAGATAGCAACAGGGGGTTTTAGCAACCCCAGCCAACGATGGGCCACGCCGAGACCCTCTCCAAATTCAATTTCCACTCATTTCGCGAGCCATCCTCACGGACCTCTCAACGTCACGACTTTTGGATTTTTGTCCTAACTATCCACTTGTTCATTTATGCTTCCGCACTCCATCGACGGCCCCAGCCACAGCCGTTAGACTTCACGGAACCCTTTTCTCCACCACCTCCCTATTTTCTACAGCACGTCTCTATACTATCATCAGCGCTCTCAATTACCGTAAAAATGTCTGCAGACGAGAAGACAGCCTTTGGCGCCGTTGTCGAAACGACAACCCCATCCCACCTATCGCAGCCAACTCCACCCCACTCGCGCTCTGCCCCCTCCCACGAGAGCACTCTCTCCACCATACCGTCCATCAAGTCCACACCTGTCACCCCAGGCGAAGGGCATGATCCTACAAACCCATACTCGGCCTTCTACTCACACCCAGACGCTCGCCGCTCGATGGACGAACAGACTCCCCACAGCAAAACCCGCCTCGAGGTTTGCGAGTACGACCTCGAGTCCGGTAGCCCGATATCAGTTACGACAACTGTCTCGCCGCCCAAACTCTCAGTCGATGGCAGGGTGAAGGAATGTACAATGTGGCCGTCGAAGCAGACAATGATGGAGAGAGCGAAAGCGAGGAAGCGAGAGCAAAGCTGTGCACCTTTTCGGAACCTGACCAGGAAACAGAAGCTCTGGGTCAAGATCCTCATTGCCCTGTTCGTGGTGGCGGCTGCGGTTGGACTAGGTGTGGGCATTTCGAGGGCTGTGGGTGGCGGCGTTTGGGCAGGAAACGGGCACAATAAGCAGATTCCTAATGGTTCCTAACTCGTGAGCGTCTTCTCCAAAGTATTGTAAGTCTGCACACGCGATTTGTTTGTTATAGGGTTGCTGACAAGGCTGAAGTATTCTCAACACATTCGACTTCTTCCGCTCGATAAACTCGGCTTGGGTCATGTTCATAATGCCGCTATCATCGATTTGGTTCTTCCATCATTTTCTAGGCGTTCTTATTACCAGACATGCTATCGTCTCACCATTGGTGGTTTCAAGTTCCAAAAGCATATCCTCACTCCCAAGAGCTCAACCATACTTTTTGAATACGACGACAATTGAATTCTTATCCACTTCGCATGGCGTTCGGACGGAGTACCCTTCGGACAGGACATGGCATTTACCTCTTCCCCGCTTCCTCGCATCAGATATGCCACTCGGGTCATACATGCAAATGTCAGCACTCACGTACATCTGCGTCTATCCCCCCACGTACTTTGCGGCTCAGCATAAAGGCTATAACGACTCTTTTAATGTACAGCTTGTGTTTTTTCCTTCTCGGATATCCATTTATTACTGCGAGCGTAATTTGGAGGCTTTTCCTGTTCTACTCCGGTTTCACGCTTTCCTAATCCGTTTAATTTCCTACTTTTCTTACTGTAAATACATCTTGAGCACGAGTTGCTGCGGGGAAAGAGTGGGGCATGAGTCTGGGTGCGGAGAACTAGTATATGTATCAGGGTTTTAGATTGTCCTGAACGTCGTAATGAGTAGTAGAGAGTTAGAGAAACGTTCAAGACTGGCTGTTAACTGCAGCGGAATTGCAAAGGCCGTTGTTTTTCGAGCTTAATATGAGATCCTCGGACTGTGAAGCTTATATTGGGACTGACGAGGACGAATCACCCTTGTGAGAATCAGTGCGTGATTTACAAGTGTTTTAAGATGTTTTATCTTTAAGTGGGCCCAATACCTTTGGGCTTTAAGGCTCTTATCTCAATCTAATTGACACGAGCCCTAGCGGCCCGTTCCGGTATGTTGGTGTGGTTTTACGTGAGACTCGGATGCTAGCGGAACGTGGATGGAGCTAGGGTACAGAGGCTCTCCCTTCCTAGACTCTTGACTTTCCGAACTTAATAGCCCTCCTGCTGGGAGGTTTCAGGAAGTGGGAGATCTTTTGACGGCTCTCCGCCGATCCGAGCCATTGAAGTCTCTAAAAGCCGATTATAGACTCCCGGGATGCGCTTTGGTCAGCCTGCTCAAGGCACGGGACATGGTGCAGTGCACTTGACACCCGGACCGTCGAACGGGTAATGTGACGTGGAGTGCTCTGCCTAGCATATGATTCAAAAAAAAAAAGCGCAGTGGGAGATCATGGGTCCTCCGCCCCAGCTATACCTGTGCAGCGCTGGATGATGGCGAGATTGGCCAACGATGAGGTTGGGCATCGTCTTCCGATTTGGTGAAGGGTGCATCATAAGTTCCTGCCGGGGAAGACCCATGAGAGATGTTGATGATATTGATGCCCATGAGCAGTGTAATCGTTCTGCTCGTTTCACCTCCATTCCAGGGGGTAGTCTGCCTGTAGCAAAATCCCAACCCTTTGCTGTTTGGAGCATTAAACCATTCCTGGGTATATGGAACCGTGAGAGCTGATCTCCTTCAGATGGGCTCTTCGTGAGAATGCTAGCAGACGCTCTGAAACCAATCTCTTTTATTTGCAAATACTACGCTTTGCTCTTATTTTTGAATCGGTAAGAGGCATGCGTAATCTATATTAATATTAGAGATTGGGTCACTAATCCACATCACTGCTTCTTCCCACCCAGAAGGTAGTCTTCGCTATTCGCCATCGTCCTAGGATCCAGACGCACGTTGTGTTTTTAGTAACACAGCTAGCTCTACGATGTACATGAACGGGCTACATGCAAGATTCCACGTAGCTAAGAGCACTTGGGCAGAGACGGTGATGCTAGAAAAGAAAAAGAGGGGTTGAGCAAACAAAGTAAGGCGTCTCCAAAGTCTACTGCATTATAGTCGAGACTCAAAGAGGTAAAGCAAGAGCAAGGGTTTTAAAGGGTCTGGTTGGACTGCTAATGCTTGGCACTGTCTAGCACAAAGACTTTTCCTGCTCAAGTGGATTTTTCTCGGAGCGCTTGGTGTTCACGGCTCGGCTGAGCGCCCGCTCAGTCGCCGAGCCGCACGTGACACTACCACCCGTCGAGATTCGCGAATGTCCACGGCCAAGCCTGCGCTGATGCGCGCGTATTGGGTCAGCCGTGCGCCCATGTGTTTACCCTATGCGGTAAGGTCACCCATCCGCTCGCTGAGCGGCCAGTAGGTATGCTTTCTCTACCTCTCCTCCCTAGTCTATGTCTGCATATATATAAAAAAAAATGGAACCCCCTCCCTAGGGCGCCGCTTCTCCAGCAGCGTTCTATTATTCTATTTTGTTGGTAAGGGGGGGGGTACTTGGGCAGTCTCTTTGAGCTCAGCGACGTGCACGTGGTATGTCATGTGACAGCGCGCAGGCCATCTTGTAGATATCTTCTCGGGCCACCGAACCCCTTAGATTCTTCCTCATAGAGCAATACATCTTTTCCACCAGACCAGTCGTCGGTCTGACATATTTTAAAAATGGCGTCAATTAGTCGCGTAGAGATTAACGTCGCGAATAATGCCGAACCACGCGCTAACGCGCAGAGCATCCTCAACCTGACGCGTGCCGAGAGACCTAAAAACACGTCTTTAACATATGAGCCGAAGCAGAAGGAGTTTAAGGTAGGTAAGTGCTTTACGGAGCAGTATACTTATAGCTAACGCGTGCCTCTACCGGGGCTTCTTCCTAGGCCTTTTGCAAGCAGAAGCAGTACTACGACGGCGATACCGTTACGGAGGAGAAGCTACTCCTTTTTCTCGTCGAGGAGGTTGCAGGCCGGCCACTAAAAGCGAAAAGCCGTAAGGCTAGCGACGACGTGCCCCAGGATAAGACGCGGCTATCCTGGCGCTCAGTTCGCGGCTACGCCACAGCTATAACGGACCTCTACCGGGTGCAGAAGGCCATGGGCATGAACAGTCACCAGTCCCCGCGGGAGGATAACGTTAGGGAGTACCTAAAGGTTCTACAGCGGAGGGACGCGCAGCGCGATAAGGAGCAGTTCGCGGACAAGGGCAGGGACACGCTGCTCAACGGGTATACGGAGGACGAGTTTGAGAGCGTCTGCCGCGAGCTATGGTCCCGCGGACATTCTTCGCCAGAGTGCTACTTCCGTACGCTCGTGGATATCCTGCTGGGCCACTACATGCTTACCCGCGGCTGCGACAGGCGCTCCGCCGAAATTTCAGACTTATTTACTTTTGAATTTAAGGGTGAAGGCCCTACACGTTGTATGCCCCTTATATTTACTACATGCGCCAGTAAGCAGAACCAGCACGACCGCCTTAAGACTATCGGAGCTCTACGCAACAAGAAGCCGCTTATCTGCATGCTTAGTGGGCTGGCTTTCTATCTTCTCTACCGCTGGGATATAAGCGACGAGCCGTTTCCGGACTTCGGCAAGCGGTCGGCGTGGTACAATATACGCCTAATTAAAAGCAGTACTAGAGGCTGCGAGGCGGCCTTCTCGTACAACTCGCAGCGGGAATGGGTTACTAAAGCGTTCGAGAACGTCAGCGTCTTCTCACAGAAGAAGACCGATATCGGACGGAGCGCTAGCGTCAAGACAGCGGAGCTAAAAGGGGTCAGCGAGGACCAGATTAGGCGCGCTGGTAGGTGGAACCAGGAGCAGATAGTCGGCTGCTACTTAAACTCGCTGCCACGGGAGTTTATGCGGACGATGGCCGGCCATGCGCCGCAGATGGGCTGCTTTGAAATTCGTAGGGCAAGCGTCTCCCCCCCTGACGCGCTGCTGTCGACAATCTGGCCAGAGCTGGACGCCTGGAAGGATCGGTTCGGCCCTCAGGTCGGTCAGATTAACGACCTCGCGGCTACGGGCGTCACGAACCTCCTGTTCTACCTCCGGGAGGTTATCCTACAGGACTCGGTAGTCCTCCGCCAGATGTTTCCAAATAGCCCCGTATGGAACCACCCAGTGTTCCAGCACGAGGCCTATCTACCCTTCGTGCGGGAGGTTGAAGCCTGCCTACGGCAGGAGGAAGAAGGCCCTAACCAGCTATCAATGCTCCACCAAGCCATGCCAGTTATCGCGGACTGTCTGAAGGCTATGGAAGCCCGGAACGACCAGAGAGCACGCGAGCTGCAGGCGTCGTTTGATCGTATGGCCGAGTCCCAGTGGGCGCTGTCTTCGCAGCTTCAATTACTCACGTCCGGCAGCCTTACCCTTCGGCTCGAGGTCCCCTCGGCATCCGCATATCCGCGTCTGACGGCACGACCACCGACAGTACGTCCACCGACGCCTCTATCTGTCGCGGGATCGAGCCAGTATGCGTCGGCCCGGGCAAGCGTTGTAGCTTCCCCTTTGCCTTCCCCTGTTCTCCCCCCTATCGCTTTACCGCCGCCGCCGCAGCCGCAGCAAAGGCCCGAGTCTGAGCTCGAGCCTGAGCTCCAGCCTGAGCAGCCGCCTGTATATCGTATGTGCCGCGCGGTAAAGTCCGTACGGGCCCTTTGGCGCGAGTGGACTGAGGGGCTTGGGGGTAATCCTTCTATAGTAGCGCTAGATTCCAAATGGGGCAGTAGATGGCGGGCCGGCCGGCAGAGCGAACTCCAATGGTACTCCTTACGGCTCGAGGTTATTAAGGAGATCAAGCGGGTCGCGCAGGCCCAGAGGGTCAGCGAAGAAGCGGCTATGTGGCAGGTTAATCTACAGCAGGAGCAGATGCAGTGCTCGCTAGATCAGCTTTGTAAACGGCTTCGAGCGGGTAGAAAAGCTCTAAAATAGTTATATATATTATCTATATCTAACTCCTAGTAAGATACTAAGAAGTCCTCTGTTAAAGCCTTCGTCTATATAGCCCCTAGGGGCTTATTTTGGTGCAGTCTAAGTTTGGTTGGGTGCTTGTACGATAGCAGCGCCCAACTTAAAACGCGAGTATCTCTATCAACCCGCGGCCAATTCTTGCCATTCTGGTGCGAATAGAAAGCTCTCAGCTAGCTCTACGCATAGCGCTCGACGGGTGTTGAGAGTGCGGCGTTGCTGCGGCGTTACTGGCGATCGAAGATCGACCGTGGATATACTATTGATAAAATGCTAGTGATCCTCTTGTGTATTTCAATCCATTCAATCTCAACATTAACTACAATTTCTCTTTTTCAACCCGAATGGCAGCTTCCCGCTCGCCTAATTTCCTATAAATGCAAGGGAAAAAGCCTTTCATAGAGTCTCAGTGGAGCTACGACGGCGAAGGAAAAGGGCTAATAATTCCAGCAGCGCCTGCCAGCTCTCTGGAATACCTCGTATGCCCACGAGTCATGAACACGAGGCGAAATGAGCGAAAGCGGCTGTGCTCAGCCTCGCAAATCCAGTACCCTTTAAATTCAACTGACCGCACCCCAGTTCCCTCGTTTCTTGTTCTTCAGCATGAATGGCATGGATGTATTATCTCTTTTAGCCAATCTCTTCGGCATATTTACCTTTATCATTGCCCTCGCAGTCCCCGTGCTAGCATTTTACACGCTCACAACCAACGCCTTGAAGGAAATCGAGACCCTCCAAGCGGAGTGGAATAACTCAGGCAAAGAAATCTACCTCCTTCTGAAATACTGGGAGTCAGAGAGACTACGGGGGAACCCCGATCTTGAGAACTACGTCCGGGGTCTCCAGTCATCGCTAGATTCACTCGCCGAAACAGCACTCTCCATCTACCGCGAGATCGGTGAGCTAAAACCGCGGACGCGGAGCGCGTCGATATTTGACCTTGATCTGCGATGCCGTGTGCTTTGGACCCGTAAACGACGGGCTATTCTAGAGAAGATGGCGGAATTCTCGAGAAGGAGACAGGGGCTCATTCATATGCAACTAAGTCTTTTGTTAACGTATATCCTATCTCATCGTTTTCGATAACTAAGTGTACCGGGGCTAATTTACTGGTCACAGGAAGAGTATATCCCAGGAAGTCGAAGCAAAGAGCCAAAAGGAGCTTCTTCAGAGCATTACGTTAGCCCACACAACCGAAGAAGTGCTGTCTCAAAAGCAGTCCGAGCGAAACAATTCCTTATCGATAACCTTCCAACCGAAACATGAAAGCCTGCAAAATGAGGCGCTTAAAGGCATTGCTGTGAGAGCGAGCAAGTCGCCATCGATGCCTTGAGAAGTGAGATAGAGCAGACGTGCCAGATGGACGTTGTTTATATGCATGGTCTATATTGTGATACGCGCCCAGCGAAGACAGGTAGGACTAGCGAGTAGAGAGTTTAGGAAGAGTCCATTTTATATGCCTCTAAAGACTGAAAATATCTCACAAGATAAGGATATCACAAATGAGCGATAAATCTTGGGACATTCTCCCGAAAAAGCCATGGCAAACCCCAGGCCAGAGTGGAGCATGGCCGACAGGGTTGCGGGCCGATGCCACCACGAGTCATGGAAAGACCTAGAACTCCAAGAAAAAACATCGCAAACGACAGTTCACCTTTCTATAAGTATCCCTTCACAGAACGCCCCTGCATTATGCTCTGCGTCAAACTATTATATACGTCCTAACAGTGTGGTTTAAAATAAAATCTTATCTGATAAGATTAATAAATAATTTTATTTTCGTATTTGTTATTATTTTTATCGATTAGCTGAAAAAATAAAATCTCTTAGCATACCCCACTCTACCTATCTAATATTAAGAATTCCATCAACTATTATTCTAATTTTATCTTTTATTATACGGTATAATGGCTTCTAAAGCAGAGTTATCTATTTTCTTATCTACTCTTAAATCTACTAAGGTTAAAGGACCAGAAGCTAGTATACGCGGGCTATTAGATATCTCTCTCTACTGTAACGGAACCTTGTAGCAAGAACTACGGTGGGTCCTGTTATTGGGCTAGGTGTGTAGGAAATATAAGTATAAAAGTTAATAAGGTAATAACAACTGGTGGAGTGGTTACCTAATAGATTAACTCCAATTGTATTCTAAGAATTACTATAAGGAAGGAACTATCTAGGTAGGGACTAAGGGTCCTTAAATATATAACTGTACTCCTATAAAATCCTTCTTATATATAATATATGTATTATACGTAAGGTATATAAGTTCCTCTTATTCCTTTTATTTAATACGTAGCATATTATATAACCTTAGTTACCATTCCTTATTATATAGTTCTATTAGCTCTATACTAGACTATGCCTAAATTAACCAACTAGCTTCTTCTAACTCCTCTCCTAGTAGTTGTAATATTGTACTTAAAGCGTCCATAACACTATCTCCCTCCTCTTTATCTTTATCCTTAAAGATTTAAAATATCTTTAAGTTGTTTACTAGAGGTATAATATCTATCTAATTAATTTAGTTAATATTATTACTTATTATACCTAAAGCTTCTTCTTCCTTACACGCCTAACGTCGTGCTTGTACTATTGCTGCGATATTATTACTTAGTGAAATTATACCGTCTCTGTGTTCTCGTTGCGTGAAAGAGGGGTTAGTTTACGTTGCGTTAGTAAGTCTATCCTCCTAATAACCGTCCTCTTGTTTAAAGTACACTAAAGTAAATATTTATTCGTCCTATAACGTTTGCTCTACTTTTAATACTAAATATACGCAACCTATTACTCTTAATAGTTATCTAGTTCCCTAATTAATTTATCTTAGGGTCTCGTGTTTAATCTGCTGCTGCGCGGCTAGATGGTAAACTATCTTAAGCCCTTACTAAGTTAGAACGTTCTTATGACGCAGAATAGAAGGCCCTAGATGCTCATATTGCGGCGTCTACTCAATTACTTTGTCTTAAGAAGGTGCGTAAGAAGGTTTATTTTAAGGAGTGAAAACTTATAGAATAGGGTCTGTAGGAACTTGGTAATAAAAGAACGGATTTTCTTCTAATAGAGAAGGAAATAGATCTAAGTAGTTTGGCAACTGCTCTTCTTAGGTCCCCCTTAGGTAACTTATTTTTTTATAATTCTTTTTTTTTAATGCTGCCTAACCTAATATCTTCCGATACTCCTATACCTTTCCTATAGCGTTCTTTAAATTATCTAATAGCTCCTAGGTAGTCTTATTATAGCCTATCTACTTAACCTTATACTATATTTTATTGTTAATGTCCTTATAACTAATAATCTTTAAAACTTACTATTTATCTTCTTCTTATTCTCTATACGTGTCTGCTTTATAAACTAGTGGCTTAATATTCCTGTATGCTAGCTCTAGCATTATAATGTGCTATATAGGGTAGATCTTTATTCTGGCTAGTAGGTTTAACTTAAATATAACCGGTAAAATCCTCTATATAATTTTAAAAGGTCCTAGTCTAACGTGGTCTAACTTCTTGCTTAGTTATTAACTCTTAAAATTTTTATATAGTAGCTATACTTTATCTCCCTCCTTAAGATCTAGTCCCTTAGATCTCTTAGCGTTATAGTATCTTTTTATTCTCTCTTATACTTTCTTTACTAATTCTATAAGGTCTATATAAAGATTTATTAATATCTTTATTCTTTCTTTAGCTATGCTACTCGTTTTCTTTACTTATTATAGTAATAACAATATTCTTAGCTTATATCCGTAATTTGCCTTAAATGGTAATATGCCTATTTCTTCTTAAGGTGTTATATTATATATAAACTATATAACTAGTAATAGCGATACCTAATTATTCTGTATATAATTAATATAATGCCTTAGATACTGTTCTAGTATCTAATTTAATCTTTCTATTTAACTATCTGTCTATAGATAATATGCGGTAAAAGTTGCTACTTTAACTCCTTACTCCGCTAAAAATACTTCCTAAAATGCTGCTATAAATCTTAGATCTCTATCCAATATAATCTTACTTAATACTCCATATCTTATAAATACTTCTTTAATATAGATTCTAGCGATATCTTCCGCTAAGATTTCTTCTATATATGCTATAAAGTATCCCTACTTTGTAAGCTTATCTACTATTACTAAAATCGCGTTATAATCCTATTCGGTAATAGGGTCTCTTAATTTTAGTAACTTAATAATAAAGTCCTATAATATGACCTTCTATAGTCTCTCTGGTATTTTAATAGGTTATAGCCCTCTATATAGCTTATGCCTTATTAGTTTATTCCTTTAGCAATCTAGATATTCCCTTATTACTTTTCTTGTAATATTCTAGATTCCGTTAATAATATACTCCTCCTAAAGTCTCGATACTAAGCCTATAGCTCCATTATATCCTTAAGTTAATCCCTTATAGAATTCTTCTATAAATTACTCTGCTATGCTTCTTGGGATATACTTTACTTCTTAATTTTCGTATATATCCGTCTATAGATCTTCTAGCTATGCCTTTAGAATTCTTTGTTCCTAAAAGCTTTTTAATATCTTGTAGATTCTTTCTAGTTCCTTATTCTCTTAAGTTACTGCGATTTTTAGATAGTTATACCTAATTAATCCATCTATATCTTTTCGCAGTAAAGCCCCTAATGGCTTTTTATCGTTCTATAGTTTAGCTTTATAACTTAGAGTATCTGCTTATATATTATCTGTACCCTTAGTATACTAAATTTTAAAATGGTATTCTATAAGTATCTCTGCCCATTTAACCTATCTTTAGTTAAGTTCCTTCATTATTAGGAATCCTATTAGGTTCTTATAATCCGTCTTAACTATAAATAGTTTTTCCGTGCCTTATAAGAATGCTCTCTATTTTTTTAATACTATAACTATACCTAATAACTCCTTGTTATAGATGTTATAGTTTAACTCTAGTAGTATTATCTTTCTACTATAGTATGCCACTGGGTGCTATCTATCTTAATATTTTTATATAAAGCACGCCCCTAGTATATAGTCTAATGCATTTATCTTTACAACCGTCTCTAGTTTTAGTTAATAGATCTTAAGAACTGGCTCCTAGGTAAATAACTCTTTAACTTTCTTAAAGAGCTCTCTTTGTTCCTCTCCCTATGCTTATAGTTCTTCTTTCTTTATTAATTACGTAAATGGTTTAATATCCTTTAACAACTGCGCTATAAACCTTCTGCAGTAATTACAAAACCCTAGAAATAATCTTAATTATATAACGTTCTCTAGTTCTTGCTAATTTACTATAGCCTTAATCTTTTTTAGATCTATACTAAGTTGGCCTAGTTTAATAATAAATCTAATAAAATTGGTCTTCCTAGTAAAGAACTCGTATTTCTTAATTGCTACTAGCATCTATTCTTCTTATAGTCTCTTTAAAACCCATTTAACGTATTCTCTATATTCTTCCTTATTTATTAAGTAGATAATATTATTATTAAGGTATACTATAACAAATTCATCTAAGTGTTCTCCTAATATATTGTTAATACGCTTCTAGAACGTTGCTAGTACGTTTATAAGCCCAAATTATATAACTAATGGTTTATACAGTCATTTCTTTAACCTAAAGGCTGCCTTTTATTTGTCGCCTTCCTTAATCCTAATCTAATAGTATGCCTATCTTAGATCTATCTTTATAAAGATTTACGCGTTACCTATCCTGTCTTAGATTTCGCTAATTAAGGGTAAAGGATATTTATCCTTCCTAGTAATGTTATTTAACTATCTATAGTTAATACACAGTCTTAGTTTGCTATTCTTCTTTAGTACGAATAGTACTAGATATCCTACTAATAACTGCGATAGTCTAATGTATCCTTTTTATAGATTTTCTTAGATAAACTCTTTTAATGCTCTACCTTCTTCTTTAGTAAGCTTGTAGATTAGAAAGAACTTTAGACTTATTTCTAGTTCCAACTCTATCTTATAGTCCCATGCTGTATACTCTAATAGCTTTTTACTTTCCGGTAACTATAGTTTTTTGCCGTACTTATGGTATCTTTTTGGTACGTGACTTAAGCTTCGCTCGGTCTCCTCGTATGTCACTCTAACTTAGTACTATACCATCTTAGCTTATTATTATATCTTGCGGCGTTAAGTATCTCTAATATTAACCTAACCTATAATCCAATTAATCTTTAGATTGTACTCCTGTAACTAAGGTATCCCTAATACTGCCTCATCCCGTTTTAATAGTAGGATATTAAAAGATATCTTAATCCGTCTCCCTTTAATGGTTATCTAAATAGGTCCTATCTTAAGATTAATAATCCCTCCTCCGTAGGCTATTGGATCTCCTAAAATTATAACTAATAAGTAAGGTTGCTCCTTCTGCCTATGCGGTAGTCCTATTCTCTTAACTACTGTTAGTAAGATATAGTTTCTTATTACTCCACTATCTATTAGCGCTTTAAACTGCTAATCTTGCTAATTAACTTATAAATTTAGGTGTTATCCTTAAATTCCTTTAAGGGTCTAAGGCTTTACTACTGGCTCCCTCTGGTCCTATAGGCCTCTACTTTTCCTAATTATTAGCTACTTAATTTTTATTACGGCTAGCTTTCTGTAGGAGCGATCTAATAGATTAAGTAACAATAAGGGGCTATATTATGAATAGACTAAGGTAAGGGCTTAAAGAAGGGGGCGCGGTAGACGACTATGTACATGTTCGGTCGTCGGGGCAACGTTTAGGCAACATTGATCCGTAACCAACGACGCCTCAATGGTAGCTATGTAGACGAACCGTCACATTACCCCCCTTTAAGCCAGGAGGATTGCCCTCGATCCTCGTAGTTAGGCTCTCCTTATCCGTCTTGCCCTTCCGTCCTTCTTTGCTTTATTGTCTTCCTCTAAGGGCTCTAGATCTACGTCCTTATGATACGCCTCTAGCCATTGCAACAGCCGTACGGGTGGTCTAGCATCATGGGGTCTCTTGTCGTGGAACGCCTTAATCTTATAGGGGGCGCTAATAAAGCCGTCTGCGTTATACCAGGTGTCGTCCGGGTTATAGCCTACCCAGTTAACCTTATACTGTAGCCTTTTATAATAGGTTCTACTAGCAAGGATCTTATTAATCTCGTACTCTGGCTCGCTATTAATTAGGATTAGCTCCTCTGGCTCCCTGTTTTGGCCCGGTAGGGGGTTATCTAGGTTCTTTTATAGTCGATCGGCATGGAAGACGTTTGACATCTTTATATTTAGGGGTAGGTCAATAATGTACGAGTGTCCTTTTATACCTAGAATCTTATAGGGCCCTGCGAGCTGTCTATCTAGCTTAATACTTAGTTAGTCGGTAGCCCAGCCCTTCCTAATAACGTATACTCGATCACCTACTCTGAAGTCTAGTTCGCGACGGTGCCTATTAGCTTGCCTTATCTGCCGCTCTTAGGCCTTCGCTAGGTTATCTCTTACCTATTTGACTGCGTCCCAGGTCCTATATATAAAAGCTTAAGCTTCTTATCGTGTTAGCTTCTTACGAGGTGTTAAGGTTGCTTATGTACGTTCCTCTTAGTTAAAGTAAAGCCTCGGCTTAAATCCTAGCTCTAGCTTATATAGTGCGAAGCCAGTAGATTTGTGCGGTAAGATTGCCTGTGTAAAGTCTATATAGGGGAGGAGCTCTAACTAATTGTTCTGGTGGTGGTTAATAAAGGGCCTTAAGCGTTAGTTAATGTACTAGTTTAGTACCTCTATATTGCTATCCGTTTATAGGTAACCGGATATAAAGAGCTTTTGCTTAACGCCGGTTAGTTTATATAGCTTATCTATAAAGGCTAAGATAAATTAGGGTCCTTAATCTGATGTAACTGTCTCTAGGAGGCCATATACGCGCTAGACGTGTTAGTAGTATAGGTTTGCTACGTTAGCTGCAGTGGTAGTTTTATAGTAAGGTAGTGAGAAGGCTCTCTTGCCTAGTTAATTAACGACTATAAAGATGTTGTCGAACCCCTTTTTGTCTGTTGGGAAGGACTTAAAATTAAAGAAGACGTGCTGCTAGTAGTGTTTACCGATTAATAGGGGGTGTAGTAGGCCTGGGGTTTTGTCCTAGGGTATATAGGTCCTCCTATAGGCCCTGTAGTTTCTTACGTAGGTATCGCAGTCTGAGGGTAGTCCTAGCCAATAGTATTAGTCTACTACGAGTTTCCTAGTCTTTGTCTTACCTGGGTGAGCGGTTACCTGGTGAGAGTGTACCTCTGCAATAAGGTAGGTACGGAGGCAGTTAGTATTAGGGACTATTAGCTTACTAAAGCGGGTAAGTAGTCCTCCTTAGAGCTTTTAGCCCTTCTAGTCTTGCTTGGCTAGCTGCTATAGCCCTACTAGTAACTTACTAGTTCGATTGGCCTGGAGTATCTAATTAACTAGCTTATATAGCTGCTATTCGCGATTTGCTATAACTGGGGGGTCCTTAGAGGTTGTCTTTAGTATAATAATTATAAGGGCGGGGTTGATTAAGTATATAGTGCGTGTGGCTACGTCCTTCTCTTTCTGCGTCTTTAGGTCCTCTTACTTTCGTAATAGGGTATTAGCCACTATATTCGCTATACCTAGCCTATAGGTAATCCGTATATAGAAATTAACTAGTAGGTCTACCCAGCGGGCCTACTATAGATTTAGCAGCCTCTTAGTTATGAAGTACTTAAGGGCTTAATAGTCCGTAATTACTGTAAAGGGTATACGCTAGAGGCTAATAAGGTAACCTCGCCACTCCTATAGGCCTCTTATTACTGCTAGCATCTCCTTATCGTGGATCTTATACCGTATCTCTTTAGGGGACATCGTCTTTAAGAAGAAGGCTACTGGCTTCTAGGTCTCATCGTCTTGCAGCTAGTTTAGCACCCTAGCTACTACTCCGTTATTTACGTCAGTCTCCACACAGGTGTCTTAAAACGGTAAGTAGTGCTTTATTACACTGCCTAATAGCATAAGGGCCTTAACTTACTTAAAGGCTTTAAGCTCTTCCTCCCCTAGCGGGTACTATGCTTTCTTCTTTATAAGCTTACTAAGCGGTTATATAACTCGGCCGTAATCCTTTAAAAAGGCCTAGTAGAAGTTGTAGAACCCTAAAAAGAATTGCACTTCTTTTATAAAGGTAGGGGGCTCCTAATCTCTAATTGTAGCTAACTTGTTAGTATCTATAGCGATCCCATTAGTACTAATAATAAAGCCTAAGAACTTCGTCTTGGTAACGCTAAACTCGCTCTTCTTAATATCCGCTTATAGGCCTACCTCTCGAAGCCTTTACAGGACCTTCTTAACATAGATCTCGTGCTCCAGTGGGTCGTCCGAATAGATTAGGATATCGTCTATATAGGCTGTATAGAAATCGTCTAGGTAGTCAAAAAGGACGCTATTAATAAACCTTTAGAAGGATATAGGGCCGTTATATAGTCTAAAGGGTAGGACGCGGTACTTATACGATCCGTACCTTATACAGAAGGTAGTTAACTCCTCTACCTCTTCCTTTAGCTGTATACGGTAGAAAGCCTACCAAATATCTAGCTTAGTAAAGATTTTAGCTCTTAATAGCCTTGTTAACGTCTCCTTAATTAATGGCAGCGGATAGCGGTCCTTCTTAGTAATTATATTAAGCTTCTAAAAGTCGACATAGAATTGCTACCCCCCTTTAGGCTTCTTGGCAAATAGAACCGGAGCTATAAAGGGTACGTCGCTTAGTACTATAAACCCCTTCTATAAGTGCTTCTGTAGGTAGACCTTAATAAGCTCTAGCTGCTCTAGCGATATATTATATAGTAGGCTAGAGGCTAGATTGCGGCTATCGCCTTTAAGAATAATATCATAGTCTACTCCCTCGCGATACAGTAGTAGCGTATTAGATATAGCCTTTAAGAAGCTATTAGTGTATTCTTGGTAGGGCTGCGGCAGCTTTTTATAGATAAGCCGGCGAAGTTCCTCCTCGTTATTAGGTAGGGCGTCTTATCCCTTCCTATTCTCTATTAACTGGTCTATCTTATAGAGACTGGTATATCCAATTACTATATCCTTACGCTTTACTCCTTATAAGAAGTTCCTCGCCTTAAGTAGCACGATATCTACTGCCCTAAACTCCCTAGTAAATAAAGGCCTCCTCTTTCTTAGCTTTAACGGTAGAGCTAGCCTAGGGTAGAGCTAGTCTTCCATTTTCCTAATTACGTCTTAGGTATTAATCTTCTAAGTATACTTATAGTCGTATAAGGCCTACTTAGCTTACTTTAGCTTAGCCTATCCCTCCGGCTTAATTTTAGTAGAGGACTTCTTCTCTTAGAGTTGGCTAATCGCGACTATATATTTAAGGATATACTAGGGGGTAGGCCTAGGCTCTAGGTCTAGTAGTACATCCCTTTAATCTATATCCTTCTAGTGATCCTCGTTAATTGGCGGGGGTAGGAGCTCCTTTCTTAGTATAACTACATCCTACCTACCATAGTAGTTCCTTTTGGTTCGCTATACTAAGACCCGGTGTTTGCAATTAATAAGGGCCCTAGTTTTCTTAAACCACCTATAGCCAATAAGAAGATTATAGCGGCTAGTATTATAGAATAGGAACTATATAGGGACTTATCGGCCATCTATAACTAGGTTAGCCCTAAAGAGCTATCTGATTATATCCGTCTGCTAGTTATTATAGCCGGATATAGTGACTCCTCGTCCTTTAATCTTGTAGAGCTTTAGTTACAGTTATTACTTAATAATTAGTAGTAGCTTATAGTATATAAAAGCCTCTCCGCCCGCACTAAAGTTAAGTAGGCTTATTATATTAAGAGCTACGCCGCCTAGCGCGATCCTGTATAGCGTTATAAGGGCTGCGCCTTTTAAGATTTCCTTCAGCTATACGGGCGCTATACTAATTGCTCCAATCTACTCTAGGTAGGAGACTTCTCCTAGAGCTGCTCGTTTTCCGATTCTGATAAGTTAGTAACTATCTTATACTCTTTACTTTGGTTAATTACTTTAGCTTCTATCTTCTTTGGCGCTAGGTAGTTATTAGAGTAGTGTCCTTACTTACCACAGTTAAAATAGGTAACTAGCGCTTTTATGGCTGGTGCTAGAGTTAGAGACTGCTAGGAAGGGGGGGGACCCTTAATCTCTTTAGCGCCCCTAATAGATACTCTCTTTATAGCCTAGGCTGCTCTATAGTTACTTCGTTTCTTACCTATCTACTTTAGACCTTAGGTATACTATTAAGCAGTCTTATAATAAGCGTAGAAGCTATAGTCTTTATCTGCCACCTTAACTTTTATTTAAACGCGTAGGCTGTTATAAAGCTTATTGTGAAGCTCCTCTTTCTATTAATCTTGTGGCATCCTTAAGATATTTACTAGCCGTATAAAGTTAGATTGGAAATTGTTAAAGTCTCCTAGGTACGGCATCTTAAGGCCTTTAAGTTCCTGCTAGGCCTTAATACGGCGATCTGGGTCCTTAAAAACGTTCTCCAGAAACTTAAGTACCTCTTTACTAGTAGGGTTGCGTTCCGTATCGCGCTCTGCCTCTAGATAAGGTAAAAGGTGGTTATAAGCTTTACCTCCTATACACGTCTTAATATACGCTACTTTTATATCTTCTTTTTAGCCTAGGTCGTCCCGGTAAAACCAGTCTGTATTAGATTAAAGCTTATTTTATATATAGCCGCTCTAGGCCTAATAGGTAGGTTCTTTCCCATCTATAAGCGTAGGTAGATCTAGGAACTTCGCCGTGCGTTCTAAGCCCGTAACACTACTTATCTAAGAGAGTAATATCCCTTCTCAAATTGTCTGTGACGGTATACTTTCTTACTCGCTATCTTCCCAATCTAGGGCTTATATAGTAACCTTGCGGCCTATCCTTAATATCTTCTAATTAGCCTTATAGAGCTCGTTAATCCTATTATCTAAGTGCTCCTTAAGCTCCGCTATCTTTGCCTCAGCCTCCTCTTTTACATTAATAGCCTTATGCGCGTAGTTATTTGCAAGACGCTATAGTATAGCGATCTACTATTCCAACGCCTTCCTTTATATTCCCTAGAGCCTCAGCTCCTTTACAAGTTCGGTTATAGGTATCTTAGCTAGGCTTTAGGTAGTCGCGGCTATAAACTCCCTTTTAGTCTTTATCTCGAAGTACATAGGGTTCTTATTATCTTCCGATTATACCATAAGACGGTCCTATTTGCTCTTTATATTGTCTAAAAGCTCTATCTCGCTATAGTACGGTTAGAGCTCTAGCAGCTCAAGTGTCGCGTCTACGGGTTCCTCGCGACCTATTAGCGCTAGGTCAGTAGCTATCTTTAGTGCACTAGGCCTTAATGCGCTCTTTCTTGCCATAGTGTCTCTTTACTTCCTTAGGTAAGTCCTCTTGCTACTAAAATTGTAATTAGGGTGATCCTTTTAATCTAATTGCCGTAGTCTCTTCTTTTAGCTGCTTAATCTACTGTTATAATTGCCTGCCTCAAGCAGGGCTTAGAAGGTCGGTTAGTCTGTAGTTGTGGTAGTAGAACTAGCTATGCGTTTAACCGTTGGACCTAGTATTATGTCGCCTCTATAGGCTAATTGGGGTTGACCTTAGTCTAATGTCACGGCTAGCTTTCCGTAGGAGTGATTTAATAGATTAAGTAACAATAAGGGGCTATATTATGAATAGACTAAGGTAAGGGCTCAAAGAAGGGGGCGCGGTAGACGACTATGTACATGTTTGGTCGTCGGGGCAACGTTCGGGCAACGTTAATCCGTAACCGACAACGCCTCGATGGTAGCTATGTAGACGAACCGTCACAATCCTTATATACTTAGCTTACTTTTTAGCTAATACCTAGTTCGCTTTTTATCTTTAATATACTATAGATATATATTTTCTAAGTATTCCTACTACTATTATCTATCTAAGTATTCTTTTATAAGGAATCTTCCTGGTTAAAGTACTAAGCTTCCTTCCTCTTAAACTTCTGCTAGATACCATCTATATATATATTTAGTATTCCTATACTATCGCTTATCTATTATCTAGTATATCCTTATAGGGTATTTCCGATTCTTTTCCTTTGGATTCTTATATATCTCGTATATATTATCTATATATATAATCTATAATAGTATATAGTATACTAGGTGCTTTAGGTTAACTCTTAACTCGTCTTTATCTTTAAGTTTAAACCTTTATTATACTGATCTAAATGTTATAACTTTATTCGCGGGTACTAAGATATGTCTCTTGCTTCTCTAGTCCTCTAATTATTCCTTTAAATCCTTTAACGTTATTATTAAGGCTCCTTTAATATACGTTATAGCCTTTTCTATAATTGGGTAGTCCTAAATAACTCTTTTATCTAACTATATATAGAAATCTTCCCACTTATTATTGTGCCTTTATCTATACCACTTTTAGTATAGCTATTGGAGTATATATGGCTTATCCGTAAGGAAGTATCTTTTTATTACTATATCGTGACAGCTTTTTATATGTCGTTCTTCAAACCTAGTTAGGATTCCTAGATCCTCTTTATCTTTTAGTTTAGTAAGCTACTTAGCTCTTAGTATGCCTGGTCTTGGCCTATTAGTAATTCTTTATACTAGTGCTCTGTCCTTTATACGTCCTAATATACTAGATCTCTTATCTAGTTTCTATTCTTACTATACAATAATTCTTTACCTAAATTCTTCTATAGTTTCTTTTGGTTTGCGCCTCGCGCTTTAATCCTTAAAGTTCTCTTACTTCTTAATCTTAGTATTAACTTTTCAATCTTTAGTTTAAACACTATATTCTACTAGTAAGTCCTCTAAGTCTATATATTTGTCTCCTAGTTTAGTTGCTATTTATACTATAGATTCTCTAATCTATAAAGAAGCCTCTTGCCTCTTACTTATAGGTGTCCTAATTTATACTCCGAATTTTTAGTCCCTTAGATTCTTTAATCCTAAGCTTGCTTCTATCTTAAGCTTAGCTCTAGCCTTAGTCTAACTAGGCTTACTTGGTATTCTTATCTCGTCTTAAAAGTCTTAAATCTTACTTATCTTATCTTGAGAGTCTTATGTCCTTAGGAAACTTCGTCCTAAGCTCATTTATATATTACTAAACTGAGCCATTGCTCTACTCTATCGGTTATTATCTATTATAGGTCCTTAAGCTTGCCTTATCTCGTCTTAAGAATCTTAGTCGTCTCTTATCTCGTCTTAAGAATCTTAAGCCTTTGGCCTTTTGCCTTTATTAAGTGCCAAAGTGGTTTACTATCCTACTTTTCTTACGTCTTACGAAGCGATAGACATCGTATCTAGTGGGGTTTTAATCCCTACTAATGTTCCCTATTCTATAGTGGAATCATCCTCTACCTTTAGTATAACATCTTTAAGGTTTACGCGCCCCCAGTAAGCCGCTTTCGTTGCCTTATCGTCATAAAACGTTTCGCCTACGTTGAAGTTATTGTCCTTAATATCCGATCTATAAACTGGTTTATTAGTTCCTCTATATCCTATAAGTGCTAGCTCTTATAGCTAATAGCTTACGCTATACTTAGCGTCCTTATAAATTTGGTATATGTTATTATAACAAAACGCAAAACTTTTAATTAAATACTCTTTTGTTCCTCGCAGCATATTATTATCCTTCTATACGTGTATATTATCTATTAGTCTCGTGCCTTTTACTATATAGTAACTCTACCTACTTCTATAGTCTCTAATATAATAACCCTATTTTCCGCAATTTATATAAGCTCCTTCTTTAAACCATTTTTCTTACTATAGAGTCCACCTAAACGTCTTCTGCTATTAAGATCCCTAATTTAGCCTCTACTCCTTAGACCTTTAATTATTTAATCCTTATCCTTTAGGTTTCTACGGTTTCTTACTCTATTTTTTATAGGCTTCTCTAGTACCACTTAGGTCTATTAGCTCTGCGCTATACTATAGTTTTTAACTTAGCTTCTGTCGTTACGTGCTTTACGCCTTATATAACTATAGAACTCTATCCTAGCCCTTCTTAGCCTATTCCCTTTAGTAGATCCAATTATTAATCTTAATTACCTAATTTATTAGTTCCCTTAGGGTGTCCGCATCTTCTATTAGGATAATTATGTCCTAGACTTTAGCCTTAAGTCCCTATTTATACTATGCTATAAGCGCCTTATTATTCCACTTTACTTATATTACTAATGTCTGGAACTGCGTTATATACTTAATTGCTAAGGTTCATTGCATAATGTCTTAGAGTTTTCTTTTTACCGTAATTGTCGCCTTTAGGTCTCCAAATATTTATATAAGTTATTCTATAAATCTATTCTAGCTTAAGAATATAAACCGTACCTTTTAGTTAGTAGTCGTTATGCTATTCGCTTATATTTCTATAAGGTAAGGCTTAAACCACTTAAGTGCCCTTCCTGTTAAGAATAGTCCTGCATAGGCTATTTAATCTATAGGTGTTGCCAGCTTTGCTCCTTTCTATGCTACCTTAAAGTATATTTATATAAGGAACCCTTTGAGCTTTAATCTCTTCCCTAAGTACCTTTTAATTAATAGTAACTTAACCTTTACTACGCCTATCCCGTTAATCCTATTTTCTAATATTATATTATTTTCTGTTAACTAGTTAACTATCTCTTATAGTTATCTAACCGTTATAGGTTACTATAAGTTAGTGTCTACTATACTAGTGTCGTTACCTAACCTTAAAGTAGTTGCCGCCGTCAATGGCGTTGTAGCTAGTGCTTTTAGTGGTATATTATTTGACTTCTTATATTAATACTGTAACTAGGTAGTAATTGTGTAACGGAACCTTATAGTAAGAACTACGGTGGGTCCTATTATTGGGCTAGGTGTATAGGAAATGCAAGTATAAAAGTTAATAAGGTAATAATAACTAGTAGAGTGGTTACCTAATAGATTAACTCTAATTGTATTCTAAGAATTACTATAAGGAAGGAACTATCTAGGTAGGGACTAAGGGTCCTTAAATACACAACCGTACTCCTATAAAATCCTTCTTATACGTAATATACATATTGTATATAAGGTACGTAAGTTCCTCTTATTCCTCTTGTTTAATACGTAGCATATTATATAACCTCGGTTACTATTCCTCGTCATATAGTTCTATCGGCTCCATACTAGACTATGCCTAAATTAACCAACTAGCTTCTTCCGACTCCTCTCCTAGTAGTCGTAATATCGTACTTAAAGCGTCCGTAACACCCCTTATACGCTACTGCAATTATTCTTTACCTAAGTCGTTATATAAAGTATATTAAGTCAAACTAGGAAAAGAAGTGGTAGAAGCCCGCGCTTAATAGGGTTAAGGCTCTCTAAAAAACAAAGTATAGAGGAGATAGTCCTTTTACCCTAAATACTACTATATTATATAATAAGATTCTAAAGCCAAAAGAGAATACAGACCATCTTAATAAGATTCTTAAGGACCTTTACCTTTTTGCTCGGCCACAAAGCCAGAATAAATATAAGAACTATATCGCCAAGCCACTATATCCGATTTTGGGGATATTAGCTCTTAATTAGTGGTTCTAGGATTAATAACAGCAATAATAGCTAAGGCTCTTATTAATTGCGATTAATATTTTATTAATACTAGCAATAAGTAATAAACCAGAGAGAGTTTTCTTAGGAGCACGTCGTATGATATCTTAGGAGAGGATGCAGCTTGGGGTAGAAAATATTAAGAAGGTAGAGTACTCTAAGAATTAGTTACGGAGTGGAATCTTAAGTAAATAAAAGTGTTACGGCGCTAGTGGAAAACGGTAGATTATAGCAGATATAGTTACAGTTACGTAACTAGAGGATTATATAAAACGTTAAGCGGCGCTACCCTCCTTCTCCTTTCCTTTCTCTAGCTTTAGATCCTTGTTAATAGACAATCCAATTATACAGGCCCGCATGCGTCTTCCTTACTGTGCTTATACCTTAGTAGAGTCACTAATAAAAAGGGCTCTCGGAAATTTTATTTTATTTTATTGGCTAAAAAATAAAATCCCGGTAAATGCCGATAATTTTATTTCCTCTAATTGGCTGATTTTAAACCACGCTGCCGTCCTAATGTTTACACCTGCGAGCACTCATCGAATTACTTGATCTTGCCATGCTTGCCTAACTGAAACATGGATCCCGATAGCCGACAAGGCGTGTACGGAGAGCTCGAGTGAGAGTCTTATAGCATTCACTCGCAGACGTCTGGCTCTACATCCTACGAATTCATCAAGGGTCAACGCCTTTCAGCCACCCACAAACCTTGATAGTCAGACGAAGCCATCGGGGCCATGAAGAACATCAAGCAGTTTTGCAACACCCCCGACAAATTTCCACATACCGAACCTATCAACGCAATCTGGGCCTAGATGTATCCCCGGCTGGGCGTCTGGCTGTGCTCGCTTTTCACCATTTTCTTTGCTTCAGACTTCATATATATACCATGCTGTCCTACGAGAAATCGAGCAAGAATCCGATCCCAATCCTCTCCAGGACACTCCTCTATCCCGTCCATATCTAAATCCATCCCGACCCGGCAAACAAGGCCATAGCCTTCACTCTCGCCTCTCTGGGCCTTTTAACCAACTCGTTCTGGTTCACCCAGTCCGTGGTCGATTACTTGGTCAAATTCTACTGCGTCGAGGATCCACATGGAAGGATTGGACTATGTGGGCAAACGTTGGGGTTTTCCTAGTTAGCCCATTGATCGTCGCCATTGTTGCATGGCTCAAGACAGTTATCAACCTTATCCTAGCGCATTGGGATCAGTACTTGTCGGACACTCATTGACATCCCTTCCTTGGACTACACCTCATCCCCTGGGCACTAGCGCCGCCTGTTGTCATCGTAGTACTTGCCCCCTTTGGCCTTACCATGCTTTTCATGGGGAGGAGTTTTGATGATGTCAAAGAAAGGATGCAGAATGACTTACAGTGGATAGATAGTAATATTCGGAGAAGACCGGGGCAAGAGTTTGAAACTTCGGCCTGGAATGAGCGCAACACAGCCGAGGGCTTTGGGAGGAGCAATGAAGAGTAACCTTTATTAGGCTCGGGCGGGAGTTATATACGTCCATATGTCAGAGTAATTTCTGAGACTCCCCCATGTGCCGCAAAGGGTGGTGATTAATTGGCTATCTCCTACTCTATTAACAGCACCCCTTTGTCAGTGTTAGAGTTTGTCAAGCAAGTTATCTTCAATGATTTCATCGAAGACCACTGCTCAATAAGCCAACATTTTTCAAGGCTCATTATTTCCACACGCCGAAAACGAGAACCTGAGTGCCAGATCTGGATAAATTTTCTACTATAGCTAATAGGTTATAGGTAACTTACCTAATAAATATATTATATATAAGTAAATATATAAGTTATATGATGTGTGTATTTAAGATTTTTTAAATATTATATAGGTATTTAAAAATCCGCACCAGCGGAATCACGTTTGAACTTGCTGAGGTAAGGACCTCCCCCACCATCACTCTTGCCGCTCTTTTCTGAGACCTCAACACACTATTGATGTTATTCTTGCTATCATTACCGTAAGTAGTCCCATACGGTTGGCCAGTTACAGGATCCGTGATTCCGTGCAACATCTACGCCACCCCAACGGACCGCCAATTGTTGATTATTCACTCTCTTACCACTCATGGAACACTTACTGCTCAAAGACGATAGTTCTACCGCGGTACTTACCGTGCCCTACGTCTGCACCGAAGATTATGACAATGGCGATTTTCTAAACTACCCCGAGCGGAAAGGTTGGGACGTATCCACGTGGCGCTGGTCCACCGAGGAAGATGGATTCAATCTCAACAACAGGACCATCCAGGAAATGGCTGCCTTTCTACAGACATGGCTCTTTTTCGGCTTGTTGAAATCCCTATTCGATTTTCCTACCCGAATGGACGATTTCATCCGTCAAGACGCACACGGGCGGAAATTTATTACCACATCCTTGTTGCCGAAGTACCTCAAAGACTGGAAGCAACGCTATGATACGCTTGAAGAGTCAGAAAAGAAAATAGCGGGTGATACTGCTTATAGCCACTTGACGGAAGCAAATACCGTCAATGATATGCTTACATACCTCCTCTTTTACGGCAAGCCCATCTCGGACGTGGATGTTCTCAAACAAACACTATTCTCCCAGATGCTTCTAGCTGAGGCCTTGGACGGGACTAGAGTTTGATTGTTAGAGAGCAGAGATGTCCGTCCTAGGCCGCACTATGATACGTTCCTGAGAGAGCAGATGATCGCGTCGGGATGGTGTATTTCCATGGTTGAATACATGCAGGAAAAGCTTCCGCTCCAGGCACAGGCATTCGCCTTTTCTCTTGGCAGTGTCCGGACCTTCCAAGATCATAGCATATGTAAGGACGACGTATCAACCGGATGTATGCTGAGTCGGGTAGACGAAACATTCAAAACGAAGCATGTGGAAGCGGGATGCGCGTGCGATTTTGTCTCACCTTCCACTGAAGACGTTGTCCAGAAATTAAAGGATGGTTTGATTCCTATTATAACAATCATGAGGCCGGTGGATGATTCTGGGAAGTTTGAACTGGTTGTCGACGGTATCGAGCTCAGCGATCGGGGACCTTACGGGGTATGCCCATATTTTGCAGTTACGCATGTCTGGTCAGATGGATTAGGCAATCCAGACGGAAACGCTCTTCCTTATTGCCAGATTGCACGGTTGGAAAGCCTAACCCGGTCCTTAAGAGGGACCTTCGTTGATAACGTATCCCGGAATCACGGTACAACTGCATACGAAGCTGAGACCGTGGCATTTTGGTTAGATACCCTTTGTATTCCAGTGCAGAAAGAGCATCAAAAGCTTCGCGACTTTTCTATTCAGAAAATGCAGGAAATATACATGGCAGCTGGTGGAGTACTGGTTCTTGATCCCGATCTACAGCAACTTTCGAGCACCACTCGGCCTGTTGAAGTCCTCAGTAGAGTCTTAACTTCAGGGTGGAGAGCCAGACTGTGGACATTTCAAGAGGGAATGTTGGCCTTCGAGCTACTCATTCCGGGCCAGGACTGCTGCTTCACCTTTAGCAGCGAGGAAGACTTGTTCTTTCAGGACATGGCACAGACTGAAATTGTCGAGCGGCTACTGCTAGAAACACTCTGGTGGAACTACTCGGATTCGAAAGGGAATTCCTTGACGAAAAGCGATATATCTAAAGAGCCAGTGAGGGCGGCTTGGGTATTGCTCAAGGCGATAGCCCACCGCCGTACCACTAGGCCAGGAGACGAGACTATTTGCATCGCAACATTCCTCGGCATTGACCCCACTCCTCTACTCAAAACCCCCCCAGGGGAGAGGATGCCGGTTTTGCTGAGCCTCCTACCTGCAATCCCGGCGCACATTCTCTTCACCCACGGAGCACGTCTCCAATCCAATGGGTATCGCTGGGCACCGCAAACCTTCTTATCGCCTTACGGCCTCCTTGACTCTGACCAGCTATCACTACCTCTAACCTACGTGCCGGATACATCCAAGCCAGATGCGCGTGTTCCCATACCCGGTCCGTTCCTGCATCCAGGCGGGCTCGGTTTAGCGGTATACTTCCCAGCACTCCGAATTCATCGGTCTTCCAACATCAAGCCGACCCCTGAAGTCTTCTCTGTATGTACCCTAGCAAACGGTACGTACTTGGTAGAAGCTCGCGACACGGGCACAAAAGTCACTTGGCCGTCTGTCGCTCCCGATCAAATGGAGCATTCTGCTATTCTACTGTCAAATCCAGAGTACGGGCGCATCTCTCTGCTTGTCGAAGTTTTAGGCGAGACGACCGAAGGTGAAGTGATTGCAAAATGGAAGTCTATAGTTGCGGTGGATAGGTTGGGTGACTTTTTGGAAGATGCGAGTATTGACAAAGCAGAGGAAACTTGCCTCGAGGGGGGCTATAGCCCATTTAGATGGTGGGTCATTGACTGATTTCAGGCCTGGAATTTTTGATTTTCAGTTCCAATCTCTATTGCGGAACCAGTGGCAATAGTTGGTCATCTTGAGGAATATGCATGGTTGCCTTACCGCAGGGTATAGATAAACCCGCCAACAGGCCTGCAGTATCCTCAACTATGTTACAACTACCCGAAGACTGAAGCATTACAAGGCGAAAGCGAAAAAGCAATTGGTTCTTCATTGCTCTTAAAGAACTTGCTGCTATCATTTGCGGGTCAGAGCATCACGAACTTAGCTATATTGCTCTGTCGAGTATTCTTAAACGAATCAAAAGACTGCACTATATAAAGTATATTTTACGTCTTCTAGAGGGGTTGTAATAAATATAATAATTTTGCATAAAGGAATAAGACTTAGTGAAAGTAAAATTAAAAAGTAGAAAAGATATTAGAAATGCTTAGCACGCTAAGCTAAAAATAGCTATATTAAGTAATAGTTAATGTATAGAGCAGGACCCTGGTGCATGCCGCAAGCCAGGGAGCCAGCTCAGTCGAACGGTCGTGACTACCCATGTCGATTTAGCTTTCCTATATTGGGTATAGATCAGGGGTGTCTTGGCCGCTGATATTGACTGTATATATAGAGGCTCAAGAGCCGCTCTCAATGAGACAGAATTCTCATTCTTGATCTTCTCATTTGACAGGCTCGCACGAGCAATATTTGAGCGAATGTAAAATCATGCCCCCATCTCCTTTGGTCTTGTCCGAGGAGGGTAAAGTGGCGCAACGACGCGTGTCGGAAGAATTAACCAAGAAGCTGGAAGCCATTAAGCCAGGTGTTATGGGCCATCTCTAGCCGCTTATCTATGAACGAGCAAGTATTGAGATTTTTTTTCGGCCTGACGACTGCCAACAGGTACCTAATCTTCGACGGGGCTACCGTTTGCTGATCTATAAAAGTGGTCTTCTCATACCAAGTAAGCTACCCAAAGAGATCGTGGTGTACGATTGATGATAGCTACCGTTGTACGATACCGCCTGTTAAGCTAAGATACAGCTAATAAACTCATTATCCTTACGCCGCGACTTCCGGGGGGGGAGGGGGGGGAACGAAGTCTTTTCAAACTTCTCTTATTTCGGAATAGCATCTGCAATTGGCCATAGTCTTAAGATTCCTCGTGATATTGGAGAGGCCTAATTAAATTTTTGAGCATGATCGGAATTGAAACGTCATTATGTCCATGTGATCAAGAATGAACATATGTTACACATATGGTCCCTAGCAACGATACTTGTCATGGAAGTACAGTCAGCAGCCCCTAGAATTTTGTTGTGAGTTTGAGCTGTCAAGAAGGACTTTGCTTTCCTTAGGATACTTTCTTCGCCATTTTGGTTAATATGGTGTGAAGTTTAGGAGGCATAATGGCACTTGATAACGCATCAGGACATCAAAATCTCCAGCCTCGAACAAGAAAAGCCCGCCACGAACTTGGATGAAGTTTCGTATCCTGGATTGTCTGACTGGCTTCTCACCAGATCACCCAGATAGCGACAGCATCTCGCATCGTTTCGGTTAAGCAAACTGCTTTCGGCGTAAGGCTTGCATGATGAGTAAGCTCTTAAGAGTTGCTAGCACCATCAGGATGGGTATTAATCTCTGCACAATATCCTGTGTGAGCAATGTGCAAATAAAGCCGTAGTAACTTCCACAGCAAATAAAATGCACGTACTCATTATTGGAGCGGGTAAGGAGTATGCCACCGACGTAGAAGGTAGCCAATATTGATAAATTCCTTTCTGGTTTTCTTATTGCTCAAAGTTTGAAGAGAGTTAGTTTCAAAAACGGGAAGCTTTGTGCGGATACTGATGCAACCCTTTAGTCTGGCATCTCGTACTCGATCTTCGAGCGCGAAGATGAAACCACTTACAAAGACTGCCCAAGGCACCAAAGCATGGCTCTGCACTGGAGCACGCGATACATCAGTAGCTATCTTCCACAAGAGCTTGCTGACGATATGTGCTCTGTCGAAACAGACCCCTATATTGTCATGACACCGGAGTAGGATCGCGGCCTACTTCGAGGATGGGACATCCGTGCAGGGAGACTTAATGGTTGAATCTGACGAGACGAAGAGTGTCATGAGGGTAAATCTCCTTACTGCGGAAGAGAATCGGCTTGATCTAATTCCACTCGCGCCAGTTAACATTACTATGTCATACTTCCGCGAACAAGCCCGTTTCATTCGGGGCAAATATCATCCGAGCGTCAAGTTGTGCCCTCCAGAGGAATACACCAGCTTCATCATTGCGATGGCAGACATTTGCGATCCCGAGAACCCGGAGACTTGGAAATTCGGGCTTAGTGCCGCTCTGTGGGGTTCCTCAGAGCAGCCGCCCACCAATAAGGAGCGAGTGAAGCTTTTCGAAAGTTGCGCGGCAAACTACTGTGAGTCGTTAAAGCCTGCCGCGTTGTGGTTGCCCGACGATACTTTCATTCCTCCAGATGTGTTCCATGTCTGCACGAACCCAGTGAAGTGGGACAACCATAATGGCAGGACTACAATCGCGGGCGACGCCGCGCATCCTATTTCGCCCTTCAGAGGCCAGGACCTAAATAATGCGCTGCAGGATGCTGCACTCTATATTGGGGCCATCAGGGCTGTAGTCTCCAGTGCAAAGAGCCTGGAGGAAGCCGTGTCAGAATGCGATGCAGAGATTTTGGAGCGGAGTCGCGAGGAGATTGGGGTGTCTAATGTCCAGACCAATGTTTACATCTGGCCTTAATAAAAGTTAGCCCGGAGATGATAAGCAAGGAAATAGTGGACGCATATATATTAGACTAGCAGACGCCAAACGTGCTACGTTGCCTCTTTTTAGCAGAACATGACAAGGAACCTATTGCAGGTATAGAAGGGAGCGCACCGTGTATGATCTATGCGTATTGAGGCGGCCTATCACTAGAGCCTATAGTTTTGAAGTGTTGATTCATTAGAAGGTAAGATTCCGCTGGGAGAATTTCCCGAAGGTTTGGGTAGAAATGGCAAAGGTCTTTCCGTATCGTTAAAGTTATCCTAACGATACCGTGAATTCAAAGACCCAGCATTTTCTTGAGGTCTTAGCCATAATATATAATCATATGATAAAGTTTGATGGATTGGGCGCTATTGCAATATATCTATCAACTAGTTTCGAACGTCGATTAGAGGAGCCCACTTAGAACAACTGCATCATCAGTCATTTTCGTTGTGTTGTTCTCATGTCCGGGTCTAGGCTGGGCGCAGTCGCTCATTTGTTCCGTTTTCACAACCACCTGCATGGAACCTTTGGACTAGCGAATGACATGGACTTATCAAACTTCAGCGCCTGTACGGAACTTTTGGTGCATTTATGGGCACTTTTGAGGATGACCGGTGAACTTAGAACGTTCAGAATTGTCAATTATGATTCCAAGGTCGGATCTCTATTGGTCGCAGCTATCGGAAGCTCGTATTTCAGGCATGAATGCGGTAGGATTTATTTGTAGAAGAGCGCCATCTATGGAGCCTTGTGCCCCGATAGTTTCCAGTGAATTTGAGGACCGTCTGCAGATTTGAGCCTCAAGCTTCAAGAGTAGCATCGATCAATTTGCCTCCTTATCCAGTGTATGGTTCGTCCTCGGGAACCACTACACCGAGGCCTCAACCAATTGGCGACAATAGCTCACGAACGGGAGCTCCGAGATGCGACGTCGAAAGTGCTGGAGGAGTACCTCGGCGTAATCAAGCCACTGCATGAAAACCATAAAGCAACTGAAGTGAGAAATATCTTGAGGAGGGACCACAGTTTGCGAGTAACGTACGAAATTGCCCTTATTGCAGAGGACTGTCTTGTAACTTTTGGTTGCGATGTAGGGCCCCCCAATACAAAAAGAAGATTTGGCAGTGGCAGAAAGCCGGTAGACTTCACCGCAAGAATATACCTAAGTCTGACATGCAGATCATGGTGCACAAACAACTGCGGAAGGCTCGCGCTGGGGAGAAAGTGAAGTTCCATTACAGGATGGGCCCAGTGAACCCCGAGAAGCTTGATCGATTCCGAAAGAAGAACCGTATAAGAAGCTCACGGTCTCCATCTGCGGGTACAGTTAAACGGTTTTCACTGCTAGGATTGGTTCACTAATTCATCCAGATATACCACAGTATATTAAATGTAAGACCGAGTCCACTTCAGGTGATGAATCCCAACAGCCAGAAAGCTTCTCGACGCACTCGGATCAAAATGGTGATTCGAATCAAGTTCCAGACAAGCCGCTTAACCTTGAGTCATCAGAGCCTGCGGCGGTCATGGAGGGCTTTCTAGCTAGCGGGCGCAATGATGCGAAGAATGACTTCGTTCAACAAGGCACTAGGGAGCTTCCGGTAGACTCTCTTTCTGTGGATCGTGAAGTATCTGACCAATATCCTGCATGGCCTGGATTCATGGGTGACGAATGCCTGGAAGGTTTGCTCACTGGGCAAACAGCGAACGACTCCACTGGTTCGTTCGAGGTACTGCTTCTTAAAACTCCGGTATCTCGACCAACCGATATTGCAAGAGAGGTTGCCGCAGTGTCTCACAGACTACAGCGAGCACGCATAGGAGGAGTTGACGACGTGTCTTTCCGGAAGGAGGCTGATACACTGAGGGACGAAATCAAGCGCCTCATTCCAGCATTAGCTAGAGAGCTTGTATCTCAAACAGAGTTCAAAAAGACCAAGGAGTTGCTAAAAATCTTGGCTGGGCAATTCAGAAAAACCTACAAGGACATATATAGTGGGGAGGTAGCTTCCCTTGTCTTTTTGAAACAAATCAATCAGCAAATGCAAGAGGAAGAGAAAACTTGGGCATTTGATCTGATCAAAATGTGCGATTCAAGACAGCTCGAAAGACATCAGGAAACCATCCGCACAGGGCTACAAAATGGACAAGACAGCGTGAGATTGGAGACGACCAACAGAACTTCAACCTATGTCGAGTCCGATATACCAGCGGTGACCATATCCTGCGTGAGATTAGAGAAGACCAACAGAATTTCAACTTATGCCAACACACCACCGACGACAAGATACTGCGTGAGTGTTCTCAGCCTATAAAGTTGCACCTGTGCTTACCGTAGAGTTTTAGTGTAACTGTATATTCGGGCCATTCACGTCTGAGCTGTATGAAGCCTGTGTGGTATGCCAACACAAGTTCTGCGAGGGCTGCGATTATGACCTTGATCTTGTATAGCCCATTTCCGGGCCTAGTGTCCAGAGTAGGCCTATACGTAGGATGGGGTAAAGATTGACGATGAAGCCGCAGTTATTTGGGGCAAGAAAGGACAAAGAGCGATAAACAGGGTGTCTGCCGGCTTGGGTAAGACAGGTCGCGCGAAGAGATCGTGGGGTGCTGTGATAGCTTCCAAAGTCTCTCCATAAGGTGTATTCCATAAGTCCCATGTTCATTCCGCAACAGGCAAAGTAAATGCAGTTCCGCTACCAACACAGGAAGCTCGTTTGCCGGAATCCAAGGGTGGTTGTACTTGAACAATCCACCGCCATGCGGCGAATGGCTGGCGAAGGAGGTTGGCTTGGGATACTGTTCAAGTAGATTTACCTTTCCTTCAGCGTAGAGTAGAGTGCCGTTAATTTTGAAGAGATATCCCTGGACACGGTCCTTTGCCAAGGTCGCTTATATTCGTGACTGGATTCAATTGGATATTTGCATTAACTCGGCTTTTCCGATTGGTTGATTCTTATCGATAACCTAAGGACCAAAATTGCCGAGTCAAGGGATACAGTGATGCTCCGCTTCTGTCGTGTCGCGCGAATTGCAGAAGGATGTCGAAGCCTCCAGTAAGATTGCACGCATAGGCGCCGTGTTTGGGCAGCATCGCGAAGTATTCTTGGGACTCTCTACCTCAGCAGGCGTGCAAGTACAGGGGAGAAAGGTAAATTACTACGTCTGGTTGGCCATTGGGTTGCGGGATTTTGGAGGCTGTCAAAGGCGCTTCAGGCTATTCCGATTCCCCAGCGGCCTGCTTGCGAGTTGATTTTGACGGACCTGTCCGGGTAACCTTACGGTCCCACGTGGCACGTAAGAATGATGTATGTTTTATTTTCTGCCTATGCGGAGCTGCAGCGAAAGACGAAGATGTTGAAGGCAGGGGTCTTGATTTTCGGAATGTCGTCATTTTCGATGCGGGGATTTGCGCCACACAGCTTCTGCACCCACGGATCAAAGGTGGCATTGTTGACGGGATTCCCTAGACTCCTCGGATTCCATCTTTGGTCTGAGAGAGTCGCTTGCCTTGTTCGCCACGCCATTACTCCTGTTTATTTACTCAAGACCGGAATGATTTTTAGGGCTGAATCGAGCTTTGCCATGGTTGATGCAACGCCAAGGCGATATCAAGCATAGTGGGGCAGCTGCTGTATCAATCGTAAGGTAAGGGTGATGCCGTTCGTTTGGGCTCTTCCTGCTTCCTTGACGCTTGACCCCAGCATAAAATCTTAGATTTGCTCCACCATGCCCTTATTTACTTCTCGACGCTCTTTTACCACCTCTTCCTTCTTTTTGACTGCACTCCCCTCACACCATCTTCTTGCAAAGCGCCCTCTGCCATTGCGACAATGACTACTTTCATTGTCTCATTGTAAGTAGCTGTGCCAAAGCCTGAGCCAACCCCACCTTAGCTCCAACCCCATGCGCCATTGCTGTCTGTATGTGGACAACATCTTACTCGGTTCTTCTCCCCAGGTTCCTACCATATACTGTGGACTTCCACGACCTACCTACACCCGCTCGGCGACCCAGCCCTCCGCCCCGCCTCACTACCACAGGCCGAAGGGACTCCATCACCGATCTACAAGAGAAGAAGGCAAGCCTTTTCCCTGCTCCTACTCCTCCGAGAACTCCATCTGCCACTGCAGATCACGAAGAATTCTTCTCCCAGCTGCAACCTAGCGCAGCAACGCACTTCCCTAAACCTCACGACCCCCGCTCCTTGGTTCGAAGCGATTCACACGTTCCAGAATGGGGCGGGGGCTTGTTCTTCAACCAACCACGATCCAGAGCAGATCCAGCTCCACCGGATACCATCCTAGAATATGCTAAAGCCCAGGAGCGAGCGAAAGCGGCAAAAAACAGACGCACGCAAAGATCGCCTAAAGGGAGACAGTCGAGAGATCATTGCAGAGACGATCGACCATGGGGTTCAGAATGGACAGTTGAGCCCGCTATCCAAGGCAATGGAGGCCTGGCCAATGCAGTTAGGGCTGCAGTAGATGCCGGTACCATGGGAGATATTTTCTGGGTCGGACTTATTGGATTCCCCACAGATTCACTTGACGGAACTACAAAGGACGAGATTCATGAGAAGCTGGAATCCGAATATGACGCATTGACTGTCTATGTCAGCGATAGCGACTTGGACGGTCACTACGTTCACTATTGCAAGACTATCCTCTGGCCAGTTTTCCACTACCAGATTCCGGATCACCCCAAAAGCAAGGCTTATGAAGACCATTCTTGGGTATATTATGTTCATCTCAACCAGGCTTTCGCGGACAAGATTGTCAAAAGTTACAAACGTGGCGATATCATCTGGATTCATGACTATCATTTGTTGTTGGTACCTGCCATGATTAGGAAGAAGCTACCAGATGCGCAAATCGGCTTTTTCCTTCACACTGCATTCCCGTCGTCCGAAGTTTTTCGTTGTTTGGCCGTACGGAAGGAGCTCCTTGAAGGCATGTTGGGCGCGAACCTCGTCGCATTCCAGACTCGGGAGTACGCTCATCACTTCTTGCAAACCTGCAGTCGTTTATTGATAGTCGAGGCTACTGAAGATGGTGTGCAGCTGGACTACCATTTTGTCAATGTCATGTCTCTTCCGATTGGTATCGACCCTAAAGCGTTGAGCGTAGCACGAGAAGAACAAGAAGTGCTGTCCTGGATCAAAGTAATGCAAGAGAGATATCATGGTAAACGCCTCATCGTCGCTAGAGACAAGCTCGATCATGTACGAGGAGTTCGGCAGAAACTCCTAGCTTTTGAGTTGTTTCTTAACAAATATCCCGAGTATAGAGATAAAGTGAGTGTTTTATCATTCCTTCGTATTACACCAGCTTACACCGCGTAGGTGGTCATGATTCAAGTCGCGACTTCCACAACTGAGAACTCAGAACTTGCGGCTACAGTGTCGGAAATAGTTACCCGCATCGATGCTGTTCATTCAACACTAGCCCATCAACCCTTGGTTTTCTTAAGGCAAGACATTGCATTCTCACAGTACCTTGCGTTGCTCTCCGTAGCAGACGTGCTCATGATCACGAGCCTTCGTGAAGGCATGAACCTGACTTGCCACGAGTTTGTCTTCTGTCAGGATGGGAAAGCTAGTGACAAAAAGCATGGACCGGTCATTCTCAGCGAGTTCACCGGAAGTGCTGCCGTTTTCGACGGCAATGAACTCGCTGTCAATCCTTGGGACTATCAGAAATGTGCGGAAGCCATTAAGGTGGCTTTAGACATGGATGAGATTGAGAAGGAGCGGAGGTACAGCAAACTGCGCGATGTTGTTGTGCGTCGTACAGGAGAGCACTGGTGTACCAACTTGACCAACAACCTAGCAAAGGTGCATGACGAGCATTACCGCCGAGATACCATGTCGATTCCTCGGCTTTCGATTGCGCAATTGAGCGAAAAGTACAAGAGAGCGAACAAAAGACTTTTCATCCTCGATTATGAAGGGACATTAGCCTCATATGGATCTGTCACGAACATCATCCTAACAAGCCCTCAGCGAGTCATAGATGCTCTGGGCGACATACTCGCAAACGAAAAGAATATTGTCTATGTGATGAGCGGTCGTACACCTGAGGAATTGGAACTTATTTTCAGCCGCCTCCCCAACATTGGCCTTATAGCTGAGAATGGATGCTTCGTCCGGGAGTTCGGTGGTACAGACGAGTGGATCTCTTTCGCTGACTATGAAAAGAGCAAAATGTGGAAAGAATCTGTTAAGGGAATCTTGCAATACTACGTGGAGCGCGTGGAAGGAAGCTGGGTTGAGGAACGACATTGTTCACTTATCTTCCATTACGAGAAAGCTGATGAATATGAAGCAGCAAATCGCCAAGCTGGCGATTGTGCAAATCACATTAACGACGCATGCCAAAACCAACGAGTGAGAGCTATTCCTACCAAAAATACAGTCTGCATCGAGCCGATAGACTGGGATAAAGGAACTGCCGCCACTCATATTTTCAACAACATGCGGAAAGAGCTTGCTCCAGACTTTTTAATGGTAGCTGGCAATGATCGCGACGACGAGGTTATTTTCCGCTGGGCCAATGATATGTCTACGAATGGAACGATCTCTGATGTAACCACTGTCAGTGTTGGAAACAGAAATACTGTGGCCATGGCCACCCTAACGCAAGGCACAACTGGTAAGCATATCTATTTTCGTTAACGTTTTGCATAGTAATCCATCTGGTTCAACGCTAACGGACTCGCACAGGTCTTATCTCTGTACTTGGACGGCTTGCGAAACTCATTTGAGTGACCTTTTGCTCTTCTTCTATTAGTAGTGGATCATAGTGTGTTCTCTCGACAGCATCCTTAATGCACAATCGAGTTTCTAAAGCAAGCACCTGCCTCTTATATGCTCTATGTCACTCCTAAGTTTATGCCTATCATAGCCTATGTGCACTTCAGGTTTGCTTTAGCCATTGTTCTCATTCTCTCAAGCGTACAACTCTAAATATCACGACTTGTGGACGAGAACATGAGCATAGCTTCTGACGCGGAGGATCTTACATTCCTGTACTCTTAGCCACTTGGCGTTATTTCCTAGAATAAACGTCTCACTGACGCACGTGCACGGTAAATCCTCATAAATGACTACAAAGTCCTTAAAGCGCCGGGATTCTCGAGCAGGGCTCGTGTCACGTACTATTCTTCTTTGAGCGGTTGCTGACATGACGTATATTCGATTCTTTGTCACAAAAGCTCACTTTCATCAAACAATTTCTCAACATGAAATGCAATAAAAACAGCCCCATTATTTTCGAATGTAAATTCCTTAATTGTTGTTTTCTAACTTCTGGTCGGCATTGCCAACATGCCGTAGCGTCTTGAAACCACCTCCACTTCAAATCTTAGGATGATCTCATGACTTGTTACTCAACTTCTTAAACTGTGATGTAGAGAACTTCCCCCTGATACAACCTCCCTCTTTTCAAACACCGCACAACATTCAAATCAACGTATACTCATATTCTAGATTCCTTTCCTATCTAAGCACAACTAATGGACACCAACTATTTCGTCTGCACGTTAGGCCAGACCTGTCGAGCTGCACCTATCTTACGAGCCGTCCAGCCGATGAGGAGTACTTCTGAAAGATTTGGTTTTGGCTGAAATCACATGTGTCGACGTCATAAATTCTAGAGTGAAAATTAAAGGAGATTAGGCTGGCGGGTATGTACTGCAGGCGGTTTCGCATTTGCCTTGGTGGCGTGTAAGTCTCCGGACGCTACTTCTTCAGCGTATCAGAGCCGAACATCAATCTGCAGGAACGAAGTAATGAATGGTCGTGAAAACAAGACCTGTACAACGTATCAGGCGGCAGTACAGCAGCCTGTGTGGACCGCGTTAGGGCCGGCTAAGACAGAGGATTGTTTCAAGCCTTTTGTTTCGCAGCTACGGTTCTCCTCATTTGCCGTGCAGGTTATGAGGGTGGACGCGGAGTAGTGATATGTGTAACCAGACGATCCTCGCACATGTGCTACACTACGTGGGGTACCGAGGGAGATGCGAGATGCAAGGTGCGAAGTGCGAAGTGCGAAGCGTTGACATTAATCCCGTCAGCCGCCTAAATTGATGCCCGTTCGTTATAGCACGGGTAATTTGGGGTAGCTGCGAGGAAAGACGAGAATTATTAGACGTGAATTACACCGACAGCACTGGTGACCTATGGCAAAATGGCGACTCGAGAATTGTATAAACATCGAGTCGCCCTTCGCTGCTGCCCCTGTTGTTCGTTGAAGCCCTTCCCGGTTGCCGCGCCGATCACCCGCATTTCAGCGAGTCAGCAAGCCATGGCATTGCTTCGATCACTCCTCGTTGCAACTGTCTTATCCACTGCCCTCTCTGCTGTTGCTCACGCTCAAAATGCAATTCCTGTGAACCCAACGCCTTCTAATGCGGGCGGCCCTCTTCTGCAGTCATTCGTCTCCTACTCCATCGAGTTTGCCTTCTTTCCCGACTATGCCGGCAATGCGTCATATCCAAATGACTTCTCGAACAACCTTCTAGAGAGCATTAGCGCTTTCAGTGGAACGAAGCCCTATATTCGAGTAGGGGGAAATACACAGTAAGCCCCAAAGTTAAATCTTTCTGCTCGTGTTCCGGACCGAATAACCGACATTCGAATTAGGGACTATGCTCTCTACGATGCCTCCCTAAAAGTAGCGACCAATGGCACCTACATTCCCTCAATCTCGAAAGATTATCCTCTGATCCTGTCCATCGGACCATCATACTTCGAATCATACTCCACCTGGCCAAATACCAAATTCATCCACGGCTTTAACCTCGCTAAAAACACTACTGACGACCGAGTAAAGCTCCTGGACACAGTCCCGCTAGTATGCAAAGCATTAGGCGGTGGAAAGTTGCTCTACTGGGAGTTGGGAAATGAGCCTGATCTCTACAAGACCTCTGCCCAGGGTCATGTTCGACCACCAACCTGGACCGAGAGCGATTATGTTTCGGAGTGGCTTAATGTTACAGGCAAAATTGGAGAGTCGATGGCGAAGTCCTGCACTGAAATGGCAACAAGCAGCGAATATCAATATATTGCCCCCTCACTCGCCGGTACCAACAACAGCCTTAAACCCTTGACAATTTGGAAGGACAACCTTGACACAGCCGATGATATTGCGCTGTTCTCTTCACACAAGTATGCTATATCATCTTAAAATGGTAACACAACGAACCGCATAAGACTAACTTCATTTACAGCTACATTGGTGGCGCTACTCAACCCGGAGTCACTCTACAGGGCACTCTTATGAACCACACTTCCACAGTAGTTAGCGTTTCTAAGCAGATAGACGAAGCCAATGCGCTAGCCCAAGCTGGCATGACCCTTCCCTTTATCCTAGGCGAGACCAACTCCCTGTACAATGAAGGCGCACCTGGCCTCTCCAACGCTTTCGGCGCCGCGCTCTGGGGTGTCGACTTCAACCTTTACTGCGCGGCGACGGGCATCAAGCGCGTGCATATGCACCAAGGCACTAACTACCGCTACGCATCGTGGCAGCCCGTTGACACTTCCGCCACAACCAAAGGCACCAAGCCACCGTACTATGGCAACATCGCGGTCGCCGCCACGCTCGGCGACCTCACCGTCGACCAAGTCCAAGTGCAGCACCTCCCCCTGCCCGAAGACACCGAGGCGGCATATGCTGTCTACGCTAACAGTACCCTCGCGCGTGTCATGGTCATCAATATGGTCCAGTACAACTACAGCGCCGCCACCGTAGATGACCGCCCTGCCGTCACGTATAATTTCACTGTCCCGACGTCGTGTGCGGGCGTTGGTGTTGTGCAACGGCTGATGGCGAACGGGAGCGATGCCATTACAGGTATTACCTTTAATGGGCACTCTTATAACTATGAGCTGGATCTAGGGAAGCCGTGGCTGGTGGGGAATGTGACAAAGGATGAGATTACATGGGTTGGTGAGGATGGCACTTTTGGTGTTAAGGTGCCGTATTCGAGCGCTGCGCTGGTGCAGCTATCGTGTTAGGCGGCTGGGGAGGAGGATATGTTACATACTTGGGTGGTCTGAAGTTTCGGGGTTCTTAGAGGTTTAGGGTTTTTGGGAGGGCTTAGAGACGGGGTTTGACACGGCCTTGTAAGAGCGGTCATGGCTGACGAGTCGTATATGCCATAAGCTATGAATACCGATTGATAAGACCAAGTCTCGTTTGAGTTTACTGACTGCTGATCCCCCTGATCTATACCCAATATAGGAAAGCTAAATCGACAGGGGTAGTCGCGATCTTTCGTGTCAGCCGGAATTTGAGGTTATATATTGTCCTAATTGGCGCTGCCAATAGGACCGGTTCTTTTGGTGCCCAGTTAGGGTCGACTGTTATACATCGCAAGCCCCACCCCCACGACCGCCCACATATCATTCTCTACCTTTTTCTCTCCATCTTCTCTCATCTCCTTGTAAGTAGTTCTAATCTCACGCCCACAGTTTTCACATATTCTACCTCTAAAAATGGCCAAATCTTCTTACTCTGCACTTTGATATTACACTCCCGAAGGTTACAGACCGGTCGTCAGATTTTCATACTCGTATATCACTCCTGTAGCTTCGAGTAGGTGTAGGCAACTAGAACAGGAACAGGGTAATCACTAAAATCCGACCTGGATCGACAAGGTGGCTCCAGGAGCCGTAATATACATGTAAGAGGTAGCGAAAGGCTGACAACGATGACTCGTAATTTCCACTCGGTCGATATTGCCACCCGGTCGACAGCTATTCATGCTTGACCGCGGCCCCCTAGCCCCTCCCCAAACTTGGCCCCAGCGATGAAGTTGTTGAGGAATAACGAACAAGAAATCAGGCGCAAAAAGAATGATTTATCCCCTGCCACTCATATCAACATACCCAAGCGATAATACACATACAACCAAATTGGTGCACTCCTCTGGCCTTCTAGCGTCAGCGCAGTCGGTGCGGTAGACGATCAAGATGTCCAGAGGAACGGATACTGTAAAAAAAAAAAGTGGCTTGATTTACGCGCGAATTTATGAGCACCTCTCACAGTGCATCGTCGCAGTAGCCCTGTGCCCGGGGGCCCGGGGGCTTTCACTTCCGTTCTGGGGGGATCCTATTGTCGCTTTTGGCGATACTTGCACCATAAACCAGGGTTCCCAATAATCATTAAGTTAGTTATCTAAATTACAATTATTTAGATTACCTTATAATTATAATCGAAATCGAAGACTTGATTAGTTATATAGATTATATAGATTATATAAATATATATAAGGGAGTCGGTAGAGGAGGAAGTTGTAATATAGCGCGATAGTTATTAGCAGTTATATCCATGTATGCGCCAAGAGGCCAAAATTTTGCTGTAGCCCCTAGTAAAATCTGCCTAACGCGTAATATTTGCTTATAGCGCGCGATAAGCGCTCTACGCACGTCTAGTTGTATTACTTACTTTTTGTTAATACTAAGCTTCTATTCTTAATATTAATACTAGCTATAACTCCACTACCGTCCCCCCGTACCCGTGGCCAAAAGAGATAGCAAGAAGAAGAAGTAGATAAAGTTTTCGCCCTTAGCGAGCACGATTCGCGTAAGTTTGACGATGTGATGGCAGGACCCTTATTACTAAATTGGAATTCCTTAACTAAAACGGAAGAGAGAGTGTGAGGATAAAGTTCTCTGGTTATACGCCCTTAATAACCCTTTAAAAGGTTAACTAGAACGTGGCAATTTAAACTAGAAGCTTTTCTACTGCAAGCGCTGCTAAAAATAGTGTTTAAGCCTTATATTTACTTATGTCTACCTAAAGAATAAATATAGTATAAAAATCCCCCTTAAGACGTTAAAAGTCAATAAAGCAATAAAGTTTACTATTGGCGCCTTATTTAATAAACAGAAGGAGATAACTGCTAGTAAAATAGACTTTATATAACGGAACCTTATAGCAAGAACTACGATGGGCTCGTCAATGGGCTAGGTGTGTAGGAAATGCAAGTATAAAAGTTAACAACGTAATAATAACTGGTGGAGTGGTTGCCTAATAGATTAACTCCAATTATATTCTAAGAATTACTACAAGGAAGGAACTATCTAGGTAGGGACTAAGGGTCCTTAAATACACAACCGTACTCCTATAAAATCCTTCTTATACGTAATATACGTCTTATCTATATTAAACGTAACGTCCCTTACGTTTAACGCAGCTAATACGTTTAACCATTATATAACTCGCTTACTATTCCTTATTATATAGTTCTACGGGTTCCATTCTAGTCCGTGCCTATATTAACTAACTAGCTTCTTTTAACTCTTCTCTAAGTAGTCGTAATATTATACTTAAAGCGTCCGTAACACCATCTCCCTCCTCTCTATCTTTGTCCTTAAAGATACCTAGCATCTCTAGGTTATTTACTAGAGGTGTAATATCCGTCTAATTAATTTAGTTAATATTATTGCTTATAATACCTAAAGCAATTTCTTCTCTCTCTTGGGTTAAGCGTCGCCTTTATACCGTCTCCTTGATACTCTTACTCGGTAAAGTAATAGCGATCCCTTACTCTTGTTGTGCGAAAGAGGGGCTAGTTTACGTTATATTGGCGAGTCCTTTGTCCCGGCAACCTTCCTCTTATTTAAAGTGCACTAAAGCGAATATTCGGTCATCCTGTAACGTTCGCTCTATCTCTAATATTAAATATGCGCGACCTATTACTCTTAATAGTCATCTGGTTCCCTAATTAATTTATCTTAGGGTTTTATATTTAATTTAAGGCAGAAAAGCTTAAGGGTAATCTTGCCGCAGCGCTAGTAGAAGCCTATTATTAATCTAAAGAATCTGCTTATACCCTTAAGGCTTAGCAGTCTGCCTTTGCGAAAATTTAGTGTCTTTAACACGTTCGTAAGAAGGTTCGCTTTAAGGAGTGGAAGCTTATAGAACAAGGTCTATAGGAACTAGGTAATAAAAGAACGGATTCTCTTTTAATAGAGAAGGAAACAGATCCGAGTAGTTCGGCAACTACTCTTCTTAGGTCCCCCTTAGGTGACTTATTCTTTAGCAATCCTTTTTTATTAATACTACCTAACCTAATCTCTTCCGATACTCCTATACCTTTCCTATAGCGTTCTTTAAATTTTCTAGTAGTTCCTAGGTAGTCTTAATATAGCCTATCTACTTAACCTTATACTATATTTTATTGTTAATGTCCTTATAACTAATAATCTTTAAAACTTACTATTTGTCTTCTTTCTATCCTCTATACGTATCTGCTTTATAAACCGGTAGCTTAATATTCCTATATACTAGCTCTAGCATTACAATATACTATATAGGGTAAATCTTTATTTTGGCTGGTAGGTTTAACTTAAACGTAACCGGTAAAATCCTTTATATAATTTTAAAAGGTCCTAGTCTAATATAGTCCAATTTCTTACTTAGTTATCAACTCTTAAAATTTTTATATAGTAGCTATACTTTATCTCCCTCCTTAAGATCTAGTCCCTTAGATCTCTTAGCATTATAATACTTTTTTATTTTTTTTTATACTTTCTTTACTAATTCTATAAGGTCTATATAAAGATTTATTAACGTCTTTATTCTTTCTTTAGCTATACTACTTGTTTTCTTTACTTGCTATAGTAATAATAATATTCTTAGCTTATATCTATAATTTGCCTTAAATAGTAATATGCCTATCCCTTCTTAAGGTGTTGCATTATATGCAAACTATATAACTAGTAATAGTAATACCTAATTATTCTGTATATAATTAATATAATGCCTTAGATACTACTCTAGTGTCTAATTTAATCTTTCTGTTTAACTATTTGTCTATAAATAGTATACGGTAGAAGTTGCTACTTAAACTCCTTACTCCACTAAGAATACTTTCTAAAATACTGCTATAAATCTTAGATCTCTATCTAATATAATCTTGCTTAGTGCTNNATNTCTTATAAANACTTCTTTNANNTANATTTTAGCGANATCTTNNGCTAAGATTTCTTNTATNNATGCTATAAAGTATCCCTACTTTATAAGCTTATCTACTATTACTAAGATTACATTATAATCTTATTTGGTAATAGGATCTTTTAATTTTGGTAACTTAATAATAAAGTCCTATAATATAACCTCCTATAGTCTCTCTGGTATTTTAATAGGTTATAGCCCTCTATATAGCTTATACCTTATTAGTTTATTTCTTTAGCAATCTAGACATTCCTTTATAACTTTTCTGGCTATCCTTTAGATTCCGTTAATAATATACTCCTCTTAAAGTCTTAACACTAAGCCCGTAGCTCTATTATATTCTTAAGTTAGTCCCTTATAGAAGTCCTCTATAAACTACTCTACTATACTTCTTAGGATATACTTTACTTCTTAATTTTCGTATATATCCGTCTATAAATCTTCTAGCTATGCTTTTAGAATTCTTTATACCTAAAAGCTTTCCGGTATCTTATAGACTTTCTCTAGTTTATTATCTTTTTAAGTTGCTGTGATTTTTAGATAATTATACCTAATTAATCCGTCTGTATCTTTTTATAATAAAGCCCCTAATAGCTTCTCCTTATTTTATAGTTTAGCTTTACGGCTTAGAGTATCTGCCCGCGTATTATTTATACCTTTAGTATACTAAATTTTAAAATAGTATTCTGTAAGCATCTCTGCCCATCTAACCTATCTTTAGTTAAGTTCCTTTATTATTAGGAATCCTATTAGGTTCTTATAATCTATCTTAACTATAAATAGTTTCTCTATACCTTATAAGAATGCTTTTTATTTCTTTAATACTACAACTATACCTAATAACTCCTTATTATAGATGTTATAGTTTAACTCCGGTAGTGTTATTTTCCGACTATAGTATGCCACTAGGTGCTATCTATCTTAATACCTTTATATAAAGCACGCCCCTAGTATATAGTCTAATATATCCGTCTTTATAACCGTCTCTAGTTCTAGTTAATAGATCTTAAGAACTGGCTCCTGGGTAAACGACTCCTTAACTTTTTTAAAGAGTTCTCTTTACTCCTTTCCCTATGCCTATAGTTCTTCTTTCTTTATTAACCGCATAAATGGCTTAATGTCCTTTAACTACTACGCTATAAACCTTCTATAGTAATTGTAAAACCCTAGAAATAATCTTAACTGTATAACGTTCTCTAGTTCCTATTAATTTACTATAGCCTTAATCTTCTTTAGATCTATACTAAGTTGGCTTAGTTTAATAATAAATCTAATGAAATTGGTCTTCCTAGTAAAGAACTTATATTTCTTAATTGCTACTAGTATCTGTTCTTCTTATAGTCTCTTTAAAACCTATTTAACGTATTCCCCGTATTCTTTCTTAGTTATTAAGTAGATAATGATATTATTAAGATATACTATAACAAATTTATCTAAGTATTCTCCTAATATATTGTTAATACGTTTTTGGAATATTGCTAGTGCGTTTATAAGCCTAAATTATATAACTAATGGTTTATATAGTTCTTCCTTTAACCTAAAGGCTGCCTTTTATTTATCGCCTTCCTTAATCCTAATCTAATAGTACGCCCATCTTAGATTTATCTTCGTAAAGATTTACGCATTACCTATCCTATCTTAGATTTCGCTAATTAAGGGTAAAAGATACCTATCCTTCCTAGTAATGCTGTTTAACTATCTATAGTTAATATACAGCCTTAGTTTACTATTCTTCTTTAGTATAAATAGTACTGGATAACCTGCTAATAACTGCGATGGTCTAATATATCCCTTTTATAGATTTTCCTAGATAAACTCTTTTAACGCTCTACCTTCTTCTTTGGTAAGCTTATAGATTAGAAAGAACCTTAGACTTATTCCTAGTTCCAATTCTATTTTATAGTCCCATACTACATATTCTAACAGCTTTTTACTTTTTAGTGACTATAGTTTCTTACCGTACTTATAGTATCTCTTTAGTATATAACTTAGTCCTTTTTCTGTTTCTTTATAGGTTACTCCTACTTAGTACTATACTAGCTTGGCTTATTATTGCATTTTATAGCGTTAAGTATCTCTAATATTAACCTAACCTGTAATCTAATTAATCCTTAGATTGTATTCCTGTAACTAAGGCATACCTAATACTACCTTATCCTATCCTAATAGTAGGATATTAAAAAACATCTTAATTCGTCTTTCTTCGATAGTTATTTAAATAGGTCCTATTTTAAGATTAATAATCCCTCCTCTATAGGTTATTAGATCTCCTAAAATTGTAACTAATAGGTAAGGTTGCTCCTTTTGTCTATAAGGTAGTCCTATTCTCTTAACTACTACTAATAAGATATAGTTTCGCGTTACTCTACTATCTATTAGCGCTTTGAACTACTGATTTTGCTAATTAACTTATAAATTTAGGTGTTGTCCTTAAATTCCTTTAAGGGTCTAAGGCTCTACTATTAGCTCCCTTTAGTCCTATAGGCCTCTACTTTTCCTAACTATTAGCTACTTAATCTTAGTGTACTTAGCTCGCTCTTTAGCTAATGCCTAGTTCGCTTTTTATCTTTAATATACTATAGACACATATTTTCTAGGTATTCCCACTACTATTATCCGTCTAAGTATTCTTCCATAAGGAATCTTCCTGGTTAAAGTATTAAACTTCCTTCCTCTTAGACCTCTGCTGGATGCCATCTATATATATATTTGGCATTCCTGTACTATTACTTATCCATTATCCAGTATATCCTTATAGGGTATTTCCAATTCTTTTCCTTTGGATTCTTATGCATTTTGTATATATCGTCCACGTATATAATCTATAATAACGTGTAGTATGCTAGGTGCTTTAGGTTAACTCTTGGCTTATCTTTATCCCTAAGTTTAAACCTCTATCGTGCTAATCTAAACGTTATAACTTTATTTGTAGGTACTAAGATACGTCTCTTACTTCTCTAGTCCTCTAAACATTCCTTTAAATCCTTTAACGTTATAATTAAGGCTCCTTTAATATATATTATAGCCTTTTCTATAATTAGATAGTCCTAGATAACTTTTTTATCCAACTATATATAGAAATCTTCCTACTTATTATTGTGCCTTTGCCTATACTACTTTTGGTATAGCTACTAGAGTATATACAGTCTATCCGTAAGGAAGTATCTTCTTATTACTGCATCGTGATAGCCCTTTATATATTATTCCTCAAACCTAATTAGAATCCCTAAATCCTCTTTATTTTCTAGTTTGGTAAGCTACTTAGCTCTTAGTATACCTACTCTTAGCCTATTAGTAATTCTTTGTACTAGTACTCTGTCCTTTATACGTCCTAATATACTAGATCTCTTATCTAGTTTTTATTCTTGCTATGCAATAATTCTTTACCTAAACTCTTTTATGGTTTCTTTTAGTTTACGCCTTACGCTCTAATCCTTAAAGTCTTTTTACTTCTTAATCCTGGTATTAACTTTTTAATCTTTAGTCTGAATACTTTGTTTAATTAGTAAATCCTCTAGGTCTATATATTCGTCTCCTAGTCTAATTACTATTTATGCTATAGATTCTCTAATCTATAAAGAAGCTCCTTGCCTTTTATCTATAGGTGTCCTAATTTATACTCTAAATTCTTAACCCCTTAGGTTCTTTAATCCCAAGCTCGCTTCTAACTTAAGCTTAGCTCTAGCCTTAGTCTAACTAGGCTTTATTAGTGTCCTTATCTCGTCTTAAAAGTCCTAAATCTCACTTATCTCGTCTTAAAAGTCCTAAATCTCACTTATCTCGTCTTAAGAATCTTATGCCATTAGGAATTCTTATCCCGAGCTTATTTATATATCTTTAAACTAAGCTACTACTCTACTTTATTGGTTTCTGTCTATTATAGGTCCTTAAGCTTACCTTATCTCGTCTTAAGAATCTTAGTTATCTTTTATCTCGCTATAAGAATCTTAAGCCTTTAGCCTTTTGCCTTTATTAAGTGCTAAAGTAGTTTGCTGTCCTACTTCTCTTGCGTCTTATAAAGCGATAGACATTGTATCTAGTGGGGTTTCGATCCCTACTAATATTCCCTATTCTATAGTGGAATTATCCTCTACCTTTAGTATAATATCTCTAAGGTCTACTTACTCCTAGTAAGCGGCCCTTGTTGCCTTATTGTTATAAAATATTTCGCCTAGGTTAAATTTATTGTTCTTAATATCCGATCTACGAACTAGTTTGTTAGTTCCTTTATATCCTATAGGTGCTAGCTCTTATAGCTAATAGCTTACGCCATACTTAGCGTCTTTATAAATTTGGTATACGTTATTATAATAAAACGTAAAACTTTTAATTAAACATTCTTTTGTTCCTTATAGTATATTATCGTCCCTCTATACGTATATATCGTCTACTAGTCTCATACCTTTTATTACGTAGTAACTCTGCCTACTTTTATAGTCTCTAACGTAATAACCCTATTTTCTATAATTTATGTAAGCTCCTTTTTTAAACCATTTCTCTTGCTATAGAGTCCGCCTAAATGTCTTCTGCTATTAAGATCCCTAATTTAGCCTCTGCTCCTTAGACCTTTAATTACTTAATTCTTATCCCCTAGGTTTCTATAGTTTGCTCTATCTCTTATAGGCTTCTTTAGTACCACTTAGGTCTATTAGCTCTACGCCATACCATAGTTTCTAACTTAACTTTTATCGTTGCGTACTCTGCGCCTTATATAACTATAGAACTCTATCCTAGCCTTTCTTAACCTATTCCCTTTAGTAGATCCAATTATTAATCTTAATCGCCTAATCTATTAGTTCCCTTAGGGTGTCCGCATCTTCCATTAGGATAATCACGTCCTAGACTTTAGCCTTAAGTCCCTGTTTATACTATACTATAAGCGCCCTATTATTCCACTCTACTTATATTGCTAGTGTTTAGAACTATATTATATACTTAATTGCTAAAGTTCATTACATAAGGTTCTAGAGTTTTCTTTTCGCTATAGTTGTTCCTTCTGGGTCTTTAAATACCTATATAAGTTGTTCTATAAATCCTTCCCAACTTAAGAATATAAATCGCATGTCTTAGTTAGTGGTCGTCATTCCGTTCGCCTATATCTCCGTAAGGTAAAGTTTAAACTACTTAAGTGCTTTTCCTAATAAGAATAGTCCTGTATAGGCTATCCGATCCACGGGTATAGGTAACTTTACTCCCTCCTATAAGACCTTAAAGTATATCTACGTAAGAAATCCTTTAAGCTTTAACCTCTTTCCTATAAATCTCTTAATTAATAATAGCTTAATCTTTGCTGCTCCTATCCCGTTAAGTCTTTCTTCTAACACTATATTATTAGCTATTAGCTAGTTAACTATTTCCTATAGCTATCCGACCGTTATAGGTTGCTATAAGTCAGTATCTGCCATACTAGTATTACCTCCTATTCTTAAAGTAGTTGCTGCCGTCAATAGCATTATAGTGGCTGCTTTTAGTGGCATATTATTCAACTTCTTATATTAATACTATAATTAGGTAGTAATTATATAACGGAACCTTATAGCAAGAACTACGATAGGCTTATTAATAGGCTAGGTATATAGGAAATGCAAATATAAAAGTTAATAACGTAATAATAACTAGTGGAGTGGTTGCCTAATAGATTAACTCTAATTATATTCTAAGAATTACTATAAGGAAGGAACTATCTAGGTAGGGATTAAAGGTCCTTAAATACACAACCGTACTCCTATAAAATCCTTCTTATATATAATATACGTCTTATCTGTATTAAACATAACGTCCCTTACATTTAACGCAGCCAATACGTTTAACTATTATATAACTCGCTTACTATTCCTCGTCACATGGTTCCACGGGTTCCATCCTGGTCCGTGCCTGTATTAACCAACTAGCTTCTTCCGACTCTTCTCCAAGTAGTCGTAACATCGTACTTAAAGCGTCCGTAACACTTTAAAGCTGATAAGATCCTATGAGATTTGGTAAATAAGACTGACTTTATAAACGCCCTTTATTACCTTATAGTTATACGCAATTTTCCTTATATAATTATTAAGTGGCTAGAGTTTAGAGCCTTCTTTTATATTTACAATTATATAGTTAATAACCTCCTCTATAAATCTGCCAGCTTGGTGCCTTTACTTATTAGTAAAACATTTGTAATTTATAGGGATTTAGTAAAAAAAAGACTTAAGAAGGTAATATTAAAAGTCTATTTTATAACTAACTATTAGACGGCTTTAAATAAGTTAGCTTTCTAGGTAGTAACTGCTTACTTTATTAACGAAGCTGGCCACCTTTTAAAGGTGACGCTTGCTTTGCGGGAGTATAAGGAGTTTTATAGTAGTGAGGAGTAGGTAGAGGTACTAATTAAGGTATTAGAAGAATTTGATATTAAGGAAAGCCAGATTGGCTATATAATAGGTATACTTTTATTAATTAATCTAGATCTCTATCTAATTCTAGCGGTAAATAGGTAATAATTACGGCAGTAATAATAAGCTTTGCCGTTTAATCTAAAAGCGCTTTCCCTTCTAGTTAGCTACTTAATACTAAATTTAATATATAGGCTATATAATTAACCTTACTATTTAAGCCTTCCTTTTTTATAAAGATAAAAAAACCGCTAAGGTTATAATCTAGGTAGCCGAATAACTCTAATAAGAAGAGTAACTGGTAAATATCCGTTTGGAATATGAGTATAATTAAAACAAAGCTATATAGGTTAAATAGCAAGAAATAGGAGCCCTTAGTAAAATCTATAATATTGCTATATAGTTAAGGCGTTTAATAGAGCAATATTAAGCCTTTCTAGCGCTTACTAAGAAGACGCTTTCTCGTAATAATAATATAAGGTGGAACTTGTGGCTTATTATACTGGAGTCAGCCATTAAGCTTAAAACCGCTATTTGCGTCTTTATTAATAAAAACTAGGACTCTATATAGAAGAATAACCTTAGCCGTAATAAATGGGATACTGTTCGCGAGACTATTGCTATCTTAAGGCCTTTTAAGGATATAATAAAGTCCTTAGAAAGCGACTTAACGACTCTAAATAAGGTTCTGTGGAGTATAGATTTCTTTATTAAATACGTTAAAAGTAAGTAGGAGGAATATACTGCTGATATAAACCTCTTAGCGTCGCTTTTAACTATATAGTTTGCTTTTAATAAGTATTATAAGCTAACTAATAAGACTTCTACCTACGCCTTTACGCTTCTTCTTAATCTAACGCTTTAAAAGAGATATCTAGATAATTACTAGTAGGCGTTAGTGTAACGAAGCCTTGTAGCAGGAACTACGGTGGACTTGTCAATAGGCTGGGTATGTAGGTAAATAAGAAGTCAACAACGTAATAACAACTAGTGGAGTGGTTGCCTAACAGATTAACTCCAATTGTATTCTGAGATTTACTACGAAGGAGAGAACTATCTGGGTAGGGACTGTGGTCCTTTAAATACACAACCGTACTCCTAAGAAATCCCCTTTGTACGTGAGGTACGTGTTATACGTGTTGTACGTACGTTCCCTTTATATACTGTTATCTCATAAATCAGACCCCCGGTGGACCGTTGGTACGTGCACTACGCGTACGTGCGGGCATACTGCTCCTTATTAACCAACGAATTCTCTACTGAGGGTCTGAGAGCGTTATAGTCGCAAAATTAACTACCAAACTTGCTACACTACCAAATTACTGCCAAACCTTACTACCTTCCCTACGTCTAATTACTTTAAAAATACTACGAGGTATAAGCTCTCCGTTTTCTCTATCTCCTCTATATAGTAGCTATATCGTAACTATATTATATTAAAAGTTAGATATAGGTGATCGGTTTAAAATTTACGAAGATTCCTTTTAAAATTTAACTCTCCGTCTGCAATGCTGTATCTTATGCCTTAATACGACAAATATAGGGCTCTAATATATCTAGGGAGGGAGATAATTACTTAGAGATTCTAATATATCAAACAAACCTACTATAACTATCGTGGTTGGGCTATAGTCTATAAAAAGCGATAAAAATTAATTCTTAAAACATTTATTTTACACTAAAGCGACGCCCATAAGCTCTCAGACACTCTATTTTAGAATTTTAAAATATAAGGAGCAGATATGAGTGATTTTCTGCCCTACCTGCCCCGTAACTATGCACGTGCTAATCTAACTGAATTTGGCTAAAATTCTACTACGGAGCGTCTGATTTATGAGATAAGTACACTGCGTATACTGCGTACAACGTTATGTGACCTCGGTTATTATTCCTCGTCACATAGCTCTACCGGTTCCATTCTGGACCGTGCCTGGATTAACTAACTAGCTTCTTCTAACTCTTCTCTAAGTAGTCGTAACATTGTACTTAAAGCGTCCGTAATAGTTAGAGGAGCGAGATCTAGGTATAATTAAGTAAGTAATTAAGGCAGTATAGAGCCTTTAGAAGAAAGAGTATAAATATAAGCTAGTTAATAGTAAGTAAGTTTAGTAAACTAATCTAAATCTTATTAAGAATGTATATAAGAGGTGGAAGTATAAAAAGTAGCTAGAGCGAACCTCTACTAATAATAAATTTAAGCGCTTTATTACAGTAAGTTAAACCTCCCTTTTATACACCTTTTTACTATTTATAATAATTAACGTCACTAGCTTTTAGCAGGTAATTCCTTTAACTTTAATTACCGACTCCTTACTTAGCTAGTAGCTTAAGCCTTTGTAATAAAAACTCTAACTAAGGCTCTTATATATAGCTATTAATATCCTCTCTATACCTACTATGTCGGCTAAATCTAAGCGAGTTTTTTCTAGTGCACGTTGTTACGGACGCTTTAAGTATAATATTACGACTACTAGGAGAGGAGTTGAAAGAAGCTAGTTGGTTAATAAGAGCACGGTCCAAAATGGATCCAGTAGAGCTATGTGACGAGGAATAGTAACTGAGGTTATATAATGTAATCTATATAATCTATAGAATCTATATAATCTGTAATAGAGTAGATAGAGTATACGTANCTTACGTATAAGGAGGATTTTATAGGAGTACGGTTGTGTATTTAAGGACCCTTAGTCCCTACCTAGATAGTTTCTTCCTTATAGTGATTTTTAGAATACAATTAGAGTTAATCTATTAGGCAACTACTCTACTAGTTATTATTATGTTGTTAACTACTGTCTTTATATTTCCTATATACCTAGCCTATTAACGAGCCTATTGTAGTTCCTACTATAAGGTTCCGTTATATAATTACTACCCGGTTATAGTATTAAATATAGAAAGTTAAATAATATGCCACTAAAAGTAGCTACTATGACGCTATTGACGGCGGTAACTATATTAAGGTTAGGGGGTGATACTAGTATAGCGGACACTGACTTGCAATAACCTGTGACGGTAGGACAATTATAAGAAATAGTTAACTAGTTAATAGAAAATACTAAAGCACTTAAATAAAAGATTAACGGGATAGGCGCAGTAAAGGTTAAGTTACTATTGATTAAAAGATTTTTAGGAGAGAGATTAAAGCTTAAAGGATTTCTTACGTAAATGCATTTTAAAGTTGCGTAAGAGGGAGTAAAGCTGGCGATACCTATGGATTAAATAGCGTATATAGGGTTATTCTTAATAGGAAGAGCACTTAAATAGTTTAAGCCTTACCTTATAAAGATATAAGTAAACGGAATAATAACTACGAACTAAGAGGTATAGTTTATGTTTTTAAGCTAGAACGGATTTATAGAGCAACTTATATAAATGTTTAGAGACCTAAAGGCAGTAACTATAGTAAAAGGAAAACTCTAAGATATTACGTAGTAAACCTTAGTAATTAAGTATATAATATAGTTTTAAATATTAGTAATATAAGTTAAGTGGAATAATAGGGCGCTTATAGCATAGTATAAATAGGGACTTAAGGCTAAAGTTTAGGATGTAATTATTTTAATGAAAGATGTGGATACCTTAAGGGAACTAATAGATTAAGTAATAAAGATTAATAATAGAATCTACTAAAGGGAATAGACCAAAAAAGGTTAGGATAGAGTTTTATAGTTATATAAGACGTAGAGTATGTAACGACTAAAGCTAAGTTAGAAACTATAGTATGGCGTAGAGCTAATAGACCTAAGTGGTACTAAAGAAGCCTATAAGAGATAGAGTAAGAAACTATAGAAACTTAGAGGTTAAGGATTTAGTGATTATAGGACTAAGGAGTAGAGGCTAAACTAGGGATTTTAGTAGTAGAAGACGTTTAGGCGGACTCTATAATAAAGTTAATGGTTTAGAAATAGAGCTTATATAAATTACGGAAAATAAGGTTACTTTGCGAGGGATTGTAAAGATGGTTAGAGTTACTATATAATGAAGGGAACTAGACTAATAGTAGAAGATATATACGTATAGAGGGATAATAGTGTACTATAAGGAATAAAAGAATGTTTAATTAGAAGTTTTGCGTTTTGTTATAATAACGTATACCAAATTTATAAAGACGCTAAGTATGGCGTAAGCTATTGGCTATAGGAGCTAATACTTATAGGATATAGAGGAACTAATGAACTAGTTTGCAGATCGGATATTAAGGATAATAAATTTAACGTAGGCGAAACATTTTATAATAATAAGGTAATAAAAGCAGCTTACTAGAAGTATATAGACCTTAGAGATGTTATACTAAAGGTAGAGGATAATTCCACTATAGAATAGGGAACATTAGTAGGGATTGAAACCCTACTAGATATAATGTCTATTGCTTTATAAGATGTAAGAGAAGTAGGATAGCAAACTACTTTAGCACTTAATAAAGGTAAAAGGCTAAAGGCTTAAGATTTTTAAGACGAGATAAGAGATAACTAAGATTTTTAAAGTGAGATAAGGTATACCTAAGGACCCATAATAGACGAAAACCGATAGAGTAGGGTAGTAGCTTAGTTTAAAGATATATGAATGAGCTTGGGATAAGAATTCCTAATAGCATAAGACTCTTAAGACGAGATGAGAATACTATAGACGCCTAGTTGGACTAAGGCGGGAGCTAAACTTAAGTTAAAAGTAAGCTTAGGATTAAAGAATTTAAGGGATTAAGAATTTGGAGTATAAATTAGGACACCTATAAGTAAGAGGCAAGGAGCTTCTTTATAGATTAGAGAATCTATAGCGTAAATAGTGATTAGATTAGGAGACAGATATATAGACCTAGAAGACTTACTAGGGGAACGTAGTGTTTGGCCTAAAGATTGAAAAGTTAATACTAAGATTAAGAAGTAAGAAGACTTTAAGGATTTACTTACGAGACGCAATATAAAGGAAACTATAGAGGAATTTAGAGTAAGAATTACCTTATGGTAAGAATAGAAACTAGATAAGAAATTTAGTATATTGGGACGTATAAGGGATAGAGCGCTAGTACGAAGAATTACTAATAGGCCTAGAGTAGGTACATTAAAAGCTAAGTGGCTTATTAAACTGGAATAAGAAGAGGATTTAGGGATTCCTACTAGGTTCGAGGAATGATATACTAAAGGCTGTTATAATGTAGTAATAAAGAGATATTTTCTTACGGACGAACTATATATACTTAAGTAGCTGTATTAAAAGTAGTATAGGTAACGACACAATGATAAGTGGGAAGATTTCTATATATAGTTGGATGAAAAGGTTGTTTAAGACTATTTAATTATAGAGAAGGCTATAACTTATATTAAGGGGGCCTTAATTATAATATTAAAGGATCTAGAGGAGTAATTAGAGGATTAGAGAAGTGAAAGGCGAATCTTAGTACCTGTAAATAAAGTTGCAACGCTTAGATTAATATAAGAAAGGTTTAAACTTAAGGATAAAGATAAGCTGAGAGTTAACCTAAGATACTAAGTATATTATATACTATTGTGGATAGTATATATGGATAATATGTGTAACATATATAGAGCACTAAAGGATAAAAATTGGAAGTATTTAATAAGGATATATTAGATGACGGACGAGGCGAAGTATTAAAATGCTAAGTATATATATAGTTGGTATCTAGTAGAAGTTTAAGAATAAAGAGACTTAATATTTTAACTAGGAAGATTTCTTACGGAAGAATGCCTAGATGGACGATAATGGTGGGAATATTTAGAGAATACCTATTTATAGCATATTAAAGATAAAAAACGAACTAAGTATTGGCCTAAGTTAAATTAAGTATAAATAGGATCTAGTAGCTAATAGTTGGGAAAAGTAGAGGCCTATGGGATTAGAGGGAGCTAGTGGTAGAGCCTTAGACCCTTAAAGGAATTTAAGGATAATACCTAAATTTACGAGTTAAATGGTAAGATTAATAGTTTAAGGCATTAATAGATAGTGGAGTAATAAGGAACTATATCTTACTAGTAGTAGTTAAAAAAAAATGGGGTTACTATATAGATAGAAGGAACGTCTTTACCTATTAGTGATAATTTTAGGAGATCCGATAGCCTATGGAGGAGGTATTATTAATCTTAAAATAGGACCTATTTAGCTAACTATTAAAGGGAGATAAATTAAGATGTCTTTCGATATATTACTATTGGGGAATAATAAGGTAGTACTAAGAATGCCTTAGTTACAGGAATATAATCTAAAGATTGATTGGATTATAGGTTAGGTTAATATTAGGGATACTTAACGCCGTAAGATGTAATAATAAGCTAAGTTGGTATAGTACTAAGTAGGAGCAACCTATAAAGAAACGGAAAAAGGGCTAAGCTATGTACTAAAGAGATACTATAAGTATGGTAAGAAACTATAGTTACCTAAAAGTAAAAAGCTGTTAGAGTATATAGCATGGGACTATAAGATAGAATTAGAAGAAGGAATAAGTTTAAGGTTTTTTCTAATCTATAAGCTTACCGAAGAAGAAGGTAGAGTATTAAAAGAGTTTATCTAAGAAAACCTATGAAAGGGATATATTAGACTATTATAGTTATTAGCGGGATATTTAGTACTGTTCGTACTAAAGAAGAATGGTAAACTAAGGCTGTGTATTAACTATAAACAGTTAAATAGTATTACTAAAAAGGATAGGTATCCTTTACCCTTAATTAGCGAAATCTAAGATAGGATAGGCAATGTGTAAATCTTTACGAAGATAGATCTAAGATGGGTGTACCATTAGATTAGAATTAAGGAAGGCGATAAATAGAAGGCAGCCTTTAGGTTAAAGGAAGGACTATATAAACTATTAGTTATATAATTTGGGCTTATAAACGTACTAGCAATGTTCTAGAAGCGTATTAACAATGTATTAGGAAAACATTTGGATAAATTTGTTATGGTATACCTTAACGATATTATTATCTATTTAATAAATAAGGAAGAATATGGAGAATATATTAAATGGGTTTTAAAAAGACTATAAGAAGAATAAATGCGAGTTCTTTACTAGGAAGACCGATTTTATTGGATTTATTATTAAACTAGGCCAACTTAGTATAGATCTAAAGAAGATTAAGGCTATAGTGAATTGGTAAGAACTAGAGAACGTTACGTAGTTAAGATTGTTTTTAGGGTTTTGCAATTACTGCAGAAGGTTTATAGCGCAATAGTTAAAAGATATTAAACTATTTACGTAATTAACGAAGAAAGAAGAACTATGGGCATGGGGAGAGGAACAGTAAGAACTCTTTAGGAAAGTTAAGGAGTTATTTACCTAGGAGCTAGTTCTTAAGATCTATTAACTAAAACTAGAGACGGTTGTAGAAATAGATGCATTAGACTTTATATTAGGAGTATGTTTTATATAAAGGCATCTAAATAAATAGTATTTAGTGGCATATTATAGTCGGAAGATAATATTACTAGAGTTGAACTATAACATCTATAATAAGGAGTTGTTAGGTATAGTTATAGTACTAAAGGAATAAAGAGCATTTTTATAAGGTATAAAAAACTATTTATAGTTAAAACGGATTATAAGAACCTAATAGGATTCCTAATAATAAAGGAACTTAACTAAAGATAGGTTAGATGGGTAGAGATGCTTACAGAATACTATTTTAAGATTTAGTATACTAAGGGTATAGATAATACGCGAGCTGATGCGTTAAGTTAAAAGGCTAAACTATAAAATGATGATAAGCTATTAGGGGCTTTACTGCGAAAAGATATAGATAAACTAATTAGGTATAATTATCTAAAGATTATAGCAACTTAAGAAAATAAGTTAGAAAAGGTCTATAAGATACTAGAAAGCTTTTAGGTATAAAGAATTCTAAAAGTATAGTTAGAAGATCTATAATTAGATATATACAAAAACTAAGAAGTAAAGTATATCCTAAGAAGTATAGTAGAGTAGTTTATAAAGGACTTTTATAAGGGACTAACTTAAGAACACAACGGAGTTATAGGCTTAGTATTAAGACTTTAGGAGGAGTATATTATTAACGGAATTTAAAGGATAGCTAGGAAGGTCATTAAAGAGTGTTTAAATTGTTAAAGGAATAAACTAATAAGATATAAGCCGTATGGAGGGCTATAACCTGTTAAAATACTAGAAAGACTATAGGAGGTTATATTATAGGACTTTATTGTTAAGTTATTAAAGTTAAGAGATCCTATTACCAGATAAGATTATAACGTAATTTTAGTAATAGTAGATAAGCTTATAAAGTAGGGATACTTTATAGTATGCATGGAAGAAATCTTAGCGGAAGATATTGCTAGAATCTATATTAAGGAAGTGTTTATAAGATATAGAGTACTAAATAAAATTATATTAGATAGAGATCTAAGATTTATAGTAGTATTTTAGGAGGTATTCTTAGCGGAATAAGGAGTTTAAGTAGTAACTTTTACCGTATATTATCCGCAGACAGATGGTTAAATAGAAAGACTAAACTAGACACTAGAGCAGTATTTAAGGTATTATATTAATTATGCATAGAATAATTAGGTATTGTTATTACTAGTTATATAGTTTATATATAATGCAACACTATAAGAAGGAATAGGTACGTTACTATTTAAGGCGAATTATAGATATAAGTTAAGAACATTATTATTGCTATGTTAAGTAAAGAAAATAAGTAATAGAGTTAAGTAAAGGATGGAGACTTTAATAAATCTTTATATAAACCTTACGGAAATAGCTAAGGTAGTATAGCAAAGAATAAAAAAAATACTATAATGCTAAGAGATCTAAGGGACTAGATCTTAAGAAGGGAGATAAAATATAGCTACTATATAAAAATTTTAAGAGTTAACGACTAAGTAAGGAGTTAGACTATATTAGACTAGGACCTTTTAAAATTATATAGAGGATTTTACTGGTTATATTTAAGTTAAACCTACTAGCTAAAATGAAGATCTACCCTATATAATATATCGCGATGCTAGAGCTAGTATATAGGAATGTTAAGCCACTAGTTTATAAAGTAGATACGTATAGAGGTTAGGAAGAAGATAAATAGTAAGTTTTAAAGATTATTAGTTATAAGGATATTAACAATAAAATATGGTATAAGGTTAAGTGGATAGGCTATATTAAGACTACTTAGGAGCTACTAGAGAATTTAAAGAATGCTATAGGAAAGGTATAGGAGTATCGGAAGAAAATAGGTTAGGTAATATTAATAAAGAAGGATTGTTAAAGAATAAGTTACCTAAGGGGGATCTAGGAAGAGCGACTGCTAAACTACTTAGAGTTGTTTCCTTTACTATAGGAGGAGAGTTAGTTCTCTTATTACCTAGTTTCTGTAAACCTTATTTTATAAGTTTCTACTCCTTAAAACGAACCTTCTTATGCACTTTTTTAAGACAAATTAGCCGAGTAGACGTAGCAAGACGAGATTTGAGGGCCCGTTGTTAAGTATTAGCGGCCTCTTTCTCAGCATCTTAAGAACGGCGAAGTTCTGCCAATATAACCGAGAGCTTATTATTAAGCTTCGCAGCAGCAGATTAAATATAAGACCCTATAATAAATTACTTAGGGAACTTAAAGACTATTAAGAGTTATAAGACGCGTATACTTAGCGTTAGGAATAAAGCGAATGTCGTAGGACGATTAAATGTTTACTTTAGTGCACTCTAAATAAGAGGAAGGTTACTAAGATAAAGGACTTGCTAGAGTAATATAAACTAACCCTTCTTTTACATAACGAGAATATAGAGACGGTATTATTTTACCTAGCAATAGTATAGAGGCAATTGTACGCGCATAATAAAGGGTTAAAGAAGAAGAAATTGCTTTAGGTATAATGAGTAATAATATTAACTAAATTAATTAGACGGATATTATACCTCTAGTAAACGACTTAGAGATGTTAAGGATCTTTAAGGATAAAGATAAAGAGGAGGGAGATGGTGTTACGGACGCTTTAAGTACAATATTATAACTACTAGGAGAGGAGTTGGAAGAAGCTAGTTGGTTAATAAGAGTACGGTCTAGGATAGATCTGGTAGAGCTATGTAACGAGGAATAGTAACTAAGGTTATATAATGTAATCTGTATAATCTATAGGATCTATATAATCTGTGATAGAGTAGATAGAGTATACGTACCTTACGTATAAGGAGGATTTTATAGGAGTACGGTTGTGTATTTAAGGACCCTTAGTCCCTACCTAGATAGTTCCTTCCTTGTAGTAATTCTTAGAATATAATTAGAGTTAATCTATTGGGCAACTACTCCACCAGTTATTATTACGTTGTTGACTACTGTCTTTGCATTTCCTATACACCTAGCCTATTAACGAGCCCATCGTAGTTCCTGCTATAAGGTTCCGTTATACACGTTAAATAATATTATGGCAACGCTTAAGGCTTAGAGTAGAGGTAGTAGAATAAACGGAGTGCTTAAAGAGCTAAATTCATTAGGTAGTAAAGGCAGGTGGCTTTATAATAATTGACGTAGCCGCTAAGGTATTAGATATTAAAGAATTAAATAAGATAAAGGGCAATACGGTTAATAACTTAATTAAGTTACCGGAGGATGAATGGGAGTATAACTGATACTAGAAGTCTATTACCGACTTTCTCTTTTAGATATTTAGCAGGCGCGGTAGTAATTAGTAGTAAGTAGAGACTTCCGCAGGCTTTTATCCTATACTTAAGCGCTCCTACTGACTTCTCCTTAGTGTATTAGATAATCGTTATATAATGGTTATAACAGTGTGTCCAACAGCCAGCGCCCAGCGAGCTTCTTGGCAGCGAGCGAGAGCTAGGGCCACCAATTAAATCGCTTGCTGTTCGCTGCACTAAAATAGGCAGGCTCGCTGTTTGCTGTCAGCCTAATTTCCTAATTAGGCAAATTATAGGGATTGAATAGTGTTTTACATTAGATTTTTTGGCAGAACCTCTATATATATAATATTGACATTACCTAATTAAAAATCCTCCTTAATTTATCTAGTATAGTGTTTAAATATAATAGAAACCGCTTAGCGCGTATAGAGGCTTAAATAAGGTAGGTAATAAGGAAGGTAGTAAGGGCTCCGGAGGCTCTATTTTTATATTAAATTTTAATTTAATATAAAGCTTAAGTAAAAGAAGCTTACTAAGCTAGTGTTTCTGCCTCCGCATGAAGCTTATAGCCAGTAAGATTAATATTAAAGCTTATTAACTAGGGCGTAGTTAAGGCTCTATTAGTATTAATGTAGTTAATTAAACTGCTTAATAAAAGGCCTTTAAGCAGCCACCATTTCTGATATTAATTTGCTTTAATTATATCGGCCGATAGTCTATTACGCTTATTAGTAACAATCTTTTTAGCTTAACTAAAGACTTGTTTATATATAGAGCTTATAGCTAGTATAGAGAAGATATTAAGAGCAATCTTAGTAAGCGTTAGATAGAGGATTTAACTAACTTTAAGCTACCAGGTAAGAGGGTTAGGAATAACATTATTTACCTTATCGCCATTATTAGTATAGATCTTAATGAGCTTAAGGCCTGCGTTGTAGTAGTAATTAAGCTCACTAGCGAGCTTAATATGCTTTTAACTGCGCCTAGAGAATATAAGGCTCTTATCTATAACTAACGACTGCGTATATTTATCAGCTAAATTGTTATTAGATTTATAAGGAACCTTCCTATATTATAGCTTAACTGGTTCCTTATCTTCCTTATCTTCTTAATTATTAATATAGTTAGCAAATATAGTTTCTATACACCACTTAGCGTGCTTCCACTATTAAGGCCACCGTTTCTATTTATCGCGAAAGTAGGCTCGTTTAAGTAACGGATAAAGGATTACTGCGGTAAAGTAGTAAGGGCTCTTATCCTTTATTTTATTAAAATATTTATTAATCTTTTAGATAGCTATATTAACGCCCAATTTAAGGAAGGAGTTGCTTTTGTTCTTAAGGCTTTACTAAGTTTGCTAGAGAATTTAATAAAGGAGCTCTATATTAGTAATTGACTCCTATAAAGCGCTATATAAGCCTTTAACACTAGGGCTATTAGCGTTACCTTTTATACGCTTAATGGCTAATATAAAAGGCTTTAGGATCTTAATAAGCTACTCTACCTGCTTCCAATCGTCATTAGTAAGCGAGTCCTACGTTAGATCGTAGCTATTATTAGCTAGTTTCCTCTAAGTAAGCAGATATTTATTAATTGCTTTATAAAGAAGTAATACGTAATAGAGTATAAAATAGGTAGAATTCTACTAAACACCTCCGTCCTTAATAAGCATAAGCTCTATATAATTAAATAGCTTATCCTCTATATAGGCATTAAGCTAATTCTTAGCGAAGTCCTTACGGCGTCCTATTAATCGCATAATGTATTTAATAATATTATAAACCTTGCCCATAAAGCCTTTCTGCCGTATAAGGTTGAATTTAACTTAGTTACTTACACTAATTAGAAGGTATTTAAGCTTGCCTACGCCTTTGCTATATATTAGGGCCTTAATAATAAGGTTAATAATATAACTAGCGCACCAAAGCCATTCCTTTTTAGGCACTAAGAGGCTTTGTAAAAGATAAGTATAAAGGTTATTATTATTACTAGCATTATTAGTTATTAAGCAACCAAGCTTATAATTAAATTAATACTTTTTAATTACCTCCGCTAAAGCCGTTATAATATTCTTAGTAGTATATAATCCTCGCAGCCGTAAAAGCCCTAAAAGTACTAATTAAAGCTTACCGTCTTTATTAATGAAATAAGCCACTATACTAAGTAGTAACATTCTATTTATAGACGTCTAGATATTATAGCTAAGGTGGATTTTACTAAGCGCGGTAAGAAGGAGGTCTTTAATACTAATATATCGCTATTTAAATAAGGCTTTAATCCAATCGCTTAATAACATAGGCGCCTTTATAAGACACTCCTATATCTAAGGACAATTAAATATAAGTAGGGCGCGCGTATAAGTACTAGTGGCTTAACAAAAGGTAATATTCTATAGAATTGTTTAATTAATATATGCTTAAATATAGCTAGCTGCCTAAAACAGCTGGCGTTTATAGCTACCTCCTAAAGCAAATAAAGCTTAAGCGGCTACTTTAAACGGGCTTAACGGAATTAGTGATTATATATTACTCTTATAGCCTCTAGGGCCTATATTAATATTATACTTTAATTTTAAATGGCCAATAATATAATCGTTGCCGTTAATTATAAGTAAAGAACTTTGTTTTTAAGCTAGGTAGCAGATTCTATATAGCTAGAGTCTCTTTATACCTATAGGACTATCCTAAAAAAGGTCTGCTCTATACTGCTAAATAGCTAATATTAAAGCTTTACTAGATATTAACCGCTTATAAAGAACCTAGTATCTATATTTGCTAGTAAGCTTACCATGCTTTTATAGGTAGAGATTATCCTAGTTAATAGGAAAGACATAGCCGTAGTTCTAATTAGCTAGAGGAGGCTTTTATAATATACCAGTGGAGGAAAAATTGTTTTAATCGCCTAATTTAGTATTATTATTAATTAAAAGGGGAGAAGTAGTTAATTAACGAAGCCTAGATATTAAAGAGCTTAATTAACGCGTAGATTGTAGAGACGATAAAGAAGAAGTAAAAGAGGAAGCTCTACTACCTGGTTAACGCGTAGAAAGTAAGGTTCTTTATATAGTAGTAGTTAACTTTTAGTGAGATATTAAGTAGAGGACCCTTACGCGTGCATAGAGAAATCGGGGAAAATGCTATATTTACTATAGATAAGCGAGAGTTTCCCAGGGGTTTCTTACTGCTTGGCGTATAGCTAATCCTCTAAATATCGGCCGAATATCCTTATAATCTATAAAAAGCTTTAAGACACCAAAAATTCTTCCTTACCTTACTACTAAGGCAGCGAGCTGATAGCGCGCTGTGACTTCACCGCTCGCTGACTCTAAAAATAAAGACCGCTCGCTGGCTGCTTATATTATCAGCTTCTTGGCAGCGTCGCTGGCAGCGACGCTAGCTATTGGACACACTGGGTTATAATCTATATAATATAGTCGAAATCGAAGGCCTTAATTATCAGATAATTGAAATCTAGGTGTCGATTATGATTACATCGATTATTGGGATCCCTGCCATAAACTAAGATCATCACCATGCAAGCAAATTTAATTCCTTCCGCATCTGCTCTTCGCTCTTACACAAAGGGCTTCCATGCTTTGAGGAAACCCATACAAATGAACCTTTGGGCTCCGTTCCCCGCCATTCAACAAACAAAACAAGTCCGAGGATGATAATGAGGCCACACGAAGGAATGGCTGCCCACAGAGCCTGCGCCGCCTTCCACTGAGTGGTCGTATAAGGCACCAGTGTCACCGTAGGGGCAAAGGACGCCCGACACCAACAGGAGTTGTAACGTCCAACTTGAACGGTCAAGATCGCGGCTATTATACCACTAGTAACGACTCCATCTTTAACAAGAGAACATCGCCAAAGCCACCTGAGTTTATCGGTTGGTTTTGGCAGGATGGAGGAGTAGTAGAGGTACCATCGAAGGACGTAGTCGCATAAGAAACTAAAAATCCAGACCCCTAAAATCCCCATCCATGTCAGAGAGCGGCAGCCAGGGCCTACTGGTATCTTATTCGCACGGTTCGTGGCGGAGAGGAAAATAGCCGGCGTGCATGCCCCAAAGGCGACCCAGACGAAACTGATAAACAGTAGTTGATAAGGCCTTGGCCCACGCGAATCCACATGCATGTGCTTGCATGGGCGCCAAGAGCTGTTCATGCCTAAGTAGCTTGCCATTTTCGGCCAGCTTTGGCGATATATATTGGTTGAATGCTCCTCACTACCTGTCAAGCTGAGCTGTAGAAGGCATGGGAAGAGCCGCGGATGGCAGGAAGGGGTCGATAAAGGGCAACTCGTAAGTTGTAGACGAGGAAAAAGCCGTATTTTGCGTTTATTCCCTATACACCACAACCTCTTGTTCATAGTATTCATTGCGATTATTGCGCTGGAGACTGTCGTAAAAGTTCCAAGTCTGGAACTGAGCCATGCTTGCGGTATTGAAACGAAGAGAATGCAGACTACTGCGATGGTGTGGGCCGTCTCATTGGAAACTCGAGTATTTTCCAGCTCCACCTGTTTGATTGTTCGAATAATCGCCGTTGCAAGAGTTCCGACTAGGGTTATGATAGCGACTAGAGTTGAAGGCATCGAGACCAGTCGCATCGAAGACAACTCATAACTGGCTTGTCTGATGATGCGTATTTCCTGCTCATCAAGTTCCTTAGCTTGGCAACTTTTCTTGAAGTGTTCTGATACATCCTGCCAGCCGAGCTCCTCGTAAGCTGCGAAAACAGTTGCGACTTGCTCTGAAACTTGGAGCTCCCTGGAAAAAGTGCTCTTAGCAACGCGACGGAGCCGTCGATGCGTCTCGAGCCGTGTCAAGAGGCTCCGAAGACTGTCAATTGGATTGCCGATAGCGCGCAGAATGACAAAGACGTAGTTATACCAACGCAGCGGGGGGAAAGAAAGGTGAGATATTAAGATAATCGCTGGGAGGATCCAAAGCGAAAGGCGATCGAATGTGTCCTTCCATGGCCATAGGTCATATGTCTTGCCGCAAATGTGGTAGCAACCCGAGAGTGAGAGTACGCCGTTTGTTGGATCTCCATCAAAGCACCCACTCTCGTTCCATTGATTTAACTTGGCCTGATCGATGAAGGTGGTATTGATCATTTGATTGACGGTGGCTAAGCAAGCTGCGAAGTCTGGCTTATAAGTAACGTTCAGAGGAGTTGGCGGATCGCAACCCTTCCGTGCTTGTACACATTGAAAAAGGAGAGAAAGACATGTCAGGAAGGCCCTGGAACTTATAATAGGAGCCATTCCGAAGGAATTCAGGCCTTTAGGACTGTCCAGGAGCTTCAACTTTATATGCAGGGGGGTATTCCGTATTGAAACTGGATTTAACCGAGTTGCAATTACGGAGAGTGGCTTTCAAGAAGATATCTAAGAGAAACTCCAGTCAGGATAGCCCGGAAAAAGGGACGAGAATAAAATGCATGACTACTGTAAAACTTTAGCCTGCTTGACTCTTAAAAGGTCTAAAGACAAAAAAAAAACAAGCAGGCTGCGCTAGGGTTCAATTTTCTTCTTCCGTCTGCAGGTGGTGAGCTGTAGTATTGAAATTGACGTTTGACAAGTCAAATCGTGCCGAGTTGCGAGATCGATTACCGGAGATGCTTCTAGACATAAAACTTCTAGACTATAACTGGCCATAGAACACGCAAGGGACAAGGCTGAAAATACGGCCGGCCGTCGGTGGCAGTATATGCACCTGTGGCGGTGGCTTAGCCACCAATGAGCAGTTACAAGCACTCCGCTATCGGTATACATCCCATAGAATCCGATGTCAGAGTAGTGTGCTACGGTCCCAATGCCTTTACCATGCCAACTGTTTGATTTGGGTTCGTCATTGTGGCTCCAGCGCGCGTAGACTGCCAGTGAGTTTTAGTTAGATGTTTTTGAGAGCTACATCCATTATAAAATCGAGATACAACTTACTAGGCATTTGGTAAAACTGAAAGGCTGAGATATGGTGGGTTGGCTAGTTTCGCTTTGACTGCACATGTATTTGTTTTCCATTGCTTGAAATAGCTGTGTAGGAGATATCGAAAGTGTAACTTTAAAGAGCTCACTCAGATCCAGTCCGATTTTGCCATACCAATCCAAATCATCATATATATCGATTTAAAACTCCGAGTCTCTAATAAGTAAAACTATCACTACGTACCCTAAGTCTTCTTGATAGCTCAACGAAGCCCTTTCTCAAGCGCGCCTACCATAGGGAAAAGGAAGAAATTAATAAATCAAGATTTGGATATGGCATAGTCGCGTTCTGTCCTGCATGGGCTCCAGTGGTGCCTCTAGCCCCGCTAGTTGCGTCAGGCCCACCTTCCACAATTCTAGGCCCACTATGGACACCCGTGCGCATGCCAGCACGCGTGCTGGCGGGTTCGCCATTCTCAGGAACGGAATGCATTGGGTATTCTCCGGGCCTGGTAGCCGCAGTAGTGGCTCCTGCTCTGGGAGAGGCGCCAACGATAGCTCCCTGCTCAGTCTTGCGAGTACCGCTAGTGGCGGATATAGGGTCTCCTGCCATATGGAGATGATAGTAGTAGAGGAAGATAAGCGTCGTCAAAAGGAATAAGAAGCTGAAGGTAACGGCGTCAATAACAACTACTTCAATTTAATTACAGAGAAATGGATAGAGTAACTCACAACTCAACGCCGGAAAACCACGCCGCAGCGGCCCCGGCCTTCCATGTCCGCGCGCACCTCCCGTGCCCGTAGCAGTCTAGGATATCCCCATCGTCGTTTCTAGTCGCTAGAAGGGCTCTTGCTCGATTTGATCCCATCAACGGAACATGTGCATTGCGTTTACTGTACCCGCTGATACCAAAACCGTAGTCCTTGAAGATCCGCTGGTATGCTGCTAGGGCGGCAAAGGCATCTAGCTAGAAGAGAAGTGCAATGCCGTCCATACATAGAGCAATGCGCGGGTCGTAGATGCGGCGTTGAGCCAAATGTAGAGGTGTTGTAAAGACCAGTCTAGGTAGGATGGTAAGGCGTGCAATTACCAGAACAGGAATGAGTCCCGGCTGGAGCTATTGATGTGTTAGTATAGAACGGAAAATGTAGCTGCGATAAGAAAAAGAGTAAATCATAGCTTGTGGTGTAGAGTAGAACTCACTGGGCCGCCACCGTTGACAGAGAGCGATAAACTTATGAGTGCGATAATGAGGAAAGCGAAAAATAGCTGCAAAAAGCGGGACACCAGAATCCAACGCGGGATAGGCACCGCGCCGCCTTTAAGCATTTATATCTCCGATAAGGTGAATGTATCCTCGTACAATAAAACTATCGCCAAAGTACGCTTGTAAGATAAGGCTGGAATAACTTTCAGATATGATCCTGTTTGGTAACCGAGGACAGTATGAGCATACGGCAAAGGCAGAATTTGCAACGTGAAAAACTGAGCACAGCGAAGAAGGTATAGATACAACTTCAGGGACAAAGACTAACAAATAGAGATGACATATCGCACTCTAGTGATGTTTGCGTCGACCGGGCAATAAGCTGGAATGTGACCAGTTGTGACTCGGAACGGGAAATGAAGGTATGTTCCCGAGTAGTTCCATTGTTGACCACATACCGGCAGAAATTGCATGCGAATTATTGAAAAAGACTGTCATTACACTAGGAAAAAATAAAGTGAACCCCGGGTGTAAGAAGGTAAACGAAGCGTCTTTCGAAAAATATCATCTCTAACACCTTGCCAATCAGCACAGCGAAATCTAACACTTTACTGATGGCATGCTGGAGGTCTTCAGCTCTCTATTTTGAATCCAATCCTCTTTGAAATATTTCCAAGCTTCAAATTGCGGTTCAGCTCTTGAAGATTTTATTCAAGCTGGAATTGATACGCCTTTCCTTCTAGGCAGGTCGAGCTCCGGATTCTAAAGCCAGTTTGACCGTGATATTCTCATCTTGCGTGCAATTGGCACACTCCATTATACACAAATTGACGTAGTTTCTTAAACTCTAATTTGATCTTTGATCATACTTGAGAGCTACTTTAGTGGCGTGCCAATGGCGACTAAAACGCTCTTGTAGAATGTCCTCCTTGACGCCAGCATCTTGAGATTTTCGGCTCCTCAGCTCTTCAAGCTCACTTCTTCATGGCCGAGAAATCCAACTTTCTGGCCACCTTATCCGCCCTGCCCTCTTCAATCTCGCCGCCTCTCCTCTTCAAATCCTCCGCCGTCTTCTTCGGTCCGCCCGCATTGCGCGGTAGGTTCTGCTTCAGTGTCGGTTTCGGTGCCGCCTGCCAATATGGGTGCTCTAGCGCCTGGCGCGCCGTGGCTCTTTTCCTCGGATCTAGCGTGCACATTGTCCGCAGCATGTCGATACCGTCATCACCTAGCATGCCGAATTTCTGCTTCCACCAGGCCGGGGGCAGCGGGCGCTTAATCTGTTCTTTTGAGGGAGCAACATAGTACTCCAACTTTGAGACACCAGGCCATACCTCCTCCGTCGGAGACCCAAACACCTCGGCGATGCGGTCCAGCTGCTCGAGATCTGTCTCACTGGGCAAGAAGAACTCGCGGATCGCTAGTTCCGCGATGACGATGCCCATACTCCAGACATCGACCGCTCCGCCGTAGTGCTTTGCGCCATATAGTAGTTCTGGCGGGCGGTAGAAGCGTGTGATGACGTTACACGTCATGTTCCTATACGGATCCGCGAAGCTGCGCGCAAGACCAAAATCCGCAAGCTTGACCTCGCCGTCCGCGGCGATGAGCAAGTTGTTCCCCTTGATATCGCGGTGCAGCACGTAGTTCTCGTGGCAGAACCACACAGCGCGTGCCAGCATCCCTGCCCATGCTTTCACATCAGCGGGGCCGTAGCTGACGTCTTTGTTCTTCCAAAGTGTCTCAAGGTCGCCAAGAGGTAGGTGCTCGAGGACTAGATTGAGGTTTTGGTCGCGGGTGGAGAAGACGGCATGTAGTTTGATGATGTTGGGGTGAGAAAGTTCTTGCAAATGTTTCACTTCACGGACAGCATCCATAGCGAGACCATCTTTGTATTCGGCGTTTACTTTTATCTTTTTGATAGCAACAAGGCTGGAAGGGTCAGATACGAGGTGGCCAGAGTAGACAACCGCGTAGGTACCCTCGCCGAGGCGACCGCCTTGGAGCCGTTAATATGGTGTAAAGGGTATCCTAGGGTGTTTGAGAGAACAGGTCTGCCCACCTTGTACATAATTTTGTCGTATCTGAGCGTTAAGCTGCTCAGACAAATCTTGGGGGCCATTGCTGCTCGGAGTAGGCGCGTTAGATGGAGCGGAGCTGTTGCTATTATTTAAGATCGTGAGCGCCTTTGCCTTTGCAGGGATCGCTCTAGCGCTGGCGAGAGCAGGCTTGGGAGCATCTGCTGGTGATAAAGCCATGGCGGTAGTACAAGGAAGGAGGATCTCAGAGGGTGAGCTGATTATTGAAACACTGTGGCGGAGATAATTCACGAAGGGAGACGGAACGTCAAGCGCTCAGGAAGGCTGTTCCGCGATATCATGCTTCAGAGCACAAAAAAAGAGTGAACAAGCAAAGACGGCCTCAAACGGTCCTGGATGCTTATAGTCCTGCTCCCAACATGGTGTTGTGTGGCTTTGATGCTGAAGAATCCGATTCACAATTCGTCTTTGAGGTCCTCATGGCTTGGCATCTTCAAAAAGTTCGCTCGGTCCATGTGGAACACCTCCAGCACGACCTTCGACGCCATTTAACACCACCACCTCTATCACAAGGCCATTGAAGCCAACAACCTTATGCTTTGGGGTACACCGCAACCCCAATTTTTCTCCACCACACCCAATGCTAATCACTCACCCTTCTAGGCCTTTCATTCAGTCATGATCCTCCGACGAACCCTCAAACTCACCACCGCACCTTCAAACCCCTTCCACCAATGCCTCCGGCACCTACACCACCGCATCCCCATTCGGCCCATACCATCTCCCACGCCTTTTGTCCCGGACCCGCAAACCTTCCTCACAGTAATCGGGCGCGGCCTCGCCCAACACGCCGCCAAGATCCCCTCCTGGGAAGCGCTCTTCACGCTGTCCTCGCAGCAGCTGCGCGAGCTAGGCGTCGAGCCCGCGCGCAGCCGCCGCTACCTGCTGCAGTGGCGCGAGAAGTTCCGCAACGGCGAGTACGGCGTCGGCGGCGAGCTGCAGCACGTCAACGACGGCGTGGCGGAGATGAGACTGGTTGAGGCGCCCGTGCCGGCGAGGAGGGCCTCGCGGCAGACGATGGTGGCCACGGCGACGCATACGCCTGGCACGAGGAAGCTTGTCGTGAATGTGCCTGTGGGGAGTACGACGCCGGTGGAGCCGCTGGACAAGGTTAAGCCTGTGGCGGGTGTGAAGGTTAAGGGCGCGAGGATGATCGTCGGACCGCATGTTGAGCCAATTAAAGGAACCCAGGGATTGGGCGTGAGGCTCAAGATTAAAGAGGGTCTCTGGGAGGTGCGGAGGGGACATAAGGTTGATGGAGGCGAAAGGAGGAGAGCAGAGGTCAGGGCAAAGAAACGGGCTGAGGAGAATAAGGAGAATAGGAGGTAGAGAAAAAATGCTAGGGATGGCAATGCTGTTTAGGCGAAGGAATTGTATCATATTGTATGTCAACTGCGCTGGAAAAGCCTCATTTGTATCCGGAAACTTGTCATTTATGGAGTTAGAGAGGGCCAGGCATAGGAATGCGGATGATCTTATGGTTTATTCTCAAATTCCGTATGAAATCTCAAAATCAATCAATATTACAATACCTGACCTGTCAGGCCCTCTCCACGATTCCCTTTATCTCGTAACCAGACGTCCACTAATCAACTCTTGATTACATTATCTACGGTGGTGGACGTCTGGGGGTTATCTAGAATTTTTGTTAGTAGTTAACGAGATTTTGTATGTAATTCTCATACAAAAGTTAGCGCCATATAAATACACAAATTATTAACTCTACTACCAACTAACCCCCTTACTAATAAAAGCTCGACGTTACGTTTATCAGCTTATTGAGGCGATTCAGAGGTTGCTTTTATTATTATTAGTAGAGTGGCAGTTCCTACTACATTTTATCCGCGTCCTAATGCTAAAATAGGGCTATCCCATGCAACGCTGCTTCGCGTCCAACGGTTATCGATAAGGATCAGCCAATCAAATCGTTAGGATCAATGAGCCGTGATGAGGTAAGACTGCATTTGAAAATGGTGTTCGCGCACGGACCAACTCTCGTTGGACGCCAGCGTTGCATGGGATACATAAATCTTCACCTAAAAACCGTTAAAGGCCCCCTAAAGGCCTCTACCAACTCAAACACAACTATAAAGCTCTATAGGAAGCCCTACATAAAGCTCTGTGGTGGAGGGCACTATTTGTCGTCGTTGAGTAGAGGCCCTGCTTACAGCTCTACGTATGGTCGTACGATAGCTCTACATACGTCTCTACGTGCAGCTCTGCGTACGGTTCTGCGTACGGCCCTATGTACGGCTCTATGTACGGCTCTGCGTACAAAGGCTCTGTGTGGCTTGTAGGTGCCTTTGCGATGGCTTTTACCAAGGTGATATCGCAAGAACAAAGAATACCCAATGAATTATTACACCACCTGAGAATCTCCACCCCATCCGGTCTGATGCACCAATCGACGAAACCCCGATTCGCTCCCGCAGTCGCATGCAGAATCGGCTTCCGCTTTTTCGCGCACACAAAAGTTTAAACCTACCTACCTGCAGATCTTGGCATAGGCTTTACCCAAATCGTCTTGGAGCTTGCAGGAGTAGAGTAAAATACTTTCTGAATCAGAGTCCGTTAAAATGCTGTCCGTAAGACCGGCTTCCGCTCTAACCCGATTTAACTTAGCAATCTAGGATAAATCGAAATGTTTTCAAAGTATTAGAACATTCTAGTGAATCTCTGTAGAATATATAAGGAAGTCGGGTGATGACGTAGTGGGCGGGGAGGTAATAAAAAAACTTTGACAATAAACATAGGCCACCACTAGTTGCACACCTCCCCACTAAACAGGCTTAGATTCTTCCTCTTCAGGTTAGAACGTCTCGTGTGTTTGACTTGTATGCATCTGCATCGCGAAAATTAAACTTTGAGAATGCAACTTCTGTAACTGTACCATCAGAATCAAGTCTTAATTTTAACTATATTATAACTTGTAGAGTTTAAATTAAGGCTGGAATGCACCAAAGGACCCCTTAGCAAAGTCATGNTAAAAGGGTAAGGCCCCACGACCACTATAAGCCTATGAAATATTGCCGCTAACACTTGGCAAGCCATCTGCAAAGGCATCTTGGCTTCTACCACCATTCTTTGACACCGCATAGCCCTGCCCTTTGGCGAACTTCGTCGATATCATCGAGGGCAAAGTTTACACAGTCATACAGCTTCAACAAAGGGTTGAGAGCCATTGTAGATGTAGGTAAAAGTATGCAAATGCGAGGTGATTTGAGTATGGGCGCGCGACAGTTGGGCGCTGATGCAGATACATACAAGTCAAACACACGTGACGTTCTAACCTGAAGAGGAAGAATCTACGCCTGTTTGGTGGGGGGTGTGCGCGGTGTGCAACTGTGGTGGGCTAAACATAATATAAAGAACCAACTATGAAGAGCAAAATGACTGCAGCAGCCTGACCACGGCCTCGTGCCCGTTCCAGGCGGCCCATGATAGCGGCGTTTGACCGTATTCATTATCCTTTGAGTCGACTTCGACCTTGCCCGTCTCGAGCAGCAGCTTAACCACGGCCTCGTGCCCGTTCTCGGCGGCCCACGATAGCGGCGTTTGACCGTATTCATTATCCTTCGAGTTGACTTCGACCTTACCCGTCTCGAGCAACGGCTTAACCACGGCCTCGTGCCCGTTCTTAGCGGCCCACGATAGCGGCGTTAGACCGGACCTATTATCCTTCGAGTCGACTTCGACCTTGCCCGTCTCGAGCAGCAGCTTAACCACGGCCTCGTGCCCCTTCTCGGCGGCCCACGATAGCGGCGTTTGACCGTATTCATTATCCTTCGAGTCGACTTCGACCTTGCCCGTCTCGAGCAACAGCTTAACCACGGCCTCGTGCCCGTTCTTGGCGGCCCACGATAGCGGCGTTCGACCGTATTCATTATCCTTCGAGTTGACTTCGACCTTGCCCGTCTCGATCAGCAGCTTGACCACGGCCTCGTGCCCGTTCTCGGCGGCCCACGATAGCGGCGTTCGACCGGACCATTTATCCTTCGAGTTGACTTCGACCTTGCCCGTCTCAAGCAGCAGCTTGACCATGGCCTCGTGCCCGTTCCCGGCGGCCCACGATAGCGGCGTTCGACCGGACCCGCTCTTCGGGTCGACTTCGACTTTGCCCGTCTCGAGCAGCAGCTTAACCACGGCCTCGTGCCCCTTCTCGGCGGCCCACGACAGCGGCGTTTGACCGTATTTGTTATCCTTTAAGTCAACCTCGACCTTACCCGTCTCGAGCAACAGCTTAACCACGGCCTCGTGCCCGTTCTCGGCGGCCCACGATAGCGGCGTTCGACCGTATTCATTATCCCTTGAGTCGACTTCGACCTTGCCCGTCTCGAGCAGCAGCTTGACCACGGCCTCGTGCCCGTTCTCGGCGGCCCACGATAGCGGCGTTTGACCGTATTCATTATCCTTCGAGTCGACTTCGACCTTACCCGTCTCGAGCAGCAGTTTGACTACGGCGTCGTGACCAAAATATGACCCAACCATAATACTGCTTGTGAACCCCGGAGTGGAAATATATGGGTGAACCATATTCCAGTATACATTGAACCAATTTTGGAATCGCGGGCTGTGAGTGTCGCAGATTTTGAGAACCGATTGCAATATTTCGTCAGTTGCTCTTTTCTGCGCTTGTCGGTAGTGGGTAGCCCAAAAACGTGCGGCATAACTAAGGTAGCCATGATTTTCTGTCTGCTGCTTGATGGCAGATTTACGACTTGTCGTTTCGCCAACGAAGCCATCGTTAAAGACAGTGAACATGAGATAGATGATACAGGTTCTTGCCATAAGAAGCTCTGATGCCACTAGGTCGATAGAATGCTGCCATCGGTCAACAACCGCCTCGCTCTTTGCAATAAGAAACTCTTTTGCGGTCTGATGGATCAGATAGACCCTCTGATCTATGACACTCACAAAGAGACCACAGAGATTTCTGACTGTGGTTTCAAACCTTGCCTCACTTTTAAGGTCAAGATCTTCGTACGATCTGTGGTGGTCTTCAATGGCCAAAGCAATGTTCATCTCTTGTAAGGTGAGTGGCCGTTTCGCTGCGACAATGATGCGGAGAAGTTTCTGTGCTCGGGGTCGTTCTCTGTCCCGGATTCTGGATAGAATCGCCTCGTATGCTTGGTCTACCGTGCTCGGAAGGGTACCGATGATCTCTTTTAGCTTCGTACTCGAGAGCTCAATTTCGTCCCGGATTATATCAAAAATGAGTTTTGACCAGAGATAAGTCCGGTTGGTCATGCTTAAGAGCCCGTCTTCGAGGGTTGACTGCTCCAAATCATCAAGGTTCAGTTCCGGTCCGAGATTCGCAATCCTCCATTTAATGACAATGTTGATCTCGCGGCTAATCGCTTCTGATTCTTTCTCGCCTTGTAGCCGTATTGTAGGAAAGTCATGTGTCAGCTTTGTAAATCGCCGTTCAATGTCAAGGTAAGGGCGGCTGGTGACAAGAAATTTAAGCTTGGATAGGTTTTCCTTTGAAGAAGTGACTTTCTTGTAGAAAGCATTTAGGGCACTAATGATTTCGTATCGCCCTGATTCTTCACATTCGTCTAGAGCATCTAGAATGCAGACGACTTCGCCGGCTTTTAGATCGGTTGTAGCCTTTATAAGGATATTCCATAGTTTGTGAAATGATTGTGGTAGTCGATTTCCTTCGGCTGTGTAATCTAGCATAGCATAATGGATAAGTAACTGTTTCTGCGAGAACAACTGGTGCAATAATGCGGAGAGCGCGCTGGTAACACTTTTCTGTTCTTTATTATCATCCTTAAAGAAGAAGTAGCAAGTAACGCGAGCCTCGGTGCCTTTTAAGTCATTATCTGCAAGGGATTTGGACAGAACCGATTTACCACATCCTGGATCTGCAGATACCCAAAGCAGACTCGAGGAATTACTTTCTCGCCACTTCTGGAAATGCTTATGCTGTAGAAACCACTGGCAAGTCCCCTTAAGTCGATCGGGATTCCTGTCTTTAAATTGTTCGTAGCCTGAAGTACGCAACACTTGTAGGCATTTGCGTTCCTCTTGACTCAATTCCACTCTCTTCTTGTCCTGTTTTTCTTTTATAAAAATTAGATTATAAAGGCTTTAAGAGCACTTAACTACATACTAGGAATAGGATCCCGCGCCACGTCTTCCGCCTTCGCAATGAGTTCCTCGATGTCCTCTTTCACCCACTCGTACCCTTTGTCGTTTCTCCCACTGAATTTGACCATTCCGATATGGTCTGCGTCTATTGTTCTCGCCCGCTGGTTAGGATGATCTAGGGTGGAGGAGTCGGGGGGCACAATCTATTGGACTATTAGTTACTTCCGACACCTGAGGTGGGACACTGTAGTACGAGCTTATTGAACCCTCCCAATCGAACGCCCATAACGCCCTTGGACTCCTGAAAAGTCCTAACAGTAAGATTGTCCCTACGTTCTACCCATTGGGCAGTGAATGATTCCCGACAAATCTCGAGCTCAGGGCCAGTGGGCAATAAAGCATGGATGACCTGAGAATTCACATCAATTCCTAGTAGACGGCCTGCAACGGTAGCGACGCCTTCCCCGAATGAGGCCCAGTCCCTGCTACCTCTATGAGGGGTGCCGAAGAAGAAGACACCGGTGGTGGAGTCGAAGATTTTCTTGATCTTTACGTCTGGGTCTACCTGGGAGCGCCGGAGGACTTCCTTAACCAATATGCCACCAAGAGAATGCGCGACGAAGATTAAGTCACCGTTCGGTGCTTGCCTTCTCTTTGCCTCCAAATCATATAAGAGATTCCTTGCATGGGAGAAGATGTTGCCTTGATTTGCTGCTTGGTAACCTTGTGTGATCTTTGTATCGTAACCGAATGTCATTATCCTGGCCTTGGGAAAGTCCGCCTTGAGGAGATCTTCCGGCCAGAAGATCTTTTTGGCCTCCGGTTCCTCGTTTCTTTCTTCTTCGACATTGTCTGAGCGTCCTACTTCAACCTTTCTTCTAGACTGCTTGCGTTTGTGGTTCGAGAGGAAGCGAAAAGGACTAGTTACTCGAAGTTTGTCTCTTCTGGACACTTCAGACGACGGAGATAAGGTCTCCCTTGACTTCCTCTGAGTTGATTTTGGGTCCGAGAACCAAGTCTCGCGCGGATGCCCTTGAAGGCCGTGGACGAATACTACGCTAATTTAGGTTAGTTTCTCACCCAAAGTCTGAGCGAGGCGGAGATTTCCGAACTCACTCAACTACTGCATCCTGGGGATTGCTTAAGAGAGTTAGTCCAACTCGCGCTACATCCATCCCCATTGTCAGTTATCGACGTCGTTTTCGTAGGAGTCTTGAATGAAAGAGTTGTTGCCGCAATGCGGCGTTGGGCGCAGCTGGTAGGTAGACGCCGCACTGATCCAAGCGGCATCTGCCGTTAGTCTTCTCTCAGCCGTACGATTGGCTGTAACGTGGGCAACAAATCTATTGGTCAGTATTAACTCAGCTTCGTAGCACGCATCACAGTCGGTTGGAGCTACGTGTTTTGTCAGCTCAGGCCTTTTTACAGTTACAGTCTGCATGGCTGTGCAAATCCTTTCCAATGCAGTAAATTCGCGGAGAAGGGCCCTGTTGGTATACTGTAGCATCGATCGGTAATTGCAACAGTGACATAGAAATGCACTTGCTCTGCGATTGGAAAACACCGACTCTATGGTGTTTTTTGGCATGTTATCTATGACGTCTAAATAAAGTTAAATTAGCCCTCTCCTCTCTAGATCAACTACGGGATGCTGATCTTGGTTCTTGTAACGGCCCGCGCGGCTATTCAGATATCGTGTTAGACTTGTGTGCAAAAACGCGGAAGCCGATTCGGGACCCGTCCTGGCTCGGAAACATTTCGGGTTATCCGGAGTACTAAGTTAAATTGGGTTAAACCCGAAACCGGTGTCGCAATCGACTACACTTCCCAATTAGGCAGTTAGGATATTTCCTTAGAAAACTCTCTACAGAGCCTTAAAAATGCTAGAATTTTGTATATAATATATCTAGACGTCAATTAGACACAAAGAACGTGAAGAATTGAAGTTGTAGAAGCTTCAGCCTAAGTAGAAGAGGTGCAATCTGCGGCCGCACAATTCCGGGGCGCCTCGGCCGCCCGACCGCTGGGACACTTCAGTACCCTAGTAGAGGCTGTTAACTGTCTTACTAAGGCTTCTTTCTGTAGGTATAAGAGTATCTATCTCAAGGGTGCCACTTCAAACAACCAGGCGTGTTGCTTAAGTGTCTCTGGGTGCACGTTGAATTTGGAAACGAAGTTGAATCTCGTAGAGGTAAGCCATCACGTTGACTCCCAATAGCCTTAGAAGCATACCATAGAGAAACAAATAGAAGTCGTTATATAATCACACTTGGGCGTTAAAGCTACTCCACAAGCACACTCAACAGCTCCCAGATCTATGGACCAAACAATACTTTCCGTCTCCCTACTAGATATCTAGATACCATGTTTTCCTAAAACACACACACGCTTACAATCTTCTTACCCTCCATTTACTTAACAATCTTGCACACCAAATCCTGGGAGTCGACGGAGTCGCCCTCGCGCACGCCCAGCGAGCCGATCTTACCTGAATGCGGTGCCGAGATGACCATTTCCTGTAAATTGCATTAGCCCTTGTCCAAAAAGAACGAACAACATATCGGATGTGAATATATGGAGAAACAAGGGGCTTCCACGGATGCGGGAATATAACTCACCATCTTCATAGCGCTGAGCACAGCAATCGGATCGCCCTTCATGACATCCAAGCCGTCGTGGACGCGGACCTCGACAACAACACCAGCCATCGGGCTGCCAACCTGGCTGGTATCCGAGGGATCCGCCTTCGGCCTCCTCGTATTCTCGACCGCCGCATGCTGGTCCTCGACCGTCACGGTTCTGCCCTCACCGTTCATCTCGTAGAAGACCTCTCTGAAACCCGTCTGCTCAGACAGCGGGCCAACAGCCAGCAACTTGAGGATGAGCACCTTGCCGCGCTCGAGCTCGACGTGGAACTCCTCGCCGATCTCCGGGCGCGCGAGGAAGTAGCGCGTCGGCAGCACGCTGAGGTCGCCGTACTTGGTCGTCCACTTCTTGTAGTCCTCGAACACCTTCGGGTACATGACGTAGCTGGCGACATCGCACTCGGTCGCGTCGCCCCACTTCCCCTTGAGGTCCTTCTTGACTTTGACCAGGTCGACCGGGTTGAGGTAGAGGCCGGGCCGCTTGTCCATCTTGCGGCGGCCGCGGAGCGCTTGCGTGCGGAGGGGCTCAGGGAAGCCACCGTACGGCTGGCCCATAAGACCCTCAAAGAACTCGAGCACAGAGCTGGGGAAGTCGAGCTGGTCGGCTTTCGCGAGGACGTCGTCATAGCTGAGTTTGTTGGAGACCATGAACTGGGCGAGGTCACCGACGACCTTGGAAGTGGGTGTGACCTTGACAATATCGCCGAGGAGGTCATTGGCTTGCTCGTAAGCCTTCTTGGTTTGTGCCCACTGCTCACCAAGACCTTGCTGAGAGGCTTGGAAGATCAGGTTGGTCAATTGACCACCTGGAATCTCGTGCTCGTAAACCTCCGGATCAGGCCCAGTAAGACCAGCCTCGAATGGAGAGTACAACAGTCGGACCTGTGCCCAGTAGCTGTCCAATTGCCTGACCAGGTGCCCGTCAAGGCCCGGATCGTGAGGGCCACCCTCGAGCGAGGCTAGTACTGCACCGACGCTGGGTTGCGAAGTCATGCCAGACATGCTGTCAATAGCAGTATCTACCGCATCGGCGCCAGCTTGAGCGCAAGCAATCATTGAGGCAACACCGGTACCAGCTGAATCATGGGTGTGGACGTGAATTGGGAGATCGGGATACTTCTCTCGGATCGCACCGATCAGCATGGTAGCTGCCCTGGGCTTTAGGACACCAGCCATATCCTTGATACCTAAGACATGGGCACCCATATGGACGATCTTGTCAACAACGTTCATATAGTACTCGAGGTTGTACTTCTTGTGGGGGTTCAACATATCACCGCTGTAGCATACGGTGCCTTCAGCGACACCACCAGCTTTGAGGACGGCCTTGATACCGACTTCTAACTGGTCGACATCGTTCAATGCATCAAAGACACGGAAGATATCGACGCCGTTCTTCTTTGCTTGCTCGCAGAAGTGGACTATAGTGTTGTCAGGGAGCCTACGTCCGTTAGCTTGCAATTCTAGTATTTTGGCATAAAATACTTACGATGAGTAGGCAACACCGTTGGCACCTCGGAGAAGCATCTGGAAGGGGATGTTTGGCACTAGCTTCCTCATCTTCCTCAACCGATCCCAAGGATCTTCGTAGAGGAAGCGCATGGCGACATCGAATGTAGCACCACCCCAACATTCGAGAGCCCATGCGTTAGCGTACGCATGACTGGTCTCCCTGGCGATGTTCAACATATCGACAGTTCTGACGCGAGTGGCGAGGAGAGACTGATGAGCATCACGCCACGTTGTGTCCATGAGGAGACAGCCTTTGTTAGCTCGAACGGCCTTGGCGAAGGCTGCCGGACCCTCCTTTTGAATAATGTTTCTCCATCCCTTCTGGCAAGGCTCTGTGCAATCGACCTTCTTGCCAGCCGAGGTATAGAGGACGGGCTTGATTATTTCACCCTTAAACTTAGGCTCGCCGATTTGGCCCTTGATCTGGCTGCCATTGACTGCAAGGTCACCTAAGTACGCGAGCAATTTCTGGGCACGGTTCTGACTGCTAATCAGAGCAAACAGTTCAGGACTAATGGGGATTAGCAGACGTTATTCAAAGGAACATGGCACTCTACGAACCTATCATCGATGAAGGTAGTCCAACAAGTTCCTTCGATGAAAGTGGGATGTGTGAGAAGCTTGATTAAGAATGGAATGTTGGTCTTGACACCACGAATACGGAACTCGACAAGGGCACGAAGCATCTTTCGTCGAACAATCTCGTAGGTAGAGCCGTGGCAAGTGCACTTAACCAACATAGAATCGTAATGTGGGGTGATGATAGCACCTGCGAAGCCGTTACCGCCATCAAGACGGACTCCATTTCCGCCTGCGGAACGGTATACTTCAATCTTGCCCGTGTCAGGAGAGAAACCCTGGGCTGGATCTTCGGTTGTGATACGGCATTGAATGGCAAAGCCCCGAGTAGAGATATGTTCTTGGGTCAGGCCAAGCTGTTCAAGTGAGGCGCCAGCAGCGATCTGAATTTGCGCAGCAACAATATCGATGCCAGTGATTTCCTCGGTGATGGTGTGTTCGACCTGGCTAAGGGAGAAGTTAGCAACAGTAGCTTAGTACTTAGGATTACGGGATCGGTATGGTTGCGGAGAGGCAGATGGCCGGTTGTTACATGGGCTTGACTAGCTCTAAAGCCAACTTACATTCTAGGGTTGATCTCAATGAAATAATATCTGTTCTTTTGATCGACCAAGAACTCGGCAGTGCCTGCATTGCGATAGTTGACCGACTTGGCAAGCTTGACGGCATCATTTAAGATAGCCTCACGCACATCCTGCGGCAGATCCTTAGCGGGAGCCAGCTCCACGACCTTTTGGTGACGACGCTGCACGCTGCAGTCTCGCTCGTACAGGTGGACGACATTGCCGAGGTTGTCGCCCAGCAGCTGTACCTCGATGTGCTTCGGCCTGTCAAGGAAGCGCTCGACGAAGACGGTGCCATTACCGAAGGCCGATTTAGCCTCTGATGTCGCCCGCTCGAAGGCGTCCTTGAGGCTGGCCTGCTCACGGACCACTCGCATGCCTCGACCACCACCGCCGAAGGCAGCTTTAATGATGATCGGGAATCCATATTGATCTGTGAATTCCTTGACCTCTTCATACCTCTCCACGGGGCCAGGGGTGCCGGGCACAACTGGAACTTCGCACTTGATTGCGAGCCTACGCGCAGACACCTTGTCGCCTAGGGCTTGAATAGTCTCTGGAGTAGGTCCTACAAACTATGTTTTGGTTAGCTTGGTAGTGCATCTGAGCGCTCTCATCAGTTGTTGAACCGATCGACAAAAGCAGTCAAGGGTGAGACGGAGCTGCGGTAAGCTTGCATATCCCGGCCCCGGACTTTATGTCGGGAAACTGGAACAGCGCCTCAACAAAATCAACAACAACGGAGTTGCGGGTAAAAAAGCATATATGGTTTTCGGTAATGGTGGATGACTTACAATGAGACCAGCTTTTTCAACGTTCTTTGCAAATTCAGCGTTCTCGGAGAGAAAGCCGTAGCCAGGGTGGATCATGTTAACTTGGTGCTGAAGTGCAATTTTGATGATTTCATCGCCGGCCAGGTATGCTCCGACGGGAGTGTACTGGCCTCGGTGTCCAATCTCGTAGGCCTCGTCGGCTTTTTGCCGGTGCATGCTGAGGCGGTCCTCATGGCTGTAGACAGCGACCGTGTGGAGGGACAGCTCATGAGCAGTACGGAAAATACGTATAGGAATTTCTCCACGATTGGCAACTGATTCAGTTAGCCAGGGAGCTTCATGGGGCTAATTAAAGCGTGTGCGCACCCAAAATTTTCTTCAATTGCATGATAGAGCTGCTTGCCCGCAGCCTGTGGTGGATCGAGTTTCGGTGGATATGGTGCTCATGGTGCTCATCATACTCATCTTCAATGACGGCCTGGGACTGACTGACAGATCTGTCAATGGCGAGATCCATGACGGGTAGCAAGCACTGAGCAGAGGAATTGATTGAGAGGGAGAGAAGGTGGGGAGAAGGAAGAGGAATTTATCGAAGATTTTATCGACTTCGGGCAGATGACGAGGAGGGTTTTCTCCCAAAGCAAAAGAAATAAGCTACAGTAAGAGCCACGGTAAGGCCAGAGCTTCCCTACCCCTCCAGAACGTGCGCCCTGTACCCTTGGTGCGTCGATTACAATCGATAAAGCTCTTTCCGGGACATCTTGCTCCACACAACCTGGCTGATGTCCGCCCGCCCGCATGTCATTTTTATTACACCACCTTGGCGCATCTGGTTGAAAGCGCGTGTTGATCTTGGCAATCAAACGGCAACAATTTTATACCTTTAAAGTAATAAGCACGACCATTTTGACGTGTTTTGGGTATAAATCCGATCGACACGCGCTTTCAACCGGATGCGCCAAGGTGGTGTACATCCCCCGTGCTGCTTGTTCTGGGCTGAATGACCACGCATCCAACCCCCGTATGTCCCCGTTCTATCCACGCTCTACGTACGGCAACAGTACTGGGAACCGTCTTCTACTAACCCTCCGGCCCTGTGCCCCTCCGTATCACGGGCACTGCTAAGTACCTATTTTCTGCGTGAATGTGAGATATCCCGATCATAAGCTAGGCATAACGATGGAACGGAATAGGCTGGGCGCGGTTTTCTTCGGTCTTGTCTGGGCACGACTACGTAGCCGGTGAACGGACCCTGCACGAGGCACACTCAACCACAAAGACATCATGCCCGAAGGAGGGCGTACAAGCCAACTGCGTGGGATTCCGTGTGCACCGCAATCTACACCATCTCGTCAATTCCGGTGGTTAGCGCAGCCACGTCTGCACGGCCTTTTTGTAGGGGAAGTTTTGGTATTTTTGCTGTTTAAGGGAAAGTAAGGCCGTGCGGACGTGGCTGCGCTAACCACCGGAATTGACGAGATGGTGTAGGTACGCCTGGTCGAATAAGCCGTGGGACCCCTGATCGCCCTGATCGCCCACTATTTCGCGTATTAGGATGTGTCTCACCACATGCTATTAAAATATTTCTTGGGTGTGGGGACAAGTGTTTCATGCATTCACCGCCATCGTCTCATTACTACCACATGAAGGAAGAAGCAATTAACATCACCAGATGAGGTAAACTAGAATACAAGGGGTGAAAACTAGTGCACAGATGAGCGCACATAACCCATCGTGAACGCTCATCAAAATACAGGAAGCCCTTCCCTCGCTCTCCACCCCCGCTCACCCGCCAAGCCCGCAAGATGGAAAGGTATGTGTGCAGTCTTAGCACCACCTCGCATGATTCAGACCAACATGACAAATGAACCTCGGGTCGGACTTGGCAAAATACGTTTCAGTTTATTGAACAAATTTAGGCTTAAAAGGCCCGGAAGCCGGTTGGCTGGGGAGCTATGCCATTAGGTTGTCCATAAGGACCTGGCGAAGGAGCCGACGCAATTGGGCCCTGGGTAAGCATCAGACGAGAGCCAAGGATGGGAGCGTTCTCTTCATCTTTCTGCTGAGTTTTTTCCTTGGCTTTCCGCTCTTCGTTATCCTTCTTAAGCATTTCGATCGTCGCAGCTTGTTGACTCAGGAAATTGATCATGTATGGCTAATAACAGTAAGTACTTAATTGATGAAAGATAACAATCTGTTGAAAGAGTTGAGTTCGTACCATAGTGAAGTCGGTCAGGCCGTTGCGCCATGACACTTCAAGAACAACATCGGGACGGATGAGGTCATAGCAAGCATAAAGCATACCAACGTAGCATTCTCGGCTGCCAATGTCGACAAACTAAAATACTGTTAGTCAAATTCTAAAGGAAATGAGCCACAGTCTTACGTAGCGTAGCAACTCTTCAACGACCTCCGACTTGCCAGACATCGCAGCAGTCTCGATAGCATCCTTGAAAAGCTTGTCTTGCTTGGACAGCGCAATCGATTTGTCCCATCTCTTATTCTTACGGTAGATGTTAGCGGCAATTTGGCGGAAGAAGACTAGATCGTGCTTCTCCAGACGCTGAGCGAGATCCACGGGATCGTAATTATCGTAGTTTTCGACTGAATCCCGCAGGGTCTTGTAGTCTTCCTCTTCTATTAGCAAATCGTTGATTGCGTTGTTCACTTCTCGCTTATTCTGTGGCTGGACGTTGAGTAGGAATGGTTTAATTAGCGGGATGTTGTCGGACTTCTGGAACATCCTCACCACGCGGTTGACGTCGATTCTAGGTGTCAGTGCCTGCAGAAGATCGGTCAACAGCGATGGTTGTTGTTCCAGATAGTGACTCAGTGCACGATAATAAATTTCCAAATTGGTAACCTTTACAATCGTGTCCTTGAACGAGTGATGCTCCCAGGCGTCAGCGGCGCGCTCCATCATAGCAAGTGCTGCATTATCCCACTCGTCGTAGTGAGCGTAGAGGAAGACTAATTCTGGCCAGAGGTGCGCTTCTTCGCAAGCACGGATCATCTTGGGAATGTTGATGCGAGACCAGAATAGCCGGAGGTGTTCCATCACACGATCCGGATGATACTTAGAAAGCGCAATACCGAGCTCTGTGAACATGCCCATGTGTGCCCGCTCAAGACCAAGACCAGCCTCAAGAAGACTGATGAGCTCGTCGAAGTAGCCATTGCGTTCATATTGTTTGACCAGATCTGAAAGTTCTTCAGCGTGGACGATCAGATTCAGGCCACAGATCTGAGCTAGACGGAACTCTTTCTTAGCTACACAAGCTCCGTTAACCTGCTTCCACACCTTGGTGCTGTTTGCTTTTCGGGCGCACTCTACCGCAGCCTGGTAGTCTTCAAGATGAACAAGGGTAGTCGCAAGTTTAGCCCAGTTTGAGATGCTGGTGAAGAAAATCTTGGCGGCCTCGTGATAGCCCTCTTCGTATGCCTTGTCTCCTGAAGCCTCAACGTCCGCAACATTAGTCGCTCTTAAGAAGTCTTCGAGCTCAGGAAGTTGATTTGTTCGAGCGAAGCAGAAAGCTAGAGCCGTATCGATAGGAACTTCGCGCTGAGTTTTCCTTGCCATTCTGAGGAATTTGATCAAGTCTTCATCCTTGCCCGCATGAGTGGCAATTTCGATTACCTCGAGAAAGTTTGAGGGATCTTGAGCACGGATATAAGATTCAATGGAATCACTAACGCGTAAGCCGTCAAGCTGTGCTTTAGCGACCTTGCTCCAAACCTCAGGAAGATCCACGCGATCAGCATATTCTTGAGCCCTGTCGATACTAACGATATGGTCGATGAGAACACTTGATGCTTGAACGTGATTGTTGTCCTTCTTGTAAATCTCGAACGCTTCCTCATACATGCCAAGCTCGATACACTGCAAGGCAATGTCCTCAGGAGTGTAGTTTGTTAGATTATGGATGTAGCCCATCATACGGCCTCGATCGGATTTTGCAGCGGTAAGCATCAACAAATTCTGGAGAGTGGCATTATCGCTGAAGCTTGAAGGCTCTAAAATAATCTTCTCAAGAAGTTCAATAAGCTCAGACGGCATATCGCTGCCAATGAAAGCCTTGACAGCTACAGAGACTTTGTCTGGATCTTGTGACTCAGGAACGGCAGTTGAGATGACTTGGTCTACCAGAGATCTCCGATGCATATTATTGGAACTTAGCACATACTCCCAAATCTCCAAGTCGGACCGCTCCAAAAGGTACCGGGCCTGGGCTTTGAACATGGCATTTTCGTTGGTAATGTTGATCAACTCTAGATCATTTTGTCCTTTCCTGTAAGCAATGTACGCAAGATTCGGGTCGCGTTTCTCGCAGTATTTGCCAACAACCAATGAATCGTATTGATCATTCTCTTTGAGGAACTTCTCCGGGTTGTTATTGCTGTCAATGTAGATCTTGGCAAGAGCATTGTAGACAGCTTGCTGTTGGTTGCCACTTGCTAGAGTAGCCTCAAGAAAGGGTAGAAGAAGCTTTAGACGGTTACGCGATTCGACCTCGGCAACAAGCTCATCAATAGGTATGGAAGCAGGATTAACGGATTGAAGGAGACCCTTGATAATGCTCTCCTCACAATCCACATCCAACAGTCCACCAATAACGGCTGGGGTCCTGGATGGGTTTACTCTCTGAACGTAGACTTCAATCGACTTAAATTGCTGATTCTTATAGAGGTAAAGAACCAAGTCGTGGATGAAGTTGAATCGGTCGCAAACGATAATCAAAGGAAGTTGTTCAGTGAGTTGCGATTCCTTCAGGAAGTTCTTTACCTTTTCCGGATCGTAAAAGTTGCTCTCTCGGCAGATGCGTTCAACTTCGTTGAGCTGACCGACTTTGGTCGCAGCTTCGATATACTTGAAATGCACGTCCTTATCCTCACTAAGATTGACAATTGCACCCAAATAGAAATAAAGACCTTCAGCAGTCCGGTACTTTTCTAATAGATCGATGATGTTCGTAGGCCCGAGAAGATCCGAATACTTCTGAGTGATGCGAACGACAGATTGAAGGTTCTGGCGAATGTTTACCCGCAGCATCTCATTCAGGCATTCAAGAGAGAGTTCGACCGTGAGCTGACCAAAATAGTTGATCAACCATTCCTCAGGCAACCTGTCGGTTTGGACAATTATGCGCTTAATAGCGGCGGTGTCATCATTATGCTCGAGTGCCTGATGAACTGTTAGATCATGCTTCTTTTGTATTGATAAAATGCGCATACCCTAGTCAGAAGACCTGCATTCTCGCAAAGTTGCGCAATGCGTGGCTTGTCATAGTATGAGAACATCTCATTTCCGAGAATGGCGTCTGCAACTTGTGGTGCATTCAACAAATTCATCTCGAGGAGCTTGGTTTGCAAATGGCCTTGCTCGGGCTTGTTACCTGAGAGTACGTCTAACAAGAAAGCGGTAGCTTGTTGAATCATGCCTTGAGATTGGAAAATGTCTACAACCCGATCGATATCCACTTGGGGTCCGGCTTCGTGCTTTGCGAGGCTGGTAGCAAACTCTGCGCCTTTCTCGGGATTGACACGGACGATGTGTTGAAGTAAGACGTTGAAATCTGGTCGGTATCCAGTCTGATCACTGTACGGCAAGATCTTATCAAAATGGCCGAGTTCTGCAAGAGACGCGACTACTTTCTGATGTACGTTAGCCCGTCGATAGATATTAAGTGCCAAGTTCAAATCGTGTGGCCGAACAATATCTCCCAACTCTTCCGAACAGTCAAGTTTGTCCTCTTTGAACCATTTCTCGAGCAGGTGCTTGCGATTCTGTGCCAGCACAGGTCGGACAAGCTCCAACGTTTCGTATTTGTTTAATGAACCCTTGTCCAAGAGCATGCCGAAGTATTGCAAAATGACTGATAGTTGGTTCGCTTGCGGTGGTGCCGCTTTGAATCTCTCAATAGTCTGAGGTGTCCGTAGGAAGCCCCGTGGGGAGTTTGCGGCAATCTGTGCAGCTTGGATATACTGACCAGAAGCGAGCATACCCTCGAAGCGTTGCTGATATAAATTATCGGCTCCAGGAAGGCCGCCTCGTGATGCCAGCTTGTAAGCAAGCTCTGCGTTGGCGGGATTCTGCAGGAGATATGGAATGATGGTGTTCTCATCTACGCTAACAGCTAAAACTTGACCTTTCCTGTTCACTCCAATAATACCAGAGGATTCTGAGTCTGGGGCAGTGACGAAGATAGTTTCGCTTGATATTCTGTTCATGAAAATGCAAGCGCCTGTTTCGAGATCGTAGAGGTGGATAAAGCCGTACTTGGTGACAAGATAGATCACGTTGTACTTCTGGGATACTTGCATTGCGACAGGGAAATCATTCGTGGCTTCACTTGGGAAGTAGACGTCGACAGCTCTTTTCGGGAACGGAGGGTTTGCCGCGTTATGGTCTACTTCGACGACATGAAGCTTTGCACCAGTTGCTGTGCGGACAGCAAACGTGAACAGTTTTGTATCTGCAGGAGCACCTTCCAGGCGGACGGTACCAAACGCAGCCGCATGTCCTTCGATAGATTGGCTGATACCTCTCGCCTTAGAATAAAGCTGCATGTTTCCAACAACGCGACCTTGTTGCTGCGTAATTCCAACTACCACCGACCATTGCTCGTCCGCGCTAACTCTGTAGTTGATGATTTGGTTACCCTACGGGTTTGTATGTCAGTACAAGATTGACGAAGATACTGGCTAGCTTTGATCATACCGAAAGATTGGGATTCCGGTCAAACAGCTTTTGCGGCGCAGCTTGGCTTGGGTCAAAAATATCCCAGTGATAAACAGAGTTATCCGTGACCAAGCCAAGGCTCGTCTCACTAAACCATTTCCAGAACACCACGTCCTCGTTCATTGTGGTGGATTTCAATTTAGCCTTTTGCGCCAAGTCGAAGATCTGAAGTGTTCGCGACTGTGCCTTCAAGGCGATGATCTGTTTGGTCCAGTGCATGATCGCACTATCGGCCTTGATAGGCCTCCGAATAATATTATTGCCATTCTTGAGATCAATGATGATGACTTCTGGTGATGCGGTCTCATCGACCTTCTGTCGCACACAGATGTAGTGATCGGATTCTAGTGTCTGAAACAACGTCAGCGCCGAATCTTGTGACAGGAGCGTGAGATGGATTGTCACTTACACATGAGTTGAATCCTATCGACGCTGGCTGTTTGTTGGGTTAGTGAGAGTCTTAGGCTGCAGGTCGCACTTGGAGCTCAACGGAATGGGAGATAACGTACGAGGATGTCGACTTGCGTTAACTATTGAAAAGGTGGCGTTAGTACTGCTCTAGGCTGCCTAATGGAATGATGAAAATACCTGGAGAAGCTCAGTGAACTTTATGGGTAGAGGAGCCATGTTTGCGAACGGCCAAGTCCGACCTCATCAATCTGCACTCAGCCCCCGAGAATTAGGTAGACAGAAAAGAGCAGAAGAAGAATTAGACCTGAGAGAATTTAAACGCCGGAAGCGCAGCAGAGAAGATGGAGGGAAATGAGGTTGTGTGTGGTGATGTTTTCAGGAGAATTGGCTTCCAACAAAACGTGGAGGAAGCTCAAAGCCAAGACTCAGCTCTGTCACGTGGAGCCAGGGTACGTCAGCTATTTCCTCTAGGCTTACCCGTCTCATTAATTGGTTTCCTCAATTACTAAAATGGACCTGAGTTGAGATCTGATAGGTGGAGTATGTGCATACGGCTGTCGACAGAAGCTTAGGAGCTAATGCACTGTGGAAGTCATTTGCCATGTCTCCTTTTATGATCTAAACGGGAAAGGGAAGGGATCTCGAAGCATCTCACGAAGCTGGCAGGTTTAAGCGCACACGTTCAAGACCACAGGCAATACGGTGACTGAAACTTTTTTTCTGAAGTCTTTTTTCAAATAAAGTGCGTGGAGACTATTAAATACAATGCAGTGACATCAATCGCATATCTCCATTTTTTTCATATCATATCTGCCCCCATCTTTTCCTATAGGTGTATAACCCCTTGGAGCTTGAGTTGTCTTCTCAAAGCTGCTCTCGATTGTTTCGTTGAGTTGTAGCATTTATCGAAAGCATGTATTACCTCTAGCGACGCCTTAAACAAGTTCACACTAACCGATCCTGGGCTTCCCGGGTCTGTCGGTGATTGATGGGGCTTTGGGACTTTTAGTTTTTGGAGCAGTTTTCAGTGAGATGGTTTTCACGACACTAGCCATTGTCGGACGCCTGATAATGTACACTTATGGCTCTGGATATCTTAGTTGGTATGGAGAAGAAGGCAACCAATGAAACTTGTATCACAGGCAGAAGCCTCTGACGCATTCCTGCACCTATTAGGAGGATATTGCAGTTGGCCGTCTCGGAGGATTGTGCTCAATGGAAATTTTTGAAAAAAAAGCAATTTATGTGAAATCTGCCTTATGAGATCGGTCCACGGTAGTGCACTTTTTAAAACGGCTCGCGCTGCCAATGAGATTGGGCATCACTTATGAGGCTAAGCGAAGTCACACTGGGCGAGCCCAAAGTTATTGTTCTGCAGCGTGATTCCTCTGGATTCCCTAACATTTAACATTCAACCCTCGACCCACTTCAAAAGAGTGTTAGAATTTCACTCTGAAGACTTTTCCGCGACCGAATACATACTCAACACTTTGACTTCTCAACTTGAGAAACGAACAATACCTGCAGCTTACCTCCCCTCAGTCTGACTACTATGGCGCCGTCTAAATGGGGTACGTCATTCCTCGAAATAAATTTGTGCACACTTGGCACAAGCCCTCAACGGATTTTTGGTAAACTACAGCTAACACTTCTCTTGCTATAGACGATGACGAAGAGGAGAGCACTCCTCCATCCTCCCCGCCTGCACCCATTGCACGCCGCAAATTTGACGATGAAGAAGAAGAAGAGAGCGATGTACGTCCAGACATCTTTCTGCGATGCGGTCGCATGCCCCCCGCTAATACCCTTCCCAGGTTTTGGATTCGTGGGATGCTGCAGAGGACTCTGAGGTAGAGCGGGAAAAGGCCAAGAAAGCAGCTGAGGCAAAAGCAAAGGCAGAGGCCGAGGCAAAAGCAAATCACAAGTCTCGGTCAGAGCGAATCGAAGAAAAACGCATGGAGGCCATGAGAAGGAGACAGCAGGAGGAAGAGGATGAGAGCAGTGATGAGGAAGAAGATGAAGCAGAGAAGCGGGCACGACTCCGTAAGACGGAGCAGGATGCCGATCTCAAGCACGCCGAAGATCTATTCGGCGACATTGGAGTTTCCAAGAATCGATCCGCACCGAAGCCTGTGACTTTGCAAGACTCGAGCGATCCCACCAAATCCATCGAACTCTCCTCCCTCAGCATCTTCAACCCTCAAACCAAGGATCAGTTCCTCAAACTCCGAGAGTCCCTCGTCCCCTTGATCTCGTCAAATTCGAAGAAAGCCCAGTATGTGCTCTTTTTGCAGGAGTTCACGAAGCAAATTTCAAAGGACCTTCCAAGTGATCAGATCAAGAAGATTGCAAGCGGCTTGACTACGCTATCAAACGAGAAGATGAAGGAGGAAAAGGCTGCAGAGAAGGGCGGAAAGAAAACAAAGGCCGCAAAGACCAAGGTGGCTCTTGTCGCAGCCCGAGATACATCTTATAAGGCAGACACGACAGCATATGATGACCTTGGAGAGTGAGTATATGTCAACTTTTAATGTGCATAGGGCTCTTTTCTGACTCTTTAGTGATGATTTTATGTGAAATTGAACGACGGTCCAAAACACCCCCTTATGCAGTAACGCATCCTCTCTACATGGATTCTCCACCTCGGGCGAGCCACCGAATCTGGCAACTGTGGCGTCAAGAACGGAGCAGCCCCATCTAGGCGATGACGAGGCAGCGCCACCGTCACACGGGCAACTTAGGATCCTGTAGATCTCCATCCACCCACCTTATTACTCCTCTTTAACGGCTTTAAATTTGTTTTGTGGAAATTGGCGCCAGGGACTACGGTTAAGCATATGTATTACTCTTGGTTTTAGTTTGGTCTCCCAGAACTTAGCAGAATTCATTTGTGCAAACATAGATAGTCTATTAATTGGAATGCAAAAGGGTTTCATCCAGTAGTCATTACCAATTTATTGCGTCTGCATGACAAATTACTGATCAACTACCGAGAAGCTACCGTAATGCACTACGACTAGTATGTGTCTAGTTGTTATCTTCTTACTCCCTCACGAGGCTAGTGTTAAGCAAGCGTTTTTAAACTTTTGGTTGCTAAATGTGCTCTTCTTGCTGACCATTCCTTATTTTTCTAGGTTTCTTTGGGCTTAGAAAATTAGTCTAGACCACCTAAGAGGTTTCATGAGGAATGTTGTTCGGTCATGATTGTTCCAAGTTTATGTGAGGTTTTGGTTTGTGAGATGAGATATTACGACGGCAGAAGTGGCTGAAGCCACACCAGGGACGTTCAATGATGCACCAAGGAACTGACCGTCTTCGGCCTAGTTATGCTATAGCCCTGCAGCTTTTATGTTCGATATAGATGGCCTGGTGGTCCACGGTTTGCGGGGATGAAGTCCGTGTCAAGAAGCGAAAGCACACCGCGAGACGGTCCCTGCATATCAAGCCGAAAAACATCTAATAATAGCATTCGTTTGGCTGCTTCTGGGAAATGTTTTTGGGAGGGGAACTGCTCGATTGCATGTCTGCCATTTTTGCATGAGGCGAAGGTTGATGGAAGAGGGAGGGCAGAAATAAGTGCTGGACATCCGCGCGATAAAAGCAGAGCAAAAAACATGGAGACAGGGAACGTGCCTGACGATCGCGATGGAGATGACGAGCGCGACCAAGACGTGGCGGGCCACTTTGGCTAGGAAAGTCTTACCCTGGTGGCTGAGGGCTTGTCTTACTCAACCGAGGTAAATAAAGGAATACGGCGCTCCGTCAGGGCTTTGTAGGTTGGCAGACATAGCAGTACGTAGCCATGGCTGGGCCGCAATGCCCGCTTTCGCGCTCATCCACTCTCCCATCCTCCCATCATTGCCTCAATAAGACGGCAGCTGGTGCAACCGAGAGGATGGGCTGGCGGAATCGGCGATCCTCGTCTCCTGCCAACCTCTAGGAATATGTCGTTAACGCCACGACTGGCTGCGAGGCTTTCTTGCTCGCTCGCAAGAAGGCTGAATGTGCTGCCGTGGGTATCGAAAGGGTATTGGAGGGCATGGGAGCAACGGCGGGATTGGAGGGATTGAAGGGATGGAGGGAATAAATGTGGCGAGGGTGTGCCGCGATATTTGGTTAGCCACAGATTGGACGGGCTAGTGGCATCGCGGGCCCGGTGCCATTGGCTAGCGGTGGTCGGCGCCTCAAGATCAGCCTGTATTTGCGGTGACGGGCTGCGATGGGCCTGTAGTGGGCCTTATGTCAACGGGAGCGACGTCAAGAGGCAGGTTGAGGCTGGGGGTCCCATGAGTGGACTTCGAATCCCTTTGGGGCGCTCGGATGCTGCTCCATTCTGACAGGAGCTCCGCCACCACCACCATGCCCCATTGTCATCGTACGAGTGCCGCACTGTCCAACCGGGCTTTCGAAGCTCTTCACCACAGGCGCATGAAGCCTGCACTCCACTCGCACCAGCGGCTTACTCCTCACACGCCGTGCTGACCCCCACCGGCCACGGCGGCAGGGCGACCAGGGCGGCGGTAGCACCTTCTGCGTTTCTCTGGTCTCCGGGACAGTCCCCCCAGAAGCACAGGAACAACGGTGGGGAGTCGGGCGTGAGCTGTGGCGTTCGTATTGTCTCGTGCGACTCGACCACCCCCAGGAAGGCCAGTCCAAGGCCAGTGCAAGGTAGCTGCCGTCTCCCGGCCCTGCACCCCTCGCCCTCCAGGTAAGCTCCTGCACAGCCTGCTTGCTCCTCAGCCCGTCGACGACGAACCATCGCACGCCGCGTGAGGCTTCGGGCGGAAAAATTCAAATCAGCCACGCCCTGCTTCAGCGCTGGGCGAAGGCCAATCTGCCCAAGAGCGGAGCCCTCCTAGCCCTCCTCCCCATCTCTAAGATCCTCTCCTCTCCCAGCTAGCGCATGGTTGTTAGCGAAAGAGGGTGTCGCCCAGCACAAAACTTCCCTAGTCTGGCCAGCCACAGCTTTCCAGCCGACCTCGTCATCGGCAACAGAGCCCTTCGAGCACCACCACAACTCCACCCGGGCACTCTCAACTCCAACCACGCCGCAAACCTTCTAGCTGCGCGAAGGCACCCAAGCACCGGCGTGTCCGCCCTGCTCAGCTCCCAGCCTCCCCGAGGCACCCAGCAGCCTTCTCCGCTGGTCAGCGCCGAGTTCCACGCTCTGCCGCATCCCGTCGCATCGAGGCTCCAGCGGCCCACGCCCGCTCGAACCCTTTCGTGGAGCAAATCCTCACGCGAACGCTCCTGCGCCGCGCAATTATTCCTCCCTGCTCTCTCCTGGTGACCCATAACGATTGACCCGGTCCAGCAGCATCTGCAACCGCTGCTTTCCAGGCAATTCATACCAAAGCCCGCCAGCATCTCACGACCACGCCTAACACCCCCCCCCGAAACCTCTTTCCCTTGACACTTAGTCTATCGTAACTTCTATGGTCGCGATCGCTGTCATGTGTATTATCTGAGGTAAATAAAAAAATTTGGAGGGGTTTTGTCACCGCTTGCGTTGTGCATATCTGCTATCTCGGCAGGTGTGCATCCTCGAACGAAGGTGCGTAAGTGTGATGCGCTCAGGTCTCGCAATGGTCAATGACGTGAGGATAAGACTTAGATATTTGCGTGAATTGCGATTTTGTTGTACTGAATATTCTTGCGACATGTTAACTGACTTGAACTCTAGATCATCACTTGATCACATTCCATTTTAGAAACTAAAACCTCTCAACAATCTGCTCATGGCCGCTTCAACTCGAGCTATAACCCCAACACATTCAGGTCCGTTCTCTGCGGCGAATGCGCCGAACACACCCACATCGATATCCTCAGTAGCGCAGCCAATTGGCGCGAAGGATCCTAATCCAAACATATCTCTAAATCCTGGCTCAGCCTCAACCACGAAACACGGCTTAGGCGTGCACCTCTCATCCAGATCTCCCAGGCCAGGGCTATCGCCGAGACCTTCTCCCCAGCCTCTTACCGGGGCAGCTGCTATGGCAGACGAGCGTCGTCTGCGAGAACAGCAAGCAAAAGAACAACCCAGAGGGACAAGCCCAAATCTAGCGGCGAACGTCCTTCATAACCTTCTTGGGACTGACAAGACAGCCATGAGTCGACCAAAGGACGCTCCCCCTGCGCCAAATCAGATGAGTGAACCTCTGCAAAAAGTGGCTAAGAGCATCGTCATTCCAGAGCAAGTCACCGTTGATAACATGCAAACAAGCCCCGTCAGCTTGTCAAGTTTTGGGTCTGCGGATAGCACAACAGCACCGACTGCGACTGCTACCGAAGCAACTTCTGGCCCCCTCGCGCTAGGTAGTATACCAGTGCAGGAGGCTTCCAATTCGCAGAATACGGCGAACGCGTCTTTTGCTGGGCCAGGTGATACCCCTACCAGCAGAGCATTTACCTTTCCAGGCCCCGCACCGCCAGAGCAAGATCCTCGCGCACCATCGCGAGGTATGAGCCTTCCGGGCTATCCTCAAAACAGTCCAAAATCACCGTCTGCCAAGCGACATAAATGTCCATATTGCTCAACTGACTTTACAAGGCATCATAATCTCAAAAGTCATCTCCTTACACATAGCCAAGAAAAGCCGTATGAATGTCCTACGTGCCAAGCTAGGTTTCGGCGGTTACACGACCTGAAACGCCATACAAAACTCCACACAGGCGAGCGGCCACATACCTGCCCTAAATGTGGTCGCAGGTTTGCTCGCGGAGATGCATTAGCAAGACATAACAAAGGTCAAGGCGGATGCGCCGGGCGAAGATCCAGCTTTGGCATTGACGAAGACATGGGCGACGGTAAAGGTGATGAGAGCATGGATGGCGTACTCTACCATGGAGATCAAGGGGATGATGACAAGATGGATGAAGATGAGCCAGATGCAGAGAGTCGACGTAGAGTGAGTGAGCCTGCACGTAAAAGACAGAACACCCAAGGCTCAACACAGGGATCTTATCACCAGCACTCGAGTACCTACCCTCCCGTCGCAAGTCGGCTTCAAATGGGGAATAACGTCAGAGCACTGTACCCACCCAGTTCAAGCGGTACGACGGCCTCACGCGACCAGCCAACCAACATCAGCCCGAAAGGAGCACCGTCAAGTCTCTCGTCATTACACTTCAATGCCAACCAATCTGGGGTGTTTGCGCAAGGCGGAATGACTGAAAGCCCCAAACCAATCTCACCGGGCCAAACGGATTCGCAGCACAGGCTGGGGATTTCAGAGGGTGGAAGTCTACCTGGCGGACGTTCTCCCAGCATGTCTCAACAAATACACCAGCAGCAATTCGCACGCGGAGTCGGTAGGGGGTCCTCTCCTATGGGTCTAGCTCCACCCGCAAACTCGAATGTGCCTCAACTGCCTTCTTTGCCTGGATTGGGTCCGCCAGATATGAGAATGCCCATATCAAAACAAGGCCCACAGCAAGGTGGGAAGGGCAATGGTCCTACTCACGGTGCTGGGCCTAGTATGCTTCAGCACCAACCAGTTCCAGCTCCCGGTACTGCGTCTAATCAAGGCAGCATGTCAAGTCACGGCACCAACAGTGCCGGGAGCATGCGCGACGTTCTCGGCGGCCGAGACATCGACATCTGGCAGTACATGCGGGATATGGAGAACAGACTTGCGCGAATGACGGAAGAACATCAAGCACAGATGGCGCGGTTGCAAGACGAGGTGAGCTCATTACGAGGGCAACTCGCGCAAACGCAGCCGCAGCAGCAGCAGCAGCAACAACAACAACAACAGCCGAGTCACTAGCAACGGACACGGCAATAGCAAAGCAACAGATGCCATTGAGGCTGTCATGTCCCTTTACGAAAGTTCCCTCTCAAATCTGTATTATCATGTGGCACCAAACCGGGAGGGCCGGGTTCGGCGGGGGNGGGGGGGAGTCTTGCATCCTCAAGCGTTACGCGTAACGGGATCCAGATCAGGCTTTTTTGCACAAGGCGTCATATAAGAGCAGCTGTCTGAAAAAAGAAGTCCAGTACACGATAGTGACTTAAAAAATAATGGAAATGGGAAATTTACCACGGCGAAGGGGCCCCGGAGGGAGGCGTCGGACGGGGTTTTCACAAATGAGTTGTTATTTACTCTGGAGTAAGCCCCGGGGGTTTTTTGGGCCTGGCTGGCCGGAACTCGTGACGGAAGGGCAAATGGGCATTTGTTTTGCGCTGGGCGTGACAAGGATATGGGCGTTGTTTTCTATTCTCTGTAACTCTTCCCCGATTTCCCCAGATTTTGTTTCCTCCTTTACTTTCTACTTGACTTTGATGGTAGGTTTGGGCTATGGAATCGTATGGGGTTTGGAGCAAAACGAGGTGTTTACCAGTTCTGCTTGCTTCTCTTCTACCGAAGGCTTCTCTATAAATTCCGCTGTCCTAAACATTCGAGTTTTTCTATCCATTTCTTCCCCTTCGTCGTTTTTCTCTTTCAGACCGCGTACTGTTCCCCTCCTGATTCACACGGCCGGGGAAAGTAAGATACGACTCTGTTTTTTCCCTCAAACCCCTCCCCTACCCCTTACCCTGATTTTTATCTCTATCATTATTCTCGCGGCGTGTCTTCCTTAACCCCCTTGTATACTACTCTCTTCGTACCGTTTTTGTCTGTTCCTCTAAGCGTGCGTGCATACAGGCGGGATGCTCGTACCTTGTTTACGTTTCGCTGGCGCTGGAATGCGGGGGACTCCTGATGCTTGGATTTTTTTTCTTTTTGGCGCGTGTCTGGTTGTGCAGTGTATAGCTGATCAGGCCGTATGCAGAATCCCTTTCTAAATATGTCGTGTGGACTAGTGAATTTTGCTTCCTTTATGTGTGCTCCGGATGTGCGGTTAAGTGGTTGGGAGGAACGTTCATGCACCTGGGTGACTTCGTGAAGGTGGTGTGGATATTGCATGTATCAGGACATCAATCCGATCCGCTGCCGAGCGTGCTGGGCCCTTCGAGGCTTCTGTATAGAATGCGCTTAGAGTCAGCTCTGGTGAGGTTATCCAGAGGGATGCTGGAGGAGCCGGACACGATTTCCGGGCGCATTTGAATAATAAGCAGAGCTTCTTAGAGCTGATCTGAGCGCTGTACTAGAACGTAGGCTGAGTTTTCTCTAGGTTTTTATCCTACAACATACGAATCCCCTGACCTCATGGGCTTCGCTATCACGGTGACGGATCGCCAAGATGGCAGCGTTAGGATATCAGCTACATCATCCATCAGAAAACGGGAGAAGCAACTACTTCTTCATCCCGCCGCGGCTTAACTCTCCGCCTCACCTACTCACTAGCCCCTATATACACAGCAACAACACACGACAGTCACACACCAACCACGGACAACACCATCTCACAAGAATCAGATCCAGTCTTCGGGGGAGGGGCGCTACACGGCATCTATCCATCCCAATTCCGGGGCCCAGAACAAAGGAGAAAAAAGGGGTACCGCAGCAACCAGCCACTTGCCTGCCTGCGCTCAACACACACATACATGGATGTCAATGCTCTAACCCAAAAAAACAAAAAAACAAAAAAACAGAGAAAACGGTGGTATCACAAACCCCGCCGCGACACACGCACTCAAGACAGTTAGCCAGACAGTTAGTCAGACAGTCAGCCAGAGAGAAGGACATAAAACCTTCCACCACTCATATCAGCAACAAAGCCAAGAGCCATCCTCGCCATCCCCACCCAACCCCTCTACTCATCCTCCGCCTCAACCCTAACAAGCACCTCCTCCAGAAACCCCTCGAGAAACCCAACAACCTCACCCCCCATCCCAACCGGCGCCTCCTCATCCCACATGTCGATCTCGCGAAACAGCCGCGCAGCCTTCTGCACCAGCCGCTTGACGTTCTCGTGCGCGACTCCACGCCGCCGCGCCTCCGCCTCCGCCGCCTCCGCCACCTCCGCTCCCTCCCGATCCCCAGCCTCCCCCGCCGCCGCCGCCGCCGCCGCCGCAGCCGCAGCCGCCGCTTTCTGCGCCAAGTTGAAGTTGTAGCTGCGTCGGTGCAGCGCGGACTCGAGCGCGGGGAGCACGACGCCGCCGAGGGCCGTGATGTCGCCGCTGCCCGCGCCAGCGCCGGGGGATGCCGGTTTGGGCATCCCCGCGCCTGCGCCTGTGCCGCCGGCGCCTGAGGAGGCCGTGGCCAGGCCCGGGGAGCGCGGGGCGGGTTTGAGGCGGTTGGAGCCGGCGGACAGGCGGGTCGGCAGGCCGCTGCCGGAGAGGCGGGCGCGCAGGGGGAGGTCGGGATGGGGGAGGAGGTCGTGCTGGGGTGGCGGGGGAGCGACGGTGGTGGGGGTGGGGGCGTGGGGAGGGGGTGCGGGGGCAGGCGGGGAGAAGGTTGGGAGGGGCTGTTGCGAGATGGGTGGGAGGGATTTCTCGGTTGTCTGCTGCCGCTGATGCTGCTGCTGCTGTTGTTGCTGATGCTGTTGTGAATGTTGTGAGTGCTGTGGCTGTGTTGGTGGCGGCGGGGTGCGCTCGTGGCGCTGCGATTTGCTGTGGCCCTTGAAAGGGGGGATGGCTTGCAAGCTTAGCGGGGAGGTGAGGAGGGAAGGCGCGGGTTTGGGCGGCGAGGCGGCGCGCTGGTGCTGTGGGCTGGGGTTTAGGAAGGCCATGTCGGCCGCGATGGATTGCTGGATGAAGTCGTCGAAGTCGTGAGAGAGGGATTTGCTGGTTTGGGGCATGGGGAGCGGTTTTTGTGGCGTCTGTGGTGGTTCTCGTACGGGCGACTGCTGCGAGGGATTGCAGGACTTCACTGGGGATGGTGGTAGTGGGACTTTTGCAGCGGCGGATGGTGATGAAGCTGCTGCGGGTTGTCTATTTGGCCGTTTTGTCGGCGATGGTGGGAGTTGAACAGGCGGACTGGACGCTCGTATTGTTCCGGTAGATTTGAATCCAGAATTTTCCGAACCGCTTCGTGATGGGACAGGTTTTCGTGGGGAACAGGGCTGGATGGTCGACTCTTGTCCTCTTCGTGCGTTTGCGGCTGCATCGTTCATAGCCTTGAGGCCCTGGCTCCTCCCATTCACAGGACGGATCGTGCCAAAGTCCCACAAATCTTCATTCACGGGTTCCTTCTTTTGTGGTGTCTCTTGAGAGCTATCCTCATCGTCTTCTGAATCTTTATTTCCATGCCGTGCCTGCCACCGTTCGTTTCGTTCAATCAGCTCTGTTAGATACGTAGTCTTCTTTGCCTTCCGAATGAAAGGGTGTCTTAGAAGCTCCTTGGCTGAAGGCCGCTCCCTGGGCTCCTTTTTCAGACACGCCTCGACAAAATCCTTAAACGGTCTACTGAAGTTTCCTTCCAGCGTCGGCGGCGGATTCTTGGGAATTAAGAAGAGGACCTTCATGGGGTGTATATCCGAATAAGGAGGTTCGCCAAGCGCCAGTTCCAAAGCCGTGATTCCGAGGGACCAGATATCTGCTTTATGATCGTAACCAGACTGCTTGATGACTTCGGGTGCCATCCAAAAAGGGGTGCCTACGAAAGTATTCTTCTTCGTCATCGTGGCGGAGAGTTGTCCAGAGACGCCGAAATCCGCGAGTTTGACCTGTCCATTTGATCCCAGGAGAACATTCGCAGCTAGAGCCCAATCAGTATTTCAATAGACTCCGGCGTGTAATTTTTCCTTTGACACACCCTTAATATCCCTGTGAAGTTTGTTGTCCGCGTGGAGATACTCCAACCCCATCAACAGTTCCCTAAGTATGATTGTGATATACTCCTCAGGTATCAGTCCTGGTTTCATAAGGTCGCCGCAGCTTCCGCCCGAGCAGAACTCCATTATAATCCACAGATCTGACCCCTTCAGGAATGACCCGTAATATTTGGTGACATAGGGTGAATTAAGCTCCGACAGGATAGCAATCTCTTGTATAATATCTTCCACCTCGTCTTCTGCATTTTCGACGTCGATTACTTTGATGGCTACAGACTGGCCGGTCCGTTTGTGAACGCTAGAGGCCGTTAATATATATCTTTTGTGGTTCGGTTGTCAAACAATACCCTTTGTACACTTTACCAAAGCTCCCACCACCTGGCCATGGTTAGTCGTTTACCAATACGTAGCCTTGACCTCTTACCAATGCAAGCTTGCTTTGTATACAATGTCTCTGGGTCGACAGCCCCGCTCATTACTACTCCAGCCATACTAGATGCTCCGGCTTGCGGCCAAGCTCCCAGAACAATTTGTTGCGGTGAGAAAGGGGAGGTTTGGCGGGATAAACACGTGCGAGAGATGGAGGAGGCTCTGGAGAGGTCTCCAATAATCGGCGAGGCCCGTGAATGGTAGAGGGAAGCTTCACAGTCGCAAATGCCTTAGCGGGGGGACCGAATGGGTCTTCCTGGAGGCGCTCTATTAGCTGACATTGATGCTATGGATGTCTTCAGAGCACAAAATGTATATGCACAGGGAACACGGCCCAATGAGGGCGCAGAGGCTGGCAGAATGTTCCGGAGGGCAAGCAAATACAAGGCCAGACGGTCGCGGGGCGTCTTACAGAAAGTTGCTGGGGTGTTTGTAAAAGTAAACAAGTGCGGCGTGTACGGGTGCAGTCGCGGAGCACGGGCAGCTAGCAATTGCAGCTTCTTTCAGCGGCGGAGGGTAATATGATAGCACGAGTGTAAGCAGCAGCGGGCGTGGGAAAGTAATAGGGGTCATTCGCACGGCCTGTTTACTTCACGCTGTCATGGATGGGCTGGCATGCGGCATGGAGGAGTCCTGGGGTTGAATGGTAGCATCGTTGCGGGAGCCTCCTTTTCCTGCACCCTCACCAAAAGGCGCAAGCAATCTAAGCAGTGCCAAAACAATTGCACCGTGGGCCTCTTTGAATGAGTAACAATTGCATGAGCTCTCGATTGGTATCATGTTGGCGTGGTTGGGGCGATTGGGATTTGCTACGTGTTCACCGCGGTGCTGCTGCCAATGCCAGTGCCGCCATCACCAGTCAAAGTCGTTGAAGGGGAACTTTTTGTTTCATCTTCCCAAAACAAGAAGGATGTGATTCGTTGCACAAGTCCACCACAAACTCTCTCACACTCGTGCTGCCTAATCATAACCCAGTAATAGAATTACATATACATGCTACTACAATTAAACGTAAAGATGCTTTGCACTCCGTTACTTCATTTCTCACTGTTGCTCACCGCTGCTCACCGCTGCTCAGCCACACAAACTCATGACTCCTGGGTATCGTTTGATGCTGCCACTGCTTAATGTCGATTGCTCGTCCGTTGAAAACGCCGCCTAAACGCTGCAATGCTAAGCACGCCATTGAGCCCAAGATGCAGATAGAAATCCACCAATCCACATCCAATCGTCAATTTGGGGGAAGAAGGAGAATACGAGAAATACAGCCCAAAGCCCTAAATAATACGCTGACAAAAGCACACACAAAATAATGAATTTACCATTTCTTCTTCGTTGCCTCAGGAGTCACCGAACTCTCATCTTCCTCTTCCACCGGTGCAGGCGTTCTCCTCTCCGTCCGCCGCTCTGGTCGTCTGCGTCTGTTGAAGCTAATGTTGCTTGCCGAGTCGTCAGGCGCAAGCTCCGAACGTTCGTCGATACCGTCGTCCGTTTCGCTGTCCCACCCTAGGCCTGACCATCCGTTGAGCGTCGACGCGGGAGTACCGAGCCTGACTTCAATCCCTTCGGCTGTCGAGCCACGCCGCGCCTGCGCAGCCATGGCTAGCCCTGCGCTGCGCTCTCGGAGGCCACGACGAACAGCTTCCGCCTTGCAGTGGAGCGCTTCAAAAGCATCTTCAAGCGCTTCCATGCCCAGGTAGATCTCGCGTTCCACTTCTGCTAACACCGCAATCTCCGTTTCCTCGTCCATCTGTACAGGCGCACCAAAAGAACTGGGAGCCGGAGTGGTTCCTCTAGTAGCATTAAACGGGGTAGGACCGCGAGACGGTCCACGGGATGGCCCACCGCCCATGCTAAATGGTGTTGTTGTTCGAGACAGCGGTGTTCTAGAAGTATTGCGTGAAGGTCCACGTGATATAGAAGATCCAACATAGGAACTGGGAAATACGCTTTCAGCGCCAGACCACAAGAATCCATCAAATCTTCCTGATACCAGAATCTCCCATTCGCCGCTGCTCACTGCCGCGAGCGTAGCAAGAATACCGTGAAGATCCGGGTTTTTGAGAAGGAATATTGTGGATTCTGGGTCCCGCGGAAGGCTGCTCAGGCGATAAAGCCGCTGGAGGGCAAGCGATGTCTTCGCCAGTATGTCGTTTTTGAATTTTTCCATAGGAGTTTGCGCGCGGGATCCGGGTAAAGTCGACATACCGCGCAGGATAGCTGTGAAAAGCTGGCGTTTTTCCGGCTCGAGGTGTGTAAGAATAGCAAATGTTAACGTTTCGTCATCAACTTCTTGCGGCGGGCTTGTGGCTTCCTCGGGCTGGCTGGCAAGCCAGCTCTGGACTGCTTGCTTTGTCTTCTTTCCCTGACGCACGTAATGATCACGGTACTCTTCAGGCACATCAATGTCCAGCTTTTGCATTGGTGCTGCCGGGTGCTCCATATCCAAAGGACCAAGCTCGGTGTGTTGGGAAATCGAAAAGGGGGGCCATTGAGGGAGTTCGCGTCGCCCTGAAACATATTCGAGAATCTCGCCCCAACTCACGCCAGTTTCTTCTTCAGTCGGTTGTTTAAACTGCGCATGTCCGAGGCACATTATGCAGTTACAAGTCTCTGATGATATATTGCGGGCAAAGACAGCTTCGAGGCGATCCAGAAGGCGGCGTGCTACCGAGCGATAGCCGGTAGCAACCGCAATAGATCCATGTTTAGCCATGACCTGAGTGTAATCGTCCAACAGGCTTTGCAATGGAGCAAAAACGGTTCCCACATCGGTATTCTGCGAGGGAGGAACTCTTGGTGAGCTATACTGCTGATATGCAGGGGCCGGTCCTGGATTCGTGACAGCCGTTAACAGACTCCTTGGTACAGGGTGCGAGAGACCGCCATTTTGTAGAAGGTAGTCAACACGCGGTGCATCTGTCATTGCCGGGGGGGGTGGCGGAGGCGGGGGAGTAAGTGGGGAATCAGAGTATGCTGGATCGACGGAATAAGGCCTGGAAGGTAGGTCACCAAATACCTCGACCATAGGCAGCTCTTTGAGCTCAGGCTCCTTGAGCTCAGGCTCAACCGATGGAAAATGCGCATCTCTAGGAGTTGGAGTTCGTGGGGAAGAGTCCACAATGGAATTTGGAGACGATCCACAGTTTGAAAGGACAGCTGGCGGCGTGTGGGAAGGCCTTTGGTCGGGTGCAATCGAAGTTGCGTCCGAGTCGGTAGATTGCGTAACTACAGATATCTTATGGGATCCGGCAGATGTTGTTCGTCCAGGTGGTCTTGCATTGGGAGTGACAGGCCTGACTTTTGGGGCGTCCGCATTGGATGTTTTGTCCTTTCGGATGGTACTAGGTTGTGATATTTCGGTGTTAGAAGTTATTTGAGTGCCTTCATCAATTGTTGAGGTTTGCCGGAGACTTGATTTAGATGCCGAGAACCTTGGCCCTGGAGTGATCCGAGACCCGCTATCAACACTCGGTCTTCTGCCATTTTCCATTCCCATTTGTGTAGCCTGAGCGTCTCGTCTCATACTGTTTCCGCTACCCGCCCTCTTTAGTCCCGGATCAACTGCTGTCGCGGTGAGCGGAGGGCTTGGTGGTGCTGCACCACGAGCAGGAGATAGAGCTCTTTCAACTCGCTCAGGCTTCTTAGTTGGATCTTCCTGGCTCAGATCTGTGGGATCTGGAGTGAGAAGAGATTTCTTCTGATCAATTACATCCTCCCGACTATGAAGAACCTCTTTGCTATGTTCTTTCGAGAACGACGGGTACGGTAGACTGGTCCTGGATCCGTTAGGAGAAGAGGTGGAGGCGCGGCGCTCCATCTCTGGTACCACGGCCATCTTGCGTGTTGACCGGGAGGAGTGAGAGGCGGATGTGCGTGGGCGATCCCGGTTGGCTGTATCACGGTCTCGGTCCCTGGTCGAGGAGGAGGATGTTTTCCGGCGTGAAGAGCGGTGGCGGTCCTTGTCCTTGTCCTTGTCCTTGTCCTTCGACTTGGGAGTGTCGCGGTCGCGGTCGCGGTCGATCGTCTTTCGTCGTCTAGGTTCCACTATGCTCGACATTGTGGCGGGAGGGGCATAAAGAGGCGTGGTGGTGCTAGATTTTGGGATCTGCCTCGTTCCAGCGCGGCTAGAGGAATAGCTTATTGGAGCATGTGCGGAAATAGGAGCGCCTATCAACGAGGCACGCCGCCGTCCATGGCTAGTGGCTGAACGGGTAGGTAGTGAAGGATGCGTGGAATGCGCGGGAGAGAGAGAGAATAAAGGGTAGATGGAACTATTATTATGCGGACCTAGACTGACGTGTAAGGAGGCTGCAGGTGAAGGCGAATCCAAGGGTAGGCTCCACACCAGGCTCGTGCCAAGGCCTCGTACAGTCGCTTCGGAAAAGGACGATCAAATGTCAGAAACCATGATCAAAAACAGAAATTTGCCGAATCCTCACCTGTTTGAACCCTTTTTCTATACTCGCGCATGCCACCACCCATCCTCCCAGCTAATATATCGCCGTCGCCTATTTTTGAAGCTATTCAAAGCCTATATTATTTCCTATTTTAGTTAGCGCCATGACGCATAGGAGGAGAGCCAAAGCACCTAAGAATACCGTAAAGAACACTTCTAAAGCGCCTAAAGAGGTAGACCTTACTATCAAACCTATACCACCTTCTACTATTATAGAATAGTCCAAAGACCCTTAAACCTTTATTCTAAATATAATCGTATACGCCGATACCATAAAGATATTCAGTAATATTCTAGCCATCCCGTTCGGAGCCTTTAAATACCAAAAGTTTGTTACCTAAAATACATATTAAGCTAACGAATATTACGGTCTTCGTTTTTTCTAGCTTAATTATTTAACTGCTATTATTGCGTTATTAAATTAGAAGGATCCTATAATACCTAAAGAGGTAAACAATATAGACGAATGGCGCGAAGTAGAGGGAATAATAGAGGCACAGTTAAAGTACATAAGGAGGGCATAAAGGGTTAATCTTACAGTTAAATATAAGGCCGCTACTGCACCTATTAACGCGTCTGCTAATGCTAAAGACGCTGATTTTACTACGGCTATTAATACGGCGCTTTAAGTAAGAGGTATTCCAATTAAAGCAGCGGCTAATAAAGAGGTAGAGTCCTCTGGCGAGGATCACGAAGGTGTAGTAGAGAAAGCTATTAGTAAAAAGAGGGCATCAACTACTACTAAAATGCAGAAAGAGGCTGCTAAACGGCGTAAACGTACAAAAGCTAAAGGCAAGCATCTATATGCGCTGCTTAAACGCCATCGCTGCCTTTAATAGCACTATAAGAACAAAAAGCACGGTACTATATACTATCTTAAATTCGACTTAAAGCACTACCTAATACTATTTTACCACTTAACGCGCTAGTTNGAGGTAATAGAATAGAAGAAAGCCACGGTTAATATACNAGATCTGTCCTTACTGTTAAAGATTAAGTATAGTAAGTACCTATAGAATAAGGAGGATAAAAAAGATATAAAGGCGTCTTTGGGTAGCTATAAGCACCGTTAAAGTAACTTTTATAGTACAGACAAATCAAGTTCCCCTCCCTAACGACGGCAGCGACGGGAGGCTTATATTATAGTTATATAATCACCAGCCAATCCTATTTAACACGATCTATTACTAACGGCATTAACGCTTTTGATAAACTAGATACAGTAGCAGAGCCAAATATAGCAGTAGAACCAGTTGCAGAACTAGTAGACGCTATAACAGTTATAGAGTGCTATATAGGCAGTACTGCCTTCTTCTATATTACTAACCATCGCCAACAGTTNTTTTATAGTGGATCCTATACTAAATATAAGACCTTCAGTGCCTTCTTTATAGAGCGCTCTATCCGATTCTACTCTATCCTCTAAAACGCCCACCGGTCCTTACTATCTACTTTTAAATACGCCTTCTACTAGCCTACTACCTAGCAGCCCTGCCCGTAGCGATATCAAACAATTAGATAATAAGCTTAGCGCCTTTATTAAATGGCTATAAAGCCATTATCTAGCTTTTATACACGCCTTTACTAAAGTAGAGTTAATTTTAGTTGACGAGTACTACACCTTTAAGATGCTTAAGNAGGCGCTGCTTAATAATAATATAGGCCATANAAAGCTATATAGGGTTAGTTTAACATACGGGCTTATTAATCGCATGGTAGATAACTTGGAGGACTTTAGAATAGATTAGCGACGTTATAATACTANAGNAGAGGCCTTACTTAATGTCTTAATTAATAGGCGCTCTATATAATAATAAACCTTATCCTTCCCTTTATCTACTTCTTAATACCTACCCGTAAGAAATGACCTTTTGCCCTTTTATTAAATCCTTATTACTCTACCGTATGGTTTAAAAAGTCGCTAAAGTTATTCCATAGTTTAGCTTTAAATTAATAAGTACGTAGCCACTGCTTTAGGTCATAAAAAGAAGCCTTAATTAGATTAAAATTGGGTAAGTAAGGAGGAAGATATTTAAGTTTAACACTAGCAGCGTTATAGAGGCGTTAAACTTCCTAGGTTTAAGTAAGCAGCAGCGTTAACGCGCCTATCCTTTATGGTTACCACGTACCTTATTGCGATAGATTAATGTATTATTTATTACTAGAACTAAANNAGGCTGTAGATAAGGCTGTATATAAGTAAGAACCTCGTTCTTTATCCACTTAATAAACATTAACCCGTTAATGGCGCCTTAATATATTAACTAACTAGGTATATAGCCCTACTAGGTATACGCTAGCAGCAAGCTCTATCTTTTAAATCTCTTTAATTCTAATATTCCTTTAGTAGGCTTATTAATAGGTGCCCACCCNTACTTCCTATCTATTGTCTTCTCATTATAAGCCGATTTGTTAACAAAAATAAACTAATTACGCCTATAGTTATAGATTTAAACGATCTAGTTATCTCTTAGGCCTAGGTTACATTATTATATAATTATTTTTATAACCTTTTTACTCCATCTCCTTCGCTTTAATCCAGCTGATAGCGTACTCCGTGCCACTATTATATTATATTTATTATATAGAAACCAGAGCATCTCTTTAAAATAGGCGTTTAGGCTGTATAAGAGGTATTTAAGAAGGCCCTAAGGTACGCGTTAATAAATTAACATTAATAACACCTAACGTTATACATCTAGGGCCTTATCCGTAAGCAGCAGCGGCCTACCATTTGCCTTAATTGGTGGATTAATCTGGCTATATCTCTTTAAATTCACCCTCTAGCGTCGAAGAGTAGGTTAAGGAACGCCGGTTTTAACTTCTATATAGAAGTTGTTGTTGCCGAGGTTAATTAGAGCTTGTATAATCGACTTCTGTTCAATCAACCAAGTAGGTTTACCCATGGCTTCAAATATAAGGTAATAATAAGGTGATGGGTGGTGGCATGCGCGAGTACAGAAAAAGGGTTCAAACTGGTGAGGATTCGGCAAATTTCTGTTTTTGATCATGGTTTCTGACATTTGATCGTCCTTTTCCGAAGCGACTGTACCAATACAAGCTTACGTTCAGTGCGCTCACCGTCTGCACCAAGTGTCCATACAGTACGACTGCACCCTGACTGTTGTTCTAATCGGTACTGGAATCTATCTACTCTGCTGCTACATGCTCAACACCCGTCAATCCGTCAATCCGCCAAACTGTCAAACTGTCAAACTGTCAAACTGTCAACCCGTCAAACTGTCAAACCGTCAAACCATCAATCTCCGCGAAGAAAGCCCATATTGCGATGCCAGAACACTGGTTGGCGACAATCCGGCACGCTGGTTCTGCAGTACACTCTCTTACACTCCCTTGTACAGGTTCGCCGGCCCGGCCACATTCGTGCGCCAGCAGAGTCAGTCAGGAAATTTCCCATCCAATGGAATCTCACATCCCGAACTCAAATCTAGAGACACTGGGATACAGCTTGCTTCATTTCCTGCGCCTATCTAGAATAATCCGATTCTCTGCCGAGATATCTATGACAACCAAGAATACATTTCAACCCCAGACATCAGAACTGCTGCCCAATAAATCCTCTAGAATCGCTAGTCAAGACCCCAAGAGGGAATAGGTGCTTTCAGCCCTATATAAAAGCATTATCGTAACTAGTAGTTTCTACAGCATCCTTTGCGAGAACGCCAAAATCCCAATCGAAGGGTGCTCCCATCTACCTCACCGAAAAATTCATAACCTAGACAACATCCGACTGCGACATCTAGAACCAGCATCAATGGAGCTCAAGCTTGCAAATTGAGGTAAAATTCAAGTAGAAGTGATCCCGTATCGCATGGCCCGCCGAGTGACACCTTGCACTAGCCTTCAATGCTATCAGCCCTGTCAGTTCCACTTAGCCTTTTGCTACGCCGCTTTCCTGGGGTATTTCCCTTTTTAGCGCGGGTTATCCTTCTCTCCGATAACTTCAATAATTTTGTGATTGGACCCTCTTCCTCTACTGGGTGGCTTAAAATGACAAGATCATTCTGTTCAATCGGAGCGACTGGCGATTTTGTCGCAATCACGCCACGGCGGCTGCTGTCACCATCTGATTCCAGGGAACCACGATCGGACGCCTCCAACGATCGTTTAGTCTCAAGAGACGCGCCAACCGTAGCGTCTATCTGCGGGGAACTATCCACGTGATCGGTTCGAGAGAGTGTGGCTTTATGTATTGGAGAGCCAGGTTTGACGTTGTCAGGTCCTGGATCATTCCAAGACATGTGGCCATGTTCTGCTTGGTCTCTCAACTGAGCCGAAGCCACCTCTTTTTCTCCAGTCAGTGGATCCCATGCAAATCCTTCACGTAGCCAGCTCCAACGCAGGAAAGCTCTCAGTTCCTTGTCTTTGGGAACCACTCGTGTCCATTCCGGCTGAAAGGCCTCGTTGGCGCCGTCTCCATTATACCCTGATGCCAGACCACGAAGCTTATCGCGGCAGAAGATCCTCCAGCTATCCATTGCGTAAGATCCACAGCCAGGGAGATGTCCAATTTCAAAAGCTCCTTGCCGCTCGTCATCATCATCAAGCACCTCTGATGGTCGTATATCCCTGCCCGCTCCTGGTACTGGATAGTTGAGCGTCCTGTAGCGTTTTCCCTTAACCGGTGGTTCTTCTATCCACGCCTTGGCGAGATTGACAAGAGTGTTCGCACGACTATTTTGCAGACCGAGATTCTTAATCATTGCAGCTAAATCGGATATATTGGCGTGTACCAGATCTGTCGCGGTGGGGTAACGCTGTATGACAGCGTGAAACATAGGTATAGCAACGGTGCCCTTAGTTTTGTTAAGAAGAGTTACCGCAACAAGCAATTTGAAGGGATCATGAGCGACTTTCTCTTGGATCAGACCAAAAGACTCAGCAGACAAGGGCGGGAACGGAATGCATGAGGTTCCTGCTGGAAGCCGTTTCGACTTATTTGGTGACACTATTGGACTTTGAAAGTACTGCGACTGGCTGCCAGTTTCTCGGTTTGGTGAATTTTGAGTCAGTTTTTCGGCTTCAGGATGGACTTCAGACGGTGCTGCTGGATACTGGATTTCGATTTTCTTGCGACCTTGTGAGGTAGCGCTAGAACTATCCTGTAAATCTAATGCTGGCTGGTTGTCGAATTGGTCAGGCCCAATTAAACGAGACTCTGAGAACTTCGTCGGTGGGGATTTGATCAATTCGTCATCAGGTACAGATACATACTGATTGTCGCTGCGCACATCGATATTATGCACATTTATTTGACGATTATCCGTTGGAGAGTTATGGTTAAGTTGGTCATTTACATATGTAACTGGGCTTGACTCAAGTGCAGAGATTGATGCATCGTCATCAAGCACCATATCTTCTAAGTCATTGTACGTGCGAACATCCTGATCTTCGGAATTCGGCTTGATCATGGGACCAAAACGCAGGCTCGGCTGTGCAGACGACCCAGAATTCAAGTCCTCAGGCTCGAAGTCTTCATGGTTAACTTCATCCTGCTCAGCTTCATCAGGCTCTGGTGCTTCTAAATTTTCGATCAAGCTATTGTCCGAATCTGATTCCGCTTCCTGGAGCTCCTCTGCCTTAACAACGTCCACTAGCCGCACTATGGAGTGATATTTGGGCGGGCTGGTCTTCTCGGGTCCAATGTTATCAAGCCTGGGCTTCTCACAGACAGATTGGCCTGGATCTACTTCCATATGTTCTGGTTCACTGGCTTCAGATCCGTTCACGTCCGGTTCTTCAAAATCTGGTCCATCTGGTTCGAACATCTTATTTACGCGATTCATCAACGCCTTCGAAGGTGATTGTGATTTGTGACTGATTTCAACACCGCCTTCTTCATCAGACATTTCAGAACCTGAAACCTCCATCGCACTTGGACAAAAAGGGCTCTCCGGAATGCAGAGCATTTCGCCGGTCTCTTGATCAAACGTGAGAAGAGGGGGTGTTGACATTCTCAATGCGTATCGATTTGACGCCGCTCTTTTCTCCGGGGTTTGTGTTTGATTGATACCCTGCAGTAAACCCCCATTCCCATCTTCCCCACTTGTAGATTCCTCGTAAGCAGAGTCATGATAATCTACTGTCAGAACCTCCATTGTTGAAGGAATTTGTCCGGCTGTTAGAACATCCCCTAATTCTGGTGATAAATGCCGAGTTGGATGTGATTGTGTTAGGATGCTGCTAGAGATGGATTGCTCTGCTAGTCGATCATCCAAGAATTGTACACTTTTGAGAGCATCAGCGGCTTTGACATTGCCTTGTGTTTCCATGCTGGATGCTGTTTTCACCTGTTCCTTATCATGCCTACGCCTCTTTTCCCGCCTACGCTCTTTTTTCTTCCGTCTTCGAATAGCCTTCGAGGTTGCTTCTTGGTCACTTTCGATTATACGGACAACGGGAATTGGGTGGCTTATTACTCGTATTAGGGGGTCAGCATGCTGGTTGCTTTTCTTCTTAGCCCTCTTTCTCTTCTTCCGTGATAGCTGTCCTTGTAAGTCATCGCCGGCTCGTGCGTCGAGTCTTAATGCAGCATCCGATGTGGATGAGCTCTTTGGTAAGGGGCTAATAGCATCTTCCAACTGATTAAATTTTCGGGTTTCTTCATCCAAGCTAACGCTCCTCCGGCGCTTTTGGGCCATACCCACAACACCTGTTCCAAAATGTGGTTGTAGGCTAGAAGACGCCTTGGCTGAAGAAGGGATGTTCGTATTCTGCAATGCTATTTCCGACACCTCTCTCGCAACTTCTGACACCGGTAACCGTGAAGTAAGAGATGTCTGTAACAGTACTGGAGATTTAGAAGAGATCTTTGCTCGTTTCCGAACAGGCTCGTCGAGATGGTCATTCTCCATTGCTATAACTAGCTCAGCCAAGTCCTGTGGGGCCGCAAGGTTGACTACTGCAAAGAATTCGCTCTTATCCAATCCAAAAGATGGACCGTATTCATCCCATAGTTTATCCCCTAGAGTTTTTCTTGATACGTTGTTCTGAACAAGCTGATCTAGCGAGAAATTTCCCCTTTCAGACTCCTCTTCTTCCCTTGGTATAGCATCAAATAGATCCCGAACATCTTCGTATGACAAAGAGCGAACAAACTGGTCGAATTGCTTCAATGTGAACCCCGGAGGTTTATGGTATTCGTACAGGGTGGAGATGCCGTCTTTGTCGAGGGTATGGGTTTTCAAGCCATCGAAGCCGTTCAAAGAATCTGAATTGGTAGCATTTTCGGAGCTGTCAGCAGTAATATTATTCAAGGGCGATTGAACCTGGTTGTGGGGTTTCGGTCCGCCTTCGCTTTCACCGGCAATCAGATGCGATAGTTCAGACTTGACCAACCGCATAGACTTGTCAAGACCAACCATTAGAACCTGTATACGCCGTTCCAGGGCAGGATCCATTGTGAGAATAGAAGAGAGGTCGAGTGGCTGTAGAGATAGAAGCCCAATTCGGCGCGTTGAGCCGATAGTGCTAAAGTCGTGCCCCGTGTGCTGCCATTAGAAGGAAATGGCAGGTCTATCTTTGCGACAGCCCGGGCAAATAGGACGCGTCGTGCTTCCAAGGTAGCGTAGAGCCAAAATAAGTTGTAGAGATGTACAAGCAAATAGCACAAGTGAGAACTCCTCCAGGGTTAATGTATCACGCCAAGCAATCATAAATCCGAGGTGGCGTGTCACCGCTTCCTAATGTGTTAAGGGTGGGCCATCCCTTCCGCTGGTGTATTTCGTCCTACTGTTATCGATAAGAGCTATCCCAACGCACTGCAATTTTAGCGTCAACGAGTGCTTTAACGGTGATAGGGTTATGACGGTGGATCTACCGCCTTCCTGACGTAGATGGAACACCAAAATGCCTCAGAAGTAGCCGTTGGGTCATGCACGCCATCATATCGTGCACGACCCAACGGCTACTTCTGAGGCATTCGGCAGTATTTTGGTGTTCCATCTACGTCAGGAAGGCGGTAGATCCACCGTCATAACCCTATCGCCATCACCGACGTTAGACAATGAAAATAAGGCGAGGCCCATGCGTTGAGTGCCTAGTCATTTCAGGCATTCAGCAAAGCTTACAGAGATTGCAGCAGGACCTTAAGATGTTTATTTGTATAATATTCTCTGTACATCCCTTCTGAAACTCTTGAAGAGCTCGTCAAAAATCAGCATGTTTTGGTAATGACCAAATGGACCCCTTCTCACTGAACTTTTTCAAGTCGACAGATAGCTCAGCGACAGCACTCAAATCTGCCATCAATAGCTTCAGGAGTAATAACACACCTGGAGCCCACTACTTAGACAAGAGAACACTACAAAGCTTTCATATACTCATAAACTAATGCAGAAACAGTATTGCAAAAGCCTTCCCTGCCATCCTTGTTATTCCCTGTTCCCAATCCAGATACAGACCCATCAAGCAATCAAACACTAGCAAATATGTTACAAAGCAATCGGGCCTAACGGCAGGCTCAAATATTAGAATACAAACCTCCTTTGCCTACCTCACTCAATACCGCATTCCTTATAGCTGCTCTAGGAACCTAGAATCGCGAACTGGGCTCCCCCGCCTCCCCTCCGCGGCATCAGACCCAAAGCTCGGCGGTGGCGCCAGTCTCTCATCGAATGTATCTCTCGCCTCCTCGAGGTCAGACTCCTTGCTTACTGCACTGACTCCGATAGCGCGGCGCTGCACGGCGCGGCCGCGATCGTCTTCCTCACTGGATAACGAGCTGACGCTTGGGGAGTGGTACGGGTTCGAGTTTGAATTCACCGCAGTGCTAGCAATGTTGGTCTTCTGGGGCGGATTTGAGGTGCTCGGGTTTGGACCCGCACCGGTAGAGCCTGAAGAGGCACCTGTGAGAGCTGCACCGCCGATGAAACCAGGCTCCGGATTAGATTGTTCGGAAACAGAGTTTGAATGCTTGGAACGCCGTTTTAATTTGTTGAACAAGTGTTTGAAGCCCTTCGAACCAGGTTTCGTAGGAGAGATGGGAGAGGTGGGCTCCGAGGGTATTTGTTCCCTAGCTTCGGGCTCTTGGACGGTAAGAGCTGGTGCTCGTGTTACCGGTTCGGGGTCACGGTAAATCTCGTCGTCATCATTATCTGCGGCAGTTGTAGCACCAGCCGCGGCGACGGAGGTGCTAAGGTCGGGGCCTGTGTCTGCTACCGGGAGAGTAGGAGAGGTGGCGACTGGAGGCTCAACCGTGGTGGGCTTAGGAGCATCTTTCGATTTGCGATTGTCCTTCAGAATTCGCTTCTCTTCCGCACGTTTGGCGCGCTCGGCTTCCTTCTCTGTTCGTGAGCTGGCCTTTTCCTTAGCTTTACACCTATGATTAGCTTCATTATCCTCACCTATGCTAGGAAGAATAGCAAACATACCTTTAACACGCTTCTCCTCGGCCTTTAGCTCAGCTGCCCGCTGTTTTTCAATTTGCGCTTGGTGTTTCTGCTCCTCTTGATCCAACCTTATTTCTTCGTCCCTAGCTCTCTGCTTCTCGGCCGCGTCGTTAATCTCATTTAGGGTTGGCTGTATCCTTGCCGCCGCAACAGCATCAATCTCTGACTGATCAAGGAACTTACCACCACCGACGTGTACCTTGCCATGATTAGCCATCCGTGCTTCACTATCAGCAGCTGCCTTTGCCCTAGCCTTGGCATCCCATTCTTCTATCATAGCAGGTGACATTTTTCCAGTTTCATTGAACACTTTCTCATCCATACCATGCATTTGAACCTGTACCTTTCGCTCTGCGGCGGCCAGGAGATTCCGGCGGTCTTGCTGGCGCTTCTTCACGTCGATTTCGGCAAGTTGCGTGCTGAACTGAGACATCTGGGAGCGGATGCGCCTAGACTGCTCCTTGTCATCTAAGTCGACCAGTTCAGGATCGCTAGCAGCTCGTCTCCTCCCACGACGCATAGATAACCGTGATCGAGATTGCTTCTCATAACCGTAGTAGCTGCGGAACGCTGCTTCTTGGTCCGTCCCTATCTTGACAAGACGTTCGGCAGCGAGCTTTTGTGCGGCTTCTTGCAGGTTTGTGTACTGCATTGCCTGCTGCTTGATACTCGAATCTGTAGTGGAGGGTTGTCGGCCATGCGCAGTAGTCGCAGCGGATTGGCCTTGTGATCTTGACGACCTACCTGCAGCTTCACCGATGCATGCGCAGTAGTCGCAGCGGATTGGCCTTGTGATCTTGACGACCTACCTGCAGCTTCACCGATGCATGCGCAGTAGTCGCAGCGGATTGGCCTTGTGATCTTGACGACCTACCTGCAGCTTCACCGATGTGCCTTTGTTGGACTTCATACATTTGTTTCGCCATTGATATGGCAGAAGCCCGAAGCGCGTTCTGCCGGTTTTGCTCCTCTACTTCTAGGGCTACAGGAGGATGTTCGGTATACATCGCTCTTGGAATGCTTCTTGAATGCTGTATCCGAGCTGCTTCTACAGCACCAGACCCGAGACGCGGTGAGTCCTTTTGGATATTTACTAAGGGCCGATGCGCAATTGTCGCTGCGCTAAGTGCATTCTGAGCAGAATTGGCAGAATCCGGGTAAGATGGCAAATCCACAGGAATAGGGCTAGACTCCGCCCGTCTTCTGCCAGACACGGCTCCAGTAGCAGCCATAAGAGCTCTCTTCTTGCCATCTTGAGTATATCCATAGTCCACTTCTGGGCTGAGACCCTTCTTTCGCATGGCGATATTGGCTGCAGAATTTCCGTCTACACTTGCCTCCGGTATCCACAAGTTCAATCTCCCTGCATCTCTGTGCGCGAGCAGGGCTGCCTTGGAACCGGCAGTGCTTGCCTCGGGCGACCAGAGCGGTGCCGTTTTGTAGTCCTTTGCGAGAAAAGCAGCTTTGCCTGCAGCTTCCGAGCTATCCGGCTTCCACTGCTCGATGGATTTCTTGTTTGCATTCGCTAGAGTTGCAGCTGCGCCTGCTGAGGCTTGAGTGTCGATACCAACGACGGGGAAGCTCGGAAGGTCTTGGGCTCGGGCGTATTTGAGGCTAGCAGCGGCTCCTGCATAGTCAAGTCAATAAAGTTAAAGATCGTCGTGGAGTGATGGAGAACGTTACCTGCAGAAGATATCTTGTTGTCAGCGTCCAATGGGTAATTGTCTCGTACATTCGTTCCTCGTGATAGGTTGGTGACGTACAGCGCAGCGGTGGATGCCTGCTCTTGTAAGGCTGTGTTCTTTGTATTGTGAACCGAGGGGTCCGGACAAGGTATACCCTTTGGCGCCATTGAGCCGCTCACTTGAAGGTTTGTCCTGACGTGTATCGGTTTGTGGGTGGCTTCGTCGGGCACCGTTTGTGTTTGTGTCGCCATTGTGTTTCCTGGTTTAGTGAATATGACGTAGTCTCTTGAGGCTGAGCTTGTTCAGGTAGGGTAGAGGACTCCTGATTTGAGGAATTGGGATCCTTCGATCCTCCTTAGAGAGTAGAGTAAATTGCATTTATGGCGGAGTGAGTAATACATATCTTGTGGTAGTGAAAGATTCAAGTAAAGACTGTCATGACATCACCACGCGGATCTCATGCACCTGGTATTGAGCTTCACCCTAGTGTAGTGGTTTTTACTACTAAAGCATCATCAATAAAACTGCTGCTTTAACGAGCGCAACCCCACACGGTCCCAAGATTTCCATGTCGTAGGGCAAGCATCATCCTCGCCCTGTCTGATATCACTGCGTCAGTTACTGAAGCTGGAGTAATAAGATCGACGCAAGGTACTTCTAGCTATGGCCACCAAGTTGGTCGAGCGTTATCCTTTCCCGGAATCCGGAAAAGGCTCACCTTAACAGCTGTTAGCACGATAGGATCCGAAGTGCAACTTTGGCTGTTATCTATCTTCAGCAAATCTCTTGTATTGCTTCCGAGGTCTAAACATTCGGAATGGAGAGCTCGAAGTCGCCCCTAAAAACAATCCTCAACTTTCGGGATGTTGGATACATGATAAACACCACAATGGATTCTACGTTAGCTTTGAACTTCAGCATCATCTCATCAGACTGCTAATTCTACGGGACAGCCTATTGAAAACGGGAAAATTCTACCGTGGCGCTCGGCCAGGTAATTATGCCACACTCTCTTACTTCTCGTTTACTAATAAGTGGCAGACGAAGCTTCCCCTGAAGACCGGACAAGGCTTGTAAATGAATACGGCATCAGAACTATTATTGATTTGCGCACAAAGTAAGCTTGGCCGTGGCTGTTGCAGGTTTTTCTCACAACTATCCAGGACCGAGCACATCGAGCAAGCGCGAAAACGGGACGTGAAAATCCAGAGCTCAGCGGCAGTTCCTCAAACAAATGATGAAGTAGCAGAGCCCTTGAAGATACCCGGTATCACCTATCACGAAATCAACTTCAACGGGAGCGCATTCTCACGGATGCTTATCAGCAAGCTCTCTTGGACTGAATTTGGCAAGCTTGTTGGGCTAATGGTACTTGGATACCGTCTTGAAGCCATCAAAGTACTAAGCCCACTAATGCGGGAGGAAGGGCTAGTAGGACTAGCTATTGACTCGCTCGATGTCTGCGGGTATGAGGTCTGTCAAGTATTTACTGTCCTTGTAGAACCTTCCAACTGGCCAATCATGATTCATTGCACACAAGGCAAAGACCGTACGGGCTTGACAGTCATGCTTGTGCTGTTCTTGCTGGGTGCTTCAATCGAGGCGGTAGAGAAAGACTACCTCTTGTCGGAGCCGGAACTCTTGCCTGAGAAGGAAGAAAGGTTAAAGGAAATTCAATCAATCGGCTTAACAGAGCACTTTGCTGGGTGTCCAACAGACTTGGTTCCATAGGTGCATCAGCATATAATTAAGAAATATGGGTCGATAGAGGAGTATTTTGTTAAAATAGGTATAGTTTAATAATTATTTTTATTGAGCATACATATCTAAGAGGGTAGGGAAGCAACAATTATATAGAAGAGTGTCAGAGGTTCCACCCAACAAGAAGCAATACACGCTAACTGGAACCTACTTCAACAGCCCCCCTTAAGCTAAATATAGGTAACAATATAAAGGTCATAAGAGACGTTAATATCTCTCTAAACCTAAAGCATCTCTAAATATATAGAATGTATCTTTTAGCAGCGCCTTAGTAAAACTATTAGCTATTTATTAACTTGTTTATATATATTCTAGCTTAATATCTCCGTCTATAATCTTCTCCTAAATAAAGTAATATTAGAGAGTAATATACTTAGTTTAAGCGTAAAATTTAGGGTCTTTTATAAGAGCAATAGCACCTTAATTATTAGTATAAATAATCGTTGCGTAAGGGGATTCGTTAGTTAGAGATAGTTCTTAAAGGAGTTATTATAACTAAATAGCTTCTTTTACTGCAACTATCTATACTATATACTCTACTTTATAGGTTAAGAGTACTACTATAAATTGGTGCTTTAAGGACTAGCTAATTATACCGCTTCTAATATTAAACACAAATCCTAACGTTAATCTTTAAGTTTCTAAGTTATCTACCTAGCTAAAGTCTATAAACCCCTAAAGTGTTTATATCTCTCCTTAGAGGACAAGTTAGAGGTTAAGTATACCACGTAAGTAGGAAAATATTTAAAAAATAGCTTATATATAAAACTTATTAGGATTAAAAGTAAAGCAACTAATAAGGAAGACGGCAAAGGCGATATTAGGTTAAGTACTAAGTATAGCATATATTAGGGTGCCAACTAGTAATTAGTATTAAGTTTTAAACGTAGAGTTAGCCTAATAATCTATTGCTACCGGTTAAAGATAAGAGGTTCCTATTAGCATAAAGTAAAAGGAATAGTTTTAAAAACCAGCGCTATAAATAGCCTCTTTAAGGTAAGAGAATTAGCTAAGCCGTAATTTACGGAGTTATTAATCTTAAGTTACTTTTATATTAAGGTAATAAGCAATAGGGCCTAGATTGGTTATACTAAAGCATCCGCTAAGTTAAGCTTTAATAATCTTAATATTAATAATATCTAGTTTAATAAGTAGGAGGTTATTAACGTAGACTGTAATATATATAAAACCTTTAGCGAAGACTAAAGAGTTAGAGTTAAGGGGTTTAAAACTAGTATCTATAAGGAACTCTAAGAGCGTTTAATACCAAATTTAAGGCAACTATTTAAGACTGTAAAGTACTTTATTTAGATAACAAACCCGTCTAGTTCTATTATTAAAACCTTTAGGTTAATTAACGTAGATCTCCTCCTTAATACTTTTGTAAAGGAAAGCAGTCTTAATATCTATTTATTTAATCTTAAGGTCTTATATAGCTGTAATAGCAAAGAGCGCTTTATAGCTTATAGGTTTTATAATAGACGCAAAGGTTTTATTAAAGTTAACCCTAGCTTATTATTTATAACCCTTTACTACCTACCTTACCTTATATTATATAATCCTTCCTTTACTATCCCGCTTGTACTTAAAAACCTATTAGGTATTAAAAACTTTATAATTAAGAGGTTGGTTAATAAGTATCTAGGTATTATTTACTTTATAAAAGCTAATTTTATCTTTACTAGCAGAGTACTATTTATTATTATTAACGTTAAGGGTAGATTATTTCTATAACCTTAGCTTATAAGGTTTAGCTATAGGGGAGTTACTAAGTATAGCGTAGAGGTATTTAAAGGAAGGGGTTAAGAAGTGGATAAGTACTAAGAATACTATAATAGGTGGGTTTTCTCTAATGTCGACAGAATTGTAATACTTAAGAGGTAGTTAAGGCCTATTAGTAGCTGCTAGACGTTTTAACTTCCGTAGGGGTATCTTATTAGTAGTAAGGCGTTTTAATTTTTAAGCTTTCTTAAGGAGCTGTTTTTCTTCTTAATGCTATTTGCGTTGGGTAGCGTAATTAAGTAGAGCTTCTTCTCCCTTAAACTAAGCGTTAATATCTAGAGTATTAGAGTTATATTTAATATATTATTCTTAAATTTAATACTTATTACTACTAGGAACTGTTAAAATAGTCTTTTAGAAGTAGATAGCTAAGGCATATATAAGCCGTCCTGTTTCTTTATCTTAAATTTAAATAATATATTTACCCTTAAAGCTAATAAGGTTCCCTAATCTTGCCTTCTTATCTATATAAGAGCTAAACTTCTTCTAACTGCCGGCCCTATACTAGATATTGCACCTAAAGGTGCGAATTTAGGAGTAATTAAAGACTTCGCCTTGCTCTATTTTATAGGGGGTCTATATTTTTAACAATTTAATAGGGAGGATATTTTATATAAAGTTAGCGTACTTAACTGCTTTTAGCCAGAAGTTCTTAAAAAGTAAGCAATTATTTATAAAGGTAAAGGCTTAATTATATATTATATAATTAAGTCATTTTAAGGCTTTATTTTATTATTAACTCTTTAGGGTTAAGTATAAAAACTAAATTCCCTTATTTATAAGTTCTAGCTAAAAAGCATATTTAAGATATTCTCCTCCGCCATTACTATATAGCCATAAGATAAGACTTCCTCGTCGTTTAACCTTTATTTAATATTATTAAAAATAGAACAGGACTTCAGCCTTATACTTTATTAAGTAGACTTTACTTATTTTATTAACTCTATTTTAGAAAGTAATAAAATATCTTAATCTATTATAGCCAGCTACTTTTATAGGTCCTTTAATATTAGAGAATATAACTTTATAAGGCTTAGTATTATAATTAATAAGAGAATCCCAATATATAATATTGTGTATTCTACTACGTAGGTAGGCTTTACAGGTGCAGTTATAAAGGTTTAGTAAATAAATAAGGTCTATCCCTTTTAATATTCTTTAGAGCTTTTATAAGTTCTAGGGGCTAATATAACCAAGCCTTTTATGCTATAACCTCTTAGCTAGGTTTTGTAAGCTGCTATATAATATATAGCTGGTTTAATAGCTAACTATAAAGGCTATAAGCCCTTCTTAATAGTCGGCCTAAGTATAAAGAAAGAAGAGGCCGGACTTATAAAATGCGTAAGCTATAAGCTCTAAGTTATAGAGAAAATCGCATCTAAGGTTAGATAGATAAAGATAAACTTAATTATTAATAAGCTGTAAATTAGATACTAGGTTGGCTTATAAATTAGGGATATAAAGGACATTAATAAAAATAAGCTCTCTCTTAACTCCTAGAACTATAAGTCTTAGGTATATATCTCCCTTTCCTATTAACTGGAAACACGTTTCTCCAATTCCAGAGATAATAATCTTCTTATTAGCTTAAAGATCTTAATAGGTAATAAATAGCTCTCTTAACTAAAATATATACTAAGTATACCTAGTATTAATAATAATTACAGAGAAGAGGTTAATATTTAGTTTAGCTATAAAATAAAGTTATTTAGTAAGCTTAGAGGCGTAGGAGTAAGGAGGAATATAAATAATATAGGGAACCCACTACTAATAGGTAATAAGGTATAGTTGGCGAAGTAAGTTATATATAAAATAGCGTAAGTTCTTCTATAGGTTATATACGTAGGCTAATAGTTTTTATACTAATAGTAAAGGTTAAAGGGCGATTTATATAAGCAGTAAAAGACTATAAAAGAAAAATAATATGCTAGCTATAAAGAGTCTAAAGGGAACAAATAAAAGATAATATAAGAGTGGATAGATCTATAGTAAAGAACATCTAATAGAATTAAAAATATAGGAGTTTCGGCCACGATTATTAAGGTATAATTATAGCCTAGTTAGCTTACTATAGAGTTAAAGCTTTTATAGCTACCTTATTCGTTACTAAACTATAGTTAATTAAATAGCTATTCCTATATATTGCCTTAACTTAGTAAAAGGCTTACCATTTATTATTATTGTTAATAGTGCTATAGGTAATAATACAGATCCTAATAAAGAGTTGCTCTAATAGGCTCTTTATTATTTTCTAAAGTCCCTTCTATAAGTAGAGCGCGTATTTATCTTTGCGGCTTTCTTAAAGTTTTCCTTTCGCTAGATCTCCTTTAAGTAGGGTTAAAGAATCTAGTATCTATCTTCCTAGTAGCTAACGCGTTTGCATAGCCTATAATATAGTCTATTATATTATTATTAGCCTTACTAATCGTAATACTGCTAGCGGTAAGAGGCTTAATTTATGTATGCTTAGAAAGCTACTAGTTAACTTTAGAGTATAAGTTACTCTTATATATAGGTAAAACCCTAAACTTTTAAGAGAGTAAGGGTCTCGTTAGTAAGGGAGTATATAAGGTAAAATAATTCTTACTAGCTATTAAAAGTAGGACTAAGACCATTAATAAACTTAGAGAGTAGGTCTATTCAGTCTATAATATAGTTTTAGGTCTTAAGGTCTAAGTATATCTCCTTAAATTTAATAACGTATTCTTTAACGTTCTTATAATTTACAAGAGTAAGGTTTTACCATTTGGCGTATATTTTAGCGTATATCGCGTCTTCTTTTAGCTTAAATTCCACGTATAAAATTTCTATTACATCCTTAATTTCGATATAGTCTTTAATAAGATTCTATTTATAAGTGCTATAAGTTATAAAGATACAGTTTACTCCCTTAAGTTGCTTTCTCTTTTAAGCTTTAAGATCCGCCTAATAAGTTTTAATAAGTTTATTATAAGCGTCTCTCTTAACCTAAGGTTAGTTTATAGCTAGTCTAGCTTTTAAGTTAACTAAAGCGTCCAAATTAAAGTTATTCTTAATTAGCCACTACCTAGTACCTTTCTTCTACTTCTTATAGTCTATAGGGCTTTTAAGTATCTAAATATTAGAGAGATTAATATTAGACTTAAAGTATTTAATCGCTATAATAACTTATAAGAGAGAAGTAAGTATTTTAGTAAAAAGGTAGGAAACAATGTTCTTTAGCTTATATACTATTACCTTTTTAGTATTTAGTATAGTACTAAGGATTTAACGACTAATAATAATAATAATAATAATAACAATGGTACTAGGAATAGTAATAGTGATAAATAACTAAGATATTAATAGAAAACCTAATTTAAGGTTAATAAATAGTAATAGGCAACTAAGATATAGTAAGAAAAGCTAATTTTAATTAATAGGATATCTAAAATTTCTAGAGTATATATATCTAAGTTAGAGTGCGTATATCTAAATATCTAAAATATCTGGAGTATGTATGTTACGGTACCGTTACAGACCCTAGTTAGGGGCTCGCTTGGAGACTTGGCGCCTATATATAGACGTGTCCTTTCTTTAACCTTCTCTGCTCCTTAGCTTAGTATCTTTATAATATAGCATTCTATAAGCTTTAGTTTAGAGGTATTTATACGAGCCGTAATATTATACTAAGCTTACCTACCTAGGGGGGACTTTATTCATTTTAAAGCTCCCTCTTTACCTTGCCTGGGAAGGCCTGGATAATCTCCTACCCCTGTTCCGCGTGTTCTGAGAGGACACGCGTTGAATACCCCTAGCTGCGCGTCGTTAACGCGTTAAGTCGCTATCATTAATACTAGGAGCCGGTATTTAAGTAGCTAGAAGGTCTTTTATGGATAAGAATAACTGCCTAGAAAGGTAAGAATATCTTATTCTTCCCCCTAACCTTTTTAACTGATACGGAGTTATATAAGCTTTAGAGACAACCTTGGTTAAGATTTACCCTAAGGCTGCGAGAACAAAATTAATTAAGACTTAGCCGTAACGCTGCGATAAATAATATTAATAGATATACAGACTACGCTGTAATAACCACCCTAATTAATACTAAGCTGTATAAGGAGAGACGAAATTAACTAAGAAGGACTTACTAGCACTATACTACTACTTTAAACCCCTAAACCTAATTACTAACTATACCGATATACCTATAGTCTAATTAACTAACAATTGCGCTAATACGCCTATGATCTGAAGGTAATCCGAATGTAATTTAAATGCGGCCTAAATATAATTTAAAAGCAAACCTAATAACCTATTGCGCTGATATACCTGTAATATAACTCTCTAACTTGTCTATAAACGCCCTTATAGACACCCATTAAGTTCTTATTAATAACTACCGTACGCAATCGACCCGAACCTTACTATTGACCTAGGTAGTCCTTTGATTTTACAGCTAAATATATCTATATTCTATATATAGGGGTACTAGGAACCTAGGGGAGAATTTAAGTAATTTATAGCACTCTTAATTAGGAGAACAGATTAGGAGAATTATTCCAATTTATAGTACTTTCCAACAGCTCTATAGATAAGCCTATTTATCTCTATAACCTTATACAAACTATTAACGCTTTCCTCTTAATAGCTATTTATACGACCTTTATAAATAAGATAGCTCGCCATTACAAAAGCATATTTTGCTATTTGTTGACTACTCTTAAATATTAAAGCGTATCCTTTCTTTAATACCTTTAAATATTAACAACGTCTTAAACTACGACTTTAATAACGACCGTATGAGTTTATTAATAATTAACTACCTCCCTAACTGATTTAATCGTCTTCTTCTCCACCTACGGTGATCCTTTTTAACTAACACTAAGCTACGCATACTAAGAAATAACTATGGTTAATATTAAGTTATATAAGCTTTACCTTAAGCATTTATACACTCTAATAATGAGGTTAATACTAAGCTGTGTAAGCTTTAACAACAAAATTAATTTGGACGAACTGGATAATAATTACGCCGTTATACCTATAATCTAAATATAATTTAAACACAATTTAAATATAAACCGATTAACTAATTGTGCCGTTATACCTGTAATTAATTGACTAATAATAGCGCTAATATGCCTACTATCTTAACCTAATAACGACTGTACTGCTATGCCTATAGTATAACTAAATAATAGCGCTAATACGCCTGCTATCACAACCAGACGATAATCGTGCCAATATCCCTACGATTTATTGACTAACTAATTGTGCTAATATGCTTATAATCTACTAACAAACCGATTGTGCCGTTACGCCTATAATCTACTAACCGAATAATTATGCCAATGTGCTTACGATCCACCGACTAACTAATAGACGAGCTCTAAATACTCAACCTACTATTACAATCCAACGCTTACACTGTACTGCTACCTAATTAACAAGCTCTTATGCTGATACGCCTATAAGCTAAACCCTATCGCTAGTACTGTACTACTACCTAAACAAATAATAATTGTGCTATTACGCCTATAATCCGAATACGATTTAAATGCTACCTAAATATAATTTAAATATAAACCTAACTAAATAATTGTGCTAATATGCCTATAGTCTACCCGACTAACCGATAGACGAGCTCTATATTTGACCTACTATTACTATCTAATGCTAGTACCGTACTACTACTTAACCTTTACTACTTCGCCTGTAGCTAACTAATACCTTACTACCTTGCTTGCAGTACTATAATTAACTCTAGCTGCTCTACCTATAGCTAATACTAATTTAACCTCCGCTGCTTCGCCTACGGCAAACTATCTTCTACTGCCTTGCTTGCAGCACTATAATAGACTATTACTACTCTACCTGTAGTCTATAACCAACTTCTACTGCCCTACCTGTAGTAATAACTATATATAAGGGAGAGCTTTGCCCCTTGGAATATGACCCCGCCGCTAGCACCGTACTGCTACCTGAATTGATAAGCTTCGCGTTGATACGCCTATGGAACTACAACCTATTGATAGACGAGCTCTATACTTGACCTACTATTACCACCTAACGCTAGCACTGTACTGCTATAAGAACTGATACCTTACTGCTTTACCTACAGCCAACTAATTAAACGATTATGTTAATACGCCTATGATCTGAATGCGATTCGAATGCAACCTGAACGTGATTTAAATGCATACCTAACCGACTAATCGTGCCAATATACCTGCAATCCACTGGCCAACTAATAAATTAAGCTCCGAATATTCGACCTATTATCACTACCTAACGCTGGTACCGTACTATTATCTAACCAAACAATACCTTGCTGCTCTACCTATAGCTAACCAACTAGATAACAATAGCGCCAATATGCCTACTATCACGACCTAATAACAACTATATTACTACGCCTATAGTCTAACCAACAGACTGATTGTGCTGTTACGCCTATAATCCGCCTGCGACCTGAATACGATTTAAATACTACCTAAACGTAATTTAAATGTAAACCCAACTAAATAATAGCGCCAATATGCCTGCTATTATAATAGACCTTTACTGCTCTACCTACAGCCGACTAACCCTTACTACTTTATTAGCAGCTAGCTAACCCTTACTGCTCTACCTACAGCCAACCGACTTTTGCTACTCCGCCTACGGTAACACCTATATATAAGGTAGAGCTTTGCTCCCTAAAATACGGCCTATTACTAGCACCGTACTGCTATAATCTTAATAAGTTACCGCGCCAATACGCCTGCGAACTACTACTAATAAGACACCATACTAATATGCTTGCGGAACTATACCCTAATAACCCATCGCGCTAATACGCCTACGACCTAAATATAACTAGGTAGAGCTTTGCTCCCTAGAATACGACCCTATTACTAGCATTATACTACCACCTAAATAACCTATTGCTGGTATTATACTACTACCAAACGGATAAGAGCTCGTGCCGATATGTATGCGAGTTATAACTCCCTAACCCTCCCACCCTTATTAAAACTTTTTTACCTACCTTTTTATAAGAGGGGGATTAGGGGGGCCTTTTTTTATGGCTTAGGGCGCGCTATAATAAAAGGGGGGATAGTAGAGCTAGGAGGTATTAAAGTTTTAAAGGAGGAACGACGACCAACGGAGGGCTCCTAGTGATATACCTCTCGCAGCAGCAGGAGCTGCAAAACGGCTGCCTGCCCCATATTAACCAGGTATAGTGATATACCTCTATAGCAGCAGGAGCTGCAGGACTGCTGCAAGTCCTAGGTTAACCAGTATTGCAATCAAGCGCCTAGATACCAAATTTTTTTTTTTTCTCTTTTTTTTCTAATAAGGGGCTTATATAAAGCCTAAGGGCAGGCTTTCTTAAAGAAGGGGGTGATGTCACGGTACCGTTACAGACCCTAGTTAGGGGCTCGCTTGGAGACTTGGCGCCTATATATAGACGTGTCCTTTCCTCAACCTTCTCTGCTCCTTAGCTTAGTATCTTCGTAATATAGCATTCTATAAGCTTCAGTTCAGAGGCATTTATACAAGCCGTAACAGTGTATATCTAAGGTGTTTAGAGTGCATATATCTAAAATATCTAGAGTATAAAGTATCTAGAGTGCGTATATTTAAAATATCTAGAGTATATATATCCGAAGTGTCTAAAGTATAAAGTATCTAAAGTGCGCATGTCTAAAAAGTCTAAAGTACGTATATCTAAAGTATCTAGAGTGTAAAGTATCTAGAGTGCGCATATCTAAAATATCTAAAGTGCGTATATCTAAGGTGTATCTTAAGACGTAGTATATAGGTCGCTACGCGATAGAAGCGTCTCCGGGCTCATAACCTGTTAAAATAGGTATAGTTTAATGATTATTTTTATTAAGCATATATATCTAAGAGGGTGGGGAAGCGACAATTATATAGAAGAGTGTTAGAGGTTCCACCCGACAAGAAGCAATACACGCTAACTGGAACCCACTTTAACATATTTGGTAGGGGTTGGGGTGACTGTGGAGATGCAGGATCGGATTAAGGGTGTTCTGTCCGCAAATAACAAGGAATGAACGTCAGTGACAATTATTTTATTTTCCCTTGCCAAGACCAGCCAACTCCGCGGGTCTCATTCTCCACACGACACTTTGTTGCGTGCAAATAGTCGGCAATAATGAGAAGAATCACAGCCACCGTCTTTGTGTTGTTGTAAACTGTCACTATGTCTCCGCCTTTGAGTCCTACGAGTACCGCGGCCGAGGAACTAGCGAAGAAAGATGTATGGGAGGAAGCTCTTATGCTGTTGAGCGAAGAGGACCGCGAGAGGTTTGATGTTGCATCGGCTAGAAAGCAAGAATATCAACAACTGCTCAAAGATGTTCTCGCCGCCTCTAATGAGAAGAAAGCGGAGTGTCTCAAAAAGCGATGGAAGATCATACGAGGCGACAGGAACATTATCCTGCGAGATATCATTGAAAAGGTTGCTATCTGGGTCCGAAAATTCATTGTAAGACTCCGAGGGCAGTTATTCTGTTTATTTTTCCTAATAAATGCCTCCAGGCAGTTGGCGATACGTTGATGCAATATGACCCAGGTCATGCAGCCTTGCCTTGGGCGGCCATTCGTTTCTTCCTTCAGGTGACGGTGAACGATGTCCAAATATATGGCACTATGCTACAATCCATTGAATTAATATCAAATCTGCTTGCGCGGTGTGCCATTATGGAACGCCTCTATCTGCAAAGGTAATGCATCATATATCCACGTTCCTCGTGTGAGACCTTCTCTGCTCATATCAAGTAGCAGTTCATTAGATGTCACGGAGCGCTTCCGAAAAGCTCTTGTGGAGCTGTATGCCGCTATACTAACCATATTAGCCAAAGCACTCCGTTACTACGGCTACAATACAGCCGTACGGATTGCGAAAAGCATTGTTACTAACACCAAAGACGTCGAATCCTGGTCTTCAATGGTCTCTGAGAAACAAGCTGAAGTGGAAAGACTTGCCACGGTTGCAGAAGCAGAGAAGATGCAGCAAGTCGCAGAGAATGTCGAAGCCCTCCTCACGCAGCATCAACAGTTGGAGGAGGAACACGACCAGCGAGACGCAAAGCTATCGCAGCTTCTCAAGGAGCTCCAAACCCCCATTAGCAGGATGGATATGCACCTATCTGATCTTCATGACAATCTCCAAATGGAAATGCGGATCAAGATCTTGAAAGCAATCTCTACCATTCCATATCCTGTCCATCATAAGGCTATTGCCCGGGATCGATTAAAGGGATCCGGGAAATGGCTCCTCGAGAAACCCGCCTACCGAGATTGGCGCGCTGAGAGCTCATCATCTGTCCTGTGGGTCCACGGGATTCCGGGTTCCGGTAAAACGAAACTCGCTTCATTGGTGATAGATGACATCAAGAGCTCAGCACATGTGGCCCACTTCTATTGCATGCGCAATCCTGCGGAACCCGAACGGGCCAAATGCGACAAGATTCTCAATTGCTTGGTGAGGCAATTAGCTTCCACTTCCCCCAAGTCTCCTATTCTTGAGCCAGTTCGTGTCAAATATGAATTAGCGATCGACGGATTTGAAGGGTTCGAAGATCAAGCTTGGACTAGTGATGAAAGTACCCAAGTTTTGATCGAGCTTATAAACATCTACCCATCTGTTACTTTCGTGTTGGACGCCCTCGACGAAGTCAACCCAATGGACCGTTTGGAGCTTCTAGACGCGCTGAATAAAATTGCCCAAAACTCAGAGAGCCTCGTAAAGGTCTTTATATCGAGCCGGGACAACATCGACATCGTCATGCATCTCAAAGATTCTCCAAACCTCTATATAAGCGCTACCGATAACTGGAAAGACATCAACGCCTTTGTGTATGTTATCAACATTCATTTTCTTCGTACGATCTCCTTTAGCCGAGCACAACACCGCTAGGATGATAATAGCTGACCACTTCTAGTAATCAGAGACTTGATGCTGTTAAGCTTCTTCACGGCAAATTACCCAGTTCACTCCGAGATAAGATTGCAACCACACTAATCAGCGGAGCGCACGGAATGTGAGACCTGACTCTTTGATGTTTGCTGTAGGGGTAGTTGCTAATCCAAATCCTTCTATCAGGTTCCGATGGGTCGATTTGCAGATCCAGTCGTTGCGTACGCTAAAGGTCGCTGCCGATATCGAAGCCCGTCTGGGTCACCTCCCAGAGACTCTAGAGGGATCCTACTGGGAAATATTCCAATATATCCAAGAATCAGGCGAACATGCTGCAAAGCTAGCCAGATTGACTTTTCAATGGTTATTATCAGCCAAATCATCCATAAGTCTTGACAACTTTGCCGTGCTTGCATCCATCAGCTGCAGAAACCCTGGGACAGTATACACACCATCAGAAATCCTTGACGTTTGCGCAAACCTCGTTATCAATGACGGAGCGACTAGCTTCCGGTTCGCTCATTTGTCCGTTCGAGAGTTTTTAGAGGGCCTCTCTAAACGCGAAGTCAATGATTTCCGCCCGGATGAAACGAACGCTGCCCTTGCATCGGCGTCTATCTCCTACCTGGTTAATCTATTCTCCGATCCAGATAAGATACCTGATGGAAACGAGCTGCAGTATTTTGCCTCAAACGAGGAGGTCGAACATCGTTTGTTGAGGGAATACACAATCGAGCACTGGCCGGATCATGTATCAAACAGTGGGCTATACAAGCACGCGCCTCCGCTAGAGTCGGAAGTCCAATCATTCCTTATCAAAAATCAAGATGTTGCCCCAGAATTCAAGGCCTGGTGTGAGGTTGTCATGGATATGAACCATTTACCAGAATCTGTTAAGGAAGCTGCGAGACTGTACCCGAGGAACCCAATTTGGATTGCTCTCACGCGTGGTCTCATTGGATTAGACAAGCTTCCCCTCGCAACTGAAACCGCGGCAAGAGCGGCATTTGTTTATGCGGCGGAGAAGGGGAATATGAAAGTCATGTCCTCGCTTCTGGANCATGGTATCAGCATTCAAGAAGTAGGCTATGATGCTGTTTCGGCGGCTGCAAAGACTGGACGGATTGATGTGGTTTCTTTACTTCTTGAACAAGGAGCACCAACGGGACCGAAGAATCTCTACTGGGCAATCCTCTGTCAGCACGCTGATGTGGCTGATCTTCTCTTTGCAAAGGGGTCTTATAAGTTCACAGCCATTGAACTTTCTAAGGCCCTCACCACGGCAGCATCGAATGGAGACTCCTCCTTAGTTGCGATGCTCCTCAACCACGGTGCCCAGAAGGAGGGCGTAGCAGTTCTCCGAGCAATTAAGAATGGGAACCTCCTGACAGCTCACAATCTGATTGACAACGGGTTCGACATTACCGGCCAATATCTCGTTGAGAAGCGGACGCCATTGCACTGGGCTGCTGAAAAGGGCTTCGTTGAGATCACGAACAAACTCCTGGGCAATGGCGTGTCTGCGAACAGCCAGGACAGATACGAAAACACCCCTTTACACCTAGCCGCGAGAAAAGGCCATTCGGCTATTGTCTCTTTACTTCTGGATCGCGATGCCAATATTTCAGCAAAGAATGTCATCGGCCGAACCCCTCTACACCTTGCTTCGATGATGAACCATCCCAAGTCCGTTTCAATTCTCCTCTATCGTGGCGCTGAGGTTCAAACGAAGGATCTTGAGGGCTGGACACCCATTCAACTTACTCAGATCTACCAGCATGGCAATATTGCGAAGCTTTTGTGCCCACCAGAGCCTTCTACACAAGTGGAAGTGGAGACGGAGCTTCTGCCAAGCTATGCCGATGCCTCTAAAGCTTCATCATGCGAAGCCGCAACGCCCCTTTACACGGAAGTTACTATACTTCCAGAGCCGGAGCGGGAGTCGGAGTCGCCTGCTGCAAGAGGCGTCCCAACCCTCAATCTAGTCATGCCCACTCCGCGCAGTGATCCAGTTGAGAAATCCGAGGAAATTCCAGCAATGGCATTACAATCCTGTTCAGTCTGAGGTCGCAGAACTAGAGTTGGGCCGACTAGGTTTACAACTCTGGTTTCCTCAGCGAGTGAACTATAGAGTGGTCTTCCCCGTCCACGGCTGTCTTTCGCGCAGTCAAAGAAAATTTCTAATTTTTATGGCATAACCCCTGCTTACTATCCAGCTTTTTCCGACTTCAGACTTCGAAATCCTCAACACAGCACTCGATCTCCGCTATCGCCGAGTTCAACCTCGCTAGTGAACATACGAGGCTCCGGAGAAAGTATGATCAATACTATCTATTTTGGCACCGCGATTTACGGAATGTGTGAGTAGAAAACTACCCTAAATATAAGGGTATTGAGAGTGGATGACAGATGCACGCGTTGCGTGGAGTCGAGACTAGCATTCAGACTGTGCTGGTTCTATACTTAAGAGCAAGGTTAGAGGTAAGGGCTGCAAGAAGTCCAATGATGAGACTTAGATGCCCAACCAAGAGGCCCAGATCTGAATTCTTAAGATATCGGCGAAGGAAGAAATAAACTCATTACATGGTTTATTAGTTCACATTAGTAGATGAGATCGGTGCGCATAGTTTTCGGGTGGCTCGGCAGCCCTGGGGAATTTTAGTGAACGTACGCAATGGCGAATATGCCACGGCTTGCTAGCTCTGTAGGAATATATTGGCTGTACCTATGTGTGAGTATCCTACAAGTCGCGACTACTGCTGAAGTTTTCCAAGGAGCCGTCGGAATATTACTTGCACCGACCTCGCAGCAATGGTCTGTGACCCCTTCTGGAAACCTCCCTGATTAGCATGAAGAAGAGCAGCTCTAATGTTGCACCCCTGGTTGTGTTCCTCCACGTTGTCGATGTTGACGTCATGCATCGCCAACCTTCATAGCGACATATCTTCGCCAATCTCTTGATATTTTCTCCATCTCATTTCAACGCCGTTCAAAGTGCCGCTGCGTGATGCAATTTTGGAGCATGATGCTGTTGTTCTTGTACATGTATAGTCTCCGTTAGTCTCCGTACATAAGCTACTTAAAAGCTTCACTTGCACTCTAGTCCCGCGACTAGCCCTTTGGCCTAGGGATCACATGACGTGCGTGGAATTCATGTAGATGGACGACAGATCCAGACCTTTTTTTTTTTTTTGGGGGGGGGGGGGACTGAAGAGATTAAGGCAGGAATGGAGAGTAGGACGAGCAGACCTTGCGGTAAATTGTAAACCACCCTTCACACTGTAACTACCAATCACCGGCGGGGGCCACGGGTGGATAGCAAGATGTGTCGGTATCGTGATAATCGACGGAGACATGGTGCGACGCAGGAGGGCCGGATGGGTCGTGGTGAGTAGAGGGTGAGTGGACGGTGGTGGAAGGGTGAGGATGGTAAAAGCGGCGGGACGAGGCTGAGCGCGCGGGTGAGTGCGATGCAGACTTCGCTTGTCTTGTGTCGCCAACATAGAGTTCCAAAGCGATTATCTGTCCAGGTCCCCAACGACCGTAATTGGAAGTAGGAGTAACCGAATTAGAATCCCTGCAAGAGCTCCTTGGCGAAACCCTGATACTGATTTCCCACCGCCTCCACAACAACACCACCCAAAGCCCTCTCCACGCTCTCAGAATGTCTAAAATGAATGGGACTCCCTCAGCGGAGTCGTTCGAGTGGATAGAGACCCCCCCAGCCCCAAGCCCTGCTCCTCCATCCAAAGATTGCGGTGTTAGAACGACTACAGTAGGTTTCATTGAATTTCTTCCTAATTTCACCGAGCCATTGAAGCATGATTTTGAATGAATAGATGCTAACTCTAGCTACGATATAGTATCTAGCTATCAAGAATGCCACTCTTCCAGCTGACGGCCCTGGAAGCGAAAGTTTCTCCAATACTGTCTTATTCTCCCTGCTTGGATTCGTCCCACTCTACTGCGCCTGGAAAGTTGGTGGAGGATGGAAGACATGGATAGTCTTCGCCATGATTATGGATATCCCCATTCTTGCCGGCTTCTGGATCCTTACTTCGACATTCTCGCCTCGCAAGAACGAGAAGGCTACATTCCCTGGCAAGCCAATTGATCACTACCTCACCTTTCACAAGCAGGAGGACCGCGAGAAATATTTTGGCAAGAAGACTATCCCAATGGAAACCTTTCACGAGATGTACTTTGACGGCGATGTGGACTTCAATGGCGACTGTTTGGATATCTTGGAGCAGCGCCATGATTGGGCCAACTTCAAATTTACGTATAGCCTGATCAAGTTTTTCTTGACCGGCATGATGCCAGAAGTTATCATGCATACACGCTCACAAGGTCCGTAAATACCTACTACTCGCACGGTCAAACATGGTTTGTAATGGCTAGAGGTTTACATATTATACAGACGAAGAACAAGTTCGCGACCACTATGACCGTGGCGACGACTTCTACGGCTGGTTTCTTGGGCCTCGCATGATCTATACATCTGGCATCATCTCCGACGTCAACCGCGAGGAGTCTCTTGAGCAGATCCAAGATAATAAACTCGGCATCGTCTGCGAGAAAATTGAATTGCAACCCGGAGAGCGGATGCTTGATATCGGCTGTGGCTGGGGTACGCTTGCTAAATATGCTAGCGCTAACTACGGTGCTCATGTCACTGGTATTACGCTTGGCCGCAACCAGACTGCCTGGGGAAACAACGGCCTGCGAAAGGCTGGTGTCACTGAAGAACAGAGCAGAATTCTATGCATGGACTACCGCGATATTCCCGTCCCTGAGGGCCGCTACAACAAGATCACCTGTCTTGAAATGGCCGAGCACGTCGGCGTCCGACACTTCTCTACGTTCCTCCGCCAGGTTTATGACATGCTTGATGATGACGGTGTCTTCTTCCTTCAAATCGCTGGTCTGAGAAAATGCTGGCAGTACGAGGATTTGATTTGGGGTCTTTTCATGAACAAGTATATTTTCCCCGGCGCTGATGCTTCTACCCCTCTTGGTTTCTTCGTCGACAAGCTTGAAGGCGCAGGATTTGAAATTAAATCGATTGATACCGTCGGTGTCCACTACTCTACCACCCTGTGGAAGTGGTATAGAAACTGGATGGCCAACAAGGATAAGGTAATTGCCAAGTATGGCAAACGATGGTTCAGGGTAAGATACGTCGAAATTCCTTCCAACCCATACTTCACTGAGCACAGATTAAGTAATGGCGATATGACTAACACATTCACCATCACAGATCTGGGAGTACTTCCTTGCGTACTCCACAATCATCTCCCGCCAAGGTAGCGCGACCTGCTACCAAATCACCCTCGTCAAGAACATCAACTCCACTCATCGCATTGAAGGTGTGCCGAGCCAGTTTGGTCTGCATGGCGCTCTCAAGGCTTCAAATGCCAAGCTTGCGGCGAAGAAGGAATAGATCAAAACTAGGTGGCAGTCAAACATATTTTAGTCGCTAGTGCGACAAAAGGATATTGAAGTATATGAGTGATTTTAGTAAAATCGGTGATGGAAATGAGGAAGATGCAGAGAAGGAAGCCGAGTTGGAGCGTAATATGGTTGACCATGTTAAGGGTTTAGATAGGATCTATGAAGTTTGGTGGGGAACGAACGCCTAAATGGCTTCGAATGGCTTTCAATAGCTTCTAACGCCGATTATTTGAACATCACACAGCTTCAACGCAAGAATTGCTTCTCAAGTCCTCATCCTCATATTAGAATAACTTTTGCCGTAGCGGGATATAGGGTCTATGATGCACGCAACCCACGATGCCAATCCTCATAAAGTCATACTTCTCTTGTTCCCCTCATAAGAATGCCCCTCTATCCTTACCTTTTTCCCCATTTGGCAGTCAGAAAAACAGCTTCTTCAACTCCGCCATTGTCTCCTCGGGACTCTTCACGCTATGTCCGATTGTCCTTGAATCGGTATAGATTTCGTAGTCATTTCCACCCTTGTACGTCTTGTCGCCAAAGAAGTGGATGGTGGTATACTCCACCCCCTCCGGGTTATTTTTCTCTGCTTCAATATGCTGCAAGCAGTACGTCTTGTCCCAGCCAGTGGGGAAGACATCAAAGGAGATTTGGCCGCCAATAGAGTAGCTAGAAGCAGTCAGCGCTGCCCAACTCCTCCAGCAAAAATACCAGCAGGTAGGGCAAAGCGTATAGAATAAGGGCGCAACCCACGTAAGTCCCAGATTCGGGAACTCCTTCTTCAACACTTCAACCATCCTCTCCCGAATATGGTGCTCCTTGTCGTACCGCTCGTACTCGTTCCTTTCGTCCACAGTCGCGTTCCTGCCAATAGGACTCACGTTTACCATGCCGTTCCGGAACTCGACAAACGTGCCGCGCTTGACTGGAATATCCAAATCCGCAATGTACCTGAGCAGGAAGTTTACCAGCTTCTTGTACCTGTCCTCGCCGAGCCAGCCGATGAAGGACTGCGATGCCAGCCGCTGGCCCATCCGGTACGCGGTCAGTCCGTTCTCGGCGAAGCAGAAGTCGAAGAGCGTCGTCACTGGGATTGAGGAAGTGCCGAGCTGCTCTTGCTGCTTCGCGAGGTCGGAGCCGCCGACGAAGCCGATGGCGACTTTGTGGCGGAGAGAGGAGAGGAGTTGCAGCATTTCGGGGGAGACGGTCTGGTTGGGGGTTAGCCGGGTGAGATTTTGTGCGGGAAGCGGATTGAGAGGTTGCTGGAGGATATATCTAGGGTACTGGGATAGACGGGACCAGAGAGGCTCGAGAGACTTACTCGTCTCGCAGGTGTGAGAGTGCCATCGACGTCGAAGAGGCAGACGGTGTTCTTCACCGGGCGTTGGTTGAGGGGCGGAACGACGGATCCTGCTTCTGCCATGGTGGATGGATGTTTACGAAGTTGAGAGGATAGAAAGAGAAGGGCTTTGTGAGATCCAATTGATGTTTTTCTAAAGAGTAAAAGCACTCTGGGAATGTGAAGAGGGGAAGCGGCGCTGGTGGTTGGTTTTTTGTCTCGATTTGGAGGGGCCGTCCCTGTGGTGTGACAGGGATGCTTTCTCACCGCAACCTCTCGCGTAGCTTTGAAAACGTGGGGATCGTGGTGGACCCTGAGAAAATCTTGGCAATGTTGAGGTTGAATTCCTTCAGATGGTTTCAAATATGTGATCCTTGGACAGTTTATATAAAAACAATTGGATAGCTATTGGTTAGTGCCACCAATCCCTGTGTCCACTCCTTGATGACCCAAAGAAAAAGCACCGCGCTAAACTTTCTGACGCCAAGTTTTTCCGTGACCCCTTATTTTGGTTGCCCTAGTGAATTATTCCGGTTAGCTAGGAGAATTAGAACTTGCCTGATGTACGCTTCCTCTTTCTCTCTCTTTTGTCTATGCCTCCGCTAAAACGCGAATACAACACTGTCTCTGCAATTGCCGATAAAATTTGGCAATATCGGACTGTTGGAACCCTCACGATATTTGACAAAGGTCACGACACTGCGGAGGAAGGCCGATCGCGAATAGCTTCGAGTCCGCCAGAAGCAAGGTTCTTGTAGCCAAGCATACGGCGCTCACCAAAGGGGGCCCCCCTTCTCTTTCTTATTTCCTATACCTTCCTTATGTATATATAGAGGCTCTAGAGCCACGATTCAATAGACAGAGTCCTTATTCTTTTCTTACAATCGGTGCACGGACTACCGATCGACAGTATTATATCCTCCTTACCTTAAACTTTTTCTACTTTAGGTTATATATTAGAGACGTATTCTTAGGCCTAGCGGTACGCGTAAGAGCAAGGATATACTACGTGTTAGCGTGTAATTTAGTATTATTAGCGATAGGCATCAAGGCTTCCAAAGCGCGACGTCCACTGTCTACCTTCCAACTGCCACCATGACGCGAACTCTCAAAGCTTTATCAACAATGCTTAAAGGACTTCTAAGTCAAAGGGCGGGAACGAAGCTACACATGTTTTCAAGGGCACAGGCATCCCGAATTTCAAACGTCGCCTCCACACTCTTGGCTCCACCCCTTTCAGAAGAAGGTATGTCAACATTAGGTGTTTTCAGCCGGTTCCTCACAAACCATCAGCCATACATCCTTACGAATACACTGACGGACGCTGGCTGCATCATGATCGAATTCAACGCGAAGTACGACATGTGCAGTTTAATTTCTACGCCCTTTGTAAGCGGGTAATTGAAATGAGTCCTAAAGCTCAGAGGATCAATCGTTGCGAAAAAAAGGAAGGCGGATTTAACCGCGTGTTTGTCTTCTCTCTAGACAATGGCGAGCGACTTGTTGCACGAATACCATTCAGTATCGCCGGACCTGGCAGTTACACAGTGAGTTCGGAAGTTGCAACAATGGAGTACCGTGAGTGCGCCCCAGCTTGAGAGAAGGGCCAATCTGATTCGTTAATAGTAAGAGCGAAGACGACAATTCCAATACCAAGGATCCGAGACTGGAGCGATGACACGAGCAGGATTGGCTGCGAATACATCATAATGGAGCATGCACAAGGCATCCAACTCCATGCAGTCTGGCCAAAAATGAATACACATCAGCATATGCTGTGTATCAAAGCCCTCACCAAGATAATCCAGCAAATGACTCAATTGGAGTTTCCGGCGTATGGAAGCATTTATTTTGTGAACACTTCCTTAGAATCCTCGCAGAAAGTTAGCCTGGGGGAAAATTTCTGTATCGGCGCACATACTGGAACACGCTTTTGGGATTGTGATCCGTCATTACCACGCTCATACAACAGGAATCCACCGAACCGAGGCCCATGTAAGCCGCATTTTGATCACGGAAATGAAATCTGACAACTATCAGGGTTAAATATCGAGGAATACAGCTCAGCGCTTGTTGATGCCGGCATCGCTCAGGTGCCTGATAATCCACACGCTGGCGATAATGAACTCGCTTATCATGGGTCTGTCAGTGAACACTTACGGCTCCTAGAAATATGCCGAAGCATCGTCACCAATCAACTACCAAACGCCCCCCAAGTACGCAATTCTTCGATCCCAACACTTTATCATCCTGACCTCCACGCCCGGAACATTTTCGTATCTGAAGAGGACCCGTCCCGAATCACTGCAATCATAGACTGGCAATCCACCAGTATCGAGCCCGCCTTCAGCTACGCCAATGAAGAGCCAGATATGATTGACTCCTCTGTGCGCGATGCCCAAAGGGCAGGTTTCATCCCGAGCATGTTCGAAGATATGGAAAGCGCAGAGTCGAAATCCAAGCAGGAAAAGGATGATGAAATTTGCCAAAAGACTTTCGCAGTCGGCCTTCGCGCCTGGAGTCCGGCGCTCTTTTCAGCCAAGGTCAGCGACGAGAATTATTTCAGGCTTCTCCGTTTTGCGCCGAATTCATGGTCCATGGGCGCTGCCGCTATACGACAAGAGTTGTTCGAGCTCATGCAGCAATGGAAAGAACTTGGATTACCCGGTGAATGCGCTTACCAGCCATCACAGGAAGAATTGTTGAAGCACAAGAAGGAATATGAAGACTTTGGGGTCCAGCAGAGATTAAAATTGTGGCTACAAGACTCACTAGGCTCAAACGGGGATGGTTGGCGTCCGGCCGAAGCGTTTGAAGCGGCCGAAGAGGCGCATATAGTCGCGTTTGAGGAGTGGATGAGCTGCAATAGGGATGAATTTAGGGACGGCAACGAGGAGGCCACCGAAGAACGAGCTCGGAAATTATGGCCTTGGGATGGAAATGGAAAGCTGGAGAATCAAAAAGTGTAATACTTTGACAAGTGAAATCTGGAGCGTCCTGACGCAATAACATTGGCTATGCCAAATAAGGTCAGGCTTGTTAGCTACAGCTCTTGAGGCTTAGCCAGTTGTCGCATAAGCCCAAATAACATTAGCGTGATCGTAATAAATGCGCGGCGCCGTTCTGCACTAACCGGGTTCGTCATCGCTTCGCCTGGGATGTATCGACCGGCGTGGCCGCCCTGCATGAATTTGCGCATCATAGCAAACCCAAGGCTGACGATAACTTCCTAGCTTTGCTGTGGGATTCCAAGGATTGGATAAAAGCCTTTCATGAGTTTCGACAGTGGCACAAGCTTGATGGCGTTGTTGCGATGCGAAGTCCATTAGGCCATGAAAGGAGACTCTCCACGAAGCGGGCACGTATGCCAGTCCCGCCGACTAGGTCAAGGTAAAATTATCACTTAACTCGTCATTTTGAGCCTGGAAATCGACATACTATAGCCCTTGTTCCGAGCATGATTCCAAATTCGGTGACCAACAAGTTACGAGGTCACAAGACATCGTAAGACGATTGGTCGAATTTCGCATTGAAGAATGAATAGATGAACTTAAGAAATTCTCTGATGCACATGTACAATTTGCCCGTTTCATGTGGAGCGTCGAAGGCTAGCACATTGAAACACATGACATTCTACCTTCCTTTGTTAGTGTTTAAAGGCACCTTCGCTTCGTCCTTGGAAGATCAAAATCATCAGAAACCTTCCTCTTTCGATGATCAGGCCTACCGAAGGGAGCATTCAAACCTTGTGCCGCAACCAGCGATTCTATGGAGAACGGTGAGCCGCTAACATTCCAAGGCTCAGCCTATCCTCTCTTTAGTGAAATGGCGAACTTGCCGGCAGTGTTTAGCTCGATGCTCTTTCGAAAGTTTCCATCTTTACTCAAGCAGGAAGCATCATCAACCGTACAAATGGGGCAATCGTCTAGCAGAAACTGTGCTGATTCGGCTGAGAGCCGTTCCATTAGCTTCCGGAATGCCGGATCATTAACCGGTAAGGAGCATAAGATGCGTCCAGAGCATACAAATTTCCCTTCATCGAGTCCAGCTCAAAGTAGAACAAGGAGGCAATTAAGCAATGTGCTGCGTTGTCTATTAGTCCAGAGATCAGTGCTGTAACTGGTCTGGTTCGCTTATTGGTTGGTTGGTTGGTTGGTTGGAAAAGCTCCAAAATCGCAACCGGTTCGGAGCTTTGATTGGCTTCCAGCTGGTTGGTTTTGAAGCCCTCTAATTAACCGGGTAACCAGCTAAACCAGTAGAGTTAGTATAGGCCTTTGGTGGTGATAATTTGGGTAAGAGCGCACGCGAGCCGAAGCCACTAAATTGTCAAGATCTACCACCTTATTTCCGGATACTATTTTAAGGGTCGGGCTTGTGCATCGCCATTTCTATGCGTCCTATTTCTACGCGTCGCGTTTCTACGCGTCGCCTCCTCACGTCGCCTTACTGCCTTATCCTTATTACTCTTATTTCTACCTATCGCCAATTCGATGGAGGGCTTTATTATTTTAACCAGTCGATCGTTGCGTAGAGGAAGAGGCAGCCTTGCAAGTAGTAGTCGTTCTACGGGCAAGGCTCCTACCGTCTCTTAAAAGCGCGCCAGCTAGGGCTCTAGTGAGGAATTACCCGGGTCTGGATCGCTTCTCTAATCTGCTTGTCCTGCAGTTTCTCCCAGAAGACCTCGCCTAGCCTCCGTAGGACGCTTTTCTGCCGCGTATTGTCAGACACGTTCTCCGATACGTCAGTATGGCGCGGTTCGCCGGTTCCTAAGGAGATGACAAAGTCAGGTTTTTCATTCAAGGGAAGCAACGCTGCCATCTCAGAGAGCGCTAAGATTAACGGATCGTTTACAAAAGGCCCTGCATCTTGAAATGTGCCGACGGAAGGGATATGTTTCGGAGGGAAGAATCTGTAACTCAAGTGTCAGTGGCAGAATACACGAAGCAAGGGGCAATATACCCAAGTGCAGCAGAAGCAGAACGTGCTCTATACCTCACGTCAGCCTTGCCTTGTGTTAATCTCAACATACTCACATTTCCCACAAGGGGATGCTTCCAGATCCGTCTTCTGGCCTTATGACGCGGTCTTCTACTCTGGTTAGACGATGCATCGAATTTAAGGATGGAATGAATGAGCAGGGCTGCAAATCAATCAACTCAACTCAACTGAGGCCTCGAGTTGGTTGAATTGAAAGCTTTGTAAGCAGGAAGCTCAGTTGATTGAATTGATTGACTCAATATTGAGATCTTGGCAACTATTTCAACTGAATTCAACTAGTAGTCAGCAACTATTACGAGTCTTGGCGTGGCGGTAATGTAGAAGGACCTACCTAGGCATATACCAAGCAACATCTAAAACGCTTCCTACTGCCCTCCCTGCAGCCCCTGCTGCATATATAAGTAATTATTACCAGTCTTGGCATGCTGTTTCTATCATGCCCGTACTTTTCCTTCTTCCCGCGGGTAGCGGATGAAAACTCTCCCGCCTATGGCGATAATATCACGTGGAGATAGCGGGTGATGCTCGGGTAAACTTATTTTAGTAAGAAGAACTAATAAAATTTCAGGTTTATCCGTGCCAAGGCTTTGGCTTATTCAGCCAAAGTGGACTCGTCCACACTCGCCGCAGGCGAGTGCCTGCACTCAATACGATATTACCATCAATACGATATTTTTAATCAACCATCTGGATTTAACCTTAATTGACGCTTCAACCACGCCAGTTATTATATTAATTTTCGTATGATAGAGCACCTGTAGAGCGCATAGACGCCTAAATAAGCTGTAATTGATTATATACTGGCTGATAAGCTTAAAAATAACGTTTCTTCTTAGCGACTGGCATGCNTTTCATCCAACTATACTCCAGTTAAAGCTCTTTTATTTCAGATTAAAGCCAATTTTAGACTATCTTTTATACTATATGTAAATAGATAGCTCCTATTAATGACTTTAAGATTATATAAGACCGTTGCTAGCGAGATCGGTGTAATTGCACAATTAAAGTTATAGTTCTTAGCTTACTAACTACTTAATCGCTAGCAATAGATATACTATATGCGCCGAATAGCGTACGCTTAACGTTCTTACTTAGCTCCTTATTCTTAAGGCAATAATTAATATTACGCTTAAGCGTATAGATAGTTAATGGAGTTCTTAGCTCTTATAGGGGTAGTATATCGCCAGCATTATTATCAGCCTCATTATTAGCCTCGCTGTCGCTTTTATTTGCATAATCGGCATTAAACTTAGCAACGTCTTGCTAGATATTCTCTCGGATGCGCTCTGCATTTAGTGATACTAAGCCTGTATCTTGCTAGCCTTTCTATATCGTACGAGGCTTAAAAGTGTAAGCTTAAATTAATCCAATTACAGCCAGAAACTTGACCTTATTAAATAACATATAGCCTATATAAGTAGCATAATCGACAGCCTAAGCATGCCAATGCTTATACGGCTAAAAGTAGCTAATATTAAGTGGTTAAAGAAAGTGTAAGGTATGTGGTGAAAGCCGATATACGATAACCTTATTGTCTTCTAAGACCTCTAGAAACTCTTACGTATAATAAAAATTAAAGCTATTAGACAGAAGCAATTAATAGATTCCTTTAAGAAGCTTTTAACTCTCTTATATAAAGTGCTTTGCCTACTTAAGACTAAGCTTATTATTGGTGTAACCACTACTGCTATATATAACCAGATATTAATTAGGCAGATTAGTGAAGTAGCGCTTAAGTAATATGGCACCTTTAATAATAACCATAGGCGAAATTGCGCTACCCTCTGCATTAACATACTTAGTTATTATTAGCGTTGTACGGTTATCTAGTGTAGGTAGATAGACGCGTTAATAAGGTTTAAATGTAACCACCTATTAATCTTTACTAATCCTAATACGGAAGCCTATTTTATTAAAGTTCCAAGTATCTGTAGTTGTAATTCTATATAGCTTAATAATCTTAATTAAGCTATTAAACCACCTAAAGATAGCCTCTTTATTGTGTGTAATTACGCGATTAAAATTAAGGGATTACTAACGGCGAAGATAAAGCTTGGGGTTGCGTTTAAGCCATCGCTTTGCCTATTGTGGATTGGCTAAAGGTAGAGGTCCTAGACCGTCATGGCTGCGCTAAAGAAGGTAATTTGTACACGCTATAATTATTAGTAGCCGTACGCAAATTTTAAGCTTATTAAGACAAGCTATATAATCGTAAAGAGCGCTATCTTAAGCCTCTAAGAACTTATATGTGCTAAAAGGACGTTAAGAATGTATTATACGACCTTTTAAGCGAGCAAAAAGCCGCTAATAAGGAAGATTTTTCTCACGCGCCAGCTGCTTATAATTAGGCTTTTTAACGTCTCTTATAGACTCCAGAGCCTGATCAATCTGATCATCTATCTGGATCTGCAATTCCGACATTATTGTTGTTGTATAACGCGATAATAATCAGACGGTTGATCAAAAATATCGTATTAATGGTAATATCGTATTAAGTGCAGGCACTCGCCTGCGGCGAGTGTGGACGAGTCCACTTTGGCTGAATAAGCCAAAGCCTTGGCACGGATAGAGCATCGCCTTATATCCTCTTAAGTAACACCCCTATATAAAAAAAGTTTTAATATTTTCAATCAACTCAATTCAATCGGGACTTGCATATTGATTGAGTTGCCAAGCCAGTAGACTCTCAGTTGGTTGAATTGATTGAGTCTTGGCAATCAATTCAATTCAATATTGTTGACCTGAAAATAAGGTCCGAAAATGAGGACTCGTGTGTAGTATTGAATGTGGCTCTAAGGCCTCTATATATACACCAGATAGGTGACAAATAGAATGACAACGTAGTCGTCATTCGGTAGTGGAAACAGGTAATTAGACATTCGATGAGACATATGATGGTAAATAGCGGGGTAATGAGACATAGGGTACTAGGTATCACAAACAGTGATAAGTACGTCATTCTCAGTTCGACAAATATTGAAGCCTCGTTGATTGATTTGCAACCCTGTGAATGTGTCGATCGGTAGTCCGTGCACCGATGAGTAAGTAAAGAATGAGGACTCTGTCTATTCAAACTATAAAGAAAAGAAGCTACTTATACATGAGGTAGGTGTCTGAAATAGGAAAGGGAGGGGGGGTCTGTAACTGAAACGGGGGTAGTAGTACAACCGGTATAGGAACAAGGATAGGGTAATAGGCTAAATTCAACCTAAATCGACAGAATGAGACGTACCTTGGCCCTTTTCGCGCTCTCCTACTCCATTATAGTTTGTGAAGATGCGGCGAGATGGCATACCATTAACGGTGGCTACAGGTAGACCAATGCGTGTTCCCGTAGATGTCGCATGCGAGATATCTAGAGTGCTCTTATCATCTCCAAAAACCTGTTTCAGCGCCGCTTCAATGTTTTCAGGCGCGTAAAGTCCGTCAGTAAAGTACGAGATCATAAGTTCAATCAAGTTACGAAAGATAGGAATTTTCAACACTTTTCGACGCTTAAAGGCCATTTTCGCGAGTCGTTCAAAGGTCTCGGTGGACTCTTCGATGGACCGCCCGTTAACAAACATTGCCAGCACGATCAGACCTCCTGGAATGGTCAGTTAGCTCAATCTATGAATGATAATAGCGTACCTGAACTGATTCCAAAAGCAACTTTGAAGAACTTCTGGAAGGGAATAGGCAAACCGATTCGATCCTGTATACGTTTCATCATCCCAAGTGGCAATGCACCTCGCGCGCCACCGCCGTCAATGGAAAGAATTCCTACCCCAGCAGTAGGAGGATGGATTCTGATAGTTGCCTCTTGAGGCATTTTCTCCTTACAAAGCAAACAGTGATGTATTTCATACATCCAAGGGTCGTCTTCATCAACATCTCCAAAAACTAGGACGCAGTTCTCGCATATGATATACCCACAACACAGGCTGTACTGCGGTCTTCGACGTAGACAACAAAGGCAGGTGCTGCTGCTTCGGATACCATGCCAATGATCTTCAAATCGACTCATATTGCTGCGGTGAATCTCCGCGACTGCCATGGAACTGTGTGTTAACTGCTCAAAGAAGCTTTTCAAATGCGTACGGACCAGGTTAATAAGGCCACTCCGAAGAATGACGTCTTCAGAATCCGCGAACGAGATTACTCTCTCTTTCGGAAATGCATCTCTGTATAGAGATTCGAATATTTGCTCCGGGGGGAACACTATCCACTTGTTAGATGTTTGCATGCTACTACGGCTGTTTGACCTACAATGAGAGTTAGGAGGATAGCTATCCAGCAAGAGACTAGACGCGATAGTAGGAGCTGCAAACTCAATGAGATCTCCAGAATTCCTAACATGCTTGAGTAGATTTGTCAAATGCTCATCCAGATCTCGTGGTACCGGATTGTCCACCCTGGAAGCCTTGATAAAATCAAACGGCTCATCTATCTTCTGTGAGAAGTGCTCATATGCACTCGCAAGGAATGCAGCAAAGTGAGTCACAGAGAAAAGGGATCTGGACTCCTCCCTGTTCTTTCGCACTTGGTCTGACCCAGGGTGGTTTTGAATAATGCGAATAAGCGAGCATAAAATATCCTTTATCCAATAGAATATGCATAAATATCGCAATCGATAAGGATAAAAGTGCCCTGTGCGGAGCTTTTCTACCCCAACCAGGTAGAATATGACTCGATTCTAGCAGAATTTAGCAGATATTGCAGATATTGCGGATATTACGGATATTGCGGATATTGCAGATATTATAGATATTGCGGATATCGCAGATATTGCGGATACTGCGGATATTGCGGATATTATCCCTTCGCACGTTGGAGTCCTACACTTGGCGCCAAGCCTAGGAACATCGTGCCCAGCTGTACACACGGGCGCCCAATGCGCGCCTCTTATTGGCTAGGCCCTTATTGATACCGTAGGACGCAAACTAACGTGTAAAGGGATAGATAGGCGTAAGGTATTATAGGGTCCCTATCTACCTTTTCCCCTTAACTATATAATAGCTATATACTTAGAGAAAAACTACCTATTTCTCTTATAGTTCTTCTCTAATGCCAATTCTTTAAATACTTTGTTTTCTTAAGAGTTTCAGAATCTATCTGCATTCTCTCCTATAATACCATATAACGTCCTCCTAAAAAGACTCTTTCTAGCTTATTACTTATTGCTAGAATTAAGAGAATTTCGATTGCTATAAGCGAGAGCCGTGGCCAGCGTTTTTATTGCTGTTCTTAAGACCACTACTAAAGTATAGTTATTAAAATCTTATATAGCGTCTTAGAGATAAAGTCCTTATACTTATCCTAACTTTTTAGTCAAAACATTATACTATTAAGATCCTTAGCAATCTTATTAAACTCGTTAAGGTCTTAAGCTAGAGCTAGCTTTTTATATAATAATATACTTCTAGGNATAGAACTCNTATTCNNATATCTTTCCTAAAGCTCTTTAACGCTATTAAGTACAGGCTTACGCCACTCCTTTTTCTAAACCTATTTAATATATCTTATATAACGGGCTAGATAAAGAATAAGTACAGTAGCGTAAAGGGGCGAGTTATCCGTTTTATAGTAATACCTATTAAAGGTATTCTAAGCATTTTTAATGCGTTTAGAGAACTCTTTATTAGATATATACTCCTTTTATTATATATTAGCTAGGAAATAAAGAGGGGAGATAAACTAACCTAGGATTTATTAAGGTACTTAATTATAACATTTATTATAAAAAGTATATTCTTAAGCGTTGCTTTATATCCCTAGCATTTTAGGGTTGCCTAGTAGAATATCTAAAGAAAGCTTTTTATCGTATAAAGCGCCTCCTAGTCCTTTAGACTAAGATAGTCCTTTTTAAGCATATTAAGGGCAAACTTTTTCTAAATTGCTACGTGTTACGGCACTGGTGGAAACCGGTAGATTATGGCGGACAGTTGCAGACAGTTGTAGACAGTTGCATACAGTTCCAGACAGTTGCCGTCACGTGACCAGAGGATCGTATATAGCGTCGAGCGGCGCCGCCCTCCGTCTCCTTTCCTTTCTTTAGCTTTAGATCTTCGTTTATAGACTACCAATCGTATAGGCTTGCGCGTCCCTTTTGCCGTACTCGTGCCTCGATTAACTAAGTTGCTAATATTATCTAAAGCTCGTCTACTCTTCTTCCTAAGAAGGAACTTAAAAAATATCTACGGACTATAAACAAGAATAGAATACAGAAGTAGACCTAAAGGCTATTACTAGAACTTGAAGAATAAAACAGAACTAGAAGAATAGAAAAGAATAATAAGATCTACAGAACACGCATAGACTAGAACCCCTATAAGAATCCTACTAAAAGTTACCCTAATAACCGTATTACTATGCTAAGAACTATAGCGGCCAGTAAAGCAGCTGTAGGACCCTTAAATACCTCCGATAGTAAAATAGCAACTAACTTAAACTCCTAGGTAGAGCTTATAGCAGCTAATGCCGAAATTAAACGACTTTAAGAGCTGCTTAAAGCTAGAGAACCCCTTATACCTAGCGAAGAGTTATTAGATACCTAGAGACTTACTACAGTCCTTAAGGCCCTAGCCTAACGTATAGCATTAGCATCATTACGGTCCGCAAAGGTTGCGGACCCCCCGTTGCTTATAGACGGAACCAACCCTATATTTAATAATTGGAAGCTTTAATTATAGAATAAGCTTGAAGTTAATACGGACCACTTCCCTACCACTTAGGCTAAAATGGCCTACGTCTTTGGCCGTACTGGTGGGGACGTATAAACGCACCTACGTCCTTAATATATATAGGACTTAGCAGATCCCTTCCTCTCTAGAGAAGAGATAATTGTGTACCTATCTTCTATCTATAAGGACCCCTTTAAAGTATAGAACGCCCGACTTAATTATAAAAGCCTAAATATAAAAACAACGGAGACCTTCTTAGCTTTTTAGACCCGCTTTCTATACCTAGCTGGCTAGGCTCGAATTCCCTAGGAAGATCTAATGCTAGGCCTATTTAATAAGCTTACCCTAGACTTATAGCAAGCTATACTACTAGTTTTTACTACTATATAGACGCTAAAGGAACTTACGGACTAGTGCTTAGCTATTAACTAAGGCCTCCGCCGAATTAAGGCACGCGCCGAATAGTATAAAGCTAGAAACCCTTTAAATTAGACTATAAGTAATATAAGAACGGCCTGTAATACCCTAGCATAATTAGTAACCCCCGCAGCACTACCTATATAGCCTGCCGCCAATTTAGCAGCTAGCCGTGCGGTTAGCCCTACTATAGGTCTAGCGAATACTCGGCCTATATATAGCAACCCCCGTATATAGGCCCTTAGTAATTAAAGAGCTTGCTTTTCTTACGGTTAAAAAGGCCACTATATAAAGAATTATTTAATAAATATAAAAGTAGATAAGGTCCTATTAATCTAGGAGGATAGCGTAGAGTCGGTGTCGGGAATGAGGCAAGTGGTTGTCACGTGTCGCCGCGGCACTAGCGTGGCGAGGAGCCTTAAGCTCCTCGCCCTTCCTCATTCCAATCAAAAAGCTTTATTAACCAACATCACTATAACCTACTCGAGTAGTCGTTATTAGTGAGTCACCCTATGTGACTAACACTAATTAGTAGTTGAATATACAGTTAACTATAGAGTAGCTAGGTTTTTAAATAGAAGAGACAGTCTTGTGTAGGGGTGCTATATGCGCTTATATGGAATGGATCCCGGCAATACCGTACTACCTTAAACTTGCGGAAAATTAGTAATAGAAGTATTACTGAGTACTAGGAGATACCAAGTTGCGTCTATTACGTAGAATAACCGCGTTTACGAAGATTTGGTCGAGTACTTTAGGTTAGAAGTGTTACTAAACCTAAGGTCCTAAGTTAACGTCTAAAACGCGTTAAATAACATCTTAAATTGCCTACCTCTTAATAGTAAACCTACAAGATCCTATAAAACCGAAAATCCTACCTACCTTTGACGTACGACACCCCGTTAATTCTATATCTACTATGGCGTTAACCTACCTAAAGAAGTATAAGGAAGATATTAACCTAAAGATATAGAATAAAGCTATAATTGACCTTGCAAACGCTAATAAACAAGACTTAAATGGATTTTTATTATACCGTATGGCATATTATAAGGACAGTAAATATAATAATACCGCGCTATGGGAATGTATAAAGGAGGACTTTATTAGATGGACAAAGGAAACATAGGCCCCCGTAAATAAGGATATCGTATAGGACTTCCGTAACTTTCTTCGGGAGAATAAAGTATTTGTCCCTAAGGACGGGGGTACTATTAGAGATAATATTTAGGAGTAGGTTCTTAACGTAAAAGAAGAGCACAAATAGACTGTATAAGAGATTAAGCACCAACTACGCACTATAAGGAAGCTTAACTTATAATAGAATCTAAGTAATACACTATAAGAGACGCGTTCTAATTCTATTACTCTAGGCATAAGTTCTTCCGTTTTATATCCATCGCCTCTACCTCTATCTTCAGTTCCCTAGAATCTACTAATTTAACCCGTAACTTTAATTACTGCCTCTTAACACGAGTAAGTACAAGATCCCCTTACTTCGCGATCTACTAACCTTTAGACTCTACCGACTAGACTTATATCCCTACTGCAGCCTGCAATATAACTCCTACTTTCTCTATCTTAATCTTAAATCGGAGGTAGTTTAAAATTGCTTATAGAGCTTGCGAAGCTCTATTTGGATTAGGAGAAGAAGTTTAGCGGGGAATTATACAATATTCTTAATTCGAAACTACGTATCTTCTATAACTATTGCTAGAAGGTAGGAATAGAGTCTAATTAATACTATAACGCCTATTCCGTTATGCTTAAGGGCCGAGCTAGTACCTTCTATTATAATCGTTTAGTAGGAAAAGGATATAATTTTAACCGCATAATATATAAGTTAAGATGCTACTTTAAAATAGAAGAGAATAAGTAGTAGTATATATTAGAATGGAGAGAGACTACCTTTTTAAGGATTATTGCTATAAACCTAGGTGTCCCTCGGCTTAATTATCTTTAAAAGCTCTTTAATTAACTTTAGACGATTTAGTGTGGTTTATCCGAATTATATTAAGAGGACTTTAGCCTACGTGATTAAGTTATTAGCGTATGTTAAGGTGTTAAAGAATATAACCTTGCTCTCTTTAATTTTGTAAATACTTATAAAGGAATATATGCTTAATTAAGATCTTCTATTAGCACCGCTCTACGCTCTTAAGAAGTATAGCAATTTAACGCCTAACTCTAACCTACTTTAATTAACCCGCCCGACTAATATGATTATAACTAGATTAATTAAACATATAGTGGCCGGGGTAGGTAATACGGTAGAGGGTATAATTAACGACTATAAGGTAAAGGTGGAGGTCCTTGTAAAGGTTTATTTTAAAGTAATTACTAGAAGAAGTGCTACGTTTATAAGAAACCGAATTGCTAGTTAACTAGGCATTCTCTTAATAAATAAAAGGAGGTATATAATAAGTTCCGCTAGAGTATAAGAAACGTTAGAAATTATAAGGTTACTACGGCCTACTTTTAAAGCTTTTTAGTTTAATATAAAGGCGTAGAAGATCTTAAGGGTGAGGTTAATAAGGCTAAATAGCTCCTTATAGATATAGAAATTGAGGAGTACTTACCTAACTAATACTTCACTAAGTATGGTGAGGTAGATGGTATATAAACTGTTACTATTCTTAATAACCAATCTACGCTCCATTTTATTACGAAGTTAGATATTTTTAATAAGCTAAGGAAGAGTTCCGCGTTCTCCTTTAATAACAGATACTTGGCGAATGTCTTTTATGGTATTATACTAGATACTAGAGCTGTAGGAGTATCTATAATAGGAGAACCTTAAGTTTGAGCCCTTTAGCAGCTTAATAGCTTTGTTTAGATTAACTATTTAACGGTAGGCTAACACATAATTCGTTTTGGTAAGGGTACTACGATCTCTATTAGTATAATTAAGGTCCAAACCCCCTTAGGGTATATTACCTTTTACGTTGTTCCTATAAACACCCTATTTCTATTTTGTATTAAAGATATAGATAAATTAGGCATTAAGCTTAATAACCTTAAGAATATACTTATTTAGGGAGATAATTAGGTGCCCGTTATACGTAAGTAGGGTTACCCCTAGTTACTCTTTTATTAACTAGAAAAGAGTATTACTTAGAGCCATTTAACTAAGTTAGAGTTACGTTAACTATACCGTTGTTTTAGCTACTTATCCGTTTACTAATTACTTAGGGTTCTTTAGCAGGTAGGCCATAAAGTTAAGGTTAAGGTAATTAAGCATCTTATAAAGTACTGCTATTAATGCCAAATAAACTAAAAGTTCCCTAGCCGATTTAAGTTCACCCTTAAAGATAACTACGACTTTAACTTCTATATTATTGTTAACGTTATATATCTTAGCGGTAAGCCAGTACTCTAAGTTGTTAACTTCTTAACCTCCTTCTAAGCCGCACAATTCTTAAAGGATATGTCAGCTAGGAACGTATAGGATACCCTTTAATTATGCTAGATTGATATCTACCTAGGACCCCCTAATTAAATCGTCTATGATATAGGAAAGAACTTCTTATCTATAGAGTTTTAATAATAGATAAAGGCAATAGCAATTAAGGTTAAGGAAGTCCCTGTTAAGGTATATAATAGTATTAAAAAAGTAAAACGATATTACGCGCTATTACGCCGCGTATATAAGATTATCTCTTTAAAACTAGAGGATGCTAGTAAAGAACTTACCTTATAAATAGCTGTTAAAGCTATTAATAATTTTACTAGCCCGGATGGACTTGTACCTATATTACTAGTCTTTAGCGCCTACCCTTAAATAACTAACAATTCTCTACTATTTTCCTCTATTATATAATGAGCTAAAGCTATTTATAAGGTAATAAAGGAGGTATAATGTCTCTACGCTATACGCTAGGTTAATAACGTATTAGGAATAAGAAATGGCCTAAACACCTTAACTACGCTTAATCTACCACTTTAGTTTAAGGTACGCGTATAGCGTAAAAAGGGAGGATAGTTAGGCCTATATTAACTTATTGTAATTAATGGTTAAACTTATACTATTTAGATGCCTTATAGACCCACTTAATTCCATTTAACTGTTATTAAGCCTTACTATAAAGATAATAGTTCTAAGCCTTTATAGGATACTATAGAAGATACCCTAAAGAAGAGCTACGATTAACGTGCTTTAGAAGGCGACTATAATCCTAATATAATTGTAGTAGATATGCCGCAACTATAACGCGGTAGAGGTCGCCCGAAGGGATTATAAAATCACTAATATCTTATTAATTTTAAAGAGTAATTTATTACCGCCATTAAGAATAGAGTTAAGCTATTAATAGCCTTTATAACAGCTAAGGAGAAGGCTAACTTTAAACTCGCAAAATAGCTTTAAAAGGAAGGTCGTATTATAACTTTAGGAGCTCCTTTCTAAGTATCCAATAAGCAGGAGATCGATAGTCTTATTATAAGAGGGGTTTTTAAATTTAAGAAGTATAACCCTACTAAGTTTAATAAAGTTCGTATCTTTAAGTTAAGAATAGTTAACGAGATTAAAGGCAAAGCTACTGATGCCCTATTTAAGAAATTAAGGCTTATTATCTAAGGCTATAACAATAATAGTAAGGAGGTAATTCTTATATAATCTCCTATAATTTAACGAGCCAGTTAGCGAGTTATTATTATACTAGCTCCCTCCTTAATAAAGAATGGAATGGCAGTCTATCTATAAGATATTACTCAGGCCTATACCCAATTAGAGATATACCTTTAGCGCTTAATATTAGCATACCTTTTAGAGTAAATTCGCCACTAATACTCTGAAGATATAATTATGGTTATACTTAAGCCATTATATGGAATCGCAGAGGTAGGAACTTACTAGTAGGCTACCTATAGCAAGCACTATAAAGAGAAGCTTTTGATAACTACTTCTATATTTAATTTATACTTCCTTATCATAACTACAGGAACTTTATTTGGAATTGTCGGCATATAAACTAATAATATAATTATCTTAGGAGATGACTAATTCTTAGCTCTTAAAGAAGACGAGCTAGTAAAGGTAAATCTTATGGCAAAGCTAAAGGAAAAGCTTAATTTAACAACACCATTACTCTTTAATAGATGTGTCCTCTCCCTAAATGAGGATTTTATTACTTTGTGCTAGAAGGGTCAAGGTAAGAAAATTAACGTTATTAACGTTAATTCTCTAAAACAAGGATATGTAGAGCAACGCGCTTATAGAGCTTATATTACTTCTATCTATTAACCTAAGGCTTTATTTAATCTCTCTATTACCGCTTAACACTAGGAACTAACTAAGGATAATATTCTTGCCCTAAATAAGTGTCTCTTTTAGCAAATAAACCATCTCAACTGGGGACTACTCTACGTACCTATTAATCTTCCCACCGCTAAGCTCTTTATATTTATTAATGGATCATTTATAAATAATAAAGATTTTAGCTCCTAGCTAGGATATAAGATTATTATTGCGAACGAATCTACCGGAGAGAATAACTTCACGATCTACGGTAATCTTATTTATTAGAGCTTAACTAAGAGTAAGTGTATTACTTAAAGCGTTCTAGCGTTAAAGATATATAGAATAGTTAGCGGAGTTAACATAGCAATTATAATTGGAACTACCCTAAAGATAATTATAGATCGACTTAAACTTCCTATTATCCCTATAATCGTATATACCGACTTATACTCCCTCTATAAGTGCTTAGTTAAGCTTAATACTATAAAGGAGAAGCGCCTTATAATCGATATTATAGCACTTTATTAATCCTATAAACGGCAAGAACTCTTTAAAATTTAATAGATTAACGGTTAAGATAACCTAGTAGATATAATAACGAAGGCAAACCTAAACAAGGCTCTAGAAACGTTTGTTAATACAAATACTTTACGCGTACGAGTTAAAGGTTAGGTTAAAAGGGAGTAAGAGCATAACGCTCTATAGACCCTAATTTTAACCAGCTAATTAGGATTTTCTATACCCGGCATGGAAAATCGCTATTGGCTTACTTATAGCTAGCGCCTTGGCGGCCCTAACGACCCTAACACGATATCTACTAACGACTCCTTAGTAAGAAAGCACCACGTGCTAAGAGGTAAATTTTAGGATAGCGAGACTTATATTACAATGGCAATAGTAAGTAAGGAGGATCGATATTTGTTACGCTAGTCAAGCAGTAGTTATATATAGATGGCAACTACAAAAGAAGAGTTGCCAGTGTCGGGAATGAGGCAAGCGGTCGTCACGTGTCGCCGCGGCACTAGCGTGGCGAGGAGCCTTAAGCTCCTCGCCCTTCCTTATTCCAATTAAAAAGCTTTATTAACCAACATCACTGTAACCTACTCGAGTAGTCGTTATTGGTGAGTCACCCTGTATGACCAACAGTTGGAAAAAGAGAAACTCTAGAGAAAGACTCCTCTCTAGGGTTAAAAGGGATTAATATATTAGATGTTAATCTAGGTCAGCTAGTTAGTAAAAAAAGCTGCACTATCCCTTATACTTTATTTCGTAATAGATACTAAGTTTTAACCTCTACTTTAGCTAACTTTAGAGTAAATGCCTTTGCCTTAATAGACACCTAGTATGCTATAAAGCTGGCTAACTTTCTAAATACACCTATTAAAGAACTACCTAAACTAATTCCTATCCGCGGGTACAACGGGCGGATAGGGCCACCTATTACAACTATCTTGCGGATTTACCTCTATATTAATAGATAAAGGCAATATAACGTCCCCTTCCTTATTACGGACCTAGGTAGCTATAATATAATCTTAAGGCGAAAATAGCTAGCCTATTTAGGCTTATAGCTTAACNTANGGAGTANANNGCTTANCTAGCCNNAAACTNTACNCCNAACCCCTTCCTTTATAAAAGAAATTAGCATTATAATAGAAAACCTTATACGGCCCTAGATTAATACTATTTACTAGGCCGATGCTATGCGTAGGGACTAGGCCTTTAAGAAAGATATATAGCTTAATTCGCAATGGATCTATATACTACATCGCCCCCAGACTACCTATATTACGCCACCCGCATTAAAGACCTAGGAAGTTAGTAGTGACCTAAAAAAGCCCCCTATGGAGAGCTTAGGCCCTATACAGCTATAAAGAATAGTAAGGGATATCGGACGTTATACTAAACTAATAGATTAAAGGGATAATCTACGGAAAATAGAATAGGAGCTAAGAAAGATTATAAACCCTAGACCGTAAAATACGGTCCGGAAAACGGCTGTAAGGAAACTAGCGGACCTTTTACTAGTTAATATCTGCTATATTAGTGCCGTAGGATTCTACCAGAACTTAGTTTAGCCTAATACCGTCGCCTTTATAACAAGCTTATATAAAATTAATTAAATAATTAAGGAAAAGGGAAGTAAGCTTAGTGGATAAGAAAGCGAGCTTATAGATAAAGAACTAGTAGAATAAAAGCTACCCTTTTAATACCAGAAATTTAAGGACGTATTCTCTAAAGTAGCGTCTAATATACTTTTACCTTACCGACCGTATAACTATAAGATTAAGATTAAGCAGGGTAAGGAAAATACCCTTAGCTTTAGCCCCCTCTANAAGNAGTNTATTANNNANTTATAGGCNATAAAGTAGTATNTNATTAATAACCTAAATAAGGGCTTTATTAAGCCTAGCTAAGCCCCTTTTACCTCGCCTATTTTCTTTATTAAAAAGCTAAATAGAGGACTCCGCTTCTGTATTGACTACTATAAGCTAAATAATATAACCTATAAGGACCGCTATCCGCTGCCCCTACTTAATAAGACTCCGGCCTAAATAAGTAGAGCTAAAGTTTTTATAAAACTTAATATCCGCCAGGCCTTCTACTGAATTAGGATGGACCCTAGGTCTAAAGATCTTATTATATTTTAGACCCGTTATAGAATATATAAATATAAGGTACTCCCTTTTAGACTAACTAATAGGCTAGCTACGTACCAGCGGTATATAAATAATGTACTCTTTAATTACCTTAACAACTTCTATACGGCCTATTTAGATAATATTATAATCTACTCTAAGAACGAGCTAAAATACGAGGAGCATGTCTATAAAGTCCTATAACGGCTCTATAAGGCTAGCCTCTAGGTTAATATTAAGAAGTTAGAGTTTAATGTTAAGCGCATAAAGTACCTAGGTTTTATTATTAGTATAAATGGAATTAAAACCGACCCAGAGAAGACGGCCGTAATTAACCAGTAGGCACCCCTACGGACCGTAAAGGGGGTATAATTATTTTTAGGTTTTTATAACTTCTACTAACGCTTTATTAAGAACTATAGTAGGATTACCCAGCCTCTTAACCATCTTACTAGAAAAGACCAGCCCTTTTATTTTAACGCTATATATAGGCAGGCCTTTAATAAGCTTAAGAAATAGCTAGTATCGGCTCCCCTACTTGCCTATTTTAACCCAGAACGGCCCTTAATACTAGAAACTAATACCTTAGACAGCGCAATAGCTAGTATTTTTTCCTAGAAGTAACCGGACGGAGAGTGGTACCCTATTGCATACTATTTAAAGATTATAATAGATACTAAGCTAAACTACCACATCTATAATAAAGAAATACTGGCTATTATCTCTAGCTTTTAGCACTGGCGTGTATAGCTAGAGGGGACCCCTAAGCCGATTAAGGTAGTTTTAGATTATAAGGCCCTAGAATACTTTATAACAACTAAGGCCCTTACGGCCCGGCAGGTATGCTAGGCGGATACCCTATCTTAGTTTAACTTCTTAATTATATATAGACTAGGCGCTATAAACCGTATAGACGCTCTTATAAGGCGTAAGCAAGACCTAGATAACTAGACAGCTATAAAGATCTTATTATGGACCCAGACGCTACTATAACTAGAATACCTTAACCCCTAGATATAGGCAGAACTAAGTACGGACTCCTTAGGCGCCGAGATATATCCTATTAACTCCTCCAAACTCGACCTTATTAATAAACTACTATAGGCTAACCAAACGACCCCCTCTCTATAGGAGTACCGTAAAAAGGTAAAGAACGTTGCTAGCCTATGGTCCCTCAAAAACGGACTACTTAAGCACTAGGAACGGCTAGTAGTAGCTAAGAAATAGAACTTACGGACCCGGCTTATTGCCGAAGCTCATACCCAGGTCTCTACGGCCTACCCTAGAAAAAATAAGACCCGTAAGATTATTGGCGACCGCTACTACTAGCCCAGAATAGTTATGGATATTAACCGCTATATACGGAACTATAACGACTGCCATAGATCTACAATTCCACAAGATAAGACCTTAGGACTATTAAAACCACTCCTAATACTAGAACGCCCCTAGCAGCATATCTCTATAGACTTTTACGAACTACCTACAGACCGTAACGGATACGATATAGTTATAATCCTAGTTAACCGCTTTAGCAAGCGCCCGTTCTTAATCCCCTATTATAAAAATATCGATGCTAAAGAGGCGGCCCGACTATATATCTACTACGTTTACCAAATTTACGGACTACCAGATACTATTATATCCGATTATAGGCCGTAATTTATTTTAGCTTTCTGGAATGAGTTTACCTAGATCTTAGGCATTAAGCTAAAGCTTTCTATAGCATACCACCCCTAAACAAATAGTTAGACGGAAATTATAAATTAATACTTAGACCAGAGACTTCGGCCTTTTATTAACTACTTCTAAGATAACTAGGCCGAACTACTACCCCTAATAGACTACGCCCAAGCGACCCTACCTTACGATTCTATAGGATTTGCCCCTATCTAGCTAGAAATGGGCTACTTACCCTATATAAGCTTTAACTAGGAAAGACCAAAAGGACCCCGGACTATACGCGAAAACTATCTTATAAGGAAGCCCAGCAGTACGCCAAGCGCTTAGAAGAAGCCTGGATAGTAGCCTATATAAATTTAGAAAAGGCTTAGAAATTAATGCAACAGTAGGCGAATAAGCATAGGCGAGAGCCTGACTTTGCCGTAGGAGATATAGTCTAGGTTATAATAAAGAACTAGAAGACGGAACGACCTAGCCGTAAGCTAGACTATTAGATAGCAGGACCATATAAGGTTCTTAAGAAGATAGGTAACGCGTATAAAGTAAAGCTCCTAAATTTAATTAAAGTTTACCCTATTTTCTCTCCGGATAAACTATAGAAAGCCGTAAATAACCTATTACCTAGATAAAAGAATAAACCTCCCCTACTAATTTAAGTTAATAGCGACGATAAATGGGAAATTAAAGAAATACTAGCCTATAAGCTTGTAAGGGGAACGTTAAAATATCGTGTTAGTTAGAAAGGGTACGACCTAGACCCTATTTAGTACCCTATATAGAACTTTATAGGTAGCCCCTATAAGCTTTAGGAATTTTATAGTTGTTACCCTAACGAACCCGGACCCCTAAAGTACCTTAATAAGTAGATGGAGTGCTAGAATAGCGAAGACGATAAGCTGCCTATTAAGTATAAAGATAAGAATACCCTATAGACATAATACGGATGTATAAAGCCTAAGGGCAGGCTTTTTTGGAGGGGGGGGGTAATGTTATAGCACTGGTGGAAACCGGTGGATTATAGCGGACAGTTGTAGACAGTTATAGATAGTTGTATATAGTTCTAGATAGTTGCCGTCACGTGACCAGAGGATCGTATATAACGTCAAGCGGTGCCGCCCTCCGTCTCCTTTCCTTTCTCTAGCTTTAGATCTTCGTTTATAGACTACCAATCGTATAGGCTTACGCGTCCCTCTTGCCGTGCTCGTGCCTCGATTGACTGAGTCGCTAACACTACACTAAGCATAAAATACTAGCTATTCTATCTTATACGATTATTAAGCGGAATTTTTTTCCCTATAAGACTTTTAAACTCCCTTATACAACTAGCTAAGCTGTGGGTATATACGGTAATATAACGGGACTAGCCTAGTTATAGTAGGAATGTCTTAGTGAAATACTTAATAGATAAATTCCGACGCTTTGACTAAATTCTACTAAATTCTACTAGCTTAATTAACTTCTGCCAAATTCTGCTAGATTAATTAAATTCTACTAAAGTCTGTTAAAGACCGCGTGCATATATACGCACGCATCGACCACTAAGCCCCTAACTATTTAATTATATAATTCTCTTATTATTCCCTTCTCTTCTTTACGTAACGTCTTGGTTTTAGCAAGAGCTATATACCCTTAAATTTAGATAGAATTTATATTGTTCCTTTAAATCTTCCCTAAAGTCTTTCCGCGCCCTTATATTACGTTATATCTATACTAATACCTTTAAAATAGTAAACGAACTTAAATCCGCCACAATAACTATTATAACCCTAGTTAGGGAATAAATGAATATAATATAATAGTCCTTTATAGATGCCTTGGCCTAGTAACGAACTATACTAAAAGCTTAGCATTAACAATTAATTAAAGCAATATATAAAGAACTCTATAACGCCAAAGTACTTATATTAGAGACCCTAATAGTAACACCTATAAACAAAATTAAAATAACTATATGCGAACCCGACCTATTAAATATAAACCCTAAACTAGTAATGGCAGCCTAACCCGTACCTATAACGAACCTAGTACCTATTATAAAATCTAAAAAGCTCTCTAACCCTCTAATGTTTAATAAAAATTAAAATAACCTACGTCCCTTTATAACTAAGCTCCATCTTAAACTTTTAATAAACTATAACTAATACCCTACTAAAGCTAGCAAGATTAGCTATAGAATATCTTATTTAAGTAAAGACGCTGCATAAACTATAGACCTATTCTTCCGTAACGGCACCTTCGTTAATTTTAAAATCTTTATCTTTCTACTAGAATAAATATATAATAACACTAGCTGTAAATACACAGCTATTATTAAACTTAAAAACTTATAATAACAGAACCGAGACTTTACTAGCTTCTTTTTAGAATTTTTAGGCCTTATTAATAAACTATATTAGAATAAAGCCGCTAGAGTTACTACCCCCCGTTAAGCTATTTCGGATAAAATTAGAGTATAGTTAATAGGCAGAGAACTGCTAAAGGACTTACCCGAATTTGCTATAATATATTAATAAATTAATAAGGACCTTTAATATAATAAATAAACTTATTCCCTAAAGCCAACTATACCTTATGTTTAAAACTCTATAAAACCAGTATATACCCTAAAGCGCGATCCGTCTCTAAGACCTAAAAGCCCTATATATAACCCTATAGACCTTAATGCCACCCAATCCTATATACCCTTAGGAACTAACAAATAAAGAACACGAGCCGTAAATAGAGAATGCTTTAGATATGGTAAAAAGGGACATATTTAAAGAAATTGTTAAACTTACCCTTTTAAAAAAGTCCGCCGTAGCTCCTCTTGGTTCTTAAGTTGCACTTATTTTATAAATTATACTTATTCTATAAATTGTACTTAGTTATTATGAAGTATCTTGCCTTTAGTTAACTTGGAAAACAAATTATCCTAGGGCTAAGTTGCGCCTTAAGATAAGAAGTAGAAGAGTATAAGTGTCTAGGCTCTTCTAGCGCTAATATATAACACAACTCCCTTAATATACTCAGCGAAATTTAAATACTTAAAAAATGGAAAGAAGTATAAATTCTTATAGACAGCGGAGCTACTAGCATAGGCTTTATTAATACAAACTACGCGAAAACTTAACGCTTAAATTTAAAGAAACTTAATAAGCCTTAAGGCCTATAAGGCTTTAATAGTAAGCCTTTAATACACGGCGAACTAACGTATTACGCTTTTATAAAGATGTAGATAGGCAAATACCTTAAATACGTTTCCTTATTTATAATACCCTTAAAGTATTATAAGGTAATACTTGGACACGGATAGCTAAAACGACATAACCCTTTAATTAGCTAGGTTAAAGAAATACTAAAATTCTATACGACCTACTGTCGAAGTTATTACTTAAAATACTACTTGCCCTATAAATACGTACATAACTATTTAAATTTAATATAATATAAATTACCCTTGCTATAAACCTTAAACTAATACAATAAAGTTATAACTATTAATTACGGTAAAGAATGCGAAGACGATATATTAAAACCCCTTAAATTTTATATGGTACAAGCCGCACCCTTTTATTTATTAATAAGAAAACAAGACCATAAGATCTTTACTATAATATTAGAAGACATTAAAAAGGTGTTAAAACTAAAGCAATATATTAACCCCTAACCTCTTATACCTAAAGAATATTATAATCTAATTAATACGTTTAAGAAACGATTTATAGATTAACTACCTCTACATTAAGACGAGTATGATTTTAAGATAGAACTTGAACCTAGTATAATACTAAAGTTCGGCCCGTTATACGGTATATTATAAAAAGAGCTGCTTATAATATAATAATACCTTAAAGAGCACCTAGAGAAAGGATTTATTCGCCCTAGTTAATTACTATTCGCCTTACCTATATTATTTATTAAGAAACTTAAAGGAGGCTTAAGGTTCTATATTAATTATTAAGCCTTAAATACAATTACGATTTAAAACCGATATCCAATTCCTCTGCTTTAAGAAACGCTTAACTACTTAGCGAAAGCACGATACTTTACAAAGCTTAACATAGTCGCTGCCTTTAATTAAATCCGTGTCTATAAAGGAGATAAAAAGTATACGGCTTTCCATACGCAATAGGGACCTTTTAAATACCTAGTAATACCGTTTAGTATAAAGAACGGTCCTAGTATATTTTAATAATACGTTAATAATACGCTTCGTAAATTCCTTAATATATTTATTACCGCGTATATTAATAATATCTTAATCTATTCGTCTTTGCTTTCTAAGCATTAGAAGCACGTTTAAATAGTCCTTAAACGCCTGCGAGACGCGGGCTTATAATGCGATATTAAGAAATATAAGTTCTATACGTCTAAAGTTACATACTTAGGCCTAATTATATCCCGCGACGGAATTAAAATGGACCCTAAGAAAATCGCTATAATTGTAAACTAGGAAAGTCCTAGTAGTATATAAGATATTTAAGGATTTTTAGGATTTTTAGGATTTGTAAATTTCTACTATTAATTTATTAATTACTTCTTAAAAATTATTTAGCTATTAGTAAACTTAATAAGAAAGAATATAAGATTTAAATAGACTACTAAATGTAAATAAGCTTTTAATAACCTAAAATATTATTTTATAACTACTCCAATTCTTATCTACTTTAATCCGGATCTTAAATAGATTATTAAAACAGACTTATCTAATTATATACTAGGAGGAGTGTTATCGCAATATAATAAAAACGGCAAGCTACGCCTAGTAGCCTTTCTTTCCCGGAAACTTACCCCTACTAAATTAAACTATAAGATATATAATAAGGAACTGCTTATAATTATTAGATACTTTAAATAATAGCGTCTAAAACTTAAAGGACCGTTATTCCTAATACGCGTATTAATGGATTATAAAAACCTGCAGTACTTTATAACTATAAAGTAATTAACATAGTGCCAAATTCGTTAGGCTAAATACCTCTTATAATTTAACTTTAAGATTATATACTAACCTAGCAAACTTAATTAGAAGCCTAACTTATTAATATAATAATTATAGGACTTACTTATAAACGCCTCTAACAAATGGATTATAAATTAATTATAAATTCTACTGCCCCCTAAACACTTTAAGAAACTATATCCTATATTTTTAAACGCGGAGCTTAATAGGAATAAATTAGAAATTAATAAGTAGGATATAGAAATTAATAAATTAATAAAGTACAACCATCCAGATATAGCTAGATTTGGACATTAAGGCGCAACTAAATAGCAAAAGATACGCAATAAGGATGCTTAAGGCAGACAGTTTCCTTAATATAGTTAAACAACAACTCTAAAACTTAGAAGAAATCTACCCGATACCAAACAAGCAAGGCTTATTAGCTACCCCTAAGGAAATCGACCGAAGACTAGAAAGGATCCGGGTAGCAATTAAAAATAGGCTAGAAGAGCACTGCCCGGTCTTAAGCCCCTATATATAATACGCATGGTCCGTATAATGCACAGTTCTTATAGCTAGCCAACAACAAGTAAGAAGGAAATATATAAGTAGCTATAACCCTAAAGATAAGAGACGATATAAAGACATAAGAAACTAGTTAAAGAATACCCTAAAAAAAGAAGCAAGGAATAACTAGAGACGGTTTATAAATAAGTATACTTTTAACCTAAGCCTCCCCTATAATAAGGGCCTGTAGGTTATAGCAAAATAGGTAAAGAAAAAGGTAGGGCGACTAGTAGAAGACTTATACCTACTACCCTTACAAAGAGTAGGGGAATTATAGGCCACTAATAATAATAATAAGAAGGCAAAGATCCTTATAAAAAGGTTCTTCCCCTAACTAGTTCTAGCAGACCTTAGTAACATTATAGGTAAAATACTAGTAACTTGCTTGTGGGTTAACAGCGATATAACAATAGAGGAAATGGCTAGAATTATTAGCCGCCTTTTAAATAATATAGTACTAGGACCAGATAGGATTCTAAATAAGGCCTTAAAGACCTGTGGACTACTTATAGCACCCTAGCTTATAGATATAGCCAGAGTATACTTTACTATAGGCTACTACCCGTAACTTGGAAGATCTATAATAATGGTTATCTTATAAAAAAAAGGTAAAGCAGATTACTTAATCCTAGGAAGCTACCGCCCTATTGCCCTAGAAAACACCCTTAGCAAGATCTTAGAAAAGGTAATAGCGGACCGCATAGTAGACACGGCTAAGGAACACGCCCTACTACTATAGAGCTAAATAGGGGCAAGAAAAAACCGCTTAACACTATTAGTACTTATGCTACTCGCTACTACTATTAAATCTACATAGGCGATGCGAAGGGACTTTATAGTATTAATGCTTAGCCTAGATATTAGTAGCGCCTACAATAACGTACCCCACGAGCGTCTCCTATACATTCTTAGGGTAAAAGGCTTCCTAGAATAGATTATATAATTTATTTAAGGGTTTATAGGTTAGAAAGAAACATTACTAGTCTTTAATAGATACTAGAGCCCCCCTATTACAGTTATAACAGGAATACTATAAGAATTACCCCTCTTACCTATACTCTTCTTATTCTTTATAAGCAACCTACTTAACTCCTTTAAGGAGGGGGCGACCTAGGGGATATGCTTTATTAATAATATAAACCTAATTATATACGGGCTAATAGCTATAGAGAATTGCAGAATACTAGAGAAAGCTTATAATACCTATATAGAATAGGCAAGACGATATAAAGTCTAATTCTTACTAGAGAAATACCAGCTAATCCATTTTATAAGAAAACGTAACTAATCTATAGATCTTTAGCATATAATTTACATTTAAGGCTTTAGGGGTTAACCAGTTTATAGCCTAAGGGTATTAGGAGTATAGGTAGACAGCAAGCTCTAGTAGAGCGCATATACGGCGTAAGCGGCCTATAAGGCCCAAGTATAGTATATCGCATTATCTAGGATCGTTAATTTTATATAGGGTCTATGCTTTTAGAGGTTACGCCTACTATATATAGAAGTTATCTGGCTAACTATAACATATAGGTCCAGTATCTAGGCCATTAGAGAATCTAAGAAAGGCCCCCCTAAGTCGCTCCTTAAACTACTCTAAAAGGTCTAAATAGCCTACCTCTAAAGTATAATAGGCGGATATAAGCAAACGGCTACAGCACTGCTTAAGAAGGAAGCTAATATTCCCCCCCTATAACTATATATTAAAGCCGCTNNAATATAAAGGGCGTAAAATAAANNNAACTNTAATATTATAAAGTATATTAAGANACGCCTAAATAAACTATAGAGGGACCCTAGGGCGCCCTATAGGAGAATAAACTAATAACCCTAAAGTAGGGAAGACATATTAGAGAGATAGGTAGAGAAAGCAGAAGAAAAATAGTGCTACTTTAGGGCCCAGGCCCATATAGAGGAGGAAGGGAGACGCGTAAGAGGCTAGTAAAAATAATAGTAAGAGAGAGAAAGGAGCTAAAGTAGAGTATAAAAGAACGCTAGAAAACTATTTACTGTAATATAATACTGGTTAGACCAACGCTAAAGAGGTATATAGGAGTTAAAGGTACAGAGGCTAACTAAGGTAAGAGGAACCCAGGCTATAGCATAGATAACGCTATAAGGGGTAAATACTTTAGGGCTCTAAGAAGGCCTAACAAAGGCAGAAAATATAATAGCAATACTCTTAAGAATAGAAATAATAGGACTAAAAGACTAGCTCTACTAGGTGGGTGTTCTAGTAGATAGCCTAAGATATAAATATAGCTGGCTAAGATAGACACTAAAACACGCAATACTATTATGCCCCTTATATATTAACTAAAAAGTAATACTCTTAATAGCTGGCACAGAGAACTATAATATACTGCTCTTAATATAAAAAGGCCTTAAGGCGGTTACCTAGTGGCTTATTAACTAAAATATACTAAACCAGTTCTGGGTTATAAAGGAAATAGTAATAAAGGGTAGAGGGGCGAGCAATGGGCGCCCCCTAATAACTCTACAGTAGTAGAGTAAAGTTTGCGATACTAGCGCGTCCGTAGGCTTATTACGGCAGCAGTGGTTCCTAAGGAGGTTAAAAAGTAAGGTAGTAGGAGCACTATAGGTGACTTATAGGCGAGTCCCAAAAGGCAGGGAGATAGATTATAGGGTTTTCTTAAATAGAGTTTTCTCCCTATATATATATAAGGAGTAGTCCGCGTAGGCCTAATAGGGATCTAAATCGGACGTTAAGCAATGAATTATTATTAATAAAGTATAAATATAAGAATAACCCCTAAATAGCAGATATAATAAAAGTAATTTAAATAGGGAAACGGTAATATAAGGATATTATACTCGCTAAATGCGAAATCTGTAATAATTGGTTATACTATTAATAGAGGATAGTAGTCCCAAATTCCAAACCCTTATAATTTAAGATACTCAAATTTATATATAATTCCCTAATAGTAGGGCACCCTAGCCGTATAAAGACCTATAAGATTATCTAACGAGTATATTACTAGCCTATAATGCACAACTATATACAAAAATACGTTTAAGTATGCAGAATATGCGTATATAGAAAGACCTCTCATATAAAGAAGCAAGGAGTACTTTAACCATTGCTAATTCTAATATAAAGATGGCGAGATATCTTAATTAACTTTATAGTTAACCTGCCTAACAGTAATGGGTTTATAAATATTATAGTAGTTATTAACCGTCTTATAAAAATGCGATATATAATTCCTATAGACTTAATTAATATAATATTAGTAGCTAAATATTTTATTAAGTACGTCTTTAAGCTATATAGACTTTCTAATTTAATAATATCCAACTACAGAAGCTAGTTCGTTTTAGACTTTTAGTAAGCCCTATATAAATAATTAAGTATATAAATACGACTCTTAACTATATTTTATCCGGAGATAAATAGTTATACTAAAATTATAAACACGATTATAGAATAATACCTATAAATATACTGCTCCTACTTATAAGATAACTAGGAAAAGTAGCTACCTTTAGCTAAGTTTACTATAAATAATATAAGAAACGAATTAATAGGCGTAACGCTGTTCTACGTAACCTACGGATAAGACCCTTAACTTAGATTTAAACTATAACCTAAAATTAATACAATAGGACCTATAATTAAGAGGATTTAACTAATTAACGCGTATAACTTCGCTAATTAAATAAAGTAGTTAATGGAACTATTATAAAGTAAATTAGCGTACGCTTAAATAGTATAGGAATGGCATATAAATAAAGGACGAGCTCCCGCGTAGGACTTTAAGGAAGGTAATTGTTGGGAATAAAGGCAAACGGTCACCATATAAGGCATATTGCCGTCACATATGGCAAGTTGCCATCACGTGCCGCCGCGGCACTAGCGTGGTGAGGAACCTTAAGTTCCTCACCCCTTTCTTCAAGAAGAAAAGAACAATAATCATCATACTATCTACGAACCGTAGCTACGTGATATCCCCTTATAAGTCCAACACTGATCAGTGGTTAACTTCACTGTTATACCATAGAGCAGCTAGGTATTCCACCAAGAAGAGACAAGCCACTATACCAGTGCTACTTATGCTAAAGGAAGCTATCTTTTAAGGTTAGAACTGGTCCTAAACTTTAAATAGAACTCTTTTATAAATCTAAGGATTTAAAGGCTAGAACTAGTCCTAAGCCTTTCTAAGATTACGGATTCTTGCGTTTATTACGCAGAACAACACGCTTTATAAGTCTTCGCGATTTAAGGCTAAAACTAGTCCTAAGCCCTATAATCGCAAATATACGTCATGAACGCGTACTAAATAACAATCCCTATACTACCAATATTCCCTTCCTCTAAAAACATAACTATAGCCACTCTGAACAACTAAAGAGACTCCTTACTACTAGGGGTAGCTATATACGCGAAACTTATTAATAAAGATTAGAACGTATTTACCTTTAATATAACAACCTATACCACAAAATAAGTTAACGGCTTTCTCCTATACTATATTCTATTTTACTAAGATAGCCACTATACTAATTTATAGTTATGGGAATACTTTAGGGAGGATTTTATAGGATGGACCGCCGACACCTAGGCACTTAGTAATGTTAATATTATTTAGGATTTTTAAGACTCCCTTTAAAGGAATAGGGTGTATATTACTAAAGACAGTAACCTAATTACTAGTAATATTTACGCCGTTTTTACTAGTATAAAAAAACTAGTATAGACAGAAGCTAAAATTATACATTAATTACGGAAACTTAAAACTAACCTATATTCTTTAGAAGGCAACTTTAATTCAGAACAAAACCCCTAGAACGCTACTTTCCCACCTAAAGGTGCTCTCCCACCTAGAGATACTCTTCCTCTACCTCCACCACCTCTAACTCCTCTATCCCAGCCAACTAATAAGCCTTTATCTTAAGAAGTCACGAATCTAATAAAGGTATATTTGGACGAAGAGAAGAAGTTTAAAGGAGAATTATACGATATACTTAGAGCAAAACTATAGGTCTTTTATAACTGCTACAATAAGGTCGGAATTTAACGCCACTAGTTCTATTATGCTTTCTCTATTATATTAAAGGGACGGGCGGTAACATTCTATTACGACTATATCGCAGGTAAAAACTATAGCTTTAATATAATGCTTTAGCTTACTAGAGCCCACTTTAAAATTAATAAAAACTATTAACTCTATATATCTAAATGGCGGGAGACTATATTTTAGAGAGTTATCGCTTTTAACCCAACAACGACTTACCTAAAGTATCTTTAACTACTCTTTAATAAACTCCAGAAAATCTAATATAGTTTTACTAAAACCTACTAAAATAAGAACAGTCTAAGGGACTAGGTTATCTCAGCATGCTATAGCATTCCTAAGTGCAACTTAGCGCTATATAAACCTACGGACACGTTTAAAGGAGTATATGCCGAGCTACGCTCTGCTATAGGTACTATAATATAAACATAAGAATCTTAACAGCTTTATACCAAAAGCCCTACCCAACCAAGCGTTCCTAACTAACACGATTATAACTAGACTAATTAAACATATAGCGGCCGTGGTAGGGAATACAGTAAAGGGTACAATTAATGTTAACTATAAGGTAATTATAGAGGTCCTTATAGAGGTTCATTTCAAAGTAATTACTAAAAAAAGTGCTACGTTTATAAGAAGCCAAATTACTAGTTAACTAGATACTCCCTTAATAAGCGAAAAGAGGCATATAACAAGTTCCATCAGAGTATAAAAAATATTAGAAATCGCGAGGTCACTACGGCCTACTTTTAAAGCTTCCTAGTTTAATACAAAGGCGTAAAAGACCTTAAGGGTAAGGTTAATAAGACCGAATAGCTCCTTATAAATATAGAAATTAAGGACTATTTACCTAACCAATACTTTACTAAGTATAGTAAGGTAAATGGTATATAAACCGTCGCTATTCTTAATAACTAATCTACGCTCCATTTTATTATAAAGTTAGATATCTTTAATAAGCTAAAGGAGAGCTCCACGTTTTCCTTTAATAATAAATACTCAGCAAATATCTTTTATGGTATTATACCGGATACTAAAGCCGTAGGAGTATCTATAGTAGGAGAACCTTAAGTTTAAGCCCTTTAGCAGCTTAATAGCTCTGTTTAGATTAACTATTTAACGGCAGGCTAATACACGATTTGTTTTGGCAAAGGTACTATAATCTCTCTCAGCACAATTAGGGTTTAAACCCCCTTAGGGTATATTACTTTTCACGTTATTCCCACAAACACCCTATTTTTATTTTACATTAGAGATATAGATAAACTAAGTATTAAGCTTAATAACCTTAAGAATATGCTCGTGCAGGGAGATAATCGGGTGCCTATTATACGTAAATAGGGTTACCCTTAGCTGCTCCTTTAACAACCAAAAAAGAGTATTACTTAGAGCTATTTAACTAAGTTAGAGTTACGCTAACTATACCGTCGTTTTGGTTACCTATTAGTTTACCAATTACTTAGGGTTCTTTAATAAGTAGGCTATAAAGTTAAGGTTAAGGCAATTAAGCATCTTATAAAATACTACTACTACTGCTAAATAAACTAGAGGTCCCCTAGCCGATTTAAGTTTACCCTTAAAGATAACTACGACTTTAACTTCTATATCATTGTCAACGTTATATACCTTAGCGGCAAGCCAGTACTCTAAGTTATTAACTTCTTAACCTCCTTCTAAGCTGCATAATTCTTAAAGAATATATTAGCTAGGAACGTATAGGATACCCTTTAGTTATACTAAATTAATATCTACCTAGAACCCCCTAATTAAATTATCTATAATATAGGAAAGAACTTCTTATCTATAGAGTTCTAATAATAAATAAAGGCAATGGCAATTAAGGTTAAGGAAGTCCCTATTAAGGCATATAATAGTATCGGAAAAGTAGAGTAATATTATGCGCCATTACGCCGCGTATATAAGATTATTTCTTTAGAACTAAAGGACGCTAATAAAGAACTTACCTTATAAATAGCTATTAAAGCTATTAATAATTCTGCTGGCCTAAATAAACTTATACCTATGTTGCTAGTCTTTAGCGCCTACCTATAAATAACTAACAATTCTTTACTATCTCCCTCTGTTATATAATAAGCTAAGGCGATTCGCAAGGCAATAAAGGAGGTGCGACGCCTCTATGCCATACATTAGGTCAATAACGCACTAGGAATAAGAAATGGCCTAAACACCTTAACTGCGCTTAATCTGCTACTCTAGTCTAAAGTACGCGTATAGCGTAAAAGGGGAGGATAGTTAGGCCCATATTAACTTATTACAATTAATAGTTAAACTTGCACTATTTAGATGCCTTATAAACCCACCTAATTCCGTTTAACTATTATTAAGCCTTACTATAAAGATAATAATTCCGAGCCTTTACAGGATGCTCTAGAAGATGCCCTAAAAGAGAACCACAATTAATATGCTCTAGAAGGCGACTACAATCCTAATATAATTGTAGTAGATGCGCCACAACTATAACGCGGTAGAGGTCGCCCAAAGGGATCACGAAATCGCCAACACCTTATTAATTTTAAAGAATAATTTATTGCCGCCATTAAGAATAAAGTCAAGTTATTAATAGCCTTTATAATAGCTAAAGAGAAGGCTAACTTTAAGCTTGCAAAACAGCTTTAAAAAGAAGGTTATATTATAACCCTAGGAGCTCCTTTCCAAGCATCCGATAAGCAGGAGATTGACGGTCTTATTACAAGAAGAGTCTTTAAATTCGAGAAATATAACCCTACTAAGTTCAATGGAGTTCGCATCTTTAAGTCAAAAATAGTTAATAAGATTAAGGGTAAAGCTACTAACGCCCCATTTAAGAAGTTAAGGCTTATTATCTAAGGTTACAACAATAATAGTAAAGAGATAATTCTTACACAATCTCCTATGATTTAACGAGCTAGTTAGTAAGTCATTGTTGCATTAGCTCCCTCCTTAATAAAGAATGAAATGGCAGTTTATTTATAAGATATTACTTAAGCCTACACCCAATTAGAGACGCACCTTTAGCGCTTAATATTAGCATACCTTCCGGAGCAAATTCGCTACTAGTATCCTAAAGATATGATTATAGTTATGCTTAAGCTATTATATAGAATCGCAGAGGTAGGAACTTACTAGTAGGCTACCTATAGTAAGCACCATAAAGAGAAGCTTTTAATAACTACTTCTACATTCGATCCCTGCTTCCTTATTATAACCATAGGAACCCTATTCGGAATCGTTGGTATATAAACTAATAATATAATTATCTTAGGAGATGACTAATTCTTAGCTCTTAAAGAGGATAAGCTAGTAAAGGCAAATCTTATAGCAAAGCCAAAGGAAAAGCTTGACTTAATAACACCATTACTCTTTAATAGATGCATCCTCTCCCTAAATAAGGATTCCATTGCTTTACGCTAGAAGGGTTAAGGTAAAAAGATTAACGTTATTAACGTTAATTCTCTAAAGTAAGGATACGTGGAGCAATATGCTTACAGAGCTTATGTTGCTTTTATCTATTAACCTAAGGCTTTATTTAATCTCTCTATTGCTGCTTAACACTAGGAACTAACTAAGGACGACGTTCTTGCCCTAAATAAACGTCTTTTCTAGTAAATAAACTATCTTAATTAGGGACTACTCTATATGCCTATTAATCTTCCTACCGCTAAGCTCTTTATATTTATTAATAGATCGTTTATAAATAATAAAGATTTTAGCTCCTAGTTGGGATATAAGATTATTATCGTGAATAAATTTACTAGAGAAAATGACTTTATAATCTATAGTAATCTTATCTATTAAAGCTTAACTAAGAGCAAGCGCGTTACCTAAAGTGTTTTAGCGTTAGAGATATATAGAATAGTTAGCGGAGTTAATATAGCAATTGCAATTAGAACTACCCTAAAGATAATTATAAATTAACTTAAACTTCCCGTTATCCCTACAATCGTATATACCGATTTATTTTCCCTCTATAAGTATTTAGTTAAGCTTAGTACTATAAAGAAGAAGCGCCTTATAATCGATATTATGGCACTTTAGCAATTCTATAAGCGTTAAGAACTCTTTAAGATTTAATAAATTAATAGCTAAGATAACCCAGTAGATATGATAATAAAGGCAAACCCAAACAAGGCACTAGAGACATTTATTAATATAAATACTCTATATATACGAGTTAAAGGTTAGGTTAAAAGGGAGTCCCTAGAAATTTCTTAGTTACGTAAGGTCTTAAGATGTCCAGGAACTTTAACCGGCGGTTAAAGTTATCTAATTAGTCAGATTCTGCAGACCCTAACTTAAACCAGCTAATTAGGATTTTCCATCCCCGGGATAGAAAATCGCTATTAGCTTACTTACCGCTAGCGCCTTAACGGCCCTACTAATAAGATACCTACCTATAACTTATAAGCAAGAAAGCACCACGTGCTAAGAGGCAAATTTTAGGACAGCGAGACTTATATTACAATGGCAATAGTAAGTAAAAAGGATTAATTTTTGTTCCGCTAGTTAAGCGGTATATATATATAGATGGCAACTATAAAAGAAAAGTTACTAGTGTTAGGAATAAAGGCAAACGGTCACCATATAAGGCATATTGCCGTCATATATAGCAAGTTGCCATCACGTGCCGCCGCGGCACTAGCGTGGTGAGGAACCTTAAGTTCCTCACCCCTTTCTTTAAGAAGAAAAGAACAACAATTATCATACTATCTACGAACCGTAGCTACGTAATATCCCCTTGTGAGTCTAATAGTAATATAGTTTACCTAAATATATAAAACCTAAAGACTTAATAACTGTTGGTCACACAGGGTAACTCACCAATAACGACTACTTGAGTAGGTTATAGTGATGTTAGTTAATAAAGCTTATTTATTAGAATGAGGAAGGGCGAGGAACTTAAGACTTCTCGCCACGCTAGTGCCGCGGCGTCACGTGACAACCGCTTGCCTCATTCCCGACACTAGCAACTCTTCTTTTATAGTTGCCATCTATATATAAATACTGCTTAACTAGCGTAATAAATATAAATCCTCCTTACTTACTATTGCTATTATAATATAAGTCTCGCTATCCTAAAATTTGCCTCTTAGCATATAGTGCTCTCTTACTAAGGGGTTATAGGTAGATATTGTGTTAGGGCCGCCAAGGCGCTAGTTATAAGCGAGCTAATAGCAATTTTTTATCCTGGGGATAGAAAATCCTAATTAGCTAGTTAGAATTAGGGTCTATAGACTATTATACTCCTACTCCCTTTTAACCTAACCTTTAACTTATATATATAGAGTATTTATATTAATAAACGTTTCTAAAGCCTTATTTAGGTTTGCCTTTATTATTATATCTACTAGGTTATCCTAACTGTTAATCCATTAAATCTTAAAGAGTTTTTATCGTTTATAGGATTAATAAAGTGCCATAATGTTAATTATAAGGCGCTTCTCCTTTATAGTACTAAGCTTAACTAAATACTTATAGAGGGAGTATAAGTTGGTATACACGATTATAGGGATAATAGGAAGTTTAAGTTAATCTATAATTATTTTTAGGGTAGTTCCAATTATAATTGCTATATTAACTCCGCTAATTATTCTATATATCTCTAACACTAGAACGCTTTAAGTAATATACTTACTCTTAGTTAAGCTCTANTAGATAANATTACTATANATTATAAAGTTATTNTCTNTANTANATTNNTTTATAATAATAATCTTATATCCTAACTAGGAGCTAAAATCTTTATTATTTATAAATAATTTATTAATAAATATAAAGAGCTTAACGGTAGGAAGATTAATAGGTATATAATAATAATTCATTGCTTAACGTCCGATTTAGATCCCTATTGGGCCTACGCGGACTACTCCTTATTTATATATAAGGAGAAAACTTAACTTAAGAAAGACTCAACTTAAGAAAACCCCGTAATCTATCTCCCTACCTTTTAGGACTCGCCTATAAGGCGCCTGCGAGGCGCCTATAAGTTACCTATAGTGCTTTTACTACCTTACTTTTTAACCTTTTTAGAAACTACTGCTGCTGTAACTAGCCTACGGATGCGCTAGTATTGTATACTTTACTCTGCTACTATAAAGTTATTAAGGGGCACCCGTTGCTCGCCCCCCCGCCCTTTATTATTATTTCTTTTATAACCTAGAACTAGTTTAGTACATTTTGGCTAATAAGTCACTGGGTAACCGCCTTAAGGCCTTTTTATATTAAAAGCAGTGTCTTATAGTTCTCTGTACCAGCTACTAAGAGTATTACTTCTTAGTTAGTGCGTAAGGGGCATAATAGTATTATNTNTTTTGGTNTCTGTCTTANCTAGCTATATTTATATCTTAGGCTACCTACTAGGACACCCACCTAGTAGAGCTAGTCTTTTAGTCCTATTATTCCTATTCTTAAGAGCGTTACTATCATATCTCCTGCCCTCATTAGGCCTCTTTAGAGCCCTAGGGTGTCTACCTTCCTCCTCTATATAGGCCTGGGCCCTAAAGNAGNACTATTNTTCTTNTNCTTTNTTTACCTNTTTCTCTAATATATCTTCCCTACTTTAGGGTTATTAGTTTGTTCTCTTATAAGGCGCCCTAAGGTCCCTCTATAGTTTATTTAGGCGTGTCTTAATATACTTTATAATATTAGAGTTGCGTTCCTTTTACGCCCTTTATATTATAGTAGCTTTAATATATAGTTATAGGGGGGGAATATTAGCTTCCTTCTTAAGTAGAGCTATAGCCGTTTGCTTATATCCGCCTATTATACTCTAAAGGTAGGCTGTTTGGACCTTTTAGAGTGATTTAAGGAGCAATTTAGGGGGGCCTTTTTTAGATTCTCTAATGGCCTAGATACTAGACCTATACGTTATAGTTAGCCGGATAACTGCTGTATATAGTAGGCGTAACCTCTAGAAGTATGGACCCTATATAAAATTAATAATCCTAGATAATATAATATACTATACTTAACCCTTATAGGCTACTTACGCCGTATATACGCTTTACTGGAGCTTACTATCTACCTATACTCCTAATACTCTTAGGCCCTAAACTAGTTAACCCCTAAAGCCTTAAATATAAATTATATGCTAAAGATCTGTAGATTAGTTGTATTTTTTTATAAAATAGATTAGCTGGTATTTCTCTAGTAAGAATTGGACTCTATATTGTCTTGCCCATTCTATATAGGTATTATATACTTTCTCTAGTATTCTGCAATTCTTTACGGTTATTGGCCCGTATATAATTAGGTTTATATTATTAATAAAGCCTATCTCCTAGATTGCCCCTTCCTTAAAGGAGTTAAGTAGGTTGCTTATAAAGAAAAGGAAGAGTATAGGTAAGAGGGGTAATCCTTATAGTATTCCTGTTATAACTGTAATAGGGAGGCTTTAGTATCCGCTAAAGATTAGTAATGTTTCTTTTTAACCCGTAAACCCTTAAATAAATTATATAATCTATTTTAGGAAGCCTTTTGCCCTAAGGATATATAGAAGACGTTTATGGGGTATATTGTTGTAGGCGCTACTAATATCTAGGCTAAGTATTAATACTATAAAGTCCCTTCGTATCGCCTATATAGATTTAATGGTGGCAGCAAGTAGCGTAAGTGCTGATAGTGTTAAGCGGTTCTTTCTTGCCCCTATTTAGCTTTATAGTAGTAGGGCGTATTCCTTAACCATGTCTACTATGTGGTCTACTATTACCCTTTCTAAGATCTTACTAAGGGTATTCTCTAAGGCAATAGGGCGGTAACTTCCTAGGAGTGAGTAGTCTGCTTTACCTTCTTTGCGTAGGATAAATATTGTTATAGCTCTTCTAAGTCTTAGGTAGTAGCCTATTATAAAGTATGCTTTAGCTATATCCGTAAGCTAAGGTACTATTAATAGTCTATAGGTCTTTAGGGCTTTATTTAGGATCCTATCTGGTCTTAGTGCTATATTATTTAAAAGGCGGCTAATAGTTCTAGCCATTTCTTCGGTTGTTATATCACTGTTAACCCTTAGGCGAGTTACTAGTGCTTTACCTGTAATATCGCTAAGGTCTGCTAAAGCTAGTTAAGGGGAAAATCTTTCTATAAAGATCTTTACCTTCTTATTATTGTCGCTTATAGCCAGTAATTTACCTAGTCTTTACAGGGGCGGAAGGTGTAGGTCTTCTACTGGACGTCCTGCCTTTTTCTTTGCCTATTTCGCTATTTTCTAAAGACCTTTATTATGGGGGAGGCTCGGGTTAATAGTATGCTTATTTATAAACTATCTCCAGCTATTCCTTACTTCTTTTTTTAGGGTATTCTTTAGCTGGTTTCTTGTATCTTTATATTATCTCTCGTCTTTAGGATTATAGCTACTTATATATTTTCTTCTTGCTCGTTATTAGCTGGTAATAAGAATTGCGTATTATACGGACTATGCGTATTATGTATAGGGGCCTAGTTTTAAGACCGGGCAGTGCTCTTCTAGCCTATTTTTAATTGCTGCTTAGATCCTTTCTAGTCTTTAGTCGATTTCCTTAAGGGTAGCTAATAAGCCTCGCTTGTTTAGTATTGGGTGGATTTCTTCTAGGTCTTAAAGTTGTTATTTAACTGTATTAAGGAAGCTGTCTATCTTAAGCTTTTTTATTACATATCTTTTGCTATTTAGTTACGCCTTAATATCTAGATCTAGCTATATTTAAATGAGGATATGGTCTAAGGCGAGTGCCTATTTTTCTTTAGGTTTGCACCTTTTAAGTCTTTAGTATAGGCCTTTATCTATAAATATAAGGTTAATTGTGCTTCTAGTAGTGCCTTATTACTATATAATTGCTTTTAGGGGGGTGGCCAGCTTAAGGCCCCCGGTGTCTATAGCTCTTAGTAGGTACTTTGCCTATTGTTTAGCAGTAATATGGATACCCCCCTACTGTAGGTAGTAGAGGTTTATATCTCCTAATAGGATAAACTTTATGCCTTTGGTTTCTAGTAAGCTTATTACTAATATAATATTCTCTATTTATAGGACCCCTTTAACCCTAGGGTTATATATATTAATAATCTGTACCGGTCCCCTATATGTCTAGATTATTATTACTATAATATTTAGGTTAACTGCCTACTATAACTATAAGAACAGGCTAATAGTCTTGCTGATTATAAAGCATATATATATAGCTGCTTTTAGTTCATATAGGAGCTAGAATTCTTAGGGGCAGTATATTAATTATATATAGGCATTATAATACGGCTCTTATATAGTAAGGATATAATATTTCTCTAGGTTTAGGCTGTCTAGTAAGGGCCTTATAAGACGGTGGTTTGTATTACCGCAGTTATACTATATAATGGATAGGTGGCGGACCCCTAGTAAGGGTCCTTCGCCTTTCCTTTATTCCTCGCTTTTTCTGTTTTTACTTTCTCTAGGATATTTAGAACTTCTATCTCTTATATTTACACCCTAGTTATTACTTATTTTATATAGAGCTTTCTATTTCCGTATCTTATGTTCCTACTAGCGCTTCTATATTTAAATCTGTTATTATCTCCGGTTTTTCCCCTGTTCTTACTAGTTAGCTATATACCCTTTAAGAGTTAGCTATAAATGTTATATTTACCACGTTAAGTCTAATTCTTAATTATTCTAGTCTTAAGCTTATTATAGCTGTCTATAAGGGTCTTCCTATAGGGCGTCCTTTCCCTTATATTCCCTATAACCCTTATATCCCTATATAGTCTGGTAATATTACACGGCGTCGCTTCTGGCCCGTTAAGGCTTAGGATGGCTGGCTTAGCCCCCTAGTATTAAAGGTAGGAAACGCTAGAAAGGCACTTACGCCCCTTTAGCTTATCGCCTATTGTTTCTATTTATATAACCTAGCGTATAGTTATTCCTATAACTGTTAAGCCCTTACCTTTCGTCTTCTATATTTAATGCAGTTTTCTCTTTCCTACGCCTTATATATGCTTTGGTAGCAGTTTACACATTTTATTTAGTTTTAATTTAAGCAATATCTTGTATTGTGGGGGCCTATATAGTGGCCGTAGCACACCTATGCTGCGCATGTAGATTGGGTGTGTCCCTATTATATATAGCAATAATATTATTTTAGGCGGAGTCTATAGTTATAGAGCCTTATATTATATATAAGGCTATTTATAATAATACCTTTTTAGATAAGGAGTTTTTATATTTCTGGTGTATATATACTAACAATAAGGGAGCTATACGTTTAACTGATGCCTCCTTAGCAAGTCTCTAGCGGCCCTTATATTCTTTTATTGTTCTTATTATATACTTAGTTTATATTTTCCTATTATAGCTATTAGATTTAGGTAATCTTAAGTTCTAGTATAAGGCGTTCCGTTTGTTTTACTATTTTATATATAGTTGCTATATTATCCGCCTAGCGTCCCTTTTCTACCCTAAGGCTTAGGGGAACCGCTAAGACTTTAACTAGGTAATCTTTGCGGAGCACTTTTATACTAATACGTTCTCCTAGCCTATCCCTTACCCTTACGGCTTATTTCTTTGCCTATTAGTTCCTTAAGGTAACTCTAATATCTCCGCTCCTAAGGTGTTAGACTATAATAGTATTATAGACCTCTTTATAAATCTTTATAAGGACTTCTGTTTCTAATTATCCCCTAAGCCCCTCTACTTTTTCTATATTTAGTTATATTATAATTATATACCTAGATATTGTTTTTAGGGGGGTGGGTTCCCTATATTATAGAAGTATAGCTACGGCGGCCTAAGTACGGTTCGCTAGTAAGGAAGGGTTTTATTTATTTTTAATTTTACTTAGCCGTTGGAGGATTTAATTAAGGGTTTGCTAGAGGGGCGCCTAAGGTTCGCTAAACTAGCGGAGCTATTCTGCTAGCTATATTAGTTCGTTATAGCTAATAGTTGCTCTTTAGTAACTACGGATACTAGACGCGTCTAATAGGCTTTATATTTTATTAGATACCTTCTTAATAGAGGTCTTTCCGCTTTATGGTGTGGTATTCGCCCATTCTTGTTATAGAGGGCTATTGCTGGGCGTGGTTCTGGTGGACGCGCGCGAGTACAAACCACCGTCGTTTGACGTGTGCCTCCCCTGCGATGCGTACATCTTAGGGGGATTCTCTGGGTGTTTTTTCAGGGTTCTTTTGGTTGGTTTTGGTCTTTTTTAGGCCGGGTGCAGCAAGAGCTCCTTTATTTTCTCAGGTTCTAATATAGCTTACATTAATAGGTATATAGAGTAGTCCCTAATTAAGATAGTTTATTTAGGGCAAGAATATTATCCTTAGTTAGTTCCTAGTATTAGGCGGTAATAAAGAGATTAAATAAAGCCTTAGGTTAATAGATAGAAGTAATATAAGCTCTATAAGCGCGTTGCTCTATATATCCTTACTTAGGAGAATTAACGTTAATAATGTTAATCTTCTTGCCTTAACCCTTCTGGCGTAAAGCAATAAAATCCTTATTTAAGGAGAGGATATATCCATTAAAAAGTAATAGTATTATTAAATTAAGCTTTTCCTTTAGCTTTACTATAAGATCTGCCTTTACTAGCTTATCTTCTTTAAGAGCTAAGAATTGGTTGTCTTCTAAGATAATTATATTATTAGTTTATATGCCAATAATTCCGAATAGGGTTCCCGTAGTTATAATAAGGAAGTATAAATTAAATATAAAAGTAGTTATTAAAAGTTTCTCTTTATAGTACTTACTATAGGTAGCCCACCAATAAGTTCCTGCCTCTGCAATTCTATATAATAGCTTAAGCATAACCATAATTATATCTTTGGGATATTGATAGCGAATTTACTCTAAAAGGTATGCTAATATTAAGCGCTAAAGGTGCATCTCTAATTAGGTATAAGCCTAAGTAATATCTTATAAATAGACCGCTATTTTATTCTTTATTAGGGAGGAAGCTAGTATAATAATAACTCGCTAACTAGCTTATTAAATTATAGGAGATTATATAAGAATTACCTCCTTACTATTATTGTTATAGCCTTAGATAATAAGCCTTAATTTCTTAAATAGGGCGCTAGTAGCTTTGCCCTTAATCTTGTTAACTATTCTTAACTTAAAGATATAGACTTTATTAAACTTAGTAGGGTTATACTTCTTAAATTTAAAAACTCCTCTTACAATAAGACCATCAATCTCCTACTTATTAGATGCTTAGAAAGGAGCTCCTAAATTTATAATATAACCTTCCTTTTAGAGCTATTTTATAAGTTTAAAGTTAGCCTTCTCCTTAGCTATTATAAAGGCCATTAATAGCTTAACTCTATTCTTAATAGCGGCAATAAATTGCTCTTTAAAATTAATAAGATGTTAGCGATTTTATAATCCCTTTAGGCGACCTCTACCGCGTTATAGTTACGGTATATCTACTATAATTATATTAGAATTATAGTCGCCTTCTAGAGCACGTTAATTATAGCTCTCCTCTAGGGTATCTTCTATGGCATCCTATAAAGGCTTAAAACTATTATCTTTATAGTAAAGCTTAATAACAGTTAAATAGAATTAAGTAGGTCTATAAGGCATCTAAATAGTATAAGTTTAACTATTAATTGCAATAAGTTAATATAGGCCTAACTATCCTCCCTTTTTACGCTATACGCGTACCTTAGACTGGAGTGGTAGATTAAGCGTAGTTAAGGTATTTAGGCTATTTCTTATTCCTAGTACGTTATTAACCTGGCGTGTAGCGTAAAGATGTTATACCTCCTTTATTACCTTATAAATAGCCTTAGCTTATTATATAATAGAGGGAGATAGTAGAAAATCATTAGTTATTTAAGAGTAGGCGTTAAAGACTAGTAATATAAGTATAAGTCTATCTGGGCCAGCGGAATCGTTAATAGCTTTAACAGCTATTTATAAGGTAAGTTCTTTACTAGCGTCCTCTAGTTCTAAAGAGATAATCTTATATATATGGCGTAATAGCGCGTAATATTGCTCTACTTTTCTAACGCTATTATATGCCTTAATAGGAACTTCCTTAACCTTAATTGCCATTACCTTTATTTATTATTAAAACTCTATAAATAAGAAGTTCTTTTCTATATTATAGACGACTTAATTAAGGGGTCCTAGGTAGACATTAATCTAGCATAATTAAAGGGTATCTTATACGTTCCTAGCTAATATATCCTTTAAGAATTGTGCGGCTTAGAAGGAGGTTAAGAAGTTAATAACTTAGAGTACTAGCTTACTACTAAGATATATAACGTTAATAATAATATAGAAGTTAAAGTTATAGTTATCTTTAAGGGTAAACTTAAATCGGCTAGGGGACTTCTGGTTTATTTAGTAGTAGTAGTAGTACTTTATAAGATACTTAATTACCTTAACCTTAACTTTATAGCCTACTTACTAAAGAACCCTAAGTAATTAATAAATGGATGGGTAGCTAAAATAACGGTATAGTTGGCGTAACTCTAACTTAGTTAAATAGCTTTAAGCAATACTCTTTTCTAGTTATTAAAGGAGCAGCTAAGGGTAACCCTACTTACGTATAATAGGCACCTAATTATCTCCCTATATAAGCATATTCTTAAGGTTATTAAGCTTAACGCTTAATTTATTTATATCCCTAATGCAGAATAGAAATAGAGTATTTATGGGAATAATATAGAAAGTGATGTATCCTAAGGGGGTTTGGACCCTAATTATACTAAAAGAGATTGTAGTACCCTTGCTAAAACAAATTGTATATTAGCCTGCCGTTAAATAGTTAATCTAAACAGAGTTATTAAGCTACTAAAGGGCTTAAACTTAAGGTTCTCCTACTATAGATACTCCTGCGGCTCTAGTATTTAGTATAATACTATAGAAGATATTCGCCGAGTATCTATTGTTAAAGGAGAACGCAAAGCTCTTCTTTGGCTTATTAAAGATATTTAACTTTATAATAGAATGGAGTATAGATTAGTTATTAAGAATAGTAACGGTTTGTGTACTATCTACCTTACTATACTTAGTAAAGTATTAGTTAGGTAAGTAGTTTTTAATTTCTATATCTATAAGGAGCTATTTAGCCTTATTAACCTCACCCTTAAGATCTTTTACGCCTTTATATTAAACCAGAAAGCTTTAGAAGTAGGCTATAATAGCCTTATAATTTCTAATATTTCTTATACTCTAGCGAAACTTATTATATGCCTCCTTTTGTTTATTAAAAGAATGCCTAGTTAACTAGTAATTCGGTTTCTTATAAACGTAGTACTTTTTCTGGTAATTACTTTAAAATAAACCTCTATAAGGACCTCCACCTTTACCTTATAGTTATTAATTATACCCTCTACCGTATTACCTACTACGGCTACTATGTATTTAATTAGTCTAGTTATAATTATATTAGTTAGGCGGGTTAATTAAAGTAGGTTAGAGCTAGGCGTTAAATTACTATACTTTTTAAGAGCGTAGAGCGGTGCTAATAGAAGATCTTAATTAAGTATATATACCTTTATAAGTATTTATAGGATTAAAGAGAGTAAGGTTACATTCTTTAACACCTTAGCATACGCTAATAACTTAATTACGTAGGCTAAAATCCTCTTAATATAATTTAGATAAACTGTGCTAAATTATCTAAAGTTAATTAAAGAGCTTTTAAAGATAATTAAGCCGGGGGACACCTGGGTTTATAGCAATAATTCTTAAAAAGGTAGTCTCTCTCTATTCTAATATATACTATTACTTATTCTCTTTTATTTTAAAATAGCATCTTAACTTATATATTATGCGGTTAAAATTATATCCTTTTTCTACCAAATAATTATAATAGAAGGTACTAGCTTAGCTCTTAAGTATAATGGAATAGGCGTTATAGTATTAATTAGACTCTATTCCTACCTTCTAGTAATAGTCGTAAAAGATACGTAGTTTCGAATTAAAAACATTATATAATTCCCTACTAAACTTCTTCTCCTAATCTAAGTAGAGCTTTGCAAGCTCTATAAGCAATTTTAAACTACCTCCAATTTAAGATTAAGATAAAGGAGGTAGAAGTTGTATTATAGGCTACAGTAGGGATATAGGTCTAGTTGGTGGGGTCTAAGGGTTATTAAATCGCGAAGTAATAGGATCCTGTGCCTTCTCTTATTAGGGTATAATATCCGACGTTAAAGTTATAGGTTAAATTGGATATAGAGGAGTTAAAGGCGGAGGTAGATTCGTCTTTAGAGGTATATTACTTGGATTCCATTATAAGTTAAGCTTCCTTATAGTGCGTAGCTGGTGCTTAATCTCTTATAGAATCCATTTGTACTCTTTTTTTAGGTTAATAACCTGCTCCTAAATATTGTCTCTAATAGTACCCCCGTTTATAGGTATAAACACTCTATACTCCTATAAGAAGTTACGGAAGTTTTATATAATATCCTTCTTTATAGGAGTCTATATTTCCTTTATCTATCTAATAAAGTCCTCCCTTATATAGTACTATAGTATAGTGTTGTTATATTCGCTATCTTTATAGTATACTATACAGTATAATAAGAATCCGTTTAGGTCCTGTTGCTTAGCGTTTATAAAGTCAATTATATCGGTATTCTATATTTCCGGGTTAATATCCTTCTCGTACTTCTTTAGATAGGTTAACACCATAATAGCAAACATGCGTAGGTGGATTTGGGTATTAATTATAATTCTAAGATCTACGAAGGTACACGGAGGGTATTAAGGTAGTTATCTAACGCGTTTTAGTTATCGACTTAGGACCTTAGGTTTAGTAATACTTCTAACCTAAAGTACTTAACCAAATCTTTATAAACGCAGTTGTTCTATATAATAGACGCAACTTAGTATCTCCTAGTACTTAGTAACACTTCTATTACTAGTTTTTCGCAAGTTTAAGGTAGTATAGTATCGCCGGGATCCATTCCATATAAGCGTATATAGCACCCCTGCACAAGACTATTTCTTCTATTTAAAAACCTAGCTGTTCTATAGTTGACTATGTATTTAACCACTAATCAGTATTGGTTATATAGGGTAACTCACTAATAATAACTACTCGAGTAGGTTATAGTGATGTTGGTTAATAAAGCTTATTTATTGGAATAAGGAAGGGCGAGGAACTTAAGACTCCTCGCCACGCTAGTGCCGCGGCGTCACGTGACAACCGCTTGCCTCATTCCCGACAATAACCCTTAAAGAAACTAGACTGGAAGTTTGCGGGCCTATACTAAATTAAGAAAAAACTAAGCCTATACGCTTATAAGCTTAAACTGCCAACTAAGATAAAAATATATCCGATATTTTACGTAAACTTACTATAACCTTTAAAAGGTAAACCTTTAACTTATAAAGTGCCGCCGCTACCTTCTATAATTGTTAATAACGGTAACGGTTCTTACTTTATTAACTTAATTAATAATATATAATAAAAAACACGATCTAAATAATTTAAACTTCTTATTAAGTGGAAAGGATATAAAATATAAACCTAGGAAACCTATAACCAGATTAAGGCCGACGCGCCTTTTTTAGTAAAAGAATTCCATAAGGACTATCCTTTGCGGCCTACTTCAGCTAAATGGATATAACATAAAGGCAAACAACTGCCACCTAACGCGAAAACACAATACGTGATAAGTTATAAGTCTTAACTAAAATTAAATTATTTGGACCTTTAGCTAAAAAGGGGGGGTACTATAACGGGACTAGCCTAGTTATAGTAGGAATATCTCGGTAAAATACTTAACAGATAAATTCCGACACTTTAACCAAATTTTGCTAAATTTTGCCAGCTTAATCGACTTCTGCTAAATTCTGCTAGATTAATTAAATTCTACCAAAGTCTGTTAAAACCGCGTACGTATATACGCACGCATCGACCACTAAGCCCCTAACTATTTAATTATATAATTCTCTTGTTATTCCCTTCTCTTCTTTACGCAACGTCTTGTTCTTAGCAAGAGCTATATACCCTTAGATTTAGATAGAATTTATATCATTCCTTTAAATCTTCCCTAAAGTCTTTTTACGCCCTTATAGGTAATATTATAAAGCTTTCTAAGTGCGCCAAGTTTCCGAAATAAATTACTCTTCTCTTTCTCCTCTTTTAGATCTAGCTCTTTTCCTTCTTTATATAACTTAATATTATTAAAACTAATTAAGTTTTTAAAGAGGAAAGCCTATACGGCAAGGTTAAGAATATAACCCTAACAGCGGATCCGTTAGTAGATGGGATTCCATTTAATTCCTTTTTTCTAGAGAAGCCAATTACTTATTATATAATAGAGCTTATTATTTATAATATAGTTATTAGATATAATAGCACCCAGCTTTTATATAATCCCGTAGTCCTTAAGCACTAGAAGAAGAGTATTCTATTACTTATCCCCGCTATAAGAGGCTACCGTATAAAGGCTAAGAAGAGCGTTTATAAGCTTTTCCTAACTATTAATAAAATGGCCGCAAATTATAAGGAGAAGGTAATTATTTAAAGAGGTCTAGATATTAATAAAGAGATAAATACTTATTAGTGCAGACTGCAGCCTCTTTTATATAATATCCTTTTACAATAGCTATAAATTATAGATCTTTTTACTAACTGCTAAATAGGCTATAGTTATATAGCCGTCTACTTTAGGATTAATTAACTGTAGAAGAATATAGAACTCTAGCCACTTAACTATCCGAAATAGTAAGTTTTATACAATAATTAATATAATAAGGGCCTTATTAATAACTTCCTTATTTAATAATAATAAATTCAATTTACCGCCCGTCCCGGTCCCCCTAGTGGGTCCACGCAGGCCAATACCTTCTATAGGAAAAACTCTAGTTTAGAGAAAACCTAATCACGGGCCACGCTGGAGAGACGACAGCGTCCCGACATCGGAGCGCCGGCGGCTCGCCTTCTTCCTGTCTACAAGTCTGCATATTAAGCTTACTGGCCGCGCTTCGCGGACAATCTCACTCTGCCCCTTCTTCCCTTATCCTTTTGCTATTGTTTCTTTTACTAGTCCTTTTACCAGTTCTCTAAAATTTGGAAGGGCTGGTATCTATTTATATCCTCTACATCTATTACCTTTATAGCTTAGAACTGGGTTAAGGCACCTAATTATATTAGCCATTTTGCAGCCGCTTGGGCGCTTTTTTTGTTGTTTAAAACTTCTTAAAGGCGTTTAGAAGCGCATTCTTCTATTAAGTCCGCTCTTTAGTAGCGTGGGCATTGGAACAGTATATAGTGGACTATTTGCCTCATCTAGCCATATTCGCACTATGGGAGAATCTCTGGTACTCTAACAGATGCAAGCCATGCATTAAGCCCTATTACCTCTATACGGAGAAGAAATAGTGCTGTAGCCTCTGCCTTTGTTAAGTCCTTATATAATGGGATTGTGGGTTTCCCCCATGGGGTCCTCCACGTTGTTTCTGTGCGGTCTTTAGCCTTTGCCTGCCACCGTCGGCGCCATTCTAAGTCTGCCCATTTCGCGATGAGGGTGGTTGCCCGCCAGCGGTGCTGGTGACCTCCTGTGCGATGGCGGCGCTCCGTCTGCGCTCTGCCGGCGTTCCGCCAGCTGCGCCTAGGGGGGGTAACTTCCTTATTTAGGACTACTTGGAGTACTTCTAAATCTAGCTCTTTTATCTTATTTTAAGATAACGCTTTAAGGTAAAGATCTTTTAATTAATCTTATATTACTTCTTTTATATAACTAGTTTTAGGCTTAACTATAATGCTATACTTTAACGCTAAGTAATTTTAGAAGTTAGAAGTTAACTATATAGCGTATAACTCTATGCAGTATTTATAATAGAATAAAAGATAGGCTTTTTTATTTTGTATAGGCTTATTACTACCTAGTAAACGGGTATACTTCTATGTTAAAAGAGCTAAGTAACCTCTTGTATTTTTTAATTTAGAGGTATTAATAGAGTCGAGAGCTTCTAATTCTACTTCTGAAGCTATATTTTGTACGATAATAAAGAAGAAAAAGGCGACGAAAATTTATTTGGGGTATGCCAAGACTTACCGTATGTAATCATCTGACGCACGGTCCCACCTGACGCACGATTTTGGTAGTCACTCGCGAGCCTCAAATGAAGCTCTATAGCCACATATATATGATAAAATCGTTAAATTTTTTGGAGGTTGCTTCTAATTAACTTAAAAATAGATTGTAGTTAATTTAAATTACTACGATAGTGTTATGGGAGGCGTAATTGCCTTCCTCTTCTATCTAATGCAACGGGAACCTCCGCTATTGTATTAGTCCCTGCACCACCAGTCTCTTCCTTCTATTTAACTATAGAAGGGCTATTAGCCTTTATCTTGCCCTTAAAGGATCTAATATTATTTTAGAGTTAAATATTAGCCTACTTTGCCAGTCTATCCTCCTCCTTTTGGCGCTTCTTTTTCTCGGCTTCCTATAGTCGCATTTCTTTATTACCTATTCTTATACGCTTCCTCTCTTCTATTAAACGTTTCTTTTCTTTCTTCTCTGCCTCTCTATAGAGTTTATCTTCCTTCTTTTAAGTACGCGTAGCCTCTATAGCTTCTTCTTTCTTAGCCTAGAGCTTACGAGCCTACTAGATCTTATTTAGAGAATAAAAAATGGCACCACCTTCTTAAGAAGTAGAGAGAGAAAGTAATAGAGGCTTGCCTTAAGTATATTGCTTTTTTTTATTTATTAGGGCCTTTTCTAGGCCCTTATTCTATAGTTTTAAGAGAATGTTCTTAGTAGTTAAGGCGTATATGGTGTTATCCAATTTCTTAGCCCGTTCGTCGTAGATATTGTGTATAACCTAATAGAGAAGCTGCTTAATACGCCGCTAATCTTCAGCCTTTAATATTAACCCTAAAGACTTACTTAAAGAGGGCCTTTTTTTCTTCTAAGAGCTAAATCTGCAAAGAACCCCCTTAGGGTTGAAGGGATAAAGGCCAGTCTTCTTAAAGCCGCTAAGTATATTCCTTAGGGTAAATAAGGTTTTCCAGGCTCTCTAAAACATGTAAAAGAAGTCCCTTTTAGTTATAGAGCTGAATCCTTAAGACTCGTGTATAAACTGCTCTAGTTTAGTACTATAAGCTTAAGAGAGAGGCCTAAATAGGGCAATGTCGAGAGGCTGCAGCGTATGCGTTGAATGGGGTGGATATATGGCTAGGAGGATCTTATGTTCGTTATAGTAGTTAATAAACTTTATATTAATGTAAGAACCGTGCCTATCTAAGATTAGAAGCCTCCACTGCCTTTAAGCCTTCTCTTTAGTCTCCCTATTAAAGATTTAAGTAAGCCATTGGTATCCTAGCTCGTCATTTATCCAGCCGCTTTGGGATAAGGCAAAGAAGTAATAGTAATCTGCTAGGTTAAAGTCTTAAAGCTATATATCTTAAATCTTTCTAGAAATAGCCTAATAGATAAGGCCTAGTGAGAGGGCTGTTCCATCTACGCAAATGTATACAATTGTAGTAATCTATTTACAATTACCGTCCTGGATAATCTGCTTAAACCCACCGTTCTTATATTAATGCCGGGAGAAGATCCTCTTTATCTTTAAGAGCACCCTAATAAGGACCCTTCTCGTCCATATTATACATATAACGAGGCTTAATCCTATATTCTTAAATCTTCTTACTTAACATCTTAAAATATAAGGCGTATTTAAAGGCTGAATTAGCCCTTTTTCGCTCCCTATCTATACCTATAGTGTACTTACATACTATCTTATTGCTATATCTCTTTAAAAAGTGATAAGGCCATATCTTTCCCGGCTTATTTCCACTAATTTCCTTTATAAAATTACGAAGCATTTAATGCGAAGGAGGAAGGCCTCGGGTAGTAAGATTATTAACTCACTTAATAAGAGTTTTTTCCTGCTGTTGGTTAAGAATTTGCTAATTTTTGTACTGGGATTCCTTGGTTCCCTGTACCCCACGCTACCTCTTAGATAGCGTAGTTCGATTAACGCCATGCTTTTTTGCTATAGTAGTAATATTAACTTTTTCTTCTGGTTTTAGCGAATTCAAATCTTTAAGAGCTGCCTCAATTGACCCCATATTGGTGGAATTTGACGATATTTAAAATTCGTGGTGTGCGGGAAAATCAGGTGGGACCGTGCGTCAGACGATTACATACGGTATCGCGATAAGATTTATCCAAAACCACCCTGGTCTGACCCGCTCATGATACGTTCCTTGAGTAGTCTGTGGCGAGCATTGACGGAGAGGGCACCGGCTGGGAAAAGTGCAATTATTTCAATTGCCGAAACCTGCTCAAACAGGTCTCTTTTCGTTTCCTCGCTCAGCCTTAATATATAACTGTACTGCTGTGACTAAGACGCCTTAATATATAACTGCACTATAGTAACCAAAACGCCTTAATATAGGACTACACTGTATTAACCGAGACGCCTTAATATGGGACTATATTACAGTAACCAAGACGCCTTAATATAGGACTGCACTATAGTAACTAAGACGCCTTAATGTAGGAATAGAACGCGTTTAGGTGTTGCAAATTTAGAGCAATATTACGCGACCGCTCAGAAGTACCGATTAAACTTAAATTATGTACCTTTTCGCCCAAAATCACGTGCGAGGGTACTCGGGGGCGGTCGCTGCGCGACCTCGTGCGAGGTTCGGGCGCGTTATCAGTAGGGGTGGCCCTAACCTCGTATTAACCTGGGTCGTAACCGCGCCAAATGACCCCCCCAATATGTAATAGATATCACCGACCTCGTATTTCTAAGTACGGCTGCTTTGGTCGTATTGATTTTATTGGCTGAACCTTATTTTATTGGCTGAACCTTATTGATAACGTGTGGACGAATTCTGGCATTACAAGGGATAAGAGCATGAAGTACTCTCACTAGGAGCCATGCTTGCTGCTTCACCAGTCTCTTCCATTCATTCCTTCCCAACATTGATCGAGATTTAGCTAAGGTCATCTATCACTATCTGTACATATTCCTTCAAGATCTAGTATTTCTCCAGTATTCAATATCGTGTCGCTCATCCGGCACCGGAAAGCACGGCACAGCGGTGGCTGATCTAATGGACACTACTCCAGGAGATACTTTCTTCGGTGTGCTCTTAGCCCTACCACGTAATCTTGGAATATGCACTTTATGTCCTACGGGAGTGCTTTCTGGTATATCAAACTTTCCTATTGTTGATTGCTGCTCTTGCATATCATGTCTACACATTACCACCAATATCCTTCAACGGGCTGAGTATCTTTGCTTTGAATACCTTATGGGATTCAAGATCGGATAGCTCTTCTGTAAGTTCTTTAAAGCTGAGACACGCCTGGATACTATCACTAAGTCGTTGTCCACATACATGAGGTCCATCCTGAATCAATCTCTGTAGTATGGCGGCTTTGATGTTCTCAGGATCTAGGCGTCGTTGCCTCATTTCTGGGAATTCCTTTGTTGATTTCCAGTAAGCTATTTCCATCATGACTATGCCCTACACGTCCTTTAGTCCAACCAAGCAACATTTGTAAAAGGCCGGATTTGCTTACGAGGGAGTAGACATCATGTGCCTTTGAGAATTTCGCCAGAGGCCTTCCCCAGCGTTCAGGATGCATGTAGACATTGTTTTCCACCGAGTAATCCGTCTTTAGAGCCGTCTCAGCATCCTCAGGCCTTGAATATTCGAATCCAAATAGCCACGGACGATGAATATCCACTCTCGGGACATTGACATTTCCCGACTCCGGTTTCTGGTAGAAGAACACCACGTTGCTGCTCTTGAATAGCTTGTGCACCCATCCAACCTTGTGGAAGTTCTCGATGGCTTCCGCGAGCGTGAAGGCTAATTGGATTCGACTTCCAAGCGGCACTCTCTTCTGCTTCGACATATAATCCGAGAGGGTAGCGAAGGAAACGCCGCCTTTGGCCTGACTGCTATCAAAGGACATGTCGAGCTCAAAAACGAGTGAAAAGCTCTTCGCAGATCGTTCATGGATGTACCCAAGTCCGGGAAGAATATGGAAGCTCGTTCGTTTCGGGTGACACAATTGCGTCGTCATTTTCTTGAGCTGTTGCAACTGGGTAGGCGACGGCTCCTGGGATTCCGTATTATCTGTGAGCAATTCGTATTCGAAAATCTCCGCTATGACCGGGTGGTTCTGGATCTTTCCAATGCGGAATTTGGATTGCATGTCTCGTGGTCCGCGGTTGGAAGAGCGGTCCCAGACAATGGACCCGCGCGGCAGCTCCAGCTGCTCTGAAATAATAGACGAGCTGAGTAGACGCTGCCGCAAACTGATGGCTTTGTCGACCCCGCAGGCCGCTATGATCTGATCGTCCTGTGCTATGGAAAGATCGATGTTGGGGTCTAGTAGGACCCCCTCCTCGATGCTTTCAGTCAAGGCGCAAACACTCTTGTCGATATCTTTCAATGATTCTAACTTGATGTCACCAGCTACTTCTTCTGTTAATTTTCCGGACTCAGTTTTACTCGAAGGTGCAGTTTGGGCAAGAAAAGCGCTCGTTAACATCGCATTCGACAGTTTCGCGATGCGATCCAGAATCTCGGCTTGCGCAGACGCGGACAGTGATCCAAGAATTGAGCCTGTCAAAATTTGACCGTCTCCGGTCAGTCCTTGGAGAAGGCGCGCCTTCAATATCAGGCTTTCGATACTGACGTCGGAAACGATGTTTTGTGGATAGCTTTTGAGCCAGTCCGCTATTTGCTGGGCCTTTGGATCTTCGCGGAAGGATATAGAAAGGAGAGCGAATGATGAAGGTAATTCGTGTTTCCGAGAGAATCCTGCCGGTACCGGTAAGGGAAGTGGTGCTAATCGTATTGTAGGCGCATCGTTATTCGCTAATGTGAAGTATTGAGGAGACTCTTGCGTCATATTAGTACTTTTAAACCTAGTGCGAGGAATTTGCATACCGGTAAGTGCAGGCTGAGTCAAGTTGTCCCAAAGATGGTTTTGCAGCCAACGGATTGGCACGTCTTTTCCAGCAGTGATTTGTTTTCGGATCTCTCGTATGAGGACTGAAGTGAAAGACAATCTGCCTGGTTTCGGGACGCGCGCCCCAGAGCTAGACGCAGCTAGTATCTCCATCTGCCCGTTGTCGAAGCTGCCGTGTGTCTTCGTTGCGGCATGGCAACAGTCAAGAAGGACGAGTACGTCTCCGTTCGCATGAAGCATGTGTGATTGGAGGGGGAACCAGCCAAGCGTTGGACCCCCAGCTCTTTTCCTGATACGAGGTTAATCGAGGTAGTTGAAAGCAAGTTCAGACACCTACGCTCTCCACTCCGGGTACCCGGCAGCGCTTCCAGCCGTGTTATCGCCATGACCTCCGTAATAGAAGATTGATAGGCCATCGCTGCCTAGCGAATGGGTTTTGATGAAATTCGAAAGTCGATCGGAGAGTTCAGCAGCCGAATTCTCGCTCGGGATAGAGTATCGCTCAGTTTCATAGTTGAAGTCTTGCTTGAAGAGTAATTGCAGGCGATCCGCTTCCAGGGCTACTCCGAGATCATCGTCGGCCCACGAGATGAGTAACGCGGTGACTTTCTTATACCTCGTTTCAGTGGACCAGGAGCCTCGAGTCCGCTGGTTGAAATCCTCGATTATCTCTTGCACAGACGGTTCGGATGGCTCAGTCAACATCCTCAACACTTGCCACGGAATAGCCTCGGTTTTGGGCTCTCAATCATTTTGTGGCTCGTTCCTAAGAGGTACTTGAGAAAAGTTCATTTCGAAGCCAATGAGATGAGAAGGTTACTGTACTCGCCACGTCGCGCTCAAGTTGATTCATCCACCCTGATAGCCATTAGGCTGCGTTGCGGGGCTCGAGGCACAGGGCAAACGACGCGACATCTATCCGGCTTACCGTTCTAGGCAGCTACGGCTTGGCACATTGTGCAGGTATTTGAGAAGAGTCTCAGCCTTGCCGTACATTCCCTGCACAACCGTCCCTTCCTGCTCTCTAGTTCCCATGGCTACGAAAGACGAAATCAGTGGGCGCACTGACCCGCCCGGAAATGATCAAGTCAGCGATGAGGAAGAGTTCAACGTTGGTTTCAAGCCTTATAAAACAACACAATTCATGCTAACATGACGTGTAGTTTTCTACAGCCGCACCGGGCGACTTCCGCGCTAAAGTAACGCCGTACAATACCTCAGCACAGGTAACTCAGTTTCTCAATAGCTTCGCGGGCCAAGATGCGGAAAGCGTCGGTAACACGTTCTTCAGTATCCAACAGCTCCCCTATACAACGTTGGTGAGGAGGTATATCTCCAGGTGCAAGGGCAGACTCAGCCTGCGGGTCCGTATGAGGTTGTGGAAGTTCTGACGGGCCACAAATATCGGATCAGGATGAAGGCCACTGGCCAAGAACACCATGAGCTGGTCAGTGAAAATAGATTGCTGGTACGTGCATAAGGTCATGATTCGTGACGGCCGCATGCTTGCTTCCATCCCGTCAGGATCTGAGATATTTCCTCAATATACAATTGGAATTCGTTGAGAAGTCTTCCCCTCGCAAATTCTAAGTTGGCATATGCTTCCTTAAAGCTTTCCAACGGCGTATGCCCGTATTGATCTTTGATCTTGCTATCGGCACCGAATTCAAGCAGAATCTCTGCGACCCGAGGAGCTCCGTTTTCCACGGCAACATGTAGAGCAGTACCCAGGAGAGGGTGTTGAGCATTGAGCAGCGAGGCGTCTTGCTGCAGTCTTTCGATTGCACTTTCGGGCAGCTGCTCTTCTAGTAACTCTTCTAACACAGACTCGTCTTGTGGTAGGCATGTTACACCTCCCAAAGAGCGTTTCGCCGATCGAGGAGAGTGCATGATTCGTTGGACCAAGTCCGGACCGGCAGCCAGGTGTAGAAATGTTGGCCCATCGCTTGTCCTATTCCCAAGCCACAGGTCAGCGCCTGCATTGAGTAACTTCCGCTCAGTTTAGCTTTGAACGTTGACAGGGAAGGTGGAGGGAACGTACCCGTGTCACCAGATCTATTCTTCTTAATATCGTGGCAAGCCCTAACGCTGTATAGCCAGGAGTGGGCAGATGACTCTTCAGCTCAATGTCTGCACCGTGGTTCAAAAGCAGGTCTACGCATTCGTTTGACGCAAACTGGCATGCGTAATGTAATGAAGTAAAACCTTGCCCATTCCGCTCATTCACATTCAGCCCTGGATGAGCAAGCATCTCTTTCAGTACGGACACGGCGTCTCTTTTTACACAGTCGTGCAAGGCGGTCTCTCCATCTGCTCTCCGTATCTGATGGCCGGGAATGTTGTACCACGGCATGCTACGACATTGGTATAGAAATCGAAAAGCCGGGCAATTGACATGGTCGTTTTGAGAGGCCGAAATGGTGCTGAAGATAACTTCGGTTTTCACTGGTGTTCTCAATGATAGTTGCTTTTCAAGCAAAACGCTTATCACAGTTTCGTCCATTGCCTGGCTCGCTGCGGCGATGTCTAATGGCGTACTATTCATACTCTCCCCGAGATAGTATCCGTTGTCCGGCTCGTCGATGACTGCATCGTGAGAAAGCAGGATGTCGACGCATGAGGCGACGGCGTCTCTATACTTTGGACCGTGTATAATGAGCTACAGTGACTTTCAGCCCTGATGGTATCATTTTACGCGCGTTGCACACCATGGTCATGTAGGCGATAACATACCTTTCCAAGTGGAGAGCAAAACATTGGGTCGCCAATCCAATGGAGTGGAGATCTACCAGCGAACCAATGCGTATTTGTTGTCGCGCCATGCTTGATGAGCAGAGCGCAGATCTCTGGTAAGTTGAATGAAGCGGCGAGATCGAGGGAGCTTAAGAATCCAGCGCGCTGATTTGGATCTGCTCCGAAGTGAAGAAGGGTTTTGACAGCGACCATGTTCCTACAGCTTATCGCAAAATGAAGTGGTGTTCCTGCTAACGATATACCATGCCAGGGAAGTATCCAAGCGTGATCCCGTCTAGTCCGAGCGTAAATGTCTGCGCCTCCGGCCATTAATTGAGTGGCAACATCATGAATGACAGCTAGCTCAAAGAAGATCAGCAGATGTAATGGAGCAACTCCAGTATCTTCTACCAGAGATGGATTTGCACCGTTCTCTAACAGAAATGAAACCATTTCTGCGTTTCCTAGGCAGCATGCTTCGAACAGGGCTGTTCGTTCCTCTCTATCCAAGATGTCTATAGGGTAGCCCCGTCTGATTAGATTACATGCGAGGGATATGTCGTTCGTGAGCGCCGCATAGTGTAGCCATGGATGCGAGAAGGTCTCGTTTTCGAAGACGACCTGCACTTGTGTGAGATGTACATTAGACATTGCGCATAAATGATCTTGCACATCTTGAGGTTGGCACGGATCGGCGTGCTGTGCAACCTTGACATACTGAATCGTGTTGATGTATTGCTGCCTCGCGGTCTTTTGATACTCAATGATCGACCGTGAAAGCCATTCATCATCATCGTCCCCTTTTGCGTCGAGCGTCTTGGCATCTGCTGAAAGGGCGAGGGAAATTCTTTCTTTCTGTTTCTCCATAAAGTCTAGGTCAGAAGAGTTTCTCAGACTATTGAGCATAATTCCAAAGTCCTTCTTAACACCGAAGCCGTTGGCGTAGCAGCTGGCAAGATTGTAAGCAAAACTTCCGAAGTCATCGCTGTCGAAGGTGGAATGGGAAATTTGGATGCTAGGTATGCCGATATATCGTTGCAAAGCCTGAGTTCCCGGCTTTCTTTCTCTTGCTTGCGCCGCAATGCCCTCGAAAATTGAAGTTCGCACGTGCCATGGGCAATGGACTGATATGATCTTCCGTATGTCAGCTCAGCTTACTAATGAGATTGATGGCTAAATTTACGCTACTAATGTCTAAGGTGAGGAGAGTTTGTTTGTCCCCGTTTGGGGCATTCATTTCAAAATCAGCGGCAGGATGACCATATTGTCTGTAGACCATAAGCAATCGGATCCAATTATCTGGCTAAGCTTGCACGGGTACCCTCTGAAATCTAGAAGTCTTGAAGACTCTTGCATGTCTGGCTAAGCTTGCACGGGTACCCTCTGAAATCTAGAAGTCTTGAAGACTCTTGCATGGAAAAGCGACGACAACTTGCGCCTTCCAAGCAACCCTTCAACAGCTTGGCGAAACTTGTCCGCATATTCAAGGGCATATCCACGAACTCTTCCGGATTCTTCATCATTCTATAGGCCATGGACTGGAAGAAATCTGCTGGCTGGGACAGGATGAACTGAAGTCTCTGAGGTGGTCGGTCGTAGGGCGGTAAAAGCCAGTCGTCCTGGAAAAAGTTCGCCTGGCATGTCATTATACACCACGCAACCAGGCCAAAACTCCAGACGTCACATTTCGGAAGATCTTCCTTGGCTAACCGAGCCTTGTAGTCGCTGTCGTAGAAAGTGGATAGTAACTCGGGGGCCGAAAAGAGTGGTGTTCCGAGTTGGAATGTAGAATCATCATACCCGATGTTAAAATTTGAATGACTGAAATCCGTGAGGCGCGCTGTGACTACGGCGTCTGGATCGTGTGGGCCTTCTGGTAAACACACCAGGACATTCTGAGGCTTAACGTCGCTGTGTATGATTCCCTGCGCATGCACACTGGTCAAGGCACGAGCCACATCCAAGCATAGACGATGGCATTCCTCCCACTCGGCGCCAGCAAATTTACCTCGCATGTGCAGATAGTGATCCAGAGTACCGAAGTGCGCATTCTCTACCAGGACTGATGGATACATCTCGAACGGGAACCACTTGTATCCAAGAATCTGAACGATATTGGAGTCCTCGCGCAGCGGATTGTGAGCCATTAATAGCAGTTCGGTGTAGATTGTTCTTGCAACATCCTGTGCGGTTCCTTTTTTGGGGACTTTTGGGCGCTTGATGGCCACCGCAGTGCCTTCGCAACGGGGAGCGTGTCTAACGCAAGAGTGAACCGTGAATGAAGTTCCTTGGCCTAGTAGGTTGCCAATAGTGAGGTCCCCAAAGTGTCTCATCCCGGAGACTTGCACGGCGTTAAGGATCCCAGCGTTTGTTTCCCATCTCGTTTTATGTTCGGATTTGCCTTCGTTTCTCGTGCCGGTAAAGAAACTCCACAGATTGGTCCTTGACTCCATGGCAGGTGCAGGGGTAAGTTTCTCGCTGGCGGACAAAGATCTAGGTGGAAGGAGGTTCAGCCAGGTGCGCACTCGCCGTTTGGGGACTAGGTGGATTAATATTCACGTGAGGACGAGGCATAGCCAATCAGATCAGCGCACATCAGGCAGCCAAATTGGACTCGATGAGGAGCAGCACCTTTTATTTCTGAACCCCGACGAATTGCCAAGCATCCGGTGAATACACACTGAAGCTGCTTGCTTCCCCTAACATTGAATCTTCTACTCCCAGGTATCACGTCGCCTTCCCTCTCAACGCTTCGATGTTACCACATCATGGCTCAAACCCCACAGGCCCCCCAATTTGTCCATCGACCTCGGCATTCGATTCCGCCGAACCAATACATCAACAATTTTACCAACGCTCATGAGAAAAGTTTGTAGGCAGGTTGACGTTTTCCGGTCAAATACTCACCGAGCCCATAGTTGAAGACTCTCGGCAAGGCTACCCGCGCCTGGCTGCTTTCATCAATAGTGATAGAGATTTCGTAGTCTTCCGGAGATTTGGGCAATTGCACGTACGTTTTCTCTTGAATATGCAGGACGAGCTTGCGGAACTGGAGCAACAGCTTCATGAGCTGGACCAGCAAGACACATTTTCGTTCAATCTGAATTCAAGGCGTCAAGATAAAATTGCGGCACGTAGGGTGCTTCTGGAAGAGTTGGGGAATAAATTGTACGTCTACGGTGCGTCTCTCGGGAATGCAAGCCCATTGTGCTGTCACTAAAATAAAGACAAAAGATAATTGTCTTGAGGCTCATTACCGACATATCGAGAGGCTTCCATCAAAACGTACTCACGTTGAGAGTGTCGTCAACTGGATGAAGGGAAACAAGCCACTAGTTGCAGAGGAGTCGGGGTTTTTAAACACTTGGGACGACCTAATATCGCCGAGAGAACGAGCAGACCATGGCGGTTTGGATATCTTCATCAGTCGGTGTGTTGCCAAACTTGCCGAGCGGGGCTTCCGTAAGGTCAGGGCTCTTACGACGGGCGATGAACTGAGGCTGATATGTTGCAGGTATGCCATACTCACAAGTCAAATGATAAACACGTCATCATGGTGAACACATCTTACACACTTGTCATCGCCCGATTACTCACCACTTTCATGGCAATCGCTATTTTGACTATACCCATTGCAGTCCTGTATAGAGTTAGTGACATGTCTAGGAGGCTCTGGATCATTGGTATATTCACAGGACTTTTCTCTTCTGTTCTCTGCATCTTCACTCAGTCTCGGAACTATGAGATCTTCTCGGCTACCGCCGCGTGAGTAAACCCTACGACCTAGATATACGCACCGCTTACATTTCCCAATCAGATATTGCGCAGTTATGGTTGTGTTTGTGGGAAATGTCCAATAGCACATAGACGGGCGATGCTATTCACACCAGTGATCGTGGAGCGTGAACCAGGATCCTTTCGACTTCCATCTTCAAAAGAGCCCCCCCCCCAACCGAGCACTTTCGCTTGCCCCAGGTAGGGTGATGAACGGTGTGCATATATGCCGCATTCTAGTCCCGGGCAGTGCAAAGGGAGTTGTCTGAATCAGGGGCGATGAGAACGGTGTCGAATAAAACATCGCCCTCGGCGCTCCCGAGCTGATACCCGCCAGGAGCCCAGCTTCTTAATTCGCACCATGATCCATCTGCCGCATCTTTCAGCTGAGAAAGGATCCATATCGCTTCACGCGGAACTGCCGATCGCCAGCTTTTTCTTCGATCAGTGGTAACCGCCCTCCGTCCCTTGTATGAGGCTATACCGAATAATGCCTGATTACCCCGGTCACTGGACTGGAAGTGTCTACATCCGGCCAGAGCGGCAGGCGGTGAGGGGTTCGTCCTTGTCTCACGGCCCACGCCGCCACCAACGCCAACGCTGAGCTGTCGCCTGCTCGTTGCACTGCAATGTTGCAACGATGCCGGACACTTTATGCGAGGCGGAGCATCCTGAGGTCATGAGGACGAAACTAACGCCTCAGGCGAGTGGCCTGCCGCGTCATCAAGAGATTCAACCTGAACGTAATGAAAGGATTGGCGAGCGTATTGACTGAAGGAGCGAGGTTTGACGCAGGAAAATCAGAGCTGAGACAACGGGACTAGCATCATGCACTCTTCCACCAAGACATAGAGGAGGCATAGCGTTGCAGATACCGCTGCAACCTAGAAGGAAGGGAAGGGAAGTCATTGCTCTATCAGGCAGGTTGTCATGGACCGTGCAACGGTAACCATCGTCCGTCAAACCGCCTCTGCCATTTGTGTAAGGAGAGCACAAATGGCAGTGGGCAGAGAGAGGAAGAACGAGACCGAAATACGGAAATGCGTGTAGTCTTTGAATCGCTTCGGAAAACAACTGGACATCAGAAGCGGCTCCACCAGCAGCGACCGTCACGATGCACGAAAGCGAGACTGCGGATTCTGCAGCAGAGGCACGAGGTGAACGATAAGGGAAATAAAGTAACGGAAGGGAAAGTCAAAGACATGCCCAGTAGTGCGATGGAAGAGCGACGACTAAGTTCGAAGGAAAAATGGCTCACGAAGGACCGTTAAGGCCTAATGGGACCAGCTGGCTCTGACTAGGGCGGGCGGAAAGGGGCGCGGAGGTGCGAAGAGAGTAAAGAGAAAAAGACGAGGAGGTGGAGGGAAAATTGACGGCGAAGGGAGGGCTTTTTATGGTCGAGGTCGAGGCCGATTGCTGGTTCGGGCGTAGCGCGGGAGCCGTAAGCGAGGCTTGGATTACCTATACAGGATGCATCCATTTCCTAATATAGGCTTCCCGTCTAATAGGTGGTATTCATGAGGGTCGAAATTGTCATATACGTGTGTGATAATGTAAACGTAAATGGCAGGGTCTTATAGCACGATTTAGTGAATTGACTACGGACTGCTCCATAGTAGTTATCAATGCTCCGAATCATTTAATCTTGCCATGTGCGCCGAAAAAACAGGCCGGAATGCGGCAATGTAAACAACAACAACAATAAATTACTACACCCCCAATATTATACCGTTTTCCTTTAAACCAAAGCCCATACAAGTTCAAAGCCCCAAGAATGACGCGCGTTAAAAAGGGTTCCTCATCTCGCAAGTCCAGAGCGCGGCACTTCACTCCTCCGCCTGGCCTAATCCATGAAGGTGGAAAACACCCAGAAACACCATCTAGATTATTAGTTCTTATTGCAAAGCGCTATGCTGAAGTGCTTAACGTTACCATTACTGCAGACCATATTCGCCAAGCTACTGGTGTTCCTGACCGAGTTCAACGACGTATATTTGCTACTAAATCACCAAGAACTCTCCACAATCAAGAGGGTCCTGACCCCAGAGGACGGCGAAGGGGGTTCACACGGAGCGATACACGAGCCATCGGCGACTATCTAGATGATCCAAAAGTACACCAAAATGATAAGGGAAAGCCATGGAAAGATATAGCCAAGGATGCTGGCGTTATCCTTCCAGATATTCCCCATTCAAAACCTATCGGATTGCGCTCTATTGGCAATAAACCTATCTAACAAGCTTGCAGAGACGACAAAGAAATTATTAACGCCGTAATGGAAGAGGAGAGAGAGCTTAATAAGCGGCAATGCACCAATCGCCTTAAATTTGTGGATACATCCTTAGAGAAAAGGCCCCATTCTGTGGACTACGATAATGTGGCATTTTGTGATGAATATCACTTTGGTTTAGGGCCAGAGGTTACCCACAGAATTAAGAGAAGAAAGGGTCGCTATTACCGCTATTTACCCCAGAATGTTTACAGAAAGGCAGCTACTAGGAAGGATAAAAAGGAGAAGGCATGGGAGAAGGAGCATTTTAAGTTATTCTCTATCTTTGTTATAATTGGAAAGAACTAGAGGTTATTTATTCCTTACTAGGTACCTAATAAGGTTGGTAAGATAAATACAAAGGCCTATACCCAGCAGGTATTGCCAAAGCTTCTTAATAAGTTTAAGAAGGAATTGTATTATGCCAGGATGCCGATTCAGCCCATAAATTAAAGGCTATAATTACATGGGCAAAGGAGAATGGACTAGAACTTATTACCTTGCCTGGCTGCTCACCAGATTTCTCAATTATTGAGTCTCTGGCGCATACAATTAAGAGAAAGTTCCATTCAATTAGGTGCGAAACAGAGGAGGCAATGGCACAATTAAGAAGATTTAGGAGGAAGAAGTAGATCAAAAGATGATCCAGCATATGTACAGCTGCTACACTAAGCGGCTGCATAATTGTAGAAGAGCTAATGGGCAGATGACCCAGTATTGAATGCATATTGTATTGTTTTGTGGCGTTGAAGCATGAGATTTGGTGGTGTTGAGGCATAAGCGCACGGTGCTTATCTCATAAATCAGACCCCCGGGGAGAAATTGCGCTACGACGTGGAAGGACTAGCACCACGCTTGTGGACCTTACCCTAGTCCTGTGGACTCCTGGACCAATCAGATCACACCGAGAGGAATTTTTCCCCAAGGGTCTGAGAGCTTATGGGCCCCCTTTATATATAAACTTATTGTTTTTTATTAGGCGACAACTCTTCCATTATAACACTATATCTTAACCCTTTTATAACGTCTAGTTATTATAAAAATACTATAAAGTAAGAGCTCTTTAATTTCTCTATCTATTGCTTTAAATGATAATATTATAGCTAGTTGGTTATATTTTTGTTGGTTGTATTTTTATTAGTTACATTTTTATCGGTTGTAAAACTTGTTAGTTGCAATTTTACCTTACTGCTATATCTTATATACTTCTCTACGTCTAATTGTCTCTAAAATACTATAAGCTGTCACGGCACTGACCTGACGCATACTGTTTCATACTGTCTCGTACTGTTTCCTACTGTTGGCTGGCCCACCACTAGTACCTTGGCGGCCGGCCCTACTATTTATATATAATACCCCCTTTCCACCTTCTTCTCCTCTTCATACTACAACGTAGTTATTTAGTCTACTTTATTGCAGTACTGTGACAGTTTATGGTATCTCTAATTGCACCCTGTCGCGATCTTTATTTTTCCCAGTCCACTATTTCCGTTTTCCCAGTATAATCGCGACCCGGCGCGACCGATAACACTATACCATAGTCCCAGATAATCTCAGCACAGTCTCAGCATAGCCTTAGTACAGTCTTAGTAATCTTAGTATTACAGTTAGCCTTATAGATTCCGATTGCCTTACCTAGATCTCTTAGAATGGGCGACTATAATATAGACGACGTCCCGCCGACGAACCCTCGCGAAGCGCTCGCTTGCCTCCTTAACACCTCCTATACTAATATCGCCTAGGCGATTAGGAACGGTCCTAAATACCCAAAGGACCTTAATGTGGCAGGAACCTTTTAGCAACTCTCTATATATGCAGCCTTTTTAACTAGTATTAAGAGCGGCCTTTAAGCCGTCTATAGCGAAGGCTAAGCTATAAAGTCCTAACTTAAAAAAGCTTAATATAGAATTAACTCCCTTAAGACACTTAAACCATATATTAAATAATGTAAATAGCAAGCCCTCGCATATACCGAGACTATATAAAACCTAAGCTCTTAGATTAATACACTTACTAAGACTATTGCCAACAAGAACCCTATTACTAGCTCCCCTCTTTTAACTAAGCCCTATAGAAAAAAGCATAAAGTAAAAGATCCAACCCCGTTTAATGGCAAGGGATTACTAATTAAAAAGTAAGAAAAATTTAAAATATAGGAAACAAAAATCCAAGGCGTTTTCTGGAGGGATGTAAAGTGCTTTAAGACCCTAATAGACAAAATCCTTTATATGTTAGATATGCTAATAGATAAGGCTTATAACTATATTAAACATGGCCTTAACACGCTATATATATACCCAAACAACCTAAGTAAATAGACCTTTTCTAACTAAGAGTCTATGTTTATATATATAAGAGGATACTATAAGACTATAGATATAACCCAAGCGGCCAAAAATAAGTTAGATACCTTAAGCTAAGGTAAGCGTAACTACTGGTCCTAAAAAGCAGAGCTTAATAAGTTAATAATTAAAGTAAACAAGACCAAGGAACAAAAAGTGGATTTACTTAAGAAGAATATTTCCTTTAAGATAAAGGACCTAGCCTTTACCCTTAGCTATAAGATCGGCGATACTAACTACAAAGGCTAGAGTAAGTAGATAGATGTGTTCGCTTATAACCTATAGAACTATACCTACTACACTAAGTTAAATACCGCTAAGCTAAGTGCTGCTGGCGGCTATCAACCTATATTACTGTAGAATAACCTAATAGACCTAGACGCCGTTAAGTTCGGCAGCGGTAGTAATAGCCTCCCTAACGACGTCTAAAGACATTATATAAATAACAGACCTTATATAGCGTGTGGTTAACCTAGCTACTAGAAAAATACTTATAACCCCTAGCAAAACCTAAATCCCCTTCCAATGCCACCACGCTAACCCCCCCCTAGCCGCGGCGGATTCTTTAACAGAGGGGATAGTAATTAAGGCGGTAACTGCGGATAAGGACATGGGTTTAGATACAGAAACCCACCCCTATAATTCCCTTCCCCAACGTAGCCCTAGCCGATAGTCCCGTACGCGAACTATGGATAAGTACTTTATGTTACTACTAACCACAAGACCGGCTATATTATTGGCAAAGTACCCCCTAGTATATATACACCGTTAGAGACTAATATGTTAGGACATACCAGCTAAGACTATAGCTACTAGCCAAGCCCTATAACGCAGCCATTAAAGGGCTAACCCTTAGACTAAGTTACCTTTAAGGGTTAGAACCATACGGGGAGGAGGATAAAAGGATTAAATCTATACTACTAGATTAGTTAAACCTTATTCTAAACTAGCTACTATTTAATCTTAGAACAGTAAATAATAATAAAAATTCCATCCTTATTTAGACTTACCTCTCCTTACTACGTAACCTACTCCTAGAAGTTCTTATTAAAACAGTAAGCCTTATTAATAGTAGTAGTATAGCACCAGCGTTTATAGACGAAGACTCGCTTATAAAGAAGCACAATATTATAATAAAAAGACTTCTAGTCCTAAAACCACTCCGCCTTACCAATAGACTCCAATCCAGCTTTATTACCCATTACTTTACAGCAAAAATAACAATCGGCTACTATACAGGATCTATGCTTTTCTACGTTATAAAGTTATTACCCTTAACACTAGTAATTCTTAGAATGCCCTGGCTTAAAAAGTATAACCTAAGTATAAACTTCCCTATTTTAGGGCTTAAGTTTAACTCTAATTACTACGTATATAACTGTCTCCTATAGTACATCCCTAATTATAACCAAGTAGCACTATATAGACGTATTGCACGGCCAACGCTTAGATACTATTAGCCGATAGTAGAAGAGGTACCTAATACTAGTAAGCTAATATACATAGTAAACAAAACAGAGATTTTAGAAGATTAGACCACCACCTTACCCCTAAGAAACACTACCCCGCCCCTAAGAATATAAACACCGCCAGAACTATAAGTCCCCTATATATACCCGCTCAACCTAGGCCAGCTAATAAGACACCTAACTTTAAGTTATTTGCTATACGTATATACAACCGCGCGTATAATAGCTAAAGGCGTTATAGCCAAGACTAAAACCAGAGTAATTAAGACCTCCCCCCCGTAACGCCTAACCTTATATCTATCTCCCGCGCATACCATATAGGGCCGCCGCCGCGTTTCCGCCCCCTAGGGCCGACTAAGCCGCGCTAGCTTAGCCGTAGCACTAGAGAACCAAACACGCCCTAAACTGGACGACATTAGATATACTTATACCGTTAATTTCACCTAGTTCTATAAACAAAAAGGCGTAAAGGTAATAAGGATCTATATGGCGGAGCTAGTAGAACTAGTTAAATAAGAAGAACACTAATAGCTGCTTAAAGAGCTGCCTATAGGCCTAATAGAAGTACCAAACCTATTAGAAAAGTCTTTCCGCTAGCTAGTAAAGGGCGACTATATAATAGAAGAAGCCCGTAAAGCGCTACCCTTTTATTTTTATAATTTCCTTAAGATAAACCTAAAAACTAAGCCTAAGTCTCTACGCCGGAAGATAGTTAATACTAATATTAAAAAATTCCTAAAAGGCAAACCAGGATTAACCCGTAAAGATATTTTATAATATTTACTAAAGGAGTTCCGCGAATATATTAAGCACTTTCTCCCTAAAAACATAGATAAGCTGCCCCCTTACCGACTATAGGACCATAAAATTAAGATTATCCCCAGAAACTAGGCCCCGTACTATAAAAACAGACCACTCTTACCTGCTAAACTTAGGTGTATAAAAAAGTGGATTAATAAGATGCTAGATAAGGGTTTTATCCGCGAATCGACCTTACTAGCTGCCGTACTACTCCTCCTCGCTGCTAAGCCTGGTGGCGGTGTGCGAATCTACTATAACTACTAAGGCCTAAATATAGTCACTATTAAGAATTAGTACCCACTACTACTAATCTATAAGATACTTAACGCACTTTATAGTGCTAAGTACTTTATTAAACTTAATATAATCGCTGCGTTTAACTGGATCCGGATTACGGAGGGCTATAAGTAACTTATAGCATTTATTACCCAATTCGGACTCTATAAGATACTAGTTACACTATTTGGCCTTTATAACATACCCACCACATTCTAAAACTATATTAATTATATCTTATATAACGCCCTAACGACTACTATACTACCTACCTTAACGACGTCCTTATCTTTTTTAAAACACGTACTAAGTATACTAAGTATATAAATAAAGTCATCCAAAGACTTGGTAATGCTAGACTTTAGATTAATATTAATAAGTTTAAGTTCTACTCTACTAAAACGAAATACCTCAGCTTAATTATCTTAACTAATAGTATAACTATAGACCCTAAGAAGGTACAGGCCTTATAGGAATAAAAGAACCCGATATTAATTAAAGAACTATAACAATTTCTTAGCTTCGTAAACTTCTACTAATAATTTATTTAAGGCTACTCTGCCGTCGCCATACCTATAATAAAACTCTTAAAGAAGGATATTGGATAGCTATAGGGACTAGAATAAGCTAAATCGTTTAAGGCCCTTAAGGGAGCCTTTACCTTAGCACTAGTACTAGCATACTATAACTATATAAAGAAGACAGTGGCAGAGATAGATGTATTAAATTGGGCTTCTGGCGGAGTCCTTTCCTAGTATAACGACGACGGTAAATTAAGACCGGTCGCATTCTTCTCCACAAAGCACTCTACGCCGGAGTGTAACTATAAGATCTACGACAAAAAACTCTTAGCTATTGTTAAGGCTTTAAAGGAATAGCGTCCTAAGCTATAAGGGACTAAGGAGCCGTTTAAAATTATTACTGACTATAAGAACCTATAGACGTTTATAACTACTAAGTAGCTAAATTAACACTAAGTCTAGTAGGCAGAGTTCCTTTTATAGTTTAACTTTATAATTATATATAGACCTAGTAGTAAAGCTACGCTCCCTAATGCCCTAAGCTAGTTACTAGGAATAAGGCTTAAGGACGCCAATAATAAACGCCTCCGCTACTAAGCTTAAGTCGTTATACCGCCCTAGAAAATTAACCCTATAATCTTAGAAGAATTGCTATATAAGTCCCGTAACTCTAACAATATAGAGTTTATAGCCGCTTTAGACCCTAAAATAGCCGAAAAGTTACTAGACGAGTTAATTTGGTTAGGATACTAGAAGAATAAACTCGCAAGAGATATAGTAGCGGCCCTATGTAATTAGAAAGCTTGCCATTAGCTAAAGAAAATTAGGAAATTACTTTATTACAATAAGTTAGAATATAGTATTATTAACGGACAGATCTACTTCCGCTAACGCCTCTTCGTCCCTAACGCCCTAGACCTCCGCCTAGAAGTTATCTATTACTCTTATAGCAGCGGCCCCGCTAGTTACCCTAGCCGGGTTAAAACTCTTAACCTCTTAAACCAAATATACTGGTAGCTAGGAATCTCCCAATTTACGGCTACCTTTGTTAAAGACTATGCCCTATACTTTCGCACTAAGACCCCCTATTCTACCCCGCCTAGTTTCCTAAAGCTACTAGAACTACCCGCTCGCCTATAAACTAATATTTTAATTAACTATATTACAACGCTGCTAATATGCCAACGCCACGGTAAGGTATATAAATATATCCTTATCATTATAGACCGCCTAACTAAAATGTGATACCTTATTCTAGTAACAGGACTCTTAATAGAGGAGCTAGTTAATGGCTTTATTAATAACGTGTATAAGCTCTATAGTGCACTAAGTATAATTATCTCCGATTATAGTATATAATTTATTAGCAACTTCTAGCAATAACTAAGTAAACGCCTTAAGATAACCTTAAGACTAAGCTTAGCCTAGCACCTAGAAATAGACGGCTAAACCGAAATTATTAACGCTGCCGTAAATAAATACCTTTGTGCTTTTATTAGCTTTATATAAAACAACTAAGTTAACTACCTACTGCTTGCCAAGTTTGCTATAAATAACTAAGTTAACGAGAGCATAGGCATCTCCCCATTTTTTGCAAACTATGGCTTTAACCCTTACCTTAGAATTAAGCCTACTAGCCCCCGCCTACTAACACTATTAGTATAAGTAAAGAAGGAGTTCTTCCGCGTAGACTCTATAGCCAACCGCTTTAAGCGGATATTAATATAGCTTAAGGCCCTAGCCCGAATTTTATAGTAACGCTATAAAGATAATGCTAATACCTATAGGAATAAGAGCGCGTTATTCTACGAAGGCGATATAGTTATAGTTAGCTTAGAAAATATAAAGATAAATAGACCTAAGAAGAAATAGGACAATAAATGGGATGGCCCGTACCCCGTACTTGCAGTATACTAAGGGGTAGTTATAGTAGACCTCCTAAACCACATCTAAGTAAATAAATCCTTCTATATATCTAAGGTCCGCCTCTAAGCTGCTAAAGAGATCCCTAGCTAAGCAAATATTAATACTATAGAGCGCCGCAATATACGAGGACGAGTAGTAGAGAGAGATAATGATGGTAACATAGAAGATAAATAGGAGTTTAAGAAAATCCTTAATATATATAACGAAGACCCCTAAGGCCTAACTTATAAAATTAAATGGAAATATTATAAGGATATAACCTAGCAGCTAAAAGAAGACCTAAAGGGTTATAAATAGGCTATACAGCGCTTTTATAAGCAACACCCTAAGAAGCTAAAACCCCTAGACTAGGCATAAGATAAGGAAAAGTTACGCTAAGGTTGTGGCCGACCACCGTGTTAAAAAATTATAGTGGTTAAGATGTTATAAAACTTTAACCAGCAGTTAAAGTTATCTAATTAGCCAGATTTTTGCTAAGAAACGCTACGCGGATTAATTCGGGTGGTGGTATAGAGTTCTGCCAACCTTACTTACTAAACTAACTAATTAGGATTTTCTATGCCCGGCACAGAAAATCGCTATTAGTTCGGTTAAGGGCGGTAAGCGGAACTAATATCTTTGCGGTAAAAAATAGGCGACCCCAAACACTACCTATTTTGGAGTTATCTATTTAGTTTAGGGACCAAACTATCTAGGGGAGAGGAGTACTGTTACGGCACTAACCTAACGCATACTATTTTATACTGTCTTATACTATTTCTTACTGTTGGCTAGCCTACTACTAGTACCTTAGCGGCCGGCCCTACTATTTATATACAATACCCCCTTTCCACCTTCTTCTCCTCTTTATACTATAACGTAGTTATTTAGTCTACTTTATTACAGCACTATAATATAAGCTAAAAGCTCTTTTTCTTCTCTATTGCCTCTATATTATGGTAATATTATAGCTCTATTCTACGAGAAGTTAGATATAGGTAGTCGGTCAGTTTTAGTTTAGTTTTGTCACGATTTTGCCTTACTGCTAAAACTTACGTACTTCTCTAGGTCTAATTATCTCTAAAATACTATAAGGTAAAAGCTCTTTATCTTCTCTATCGCCTCTACGTTGTGGTAATATTATAGCTTTATTATATAAAAAGTTGGATATAGGTAGTTAGTTGAGTTTTAGTGAAGATTCCGTTGATGTCACGGAACCCCACCGCAGGGGCCTATAGGAGAGCCCCGTGCTCTCGCGTACACCTCGCGTACAGCTTATGTCAGCTACGCGTAGGTATATCACCTCCTTACGCCCTCGACCCTTACGATTAATCGCGCAACGTCTTGTAGACTCCTCGAATACATACGCTTTATAGCCACTGCCCCTATCCCATAACATTATATTGCGCCTTTTTTACTACTAACGCTTAGCCTATAACTAATTCTACGTCTTTATAATACTGCAGGCGCTGCTAGAAGTAGCGTATCTATAAATTACCTTACTTTATACTTCTAAGGAACCCACAATAGTAAGACAATATCCCTTACTAGCTACTATGTTAAACCTAAAGAACAATCTAATACCTACACTTAACCTATAACGCCAATTAATCCCAGGAGAATTTAATTTATTAGCCCTAGCCTTAACCCCTAAGGAGACGGACACTAATAATGTCTTATCTTTTATTAATTATATAACTACGGATAAGCAAACGGAAGGGCTACTACCTATTAAAATTGAAATATGAGACGCCAAGACGTTTGTAAAAATGGTAGCACGAGACCCTAATAAATACTATCGCCTTTTATAAAACTACCATCTAAAGCTTATATAAGCTAAGATGCGTATTGCCTAAGATTATAATATTATCTAAGACCTACAAGCTTGTGAGGCGCTCGCTAATAACATATATTAAGAAACTAAAGACGACCTCCGCGTGTTTAAACGCGACGTCTAACAGTTAAAGAAGGCTAAGATTGCACTAATTACTATAGTTACTAAAAGAGAAGGCATAATTAAATACCTATAATCTTAGCTTAACAAGCACATTTATAACAACGCTAGATACCTCTTTACTATATATAACGCCACCTAAGTCTCTACGCCCCTGGCAACTTTACCTACTTAACGCTTAACGGAGGGCTAGCGCTAAGCAGCTTTACCTAATAGGAACCCCTACTAAAGCAGCGATAATAAAAGCTATAATAATTAGACCTAAACTGCCACTATAGGGTCTAATATACGCTACCCTAATCCCCTAGTCTTTTAGGGAGACTGCAAGGAATACAGCCACTAGAAGATATAAATCCGCGAGAAACTAACTTAGAGCGCCTGCCTTTTTTTTATAGAAGATATTAAGATCGGCTATATTATCGGGCAAATAAAGGGTATACCGTTTAATAGACTCTTCGCCTAATAGGAGACTAGTGGCCCCCGGAAGTAGCAGTCCTACTAAGAAGTCCTTAATAATCTCAACCTAATATACCGTAACTACAACCTACTAGCCACCAACCGAGCTAAACTACGTGCCCTAAAGATAAGCCCTACCGAATTATTCAACGAATTCTATATTAAATTCTAGGAATATACCGGAGCCCTTACCCGAGATAATACTAAAGACTAGAAGAACCTCCTTAAAAAAGTTACTTATCGCCTTAGTTACGCAGCCGCCAGCTATAACTATAACGATGTTTATAATATGGTAGTAGCTCTATAAAAGATTAAACAACGACTAAATTAGATTACTACTACTAACCCTTACCTAAAGACCTCTCTATAGAAGCCCTCCGGGCCTACTAAACCTATATATACTAAGCTACCAATACCTACTACTTTAAGTACTACCGGAACCAATATTGATTTCTCTATACTAACCTTCCTATAAAAACTCCTAGATGGAGAGCGCGAGCTACTCCGGAAACTAGGACGCTACTATAAATGCCGTTAAGAAGGCTATTATCGCGATAACCTAAACTGCCTAATAGCTAGGTTTAGTAGCTGCCGCCTAATACCTAACCTAATACCCCAAACACTAAATACGTTGCTATACGCCACTACTATATAAGACGAAGACGTAGTAATAGCGGTAGAGTTGGATACAGAAGCGGAAAACGCTAAGTCCTAGCCCTAAGTTGCGGGTTAGGACGCCCTAATAACGGAGGGATCTATATATTAGCTTGCTTAATAGATAACTCTATAAAGATAAATAGACGGAAATAGATAGTTTTACCTGTAATAGGAACTACTACTAAAAAATAATATAAAAGCCGTTCTATAATTAATTGCGGAGCTACTAATAAATTTATAGATACCTAATTTATACGTACTTATAACCTACCTACCTTACCCCTTACTAAAGCCCGCGCCCTATAACTCGCTGACGGTAATTGTACCGTATAAAAGATTACCTATATGGCACAACTTTACCTAGATATAAATGGGCACTAGGAAGAACTCTAGGCCTATATTATACCACTTACTAACTACCCTATTATCCTTAGAATAAACTGGCTTAAATAATACAACCCCGCTATTAACTAGAAGAAGAAAGAAGTAATCTTTAACTCTAAATACTATAAAGAGACTTACCTAGGGCATGGCCTAGCCACCTCTATTTACTCCCTAGGATATTAACCTAAGGAACCCCTTATTATCCCACCTATAACTAACTGCCACTATATAAGTGCCCTGGCCTTCTACCGTATAGCATATAAAAAAGGCTAAACCGTTACTATAGCTTCCTAATTATAACTATATAAGCTTAATAAAGAACAGAACTACGTCCTCTATAGTAATAGGATAGATATAGTCGACCTTCTAGAAGATAACGCCCCTATGGAACTCCACGGACTTTTACCTTCAGACTTTAAGAAGTTTATAAAGCTTAAAAAAGGACTTACTAATAAAGAACTTCGTAAGCTCCTCCCTAAGAGGTACTATAACTTTACCAACATATACTTATAAAAGAGCGCAGATATACTCCCCCCATATTGACCTAATAACTATGCCATTAATATTAAATAAGGAAAAATGCTACCTTATAAGAGACCCTACCTAATATTAAAAGATAAACTTCTAGTTATAAAAAAGTATATTAACGAGCACCTCGATAAAGGATTTATTCGTCCTAGTATATTACTAGCAGCCGCCCCTATCCTTCTCGCTAAGAAGCTAGGAGGAGGTATCTAATTCTACATTAACTATAGAGGACTTAACGCTATTACGATTAAAAACTAATACCTAGTACCGCTTATACGTGAGACCCTTAAGCGGCTTAGTTAAGCCAAAATCTATACTAAGCTTAATATTATCGCCGCCTTTAACTATCTCNNAATANNGNAAGGTNATAAATNNAAAACCGNATTCGCATTANNCTTTNGCNAATTTAAATATACCGTTATACCCTTCGGCGTATATAACGGCCTAGGCACCTTCTAAAGCTATATTAATAACACCTTACGGGACTACCTTAACGACTTCTGCTCTACGTACCTGGACAATATACTTATTTATAGTAATAACCCCTCTAAGTATACTAAACACGTTTAAAAGGTCCTACAGCACCTTAGGGACGTAGGACTTTATATTAATTTAAAGAAATATAAATTCTTAGTTATAAAAGTAAAATACCTTAGACTAATTATTACTACTAAGGGTGTCCGTATGGACCCTAAGAAGGTACGCATAATTACTAAATAGTAAGCCCCTAACTGTATTAAGGACGTATAAGCCTTCCTTAGTTTTACCAACTTTTATTAGAAATTCATATACAACTTCTTAGGCGTAGTAGTACTACTTATAGCAATAATGCGAACGAAGGGCCTTTCTGTAAAAGGAAGAAAAACGCACCTACGCTTTACCTAGACGCCTAAATACGAGAAGGCGTTCTAAGACCTTAAAAATGCCTTCACTAAAGCACCTATCCTAGCTCACTTTACACTAGGACGATAACTCTACCTTAAAACCAACTCCTTAGACTACGTTAACGCAGGCGTCCTCTCCTAGATAGGTAATAACAGTCTCCTTTACCTAGTTACATTTTACTCGTCTAAGCTTATACTATAAGAGTATAACTATAAGATCTATAATAAAGAACTCCTTATAATTATATAAGCGTTTAAAGAATTTTAACTAGAACTCTTCTTAGTAGAGCCTAACTAGCTAACTAAAGTCCTTACGGACCATTATAACCTTAAGTACTTTATAACTATAAAGCAGCTAAACTAACGCCAAGCATATTAGAATAAGTTCCTCTCTAGTTTTAACTTTAAAATTGTATATAGACTAGGAGTATAAGGTACTAAACCTAATAGCCTAATACGCCGCTTATAAGACCTTTCTTAGTCTAAAGATAACCCCTACAATTAGTTCCAATAACAGATAATCCTAAAAGCACGAAATTTAGCCCTAGGCATACTACCTATAATAAAGCAAACTATACCCTAGCTTTATACCATAAAACTAGAGTTACCTCCCGAAATTAATAAGCTTATTACTACGGCATATAACACCTCTGTTAACCTATTATTATATTAACTTATTGCCGCAAAGACCGCTAGCGCCTATACGCTACCTACTAACCTCTAAAGCTTAGGCCAGATTAATATAGCAGCCTTAGAAGTAAAAGAGAACAGGCTCTATTATAGAGGCCGCCTATTTATCCCTAACTTAGAAAATCTATAACGGCAACTAATCCAAATGGCCTATAACCTCTAATTAAGCGGCCACCTAGGCAAAGGAGGAACCTACGAGCTTCTTAGCCAATACTACTTCTGGCCAAAAATAATAGACTTAGTTAAACACTTTATAGGCGCCTATTACGGTTATAAGCGCGCTAAGGCCTTTAATATAAAGTACTAAGGACTACTGTATCCTCTACCAGTACCTATATAACGATAGGCAGATATCGCTATAGATTTTATTATTAACCTACTACCCTATAAACGACACGGCTATACCTATAAGAACATCCTTATAATAATATACCGACTTATAAAAGAGCGCCACTACGTCCCAACTAAAGGTGTAGCCGTTAGCGACGTTACTAACGCCTTCCTCCGCGAAGTTTACTAACTATATAGGTTACCTAACTCGATTACGTCCGACCAAGGCATATAATTTAACTCCGATATATAGAGACGAATCTACTAACGCCTTGGCATCTCCGTTAAGATGTCTATATCCTTTTACTATAAAACTACTAGGCAACCGGAAAATGCTAATACCAGCATAAAAGCGTACCTACGACAGGTAGTTGCCTATAGTTAAGATAACTGGGTAGATTACCTCCTACTAGGTAAATTTACAGTAAATAACTACGTCTTAACTACTACAGGACTTACCCCGTTCTTCGTAAATAAGGGTTATTACCCCTAATCCGGTATAGAGCTACTAGAACCTATTAATAAGAAACTATTATATAGAAAACGCCTTAAGATGCTACTTGCTAACTAGTATGCAGACTATATAAAAAATCTACTTAACTACTGTAAGGGAGAAATGGCCTAGGCTTAAGTAAAGTAGGCCTACTTCGCTGACCGTTATAGAACGCCACCACCGGAAATGCGTGTTAGTAACTAGGTATGGCTAGATACACGCAATATCTCTACGTAGAGGCCTATGAAATCACTTAATTATAAGAACCTTAGCCCCTATCCAATTAAACAAGTTATTAATAGAGGAGCTATATATAAGCTAGAACTCCTACCTACCCTAGCCACCCGCGGAATATAGCCCGTATTTCACCCATGGCTACTATACCTCTATTAGCCTAACCCCTTACCGGGGCAGATATAGCCTAAACCCCTACTAGTACTAATCTGAGACGAGAACGAAGACGAGAACCATAAGGAGTGGACTATTAAATAAATTATTAACTCTAAATACTTTGGCAAAGGTAGAGGACAACGGCTCTACTATAGAGCTATATATATAGGATTCAACATAGATCAGCCAGAATGGCAACTATAGGAAGACTTTAAAAATGCAAAGGATCTAATTAGCGACTTTTACTACGCGAACCTATAGAAACCGGGCCTAAGCAGAGACTTTATATCTAATCCTTTATAGGAGCCCTTATAGAGTTAAACCGTTATACATTACCACGTAAGGGCAAGTTGCCGTTAAATTGCCGTTAGATTGCGGTAAAGTGCGATCACGTAACCGGAATATTGTTAAGATGTCCAGGAACTTCGACCGGCGGTTAAAGTTATCTAATTGGTCGGATTTTTAGATGCCAAGCCCTATTACATAACATTGTTTTAAGCCTTTAGCGATACCCCCCTTTTTCTTCTTTTCTACACCTTAAGTGTCCCTTTTATATATATATAGTAACCACAGCGTCGCCGGAGCTCCGCCTCTATAAGAGGGGGGGTAGTGTTACGGAACCCCACCGCAGTATAACGGCGCTATCGCACGTTACCTGCCAAATTCTGCCAAATTCTGCCAACCTGCGATTGGCCCGCCCAAAGCTAGCGCCTTAGCGGCTTACCCTATATATTTATTTACATTGGTCCTAGCGACCCCTTTTCCTTCTCTTTAGCTTAGTATCTTTGTAATACAGCATTTATTTAAGCTTTGGTTTAGAGGCATTTATTTAAGCCGTAATATTATACTAAGCTCTCCCTACCTTGCCTAGGAAGGCCTGGATAATATCCCACCCTAAAGAAACTTCGTCTGCAATAACGTATTAACGCGCTATACTTAGACACCAAAACAACTCTACATTGCCTAGGAAGGCCTAGATAATATCCCACCTTATAAGCCAGATAGGACTGGACCTATACCCCTAGAATTAAAACTAAAGCGTATAATACTAATAAACCTTAGAAAGCTAACGATGGCACCTAAAGTAAGCTTATCTAAGAGAGCTACCTCTACCTAAGAGGAACCTAAGATCCAATTAGGATTAGAAATTAAAGATAATAATAATATTATAGACATACGCGAGCAGATTCGCGCCCTTATAGCCAGCTAGGAAGCCAATTATCTTAAAGCAAGAAATATATAAGAGACCCTATAAGAGATCCTAGAAAGCCTTACAGCCCTATAAAATAGCCTAGCTTCCCCTTCTTAAAGCCCTAGCCGACCTATTTACTCTACTAAATACGATATACTAGGGAGTACGGATATAATAACAAAGCAATTAAAGTTCGTTAAGCTCCCTAACCCCCTACCACTGTCTAATAGGATAGACCCTACCTTTAAGAATTAGAGGATTTAAGTATAAGAAAAGCTCTGCGTTAACTATAACTATTTCCTTTTTAAAGAAGCTAAAATGCTCTACCTCTTTAGTCGAACCACTAGGGACGCCTAATGGCACCTTTAAGCTAAGTTTAAGAACGACTCCCCTATCTAATTTATATCTGTTAACAAGATAATACGGCACCTAGCGGCTATTTATATTAACCCGAATAAAGTACGGGATACCCGTTATAACTATAATTACCTAATAATAAAACTAAACTAACCCTTTACCAAATTCTAGACTTAATTCTTATACCTTACAGGAAAAGGCTAGGTTCCCCTTAAGAACTACCAATTAGACCTATATAATAAGCTAATAATCCAGCTATAAAAAAAGATCGCTATAACCTTAGATAACCTACTAACCCATAAAAGACTTGCAGCTCGTTACCTATTATTAGACTTAAAACTAAAGCGGATTAATACCCGCCCTAATTAGTAGAAGCGACTCTATAATAATTAGAACTTGCCAGCTATACCTATAGGAGCTAGAGTAGGAAGATAAGTTACAACTACTCTTATACTAAAGGTGGTTATAACTACGCACCAGTAAGCCTTGCCTAACTAGCTACGTACCACGCTATTAACTAGTATTTACCGTAATACTCCAATTAACCCTACCTTAGCTATATGCTTTAACTGCAATAAGCAAGGTTACTTTACTTTATCCTGCCCGGAGCTAAAGGATATAGGCGATATTAAGGAGATAAAGGAAGGAGAAACGTCCGATAAATTAGGAAAAGAAGAACCCTAGGGAAAGACTCCCCCTTAGGGTACCCTATTAATCTTAAAGAGATTAATCTTAGTTAGTTAATAGGTGGAAAGCATTTCATAGTTTTATGTATAGTATCTTAAAATAGATATAGAGTTAATATAACCGCCCTTATTAATACTAGAGCAAATAGCTTCGCCTTTATAAATACTGCCTATATAAATAATATTGCCAAGTTTCTAAATATAGAAGCCATCTAACTAGAGAAGCCTATCTAGGTAAAGGGCTATAACGGCTAAGCCGGTTAGCCCGTTACTTACATCTTAAAGTTATATATCGCTCTTAACGGATAACACTAATACAGTATCCCCTTTTGCATCCTAGACCTAAGGTCCTACAATATAATCCTTAGACAAAAATAGATATCCTATTTTAATATTTGGTTAAACGTATAAAAAAGATAGTTTATCTAGCCGGAGGATAGACCAAGGTTACCCTCCTTTATTAGGGAGATCCGAACCAACCGCAAGACACTAGCCGTAAGGGCTAACCCTACCTACTAGTAGGATATCCGGGCCCGTGACCTAGCCTTTACCTAAGAGGACGCCCGCCATAAAGCTAGAAAGAACTCTATACTAATAAAGATACTCTCCTAAAGCGCTACATTTAAAGAGGACTCTACGTATAGAAGTAGGATAGATAATAACGTAAATAATGTCCAAATTGTACAGATCTAACCGTTATAGAAAAGAACGTATTAATAGGATATAAGGGATAACCTCTAAAAGATATAATAGGAGCTAAAAGAAGTAATAATAACGCTAGTACCCTAGAAGTCCCTAAAGTTATATACGCCCCTATTGTTAGTTAACCCCCCTACCGTAAACATCGCCGTAATTAGCGCTATAGCGTTCCACTTTAATATATACTAGAAGGATAATAAGGTCTTTACAACAAGCCTATATAAGATTAACTAAATTATTAATAATAGAGAGGAAAGGCTAGATAAGGAAACCGACGAGGAACTAGTTAAACGCCTTCTTCCTACCATTTATATAGGCTATAAGGATACATTCTTAAAGGTGGCCTTAGACAAGTTACCCCCCTACTAGATATATAATCATAAGATTTAATTAGAGGCTAATAACTCGCTAGGCTATAGCCCCCTCTACCATTAATTAACAGATAAGCTAAAAGCAATAAAGTAGTACTTAATTAACAACCTGGATAAAGGGTTTATTAAGCTAAGTTAAGCCCCTTTTACTTCCCCTATCCTATTCGTAAAAAAGCCTAATAAAGGCCTTCGTTTTTGTATTGACTATTAAAAGCTAAACGCTATTACTTAAAAGGACCGGTATCCTATTCCTTTAATTAACGAGACCCTTACACGTCTAAGCTAGGCAAAGATCTTTACCAAACTTTCCACCAAATTAGGATAGACCCTACATCTAAAGATTTAACAACATTTTATACCTACTATAGTTCCTATAAATACAAAGTTCTTCCTTTTAGACTAATAAACGAACTAGCTACGTACCAAAGGTATATAAATAACGTTCTTTTTAATTACCTTAACAAATTCTGCACGGCATACCTAGACGACATTCTTATATACTTAGACAACGAACTTAAGCATTAAGTTTATGTTAAGAAGGTCCTAGAGAGACTATAGAACGCGGGCTTATAAGTTAATATTAAGAAATACGAGTTTAGGGTAAAACGTATAAAATACCTCGGGTTTATCGTAACTATAGAAGGAATTAAGGTTAACCCTAAGAAGGTAAAGGTAATCCGTAACTAGAAGCCCCCTTATATAGTAAAAGGAATCCAGTCCTTCTTTAGTTTTTGTAATTTCTACTACCGGTTTATCCGTAACTACAGAATTGTGGCAAAACCTCTTATATAACTAACTAAGAAGGATACGCCTTTCGTCTTTAATAATAGCTATATAGAGGCCTTCAAAGAGGTAAAGGATCGGCTTATCTCTTCCCTAATCCTTTATTACTATAACCCGGACCTTAAATTAATGCTAGAAACAGACGCCTCTAATAGGGTCGTAGCGGGAATCCTATTACAGTTACTGTTAGTATGCTTTAATACAGTGCAATAGACGTAATATACGTGCAGTGCGGTGTGTAGTTGGATTCTTCTCGTTCTATCTATATGTCTTGATAATACATATACGCGTCGCGTAGATTACGTGCTTTACGCACGTGATATACGAAACGGATATCTACCGACACTGGAGCAACTCTGAAGGAAACCAAATCGTACTATTCCCGTTATTCGTAGCGCATACGCAATAGCTGGCTCTTCCGTCCATAGTATATAATAGCTTCTCCTTCGATCCTATCCCAGTCATATAACGCTTATAACGGCTTATATAAATACCTTTAAACCGGGGCTTATGGATTAATAAACTGTATAATAAAGTTAAGACGTTGCGTAAGGAAAGAAGGTAAGAGAACGGGAAGAAAGGGTAGTGGTCCTGGCAGAACTTAGTAGGATTTGGTGGACTTAGCAGAATATGGCAGAATGCCGTAGATTGCCGTTAGATTGCCATTAGACTGCCGTAGATTGCCGTTAGATTACTATCTCGTGGTCGGTCTTTAATTGCTAAGTTGGTAGAAACAGGTGGACGTATATAAGGTGTTACGGGGGTATTCTGTGACAATTGTTATCTAATAAAGATACTAAGCTAAGGAGAAGAAGGAGAAAGAGTAGTAGGTGGATATGTCGCGAGGGCCGCCAAGGCGCTAGTGGTAAGCGAGCCAATGGCGATTTTCTATGCCGGGTATAGAAAATCCTGATTGGCTGGTTAAATTTAGGGTCCGTAGAATATGGTAGGTGGCGTGACTTAGCACCGTTACGACGCTAAGTCAAATCTAAGTTCGTTTACGTTCGTTCAACCTACTCTATAGCCTGCAGTTCTAAGTAATTGGTATTAATTAACTTCTTAAGAGCTATAGATGCCTTGCTTTTAGTTATTGAGTTAGTAGAGTTACTATCGCTATTGATCTATTTAACTTCCGCAATCTCTTTGCGCTTATATAACTAATAAAGATATATAATGTCTATTATAAGACGTTTCTCTTATATAGTGCCTAGCTTAACGAGACATTTATAGAGTAATTTTAAGTCGGTGCAAAGTATAAGTGGAAGTTTAATCTGTAGAAGTTGTTCGACAGTTAACTTAATTGCGGCGCTGATGTTAAATCTATAGGCCATTACGTAGAGTTCTAAGGCTAGTACGCTTCTAATAACTCTCTTACACTTAATCGACAACCAGTAAATAATGTTGGCCTTATATGACGCGTCCTCTAATACTAGTATATATCCTATTTGTAACAAGAGGTCCTTATTATTAGCGAATAAGGCGTTAGTAAAGGCAAGTAGGCGTAATATATTAATGTCCAATTTAACAAATATAAGGCCTTTTATTAGATTGTTAATCTATAATTATAGTTGTTTATTAAGTGCTACAACATCTTCCTTCTTAGGGTTAATTACCTAGGCGGTAAAAGAGAGATTAAATAAAGCTTCTAGTTAACATATAGAGGCAATATACGCACCTCTTGCGCGTTGCGTAACGTATTGTTTCTTTATAGTTAGTGTATTACAGACAATACCTCTTAAGCTTATAGTTATAGCTATTTTTCTAAGGTGGACCGTATTTAGGTTCTTGCACTAGTATTCCTAGGTTATTATAATATTGCCTTCCTAAGAGAGTTAAATAATACATCTGTTGAATTTAAGTGATTGCTTAACTATAAGTTGCTTACGTTCTTTTACGAAAAAGTGAGCCTTTTTTAGATGTTGTTGCTCCGCGTCCGCAAAGGTAGTATTAGCTAGGAAGAGAGTGTTGTTAGTTTGGAGGCTAATAATACCAAAGTAGTTAGGAGTGTTGCTCTATAAGAGGCAAGGGTTGTATATTAATAAGTTTATATCCAACTCCTTAATATAATAATTATAGTAGGTCCTAAACTAGTAATTGCCTACTTCTGGAACACCGTATAAAGGCTTAATTACCTTTAGGATGGAGTTCTTTCCGATACCTAGCTAGCTTCCTAATTCATAAGGTGGTCGGATATAGAAGTCTTAATTTAGCTTTATAAGAGACTAGACATACGCCTAAGAGATATCTCGTAGGTATAACTATATACCATTACCTTATAGTATTGCTGCGATGCATAGAATAAGGCGTTGGCTGACTCGTTAAATAGTAGGTAACTAGGTTAGTATAATGCCCTTTTTAAGATCGTTATATGCTTAGACAACAAGTCTTAATTTCTTAAAGGCTTTATTAGTACTAGGGTTCTTAATCTTATCTATAAATCGTAAGTTAAAGATTTTAACTCCTGCGGGTATGTCCTAAGGGTTAATTATCTTAAATACGCCCTTTTTAATTAGTTCTATGATTTCCTTTTAACGGGACGTTTTAAACTGCTTATAGTTGCTGTCCTCTTGCAAGAATATAGTAATGTCGGTAGTATTAACGTAAAGGGGATACTTGCGGGGTCTTCCTCTTTCTTGGCGAGGTAGTTGTGCTTCTCTAGTTTCGGTAAGGGACGGTTTCTGTATAGAGACGGTTTCTGTAGACGGTTCGTATATACGGGCAGTTTCGTTAACTTAAATATTGTTAACTTAGGTGCCGTTATCTTAAATATCTTTAACGTGAATATTTCTAGGGTTTGTTAAGTATGGTTTAACAGCAGTGCTGCGGAACTTCGTAGGGCCGCTAGGTAAGTTAACAGCATATATTTCTCCTTTAACATTTAGTAGGTTGTATGGTCCTGCCCAGTATTTAGGTTATCCTATATTGCCTTCTCTCCAGACTAGTACTAAAGAGTTAAGGGGTAAATTATGAATTGCGGTAGTGCTAGGGCTATTACGTATATTAAGTGCATCTGCGACCTAGCGCTCCGCTTATATCTTCTTTACTTCCTCCATAGCTTTTTTAAATGCAATTGCACGCTATATTACTGTAGGTAAAGGTGCGTCAGACTCTGTTATTTAGGGGTACGCTCCAAATACTAATAGCGTAGGTATTAGGCCGTCTGGTTCTGTGGAGTTGTTAATTACTTTAAAGGCCATTTACAGTACTATATCCTTGTTAATTCCTAGTATCTTGGAAGTAATAATGTAGTATATACGTCGCAAGGGGCTATAGTAACGCTCTACTATACTAATTAAGTTGTAAGCTTTGACCGGTACGCTCTTTATAGTAATGCCCATATTAACCGCGTATTGCTTAAACTCTTTACTAATAAAGTTCTTTCCTACGTTATGTGCAATTATATCTAGGGGGCCTAGGTATATATTAATCTAATATGCTTATAATATGTCCCATATATACTTAGCGCTAATATTTTATAGCTATCTGCCTATTTAAAATCGGGTGCCTTTATTAACAATATAAAGTATAGGCTTGCTGTTAATGTACATAATGTTAACAATAATGCAGTAGTTAAAATTAATATTGTTCTTTAAGGTGAATCTAAATCTGCCTGGTAACTTTCTATGCTTTTAACAGTATAAGCAGTAGCGGGTGATATGCTCGAGTGTCTTTTAATTAGTATCATTTTCATAGCCAGCGCGGTCCAATATTCTCTTAAGTCGCTCTACTAACGGGTATCCAAAGCGTTAGTGTAGGCGTCGCAATTCTACATCAGTTAAGTAGCATGGGTTTTAGTTAAAAGACTCTATAATAAACATATATAACGAGGTATCCTATAGTAAAAACGGGTGTCCAAATCGGCGTACGACTAGTATGGTCTTTAAGGGGGTTATTAGGACATTCTTTAGGTTATTAAAGTACACTTATAAGTTATCCATATCTGCTAGGCAAAGTAGGAAAGGGGTATCGACTTTAATAATGTGAAACTCTACTATACCTATTGGTGTAGCTACCTTAATAGAACTAATAGAAGATGTAGAACCTATTCCGAACTGTACACTAACTATGCCTCTTATAGACTTGTTTAACTGTACTTTATCAATCTTCTAAAGTGCAAAAAACTAACTATATCCTACTATAGAACGTTTAGAGGCTTTAGTGTCGATCATTACACCTATAAACTTTATGGAGGTATAGTATAAGGTTATATTATACGCAAACGGGTCTATATTAGTAGTGAATGCATCTATTATAGTATTGATGGTTGTAACTACGTAGCTATAAGCTCTATTGGCCAGTTCTAAAGCTATAGTAGTTACATTATCTAGTTTAATTTTACCGTACAAAGTATAGTATACTATGGCCTAGTCGTCCTCGTTTAGTAGAGTGTTGGGGTCTATATTAATTACTAGAGCGTTAAATACGTTAGTAATCTTATTATCCTCATTGTTGTCCTTATCGTCGTCGCCTTTATAGTCTATAATGTATTGCTTCATTCGCTCCTAGAAGTAGTCCTTAAACTTATTCTTAAACTTAGTCTTAGACTCTTCTTACTCCTCCTTAGTATGTTTCTATAAGTGATATTCTTCCTTATTATATATAAAGCAACGTGGTTTCTATCGGTTGCGGTTATACGGGGGGTTGCTACGGTTGTTACGGTTGTTACGGTTGTAGTTATTATCTCTTTTATAGAATTATTAATCTATAAAGAAAGCTTGTGTCTTCTTTACATGCTCTTTCTTATAAGCTATAATAGATAATTAAAGTTTGTTAATAAGGGCTTTAAGGTTATCCAGTAGGTTAGAGACTGCATATCTACATACTAGTATTCCCTGGCAAGAAGTGACAATTTTGTTATAGAGGAAGTTTATAGTTTATAAGGTAGGTCTAAGGCTATACTGTAGTTAACGAAGTCTGTAGATTAGTAATTAGAGGCATTCGCTTATAGACTTATCTGTATTTTCTGCCATTACTATTATAAGTATAATAGTATTCCACTTATCTAGGTTCTTGCGTTAAAATCCTAGTCCTTTAAAGAAATTCCAAAGGTGCTCGCAAGCTTTGGCAAATGGTAAGTAGGATAGTTGGTTTATATAGAAGTGGTCTAGAGCTAGTCCTTTTAACATAGTAGGGAATGCCTTAAGGTAAGCTTCTTGGGGTACGTCCGCTTAATTACAGATATTATAGAATATTGTTAATTTATAGTTAAGGCTTTTATTTATGCCACCGTATTTCTGCTCCTCTATATATATCTTAGCTGCATTCGCAATTTCCTTTCTATAGCCAGTCGTAGTGATAGGGCGGTTCTCTTTGTCCGTAGGTTATTCGTAGAGTTACTATATTATTATTATAGGTTAAGGCGTAATAGATAGTATAAAGGTAGAGGTAATTATAAATTAAGGTATAGTGGAAAGCATAGGCACTAAGGAATGTCTTACTTATTGCTCTTCTAGAGTTCCGTATATCTTATAATACTAAATACTTCTTAACTTGATACTAGTGTTAAACTTTTTCTTAAGTATATTTATCTCTTCTCTAGTCCATTCTATTTGGTCCTCTTCTTGTGCTATATTATATAAGGACTAAGGGAGTAATTTACCTTATTTATAGTTGGTATTAACTTATACTCCTCTAATATTTAGATAATTATATAGGTGCTAAAGCTAGTATAAGGGGATTTTCGTAAAGATATTAACCGTAAAGTCCTTAAAATCTCCCTGGAACGATTCCTAGAGTATTAAGTCTAGCTAGTCGTATATCTCCGTATATACGTACATCTTGCATCGTATATAGTCAGTTAGCTCGTCCTTAGTGACTTCCGTTAAGTTAATTCTGTCTTCCTATTTAGCTGCTTCTTCCTCCTAGTCTTTCTCTGTTCCTAACATCTTATGTTTTATATATTATTCAGGTAGGTAAGGGTAAGGGTGAGGGTGTTTGTAGGATAAAGGTAGGGGAACGGTTAAGGAGGCGGATAAGGAGGCGGTTTAGGGGCGGTTCGAGTTGTTTAAGTAGGGTAAGGTGTTCTATGCAGTAATTCTTCTAAAATAGATAGAACGAGATGTCTAGAAGTCATCGTGGATACTAAATAAGTACTCCTAGGTAGTTTCTCTTCTTCTCTTTAACTGAAATAGGCTGATACGAAAGGTGGATAAGTATAACTATCTTCTAATCTACTACAAGGTGGACAGTACAACTGTCTTCCAAGCTATCTGCGTATTTCCTAATCTGTGCGCGCTTACTAATTAGTGTTGGTATGCTTTAACATAGTGTAATAGACGTAATATACATACAGTGCGGTGTGTAGTTAGATTCTTCTCGTTCTATCTACACGTCTTAATAATATATATGCGCGTCGCGTAGATCACGTGCTTTACGCACGTGATATACGAAATGGATATCTACCAACAGTTACATCTAGACGGCGAATGGTACCTTATAGCTTTCTTCTTAAAGACAATAGACCTGGCTAAGTATAACTACGAAGTATATAATAAAGAAATGCTAGCTATTATTTAATTACTCTTCTAATAGCGCGTAGAGCTCGAAGGTACGAACTCCTAGATTAAGATATATACAGATTATAAAGCCCTAAAGTACTTTATAACTATAAAGTAGCTTATAGAGCAATAAGCCTAGTAGGCCGAAATACTCTCCTAATTCTTCTTTACAATTATATATTGTTTTAGTAAGTAAAACTCTAAGGCTAATACCCTAACCTAAAGAGAATAAGATATAGGACCCTAGGATAAGCTAAAGACCTAATATTAGACGCGTACCCTCCTTTATCTAAAACAGCTCGACCTACGGATCCTTAAGGAGCTAGACTCCTAGCAAAACAAGCTAGCACTAATAGAGGAGTCCTTAAATAAGCTAATAGGGCTAATTAACCGCCTCCTAACTGTAAACCGCACGGCTAACGCCCTAAGGGCCCTCCGCGAATAAGCTATAAAAGAAGACCCCAATTTTAAGACAGAGGAAGGATTGCTCCTATACTAGGAGCGGCTTATAGTCCCTAATGTCGACAATTTATAGACTAAACTAATCCGCGAAGCTTATTACTAAGTCTTTACGGCATACCCTAGTAAGAATAAGACCCGTAAAATCATTAACTGCCGCTACTACTAGCTAAGAATAGTTGCGGATATTAATTAATATATATAGAACTACGAAGACTACTAAAGAGCTATAATCCCACGGGATAAGACCCTAGGACTACTTAAGCTACTCCTAATACCAGAGCGCCCTTAGTAGCATATTTCTATAGACTTTTATAAACTACCTAGGGACCATAACGGATACAATATAGTTATGGTTATAGTTAACCGCTTTAGTAAACGCCCGTTCTTAATTCCATATTATAAGAATATCGATGCTAAAGAGGCAGCCTAGTTATATATCTATTACGTCTACCAAATCTACGGACTATTAGATACTATTATATCTAATTATAGGCTATAGTTTATATCGGCCTTCTAGAATAAGTTTACCTAAATCCTAGGTATTAAGCTAAAGCTTTCTATAGCTTATTACCCCTAGATAGACGGTTAGATAGAGATTATAAATTAGTACTTAGACTAGAGGCTTAGGCCCTTTATTAACTATTTCTAGGATAACTAGTCTAAACTATACTACCCTCAATAGACTACGCGTAAGCAACCCTACCCTATAACTCTATAGGGTTTGCCCCAATTTAGCTAGAAATAGAATACTTACCCCGTATAAGCTTTAACTGGAAAAGGCTAAAAGAACCCCAAACTGTACAAGAGAAGCTATCTTATGCTAAGGCCTAATAGTACGCCAAACAATTGGAGGAGGCCTAGATAGTAGCCTGTAAGAACCTAGAAAAAGCTTAAAGGTTAATAGAATAGCAGGTAAACAAACACCGTTAAGAGCCTGATTTTGCCCCTAGCGATATAGTCTAGGTTATAATAAGGAATTAAAGGACTAAATAACCTAGCCGTAAGCTAGACTACTAGATAGTAGGACCGTATAAGGTTCTTAAGAAAATAGGTAACTTATATAAGATAAAGCTCCCAGACTTAATTAGGGTTCACCCTATCTTCTTATTAGATAAGTTACGGAAAGCTACAAATGACCTATTACCTAAACAAAAGAACGAGCCTCCCCTACTAGTTTAAGTAAACGGTAATAACGAATAGGAGGTTAATAAAATACTAGCCTATAAGATAGTATGGGGAGCGCTAAAATACTATATCTAATAGAAGGGCTACAATCCTAACCCAACTTAGTACCCTACGTGGAACTTTATAGGCTGCCCCTAGAAGCTTAAAGAATTCTATAACTAATACCCTAATACGCCTAGACCCCCAAAGTACCTAAACAAATGGATAAAATACTGGCATAATAAAGACGATAAGTTACTAGAAGAATATAGGGACAAAAACGCCCTAAAGCCCTAATACAGCTGTCTGCCAAATTCTACCATATTCTATTATTTTCTGCCAGTACTATAAAATTTTAGATGTCTAGGAACTTTAACCGCCGGTTAAAGTTGTCTAATTAGTTAGATCCGTGCCAAGACTTTTAGCGGCTACTCTTTCTAGCCTAGTGCTTCCACTTAGCCTATAATTGCCCTTTATACTTAGTTAGGACGGACTTATATCCCCTTTATCTCCTTATCTTATATTTTTATAATCCTACATTTATAAGCTTAGTGCTACCCTATTTCTAACTAAGCCTAAGGGCAGGCTTTCTTTTAAAGAGGGGGGTGATGTAACGGCGCTATCGCACGTTACCTGCCAAATTCTGCCATATTCTGCCGACCTGCGATTGGCCCGCCTAAAGCTAGCGCCTTGGCGGCTCACCCTACATATTTATTTACATCGGTCCTGGCGACCCCTTTTCCTTCTCTTTAGCTTAGTATCTTTGTAATACAGCATTTGTTCAAGCTTCGGTTCAGAGGCATTTGTTCGAGCCGTGACACGCAGGGGCCTATAGGAGAGCCCCGTGCTCTCGCGTACACCTCGCGTACAGCTTATGTCAGCTACGCGTAGGTATATCACCTCCTTACGCCCTCGACCCTTACGATCGATCGCGCAATGTCTTGTAGACTCCTCGAATACATACGCTTTGTAGCCACTGCCCCCGTCCCGTGACAGTTAAGAATCTAACTTACGTTTTATAACAATGTATCTCGCCCCTTAGTATTCTAGATATAGGGTTATAGTATATATTTATAAAGATATAATTACCTAAAGAATCCATTACATTAAATATATATATTATAAATCTCGTGGTTAGGACGTCGCTCGTAGAAATACATAAAATTTAATTTTTAAAATATTTATTTTGCACCAAAGCGAGGCCTATAAGCTCTCAGACGCTCCGCAGAAGATTTTGTCAGGTGACAGGGGTGCGCAGGGGGTTGAAATTAGTGCGCAGTTCTAATTGGTCCAAGAGGGTCTATGCGTTATCCCGTGTCACGGAACAAATCTTTTGCGGAGCGTCTGATTCATGAGATAACACGGTGCCGCATTCCGGCCTGTTTTTTCGGCGCCGAAGAGCATGTGCTCCACTCCGCTCGCTGGCGTTCCTACTCCACTAAACTTTAACACCTTGGCAAAGTGGTCGACATTCTGGACTCGGAATGGAAGATACGACATCGTTTGCTAGCCACAATCGTGACATCTTACATTCTCTTCCGACTTTCAGCGCTTGTCTAACTCCTAGAGAATGTATACCCAACTTTACCTGTCATTGTAGCTTTACCTCTACGAGCCATGTCAACTCGTCCACAATGGCTATCGTCATTGACGCAGCATGGCTCCAAACCGCCCTACCTTCTGAAGTTCAGATCATCTAAGGGGTTCATAATTGCGACAGTTGCCTTAGCCGTATTTGCTGTAATATTCTCCGTTTTCTTCCTTCATTTTCGTCCTACTCTCCTTTATCTCGCCCAGGTCAACGTCGGAGTCCAGAAACTAACCGAGAAAGGACATGTTTCTATATGCTGTCATTGTGCCGGTGATTCCATTCGCATTACAGAGTAGGAGTCATGTTGCACCGGACAGAGGTACGCTTTCTCTTCTATTTCTTTGTTTTCATGGTGGCAAATGAGCATCATCCTGCTCAGGGCAACATTACCAAAGTTACCCCTTCTAACACTGAATATTCCCTAGTCCAATATTGGGTCTCTGTTCTCATTGCTGTGTACGGTGCGGCTCTTTTGGCCTTTTCTCGTAAGTGCGATATTCTCCTGTAACCTTTTGCTACGTCGAAAAAGAAGAGCCCACTGAAAAACTTTTCCCCAGCCATCTGCGGCTAGATAGCTGATCAAACTTCTTCCCGCCGCTCGCCTCTACTATTAGGTCTCCTTGCGCTGCTAGGCGCCACAATCACGCTTAACGTTGGCTCTAGCTGCAGTGTACTTGTAGTTGCTAGAGTGCTGCAGGGCATCTCGGCCGCAGCTGTGTATGAATATCCCTGATTACCTACTTCTCCTTGAATTCTTCATTCCTAGCTTCTTTCTCTTGCTTACTGATTATAGTTGGGTTATCGGCCTAGCGCCACTGGCAGATACCGTCGACCCGAAAGACCTTGGCCAGTCAATGGGATATGTAGGGCTCGGAATGAGCGTCGGAACCTTGATTGCCCCTCTCCTTGGTGGCGTGGTCTTTGACAATGCTGGCTACAACGCCGTATTTGGCATGGCATATGCCCTCATTGGCATTGACATCATACTACGTCTAGCTTTGGTAGAGAAGAAGGTTGCTGTACGATGGGATCCCGATGCTCAAGAAGACCAAGCTGGTGATATGACTGGCGCAACGCTGACTCAAGAGAACGAGACGGACCCACGAGCTCCATCAAAGTTTGGTCCAGAGAAGGAGATAGCAACCTCATCTTCAGCACAGTCACCAGACGCACCAATCCCTGCTCCTACCCTTCCTACACAGGACGCTGCGATCTCCTCTCCCCGCCTGAAACTCCGCCATCGCCTCCCACTGCTCCTCGCCCTCCTATATTCCCGCCGCCTCATTTCCGCCCTCTGGGGAGCTCTCGTACAGGCATCTCTCATAACAGCCTTCGACTCCGTACTCACCATCCACGTAGCCTCAGTCTTCCACTGGCATTCCACGGCCGCCGCGCTGCTCTTCCTACCGCTTGTAACCCCAAGCTTCTTGGCACCGCTCGCTGGCTGGATCAGTGACCGCAGGGGCCCGCGCTACCTCTCCGCCGCCGGCTTCCTGCTCGCCTGCCCGCCTTTCGTGTGTCTGCGCTATGTAAACTCCAATACTATGTCGGACAAGGTTCTCCTATGCGGTTTACTCGCCGCAATTGGGCTGAGCTTGACGCTCACCTTTCCGCCGTTTATGGCAGAGATTGCGGTGGTGGCGGAGGCGAAGGAGCGCAAGATGAAGGCCGAGAGAGGGAAGGAGTGGGGAAATTGTGGAGCATATGCGCAGGCGTATGGGCTTTTTAATATGGCGTTTGCTGGTGGATGCTTGGTCGGGCCTGTTTGGGCCGGGTTTATTAGAAATAAGGCTGGTTGGGCAACCATGGCTTGGACTTTAGGGTTACTGAGTGCGATTACGGCTGTGCCGACGTTTTTGTGGATGGGCGGGTGGGTTGGGGAGGTAGGGTTCAGGGAGTTGAAGAGGAAAGAGAAGGAAGATGAGGAGGCAATTGGTGGTGAGAGGTAAGGCTTGACGAGGCGGCTTGCAGGCGCCGAAAAGTATCTTTGTAGATAAGTGAATAACTTCACTGCTCTTCCGTTTTACTAGGGATGGACACCACGCTCGGAAGTACATAAATATGTAAATTAATCTTGATTTTCTCCTCCCAGCGTTGGTCTTGGCATATTACTTATGTAGAAAGGTTTAAGTCAGTGGGAGCTGAGCATTGCTCTATTTCAATAGAGTTTGACAGCTAATACGACATAGAAAGTTAGGACTCTAATAGCTATCAGACAAATATATCTTTTATTCATTAAAAAATGCCACACATTACAAGATTTTCACCAACGTTCCTGTGAAATATAAAAGATTTCCACAGATTGGCGTTGGTATTACCGTTGCTTTGCCGGTAAAACAAAAATAAGATAGATGAGTGAGTCTATCCTCTCGATCAATATCAGCCGCCCGCATCACCCGCTCATCCAGCAAGCATTCACATTCCACTCAGAAAACTGAAGGAAGATTTATACAGAATCGAAAAACAATCAATGTCACGTTTAAACCTCCATTCCCGGAAAGATTGTTGAAGTGAATATCCGATATTCTCCGTTTCAGAATTTAGGTTGAGGCAAGCCTTTTCGCTTTGCGACTACCTCTGCGAAGGATGGCTTCCAAGGTAGCTCCATGCAGAGCTACGTCATACCGCCTTGCACGGTAAGTTCTACTATCTCTCCGTATCCTATGACGACCGTTGCGCCGAGATCGTTGCATTTCCAGACGTCGGCACCTGCTTGGGCTACTGGTATCCGTATCATTTGAGCTCCATTCAGATCTGTAACCCGAATCTCTAGAATCGCTAGGATCGCTGGAATAGCCGCTTTCGGACTCATCACACTCCACAGGTGGTCGGTCCGACGGTTTGCTCGATTTGGTAACTCTCGGTCTTTCTTGAACTCCACCGGAACATCCGTCAGGTACCTCCCCCCACGTATTTGGGACGAGAGTTTGAGATATATCAGAGCTTTTAGGCTCATTAAAATCACTCGAACGATTGCTTTCGGTATCAATAGAATCCTCATCTGTTCTGCCGCACAAACCTTCTAGCCCTCCATTCGGTTCGGCAACCGTTAGGCCTGTATTTTCGAAATCGAAAACGCTACTCTCCTCGAGTTGCATAGTCTCGTCGGCAGGCCTTTGGGATTCAGCAAAGTCCTCAAGCTCACCGGCATCGCGAGAATAGTCGCTGAAAGTTTCATCAAGTTCCTCACGCAGTCTGTCCGGCAGCCTGCTTGATTCGCCACCCAATAGTCGTCCTGTGTTTCCATTATTGATGCCGAATATTTCCTCGGGCAGCACACTCTCACCAACGACCTGTCCAATTATGCCTTCGTCATCGCTGCCAGTCTCTAAGAGGGTGGAAGGAGCGATAGGCAGGGCAACAGCCGCAGGAGGTGGTTGAGGTATTGGCAGCGAGGGGACTGGCACCAAGGGAACTTGGCTTGAGGATGTTGCAGATGGATGAGGAGGACGAGGAGCACGACTTTCACGCGCTAGCCTGGCAGCTTCACGGCATTGCTCGAAATAGGGGATGCGTTCACCTGGTTCCTGTTGTAGCTGTCTACTGGCTCTGGATTCGGAATTTTGAGGACCATAGGGGCAAGGCTTCTTGTTTCCGTTCGTCATGATGATTTTATAAACCGTTCAATGAATGAAAGTTGAGAATTGAATTAGCACTGGCGATGCCATTCCGGAGTGGGAAACCATAATGGTGGGAATAAATCAATCGAAAAGCAGGCACACTATATATTCAAAAACGCTACAAGCACGCTTTCGAACGTCGTCCACAGAAAACTGGCAAGACAATCAGGTAAATGACTGGACATGCATAGATATGCATCCCGACCCAAGGCGAAGTTGCCCTGTTTCTAAGGCCTCGCTTCGTTGGATCCACTGGTTCTCCATAACCCACCAAGCCACATGCGAGCGATCGAAAGCTGGCTCGGTTTCCACCGGAAGTAGACGGATATTAGAGTGAAAGTCGATCAGCCCCCAGAGTGAACCTAATATACTGCAGACATTCTGCCCCCGTGGGGAGTTTGAAACGAGCTCCTGCTGCATCCCTATCCACTCATTCATCATTCGTCTGCTCTGCGTTGACCGCTTCTTTTGTTTTGTAGGCTTTCGGGACACCATGGTCTGCGAAATACTGGCGGATCAGATTGTAAGAGCAGCTTAATGGTCAGAAAATATGAGATATGATGCACGGTGGGTGCAATTGCTGGCCATGAAGATGTTCGCAATCCGCGTGCCCACTTGCTCACAATCACACACAACAAAATGCCGCCAGAAGCGCTCAAAGCATATCATCAATGTCCCATGAAAGGCACTGACTTGTCAAACGAAGAATACGCGTTCACCCTCCAGATTATTCAATGGCGAATAAACATCTGATCGTTCAAACGTGCAGGACCACCAGATTATGGCACTATCAATGGCTAGCGAAGTATAAAAAGAAAAAAAAGAAGTCATATTCATGTATCAGGGTAGCTAAAAGATATACCATGAGTCATACCGAGGCATCGGCCATACTGCCCAAACGCAGACGAGATGACGAACAGTCTTCTAGCAATTCATCGGTAGATAGTGAACTGTTTCACTTTAAGATATTCCTTCCAATTTAGAAATCCGAATTCAAACCAAAACACAAAAAGAAAAGTCATACATACCGTTGGCTGATCTACGGAAAATTTTCAGCCCAAAGGCCGGCCCCCATGTCTGTACCTATTGTTAGGATAATTAATGGCGGTAGGAATGCTTTGGTGGATGAGAATTCAATGACTTGTTACACAATATGGTCGGGCTTATCGTATCTTTAGCGGTGATAACGTATCTTCTGAGAAGCCAGGTGCCGAAACAGGCAAATGTGACTGAGGCCTAAGTAGAAGCTTGATTATTATATTCTAGACACTCACTACGTCCACCTGCTTTACATTCATCCCTTCAATATTATTCTTTGAATCCAAGCATCTCATCCAGAGACATGCTGTTGCATCTTTGGTTCTTCAACGTAGCTGGATTGATATTGTATCGAAACCACCATTATCAGATTTATCCTACACATACTGTCAAGATTCCGAGCTGAGGTGAGTTATCCAGAATTTCTTCTCCATTCTCAGCCCTCAATTTTGCAACCCATCTGTTGTACATATATTTACGACATCTCCTCTGTCGTTGCTTTCCTTTCACTATATTATTATTACCAGCTAACTCGTTGTAAGCTGTGAGCACTAATCCAATGGCCATCCTGTTGTAGCGGTCGAGAAATGACGTCAGCCGTCGAGGAGTCAATAAACAACCCGCAAGCATCTGCCAAAGGAAGAACCTTGCACCGAAATATTATTCGCTTGGCCTAGGATCATATATGCGGAGTATAGAGATGTCATATGGTGCTTCCGATACTTAAGCCGCATTCAGTCGCTGTCCTCTTGGTGCGGGAACGCAATGCATAGCAAAGTTCGTCCTAACCTGTGTCGCATAGCATTGAGCCCAAGGGAATTATATAGCCAAGGAGTTCTCTCAGAATATGGTTAGAGAAAGATATTTCGTACTTGGACCGAAATCTGATCCAAGGGTGCACCCCGGCTACCCCGCTTCCGGGGTTTTTACAGGGGAGAAAACTCAATTGTGACCCGCATTCCTAATTTCTTCGCATTCCACTAGGCAGGAAACGCTAATTGCATGTAGTTTCGGCTCCAACAGCACCCGTCGGATTTAAACATATCCGTACAGCTCATGAAGAGTAGTGTCTAAGAACATATCTTGCTTATACAGCGCCAAGGTCCTCTCATGTAGATCCAATTATGCCATACATTGTACTTCTCAACTACCTTCCGTGATGGGTCTATAGTTATAATACTGGAAGATAGATCTTCTCTGAGCCGTCGGAAGAACGGGTCCATACGGGGTGCAAATTCACCCATTACCCGCTACTATCATATCGCAGAGTGGGGGAGCGATGGATATAAGTTCTACAATAAGCACGCATTAGTTAGTTCTGACCTAGCTTCTCAATTAGCTGGATCTTGAACTCGCGTTTACCGTGAATCTAAAAGGCTTCATCACCGCAATCTGGGCATTATGCTTTGCGTGGCCATGGCCCAGTTCAGCGTTCAATCGGACGGTTCCGTATGTTAGCCCATTTCAGTACCCGTACACTGTAAGAAATTTATTTCCAGTCGCCTTGCAAACGTCGCCCAGATCTAGCCGACATCCATGCACATCCAGGAACTCGCCGGTGCCACAAATATAACAACGTTCATCAACTGCACTGCTTCCGGTTCGCCAACTTCCTCGCCGCAGAGAACGGACATGACTATTGAATCGTCGCTTGTCTCTCAACCGTCGGACTAGATGGAGTGAAGGCATATGCAACGGTAATGGACATCACAGCGAAGACATGCTAAGGCGAGATGTTCCTTACACCCGGCCAAATCTCTAACGACAGCCTTTCCGGGCACTCCCAGGTCATGGCTGTGCATGCCACATCTAGTGACCAATTCTCCGAAATCGTGGCTTGGAGCACCGTCCCCGGCTGCACCTTCAACCTGACCTATAAGCCTGCCAGGCTAAACCTGTACCAAGGCGCCCTCGAGAACTACTAATGGGGCGGCGACACGGCTGGGCGTTCGATAATCCGGAAGCCTACCCAACTGGCACTATCACGGTGGACAGCAGAGAGCTAGCTATCGTGCCTGAGAAGTGTGTCGGCTGGGTGGGCTTCCAGTGGGGGAATAGCTACGCGGCCGACGGGTGGTTTTCGTTTATGATCTAGCTGGACAACAGCGTGCGTATTGTGACTATAACGACGAATCCGTCGCTGAAATATACTCAGTGCTCCATCTCCGCGTTAATGTTCCCGGATGGCCATTATAAGGTGCATATCGTGGATACGGACGTTCATCCTAGCAACCCGTGGGTGGATCCGTATATGAATATTATGTATTCTAATAACTACCTCATTGGAATTCCGTTAGGAAATATCTGATCTCTCGCGGCTCAATTCAGTGGCTAATTCGTATTCCACTTTCGACGGCTTCTTTTATGATTTACCGGTAGCGGGATACGGCATCTCGGAGAAAAGGGAAACTTCCACACTAGTTTAGCAGGATTCTTGAACTAGACGCACCTATGACTGAACTAGACTGTGAGTGAACTCCGCGGGTTGCCTGGTTTCTGCAGGGTGAAAAAATATGGATACATAGTAGACTCTAAGGATAATTTTAATGTTTATCTCATATTTGCATTCCCTCTTCCTGTTACAGGTCTGAATCTCGCTGTGTTTATCTGCTGTCTCCGGTACGCATTACCGCCCCGAGATACGAAATGGAGCGAAGAAGAAAGTTGTTGCTCTGATGAAGATTGTATTGTGCATAACGGAATCCCATGGCGCAGGGTGAGCTCAGTTCGTCCCTTTTTGTTTCGTAGACAACATTGTTAGCAGTGTAGTCAACTAATGATAGGTTGGAAATAATTCAAGCCATATATGGCCAGCAAATATTGTCGTGAAGAATAATGCCTTGCTTCTTTATGGACTTTCCCGTTAGGCGGAGTCCTCTCCGAGTGTCCTTGGAGTCCTTTTCGCGCGGTGTGAATTGGGGCGTGCGCACATCGAATTCTCATACACCTATTGCAGAGGTTGACTCCAATGGACGCTCCAAAATAGAGGAAGGGACTTCTGAATCCGAATTGGCAGCGAGATAGCAGCGAAATATGGGGCAATGTGGATATTGACGAGGTCTTAGTCAATATGGCCCACGGGTTAAACATGAATCTAGCCGGCGAGCACATATAATATGTCTGAGGGTGCGGAATACGGTTGTAATGCTCTCCATTAGTAGAATTAATCTAAACATGTCATACCAGCCATATCATGTCGACCCCCGCATCTAGCTCTGGCGGATGTTGCCGATCTTCGTTCACTGCCCAAAGCGCTGAGCTCTTTGTCCACATACGCAAGCTCCACACGATGGCAAGCAGGCAGCTCAGCAAGCCAAAGGCAGCAGCAGATCCCCATGTTCCGGCGATGTGGAAGGCACCCTTATAAAATTGCGCATCCTGCAAGTCGGTGTAGCCACCGAAGCCAGCAGGGCCCATAGAGCAGATTTTACAGTAGCAGTTATTGAGCCCGTTGGTCACCTGCAGAATCATAATGGCTAAAAGTAGGAGCATAGCTAGCGCGTTGAACGATATAGTCACTAGCCGCGTCCATGGCGGTGGTTCTTGATACGCGACCTGTACCGCGGAGGTAACCTGAGTGATTAGGAAGAAGAGAAGGTATAGCAGGGATCGACACCCGAGGCCTATGGTGGGCGTATTAAATGCAACAACGAAGGCAAGGAAAATCTGAAGGTTGACCAAGACGTAGGAAGCTATCCAGATCACCCACCATGAGTGGGGCCGCGTAGTAAGTGTCTCCCGGAAGCGCTTCGATTGTCGCTCATGATACTTTAAGAATCTCTCGCTTGTATCATATTCTTCATGCTCTGCACAATGCAGAAGTGCACTGGCGACGCCGCAGTATCGTAAACGGCGTCCCTGACCGACAAAGTCGCTAATAATCAGGGGGTTCTGAGCTCCGGGTTGCCACCATGCTGGTTTGGTGTTATGACCGGATTCTAAGATACAATTGACATTGTAAAGCCATCGTTCTATAAGAACTCTACATCTTGTCGCCGCGGTAGGGTTCCGGTCAATAACAGAAGCGCAGACCAAAACCGGGAGCCAAGATAGAAAGATACCCAGAGCCAAAGAATGTGCAGTGGTGTTGTCGCCGAGATTGGCGAATGCGGTCACAAGCGAGAAAGCAAAGGCAGCTATGAACCAGGCAAGGTTGATTAGGACGGGATACACTCCCCTGCGCCTATTGCATCGAAGTTGGAAGGCGAGATGTGACAGCAGAACACGCGCATAGATAACATCGCGATCACCTAATGGTCTGCCTGCTCTATCTGTGCACAGGGGCATTAAGACCCCATAGACTAGGGCTCTGTCTCTCCGATCCATCAAATTGTTGACATCTTGCGTGGACAAAATAGTACTACCGATGCGTTGACCAACCCGGTAGCTGGGGAACTCGTATTGATTGATACAGCTGAGGACGTAAAAGGCATTTTTCCAGTGCTCTTCCATTATGTGCCTCTTCTCCGAGATCAATCTGCAGCGTCGGATGATGGATATGTTGAAAAATGTACTCGCTAGCGAGGTTTGCGGAGAGCCGACCCAGTTAGTGAAAGCTTCTAAAGTCTTCGTCTTCTTTCTCCTAGAGAGAGCCTCATAAGGCAAATTGGAGAAAAGAGCTATTGAAGGAAGGACCTAGCAGGGAGGAAATATAAACTTGAGTCCGAGTTTTGAAAAGGTGATATTGGATGAATTTACCCAGGTGGTCAGAATGGAAAATGCAGTGAAAGCATCATTTGGATCGGGAACATTGCCACCGCAGAGTGTTTTGCAACCTAATTTTGATTAAGATAAGAAACTTGATGGGTGCGCAATATTTTACCATCGTAGGTTAATGTAATAGGTCTTGGGAACCCAGCGGTTAGATCAAATCCTCTGATAGGGCCGTGGTATTCCCAGTCAAATCCTATGGTGCTGTTGATTGTGCCATTTTTAATCGCTTTAACTTTCTCTAGGCATTTATCAAAGCGACTTCCTGCTTCAACGAGATCCGTAAAAAGGACGATAGATAAGAGAATAGCTAGGAAAGCTCGGAGGTACCTGTAAGGGGTCATCAAGGAGATTTCTCAAGAAGAATCACAGAATGTCTGTAGTATTGCAGACTTAGGATTTGAGAGCGGCTCTTGAGCCTTTATCCCATGCGTTATCAAGATAGGCGTCCAAGTAGACGAGCCTCTAACAGTGCATGGCTGTACAAGGGGGTAGCATGAAGGTCAGATGGCCCACCCTGCTAGAAAAGCAAAAGGGTGAGCCGTCTGACCTGTTCGTGTTACCCTCTTGTACAGCGTAGAAATAAGCGGCCGATATTGGCACGTGCGCAACCACCAAAATCGATGATTGTTCGAGGAGATGGACCAGAAGATGATTTAGAGCATGTATAAGTACTATACAAAGCGTCTACACGATTGTAAGAGACGTAATGGGCAAATGACAAAGTATTAGAGTAGTAATATATCTTCAAAATCGATTTTTAGTGATTGCGCACGTGCCAATATCGGCCGCTTATTTCTACGCTGTACTATGGTATCAGGCCTAAATATTCACATTTGTGGGCCCGACAGGGGTCGCTGCCTCTAATCACATTAAGTTGATGCTTACAATCAGCAATACCGCGCTATCCCCTATCATTTCGTATGTCCGCCTTGAGCATCGATAACATCCTGGCAGCTGATTGTAAGTATCAACTTAATGTGGCTAGAGGTAGTGACCCCTGTCGGGCCCACAAATGTGAATATTTAGGCCTGATACCATAGTACAGCATGGGACACACAGTCAAGATCAGCTGCCAAGACACCCCTGATCTATACCCAATATAAGATGGATAAACTAACAGCCAATACCACAGCTCACATTTCTAACCTTGCATAGCTTCATATAGGATTGTGCAGTCAGTAACAACTGAGGTGCGATATCTCCGGAATCAAAACTCTTTTCCTAATGTGCAAGTTTTTTTCTGATAACCAAGGCTGCGTCTAGCTGTTTTAAGTGAATCTTCTATAGTAATTTTAGCTTTCCTTATTAGACCATCGCAAGCCTTGCCTAGCTACTTAACCCATCAAACATCCAAAGTTGTTTCTACTCATATAGCTCCCTATTAATGATTTCTACTTCAGAATTTATTATCCGTATACCTTTTCTCTGACTATCCATTCTAGAGCCCTTACGACTGTTTGCTTTGTGCGTCCATTGGGAAAGCAGTGCCAACTGAGTATGAAGTACTTCACCCCAATGTGACATCAATCAATTCCGTAGGGTGATTTTCCCAAGACTGTTTGGAAATCCTTCCAAGTACTTCCCTATACCCAATACCGTTTTTCCATTGGATTCAGACGTTGTAGTACTCTGATATTTCACCGGGCGAGCCTGTCTCGTCATGAAACTCTAAGCGACTTGTCCATTCTTCAAGGACTGCATCCAGCCTGACAGTCGGTGTTAAACCTGCGGAAATCGCAATGACTTCACATTGGTCTCCATTTCCTAAACCACTAGAACTAGGCGTCGCAGAAATTCACAGGACACCACAGTTATTACCTTTCTCGTCTCAAATGAATCGGGTTCCACAGCAGTGGTTCCAACTCAATCCGTACGGCTATATCTCGGGGCCGATCTTATAGAAACCCCGAGATGTTCTGGTATAATGAAGGGCCCCGGCTGCCGTACTGGTAATGGCGCGTCTAGATTCGCTATTGGAACTGGATAGTAGAAATGGACTCGAGGATCTGATTCGTGGTAAAACTGAGGGATTTCCCGGTGTTTGAGACTGCCATGGCCTTTGAATCTAGTCGTCTAGACCGACCTGGAGGTAAAATTCCTATGGTTTCTCAATCGCTCTCCTGACATTTTTGATACGCCGCTTCTACCTTCCTTAGGGCTAATCCATCGCGATATTCCCACTTGCATATAGAAACTGTTGTGGTGCTGATTTCGTAGTCCTTACGACTGATAACGATGTTTTTGTAAGCGTAGTGAAGCCCGCTCGTCTAGCTGATTGACAATATGATGGAGGTGTCATCACTTCGGGATGACCGCCTGTTTAAGAGTGTAAAAGGTTGCCAAAGCAAAGCAACATCAAAGAACATCTGCGGTAAACCCCAAATGAATCCTCCAGTGAATATCCTGCTAAGAGTGGGCAGCACCCCAGAGAAGGCGGCGAGTCCGTCGTCGGGATATGTAAGCTGTCGCATATTGTAGTTTGAATCATGCAGAGGTATTGGAAGAGGTCCGGCCAGAATTTTAAGTCAAAAGACTTTCCCCATGGCGTTATGGGGAATTTCTGTTCATCATCCGGTCGAGAGTCTTCGGACCCACCCTTGTTATATGCAGGAGGGGTTCCTGAAATACCAGTGCCTTCGTGCCATACATTACAAGCGCATTCCCAAATAGCTACTTAATATTGGAACATGATTTTTCGTCCCGAGAAAGCCAACTCTGGGAATCTAGCCGCGGCCATACTAATATGCAGATTATCGCAATGTTAGTAGCATATCTAGGTATCGACTAGGAGAATGGAAAAGTCCATACAACGTTTAAGGTAGCTTACCCAGACAGATGAATATGGTTGCGAGGACTCATGATAATCATTTTCGAAGTTGGGGGAAATTTATCGTGGTCGGATCACGCCCTATATCCCGCGTAGTCCGTGTCCAGCGTCCCAACCGTTTGCCGCTATGATGGTTAGATATGGATTGGCATATATGTCGGCCATATTGGCGGGCTGCATGTTTCGTTTCCTCATCGTCTTTACGTATGCGCGCACGTTTAGGAGTACTATATTCTTTTCCGGGGGGATGATTTCCCTTATTTAGATCGTTAGAAAGGTGTACGATGCATTATATGTAATTATAAAAAGGAGTGTATTGTTTTGATTTTGGCGAAGCAACTTTTTCCACCGGGCCTAGGTGGCTCGCTTGGGTGGCTAGCCAGACAGAGTTCTCATTCTTGATCTTGATTTTTGACATTGGCTCTTGGTGAGCGCGCAGCCTTAAAGGGCGAGGAAACTATATAAAAACGGGGCAAAGGCTTCTGGGCTTAGAGTTACTCTCGTGAAGCCATTGATGAAAATTTTGACTAGCGTTTCCATAATCTCCAATTCAGGGCCTAGGACCCTACAGAACATGATAGCAAAGCGCTAGAAGCTTCCTGTAAAAATAATGGACGTGTAATGGCAACTAACAGCTGTCAAGGTGGCAAAACCGTGCCGAATATGCCCATGAAAGTTTGTAGATGAAGTCGGGGCGTAAAGTCAACGGCGAGGTGGAATGGATACGCTATCGGCGCGAACTCCATTTATGTTTTATTTTAGATATAATTAGTGAGCCCTTCGAGAGCGTCTGAAGGAACGATGTCGGCTTTCCTAAACACTTGTTGGACGGTTCCCAAGAGCTGATTTTCTACAAAATATTAGTTTGAATTATGTATTAGCGTGACGAAATATCACCTGAAGATAACCAACCTTCTCGTATTTCAGAGCTCACCACTTGTTGAAACGTCTTGTAAGGAAAAGCAAAGATGCGGCCAAGAGCAGTGCCCCTTTCCTCATGGAGTCTGTGGCGTTCCCAAAGAGTCTGCGTTACCTAACCAGCAAAAATGGCAATTCCCTACCCCACCCGATCATCGGCAACTCAGTCCGGTACAAAAGTTGACTAAAATAGGAAAGCGGGACCGGATGTCCGTGAGTTTCTATGAAATAGGCAGCTAGCTTCTTATCTATGACCTCCATGACCGTAGCCTTAGATCTTCTCTTGATAAAAGCAGTAATTTTTTGTTATCCACCGGATGAAAGTGCGACCCGAGCGATCTTGACTCTCTATCTTAAAGTGCATTGTCGGGTGGTTGAATGTCATTATTTACTGTTGCACAATTAACAGCGAAAAAAAAACCTGTGTCGCAAGGTTGGGGGGGTCTGTGCAATGACTCCTTCGCAAGAAAATTGAAGAATTCAATCTCCCTCTTTTCATCCATCAAACTGCGAACTAAGAATTATTTAGCATCCAACTCCAGGAGGCGAAGGCCTGATGCTCTGAGTGACTTAGAACTGGCAGTCACCCGCCGAGAGGTGAGGTGGGATAAGCCGACTGAAGGGAGCGCAGGCAAAATTATGAAATACTTTTAATACGTTTCGGGAAGTCGGAGAGGGAAAATGTATCATAAAAAGGCCCAAACCGAATTAACATCGCAGCCTGTGTTTATTATGGGTAGCAGGGAAGTGCCATATTAGAGTATGTTGAATGTTTGAGAACGGGTACGTGTGAGTCGGCCGAACGATGTGATATGCTCGGCCGGTCCAGTGGTGGATGGAAGTCTGCGGATGAAGCAGGAACAAGCCATTCGTATATATTTTCGCCGTGAGATCGACGCATAGTAACACCAGCTGGTATGGGAATGAGTCTGATTCAGTGAAAACCTTCGACTTTTTGATTGTTTGACGTAATTTCTTTTCTCTCAAACGGGTTCAAAATATTTGGTATATATTGATAAAGCTTTTCGGTCTCAATAGATCGTCCGTAAGACCGAATTTAGCCAGTTCAGTGCAGATGCAGGTAAACTGCAGTAGTCAAGGTCGGGCCTGACATTTAGAATGCCCATGTTGATATTTGTTGAACGGACAACGCAGGATTAGGACTCTGTCTATTGAATATGGCTCTAGAAGCTCTCTATATAGATCAGGTAGGTCCAGGCAACTGAGTCAAATAGGTAATAGAAAATAGGTAATGAGACATTCGATGAGACATTAGTCATAAGTTGAGAGACAACTAAGACAAAGTACGTAAAGACGATCTAGGTCGTCAGACAGTAGTTCAATGGTGGTAAGGAAGTCCGATTCAGGTCGACAATATTGATCGATGACTGTGCTCAGGTAATTGATCGGATACCAATCACAGTAGTAACAAAGTATCTGGTCTTTCAGATGTACATCTGAATGTCTATCGAAAAGGATATTCTCTATCATATGGGACCGGGAGAATGTTGCCTGAGACGATCGGTAGATGGTCGATTCGTCATATTGCAACGAACGCGAATAAGTCTTCCGGGATGACCCAAAAAAGTATTGGAATTGTAGAGTCGAGAGGGACGTCGTTTGACGTAATAAAGGAGAAGACGATATGTTATTGTTTCGCAGGTCAAATTCGTCTGAAGAGTCTGTTAACAAATTGTTTATGCTCCTCTCTGAGTAATTTCATGCAACGTGCCTGCGGATCTTGGAGACTTGGAACGCCTGTTCCTTCCAAGGCACCAGCTTTCGAATAAAAGAATCAAACGATGCGGGCTTGCTGTAAAAGCTCATCCCGAAACCAGGATTTCCAAAATACTTTGCCAACACCTATTCTTTGGTAAGTGTCAGTGCTACTTGACGACCGCTGCAAGAGCATAACCCAATCCTCCTGCCAACTAATTCGGCTCGTCCTTTTAAAAGCTTCGCCCGACTCCTTTGTCGGGAATAGAATGGCTTTTCTGCTCATTAGTGCAAGACAAAAGACATCAGAGGACGGTGTCCACCTTTCGCCTTCATCTAGGATGCCCCATCCTAAGGCTTCCACTTGATCGGTATATATTGCGCATGTCATGCTCACTTGCAAGGCGTTCCGGGCTTCTTCCATAAATGTATTATATCTTGCAGGTGTAAGGTCGTCATCGTGTTTCCCAAAGCTTTCTAGGTTAGGGTTTAAGGGCGTGATAATCTTAGGAGCTTTCTTCATTTGACTCCTAATCATTAATGTCCCATGGTCTTCGTTGAATCTGATATCTTTGCAGACATTCTTTGCTTCCTTAATGTTAAGGAAACGAATCTCATGCATAGTCGAGGCCCAGGACCACGTTGGAATGTCAAGAGCACTGAAGGATCGCTGGGCAGGTTCTACGCAGTACCATAAAAGTTGGTCTGGAAGGCCGCTCTTCCATAGGCCCTAGTAGTAAGCGTCCTTGGTTTTCTTCTGCATTTCACGTCTTAGCCCATCAAGAGCGATGAGCCGATCCGTGGCATTCGTTAGTAGTCGCGCAGAATACTTCTCAACAATGAATTTCCACCTCGGATTCCGCGCTGTTGAGTGGAAACTACCACCAGTCTCCCTCTGTGTAATAAATTTACAAGACCATACCAGGGATCCTTTCGTATAGAAGATCATCCGGCGGGAAAGGAGCCATTCTTGAGTTGCCCATGCTCGGGCCGCCAACGGCCCAAATTCTGGTGAAATCTCAGCATAGTTGTTCTGCATGGCAACCGCGAACATAGAACCCGCCGGTTGTCCAGTTGGATTGACATAAGGGAGCTCGATGGCTTGATTTTGTTGTTTGGAGCGTTCGAAAAAACAACCTTGGCTGGAGTCGGAGGCATGGGAGGCAGCAATTGTGAGACAAGCGTTTTCATAGACAAGGCCCATCTTCTTGGATTCTCTCAGCCAGTCATCGTGGTCGTCCTGGATGACGCAAAGCGAATCGATCCAAATGAAACGGAGGCCTATTTGACGAATGGCAATGATGGCATCCTGGTAAGTCTTAGGGATATCATCCCATGCGATCCCGGCCATCCGATCTTGCAGAGTAACCCTAGTAGTCATAAGTGGACGCTTATGTATGGGACCCCAGCAATGTGAGAGGGATGCATAAAAGCCAGAACTATTATTCTGTGTTTCAACAAGTCGAGGGTCTATCGAACCGTCCAGAGGCCCAACATCTATGATACGCGTTGGTAGTATAGGTGCGCTTGTTTTGTCGATGACACCTCCCGCTAGCGTCTCCCTACACATTTCATGATCTTCGATGCATGTGCCGATCCATCGTCGTATGAGTGAGTACGCTGCGGGGCAATCTGACGACGGCAAAGCCGGTCTACCAATAACGTCGCAGCTAAGTGCTGCGTCACTGTCTAACTCCTGCTCAGCTCGGCACTGGAGAAGGCAGGAGGTTTTGAATTGCTGTACCTGGGTGCGCGTACAGCCGCACGAGTCCCGTCAAGATATCACCTTCCACAGGCACGAATGCAGTGAACCCCCTAAGGTGCCAAGCATTTGGCACCTTCTTCTCAGGGAATGCGCGTCTAAGAAAGTCGCGCTTTGGTCGTAGGTAGATCGGTTCCTGGATGAGATGGGTCTCGAAATCAGCAACATCCCACGGCTCCTGTTGTTGATGAGGTGATGCAGATGACGTCCTAGGAAACTTCTGACCGGTGTTATATTGTAGGACCGCCGCTATGATCAAGGTGCATAGGGAACAGGTAGCCGCCGATTTCCGCAGCTGGCAGGCATTCGTAAGGTGAACCATGCCTTGGGGTTTCGACTGGTTATTTACTTCTGCCCACCAGCTAGGGGCGTTTTCAAGGTTGCAAGTCAATGCTTGCACATTGATGCTGCTACAGGCTTCGCACAGCGGCATTCTAGCAATGAACCGATGACCTCGGGGAGCGGAAAGTGGTCATTTGACTATCCCGACACCACTGCCACCACTCAACACCACCCAAAAGCAAGGATATTCTAATAAATTAAGGACGGAACGGCAGGGCTGAGGAAATGGAGGGTGTCAACGAAGAAATAAAAAGAAGTTTATAGACGATGGAGCGAATCGCATTGGTTGATGGAAATAATAGACTAAGGCACGCGGCTTGAACGGATAGCGAACACCTACCTCTTTGGTCGGGTCCCCTTTCCCACACACCGTGTTTGAGGCTCCAAGGCTGCAGAGCACGTACAAAGTTGCCGGCAGCCCCGAGGAATGGAGCATCAGCTTTGCCCTTTGGTGGTTTCGACTTGTGAAAAGGCTAGGACACAATTGCAAGGTTTCCCCTATCAGGTGCGACACGACATGGGAGATTCGGAACAGGCGTTGCGGTGAGCCAGCTTGCAGGATGTTGGAAGCCCCTAAGAACCCTAAAGGCAGAATGGGGACTGCGATAGGGAATATTACTGGAGATTGGGTGTTGATATAGGTAGCTTCCGGGGAGGGTTACATCCTGGGTGAGCCTGCAAAAATCTTTTCTAGCCTCGTTCTTCGCGTCTTCTAGCGCTGCCCTCGGGCACCTTGGAACCCTGCCTCTGCAGCACGAGCTCTCAGCCCCCTAGGGCGGCCTAGGTCCAACGAACAGGCAGCGCTTTTGCCGCTGAATTCGAGGCCGCTCAAACGCAGCCAACCAGCCGCACATTTCTCTGCAGCACGTCAAATACCAAACGCAGCGTGTCAGGCCATGTCGCATATGAGCGGTTGGGGAATTTAGATGGCTTTGTCTGGAGCGCCACCTTCGCAGGCAGTGCAGCGTGATAGGCCGCGGGTTTGCCACAGGGCTGTTTTCTGGCCTCAGCGCTGAGTCTTATCCCGTTTTTCTTTCTCCATCTCGACCGTCATGCCGGGCGTCCACCCAGGAGCATGGTACGCCCACCACCTTGGCTTCCCGACGTACTAGCGAAAGTTAAAGAAGGGATGCAGCCGTGGTAGCCTCATGAGCCCAGCTCATCGCCTTAATACCCGCATCCTGCCCTCCAAGTCACGGCTACCAAAGACCACCCCTTCAAACTCTGACAGGCGGTTCCACACACCTCAGAACCTGTCGTGCCCGGAGCACGTCGCTGCTCCTCTTCGCCACAATGTTCCGCAACTTTTCCTTTGAGGCCGCCTCGCGGCATCCCTCAGCCGTGGACTCGGACCGCGCGTGCGCGAACGTATCGCCAACCTCCACGCCAGATCCACCCTCTAGGAACCAGAATCACCCGCTCACTCCACCAGCTGTCTCAATGGGTGAGCTGGCCTTGAGATTCGGTGAACAGAATCTTGAAGTCGACCCTCGATACCAAGGCACGTCTTTCGAACCGGCAGCTCCTTCCGACGAAGACTTTCTTTTTAGCACAGACCCGGAAAATTCAAATCGACACCTGTCGTACGCCAGCTTGTCACCTGCTGCAATTCGACAGCAACGACAAACCAACATGCGGCTACAGTGCAGCGCGTCACATGCCAAAGATATTTCTTCTCTGGTTGAGAGGATGGTGAATGATGGCGAACAATGCGTAGTATGCGCTCCACGGGCATCAAGGAGCGGTCTTCTACCCGCAAAGTCGGATTTCGAAGAAGACGATTACGCTTCCGTCAAGCGGTCGACCCATTCAGACGGAACAACCTATACTCTCAAGTATCGCCGGTCGGGAGACGTTCTGAGCAACCAGGCATGTGTCTCCAAAAATATTCGCCTGCGAAAGAAGAAGGCCAGGAGGACCGCGACTGCAAAGTCATGATTTTGAATTGAAAGCATTGCGACGGCGTTTTTGGGTTGGGATATATACAGTTGACAGCGTTCAGATACCATGGAAAACGGCGTACAGACATCATGGAAGCAATAAAAAGTCTAGGATACGGGCAACCGGAGGCGCACTTGCATATATAACAAATATTGGGCGGGCAAAGTCCTTGGGATAGGTGGCACTCGGTATGGATGGAGCTCCCAGTGGTATGGTTGAGCCCAGCGCTGTGTGGCATGAGATAAGCTTATGAGCTGTTATCCATGTAATTGATATGTAAATATGTATATATTGAGCCTTTAATAACAATTACGAGCTCTGATTCTGTAAAGTTTACCATCATATTGCCAATGACGCTGAGGGTCAGGGTTGGAATTACCTCCGCACGTGATCGACATGGATCGACCAATTTCCTGAAGTTCAACCCGGCCGGTCGGGAGAACACCTGCAGCTCCATCAGCATGGCAGTAACTCGCACGGCAGTAAGCAAGCTGCTTGCATCGAAAAGTGTTCATGTTCGAATACAACCCAAACCCGCGAATCTCAGCGAAACCCGCGAAATACTACGTGTGCTACAGAGGTTTGGAGACATTGTTGTTTTCAAACATCTTCGTGTTTGTGGATCCCCTTGATGAAAGTTCTCTCAATTACAAGCGCTGACCTTTTACTCGGCTCTATACAGTATGAAGAACCTGTAAGAATACCAAATTCCGCGTTAGCAACTTATCGAGAACCTGCATCAGCACAAAAAGCTCTGGACGCATCACCTATACGATTTTCCCTCGAAGCCATTGCTGGAGATGGGGCCGAGAACGACGTGGATGAAAGCCGGTCGGAGAGTCAGCCAGAAGACGGTGGAGCTAGTATGCAGTCTCAATCTGGCGAAGACGGCGTTGAGGAAATAATACGACCAAGCACTCTACTCTACAGACCATCCGACCAAAACAGTGATCATTTTGCATCCGCAACCCGTCAAACTGAAGATCGTTCGCCCCCCGAGAATAAACTCCAAGAAAACCCAAAGAACGGGAAAGTGGCTGAAACAGGCCAGTCCGAGAAACCTTCCAAGACCCTTCGCTGGTTTCACCTCACCGTCGATTTATTGCGCACAGATCAGCGCGAGTATGTCGAAAGACAGCCGCTCTACAATATATTCGCGCCTACAAAGTCCATGGCACAGGAGGATTTGGCAAAGAGTGTTCCCCATGTCGGCTTAAGCGATGTGTCGGTTCGGCACAAAAGCGCTAGAACGCCCAATCGAATACTTAACAAGCAAGCCAAGGCAATGGCAGATAGGAAAACGTTGAAGCAGATGTGGGAAGAGACAAGAACCTCGTTGTCGGGTAGTGGATTTACTGATAAGACTGAGAGACTGAGGGAAGATGATATTAATGGATGTGCTAAAAGAAGGAGTGAACTAGCAACTGAAGCGCAAGTCTGATCAGCACCTGCATGATCCCAAGGAAGTTCGTAAAGGCATAAGTCGTGGACGCTCGGCGGCGCTGCTCCTCTATGCGGATCCCCCTCGCTAAATCTACATGAACACCGAGCAAAGTAGGCACGATCTGCTCCGGTTTCACTGCAATGCGCTGCCATGTCCTACCATGGCCTCTACACCTTGGTTCATGTTACATACGTTACATGCCGTGCATGAAAATTGATTGAAGGAACAGTGCACAACCTCGTGTAGGAGAGTGCTCATCCAGTGTGATACAGCATCACCGCAACCCGAAATTATGCATTTAGCGCCTCAGATAATCGGCTCCATTCTCACTTGGAGTGTCTGGTCGGCTACGAGAAGCTGCATGTAAGCAAAGGGGTCTTGATCCCTTAAGAGGTTTTGCTCCTATCTGAAAATGATACTTCTTATGGCCCCAAAGAAGATATCATTATAGATCCCGAGGATTTATTCCATCTCAACATTCGTATTGAGCTTTCCGCATATCTATAATTCATTCTCTGAAGTATCCTACCTTATGATACCATCCTTTGCCACCGTCTCAGAGCGTTCTGCTGAGTGTCGTTCATATCTTCCGTACAAAAAGAAGTAATATATCGTCTTTTTAGCCAAGTACAATGGTTCAGACAAGTTGTCTATGATGGCTAGAGGAGCAAGGAGTTTGATCGACATTGTTCGAGGTTATTTGCTAGTGTCTCCTCCACCAATTGCGTGTCCAGTGGGCTCGAGGGTGACCAAATATTACGGGTATGTCGTGGTTAATCCTCCCAGACCAGGGCTATGAGGCACATAAGATCTAGATCTATGCCTGTCATGATTGCGGGCGATGCACAAGCAGTACTGGAATCTGCTCAATCCTGACTAAATTGATAATCTGTTGAAGCGATATGATCCTTAGAACGAGAACTAGACTATTGTAGAATGCGCTCTAACCGAAAATGTTGTCATACCACTAGTTCACCCCATCTTAACGTAAGCGTACATTGTATTCTTTCTTTCATCTTAACATGTAGTCAATATGTTGTTTTCTCTAGCTTTTGACTCTGTCGCATAACCTTTCCAGACCAATATGCATCAATTTGCCGCATCCAGCCAGCTGCGAACAAAGGAGCCCAGAATACTCTGGAAATGTCAGCACAAAGGCAGAGTAGCTTGCCCGGCCGCGAAAACTCAAGATTTGAGAACACAGATATTGTTGAAGCTATCCAACACCCTACAGTAGCTCTAGCTTATCTTGACCCGCCAACTGCATCATCTGCAAACCTTCCATCAAACGTTACCATATACAATCCCACAGCAAGCACGTAGCAAATACTTATATCCTGTGCTAACACTGTGTGGAGAATATTCAACCCATTCGCCAGAGGCGCCGAGCCAATGCCACCAAAGCCCGAAACAAGGTCGCAGGCGCGCTTCATCAGATGAAGGCACATCGTGTTCAAGCTGATCATAAATCTGCTGATGGTAAACATACTTGCCCTAAAGAATACTTTGCGAGAACATACCTAGCTAACTGACTGTGGCATGTTTCCTCCGTACCCAAGAATACTACAAAGCCATCAAGCAATTTCTTCGCGAAAATGATCTCCCAGCAGCTTTCGAATCCCACGCTATTGAGATCACCACACACCTCTATACCCTTTTGGTGCCAATCTTAGCGCTCAATCCATCGTACGATCGCTTGTCACTTAACGTAAACGCTGACTCAACCACTACCACTACAGAACAAGAAGCAGCGGAATTACTCACTGCTCTTTGGGACATTGTCACACGAGCGGCTGTCTTCAGCGTTCCCATGCGGCTCGATCCTGACACAGTCTACTTTACACCAACTAGCAAGGACGACTGGTATGATCCGCAAGCCATGGAATGCTTCAACATGAAAACAATGGAGGCATCACATCCGCGAAAGCGCGCCTGGGCCGCCAGCGAGGACCCGGCTGAGAAGAAGCGCGCGCAGGGAGACGAGCCACTCGTGAAGATAGTCTGCATGGATGGGTGTACGGCATACCGGCAGGGTGGATGGCTGACGTTTGGTCAACCGGAGTGGAAGAAGATGTGGTTTCGCAGCCAGAGGTTGACGCAGGCGTGGGTGGTGTGCAGGTGGGGTAGGAAGAGGAAGTGGGTTAAGGGTAAGCCGGCGGATAAGGAGATACATGGGATTAAGTGGGTGGAGCCTGGATTTGTGGAATTTAGGAATGTAGTGGAGAAGGTCGAGAGTGAGGCTTTGGAAAGACGACGAGAGAGGCGGATGTTGAAATGAAGGAACCGGGGAGCGGGTGTTTTTTGAGCAGTCTAAGGAGACTTTTGAGTACATGATCTAATTAGTGGGTTAAATCAATTCAAGCTAGATGCTAGTTTGATGCGAGTTCTGTTTTTTGCAAATCTTTGACAGAGGCTGTCTAGAGTAATGGAAATGTAGCTTGTTCTGTTAGCCTGCCATCTACAATACTGTAGCATTAACTGTCTGTTGGCATGCTTGCTCAATAGCTGGCTCCCTTCATGATGGAAACAGAATTATAGAACAAGTGTGTATTGCATCGAAAACACGCCTCTATCCATATTCCGCACGAAGCACTGCAATCTCCTTGTTAATGTATACGCTAGTCATGTCTGGTGTTGCGTGTCAAGCCACGAAATGAGTTGAGAGCCACTTCTCGTATTTCTCGAAAGCAGGCACGAAACGTAAAAGTCTAGTGCTGGAAAAGACGGCGGTCCGCAGCCCAAAAAGGCGGAGGTAGGTAGTCATGGTGATGGCTTCGTCGCTCAAGAAAGGTAGTGTGGAAGACGCATGAGAAACGCGAGGGATGTGAGGATCCGCACCTAGGGTAGTTGAGTACGCTTCGGGAAAGTGCGGGGTGACGCTTTGTCACAAAGTCACGTGTAGATTCTGGGCCTCCACGGTTCAGGGGTCGTTCGTTGCACCTCCATATTATGAAGCTCCTCCATATCGGTAAGCGCGTCAAATTTGTAAGCTATACTGTATACAGTAGTTGAAATGAGGTTCTTGGCACCGTCTCAATATGTAGCCTCGAGCTCCTGTTCCACATTCCATATTAGGGTGCGTTCGGTTACAAGTTCAGATCAAAATGAGGGCTTCAGAATAGAGTTGATCTGGAGCTCCAATCTGATTCTGAGGCGACCGTTCGGTTAAATTCCAGTTGAACTTAACTTCAGCCACAAATTTTTGATGTTCCTTTGACCGCCCAAAAAACACGCTAAAAGTTACTAAAAAGTTGGCAACTTTACCGTATACGGCTTCTGAACTGAAGGTCTTGGCGTCAGTTTAATCTGGAGGTCTGAGTACCACCCCATTCAGTTTCAATTTGGAGCCTCCAGATTGCACATGCCCGTGCTTTTATAAAGCCACAAACGCGTACCAAATGAGGAAGGAACGCGTCCTTTTCTGCCGGACTTTCAGTTCAGATCTGATCTGAAGTTTTGCAACCGAACGCAGCCTTAATATCGAGCTCTCGCATATGCGCCAAAGTAACGACTTCTTGTGATATGGCGACTCCACACGCCCCGGTCGCGATGCTGTAGTCGCATTTGCAATCCTTATATGATATCATTATCTTATCCTTTGTGATCGGGATGAGCTTATTTCCGGGGGGCGCTCGTACTTAGCGTACCAATATGTGGCGAGGAATAAGGTGGACAACGCAATTGCTCTACGGCCATGAGCAACGACTTGTAAATATAACCCGTATGAAGCCCGAGGAGGCTCCATTGCTACACCAAAGTAGGGAGTCGCGATAGAGGCCTGGTGACAGAGGGGCTCATTCGAATCGCTCACCGACATCAATCACGCATTATACGAAGTCAAATATGGAGCCTCATTATGAACCATCGACTCAATTGCAGATTCAAATGAGTCACGGTAGTAGCCGCCACTAATTACAAACCGGGCGACACTAAAAGGCGCACGGATTGAACAGATTATGAAATGGAGGCGATTTTGCAACCGAACAACCCCACTTCTCTAGGCTGCACCCTCTTTCTTGGGTTCATATAGGAGAAAATCCCGTAAGTGTCCCTTCCAGTTTTTCACTCTTTATCTCTTCCTCTGATTCCCAGCGCTATGGCACTAACGCGATCAGGAAAGGTCAGGATGGTAGAGACCAAGGGTACGTCTAAGGCGGAGAGCATCAAGTCCAACAACGCCCCTGCAAGCCAAACACACGACACAGACGAAGACAACAACCAGACACTACCTCCACCCACATTCAACGGCACACTTCAGAAATTCCAGCATAAGTCAACTAAGGTTCAGGCTACATTGAGTAATTCAGCGTCTCTAGTGAAACCCGTCAAGCAAGTGTCCAAGCGGACAATTACGCAGGCTACCGATGACGATGATGTCGAGTTCAAAGTCGAAGCAGCGAAATCCTCATCCAGAAGTTCATCGAAGAAGCGGAAGTCCAGCAGATATGCTGACCCCTCGAAATATGCCCACCTGAAGCCACTGACAGATATCCTCGAGCCGAACCTAATCTGCGTATTCGTTGGTACCAATCCCGGTGTGCAAACCGCCACCGCCGGCCATGCATATGCCCACCCCTCGAACCACTTCTGGAAGCTCCTACATACTTCGGGGTTGACTGATCGGCGTCTTCGACCAGAAGAGGACGTTGACCTTCCCCGGCTATACTGTATGGGAAACACAAATATTGTGGATCGCCCTTCAAAAGACGCAGCAGAGCTTTCCAAGGTGGAGATGGCAGCGGGAACAGCGAACCTTGATGCGAAGTTCCTCAAATACAAGCCTGAGGCTGTATGCATTGTTGGGAAGGGCATATGGGAAGCTATCTGGAGATATCGCCACGGCAAGAATCCGAAGCCGTCTGAGTTCAATTATGGCTGGCAGAACGAGAAAGAGAACATGGGAAAGAGTGAAGAAGAGGTATTGGATGACAATGGTAATGTCTGGCGCGGTACGAGGGTGTTCGTGACTACGTCAACAAGTGGGCTGGCGGCATCTTTGAAACCTGCTGAGAAAGAGGCTATATGGAGACCTTTCGGGGAGTGGGTACAGAAACGGAGAGCTGAACGCGCTCAAGCGGCATCAGAATGAGTTAACGACAACCATCAGAAACGCATGAAAATTGGTAATTTAACCGTATCTATCCATTGCCCATGAACTTTTGGAATGTCTTCTACATACACTGGCACAGTTTTTATGGAGTTAGTGTTGGGAGGTTTTGAATCACAATCCGATTATTAATAGAGTATGCTTGGGGAAATTACTATAGTCCATTGGTTGAACTATAGAAAGGATGTAGTGGAGCGCGATGTAGTTTTGCTGAGGCACCAGTGGTTTGGATAAATTTCATTAGCTTCAGGTTTATCTCAATAAAACTACTAGTGTTCTTTTTCAATCTGGGTGAAGAAGTGGAATTTTCAACCAAACAGTCCACAACCGTGATAAAGTTCAATTTCGCCAATCTCACATTTATCTCAGTTGTAATACTTCACTTGACGAGTAAGCCCCGCTCAGTGAAAAATTCACATATTCGTTCCACCCTCAAAGGGCATTCCTGCTCAGTTGTCGAGGCTGGAAAGCTAGACTCACTGCGTCGAAATTCCCTCCCTCCAACTCCACATTCTCTCCGCACATTAATCCACATCAATCTCTATCCTCCCCAAGTAGCCCCCGTTTGCTCATTTGTAGTGGTTGCCTAAGGTTCATTTAATTCCTTCGAAAACCTGGTTCGCTTGACTCACAGTTTCACCGTATTCTCTACTTTCAATGACAAGTCTGAGACGCGCTTAACCTCATCTCGCAAGCTTGCACTATGAGATACATCCAAGAGAACACCAACTTACGCATGCCTGAGATGCTTTAAGTTGATGAAACCTTCAGGAATGCTCTAAGAGCACCCTTCATGATTATGACCGCGGTGGAGGGTCGTGAAGCTAGCGCAGTTTGGTTTGACAATGACGGCCTCACACCTACTCAGCTCGAAGACAAGAGACAAAACATAATACTTTGGCTACTGGAATAAGTGAGCTCAGATATCTCGAATTCGATAAGATGGGTACGCTACACTTCTCAGGGTGACTTCCAATGTCCCTTGGCGAGCGGATTTCGAAGCTGACCGTCGGTCCATGCTACAACAGGAACTTTGGGTGGCTTCCTGCAAGACAAAGGACCACGGGGATGATACTATCACTCATCCATACTCAACCTCGGAGTCTTGGCTGCGAGATCGTCTTGAGAAATAGTGGAAGGAGATGTGCATCAAGGATTCCAAGAAAGGAAGTGATTAAAAGACATACTTTGAGCATAGAAGCATATATATGCTTTGCTCTATGATATTGAAATACCTTCCTTATTCATCAAAGAGCGCTGGAACAGACCCACGTCCCGAGAAAAAATTTCCTGCTCCTCCAGGTTTATCTACGTTGTACCTTATTACACACTAAGCTACTTAATTAATGAGTCAACAGACTTTGACTGGCAGAACACACTTGTTACCGAAGATGGGACAGTCCAAGCATATATTAATTGGGACAGAGCTGAAACACTTCCGCGCTATCTTGGCTGGGCTTGTGTTCCCAACTTTTAACTTTCTCAGCGCGGACTGGAGGTCTGAGGCTGTTTCTCAAGGTTTGTTAAGGAGAGCAACAATTTTTATGATTTTCCCCATATTCGCGGTTGAATTGCTCAACTACGACAGCTTAAAATACTACTAAAAGTTCATCGATTAGAGACACGACCCGATATTTTATAGATATTGGGTCTAAATTAGCCTATAACCCCCTAGAACCGTGCTTATTTTCGCTAAAAAAAAGTTTGTTATTAATGATTGCAATATTACCTATAATATCGTAACGAGTATACGTATAAGAGCTAAAATATTATTCGTTTACAGACCTAGCTCGTACGGAGGCTCTGCGCGAAGCTCTGTATACGGAGGCTCTGCACGACGGCTCTGCGTACGACGGTTCTGCATACGACGGCTCTACTACGGAGGCTCTATATAAAAGCTTCGTGCAGAGCTTCGTGCAGAGCCTCTATACACGGAGCCTCTGTACGGCCTACCCAAACAATAACTACCTAAGGTTCTTCAGGGTAGCTATTATAGATTTATATAGGTTTTATATATATTAGCTAACGTTTAATAAAGTTATATATAGTCGCGGAATTGCTAATAACGGGTTTTTTTTTTAACGAAAATGATCATAAGACCTAAAAATATTCTAAAAGCCTTTTTTTTATTTTTATTTTTTTATATCCGTTGTATTATACTACGTACAATACTGCGCATGCAGCCTCTAGGCTATGGCGCTATAGTTCTATATACATGAATCCTTTCTAGGCAGCTTAACATGTACTAGTAGCTAAGTGGACACTCTGGCCCGTTTTAAATACTAGGGGGAGCTCCTAGCCTATTGGTGTCTTGTCCTGGTATTTTGCTCACTACTGTCTAGTTTATACCAAAATCGCACTAAAGAAATCCTGGCTCTTTTATCTATTTCTGCCGTATTCTGCCGTTCCTAGAGTAGAAAAAGCGCTCTAAAAGATAGATTTTTTTTCTATAGTTTTGCACATAAGAATAAGAGAAACAACATAGCTTACTAGCTTGAAAGTAGCTACCAATTACCCCTAAGCGACTTTTTATTCTGTACCTATTTTCCCCTTCTTACTAAAGAAATAGGTAGGGAATTAGTAATTAATAGCTACTCTCCCCAAAAGTAGGCTATTAATGGTATTTTATAAGGGCGAACCTCGTTACATAAACCCACTCCCATAGGAAAATTTTCACGAGGTTGTCTTGTATAGGGTATAAACACCAATTCGCCTATACACCTTATATTTTACGTGCTAAAGTAACACGGGCCGGCCCCCCTCCCCTCTCCCCCCTGCTGTAGCTACCCTATCTGCGCATCTGCGGTACGCCTATAGTGCGGTGTTGTATGGTATATTGTAGCGGTAGTGGTGGTGGTAGTGGTTGCGGTTGTGATAGAGGTCGTCTGCAGCTTGATGGCTGTAGACAGGTTATGGTGGAGGTCATCTGCAGCTTGACGGCTGTAGACAGGTTGTGGTAGAGGTCGTCTGCAGCCTGATGGCCGTAGACAGGTTGCGGTGGAGGTCGTCTGCAGCTTGNTGGCTGTAGACAGGTTATGGTGGAGGTCGTCTGCAGCTTGATGGCTGTAGACAGGTTGTGGTAGAGGTCGTCTGCAGCCTGATGGCTGTAGACAGGTTGCGGTGGAGGTCGTCTGCAACTTGATGGCTGTAGACAGGTTGCGGAGGTCGTCTGCAGCGTAATGGCTGTAGACTGGTTGTAGTAGAGGTTGTGATGTGTCTGGTATTTGGCGTCTGGTGACGTGTCCGTAGGGGCTATATAGCCAGGGGGGCCCCAGCGACGACGACGGAGGAGCGAAGGGGGAGACGACGACTTCTAAAAGCCTAGGTTCTATTGTAAAATCGATCAACTTTAGGATATACTATAAAATATTGGTGTTGAGTTATTTCAATATCCGCAACCTCCGCAACGCGGATATTGTTGAATTTACTAGGAAACTTTGGAAATGTCCCTCAGATGTGATTCTGGTGGTTTCGCACAAACGTAGTTAGTTAGCTTGCGGACCGATTGAAAATCCACAACAGAATCACGTCTGAGCTTGCTGAGGTAATAAACACAGCAGGAATGATGTCGTAGCCGGCCCTAAGTTAATCCGCTTTGGCAGTTATTCAAGCCGTGGCTTTTACCTCAGCAAGCTCAGACGTGATTCCGTTGGTGCGGATTTTTAATCGGTCCGCAACCTGACTAACTACGTTTGTGCGAAACCACCGGAATCACGTCTGAGGGACATTTCCAATGTTTCTTAGCAGCTCCGACGATATCCACGATTTTCCCTATACTCGCGGTTGAATCACTTAACCACAACGGCTTAAAATACTAAGAAAAGTTCATCGATTAGAGAGACGACCCGATATTTTATAGATATTGGGTCTAAATTGGCCCATAACCCCTAGGAGCTGTGCTTATTTTCGCCAAAAAAAAAAGTCGTTATTAGGGATTGTAACATTATATATAACGTCGCAAAAAGTATATATATAAGAGCCAAAAATTAATCATTTATAGACCTAGCTCGTGCGATTATTTTAAGCCTATGTGCAGCCCTAGACCTTACGTGGGTAGCTTTAACAATTTTGTTAAAGATTGTATATAGCTCCCTATACAAATTTAGACAACGCGGCGAGACTTAGCTATAATGTCGCAGCAGGCTTATATATAAGGCCCAAAAGTTCATTAATTATAGAGTTAGTTCTATAGATTAATTTAATAATATTTATAAAATAATAGCTGTTGTGGGGCTATAGATCAATTTCATTAAAAAAGGTGACTGCTTTTACATACAAACAACGTCGTATCGCTTAAGAAACGTTGGAAAAGTCCCTCAGACCATAGAATCAACTTTTTGACAAAAAAGGTTAGCGATATCCGCTTGCGGATATACGTAAGTCCGCTAATTGATTCTTCGGTCTGAGCTTGCTGAGGTAACCGTGGCTTATCGGTTGTGCTTGTCATCTACGTTTCCCCAAAGAAGTTATATACCCACCATGGAGTCACGCTATGTGTCGGAGTTTCTCAGTCCTAGGCTAGGAGGGTTGAAGAAGGCAATCGAGCCTGCTCCGCAGGTCAAACGTACACCGCGAAGTTGCTGATCATACTGCATGCGAAAAATCAACGTCGGTAAAAGTTCATCTATTTCCCACTGCTAGTATTTGCCGTCGATAGAAGTTACTGACCGGCGAAACCCAGATTGCATAGAGCTCCTAGATTTTACGAAGCCTGCAGACGGTTCATTTTCCCACGGCTAACCTACCTTCCATCCAGACCCCATGTTTTAGTAACTTCCAATATTTCCCAAATCCATTGTCTGTCTAGGATGCAAAATATACTGGGAGCTGCCAGCTATCGTCACCCAGTCACCTAGCATGAGAGACACCGTATTCCAACATGGTGTTGCTCATCCGTTAATGACAGGGTTCCTCGGCACGCCATCCAATCAGCGAGCTTCATGCGAACGTCCATAAAAAACAAAAGAAAAGGAATCCTAGCCCCTCTTTCTTGAGGTAGAATGACTCCATATTTGTTGTCAGCATCTTTGGTGATTTTTGGAACGGATCCAATGAAATCTCCAGCCAATTAAATTCGGCTCTTGAAGCTCCAGGCAGCGCATAAGAGTGGGCGAAGAATATTATTTCTTACAACATCCGGCTCAAACAAAGTTGAAAGATTACAAAGATCGAGTGGCCCTTGGTCTCTTGACGAAATGATCATGGGGCCTGTGCTGAAGCCTGGTAAAACCAGAGCGCGATAGGTGGCTAATATTTTCATAGGTTACATATATGGTAACGCTCTAATCCTCCAGCATCTGCGGGTCTCCAGGACATTATGCGATGACAATACCGACATATTTGACAACTTATCAAGATTTTGGGAGCAAACTGAAAGGCAGGATAGCAGTAATAGTTGATTACTATGTGAACACAAGGCATTGCTCGGCGCTTCGATGAAAGTGGGGTTTCAGTGAGGGACTAGTAAACTTACAGGATTTTCCTGGAATATCCTGCGAGTACCCACATCGAATACACTAGTCCCATAAAGTTTTTAGAGAGACATTCGAACGACCAAAGTGGGGGAATTAGTAGTGGCAATTTGTCCACCCATTTCCATGTAACGGCAAGAAAACTACCTACCCAAGACTTAGAAAAGCTTTTCTAGCCCCCTCGGCCCTTCGGACAATTCTTCGAAACTTCGTCAGACCGCATCTTCTGGAATCTGTTTTATTTTCAGGAGGAGCGGTGGACACCATTTTTAGAGTCATTGTTGTCGGTGTTGGCCGATAGCGGCACTTCGGCACAACTTCTTTCGCATCGACGTGACGTAAAAACCTTGTTAAACCAAATAAGGAAATTTTATACGGACCATCGTGGGTCATATTTGAACCCCGCCATCACCACCTTTTTTCCCGTTCTCTTTCTTCTTAACATACCTATGGGATAATTGAAGTAGGAAACAGACGGGCACGCAAGGAGATTGGCGTGGGCAGAGCAGACGCAGAACCTACAAAATAAAGAATATTATTACACTTTCACTTCTCCACTTTTACACAGCTAATGAGCCACAACTACCATGCAAAATAAAGAATATTATTACACTTTCACTTCTCCACTTTTACACAGCTAATGAGCCACAACTACCATGCAAAATAAAGAATATTATTACACTTTCACTTCTCCACTTTTACACAGCTAATGAGCCACAACTACCATGGCAGCACGCCAGGACAAGTAATTGAGCCTCACTTCTCAGACGTAACCATACCGCCTGCTGAGGATTACACAATTCCACCCATTTATCCCTTAGAGCAAGCCCTTGCTGAGAAAGAATGCCCCACACCCAAAGATATTGAGGATGGCTTGCCGTCAACCTTAGGGCCAGTTAAAGAACATACATCGGCTCCAGCAGACTCGGAGTCTAATCCCCTCAGTGATGAAGAGACCTACCCCGAAGGGGGGTTGACAGGATGGCTTGTGGTGCTAGGCTCCTTCAGTGGCATGCTGGCTGCGTTCGGCATGATGTACGTCTTCACATTATACCTCCGGCACTAATAGCTACTAATATGCGTAAAGGAACACCATTGGGGTTTTCCAAGCCTACCTTAGCACACACCAGCTCAAGGATTACGATGAAAGCACGATTGGATGGATTTTTAGCATCTACGTTTTCCTATCCTTCTTCTGTGGTGTCCAGATCGGACCAATCTTTGATGCTAAAGGACCAAAATTGTTGATACTTGTGGGAAGTATCTTACTGTGTGCTTCCATGTTTCTATTGGGATTCTGTACGCGTAAGTTACTTCTACCCTTAGCTTCATTTGATTCAAATACTCAAACGCACACCCGCTAACACTTCACTATAGAATATTATCAATTCGTGCTCGTATTTGGAGTCCTAGGCGGGCTTGGCACGTCTTTCATCTTCACCCCCGCCGTCTCCGCAATCGGGCACTTTTTCCTTGCGAAACGAGGCAACGCAACTGGGCTTGCCGCAACTGGTGGTTCAGTTGGTGGTGTCATCTTTCCATTGATGCTGCAGCGCCTATTCCCGCGTCTTGGATTTGCTTGGTCAACACGTATTCTCGGATTTATCTTTATCTTCTTATGCGTTGTTGCACAATTCCTCATTCGTTCACGGCTTCCTCCGAGGCCTGGTCAGTCGGTGATGCCCGATTTTCGTATTTTCCGCGACAAGAGCTTTGCATTCTCGACCGCAGGCGTGTTCTTCATGGAATGGGGCTTGTTCATCCCCATCACCTATTTGACATCTTTCGCGATGGCGACTGGTGCGATCGACGCCACCTTCTCCTACCAACTCGTCGCGATCATGAACGTCGGTTCATGCATCGGAAGATGGGCTCCCGGTTATATCGCCGACAAGCTTGGAAGATTTAATAGCATGATAGCTACGCTCGTGCTGTGTACAGCAACTACTGTCACACTCTGGCTCCCTGCCTCAATCCTTGAACCTACCTCGCCTTCCTCGGTCATCACGATCAAAGCCCTCACAATCACTTACACACTCATATTCGGTTTTGCATCAGGCTCTAATATCTCACTCACACCAGTATGTGTTGGTCAGCTTTGCGATACACATCAGTACGGGAGGTATTATGCAACTTGCTATACCATTGTTAGCTTCGGTACCCTGACTGGCATTCCCATTGCTGGTGCCTTGCTTCGGACGACTGGAGGCAGGTTCTGGGTTATTGTGGTTTGGACAGAACTCTGTTATGTCTTTGCGCTTGCATCTTTTATCTTCGCAAGAACATGTAGGGTAGGGTTGAAATTGGGCGTAAAGTATTGAACAGAATGTCACGTTAACGCTGACATGATGAATGAGAAGACTTTCTACTTGTGTAGATAAAGGACGAAATCTTTTGTAGGATAGCAGACGCGATTTTTACACGCTTGTAGCAAGTACAAGCGGGATATTTGAGGGAGGATTGGAAACATTGATTATTCTTTTTTTCTTTAGCATTATCAGGAATTTATTGTTATTCCAACAATACCGTTGCCTGGTTCAGTTTCATAACATAAACCCAATTTCTTTTTGGTCAATAGTGTCCAGGGATTGATTGATTAAGTGAAATCGACATTGAGGGGATCCAACGGTATCCATACTGCTGAGTGATTGAGCGTGTGCTTTCAGTTGCATCTTCTGTTGTTGAAATCGTCTCCCACCGATCTTTGAGATAGGCTAGCAGCGAAACCAAATTCAAGATAAAATAGACCAGCCCTCCAGCTTCGATGCATAATTGGAAGGGTTGATGACCGCATTACACCCCAGCTCCTGAATGCCTGATATTGAGTTTCAGCATCAAAAGGGAATATTCAATGAAACTTGTCTTTGTCAGGCTTGAATACATAGAAGCGGCTGTCTTGACTTTGGGGTCGTTCGGTTGCAAGTTCAGATCAGAATGAGGGCTTCAGAATAGAGTTGATCTGAAGCTCCAACCTGATTCTTTGAATTCCAATTCAACTTGACTTCAGCCATAAGTTTTTGATGTTCCTCTAACCACGCTAAAAGTTACTAAAAAAGTTGGCAACTTAAATTGGAGCTTAAAACTCTAGATTCAGAAATCAACTCAATCTGAAGCCTCCAGATTGCACACGCCCGTGATTTTACAAAGCCACAAACGCGTACCAAATTAGGAAGGAACGCGTCCTTCCCTGCTGGACTTTCAGTTCTGATCCGATCTGAAATTTCGCAACCGAACGAGCCCTTATCTTTACACCGCGTTGTGGTGCATCTACAGACACTACATCTAAGAGTTCTCCCTAAGAACTTAGGATCCTGTGTGATAGGTTCCAATTGCTGCGGAACGATGGTAGCTTGGGCTTCTCCCAAGGTAAACCACAGACAAGCTCCCGATGTGACCGGACAAGAAACAAGGCTGAACCCGAAAACCTGGAACACCGCCCCGGCTAAAAGTCACCCCAATTCCCGCGCCAAGATTTCGACCCGCCGAAATTTCGAATCCTCAGCTGCGAACACACCTAACAACCCTCCCATTTCCCGCAGCCATTCGTGCTGGCCCAAGCAAATTGTATGGATGCGGCTACAATTTTGAAGGGGCATGGCTGGCGTGGCTCCGGACACTCCCTCGATAACCACGGCCGCGGCATCGTCAAGCCGCTGCTGATATCCAATAAGCAGGATGTGCTCGGTGTGGGGAAGAGGAAGCCTGCGCACGATATTAGTGACCAGTGGTGGATGCGGGCATTTGATGAGAGCTTGAAGGAATTAGGGAGCGGCACAAAGGTTCGTCAGGATTCCATGGCCCAATTGCTATCACCCACAATTCGGACGAGGAAGCGGAGGGCTGGCGGTAGACAGATTTGGCTGACGATTCGAGTGTAGACGACGCTTGGGCAAGTGAGGGAAACAGGGATCAATCGGGGGGGGCTGTACGGGTTTTTCGTCAAGGGCGAGGGGTTGCAGGGGACGATTTCGAGCACCGAGGAGAACTCGGCGGCGGAGAGCACTGCGGCTTCAAACCTCACTTCTGGAACTAGCACACCTCATACCTCTGGAGATGTTACGCCTCCTACCTCTACCACAGACTCTGCAGAAGACATGGCGTGTTCATCCGACGCCGTTGCGTCGAAAAAGCGCAAGCGACGGTCAGGCGAGCAAGCTGACGACGACGCACGCAAGCAAAGGAAGGAAGGGAAGCAAGAGGAAAGGAAACAAAAGGCAGAGGCGAAGCGAGAGAAGGCTCTTGCAAACGAAACACCTGATCTGACTACTGAAATCGAGAAGAAGAGGGCGCGGGAGCTCAACCGGAAGGCATCCAAGCTCATCAAGAAAGCTGCGCGGCAGGAAGAGTTGAGCCCAATCCTACTACATCCTTCAATGCCACAACCACAGGTAAATAGCCTGGGTGAGGCAAATGGTGAGGCGAAGGAGAGTGAGGAGGTGGTTGGCTCTTTTGGTGCTATGCATGCTGACAGGATGATGATGATTCAGGGTGGTTTAAGAAACCAGGTTTGTCTAGCTCAATTCTTTTGTGGTGCTGAATTTGGGCTGAGTCTAACGTCAATTCCAGTCCCGCGCCATGGCGGGTTCAAAAACGCCGGCCGAAAAGCTGTCCTGCAAAACCGCCAAATGCGAGCATGAAAAAGCAACGCGTGTCAAAAAGCGCGAACTAAAAGTTCGTCTTCGTGCCGAACCGCAAGCTAGCGGCACACTCGCCAATCTTAAGAGCGCTCCGCGAGAAGTGCAGCACGAAAAACAAGGAGAGGAAGGTAACGCCGAGCGTAAGGCAGACGGTGCTAAACGTAAGACGGCCAAAGAAAAGCGCCAAGAAGAGAAAGAGCGGCAGAAGCGGGATCGGCGTGAAGGCAGGAAAACACGGAAACCCGAGAAGTCAGAAAATCAGCCTAGACCGGTTGATACGCATTCAGATCAGTGTAGGGTTAGAGAAGATGCGATCAATGCGCAGCGTTCTGAAAGGAATTCTGATGAGATTAAGCTCGAGTCTGGCATAACTGGGAAGAGGCTCAAAAAGGTTTCCGGTTCCGAATCGACGGAGAAGCAGCCCTCAGACGTAAGGAGGAAGCAGAAAGAGCTAGTCGTCAAGCAAAAACACCTCACCAACGAGCAAAGGCAACAATACGCTAGCAGAGCTGTGGAGAAGGGCATGACAATCGAAGCTTATCTCGCACGGCGAGTGGAGAAAAAAGCAGAGAAAAAGCAGAGAAAACGCGAAGAAAAAGGTAGAGGACAAGGCGCAGGAATTTAGCAATGTCATTACAAAGCTTGAAACCAATACACTCGGCTCCGTCATCCACACGACAGGCAACACCCAAGCCATTCTCAAACTCAAAGACGATCATAAACGCCGAAAAGGGTATCCACTCCCTTGAGGCACACGCTAGCAGGAAGGCAAAGATTGCCGCTGGAAGTGATGGTTAGAATTAAGGCTGTGGGATCATGGAGGGACAAGCTGGGATGGCTTTCTCAGCCCCAGCTATGAATTATTGTTACTCGGTACTATACCCAGTTCTCCATTTGCTGGTGAAGTGGGAGTAGAGGTATGCTGAAAGAAAGCAGAACATTTTGGTTTCATTGGATGAGTCGGTTGTCCTAGAGAATAAAATATCACGTTCAACGTTTCCCAGTTGAAACCTCATGTCTGCGGCTACTAGAACAATCGGCCCTATTAGAACCCTTCATTATATGGAACGGGTGGTTGAAGGTGCTTTCCCACTCAAGATCCACGGCCGCTGGTCCCAGAAATCGTCGCGGATGATATCGATGTGTGCGATTGCTATGCGGGCCCTGAGACGGCGCTTACGATCCTTTTCCGCTGCGGTTTTGGAAAGTGGTGCGGGTGCTGTAGTGTCGGGGGATGTAGCGGAGTGAGATGGAACAGGGGCCAAGGTGGGATCAGGAGAGGCGGTTTCCGCGGAAGGTGGGATTTCGAACTGGTCAAGCGTTAGAAGGCGACAGTCGATCGGAAATAGTTGCTGTAAATGAATAGGACTAAGTGGCTGGAATTTTCATGCCGAACTTACATCCCTGAAAAGTACACTTCCCTTCTTGAACATTTCCGGCTCATTGTTGTAATTGATTTTGAACCGCGAGAAGAGAATCTCGTTTTTGTGACCGGACAGGGTGCCTGTGAGTTCTTTCTCAGCGGCTTTGGCGTCAAGCCCGCCCTGCTGGATCAGTGCCCAAAAAGTCGTGTTATAGAGGTTGTTGATGTGGCCTATGGTTTGGTTAGCTTGCTGGGTATCGAGGAAGATGAAGAGCACATGAAATGAGGGGGTCTATGTCACATACAATCGACTTGCCGCCAACTCAAATAGTCCCTTAGGTTTATTACGCTCGGGTACAGTACTGAGCGACCATCGAAGCTCGGCAGTGGTGGCGTGAGAGGTGTAGAGGGAAAATATGTTGGCCACAGAAAGACGTAGTGGGACGTGAAAGTTGAGACGATAGTAGTTGTGAGTTTGCTGTATACTAATTCAGCAGGAGAGCAAAGCAATCACAGGGGTTTGAGAACTGGGAGTATATCCTCGGCAAGACAAAGAGGGGATTTGCTTTGGATGGATTTAGGTAAGGAAGGGGGAAATATACGGTACCTTGCTCGCCGCTCGAAAAGTGTGCAATCTTTGTGAAAGACGAAACTGTCGTATATTAGCTTGAATGCTTTTAAGTTCTGTCTCCCCTGCGTTTCTCAACCTTTCCACACTCTCTAGTTAAGCTCAAATGCATGTTCGGCTTGTCCCTCATAAATTCGTGTCGTAGATAATTAAAATTGTCTTACGCACCTAAACTCATCGCTGATTCCATACCCCATGACTAAATCTGGCAACTCTTTCATGACCCCCGCAGCCGCAGCATTCATCAGATCTAGCGCACGGCGGTCATTTGGCTTTTCGAAGCTATATTTAGCGGTTAACCTGCGACATAAAGCGGATGAGCGAAGATTTTCCTCGAGAAAAATTTCTAGTATTCTTGAAAGAATTTATGCAAGCAGAAAACCAGTGAATAGAGAAAGCATGGTTTAAAAAAGGACTGAGTAGTGAAGACAATGTAAAAGTTAAGAAGCACAGAAAGCGTGAAGAAATATCGCACTTGTGGAATCCTCTTCCATCAATTCTGACTACGATCCAGGTGTTGGGCAGTAAGACGTCTAGCTGCTCGAAATTGCGGACATATTCGTACCTACATGCCCGTCAGTTGTTTCGCCACTGAACTGTCCTTATTTTAGGAATTTCTACTTTGAGTTTGCCATCCTGGACAATTCCTACTAAACCTTTTCGCGGAGTGTTGGGCTGGGAAGTAGACGAAGGTTTGACTCACGCAGTTCAGCGAAAAAACTAGGCTGACGCAAGGGATTTATTTCGCCTTCCACAGATAATGCTAGTAAATAAGTAACGTTATCTTTCTCGATTAAATGGCTCTATATATCATTGCGGTATCTTCTAACGATGTCGTGTCTTCTCTAGACATATTGGCTGCTGAAAGCCAACCTCTTCATCGCTAACTGTATGGAAAATTGTGCACTGATAACGCCGTTGCCAATGCTCCCAAACCCCAGGTATTCCACAACGCCATGCCTGTCTATGATACAGCCGAGAAACGTAAATGAAAGAACATTGATCAGCTTTTAGTAAGCTCCATAGAGGCTGCGTCACTGTCACGACGCCATATATAGTTAACATTCCTATCCTTGTTGAAATCTAAGTTTCAAGCTTTCTGCATAACAGCCTCTTGTGTGACTTGCTTATGGTTCGTAGGCATAGAGTTGAGTGCAAGACCTAATTCCTGCAGATTCGCTATCCGATCACTGTTCTGTTCCGGTGTTGGCGTGGTCTCCGCTGCTAGACCCAACGCCTCAAGGCGCTCCGACGCTGCTTCTAGAGTATCTTCCGTCTCTTCTGTTGGAGTGATACCTTCTTCGTCCTCTTCGTTCACTTCATCTTCTTCATCCTCGAGCTCTTCGTCATCTTCATCTGCGGCGTCACCATCTGCATCCAGGTATGTAGACTCCTCTAGATCATCTCCTTCTACGCTCTCAATGACCGAATCGCCTAACCCTCCAGTCTCGTCGATAGACTCGCGCGAGAAATAGCTGGCTTCGAGATCTTCGCCGACTTCGTCCTCATCAATGCCCTCGGTGCCTTCATCCTCACTCCTTATGCTTCCTTCTATGTCATCTCCACCCTCACTCTCGCTGTCTGAAAACTCATCCAGGTCTAGAGGCCTGTCCCGCCAGTAATTGAAATCGGTGAACTCTTCACCTCCGTTCTGCACTAGCAAGCCTACAGGCGGGAAGAAATGATCCACAATTTCTCGCATGCTCGCATAGCCGGTCTTGTATTTATTCAGGCTAAGTAAATCTAAGCTGACCTCCGCATTCGAGTTGATTGTGAAGATTCTGGTTGACGGAATATTTACAGAGCGATAGCTGAGCGCATCTGTCAATCTGTTGCCGAAACCCGCGTAGAAGGGTGTCCGTCCTGGTGGCTTGCCGAATAAATTCATAATGTCCCGCAGACACGCCATCTTGAAAACTTCAGGTTTCCGAAGATATATTTCTCGGCGGAGAGCTGCGATTGTGCGATCCGGGCTCATGATCACTGGGCCTTTGGGCAGACGGTAACCGTCTTGTACAACACCATTTAGATAGGCACGTGTTGTGTCTGCCTGCCCCACTGAACGAGAAGTTAGGTAGAAGATGTTGTAACCGTTCGCTATGATATCAGTGTAAAGCTTTGCAACACCTAGATGTGTCCAATCGCGGCCCATAAAATTGAGTACATGACCGAGCGCATCGGACTTGGTGATTGTGCCATCAATATCCGAGATCACGATGGGAACGTCGTGCTTCCAGTAGAACATGTAGGCAGTACAAGTAGCACGGTTGACGCTGAAGCTCATAGAATTTGCGCCAGGCTTGAGGTCTAAAGCTTTGAGTTGGTCGCTTGTCAATCGGAGAGTCTTTGCATAGTTGCGATTCGGGTCACCGGCACTGGAATCTGGAGTTTTGGGTGGCGTGGAAAGCCCTACAGCACTGTCTGAGTCTCGGCGTGAGTGAGGCGGTACATAGTCAGATGCGGAGTCGCTTTGGCCATCATCACTATGGTATCCCGGGTCCGAGATGGCATCCGTTGGCCTCAGAGCATCTTCGTTCAGTGTGTTAAGAGCCACCCGTCGACTAGCCGCCTCCTTTGCTTCTTCGCTGCTGTATATCCATAAGTTCCCTTTCTCATCTGCTCCGATCAGGGCACCAATGTCGTAGTTTCCTTCTAGTTCTTCAGACAATATCTTTCTCGCGATGACCTCCGCGCGAAGCGACTCCTCCTCGCTACTCTTATAGCCCGTCATGTCCAACATCAGATCGCCGCTGTCCGTCACTTGTGTAGGTATATTAGAAACCCATAACTTCTTCGACAGGCTGATTGCTCGTGTCAAGGCTTCGCTAGGGGAGACCGGTGGTGGACTGGTAGAGCGGTCGGATTTGTTCCAGGCTGTCGCGGTACCTTTTGGTGCCTGCTGCACTAGACCATCTTCCTTTACATCAAATGACCAGGATAATGCAGCTTTCGTTGATGGGAGGACTTCGTCAGTGTTTGAACGCCCCATGGTCGTTGGTACCGATAGTCCAGCCCAATCGCCAGACTTCGCTCTAGTATGTGTATCACTAGAAGCGCTTGCTTTTAGTGATGTGCCTACTAAGAGCATTAGCTTATGCTCACTTATTTATATCCCAACTGTATTACCGATCTCGCTTCCTGAACTTCTATCCATCGGGGGAACTGAATTCGGCTGCCTTCCTCTTGGATGCGGTCCTTCGTTGTCTGCGGCCAAGTCTAAAGGGTCAGGTTCGGGGAGTTCACGACTAGGTGGTGGCTCAACCGGCTTCGACTCCGGACTAGCTGCTGGGGAAACTAATGGTGATGTCTGAAGTGCTTCGGGTATGCTGGCCGAGGTCTGGAAGACGAAGAAGGCTTCCCCGCCTTCGCCTAGCTTCATGGAATAGTTTTGCTTAACATCGTTCACCTTGAACTCGACCTAGGATACTGTCAGATGGCGTTCCCAACAAGCCACATATCTCCGTACCTTCTTCTCTGAGGGTCGCAACAACGAGAACTTGCCGAAGCGGACATGGAAAGGGGAGCATGCCAGTGATCCTATATTGGCCGTTAGCCAGAGATTGGTTATCTCGGCGTCTAAGCTCATACCATCTGCTTGCTCAACAACAATGACGTCGATAGCACCACTTAGGGTCGCGGGGTTGATTGAGTTCCAAGTCTTGGAGACCGATCCAGATATTGATCGCACGTATTGCATGACCACCTCTTTCTACTAGAAGCCAACGAGCTCGCAACAGCACCTTTGGCTAGGATGAGCCGTGGGATGTGTTGTCAGCTTGGGTGTTATGCGCCCAACGAAGAATGCTCCAGAGGCAGGAATGGACCGGGGATTGTTTGCGGTTCTGTTTGAGGTTGAGCAGGGAAATATTTGTGTTCGAGGAGCGGCGGGTATAATCAAGGAATGGAGAATGGTATTTGCTGGGGCAGATTAATGCGAATGCGGGTGACCAAGGATCACGGGCTCAGGTCATGGGTGAGAAGCATTGACCGGGTTAAGTGTGGCGTTGGTTGTGCTGTCAGTTTGTGGGCAGAAAAAGAGTCGAAAAGTTTAATAACCTAATAAGACAAAATCGAAAGACACAATTAAGTGCGTCAAAACAGTTTCATGCACGTAGAGAGGAGAAAAATTGAGGACGATGTGGTAAATGTTGAAAGTCTCCCTGCACCCTGCATTTGGTGGTGATTCAACCCCGGGTGTGGCAGTCGGACCCACGCACTGCCAAGCGCAGCCGAGGGATGGCTCAAATTCAAAATCGGGCCGACTCGCTTTCATGCATCTAGTCGGTAGGCCTGCCACTCATGCGGTTCCCTCCTGCAAACACCACTCGTGACTGCATCTATCGCTGTTGCTGATGCTATCGCGACCTTCAGGCCTCTGGTCTGAATAGCACGCAGCTCAGATGCTCTCCGAACATCATCACACTCTTTATTGGCATCCCGACGCTGCCCATGTCACCATGGAGGGTCTCGTCTTTTACTCATCCGGTTGGCTAAAGACTGTGTGCATTGTTACAGCTTTTTTCTGGTTTGTCAATCACACATCACTAATCTAGCTCCTGTAAGACATTTCTCCACTGACTTATTTCAATAAGGTTGGGATATCGAGCTTACCAGGTCCTGTCGAAGCCCGTCGACGAACTCGTAGGTCTTTTAGGCCTCGAAGTTCCGGTCGCGCCAGTTGTCTCTCTGGCCGGTATAAAGGCGGACGGGGTTCTGTTGCACTGGAAGCCACCAGAGCAGCGAAGTTCAGTTGTAAAATATCTTGTGCGTGTCAACGGCATTGATAGTGAGTTTTCCAAATCCTCGTGTCGGGATTCAGTGCATTGCTAACACCCACATCACAGTTGGCGATGTCGCGCCGCAAGAAACATCCGTTACAATTGCAAATCTCCAACCAAATCATCACTATGTTGTTCGAATCGTCACACTCAACTCCGCCAACTTCCAGGCTCCTAGTCTACCTCTTCGACTCAAAACTCTTCCCGCATCATCGGAACAATTCTACAATACTTCGGTTCATAAAGATGACTATGATACTTCGGAAGACAATGACTCCAATCCCGCTCCAGTTGTACGGCCTTGCAAGGCTTTTGCTGATGCAGCGCTCCCGCCTCCAACTCCACCCCCTATGACTCGTGAGCATAGTAACAGCCAACCACGGATGAAACGTACAGAGCCAGGGAGGCGGAATTCTCCAGCATCGCAAACTGCCGATCAGGCAAGCATGGCTCAGGAATCTGCAGAGTCCGAGGTATCAATACAACAACTGACGGAGAGATTGGAAGCTCTTCGTCGGGATATTGAGGAAGCAGAGAAGCAGATTGCGGATGAAGAGGAGGAATTTCAGAATGCTAGGACATCGTTAATGAGAGAGAAGGATGAAAAGAAGCAGACTTTGAAGGAAAGAGAGGACGCTAGCCGAGAACTCAGGAAACAGGTGGCCAGCTTAGAACGAACAAATGTCGCAGCACAAGCAAGGAAATCTACACAGGAAAAGTTGTTGCATCAGAAAGAGAATGAGAGGCTAAAGATGAAAGAGGACATAGCACGCTGGGAAAGCGAGATACGAGAAATGCGGGCCGATGTTGAACACATAGAGAAGGACAAAATCGAATATGAAGACTCGTCAGCTAAGAAGCTTGAGGAGTTGAAATCTAAGCATGCAGAGGAAATACAAACGAACAAAGGTCTTCAGGAAGTCATCCGCAAGAAAGGCATTGAAGTCGAGACCCTAGAGGAGCAGAAGAGGAAGTCAGAGAATGGGGAAGACGACGGCGATCAACAAGACCGAAGCGCGGCAGCTGAAGTTGAAGAAGATCGACAATGGTTACAAACACTCAGTACTCTGCAACAACGATATGCTGCTGCTTGGAATATATTCCAAGAAGCCGAAAATGCCAATCGTGAAGCACGTCGCCAGCTGGCATTTTTAGAACAGCGGCGTGCTAGCCAACCACATTTATTTGCAGTAGTCCCACCCCAAGACGTCATTCCCACGCGGAGGGGTAGTCAAAGGCGGCGTACGACGAGTATTCGCAACGAAGTTGTTTCATCTGCTGCTCCAGGCGGTTTCGTTATGTCTACCGCTCCTCCTTTCAATACTAGCGTGTCTAGTATTTCTCCGACCTTCACCAACCCGAACCCGTATTTCAATATCAATAATGGTATGGCGTTACCTCCACCAAAAAATGTCTCTTCATTCTCGCCAGCGGAGGTGGAAGCATTAACGGGTGGTTCCCCAATGAGCCCTACTGCTGGCTCCCTTCTTCCGTCCGGACTCTTTGGAGACGATGCAGATAAGATTGATTTGGATGGAAAGGATGACCTTGGTCTTGGATCTGGGTTTGAAGCACTCGGTAAGCTTCAGTCGGGTCCGGGCCCTCTGCCAGGGCTGGGTGCTCCTCAAACATTGGAGCAATCCATACAGGGTCCAAGCTCTCCTGTGTCGATTCAAAGCCGATCTCCTAGTGTTTTTGCTAGCCCTAGAGATAGTAACAGTCACTTATCGTTTTATCCAGCAACCGAAAACATTATCGATAGCGACAAAAGGTCAATTAGGTCGACATCAAGTTCTTTGGTGGCTGGTGGCAACGCTCCTACTACCCGTTTTGGAAATTTGTTCGGCTTGAATCGGCAGCGTGGTAAAACCCTTTCTGATCAAGGTCCTCCCCTGGGCTCGTTGAAAGGTTCACAAAGCCATTCTGTGCCTCGACAAGATCCCAACGAATTGGATCCTATTGGGACGCAACGAAGACGAGGTAGTCATTCTGGGGCATGGCTCGAGGCGTTCACTCGTAGCTCTTCCAGTAAAACGGCGGCGGCAGAATCTCAGAGCAGCCCCAAGCATGTTGCGACCCGCCGTAGAGCGTTCAATATGTTTGGTTCTAAGGGTGACCCATGGCCAACAACCACCCTGGGCTTAGATCGGCGACCTTCTTCTCCTCGACAAGGTTCAACTAAATCTACGGAAACCGGCCTCCTTCCAAGACCCTCAACTGAGAGCCAGCAACGGTTTGGATGGCCTGTAGATGGTTCCGGCCAAAGGAGTAGCCCATTAGGCCCCGATTGGGGTATTATAAATAATAGCTCCTGGTCAAGACACCCTTCACGCCGCCCATCGACACAGTATGGCTCATCGGCCAGTCTGGGACATGATACAATGTTTGGCGATACTGCGGATTTCCCAGCGACAACAAGGTCTCCTACCCAAGCTCCCATTGGGACTCGACCTCAGTCATCGGCGTCGCTGCTACCTCCATCAGCACCAGTGCCCCCAACCCCACCTAAGCAGCTCAATCCAACGGCGCCAAACTTTAAAAGCATCTTTGTACGTGACAAGAAAGCTGAGAAGGCAGAAAAAGCGGCGGAGAAAGCTGCAGACAAAGAGGCTAAAAAGGCTGAGAAAAGCGGTGAGAAAAAGGCTCGATCGGAAAAGTCTGATAAGTCCTCTCGTAAAGAGAAGGACAGGACAGCTGCTTCTGAGACATTCACAGTGGATTCTGCTAAAGACACGTCTCCATTAGATCCCCGTAGGTCAAGAGACAACCGCTCTATTTCTACGGCCGCAGAGTCCACGTCTTCTCCTCGCGAATCCCTTGAACGATTTATATCACAAACGCCCTCTGAGTCGCAAACACCATCGAGTATTGGCAAAGAGTCTTTCATGCAAAAGCTGTCTCGAAAGAGCAGTTCTGGAAAATTCTTCCCTGCTTTCGGGAAAGAGAAAGGATCTCTCTTTTCTAAGAAAGCTAGCGAAATTGGCACCCCAGATGAGACTGACGAAGATGGTACAGGCGGTAGTAGTGTTCTGGGGAAAAGTGTGGATAGTATAACGGGAAGCCCCTCACTTGGAGCTGGTATTGGCAAGGACAATCGGGGAAACGGACTAAGCTGGAGCTCGCTGAAGAGGATGGGAAAGCGAGGTGACAAAACCCCAAGTTTGCATGAGAGCATTGCCAGTGAAGCGACAGGAGATGAGGAGGACGGCGCTGCGCAGTCTCCTGCGGAGGGTGTTCTCGGGCCAGCGTGATAATAAACTTCTTGATTTGACAATGGAACTGATGATTGGTATGGAGAAGCTCTGGCTTGGTGTTGAAAGGACTCTGCTGGCTCTGTCATGGAGATTACTCTGACTCTCCTTTATTTTTGGAAGAATCATGAGCGGGGGTTGATCAAAACCAATACGAATAATTGGAAGTCTATCTCTATTGTAGCATCACTGAATTCATATGTCTATCTACCTCACTTGAACCACGTTGTGCACCAAGTCGCTCCAAGTCTCAGCCCTATCCCTTAACCGCTAGATGTGGTCTGTGCGCGAATACCGGGATCAAGGCTACGCGTGCTCTCTATAGAATTCAACGATTGACTCAATTTGGCTGTAGTATCTGCAAGATACCGTTCTGCAGGAACGATACCTGCCGGAGCTTCATATTGAGCGACTTAACTCCAAAGGATAAACTTGCGTAGAGATTTTGTATAAGAATTAAGCAATATCAAAGACTTCAAATATCTGAGCACGGCTACCGAGTCTAGTTAATCTAATTGGCTGACGCTTATCGATAAGCTACGGACCCAAATCGACGGGTTAGGGGATAAGCAGAGCCGCATATCTAGTGCCAAGTCCGCCGCGCCTCCAAAGCTTAACTTCTTTCTACTCCCAAATCTACACTCATCACGAACCCATTCCACCACCATACACCACGCTTATATGTGAAATATGGCCTCGCCCGTCACCGGCGATGTGCCAAACGGTATCTCAACGCCTCCAACTACAACGGCTGCATCCACCAACCTGCCGAACCCCAGCCCCCCAACTTCCACCCAACCAAACACACAATCGCAATCACAATCGCAACAACAGCTCTCCCAATCCTCAAATGGGCAGCCTCTCAACCCAATCACCTCCGCATACCCCCCGACCTCCCTCAGCGACACCGGCACTGGCAAGCGGCCGCGCGACGCGCGCCTGCTGCATCTGATCCTCGCGAACCTGGGCGTGCACGCCTACTCCGAGCGCGTCCCGCTGCAGCTTCTCGACTTCGCGTACCGCTACACGTCCTCGGTGCTCTCGGACGCCGTGAGCTACGCGGAGCCCGCGCCGTCGGCCACCACGAAGAAGGGCGCCGCGGCCGCGGACGAGGGCGGCGTGAGTCTTGCTGCGCTGCGCACCGCCGTGGCGGCGAAGGCTGGGTACCAGTTCAACGCGGCGCTGCCGAAGGAGTTTTTGGCCGAGGTGGCGGGCGAGCGGAATAGGGTTGCGTTGCCTAGGGTGGAGCGCGAGTTTGGAGTGAGGCTGCCGCCGGAGAGGTACTGCTTTACGGGTGTTGGGTGGGGGATCAAGGATATGTGGGAGAGTGAGGGGGAAGAAGAGGGGGAAGCGGTGGCAAGTGGGGATACGGTTATGGGCGAGGGAGGAGAGGATGATGGAGGTGAGGAGGAGTTTGAGGAGGTTATGGGGGTTGGTGTGGGGAGGGAGGTGGACATGGTTGATGGATAAGATGTTGGATCGTTTAATGGGTCGCGAAGAGTAGTAGTGGATCTGAAGGTTAAACGGGTTCCGGTGCTTTAGGCTTGTCGAGGTCACATCTGAGATTGGATGACGCATTTCTCCTTTTCAGGGCGATGCAAAAGCGGAGGTTGTTATGGCGTCTTAATTGGGTCTCATCTTCCAAGCTAATGATGTTTGACAGCATTTCAAGGCGTTAGACGGCAATACCAGAGTCGAATATTTTCTTTTCCTTCCATCTAGCTGCCGCATATTGTACATGCGGAGCATAAAATATACAGGTACATCGAATATCCACCACAAAATATCATATCTTACAATCCCGCTTGTCTTTAAACTACGCCCAAAAAAAAAAGAGCGTCGTTTCCCACCCTTGGTTACACACCGAAACATGCCAATAACGCCATATTATGCAATCCCCTTCATCATGGCTCCCCCACAATATTCTTTCCTCACCCACCGTATCACCTCCCCCCATCCTTTCCTCCGTCCTTCCTCTGGACCTTCTGCCCCCTCTCATCCAACCCCCACCACTCGCGATGAAATTTCTCCTGCTCCAGCCTCTTCTTCTCCTTCTCTTCCCTCTCCCGTTTCCGGTCTTCCTTCCCTTTAAACCACTCCTCTCGTGCTGCATCCTGCTCCGCCTGGGTTGCGTGTTGCACCATGCAGGCATTCATAGCCATGCGCTGCGAGCGGCACGCCCAAGTTGCTGAGATGGTGCGGTTGAGAGCGCAGGAGGCAAAATCTACAGACGAAGCAAAATCAGCAATCATATAAGACCACGTTTGACAGAATAGTAAGACAAGGGGTCGCTATGCTTATAATGAAGGCATGCAGCTGCAGGAATTGTTTGCGAGTGCGGGGAGGGCACCCTACCTCTTATCTCGTCTGCGCACTTCGTGCGCACCCGCTTGTAGTATAGGTCCCGCACTTGCTGCTCCTGGCCTGCGGAGAGCGGGACTGGGTTTCGCGGGACGGGCGCTGCGGCGGCTGTGGGCGGTATGCTGTCAGATTGTGGCGCTGGAGAAGTTGCGGTTGCCATTGTGGCGGCGGGGGCGGGTCTGGTGGCTGGAGACACCGCGAGGTAGTATAACCCAGCACGTTTAATATGATTGGATGTTCGTGTAGGAGCTCGAGGGTAGCGTGGAAGCTGTAAAGTGGGTGGTGGTCCTGCGGACGCAGCTTTGAGAGCTTTGCGGTGGTTCGAGGCTATTTGGAGGATTCGGAGCGTGTAGATGCAAATTTGGATAAGGAGTGGGAGAGCAAACGCCAGAGTGGCTTGGCGGGTTTGTTTGTGGGGTGGGCCGAGGCACATGTCAGAGTTACCTCAGCGAGCTCAGACGCGATTTTTTAGCTAGCATCGGAATAACCTACGCCGTCTTCCGAATTACAAAATCATGTCTAAGAGCCTTTGGCGCGTTTTGTTTAAATTATAACCAAAATCCGCTAAGCGGATATTGCGGATATCTAATTCATTTATTTATATAACGCGTTATTATTACCATATAAAGTCACATTTTTTTTAAGACTTAGGGCTTCTAAATGGTATAAATTTTATTATACGGCTATTGCTTAGTCCTAATATTAATTTCGTTAAAGTTAAAAAACGCGTTATTAAAATTATAACTATATATTATATCTTATTAAATAGTCCGCTAATATAGATAAAACTATACAGATCTATAGATATCTACTACTTAAAGTTATTGCAACACCTAGTAAATACTATAGTCGGGTCCTTCCTTAAAAATATCCTTTTTTGGCCTAGAGTACCTCTACTACTACTAGACGCTATATCCGCATAGAAAACCCACTATAGCTTAGAAAAAAAACACTAGTCGTTAGGGTTAGAAGACTATAGTTAAATGGGAATGCTAATAGGCCTTATAAAGCTTATGGGAGCTAGATAATTGTATATAAAAGGATCTTACGTCCCTAGCAGAGAGGCAGTTATAGGACGTGTAAGATAAGCTTCTAGCCTTATAGGAGGTAAGTAAAGATAAATAGTTAAGCTTAATAGATAGAGCTATTAAGCTTCTATATCCGTATAGCGGATAACCCAGTTAAATTAAGGTATTAAGATGGGTAATATATAGGCGGAGGGACTTATTCCTGGTAGTAAAGATATTATAGGGTAAGAGTATAATAATGCAGGCAATTCCATTACTGATTTAAGCTTCTGTTGCTATTATTATATTGCCTTTAAACGTAATTAAAAAGGAGCAGCTGTTAAAGATATAGGCTATCCTAGGAGCGAATCCCGTATTTATATATATGGAGGTAATAAAAGTGTATACGGATATCCTAAAATATATTAAGGCGGGTTAGTTTACGTATATTCTAGTATCGCCAAAGTTGCTATTAAGTAAATGGTTCCACTATATCCTTACTTAGCCTGCTTTTTACTTGTATATTTTCTTAGTTATAATTAATAAGTGTTATCTAGTTACTAACTAGGGTAAGAGCTTCCGGCCCTATTACGTACAGCTCTTTAAGGTCTGATTACTGCTTGGTCTAATAGTGCTATAGTTTATATATACTGCAACACTTAATAAGGAGACGTATATAAAGGTGATAAAGCTAGTGGGGTTTTATTAGAGTATAACAGATCTTAAATAAACGGATATTAATCGGCTTAACCTATCTATTATTAGGGGCTATATTAAGAGGAGGGATAAGCATAATTACAAGGCACTATTCTTTGTTATTAAAGAGGCATTTAAGGAGGTGGTAGTAGAGGAGGATTATATATCCGCGACCCTTAGCTAGATATCTATAGGGTCTAGTAAAATATCCGCATTATCCGGCTAAACGCCTATAACGCCTAGTAGGATATCCGCTACCTCTATTTATTAATTAGTTGGGCGGATCTAAAATCCGGTAGGAGGTACTATATAGCTAAAGGGACGAAAGGTTTTAAGTCCTAAATTAATTCCTAAGACAATCATCTTTCTTTATGCTAAAAATTATATCTATAGGTATATAAATACTATCCGTTTATAGCTTATAACTAAGGGCTATACTATTAAGTAGGCTAAAATAGTAGTACGGAGTTATTATGCGACATTATCTAAACGTAATAAGAGTAGGGAGTATTAAAATTTCTATGCAGAAGACTTACCTACCCGTATTCTTATTATGTTAGACGCCCTAGCCTATAGTATAGATATTCCAGATATTATCTATTCTATTATATACGGTTATTATCCTAATAAAAGCCTAAATATAATACTGTAGAGATTTAGAAGGGCTGCCTAATATAACAGCGTTACTAAATATGTAATTATCCTTATTAAAGACTGGTATAAGGGCGCTGTTGCGGATATTGCACCGCTAAAGCAAAAGTCTTAAAAACCTATAGCCCCTCTATCTACCCGACTTGGCCGTAACTTTATTACTGCTAGGATAGCAATACAGGAGGATAGGGCAGTGGATTTCGCCAGCGATCTAGCTTTATTCGTTATAATTAATAGTAATATTATCTCGCAGGTATTTGCTTGGGAGGAAGAGGATTAAATACTTAATAAGAATATAACATTATTAGCCCTATTAATTAAGTATATAGAAAAACAGAAGAGGGCGAAGACTAATATAGAGAAACGGGCGGTACTTTTAGATATATTATATAAGCTCGTGAATAAAGCTACTGGATATCTACGTAATATTCTACTTAAGCTATATAAGAAGACGAGTCCGTTATCTAGAGGTCTACGCTATTGCTCTAATTACGATAATTCGTTATAGGCTTATAAGGAGTATAATATTATCGCACTATATATTAGGAATATTGCGAAAAGTAAGTACTTAAAGGATCTATTTATAAGTGTTAAGAAGTGGATTAAAGGATAGCTTAATACAATATACTAGGATGCAGTTTAGAGTCTAATTTCCAGTTATATTATATCTAATAATTAAATCCGCATACTCTATATCTAACTACCACTAACCTATAAGGGCTTTAAGCGGATATTGCCTAAATAGGATTATAGCTTCCTAGGAGATAAAGTAGACGCGCTTATTCACTTTATTTGTAAGGAAGAAACGCGATACTTTAGTACTAGTGTTTTATAGGTTGCGTCGCAACCTAGTAGATATATTGCTATATCTAGAAGCTCGTTATAAACGCCTCTACTATTAATAGGTTAATGGGGACCTATTAGTGCATTAACTATAAGGAGTGCTAGCCTTAATTAACCGTTGTAAACCAAGGTATTACCGCCCTTATAGCTATTATTAGCATCTAGCTTATAAACGGATATAACCAAGTCTTAAATATCTTAGCTTATATTAACCTAAGACTTATAAGCGAACTAGTCCTAGACTATATATACCACTCTATTGCAGTTATCTTAATAGCTGGATATTTAATATCCGCATACTTTAGATACACGGCTACCCGCTTAAAAATCGTCTGGTGTATATCTACAGCGCCTTTATTATTCTTAACAGCTTCTTAATATAGCCCCGCACCATCCTTATAATTCTCTACCGCCTTAATTTATATCTCGGAATAACCTAGGTATTAGTCCGTAGTATAGCCTTTAAGCTCCGCAGTAGAAGTTTAATAGTATTATTAGCTTGAATATAGGTGGCGCTAGTCTATAGCGTAGTATTTAATCTCCATAGTAATCTCCGCGTGCGGTTATTACAAATCAACGTAGCCTTATTAATACTTAATCTCCGCCCTCTAAACTAGGCGTAGTTTAGAATTCGCGTGCTAATGCTCGATCCCCGCCTTCTAAGTTAGGTATAGCTTAGAATTTACAGCCTAATATTTAATCTCCGCTCTCTAAACTAAGCGCAGCTCAGAACCTACAGCCTAGCACTTAATCTCCGCCCTTAGGTTTAGATATGACGCAGCTTCAGCAGGTTAGTATTTAATATTCCTTAGCATTCCACTTATTTGTTAACTTAACTAAGACTAGAGCAGAGCTCTAATTAATATCCAAGTATTAAGTGTCAATCTCCGCATACGCATTTAAATATTCTATTAAATTCTTATTTAGAGATACCCTAAAATTCATACCTAAAGCTCCTAAAACCCGTAGAACCTATATTATATTAGCCAAGTTTAAGTATCTTATAATCCTCTTAACCAGATATTATCCGTTCTTCTTAGGCTACTATACCTTAAGCCTCTTAGCTAATATTAGATCCGCCTTATAGTAAGAGAAAACAAAAGAATATATCTGCGTACTTTAAAAATAAGAAATCCGCTTACTAAGTAAACCTAATATCTACTTACAACCCTTCTCTAGCACCTTAGCCAAGCAGTAATTCTATATTAATATTACTTCGTAAGTCAACTAGACGGCGCCCACTTACTTTAATTAGTAGTAACTTAACTATAACGGATTTGCGCGTTATAAATAAGCGTATACAAGGTGGTTAATTTTTACTAAGGTAAGTTATAGCGGCGATTATTCGTTAGTAAGCTAATTTAATAAAATCGGTAGCGCGGATATTTACCTTTAATTAACCTCCGTACCTCTTCTTCTACTAACCTTCCACTTTATAGTACCGCACCGTAAACTTTACTATTATTATTTTATCTACTATCTATTAGCATACTACTATCTATAATGCCTTTATTTATACCTCTAAATACGTCCGACAGCTATTTAGTTAAGGAACTTAATATACGTGACGTTAACGATAAAATAATTAAGGACGCTTTTAAGAACGCTCTTTTTTTTACTAATTCTTTAGAATCTCTACCTAGAGAGTAAGCTTTCTAATACTAAATTATGCCTATAGCTAATATAATTTTAGGAAATATATACTAAAGCACTCTTTATTAGATATAGCAAAGCACCGTAATAATACTATTGCAAAATCCGCTAAAAATCCGCTTACCTCTTTACTACTTACCTCCTTACCGCCTACTTCTTTACCGCTTACCTCTTTACCACCTACCTTTAAGCCGCCTATTTCTTTATCGCCTGCTACTTCTAAAAAGTTTAATCCTTATTATGCTTCTGCTTCTTTTAAAAGGCAGGCTAATAAAATTGCTATATAAAATGTTTAGTATAAGATAGCCTTTAAATTGTATATGTTAGCTATACTCTTTTAGTATCTTATCTACTAATTTACCTCTTATAGTAACCTAATAGAAATATTAGAGATTTTAGACAATAATAAAGAGAGTAATCTTAATAACGCCGACTATCCTAAAAGCCCTTCTCTATCCTCTTACAATCTCCGTAGCCCTTATAAGCTCTATAGTACGTAGATGGCCTAAGCTATAACGTCGGATATTAACACAAAAGAGCGCCTTCCTATTTAAGTGCCGTTAGCAAATAAATAGTATACCCTAAAAGCTAGTGCTTAGGAGAATATAAAGGAAGCTCGCTAGCGGATATATATCTATGTCTAGAATATTAAGGGTAGCTTTAGTATACTGCGTGATCTGCTATACGCTCTATACGTTAAGTAAGACTATAAATATCGTATTTATAAGCAGAACGCTAGGCCACATTTTAGAGGTATATGCTTAAGATGTCGCTTAAGTAGTAGGTTGTGTAAAAAGGTATATGCTAATAGTATACCACTATTCCATTAGCTAATACGCATATAGGATAGTTTGTTAAGACTAAAGCCGGTTATACCTTAGCGTAAAAAACGTGCGCAATTAGCTTCTACTAGTAGTCCGACTAAAACACTTACCAAAAAGGTATAATATCCGCATTTTAATAATACGGATATTACTAATATCCGTATAGCTTCGTACCCGCACCATCCCCCCTTTAAAGATCTCCCCTCCCCTAAAGACTCCTACTTGTAGTAATATGCATAGCTATAGAGGTACTTATTCTACCGCTGCTCCTCCTACTCTTTTACTAATTCCTAATATGCCTAGTACTGCTTCTAGTACTATCACTCCTACTAGCACGGAAAATGTTAGGGTATATTTAGTAATTGCTATTTCTGCGCGCGTTAATATAGTTCGTAAATAAGTGGCTAAGGTAGTAAAAGATATTTAGGCTATAGATCACCGGTTAAGTAAGCTTAAAGGTTCTCTAAGTGAGATAAAGGATAAGCTTGCGTTTATAAGGCGTAGTATTACTATACTTATACGCAACGCTGGGTTACTAGATATAGAACTTAAGTAGATATAGGTTAGCTATTACTGCGGGTTAGCTGTTATTATAGGTTTAAAGTAATAAAATAGTAACTCTTACCTCTTTACTACTATATATATAGGAATTAAGTCTCTACCTTATATTTAATAGATATACTTAATTAATATTGTAATATCCGTATAAGCTAAGATAACGATATCCGTATAAGCTAAGATAAAGATATTCATATCCTTACACCATTAATTTTTACTAAGGTAAGTCACTATAGCAGCGATTATTTATTAGTAAGCTAATTTAATAAAATCGGTAGCGTAAATATTTACCTTTAATTAACCTCTATACCTCTTCTTCCTCTACTAACCTTCTACCTCTTAGCACCGCACCGTAAACTTTATTATTATTGTTTTATATACTGTCCTTTAGAATACTACTATCTATAATACCTGTATTTATATCTATAAACGATGTTAATACAAATAATAACAACTAGGCGGTTAAGGAACTTAATATACGCGATATTAACAATAAGAAGTTCAATGCTGTTAAGCACACTATAGCTACTCTTACTAAGTCTTTAGATTCTATTTTTAAAGAGTAAGCCTTTTAATACTAAATTATACCTATAGCTAATGTAATTTTAGCAAATATATACCGAAGCGCTCTTTATAGGGTTTAGTAGACAATAATAATAAGGATAGAGTGAAATCTGCTAAAAACCCACTTACCTTTCCACTGGATGCCTTTCCGCTACCTACATCTTTACTATAGGCTACTTTACCATCCGCTACTTTACTATCCGCCTCCCTACTACCGCCGCCTAATGCCTCTAAAAAGAGGCTTAATAAGGGTCGTTTATCTTCTTTTTTTAGAAAGTAGGCTAATAAGGCTGCTGATATAAATATAAAGCTTAAGATAGCTATTGAATTGTATATATTAGTTATACTGTTTTAGCGTCTTATCTACTAATTTACCTCTAGTAGTAACCCAAACACTATATATAAGGTTCCTTCGGATAGCAAATCTTTAGATAGCAATAAAGATAAAGACCTTAATAATACCAACTTTTCCAAAAGCTCTCCTCCGTCCTCTTATAATCTCCGCAGCCCTTGTAATCTTCGTAGCTCTTATAATATCCGCAGTACCACGAATATAAATAAGCGCCTTCCTATCTAAGTGCCGTTAGTGAATAAATAGTATACTCTAAAAGCTAGTGTTTAGGAGAATATAAAGGAAAGTCGCTAGTAGATATTAACATATATCTAGAATATTAAGGGTAGCTTTGGTAAGCTACGCAATCCGCTATATACTCTATATAAGAAGTATAGCTATAAATGTCGCGTTTACAAGAAGGACTCTAGGCCTTATTTTAGGGGTATATGCTTAAGATATTATATAGGTGGCAGGTTGTGCGGAAAGGTACATGCTAATAGTATACTATTATTCTATTAGCTAATACACGTATAGGAAAGTTTACTAAATCCAAAGCTAGTTATACCTTAGGGCAGGAAACGTATAAAATTAGCTTCTGCTAATAGTCCAGCTAAAACGCCTACTAAGAAGGTATAGTATCTACGTATTAATAATATACTAGTAGATATTGCTAATATCCGCATAGCTTTATTCTCGTATTATCCCCACCCACGCTACTATACCTCCCCCTATTAAGACCTCCCCTCCTATTAAGACTTCTACTTATAGTAGTACACACAGCTGTAAAGGCACCCGCTCTACCGCCGCTCTTCTAACCCTTTCGCCAATTACTAGCACGCTGGTTACTATTACCGCTTCTACTAGCACCGGGTCTATTAGAGTATATTTAGCAATCGCTATTTCTGCGCGTATTAATATAGTTTATAAATAAGTAACTAATATAGTAAAAGATATTTAAGCTATAGATCGCCGGTTTAATAAGTTTAAAGATTCTCTAAATAAGATAAAGGATAAGCTTGCGTTCCTAAGGCGTGGTGTTATTACACTTATACGCAATACTGGGCTACTAGATATTAAATATAGGTAGATATAGGTTAGCTGTTACTACGGATTAGCTGTTATTACTAGTTTATAATAATAAAATAGTAGCTTATACCTTTTTACTACTATATATATAGGAATTAAGTCTTTGCCTTATATTTAATAGATATACTTAATTAATATTATAATATCTATATAAGCTAAGATAACGATATCCGCGTAAGCTAATATAAAGATATCCGCATAAGCTAAGATAAAGATATTTATATATCTAACTATAAAACAGCCTACTGCTACGTTATATACTACGCACTAAGAAGATTATACGCCAGCTAGAGTTAATATTAATAAAAAGAACTTGATTAATATATTAAGATAGAAACGTACCAAAAGCCTAAGCATTTAAAAGTCCTTAGTATATTATCTATAGCCTTATTAAATCCGTCCTTATAAGGGTTATATAGTAAACCGCTAATATAAGACATCCGCATATTAAAATCAGTAATGCTACCCTATAAGAGCCGCTCTAATCTAAGTTAAAGAATAATAGGTGCCTTAAACCTAATATCCTATATACACTAACGTATAATAGAAGTATATCCGCAATTAAAATAATATATTACTATTACTCTTAGCATTTATTAAGCAACTTATATACTAACTATTATACACATTAGCAGAGGTATAGGTATAACATTAGGATAACAAACTATGTAAATATATTTAGTAGCTTCTCCTAATACCTTTATATTTTTGTTGGCGTTACCAAAGCTATATATAAGGGGATTAAATAATAAACCGGCTGTAGTTAATAGAAAGGCGTTAAATATATTTACGCCATCCTTTATAAGTTTCTTATATCCGCGCTATAAAAGCAAAGGAGCCTTAAAATCCGCTAAGCGCCGCGTATATTATATAATTAAATCCTTCCTAATCTAATTTATAAGATAGCGGATATCTAGCGCTAGAGACTTGGTCGTATATTCGCTGTTTATATGCTCGCTAAATACACGCTTAAAAATATCGCGGAGTAGGCTAGTATAACTTATTATAAGAATACTTTACTTAAATAGCTCGTCTATACTAAACATCAAATTCCCATATATCTAGATTAACTCCTTAAGTTAAAGATTAAGCAGTTTATTAAGGCGATCCGTCTTAAAGAAGCTATTTAGCCGCCCTTAGAGGTTAACTAAACTATTAGTAAGGATAGCCCGTTAAAGCACTAGATTATAAGCGCTTGTTCTAACTAGTTACTATAGAATTAGTATATTATATATATAGTTCTTTAATAAGCTTCTAGTAAAGTATAAGTAAAGGCAGGGGATTATACGCTTTAGTAGTCCGATATCCGCATACTTAATAGAATATTTTAGAAGCTTATAAGTATTAATAACCTACAGAAACCGGATATGATTAAAAAACTCCATATTATAGTTATTAGCGGCGGAGCTTAATATATCCGTAGAGGATAACGTCACTGCTAGCTAATATACGTTAGTAGATAGCTCTAATTTACATCGCGGCATATATCTCTTAAAAAAGCTACTATACGGATATCCTTAATATGCTCCAGAAATTGCTGCGGAGATAGGTTTTGCATATATTGCTCAGCCTTACTATCTACCTTAATATTACACTTATTGCGGATATAGAGCAGAAATAATATAATAATATAAGCGTCAAAGCTTTAGAGGATCAGCTCTTCCATATAATAAAATAGGGCCTTTTCCCTAGGAATATTACGCCGTCCTAGGTGGTTTATATAGGTGTAAAGCGCTAAAAACTACTGCGTGGCTTCCTTACCCCTATAAAACGTACGCATAACTATATATAGGAAGTTTAATTGCATATACTATAGCCCTAGAATAGGTAACACCTACTTATAGCTATTATACGCACCTTCCGCCTTAACCCGCTCCTCTTTACATAATCGGATAAGCTTTACGGTTTTTTAATCTCTGTATACTAGGAAAAGCCAGTTATTAAAAGCGGTTTCGCAATTATACTGCAGTTATTCTAGGAAGATATTCTCTATTATGCAATAGTTGCCGTTAATAGAAGCCTTACTATTTAGAATAGGTTCTAGAGTTATATACTCTATCCTTCTATAAGGGAGAATATTAACCGCTAGTATACGCGGATATTTAATATCCGCGTTAAAGTTAAATATACTATTAACCGTAGTAGGATACGCATATTAAATAGCGTCCGTAATAAAACTTATAGATATCCGCTTCTAGAGGTTATTAAACCTATTCCTAGCTATATTAACAACCTTATCTAGCTTAAGTTAACGGGTGTTGTTTAACATTAACTGCTTAAGGCCCCCTTTAGGCATATATACTCCGCGTAAAATCTTTCCTATAGTATACGAAGTGAACTTACTAATCTCGCCAATAACCTAATATTGAGTTTTTTAGTAATAGTTAAAGTTATTATAGACAATATAAACATTATTATAAATAGATAGAGACTTAATTAGTTTCTTAAGAGTTATTAGCGCTAGAAGGGCTAGTAAAATTAATAAAACCTTCCTTAGAATGTTCGGCTAGCCCAAGCTTTATAGCGTTAAGAGTTTTATAACTATTAATTAAACTAAGGCTATACAGAAAAGATAGTATACGGCGTTTTATATTAAGCGCCTAAAGATATAAACTAAGTAGACGGGTAAAACCATTTACGGAGTTTTAGGCGAACCCTAGGAGAAATATAGATATAACTATAACTATATATCCACCGTGCGGATTCTAACTACGTTCCTCTCTATTTAGTGCGGATATCCCCTTAATAAGCTAAAATAGTAGCGGACCGTACTACTAAACAAACTTGGCTATATTCTTAAGGTTAATATCCTTAAACTCTATATCTAGAGTCTATATATTAAAGGGGCTACGTTATAACTATAGTTGGCGAAGCTCTTTTTAGATATAGCGGATAGTATAGGTTACTAGCGTTGTATAAGTATTAGGCGTATTAATAAGTTCTTCTTATATTTCCTTATCCTCTAGCAAAGTAATAAGTAGGTCCCTTACTTTTTTCTTCTTTCTATTACCTCTGTGTCTATTTCTACTTTCTAAGTACTTAAAGACCAGCCTTTAAAAAGACTAACCCTATTTTTATAGAAGGTTCTTAATAATATTAACCTTTTCTTCCTTTAACGTCTTTATCTAACTGGTAGATAGAATATTAGTAAATAAAATATCCGTAAATAGAATATCTGTAGATAAAATATCCGTAGATGGAATATCTATAGATAGAATATCCGCTAGTTATAGAAAGGGCGGGCGGCGTAGGCGTAAGCGTTTAGCGTTATTGGTTACTACGCGGCTCGGTAGTATAGAGGTAGAATTATAGCCTCTACCGCAATAACTTCCTTTTAATATCGCGCGGGTATAAGGAGCTAAGGATCTCATAGCTTTATAGAGTAGGCTTTTCTCTATAATTTAGTATACTTTTAATGTTAATAGGTATTATAGGAGGGTAAATCAATTTCATTAAAGTTAATAAAGTCTTCTTATATAAACAGTGTTTAGGTTTTCTACAAATCTCGCCAAAGCCCCTCAGACTAAAGAAAACGATTGCCGTCCTAAATCAGCTTAGCGGACGGTGCGGATATTCCTATATCCGCACAATCGATTTCTTAGTCTGAGCTTCTGAGGTAACATGTCAGAGAGCGATGGAAAGTTGCATCATGGCTTGTGATTGTGAGATGCGTCTTATACTCGACTCTAAGCTCTATACAATATCCTCACACTACTTTCTCTGGGTGGATAATTACAGGACCATCGTAATACCCATTCAAACCATAAAGCCTCAAGCTCAATTCCGATTCTACGTTTCCACTCAGAAGCTTTGAGACCTTCAGCATACCTTTGCAGATCCTCTGCCTCCAATATGAAGCCTACAAATCGCACCTTCATCATCTCAGGCGGAGTATCCGGTCTCGGACTTGCCACTGCACGCAATTTACACTCTGAAGGCGCCTACGTGTCCCTCCTAGATCTAAATTCTACCGCCGGAGAGGAAATAGTAAAAGAGCTCGGCGAGCGGGCGCAGTTTTTCGAGACGGATGTTGCGGATACTGAAAGCATTGCTGCAGCTGTAGAAGGGACAGTAGAATGGTCTAAACAGACGGGTGCCGCGATTGGAGGTGTGGTTGCAGGAGCGGGGGTTGGGCTACCTGGCTTGGTGAGTTGCTTCACTTCTAGGAAATCAATAGGGTCGGGATAATCGAAGGGCTGTGATCCACTCGCGAACATTAGTGGAGCATTAGAACGATATTTGACCAAGGAGTTCTTTAAGGGATCTACGCTAATCTAGCTACTCGTTTCAGATCATCGACAAGAAGAACGAGCCACTATCCCTATCCTCCCTCGACTTCGTCCTCAACATAAACCTTCGCGGCACACTCGACCTAATCCGCCAAACTCTTCCTTATCTCACTACTGCTACACCTGAAGGGCTTGATGGCGAGCGTGGTATCCTAATTATGATATCCTCCGCCGCCGCATTTGATGGTCAAATGGGACAAGTGGCATACGCAGCGTCCAAAGGAGCTGTTGCTTCCCTCACTCTCCCCCTCGCACGAGATCTGTCAAAATACGGTATCAGAGCAGTGACAATAGCGCCAAGCTTGTTTGAGAGTAATATGACAAAGATGATGGGACCGAAGGTGAGGCAGGGCTTGGAGAGGGTAATGGAGTTCCCGAGGAGAGCGGGACAGCCGGAGGAATTTGCGAGGTTGGTGAGGGAATGTGTGGAGAATCAGATGTTGAATGGCACCGTATTGAGGTTGGATGGTGCGATGAGAATGCCGAGTAAGCTATAGGGCCTAGCTGTAATATACCATAGCACCAATGCTTGCGTGTCGTCCCAGAGAGTCTGAGCGAGTTTGCTGGAGTTGTTGCTAGATGAAAATATTTTCATCGTTTCCGCTCTCGAATTTTGAACTTGACGCCATTTTTGTTAACTCCACCAATTGTACCATTCATCTTTGCTCGTTGCTTTTCCAGTTCTTCTTCTGCGATCATAAGATCCCGCTCACGAGCCTTCACGGCTTCCAAATGCATCATCCGTCCTTCTTGTGCACGCACCCTTTTCTTCCTCAATATTCTCTCATCTTTTTCGGCCTGAAGTTTGGCCTCTTGTTCCCGCCTTGAAAGTTTTTTCATATTGACATCTTCTTCCATATCCTCATCCACACCCTTCTCTTCTCCCGTCTTGCCCTTCCTAGGCCGGTTCCACATCCTGTCCAGTCCTTCCCCGCTACCAGTCCCAAACCACTCCTCAGCCTCAAACCGCTTCTGCTCCTCCTCACTCCCGACGAACACCGTATGTCTCCCCTTCCCCTCATATCCCTCCTTCAGCACTTTAACCTCATTATCCTCAAGCACAATCTCCTCCTCCAGTCTCTGCCGGTCCTTTCTCACTACCTGCAGCATCGTCCTCACATACCCTACATCCTGAGTCTTAAGCAGTTTCACCACATCCATGGTCAGTGCTTTATTTCCTCGATCGGCAATCTTGCGCCCGCCATCTGACTTTGTGCTCATCATCGCAAACGAGAACTCGTCCGGGTTGCGGGCGGCGGCTTTTTCGCGCAGGATCCGGAGCCGCTTTTTCTTTTCATTGAAATCTTTTGCGCGGAGCGCGTAGTCCTAGAGGCAAGATTATCAGCATAGGCTATAGCACAGGAAGATAGATGGGGAGACGTGGTACTTTGTGCTTCTCAAGAATCCCCCATTTTTCTCGTTCTTTAGGCTGTGCGCGCTCACGGTGGTTGCGTCGCTGGACGCTGTTTCGAAGACTAGACATCTTGAAGCAGATGTGGCAAAGTGGATAAAGGTTGGATCTGTCAGTGTACAGTCAACTGAGAGGTTTTCCGTAGTCTGCCAATGCGCTAAGTGAAGAGGTTGGCGCCCAACGGGAATGTGAGTTCGCTTGATGCGCCAAGATTTCGTTCTTAGCACCAACCAGGCAGGCGCAAGATTCTTGGCAGAAGTCACTGTTCGTATTGGGCGCTTTTGGCGCTTTTGCTCGGGTTAGTATGCTGCAGGCACCCTAGCTAGCGCGATTTAACTAGCAAGCCCCACCAAACATGTTGATATTGCGATGCCGATAAAATGCTGCAGAAGGCTACCACTAAAAACACCTTTTTTTTTTGAGGAAGTTAAGCAAAAAGTTGTGATATATGACGTCATGTCTATAGGTTTCTACCCTCCCTCTATTAACTAGCTGCTAATTATATAGGAAAATCCTCTATTAAAGTCTACTAAATTACTGCCACCTATACGCTTTATATACGTTCTTAACGTCGATAAGGATAAGCCGGTAAAGGACCAGCTTAAGGTTATAAGGGAGGACGTGCAGTATACGTTAAATGAGATATATTAAGTGATATAGGTCATTAAACGGTTTAGTTAGCGGTTATTTGGTATAGAGGATTAATTAAAGGCGGTAGAAAAGGACTTAAAGGAGGCTAAGCAGGACGTTATACTAAAGGCTTAATTAGCTTTAGAGTCTTAATATTAAGGGCGTAAGGAAGTAGAGGGCTTAAAATAGTTACCTAGTTATTGCCTACTAAATGGAAGTTGTTAAAGCATTAAAGGTATAAAGGAAGCCTATAAACCTTAAATTGTAAGAGTACATATATTAGATCCAGCCGCGCTTGCGAATAATATCGCAAGCACTCCGTGTCTTTTTGGCCGAATGGCGACGTTAGGGCGGGAAACGTTACATATATTTATATACTATTCGCCTTATTGTTACGGACGCTTTAAGTACGATGTTACGACTACTTGGAGAAGAGTCGGAAGAAGCTAGTTAGTTGATACAAGCACGGTCCAGGATGGAGCCGGTAGAACCATGTGATGAGGAATGGTAGTACGAGTCACGTGAGGTGATCTGTGTGATCTGTATGATCTGTGGGATCTGTAACAGAGCAGGTAGAGCACACGTACATTACGTACAAGAAGGATTTCATAGGAGTACGGTTGTGTATTTAAGGACCCTTAGTCCCTACCTAGATAGTTCCTTCCTTATAGTAATTCTTAGAATATAATTAGAGTTAATCTATTAGGCAACCACTCCACTGGTTATTATTATGTTGTTAACTTACTTACAATACCTATACACCTAGCCCATTAACAGGACCCACCGTAGTACTTGCTATAAGGTTCCGTTACACAATTACTACCTAGTTACGGTTTTAATAAGTTAAATAACATGCTACCAAAAGCAGCCACTATAACGCCATCGACGGCGGTAACTACTTTAAGGTTAGGTAACACTAGTATAGCAGATACTAACTTATAACAACCCGTGACGGTTAGATAACTATAAGAGATAGTTAACTAGTTAATAAAGAATAACGCGATACTTAAATAAAGGATTAATAGGATAAGGGTAGTAAAGATTAAGTTACCTTTAATTAAGAGATTCTTAGGAAAGAGGTTAAAGCTTAAAGGATTTCTTACGTAAATACACTTTAAGGTTACGCAAGAAGGAGTAAAACTACTAATATCTATAGATTAAATAGCTTATGCGGGATTATTCTTATTAGAAAGGGCACTTAAATAGTTTAAGCCTTACCTTATAGAAGTATAAGTAAATAGAATAACGACTATTAACTAAGAGGTGCGGTTTATATTCTTAAGTTAGGAAGAATTTATAGAGCGACTTATACAAATGTTTGGAGATCTAAAGGCAGTAACTATAGTAGAAAGAAAACTCTAAGATATTATGTAATGAACCTTAGTAATTAAGTATATAATATAGTTCTAAACGCTAGCTATATAAGTTAAGTGGAATAATAAGGCGCTTATGGCATAGTATAAATAGGGACTTAAGGCTAAAGTCTAGAACGTAATTATTCTAATAGAAGATACGGATACCTTAAGGGAATTAATAGATTAAGCGATTAAGATTAATAATAGGATCTACTAAAGGGAACAGGCTAAGAGAGGTTAGGATAGAGTTCTATAGTTATATAAGACGTAAAGCACGTAATAACTAAAGCTAAGTTAAAAGCTATAGTATAGCGCAGAGCTAATAGACCTAAGTGGTACTAAAGAAACCTATAAGAGATAAAGTAAGAAACTATAAAAACCTAGAGGTTAGGGATTTAGTAATTATAGGACTAAGGAGCAAAGGCTAAACTAGGGATCTTAGTAGTAGAAGATATTTAGGCGGACTCTATAATAAAGTTAGTAGTTTAGAGATAAAGCTTATATAAATTGCGGAAAATAAGGTTACTTTATAAGGGATTATAAAGATAGTTAGAGTTACTATATAATAAAGGGAACCTAATTAGTAGAAGATATATACGTATAGAGGGATAATAGTATACTGCGAGGAACAAAAGAGTATTTAATTAGAAGTTTTGTATTTTATTATAACAATACATACTAAATTTATAAAGACGCTAAGTATAGCATAAGCTATTGGCCGTAAGAGCTAGAGTTAAAGGGACTTAGAGGAATTATAGAGTTAAATAAAGAATAAGATTAACTCTATAAGCTAGATTAAGATATCACAGCAATATACGGATAACGATTAGTAACGATAACAATAGAGTTAGAGTACTTATTAATTAATAGCGATAAGGTAAAAAAAGGAACTAACTAGGGGTATTTAAACCTTAATAACGCAATAGAAGTAGAGACCGAGACCACTACCGAATGGGGCTTAGTAATGGGTATTATGACACCGTTAGATACGGCATCCATCGCTTCGCGAGACGGAAGGAAGAGTATTTTATAAAGATCAAGCAAGCAGACGACTGCTAGTGCTAATTCACCACTCGATAAAGGCAAAAGGCTAAAGGCTTAAGATTCTTAAGACGAGATAAGAGAGATCTAAGATTCTAAAGACAGGATGAGGATAGCTTAAGGACCCATAATAGACGAAAACCGATGGAGTAGAGTAGTAGCTTAGTTTAAAGATATACGAATGAGCTCGGGATAAAAGTTTCCTATAGCACAAGATTCTTAAGATAAGATGAGTGAGATTTAAGACTCTTAAGATGAGATAAGAACACCATAGACGCCTAGTTAGACTAAGGCGGGAGCTAAGCTTAAGTTAGAAAGCTTAGGATTAAGAATCTTATAAAACTAAGATTTTAATATACAAATAAGGACTACCGACAAGATTAAGAAGTAAGAAGACTTTAAGGATCCACTTATAAGACGCGAAAGGAAAGAAACTATAGAGGAATTTAGAGCAAGAATTACCTTATAGTAAGAGCAGAAACTAGATAAGAGATCTAGTATACTAGGCCGTATAAGGGACAGAGCGCTAGTATAAAGAATTACTAATAGACCTAAGATAGGTACACCAAGAGCTAAGTAGCTTACTAAACTGGAAGAAGAAGAGGATCTAGGAATTCTAACTAGGTTCGAAGAATAATATATAAAAGGCTATTATAACGTAGCAATAAAGAGATACTTTCTTATGGATAAGCCGTATACACTCTAAAAGTTATACTAAAAGTGGTATAGACAACGACATAATGATAAGTGGGAAGATTTCTATATATAGTTAGATAAAAAAGTTATCTAAGACCACCTAATTATAGAGAAGGCTATAACTTATATTAAAGGAGCCTTAATTATAATATTAAAGGATTTAGAGGAGTAATTAGAGGACTAAAGAAGTAAGAGGCAAATTATAGTACCTATAAATAAAGTTGTAATGCTTAGATTAATATAAGGGAGGTTTAAACTTAAGGATAAAGATAAACTAAGAGTTAACCTAAGACACTAGGCATATTATATACTATTGTGGATAGTATATATGGATAATATATATAATATATATAGAGCACCTAAGGATAAAAATCGGAAGTATTTAATAAGGATATATTAGATAATAGACGAGGCAAAGTATTAAAACGCTAAGTATATATATAGTTAGCACCCTATAGAGGTTTAAGGATAAAGGGACTTAATGCTTTAGCTAAGAAGATTCCTTATAAAAGAATGCCTAGATAGACAATAGTAGTGGGAATATTTTAAAAATATGTATCTATAGCATATTAAAGATAAAAAGCAAACTAAGTATTGGCCTAAGTTAGACTAAGTATAAATAGGATCTAGTAGCTAATAGTTAGGAAAAGTAGAGGCCTATAGACCTAGAGGGAACTAATAGTAGAGCCTTAGACCCTTAAAGGAATTTAAGGTTAACACCTAAATTTATAAGTTAAGTGGTAAGATTAATAGTTTAAGGCATTAATAGATAGTGGAGTAATAAGGAACCATATCTTACTAGCAGCAGTTAAAAGAATGGGATTACTATATAGGAAAAAAGAGCACCCTTACCTATTAGTAACAATTTTAGGAGATCCGATAGCCTATGGAGGGGGTATTATTAATCTTAAAATAGGACCTATTTAGCTAATTATTAAAGGGAAATAAATTGAGATGTCTTTTAATATATTACTATTGGGGAATAATAAGGCAGTATTAGGAATGCCTTAGTTACAGGAATATAATCTAAAGATTAATTGGGTTATAGGTTAGGTTAATATTAAGGATACTTAATGACGTAAGATATAATAATAAGCTAAGTTAATATGGTACTAAGTAGGAGCGACCTATAAGGAAACAGAAAAAGGATTAAGTTATATACTAAAAAGATACTACAAGTATGGCAAGAAACTATAGTCGCTGGAAAGTAAAAAGCTATTAGAGTATATAGTATAGGACTATAAGATAGAATTAGAACCAGGAATAAGTCTAAGGTTTTTTCTAATCTATAAGCTTACTAAAGAAGAAGGTAAAGCACTAAAGGAGTTTATCTAGGAAAATCTACGAAAGGGATATATTAGACCCTCGCAATTATTAGCGGGTTATTTAGTACTGTTTATACTAAAGAAGAATGGTAAACTAAGGCTATATATCGACTATAGATAGTTAAACAGCATCACTAGAAAGGATAGGTATCCTTTATCCTTAATTAGCAAAATCTAAGATAGGATAGGTAATGCATAAATCTTTATAAAGATAAATCTAAGATAGGCGTACCATTAAATTAAAATTAAGGAAGGCGATGAATAGAAAGCAGCCTTTAGGTTAAAGGAAGGACTATATAAACTATTAGTTATATAATTTGGGCTTATAAACGCACTAGTAATGTTCTAAAAGCGAATTAATAATATGTTAGGAGAATACTTAGATAAATTTGTTATGGTATATCTTAACAATATTATTATCTACTTAATAACTAAGGAAGAATATGGAAAACACGTTAAATGGGTCTTAAGGAGACTATAAGAAGAATAGATGCTAGTAGTAATTAAGAAATGCGAGTTCTTTACTAGGAAGACCGATTTTGTTAGATTTATTATTAAACTAGGCCAACTTAGTATAGATTTAAGAAAGATTGAGGCTATAGTAAATTGGTAAGAACTAGAGAACGTTACGTAGTTAAGATTGTTTTTAGGGTTTTGCAATTACTATAGAAGGTTTATAGTGCAATAGTTAAAGGATATTAAGCCATTTACGCAATTAATAAAGAAAGAAGAACTATAGATATAGGGAAAAGAGCAATAAGAACTATTTAAAGAAGTTAAGAGGTTATTTACCTAAGAGCTAGTTCTTAAAATCTATTAACTAGGACTAGAGACGGTTATAGAAATAAATATATTAGACTTTATACTAGGGGTATACTTTATATAAAAGCATNNAGATANATAGCACCTAGTGGNATACTATAGTCGGAAGATAATACTACTAGAGTTAAACTATAACATCTACAATAAAGAGTTATTAGGTATAGTTATAGTACTTAAAAAATAGAGAGTATTCTTATAAGGTATAGAAAAACTATTTATAGTTAAAACGGATTATAAGAACCTAACGGGATTCCTAACAATAAAAGAACTTAATTAAAGATAGGTTAGATGGGCAGAGATGCTTATAGAGTACTATTTTAAGATTTAGTATACTAAGGGTACAGATAACACGCAAGCTGACGCGTTAAGTTGTAAGGCTAAACTATAAAATAATAAAAAGCCATTAGGGGCTTTACTGCGAAAAGACATAGATAGACTGATTAGGTATAATTATCCGAAAATTATAGTAATATAAGAAGATAAACTGGAGAGAGTTTATGAGTTACTAGAGAGCTTTTAGGTATAGAGAATTCTAGAAGCACAGCTAGAAGATCTATAGATGGATATATACGAAAACCGAGAAGTAAAGTACGTCCTAAGAAGCATAGCAGAGCATTTTATGGAAGATTTCTATAAGGGAATGACTTAAGGATACAACGGAGCTATAGGCTTAGTGTTAAGACTCTAAGAGGAGTATATTATTGATGGAATCTAGAAAATAGCTAGGAGGGTTACTAAAGAGTGTTTAGATTGCTAAAGAAATAAACTAATAAGGTATAAGCTATATAGAGGGCTATAACCTATTAAAATACCAGAGAGACTATAGGAGGTTATATTATAGGACTTTATTATTAAGTTACCAAAATTAAAAGATCCTATTACTGGACAAGATTATAATGCAATCTTAGTAATAGTAGATAAGCTTATAAAGTGGGGATACTTTATAGTATATACGGAAGAAATCTTAGCAGAAGACGTCGCTAGAATCTATATTAAAGAAGTGTTTATAAAATATAGAGCGCTAAGTAAAATTATATTAGACAGAGATCTAAGATTTATAGCAGTATTCTAGGAGGTATTTTTAGCGGAATAAGGAGTTAGAGCAGCAACTTCTACCGTATATTATCCGCAGATAGACAGTTAAATAGAAAGATTAAATTAGACACTAGAACAGTATCTAAGATATTATATTAATTACGCATAGAACAATTAGGTATCGTTATTACTAGTTATATAATTTATATATAATGTAACACCATAAAAAGGAATAGGTACTTCACTATTTGAGGCGAATTACGGATATAAGCTAAGAACATTATTATCGCTATATTAAGTAAAGAAAACAAATAGTAGAGCTAAGTAAAAAATAGAGACTTTAATAAATCTTTATACAGACCTTATAGAAGCAGCTAAGGTAGTATAATAAAGAATAAAAAAATACTACAATGCTAAGAGATCTGAGGGACTAGATCTTAAGGAGGGAGATAAAGTGTAGCTACTACACAGAAATTTTAAAAGTCAACAATTAAGTAAGAAGTTAGACCACGTTAGACTAGGACCTTTTAAAATTATATAGAGGATTTCACCGGTTATATTTAAGTTAAACCTACTAGCTAAAATAAAGATCTACCCTATATAGCATATTGCAATACTAGAGCTAGTATATAGAAATGTTAAGCCACTAGTTTACGAAGCAGACACGTATAGAGGGTAAGAAGAAGACAAATAGCAAGTTTCTAAGATCGTTAGTCATAAGGACGTTAACGATAAAACATAGTACGAGGTAAAGTAGATAGGCTACACTAAGACTACCTGGGAACCACTAGAGAATTTAAAGAACGCTATAGGAAAGGTATAAAAGTATTGGAAGAAAATAGGTTAGGTAATATTAATAAAGAAGGATCGCCAAAGAACGAGTTACCTAAGGGGGACCTAGGAAGAGCGACTGCCGAACTACTCGGAGTTGTTCCCTTTATAGGAAGAGAGTCGGTTCTCTTATTACTAAGTTCCTGTAAACCTTATTCTATAAGTTTCCACCCCTTAAAATAGACCTTCTTACGCACCTTCTTAAGACGGATTAACCGAGTAGACGTAGCAAGACAAGAATTAAGGGCTCTTTACTAAGCATCAGCGGCCTCCTTCTTAGCGTCACAAGAACGATAAAGTTCCGCCAACACTACTAAGAGTTTATTATTAAGCTTTATAGCGGTAAATTAAACATAAGACCCTATAACAAATTACTTAGGGAACTCAACGACTATTAAGAGTAATAGAATATATATACTTAGCGTTAGAAACGGAGCAAATGTCATAAGACGAATAAATATTTGCTTTAGTGCACTCTAAATATAAAGAGGGTTGCTAAGATAAAGGACTCGCCAACGTAATACAGACTAACCCCTCTTTCGTATAATAAGAATATAGAGATAGTATAATCTCACTAAGAGATAGTATAATAGTAATAGTACGAGACCGACGGACTATAGAGGAAGAAGAAATTACTTTAGGTATAATAAGCAATAATATTAACCAGATTAATTAAACGAATATTATACCTCTAGTAAACAACTTAGAGATGCTAGGAATCTTTAAGGACGAAGATAGGGAGGAGGGAAATAGTGTTACGGACGCTTTAAGTATAATATTATAACTACTTAGAGAAGAGTTAGAAGAAGCTAGTTAGTTAATATAAGCACGGTTTAAGATGGAGCCGGTAGAACCATGTGACGAGAAATAGTAGTATAAGTCACGTAAGGTAATCTGTGTAATCTATATAATCTATAAGATCTATAATAGAGTAGGTAGAGTATACGTATATTACGTACAAGAAGGATTTTATAGGAGTACGGTTATATATTTAAGGACCCTCAGTCCCTACCTAGATAGTTCCTTCCTTATAGTAATTCTTAGAATACAATTAGAGTTAATCTATTGGGCAACCACTCCACTAGTTATTATTACATTATTGACTTACTTGTAATACCTATATACCTAGCCTATTAACAGGACCCACTATAGTACTTGCTATAAGGTTCCGTTATACTTATCTTTACTATAAGCTTCTTTACCTCCTTCTATCCATATATCTAGCGCCTTAGTAGGCCCTTATAACCTTACTTCTTTATAAAAATTTTAATAGAACGGTAAGTCTATATCCTATACTGTTAAATTATAGGTAGTAGGGTTTTAGCAGTAATATAGGTGGTTTTTTAATTTGTTTTAATATTTCTATAGCTAGGCCTAATACTAGGTTAATATTGCCCGTATTTTAGTAAGTCTTAATAAAGAAGACGCTCAGTATCTTGCTTATTTAGGCCTATCTGCTAACTACCTATAATAATAAGATTCAATACTAATTATATACGGAAACAGCGGTGGTTTTAAAGGAAGGGCCTACTTAATATTTAGAAGATCTTCTTACTAATAATATAGGCGTTAATTATAGCTGTATTAAGCGCCTAAAAAAATAAGGGTAGCTAGGTATATATAGTAGTAATCTAGGTAGTATAGTAGCTTTAAAGCTAATTATAAATATTAACGCCGCTTATTTAGTTATTGTAGTTAATAGAGACCCTAGGAAGCGTTAACTTCTTAACTAGATTATTACCCTAAATATTAGCTACTAGCTTCTTACGGAAGGAATTATATACCTATAGTTAACGCTAATTAACTTTATTAACGTCTTTATTACTATATATTATAGAGTGAGTATAAGCGGCGATAATATATAGCAAGGTAGATATTATTAAGCTATATATATAAACTGTACAAGGAGGTTAAGACGTTGCGTAAAGAAAGAAGGTAGGAAAACGGGAAGAAAGGGTATATATTGTGGACTTAGTTGCTTAGTTAATACGTATACAAAGCAGAATAGGATTTAGGTGGTAGTCCTAATAGAACTTAGTAGGATTTAGTAGAACTTAGTAGAACTTAGTAGAACTTAGTAAAATATAATAGAATACGGTAGATTATCGTTAGATTACCGTAGATTGCTATTAGATTACTATCTTATAGTTAGTCTCTAGTTGCTAAGTTAGTAGAAATAGGTAGATATATATAAGGTATTACGGGGGTATCCCATAACAGTACCCCCCCTTTAAACTTAAGCTTTTACGAGATAGGGCTGTAGTAGTTCTAGATAAAGTTTATAAAAGTCTTTTACAGCTTATATAAGTTTTATAGAGTTAATAGGTTCCTATAAGGGCTTAATAAAGCCTCTCTATTTTATAAGATATATATATTAGCATTTCCGTTTATTATACTTAATATTATTAATTCTTTTAATAAAGTACTCGTTTTTACTATCTACTTTAACTAGTAAGGGAGGGTCTTATATTTATCTGGGCAGGGCGTCTAATATAGGAGTAATAGGGTAGAGGACTAACATGTAGAATATAGGGTGGATTTTAACCGTATTAGGGAGCTTTAGTTAGTAGGCGTAGGAGGAGATAACCTTCTCGACCTTATAAGGGCTAGCGTTCTTCTAATTAAGCTTCTTAGTAGGTCGTTTTATATTTAGATTTCTTATATCTAGCTAGATAAAGTTACTAATTTAGTAGGCTAGTACTAGGGTTTGTTTTTTATTCGCTACGGCTTTATAGACAGATTAAGCCTATATTATTTTATTAGTAAGGAACTATTATAGTTTCTTTATCTTCTCTATAAATTTATTTACTTCTATAACTTATAAGGCGTAATAAGTAGGGTAAGGAACATTACTAAAGGGTTTAAAACCTATTTATAGATACTAGCCGTAGTTAGCTAGAAACGGGGAGAACTTTATAGTTTCTAAGGCGGAATTATTTATAGTAAACTCGGTAAATATAAGCTAGTTAATCCAGTTATTTTATAAGTACGACGTGTATATCCGAATATACTATTCTATTATAGCATTTACACGTTCCGTTTAGCTATCCGTTTCTAGGTAGTATACTATAAATAATAATACTTTAATGCGGAGTTAGGTAGTTAGTTTTTTCTAAAATATAAAGATAAACTGGCTACCTTTATTGGAGATAATTGTTTTAGGGAGTCTGTAGAGTTTCCATACGTAATTTAAGAATAGTTAGGTAATAGTAGGTGTTAATATATTAGGGCAGGTAATTAAGTGTTTTATTTTAGATAGTTAGTCTATAACTACTATAATATTTATATAGCCTTTACTTACAGGGAGATTAATAACAAAGTTAATTAAGATATCCTTCTATCTTCAGTTTAGAATAGGTAGTAGTTTTAAAAGACCGTTATACGTCTTATGTAAAGCTTTAGCTTATTAGTAAATATAGTAGCTAGAGATATACCTTTGTGTTATATTATATATATTTAGCTAGTAGTACTCCTATTAAAGTAGCTCTAGAGTTTTTCCTTAGCCTAGGTAGCTGGCTACTGGTAGGTTATATATGTATTTAAGGAGCTTAAGCTTAAGTTTATTGTAATTAGGGATAACTAAACGGTTTTAGTAATATAAGCGGTTTCCGTAAGCTTTATATTTACTTAAAGAGATCTTCTTAAAGCGTCTAATACTATTATAGATTAGCTTAAGCATCTCTTAGATAAACTCGTTATTTAAGTATTCGTTAATTATAATCTATTTAATTAATTAATTAGTTATTTTAAGGACGTATACTATAAGGTCTTTAATAGGAGGGTTAAATAGTTTGGGATAAAGTAGGGTCTAGTTTTAGTAAGAGCGCGCTTCTTCTAGTACTGGTATGTCTTATAAACGTTAGGTTAGAGTATTAGGCTTTTAACCTTAAACGCCTAAGTAGTATATAATTAAGAATTAGAAACGGGATAGATATTCTAACTAATAGGCCTAGTAATAGCTTAGCTATTTTATGGTTATAAAGTACTATAGATTTTTATAGTTACTAAGGACCCTAATTAGAAATCCGGCGTCTTCTAGTTTAGGTTACTATTATTTAAAATATCTAATAATAGCTAGTAACTCCTTATCGTAAATTTTATAGTTATATTCGGCTAGGCTTAGTTATTTTAAGTAGTATGCTATAGGGTGTAATACTCTATCTTTATTATATTAAGATAGAATACCTCTAGTAATATAGTTAGATAAGTTAGCTTCTATAATACTTATTTAGTTTAGGTTAAAGTATTAAAGTATAGGCGCGGTAGTAAATATAACCTTTAAATAAGTAAAGGCCTTTTTACACTCCTTATTAAAGATAAAGGCTTTATACTTTTAGGTTAGAGCTATAAGGGGTAAAACTAGGGTAGAGAAGTTATTAATAAACTATTAGTAGAAATTAGTAAATCCTATAAAGGCTTTTATATCCTTAACGTTTTTAAGTTCTTACTAGTTTACAATTACTTTAACTTTCTTTAGGTCTATTTATATGCCGTTTATAAAAATAAAAAGCCTAAGGTATAGGACTTCTATTTTATAGAATTTATATTTATCTATATTTAATTATAGACTAGCTCCTTATAGGGCTTATAGAATAAAATTAATGTATTTCCGGTATTTGGTTAGGTTATTACTATATATTAGGATATTATTAATATAAGCAGTATAGAAGATATCTAGGTAAGAATGTAGGGTATTATTTATATAATGTTAAAACAAGCTTAGAGCGTTTGTAAGGCTAAAGGGTATTATTAAGTACTTAAATAATCTATATCGGGTATAAAATGTAGTAAGCTATTTATCTCCTTTTATAATATAAAGGTGGTTAAATATAGAGATAATATTAAGCTTTATATAAAAGCGAGCCTTACTTAGTTAGTTTAGCGTCTCTTATATTAGCGGGATTGGATATTAGTTCTTAACGGTAACGGCGTTAAAAGCTTAGTAGTTTACGTAAAAGCGTAGTCCGCTACTTAGTTTCTTAATAAAGATTACTAGTACGGCTATAGGTAAAAAGCTTGCTTTAATAAATTCTTTACTTAGGTTCTCATCTAGGTACTTCTATAGCATTTAGAGTTTATTTTAGGATATCCCGTATAGGGGTCTAAATCTAGGCTACTTTCTTTCTTTAAGTATAATCTTATAATTGTATAGTTGGTATTCCGGTAGCTTATTAGCTTCCTTTTATAAGAATACCTCTAGGTAGTTATAGTACTCTACTAGTACCTTTATAGCAGGGTTAGTATACTTCTNTAGTGCTAAGGCCTTCTTAATATTAGCTATAGTGACAGTAAAGATTATATATTTAGGTTTCTTAGCAAGTTATACTAATAGAGTAGCTCTAATTATACGGATATCTAGAGTGCCGAGCTTGCTTAAATCGTCTATAATTTCTTATTTAGGTTTAGGTTTAGTATTAGGTATAGAGTTAGTATTAAATTTAGGTTTGGGTTTTTTAAGTATTTTTATTATTATAGGATACTAGTTCTTCTAGTAGTTTTATATACTAAGCTTAAGTCTCTACTTAGTTTAGGGCGGTATAGTGCTTAGTAATAACTTATAGAATTTAGTAGAATTTTCGGATCCTTAGTAGATGTCGGTAGAATTCTTATATTAGTGGAATTTAGTAGAATTCCTATACTAGTAGAATCTGGTAGATTCCTTAGGCGTAGAGTGGATATTTGTAGAAATCTTAGGCTAATAGATTTTAGTAGATTTCCTAAATTTTAGTTTAGGGTTAGAGCGGTATATTATAGAGCATTCTTACTTATAACGCGGGGCAGTAAATAGAAGCTTAAGGTTATTTTAATTAATAGTTACCTTATATAGCTTTATCTAGGGTTATTTAAGGATTACTAGGTAACCTAGGGTGGTAATAAAAAGCTTAATTAGTTCTTTATGGTTTAGGTATTAAAGTCTTAGGTATACTACGTAGGTAATTTAGCCTAAGACCGTGTGTTTGCCATTAAATCTAAATACGTTAATATGCCGGTTAAGGGGGGTTAGGGTAAAACTATTATTTTACGTAAAGATTTTATTAATAAATCCTATACTACTAGCTCCTATATTAATTAGGACTTAAGTATTAGCCTATTAATTATTCTGCTAAAGACAATAGTTAACGGTTATGCTATAATCCTAAGAGTTAGAGTTTATAACATCTAAAGCATTTAATAAGATCCTAAGGCAGAGCCGTCCTAGAGAGTAACTTAACTCTAAAATATACCTTTTAGTAATAAGCGGGAAGGGGTTCCTATAGAACGTCGGTTATAGCTTTACCCTTATAAGTAGTGCTTATTAAATATAGGGCTAGAACTAGGTAAAGATTAGGGGCGGTAACTGGAAGATTAATATGGTAAACGGTTGCTAGTATTAGCCGTTTATAAATTATGTTTAGGTATAGGGATAGAGTAGTAGTTAGAGAGGTAGGAGTTACTTTTATATTTAAAGTAGAGGCCTAGCTTAATGCATTATTCTTATTTAGAGGACCCTAGTGGGGCGTATCCTAAGGTCTTAGTATTAATATCTATAGCGTTAGGGTGCTTAAACTAAGATAACTTAGTAGACGTTTATAGGGCTATCGTATTATATTAAGAAGCGTGTTTCGGTATTAGGCGTAGTATATTATTATACTATTTATTATTAACGTTTATATAGGCATTAAGGGCTCTTAGTAGGTCTACGCCTATTAAGGAGGTTTTTAGTTTAAGGCTTAGGGATTTAATAAGGCTATTAACTAGTATAGAGTCGTTCTAGCCAGTTTCCTTTATATAATAGTTAAATTTAGAGAAGTATACTATAAGGGTTATTTTGGCCCTTACTCGGCTGCATCGCCTAGGGGCTCTTAGGGGTCGCCAAGGCTAGCCTTCGGCTAGCCCTTGGCACCTCCTTATAAGCACCTCGGGCTTGCAGCCCTTCCCTCCTCATCGGTTCGTCTCTCTCTGTACGAGGCTATTACCTACCCTCATTACCATATCGTCCTCTTCCATCGACTCTCCTTATGACTTATGCTCGGCTTACCTGCTCCCTACTGTACACCCTGGCAATGTGCCTTACATATACTAGGAAACTTTTATTCCTTAAGCTATATAGTTTATTTTCCTTTAAGTAGTAGCTTAGCGGTTTGGGTTACTATATATAGCTTTAAAAAGTATAACTAGGCTTTATACTAAGTTTGGCTAATAAGGTTTAATAAGGTTAGCTACCTTTCCTCCTAGTTAACTTAGGGCGTAATAGAGTTAATTAGCTTTAGTTAGGTAGCGGTTAGTATTACTAGTTAGCTTATTTTTAAGCTAATTTAAAAATAATTAGAGCTCTTATTATTTATTAATAAATACTAAGAGATCTAGTAGTTATTTGGATTATTATAGTATAGTAGTCGGCTTAGGGTAAGAGACTACTGCGGGTTTAGGGCTTACGTTTTGCGTATTTATCTCTAGAAATAGCGTTTGGTCTTAAGGTCCTAGCATAGGCATCTTAAGGGTGCGGATTTCTTCTTAGAGGTCCTTAATTAATTACTAGTATCGTACTTCTTATTTGGCTTATCGTTAATTTAAAATAGCTTAGTTTTATATAAAGGCGTCTATAAAAGACTTCTATATCTTTACTAATTGTTTTTAAAGTACAGATATAATGCTGGTGGCTATTATAGGAGTTTTAGGTTCGTTTTGCATATTGGCAGTAGTATAAGTAATTAACGTAACGTAGTATTATAGAGTAAGTATAAGCGGCGATAATATATAGTAAGGTAGATATTATTAAGCTATATATATAAACTATATAAGGAGGTTAAGACGTTATATAAGGAAAAAAGGTAGGAAAATAGGAAGAAAGGGTACATATTATAGACTTAGTTGCTTAGTTAATATATATATAAAGCAGAATAGGATTTAGGTAGTAGTCCTAATAGAATTTAGTAGGATTTAGTAGAACTTAGTGGAACTTAGTAGAATATAGTAGAATGCGGTAGGTTGCCGTCAGATTGCCGCAGATTGCTATTAGATTGCCGTCTCGTGGTCGGTCTCTAGTTGCTAAGTTAGTAGAAATAGGTGGACGTGTATAAGGTGTTATAGGGGTGTCCCGTAACAATATATAAGTAAGCTATTATTAAAAACCGTACTAAATTCTTATCCTACTATATAGTTAAAAGCACTAGATTAATTACGCCAATAACTATTCCTATAATAAAATTAAATAGTAGCCTTTCCTTTATTTTATTAACCCTTTTATATACCTTTAAATAGTCCTTTAAGTTTAATTAAGCCGTCCCAGCTATAGCAATTTTAAGTTATTAAAGTACCTAGAGTAACGGAATATTTATAAAGTAGTTATTTAAAAATAGGCAAAATTGATAAGCTTAAAGAGGAAATTATTAGATAAGGTAGAGGACGTACTTAAAGGTATTTAAGAGAATAATATCTTTATAATCTATTTAAGAAGAAAGCCTAAAAAAGTAGCTAGGTAAGATAAATATATAGCTATAATAATATCTATATTAATAAAGGCTTATTATCTTAAAGCCCTTAAGTATTAGCTTACTAGGTAATTTAACTATAGCTATAGATTATCTAGTAAACCTTACTATTATTTTATTAAAGCTAACTATAGATCTAGGTATAACGTACTTTCTAAACGCCTCGCGTAAATGAGTTATTAACGGCTTAATTTTCTTAAAGATATAACGTTTAACGCCCTTTAGTAGAGGTGGTAAGATATAAAAAAAGCGCTTAAGTTATTCCTATCTTTTCTAACCTATAAATAAGCTGATTAAGTGTCTAGGATATTTAGGATCTATAGCCTAAAGATCTTACACCTAAGTACCTTTAAAGACGCCTATATAGATAATAAGCCCTACCTAAATTATTAATTCGCTAGTAGAGGTCTTCTTCTATACCTATAATTATTTACCTATATATTATCCTAATTAGTAATATCCGCTAGCATTTTAAGATACTATATATATGTTTGTGTTAATAGCGAGCCTCTTAAATATACTAATACTAAAGAATAGTAAAAATACTTAAATTAGTAGGTTCTATTTAGATCTATATTTACTAGATATTATACTAATCTAATTTACTAGTATATAGTAAGCAGAGCGCTTATCCTTAACTTAGTTAGGAAGATTATTAGATTTATTACCTGCGTTAAAGCTACTAATAGGCTTACTAGTACGCTAAGCGGCGAATATTAATTTATTTAAAAGGTTAATAACTTTAAGATCTAGCTTAGGAACAGCGGCTATAGGCTTCTATAAAATAGGAACGGTAAAAAGGCCTATTCTTATAACTTCTTTAGCTAATAGCTCTAGTAGTTTAGTCTTATTTACCTTATCTACCTTATCCTTAGCAGTTGTAACAGGACTAGCCTAGTTACAGTAGGAATGTCTTGGTAAAACACTTAACAGATAAATTCTAACGCTTTAACCAAATTCTACTAGCTTAATTAACTTCTGCCAAGTTCTACTAGATTAATTAAATTCTATTAAAGTTAGTTAAAGACCGCGTACGTATATACGCACGTATTAACTACTAAGACCCCTAACTATTTAATATATAACTCTCTTATTATTNCTTTCTNTTNTTTANNTAANATCTTNTTCTTAGCNAGAGCTATATACCCTTAGATTTAGATAGAATTTATATTATTCCTTTAAATCTTCCCTAAAGTCTCTTTGCGCCCTTATATTACATTATATTAAAACAACTACTATTAAAATAGTAAATAAACTTAAACCTACTGCGTTAACTATAAGTATTATAGCCCTAGTTAGGGAACAGTTAACTATAATATAACAGTCTTTTACGGATGCTTTAGCCTAATAGTAAGCAATATTAGAAGCTTAGTACTAGTAATTAATAGAAGCAATCCACAAAGAACTCCGTAATCTTAAAGTACTTATGTTAAAAACCCTAATAGCAACACCTATAAATAAAATTAAAATAACTATATATAAACCTGGCCTATTAAATATAAACCCCAAACTAATAATAGTAGCTTAACTTATACCTATAATAAACCTAATACCTACTATAAAATCTAAAAAGCTCCCTAACCCTCTAATATTTAATAAAAATAAAAATAACCTATATCCTTTTATAACTAAGCTCCGTCTTAAACTTTTAATAAACTATAACTAATACCCTACTAAAGCTAGTAAAATTAGCTATAGAATATCTTATTTAAGTAAAGACGCTATATAAACTATAAACTAATTCTTTTATAACAGTACCTTTATTAATTTTAAAATCTTTATCTCTCTATTAGAATAAATATATAATAACGCTAGTCGTAAATATATAGCTGTTACTAAACTTAAAACCCTATAATAACGGAACTAAGACTTTACTAGCTTCTTTTCGGAATTTTTAGGCTTTATTAGTAAACTAGATTAGAATAAAGCCGCTAGAGTTACTACTCTCCGTTAAGCTATTTTAAATAAAATTAAAGTATAGTTAGTAGGTAGAGAACTGCTAAAGGATTTACCTAAATTTACTATAATATATTAATAAATTAATAAGGACCTTTAATATAATAAATAGACTTATTTCCTAAAGCTAACTATACCTTATATTTAAAACTCTACGAAACTAGTATATACCCTAAAGCGCGATCTATCTCTAAAATTAAAAAGCCCTATATATAACCCTATGGACCTTAATACTACTTAATTCTATATTGTAACGGAACCTTATAGTAGGTACTACGGTGGGTCCTGTTAATAGGCTAGGTATATAGGTATTGTAAGTAAGTCAACAACGTAATAATAACTGGTGGAGTGGTTGCCTAACAGATTAACTCTAATTATATTTTAAGAATTACTATAAGGAAGGAACTACTTAGGTAGGGACTAAGGGTCCTTAAATACACGACCGTACTCCTATAAAATCCTTCTTATACGTAATGTACGCGTTATATATAAGGTACGTAAGTTCCTCTTATTCCTCTTGTTTAATGCATAGTATATTATATAACTCGCTTACCATTCTTCGTTATATAGTTCTACGGGTTCTATCCTAAACCGTACTTATATTAACTAACTAGCTTCTTCTAACTCCTCTCTAAGTAGTCGTAACATTGTACTTAAAGCGTCTGTAATACCATCTCCCTCCTCTTTATTTTTATCCTTAAAGATTCCTAATATCTCTAAGTCGTCCATTAGAGGTATAATGTCCGTTTAGTTAATTTGGTTAATATTATTACTTATTATACCTAAAGTATCTTCTTCTTTATACGCGCAACGTTGTGCTCGCACTGTTACTACTATATTATCGCTTAGTGAAATAATACCGTCTCTATGTTCTTGTTGTGCGAAAGAGGGGTTAGTTTATATTACGCTAGTGAGCCCTTTATCTTAGCAACTATCCTCTTATTTAGAGTATACTAAAGCAAATATTTGTTCCTCTTATAACGTTCGTTCTACTTCTAATGCTAAGTATACGTATTCTACGATTCTTAATAGTCTCCGAGTTCCCTAAGTAATTTGTTATAGGGTCTTGTATTTAAACTGTCGCTATAAAGCTAGATGGCGACCTAGTGCAGGCCCTTACTAAGCTTAAGTGTTCTTAAGATATAGAACAGAAGGCCTTAGATACTCGCATCACGGCATCTACTTAACTGCTTTGTCTTAAGAAAGTGCGTAAGAAAGTTTATTTTAAGGAGTGGAAGCTTATAGAATAAGGTCTGCAGGAACTAGGTGACGAGAGAACTAACTCTCTTTCTGTGGTAAAGGGAACAACTTTAAGTAATTCGGCAGTCGCTCTTCCTAAGTCCCCTTTAGGTGACTTGTTCTTTAGCAATCCTTCTTTATTAATATTACCTAACCTATTTTCTTCTAATACTCCTATACCTTTCCTATAGCGTTCTTTAAATTCTATAGTAGCTCCTAGGTAGTCTTATTATAGCCTATCTACTTAACCTTATACTATATTTTGTTGTTAATATCCTTATAACTAACGATCTTTAAAACTTACTATTTGTCTTCTTCCTATCCTTTATACGTGTCTTCTTTATAAATCAGTGGCTTAATATTTCTATATACTAGCTCTAGCATTGCAATATACTATATAGGGTAGATCTTTATCTTAGCTAGTAGGTTTAACTTAAATATAACTGGTGAAATCTTTTACGTAATTTTAAAAGGTCCTAGTCTAACGTAGTCTAACTTCTTACTTAGTTATTAACTTTTAAAATTTTTATATAGTAGCTATACTTTATCTCCCTCCTTAAGATCTAGTCCCTTAGATCTTTTAGCATTATAGTACTTTTTTTTATCCTTTATTATACTTCCTTAGCTGTTTCTATAAGGTCTATATAAAGATTTATTAAAGTCTCTATTCTTTACTTAGCTCTACTACTCGTTTTCTTTACTTAATATAGCAATAATAATGTTCTTGGCTTATATCTATAATTCGCTTTAAATAGTAACATACCTATTCCTTTTTATAGTATTGTATTATATGCAAACTATATAACTAGTAATAGTAATACCTAATTATTCTATACGTAATTAATATAGTGCCTTAGATACTGCTCTAGTGTTTAATTTAATCTTTCCATTTAACCGTCTGTCTATAAATAATATACGGTAAAAGTTACTGCTCTAACTCCTTATTCCGCTAAGAATACCTCTTAGAATGCTACTATAAATCTTAAATCTCTATTTAATATAATTTTGCTTAGTACTCTATATCTTATAAACACTTCTTTTATATAGATTCTAGCGATATCTTCCGCTAAGATTTCTTCCGTATATGCTATAAAGTATCCCCACTTTATAAGCTTATCTACTATTACTAAGATCGTATTATAATCTTATCCGGTAATAGAATCTCTTAACTTTAGTAACTTAATAATAAAGTCCTATAATATAACCTCCTATAGTCTTTCTAGTATTTTAATAAGTTGTAGCCCTCTATATAGCTTATACCTTATTAGTTTATTTCTTTAGTAATCTAGACATTCTTTAGTAACCTTCCTAGCTATCCTTTAGATTCTATTAATAATATACTCCTCTTAGAGTCTTAATACTAAGCCTATAGCTCCATTATATCCTTAAGTTACTCCTTTATAAAACTCCTCCATAAAGTATTCTACTATACTTCTTAAGATATACTTCACTTCTCAGTTTTCGTATATATCCATCTATAAATCTTTTAGTTATGCTTTTAGAATTCTTTATACCTAAAGGCTTTCTAGTATTTTATAAACCTTTTCTAATTTATCTTCTTAAGTGGCTGCAATTTTTGGATAATTATACCTAATTAACCCGTCTATATCTTTTCGCAGTAAAGCCCCTAATAGCTTTTCGTTATTCTATAGTTTAGCTTTTCTACTTAGAGCGTCTACTCGCATATTATTTGTACCCTTAGTATGCTAAATCTTAAAATAGTAATCTATAAGTGTTTCTGCCCATCTAACCTATCTTTAGTTAAGTTTCTTTATTGTTAGGAATCCTATTAGGTTTTTATAATCCGTCTTAACTATAAATAGTTTTTCTATACCTTGCAAGAATACTCTTTATTTCTTTAGTACTATAACTATACCTAACAACTTCTTGTTATAGATGTTATAGTTTAACTCTAATAGTATTATCTTCCGACTATAATATACCACTAGATGCTATCTATCTTTATATTTTTATATAAAGTATACTTCTAGTATAAAGTCTAATATATCTATTTCTACAACCATTTCTAACTTTAGTTAGTAGATCTTAAGGATTAATTTTTAGGTAAACAACTCCTTAAGTTCTATAAACAACTTCTTTTATTCGTTTCCCTATATCTATAGTTCCTCTTTCTTTATTAATTAAGTAAACGGCTTAATATTCTTTAACTATTATACTATAAACCTCCTATAGTAGTTGCAAAACCCTAGGAATAATCTTAACTACGTAACGTTTTCTAGTTCTTACTAATTAACTATAGCTTTAATTTTCTTTAGGTCTATACTTAACTTGCCTAGTTTAATAATAAATCTAATAAAATTAGTCTTCCTAGTAAAGAACTCGCATTTCTTAATTACTACTAGTATTTGTTCTTTTTATAGCCTCTTTAAGACCTATTTAACGTGTTCTCCATATTCTTCCTTAGTTATTAAGTAGATAATAATATTGTCAAAATATACTATAACAAATTCATCTAAGTATTCTCCTAATACACTATTAATTCGCTTCTAGAATATCGCTAGTGCGTTTATAAGCCTAAATTGTATAACTAATAGTTTATATAGTCCTTCCTTTAACCTAAAGGCTGCTTTTTATTCGTCGCCTTTCTTGATTTTAATCTAATAGTACGCCTATCTTAGATCTATCTTTGTAAAGATTTATACATTACCTATCCTGTTTTAGATTTCGCTAATTAAGGGTAAAGGATACCTATCCTTTTTAGTAATACTGTTTAACTGTCTATAATTAATATACAGCCTTAGCTTACTATTTTTCTTTAGTACAAACAGTACTGGATAACCCGCTAATAATTGCGATAGTTTAATATATCCCTTTTATAGATTTTCTTAGATAAACTCTTTTAATGCTCTACCTTCTTCTTTAGTAAGCTTATAGGTTAGAAAGAACCTTAAACTTATTCCTAGTTTTAACTCTATCTTATAGTCCTATACTATATACTTTAACAGTTTTTTACTTTCTAGTAACTATAACTTTTTACTATATTTATGGTATCTCTTTAGTATATAGCTTAGCCCTTTCTCTATTTCTTCGTAGGTTGCTCCTACTTAGTACTATATTAACTTAGTTTATTATTATATCTTACGGCGTTAAGTATCCCTTATATTAACCTAACCTATAACCTAATTAATCTTTAGATTGTATTCCTGTAACTAAGGCATTTTTAATACTGCCTTATTATTTCCTAATAGTAATATATTAAAAAACATCTTAACTTATCTCCCTTTAATGGTTAACTAAATAGGTCCTATTTTAAGGTTAATAATACCTCCTCTATAGGCTATCGGATCTCCTAAAATTATTACTAATAGGTAAGGGTGCTCCTTTTTCCTGTATAGTAATCCCATTTTTTTTAACTGTTATTAGTAAAATATAGTTCCTTATTGCTCTACTATCTATTAATACCTTAAACTGTTAATCTTACTATTTAACTTGTAAATTTAGGTGTTAACTTTAAATTCCTTTAAGGGTTTAAGGCTCTACTACTAGTTCCCTCTAGTCCTATAGGCCTCTACTTTTCTTAATTATTAGCTACTAGATCCTATTTATACTTAGTCTAACTTAGGCTAATACTTAGTTTGCTTTTTATCTTTAATATACTATAGACACGTATTCTTGGGATATTCCTACTACTATTATCCGTCTAGGCATTCTTCTATAAGGAATCTTCCTAGTTAAAGTATTAAGTCCCCTTGTCCTTAAACTTCTACTAAGTGCTAACTATGTATATACTTAGCGTTTTAATATTTTGCCTTATCCATTATCTAATATATCCTTATTAGATACTTCCGATTTTTGTCTTTAGGTGCTCTATATATATTATACGCATTATTTACGCACGTAATCTATGCTAATATATAATGTGCCTAGTGTCTTAGGTTAACTCTTGGCTCGTCTTTATCCTTAAGTTTAAACCTCTCTTATATTAATCTAAGCGTTGCGACTTTATTTATAGGTACTAAGATTTGCCTTTTACTTTTCTAGTCCTTTAATTGCTTCTCTAGATCCTTTAATATTATAATTAAGGCCCCTTTAATATAAGTTATGGCCTTCTCTATAATCGGGTAGTCTTAAATAACTTTCTCGTCTAACTATATATAGAAATCTTCCCACTTATCGTTGTGTCGCTATCTATACCACTTTTAGTACAGCCCTTTAAGTATATACGGCGTATCCGTAAGAAAGTATCTTTTTATTACTGCGTTGTGACAGCCTTTTATATGTCGTTCTTCGAATCTAGTTAGAATCCCTAGATCCTCTTCTTTTTCTAGTTTGGTAAGCTACTTAGCTCTTAGTGTGCCTGTTCTAGGCCTATTAGTAATTCTTTGTATAGGTACTCTATCCCTTATACGACCTAGCATACTAGATCTCTTATCTAGTTTCTACTCTTGCTATGCAGCAATTCTTACTCTAAATTCTGCTATGGTTTCTTTCTTTTTACGTCTTACGAGTAAATCCTTAAAGTCTTCTTACTTCTTAATCTCATTAATAGTCCTTATTTGTGCATTGAAATCTTGGTTCTATAAGATCCTTAATCCTAAGCTTGCTTCTAACTTAAGCTTAGCTCCCGCCTTAGTCTAACTAGGCGTCTATAGTGTTCTTATCTCGTCCTAAAAGTCTTAAATCTCACTTATCTTATCTTAAGAATCTTATGCCGTTGGCCTTTTGCCTTTATTAAGTAATAAGCTAGCACTAGCAGTCGTCTGCTTACTTAATCCCTTTTAGATATTACTCCTTTTATTTTATAAAGCAATGGGTATTGTATCTAATGGTGTTATAATACCCGTTACTAAGCCATATTTAGTGGTAGTCTTAGTCTCTACTTCTATTACGTTATTAAGGTTTAGATACCCCTAGTTAGTTCCTTTTTCTTCCTTATTGCTATTAATTAATAAGTACTCCGACTCTATTATTATTATTACTAATTATTATCCGCACGTTACTATAATATCTTAATTTAGCTTATAGAGTTGATCTTGTTCTTTATCTAACTCTTTAGTTCCTCTAAGTCCCTTTAACTCTAGCTCTTATAGCTAATAGCTTACACCATACTTAGCATCTTTATAAATTTGGTATATGTTATTATAACAAAATATAAAACTTCTAATTAAACACTCTTTTGTTCCTTATAGTACACTATTAACCCTCTATATATATATGTCTTCTACTAGTCTAGTTCCCTTTATTATATAGTGACTCTAACTATCTTTATAATCCCTAGCAAAGTAACCTTATTTTTCGCAATTTATATAAGCTCTATCCTTAAACCACTAACTTTATTATAGAGTCCGCCTAAATATCTTCTGCTACTAAGATCCCTAGTTTAGCCTTTACTTCTTAGTCCTATAATTACTAGATCCTTAACCTCTAGGTTTTTATAGTTTCTTACTCTATCTCTTATAGGTTTCTTTAGTACCGCTTAGGTCTATTAGCTCTGCGCCATACCATAGTTTTTAACTTAGCTTTAGTTATTACGTACTCTACGTTTTATATAACTATAAAACTCTATCCTAACCTCTCTTAGTCTATTCCCTTTAGTAGATCTAATTATTAATCTTAATTATTTAATCTATTAACTCCCTTAGGGTGTCCGCATCTTCCATTAGGATAATTACGTCCTAGACTTTAGCCTTAAGTCCCTATTTATACTATGCTATAAGCGCCTTATTATTCCACTTAACTTATATAGCTAGCGTTTAGAACTGTATAGTGTACTTAATTACTAAGATTTATTACGTAATGTCTTAGAGTTTTCTTTTCGCTATAGTTACTACCTCCAGATCTCTAAATATCTATATAAGTTGCTCTATAAATCCTTCCTAACTTAAAAATATAAACCGCACCTCTTAGTTAGTAGTTATTATTCCATTCGCCTATATTTCTATAAGGTAAGGCTTAAACTATTTAAGTACTCTTCCTAATAGGAATAGTCCTGCATAAGCTATTTAATCCATAGGTATTAGTAGTTTCGCTCCTTCTTGCGTAACTTTAAAGTGTATTTATATAAGAAATCCTTTAAGCTTTAACCTTTCTCCTAAGAATCTCTTAATTAAAGGTAACTTAATCTTTACTACCCCTATCCCATTAATCCTTTATTTAAATATCGCATTATTCTCTATTAACTAGTTAACTATCTCTTATAGTTATCCAACCGTCACAGGTTGTTGTGAATTAGTATTTGCTATACTAGTGTTACTTAACCTTAAAGTAATTACTGCCGTTAATGGCGTTATAGTAGCTGCTTTTAGTGGCATATTATTTAACTTATTAAAACTATAACTAGATAGTAATTGTGTAACGGAACCTTGTAGTAGGTACTACAGTAGGTCCTGTTAATAGGCTAGGTGTATAGGTATTGCAAATAAGTTAACAACGTAATAATAACTAGTGGAGTAGTTGCTTAATAGATTAACTCTAATTATATTCTAAGAATTACTATAAGGAAGGAACTACTTAGGTAGGGACTAAGGGTCCTTAAATACACGACCGTACTCCTATAAAATCCTTCTTATACGTAATATACGCGTTATATATAAGGTACGTAAGTTCCTCTTATTCCTCTTGTTTAATACATAGCATATTATATAACTCGCTTACTATTCTTTATTATATAGTTCTACGGGTTCCATCCTAGACCGTGCTTATATTAACCAACTAGCTTTTTCTAACTCCTCTCCAAGTAGTCGTAACATTGTACTTAAAGCGTCCGTAATATATATACTTTTAGGAACTAATAAATAAAAAATATAAGCTATAAATAGAGAATACTTTGGATATAGTAAAAAGGGATATATTTAAAGAAATTGCTAAACTTACCGTTTTAAAAAGGTCTAATGTAGTTCCTCTTAGTCCTTAAATTATACTTAGTTGCTATAAAGCATTTTACCTTTAATTAATTTAGAAAATAAATTGTCCTAGGGCTAAGTTACGCCTTAGGATAAGAAGTAGAAAAGTATAAGTATTAGGCTCTTTTAGCGCTAATATATAATATAACTCCCTTAATATACTTGGCAAAATTTAAATACTTAAAAAATAGAAGGAAGTATAAATCCTTATAAATAGCGAAGCTACTAGTATAGGCTTTATTAATATAAACTATACAAAAACTTAACGCTTAAATTTAAAGAAACTTAATAAGCCTTAAGGCCTATAAGGCTTTAATAGTAAGCCTTTAATATATAGTAAACTAATATACTATACTTTTATAAAGATATAAATAGGCAAATACCTTAAATACATTTCCCTATTTATAATACCTTTAAAGTATTATAAGGTAATACTTAAATATAGATAGCTAAAACAATATAACCCTTTAATTAGCTAGGTTAAAGAAATACTAAAATTTTATACAACTTACTGCCGAAGTTATTACTTAAAATACTACTTGCCCTATAAACATATATATAACTATTTAAATTTAATATAATATAAATTACCCTTACTATAAACCTTAAACTAATATAATAAAGTTATAACTATTAATTATAGTAAAGAATGCGAAGATAATATATTAAAACCCCTTAAAATTTATATAATATAAGCCGCACCCTTTTATTTATTAGTAAGAAAATAAGACTATAAGATCTTTACTATAATACTAGAAGATATTAAGAAGGCGTTAGAACCAAAGTAATATATTAACCCTTAACCTCTTATACCTAAAGAATATTATAATCTAATTAATACGTTTAAGAAATAATTTATAAACTAACTACCTCCACATTAAGATAAGTATAATTTTAAGATAAAACTTAAACCTAGTATAATACTAAAGTTCGGCCCATTATACGGTATATTATAAGAAGTGCTACTTATAATGCGATAATACCTTAAAAAGTACCTAGAAAAAGGATTTATTCGCCCTAGTTAATTACTATTTACCTTACCTATACTATTTATTAAGAAACCTAAAGAAGGCTTAAGGTTTTGTATTAATTATTAAGCCCTAAATATAAATATAATTTAAAACTAATATCTAATTCCTCTACTTTAAGAAACGCTTAACTACTTAGTAAAAGTATAATACTTTATAAAGCTTAACGTAGTTACTGCCTTTAATTAAATCCGTGTTTATAAAGAAGATAAGAAGTATATAGCTTTCCGTATATAATAGGGACTTTTTAAATACTTAGTAATACTATTTAGTATAAAGAACGGTCCTAGTACGTTTTAGTAATATATTAATAATACGCTTCGCAAATTCCTTAATATATTTATTAACGCGTATATTAATAATATCTTAATCTGTTTATTTTCGCTTTTTAAGTATTAAAAGTATATCTAAATAGTCCTTAAACGCCTATAAGACGCGGGCTTATAATATAATATTAAGAAATGCAAGTTTTACGCGTCTAAAGTTATGTACTTAGGCCTAATTATATCCCGCGACGGAATTAAAATAAACCCTAAGAAAATCGCTATAATTATAAACTAGGAAAGTCCTAGTAGTATATAAAATATTTAAGGATTTCTAAAATTCGCAAATTTCTATTATTAATTTATTAATTACTTCTTAAAAATTGTTTAGCTATTAGTAAACTTAATAAGAAAGAATATAAGATTTAAATAGACTACTAAATGTAAATAAGCTTTTAATAACCTAAAATATCATTTTATAACTACTCTAATTCTTACCTACTTTAATTCGGACCTTAAATATATTATTAAAATAGACTTGTCTAATTATATACTAGGAGGAGTGTTATTATAATATAATAAAAACGGTAAGCTACGCCTAGTAGCCTTTCTCTTTTAGAAACTTACCCCTATTAAATTAAATTATAAGATATATAATAAGGAACTACTTATAATTATTAAATACTTTAAATAATAGCGTCTAGAACTTAAAAAATTATTATTCCTAATATAAATGTCGGAATGTATAGACAGAGGTTATGTAGTCATTCGTGTCTCTAATTAGTCATCCTTATAATGACTTATCAGCCCCCTACTTAGGCACCGCGATCCTTACGATCCTTTGCTTTCTACACCTATTAAACAATGAACAAATCCAGAGATTAATAGGCCATACAAGTGCACTTGGGTGATACCGATATTAATTAATGGTTAACCTTACCGGTTGGCTATAGAGTAATAAGGTTCACTGCCGCCCCAGCAGCTTTATTCGATTGTAAGCAGCATTCCAGTACCTAGCAGCAAAACCATTAACTAGCAGCCTTACAGTAGCACCTAACCCTAGCAGCTTAGAATATACGACAAATACGCAACGCATAAGACATTCTATAGCAGCAAATTAACACCCAGTAGACCTCTTTATTAAGCCTATCTATATACCAGCTTATACAGCACCCAACACCCAACAGCCCTCGGGCAGTACCCTATTAGCAGCTACCTCAGCAGCTACCTTAGTAGCACTTATGCAGCATACCAGCTTATACAGCATCTAGCGTCACAGTAACCTAACAGCCTCACGCAGTATCTAATTACCTAATAGCTTTACGCAGTAACCTAGTATAGTAACACAACTTAGCAGCAAACTAATACCTAGTACGCGTCTTAGCATACAAATCAACATCTAACAGCCTTATGCAGTAATCCAGCGTCATAGTAACCTAGCAGCGTTAGCAGCACCCAATACCTAATTACCCAACAGCCTCGCGCAGTACTCTAGCGTAGCAACGCACACCAGCAGCGTCAGCAGCACCCAGCGTCACAGCAACCCAGCAGCATTAGCAGCATCTAAATACCCAACTTCCCACCGGGCAAGCAATTAGCTCTAGAAGAGCACCCTATATAAGCTTAACACTCTGCCACAATTCTAGCGGCTCTACCACGTCAAAATCACGTTAATAACGCGCTCTCCAGCCCCCCTACTCCTCCGTTAGCATTCGCAGCAGTTACTAGCGCGCCCTTATCTTATAACAATTTCAGCTTTGCCAGACTCTCAAAGTTCTGCCAGCACGCTATTCCTACATTCTTAACACTCTGCCACAATCCTAGCGGCTCTACCACGTCAAAATCACGTTAATAACGCGCTCTCCAGCCCCCCTGCTCCTCCGTCAGCATCCGCAGCAGTTACCAGCGCGCCCTTATCTCACGACAATTTCAGCTCTGCCAGACTCTCAAAGTTCTGCCAGCACGCTATTCCTACATTCTCGACACTCTGCCACAATCCTAGCGGCTCTGCCACGTCGAAATCACGTTAATAACACGCTCTCCAGCCCCCCTGCTCCTCCGTCAGCATCCGCAGCAGTTACCAGCGCGCCCTTATTTTATAACAATTTTAGCTCTGCCAGACTCTTAAAGTTCTACCAGCACGCTATTCCTACATTCTCGACACCCTACTACGTTAAAAATCACGTTAACAGCACGCCCCAAACGCCAGCGTGCTCCTTTCCCCTTCTACGGCCTTTATAAGCTACGAATACCACGTTAATAGGGTCTATATATTAGTGGTTTTACGTATAAAGAAAGAACCGCCAGGGGAATCAAGACCTGCTAGCACGCGCCTACAACGCTAGCGCGCTCCCCCTCTGCCCTCTGCCCTCTGCCCTCTACTAGCATCTACGGCAGCTACAAACTCTTAATATAGCACAACAACTTCCTAAAGGATGGAAAAGCGGGAACTATTCAACTACCGGACGGCCTTGCTATATTAATATCTATAACAACAAAGCCCAATAGGAATTTCCAACTACAACCGCTTATTAGACACAAATTCAGGATATATAAAACACGATTAAGCGACAACAAGATAAGATTCGTCAAGTACGGAGTAGAGACTTAGAGATACGAACTAGGCAATAAAAAGAGATCCGTGAGCTATAAGCTCTTCTTAAAAAACAATAAAAAGAGATCTAAGAGCTATAAACTAAGCAAGCTCCATTAGCGCAAGCTCCGCCCACGCAAGCTCTGCCAGCTTCACCTTCCTTATTAACTAAAGCTAAGGAGCCACAGCAGCCAAGCTCGTATAAACCCCCGCAACCTCAAACCTACAAAAAGTGCTTTACTACATTCCCTTTAGGTTAAGCGCTCTTTAGATATTTGCTAGATTATCAACCCTTTAAGTATACCAAGTGCGGATTTATATTCCCTTTAAATACTACTCTCCATAAGCACGTTTGGGGATATTGTTGTCTAAAAGATATAAATGGGAATTTAGATACGGACCAAGCTTCGTAGGATAGAGGATCAATTTTAGTTAGATTAGTACTAGAATGGCTGTTTTACGCACAAAGAAAGAACTGCTAGTGTTGGAATATATAGACAGAGGTTATGTGGTCATGCGTGTCTCTAATTAGTCATCCTTATAATAACTTATCAGCCCCCTACTTAGGCACCGCGATCCTTACAATCCTTTACTTTCTATACCTATTGAACAATAAACAAATCTAGAGATTAATAGGCCATATAAGTGCACTTAGGTAATACTGACAATAAATATTAACGGACTATAAAAACCTATAGTACTTTATAACTATAAAGCAATTAACGCAACGCTAAATTTGTTAGGCTAAACACCTCTTATAATTTAACTTTAAGATTATATATTAACTTAGTAAACTTAATTAGAAGCCTAACTTATTAATATAATAATTATAGAACTTACCTATAAACGCCTCTAATAAATAGATTACAAATTAATTACAAATTCTACTACCCCCTAAATGCTTTAAAAAACTACGTCCTATATTTCTAAACGCGGAGCTTAATAGGAATAAATTAGAAATTAATAAGTAGGATATAAAAATTAATAAATTAATAGAGTATAAATATAAGAATAACCCCTAAATAGTAATATAATAAAAGTAATTTAAATAATATAATTATACTATATAATCTAGTCTTCCTATATAAGAAGCCTAATAACTAATATATTTAATAACATGGTAATAATATTAATAATATTAACAAAGGTATCGTAAAATAGTTTAAAAGAGTTAAGGTTATTACTAAATACAGTATAGCTTAATAAGTCAGCAAGACTAAGACTCTTAATTGTTAACGACTAGCGTATGCATATAGTAATCATATAATCGTAAGCAGTTAAAGGGTAAACCTTAAGTTAGAAGGTAGGAGAGTTCCTTCTTTTTAATTTCTATAAGCTGTCTTGCTGATATTTATATATAAGATAGGGTTAATTACCTAATAAATCCTCTCTTATTATGCAGAGGAGGTATTAAATCAGGTGGAGGTCTTAATTAAGGGGAAGCACCAAATTACTCATCTTAATACTTAAGTGCAGTATGCCTTACTATATAATTTTCCGTTAATAGAAGAGCTTCTTTACTCTTGCTACAACATTATATAGCTTAGGGTCATCCCTTTCTTACCTCCGCATCGCACTATTCCTGTTCCTCTAGTATATATATAACTTCCTTAGCATTATAAGGTCTTCGTTCTACTATCTTTTTATATACAGTGATAGCTTAGCCCGCTAGCAGTGTGCTTTAAGGGCTTGGTTAACCCACCTATTAAGGCAGTTAACTATTTTATCCACATTTTCTGTAGGGAATCCCATCTCTTTCTGTTACTCTACGTCTTCTTAAATCTTGTCCTAGTTTATATTCTTAATAAGTAGCCTCTTCTAGCTCTCCTACGTGTCTACGTCGACCTAGAAGCTAGTATAGATAGCTCTATAGTCTGACCCGTACTTATGCTCCTAAATAGCGCACTTTGCTAGTTTACTTACTAGGCCCGGGGTTGTAAGTATAAGGTCGATCGTTAATGTTTGCCCCGCGTCGCTCTTAAATATAGGTACTCCTACTAAAAGTAGGCTCTAGAGTGACCGGTCCGCTATAAAGTTAATAATTAGCGCGCTTTCTTCCTATATTAATGTGGTTCTAATATAACTTCCTCCCTATAGCGGATTATACCGATTAAAGTTGCCTATAATTACTACCTTGGTGTATAGGTCGCGTAATAGTTTACCCTAAATTAGACTATTAATCATCTCTAGCCTATTAGAGAGCTCCTTTAGGTTCTCTTCCTTAATTCTCCTTAAATATCTGTCTAGAATATATACTAATACAATTATAAGTCTCCTTTGGCCGACATGCGCCACTACCGCCGTAATGTCTACTAAATCTACCTATAGCTGTATAGCTGCTAGCTCTTTAAATACCTAGATATATAACCTAACTAGGGGATACCGCTACTGCCTGCCTATTGGGACAAACCTTATCTACTAGGGGTTTAAGCTAGCTAGCACCACTTCCCTATCTAAGAGAAAGTAGTAAGGCTCCTAGCCTAGAATAACTAGGATATATTTGTATTATAGAGCTATAAAAGTTATATATAAAGCAGAGTTGTAAAGGCCCTTTTACCAGGGCCCTCTACTATAGTTTTCCACTTTAGACGCCCCTTAACGTCTGTCTACTTTTATAGCAGCCAGCTAGCTAAAACTAGCTACTGCCTATATACACCTAATTTACTCTATAAGCCTATCCTTACAGCCTACCCTACCTAAATAAACCAACACACACGTCCGTCCTTTTAGGCTATATAGATAGTGTCGTTAATAAGGTATTAATCCTTCCTCTAAAACAGGTCCACTAGGAGTTAAAGCCTAGTAAAGAGGTAAGGTTTCTAGAGTTATCCGTTGCTACCATTATATACTACGCCCTATAGCCGTTACCAGCTACTTCGCGTTACCTATAACGCTCTCGCGATAATAGGCCAACCGTGTCTTATAGGCGTAGGCCCATAATAACTTAACGCCGCGCAGCTATTGTCCCTTAGCCGCCTACTAACCAAACTTATTATCCTCCCATCTTAACTAATACCTATATTTAAGTCCGTTCCAGCCTACCTATATAGGTTTATCCTCACTCTTTCTTAGTTTATTTTAGACTAACGTTACCACCTAGAGAAAGGTTAACGCCACTGCGTACAGGTTCGTCCTAGCTCTTTCTTAGTCCGTTTTAGATTAACGTCGCTACCTAGAGAAAGGTTAACGCCGCTACGTAGAAAGGGAGGATTAACATCGCTAAATATAGTTAACGTGTTAAGATTCTTCCTATACCCTCACTACTAGGCAGTCTTAGAGCGGAACAAGTATAGAGGTGCCCTATTATCCCCTTAGATCTACTTATTACTTCTACTAGCAAATACAAGCGCTAGCTTATAGCCCTAGATTAGAGCCTAGGTAAGAAGACGTTAGGTAGTTCTTAAAACCATTTCTCTATTCGTAATAAGTTGTCCTTGTGGTTTTTTAACTCTTAGCACGCCAAGACCCGCGAAAACTCTGCTGTTCTAACGGCGTTAAGGACGATGCATTTGAAAGCGCCCTCTAGCCATAACGTAACGCCGCTGCATTAGTAACAGACGAGATCCTTACTTTTAGCTTGACCGTACGGACAGGATAAGACGGAAAGGAACCCCTATAGGACAGTATGGGTCAGATCTCGCTTTTAGTGTTCCTGGGGGCGTAACGACGTATATATATATATATATATATATATTCTATTATAGCCATACACTATTTAGGGTATAGGCCATTACAGAGCGCTAACTAAATACTTTCTACTATTAATATGCTTGCTCTAGTTTAGAAGCCAACTATAAGAACTATATATTTATTACCTAACATTATACTTAACTAAGGAAAAAATAAAGGAAAGTAATGTATTACTATAAAGAAAGTTAAAGTTTAAAGGCGAGCCTAAGTAAGTAGTTTTCAATGCCTTGTGTCCATAGGGCTATTCTAACGTTATGCGCTTCTTAATTAGCGATATACTAGTAAAGGCACGTATAGAGGAGGCTCGCGGTATATTCGGTTATATAATTAAAAGAGGAATTCTTAAAAGTCTTCGCTTATTAATATTAGCTTTTATACTCTCTATATCTTATACGCTTAGGTATAAACATCCAGTCTCCTTTATAAATTTAATTATAGCTTTAACTACGCTAATATCTGGCTTCCAGCGCTTAATTGGGCCGTTAATATTCCTACCTCCTTCTTATCTGCGTAAGTAGCCTCCTAATATATATAATAGATCCCCAAATTAATCTCCATATTACTCTCTTAGTTTAATCCTCTACTACGCCCACCTCCTATAAAAGAAGAGGAAGTGCTATATTAACTCTATAAGCCCGCAGTCGCATAACGCCGTCTCTAATATATTAATTTTGTGGAGATATTCCTTTAGAAATAACTTACCGGTCTATAGCTATATAAGAATAGCAGCTTCTAAGCTAATTAGCTACTAGTATAATCCTACAGCCTTTCTAAGGTAGAGTGCTGCGTTAATCTTCCTTATAAACTTGCCCGTATTAGATCTTCCTAATAAAAGCGGTCCTATTATTATCTTAGCTCTTTTTAACGCTTACATCATAAGGTACTATAGGAGGCCGTCTCTCTATAGTAGCTCCTCGCTCTCTAGTCTTATTATTACTTTAATAAGCTTATTAGCCTTCTTATTTCCTATAAATCCTAAATAGCCTAAAATCTAGTATAGCGTGATATTATTTAGCCAAAGCTTCTTTAAGATTTCTGCAACTATTTCCTAGCAGGCTCTAGCCCTCTAGCTCTATATTAACAGCAACGCTAATTATAAGTTAAAGAATATTCTTATACTAAATACAGGTATTAAAAAACCTACTTAGTTAACAGCCGTGTATATAGGGTCCTATAGCCAGTTAGCTGCCTTGCTTATTACTAGAAGCTTTATAAGGTAGGCGTTAACCTAATTAGAGCTTACCACCGTTTTTAAAAGCGTTACTTTAAATAGCGTAGTATACACACTAACTCCTACCCTACTATTACGCACTAATGTATTAATATATATATTAACCTACCCTAGCTTATAGTCTTTAATAATAGCTTAAGCATAATCCTTATCCTTATATATTACTATATTAGGCTTAGCTACCTACGGCGGGTATATATACGGTTTAACCTCCAGTACCCTATTTACCTAGACATCCTTATATATCTTTACTATCCTCTAAAGTGGCAATTAATGCTATTTACAGAGCCTTTGTCTTTAAATTATCTAATAAGGATATAATTTACCTAGTTTATAGATTAATACCTAGAACGCGATAGCCTAGTTACGCAGCCTTTACTTAAGAGGGAGTAAGCTAGCTTTTACTTCTGCTATTAATAGGGCGATAAAGCGGAACCCCCTAATAATAGCTTATACCGTAATCCTCTGCGCCTACTAAAGGAGCTATATTAACTCTTATATCGCAAGCGGGTACTATATTAGCGACGCGTAGTCTACTATTAGTAGGACTAAGCTCTTAGCTAGCTACTTAACGCTCTTAAACTATAGTCCCTTTAATCTGCGCAACGCTAGCGCCACCTTAGTGGCTTTGCCTACCTTATCTACTAGGTACGCCTTAAACCGTAGCTCCTTATTAAGGATTACCCTAAGGATTTTAACTTCCTAAGTCGGGGGGATCCCTTTTCCTTTAAATTAGAGTGGCGTGGTGGCATCCCTGCCTGCTTCTTTATATCTAATAAGGTAGATAAATAACGTTTTCTTTACTTTAAATTAGGCTCTACTAGTTCTCTCCTATTTCTTAAGCATCGGTATAATCTCGCCCTAGATAATCTGCGTGTTTTCCTCCGTTATAGGGCCTATAACCTATGCTAAGTAGTTATCGACGAAGGCCATAGAGCTGCTATTTCTAGGTACACTTTATATAAGATCCGCGTTAAAGAACAGAAAAAGTATTAGGGCTAGTGCTAATCCCTACGGGAGACCCGCCTATAGGAGCGCCTATACCTTTAATATGTATCCGTTAACTAGGATATAAGCTTAATAGTTTATATAAAAGCCCTACACCTATTATATAATCGTCTAAGGTATCTAACGCTGCCGTAATCTCCTAATTTCCGGCTCTATGGCTATATTATTATACGCACCCTTAATATTAAATAATACTAGAGATAGTGTCTTCTTTCCTCTCTACGCTTTAAATACGTCCTCGTAGAGATATAATAGCGCATATATTATTAACCTTTGCTTCTATTAGGAATAATATCACGTATGGTTATATAGTTACGTATTGCCGCGGCACTAGCGTAGCGAGGAGCCTTAAGCTCCTCGCCCTTTCTTACCCTTTCTTAGAATTAATCAAAAATAGAATAATCATCATACTATCTACGAACCGTAGCTACGTAATATCCCCCTTGTGTAACCAACACTGATCAGTGGTTAACTTCACTGTTATACTATAGAACAGCAAGGTATTCCACCAAGAAGAGACGAGCCACTGTACCAGTGCTACTCGTGCTAAAGGAAGCTGTCTTTTAAGGTCAGAACTGGTCCTAAACCTTAAATAGAACTCTTCCACGAATCTAAGGATCTAAAGGCCAAAACTGGTCCTAAGCCTTTCTAAGATTACGGATTCTTGCGTCCATCACGCAGAACAACACGCTTTACGAGTCTTCGCGATTTAAGGCCAGAACTGGTCCTAAGCCCCATAACCGCAAATACACGTCACGAACGCGTACCAAACGACAATCCCTACACCAATAACACTTCCCTTCTTCCAAAAGCATGGCTACAGCCATTCCAAACGACTAGAGAGACTCCTTACTACTAGGGGTAGCTATATACGCGAAACTCATCGATGAAGATTGGGACAAATTTACCATTAATATAACAACTTATACCGCAAAACAAGTTAACGGCTTTCTCCTACACCGTATTCTATTTTACCGAAGTAGATACTACGCCAATTTACAGCTGTAGGAATATTTTAGGGAGGATTTTATAGGATAGACTGCCGACACCTAGGCACTTGGCAATATTTATATTATTCGGGATTTTCGAGACTTCCTATGGGAGAATAGAGTGTTTGTACCTATAAATGGGGGCACTATTAGAGACAATATTTAGCAAGTCCTTGACGCAGAAGAAGAGCACGAATGGACTCCACAAGAGATTGAGCACCAAAAGAAGTTTAACTCTCAAGGGAATCCTAATAACGGACAGCTACAAGCAACACTACAGACAACCTTAGGCTATCAAATACCTCAAGTTCCTCAAGCTGCCGTATCTCAACCCGTGCCTCTAGTTCCTCAGGCTACCGTATCTCAACCCGTGCCTCAAGCTCCGTCCGTACAAGCTCCGTCCGCACAAGCTCCGTCCACACAAGCTCCGTCCGCGCAAGCTCCATCCTACTCAAGCGCCGAGACGTCTCCCCTAACCCCTACCGCGCTTAGACAACCGGCACAACAAGCCAGATCTATAAACGATACCCCAACCCACCAGCAAGCTCCACAAGAACCTCCACAGACAACCTTAGGCTATCAAACGCCTCAAGTTCCTCAGGCTGCCGTATCTCAACCCGTGCCTCAAGCTCCGTCCAACTCAAGCGCCGAGACGTTTCCTCTAACCCCTACCGCGACTAGACAACCGGCACAACAAGCCAGATCTGTGAATGATATTCCAACCTACCAGCAGCAAGCTCGATAAGAACCTCCGCAGCAACCTCCGCAGCAATCTCCGAACCTACCTCCGCACCTACCTCCGCACCTACCTCCGCACTAACCTCCGCAACGACCTCCACACCAACCTCCATACCAACCTCCGCAACGACCTCCACACCAACCTCCACAACAACCTCCGCAACCACCACGCAACAAGCAACCCTACCCGCTATATCAGCAATATAGACAGCAGAATGCTTACAACAAGGTTGGATTGCCAGAGGTTCAGCACCAAAAGATTAGATTGCCAGAGGTTTAATATCACAAGGAGCTCGATTACGGCGAATACGACAGTTATAACAACGGCCAGTACTGCACCGATTACTCCTACGGATAAGGCTGTGGCAGCAAGGACAGACGCGGAGGCTCTGGCTACCGCGGAGGAGGCCCTCGTTGAGGGTGTCGTGAAGGATGGGTATCTCCATCCGTTACGCAACGAGCTGAGGCTATCTATGGGGCGATTCGGGGTTATAATAGTTTAAGGCTTACCACTTAGTTAACCACTATTTCTTTAGCAAATTTTAGGATAGCGAGACTTATATTACAACAGCAATAGTAAGTAAGGAGGATTGATATCCGTTACGCTAGTCAAGCGGTATTTATATATAGATGGCAACCATAAAAGAAGAGTTGCCAGTGTTGGGAATAATATCACGTATGGTTATATAGTCACGTATTGCCGCGGCACTAGCGTAGCGAGGAGCCTTAAGTTCCTCGCCCTTTCTCACCCTTTCTTAGAATCAATCAAAAACAGAACAATCATCATACTATCTACGAACCGTAGCTACGTGATATCCCCCTTATGTAACCAACAGCTTCCTAGCTCCAAAGTGCGTCTTAGGTAGTAGGCTATATTCCTCTACTAGGTATACTATCCTCTCCGCCACTAGCAATTTAAGTGCTTTTCCTAGCATTAGGAGGAGGGAGATCGGCCTATAGTTATTTGCTACTATATAGTCCCCCCGCTTTAGCTTTTATAGCGGCATAATCTTTACTACCTTTTATTCCTAGGGTACCTTTCCTATCTTAAGTAATTTGGTAAAGAGAGTGGTGATCTTACCATTTAGTACGGGCTATAGCTCTCACTATACCCTAGCTAGTAGGCCGTCCCTTCTAGGAGCCTTATCTAGGCTAGCCCTAAACATAGCTACCTTAACCTTATATTTGGCGATAGGCTCCTATAGCAATTAGTTATAGCTAGTTATAACTTCTTCTTCTTATTCGCACGGTAGCGGGACCGGAAAGAATACCTAGAGTAGTTCTCTTATAATATTATAGTTCTCTATAACGACTTCTCCCTATCCTCTATCCTTCTTAATTAGCGGTATTTTAGTAAACACGGATATAGCCTACGGATTAAGGTATTTCAACGCTTTCTATATATTATTATTATTACTAAGGAATTCGTCCTAATAGAGCTTCCTATATCGCCAAATAGTCCTATAAAAGAGCTTCTTTACTCTTACTGCAATATTATATAGCTTAGGGTCGTCCCTTTTTTGCCTCCGCATCGCGTTATTTCTATTCCTCTAGTATATATATAACTTCCTTAGCATTATAAGGTCTTTATTCCACTATCTTTTTATATATAGTAATAGTCTGGCCCATTAGCAGTGTACTTTAAAGGCTTTATTAACCCACCTATTAAGGCAGTTAACTATTTCGTCTATATCTTCTATAGGGAATCCCATCTTTTTCTATCGCTCTATATCTTCTTATATCTTATCCTAGTTTATATTCTTAATAAGCAGCCTCTCCTAGCTCTTCTATATGTCTATATTAACCTAAAAGCTAATATAAATAGCTCTATAGTCTAATCCGTACTTATACTCCTAGATAGCGCACTTTATTAGTTTACTTACTAGGCCTAGGGTTGTAAGCATAAGGTTAATTATTAATATTCGCCCCGCGTTACTTTTAAACATAGGTATTTCTACTAAAAGCAGGCTCTAGAGTAACTGGTCTACTATAAAGTTAATAATTAGCACGCTTTCTTCCTACGTTAATATAGTACTAATATAACTTCCTCCCTATAGCGGATTATGCTAATTAAAGTCACCTATAATTACTACCTCGGTATATAGGTCGCGTAATAGTTTACCCTAGATTAGCCTATTAATTATCTCCAGTCTACTAAAGAGCTCCTCTAGGTTCTCTTTTTTAGTTCTCCTTAAATATCTATCTGGAATATATACTAATATAATTATAAGTCTCCTTTAGCCAATGTATACTACTACCGCTGTAATATCTGCTAAATCTACCCGCAGCTATATAGCTGCCAGCTCTTTAGATGCCTAAATACATAACCTAACTAGGGGATACCGCTGCTGCCTACCTATTAGGACGAACCTTATCTACTAGGGATTTAAGCTAGCTAGCACTACTTCCCTATCTAAAAAAAAGCAGTAAGGCTCCTAGCCTAAAATAAAGTAGAAGTCCGCTAGCGCTTTATTATTATATAGCGCATACTACGCCTCCCTATACTTCTTTATATTCGCCTAAAGGATCTAAAGTTCTCTATTTATAGCACTATTATATAAGAATCCTATCCATCTCTTTCCTATATACTAGGCATTTACAGTATAAGGCTTAGTAAGGACCCTAGTAGTTTACATAGTGTAAATTTACCGTCTTATACTAGAGATGGCCTTCCCGCCTATACATTTTATATATATTAGGTTATATATAGTCTCTAGCCCTATATCTAAACCTTTTATATTTATAGTATGCTATAGGGGTGCGTCGCTCCTTAAATAGTGATATAATAATCGCGCCTCCCCCAAATAACACGTTGTCTGACGTGAGCAGCTTCTCTATATCCTCTTTTATTGCTACTTTAATAATTACTAACGCGTGCTAGCCGCGCGGCCTTAGTTATTCTAGCTATCTTATTATATATACCTTTACCCTATTTTCTACCCTAAAGCGCTCTATAGCTAACTTACTTACTTTTCCGCTATTAATATTTATTACTAAAGGTACTTTAACCCAGTCCGCCTTAACTATATACTACTTAGGTCTAATAAGCCTCGCCCTAAGGATATACGGTTTAAGCCATTAAGCAATTATCTACCTAAACATAGCTTTTTTATCTTTTTCCACTAAGAATCTAATAATGCTCGCGCTATTACTTATTTATTATACGCGGAAGTCCTTAAATATAGCTCCCGTAAGCCCCTTAATATCCTTTATACCTTACGCAATAGTTTACTTTACTACTTTAGTAATAGCTACCCTCTCTATTGCCTCTAAATCTACTTAGCTAACGTCTATTACTAGCTGCTAATTAGGTTCCTTAGGGTTTCTAGCGCTTATTATTTATAGTAAGGTTATCTCTAACCCTACCATACCTCCACTGGCCGCTACTAATGCCTATAATTATATTAAAGCTAAGGAAGTGTTTAGTTGCGCTTATAAGGACCAGATAGCCTTTTAAAGTTCAGCGTTTTGCTTTTTAAGGCTTCGCTATTCTAATTTAATATTTATAAGGTTATTTCTAATGCTCTTAATAATGCTATTCTGGTTTATAATAATATTGCTCTACTATACTATAGTTTCTTTAAGGCTTTTAATAAGTCAATAAAATTTGTTACGATTAATACCTCCTCCTTTATATTCGGGTAAGGTAGAGACTCTTGCTGTAGGAAATAGAGGTAGTATATGCTATATAGCTTATAGTCCGGTTTATAGTGCGGTTGTCTACTATTTAAACTATACTAATATTTAGGCTCGTGTCCTTAACTGCTGGGCCTCTTGCACCTTCGCGCTCGGTTTCTTTATACGTCTTAGTAGAGCTACTAGCGGGTCTAAAGGTGGTGTTGCTAATACGCGTTTAGGGGTTAAAGCAGCTATTAGGGCTCTAGGGCTTCGTTCAGTGGGCTATAGGGGCCGCCTTGCAGCGGGAACTAGCTAAATAAAAGACTAGGATTTGATTAAAAGAATGTCCGAGATGAATATCCTCCTCTTTCAAAAGTTCTGTCCGTCTCCTTCGCCACCTCACAAGGGTGTGGCCGGTGACGGGGCGTAATGACGTATGTATGTATGTATAATCTATTATGGCCATGCACCATCTAGGGTATAGGCCGTTACTAAGCGCTAACTAGAGTAAACTGACACGAATTATACCTGCTCCAATTTAGTAGCCAACTATAAGGGCTATTTCTTCTTCCTTTTACGCTGTAATTAATATAGGAAATAAAGAGAGAGTATACAAACCTAAGAGATAAAGAGCGCATATATATGTCGAAATTCCATCCTATAACCTGCCCGTATCCGCCTATACCCTTAAGGAGCGCCTCCCTAGCCTCTATTGCCGACAACTGCAATAGCTGCTTCCCTCGGTAGCAGTTTACTAAGTCGTATTATTCTTAAACGGCCTAATGCTAATAAGCAGGTTAAGAGGGCGGCGGTGATTGCGTATTAAGGCAAGATCTAAAACGAAATTTGATGGAGAATAAGGATAGGGACCTGGTTACCCGTGCTACTAAATTGCAAGAATCCTGTCCTTCTCTTTCCTATATACTAGGCATTCACGGCACGAGGCTTGGTGTGGGCCTTGGCAGTTTACGCAGCGCAGGTTTACTGTCTCGCACTAGAGATGACCTTCCTGGCCACACATATCGCATGTGTTGGGTCGTATGCAGTCTCTGGCTCTGTGTCCGAACCTTCTGCATTTGAAACATGCCACCGGAGTGCGTCGCTCTTTAAATGGTAATACTACGATCGCACCTCCACTAAACGACACACTGTCTATCCTAAGAAGCTTCTCCATGTCCTCCTTCGTTACCACCTTAACAACCACTGACGCATGCTGGCCACTGGGCCTTGGTCTTCCGAGCCATCTCATTATATATACCTCCACCCCGTTCTCCTCCCCAAACCGCTCTATAGCTAACTTGCTCACTTTCCCGCTATTAATATCCATTGCTAGAGCCACTTTAACCCAGTCCGCTTTAACCGTATACCACTTAGGTCCGATAAGCCTCGCCCTAGGGATGTGCGGTTTAAGCTACTGTGCAGTTGTCTGCCGGAACGCGGCCTCTTTGTCCTTTTCCACTGAGAATTTGATGACGCTTATATTGTCATTCGCTTGCCATACGCGGAAGTCCTTGACTGTGGCCCCCGTGAGTCTCTTAACATTACTCATGCCCTGCATAATGGTTTGTTTTGCTACCTCCGTGTTTACCATCTTCTCTATCGCTCCCTGTCCCGCTTGGCTGATATTAATCACTAGCTGACCGTTAGGCTCCTTATAAGGGTCCCCGGCGCTTATTATTCGCGAGAGAGTTGTCCCTAATCTTGCTACGCCTCCACTAGCCGCTACCGACACCTATGATTGTGTTGATGGAGGCGATGCTAAAAAATTATTAAACTGCGTTCGGAGAGAACGGATCTCCTCCTGGAGTTCGGCGTATTGGCTCTTAAGGCTCTGCTGTTCCAAGTAGATCTCTATAAGGTCGTCTCGGACGCTTTCGATAATGCTATTCTGGTTCGTGATGACGCTGCTCTGCTGTGTTATAATCTCTTTCAGATTTGTGATGAGCCTCGCGATTTCCTCTAAGTTAGTGCTTCTTCCCTCGCGTTTAGGTGAGACGGAGACGCTTGCGGTAGGGAATGGGGGTAGTCCATTCTGCGTTGATTGTGGCGCGATTGTTCGTGTTTTCAGCGACTGCTAGGCCTCTAGCGCCTTCGCGCTCGGTTTCCTTGTACGTCCTCTTGTTGGAGCTGCTGGCGTGGCCAGAGGTGGTGTTGCCAATACGCGTTTAGGAGTTGAAGTAACCATCGGGCCCAAGGGATACCATCTGGGGCGTAATGACGTATGTATGTATGTATGTATGTATATTCTATTATGGCCATGCACTATTTAGGGTATGGGCCGTTACAGAGCGCTAACTAAATACTTCCTGCTATTAATATGCTTGCTCTAGTTTAGAAGCCAACTATAAGAACTATATATCTATTACCTAACACTATACTNAACCAAGGAAAAAATAAAGGAAAGTAATGTGTTACTATTAAAGAAAGTTAGAGTTTAGAGGCGAGCCTAAGTAAGTAGTTTTCGACGCCTTGTGTCCGTAGGGCTATTTTAGCGTTATACGCTTCTTAATCGGCGACGCACTAGTAGAGGCACGTATAGAGGAGGCTCGCGGTATATTCGGTTAGATAATTAGAGGAGGAATTCTTAGGAGTCTTCGCTTATTAATATTAGCTTCTATACTCTCTGCATCTTATACACTTAGGTATAAACATCCGGTCTCCTTTATAAATTTAATTATAGCTTTAACTACGCTAATATCTGGCTTCCAGCGCTTAATTGGGCCGTTAATACTCCTGCCTCCTTCTTATCTACGTGAGTAGCCTCCTAATGTATATAATAGATCCCCAAATCGATCTCTATGTTACTCTCTTAGTTTAATCCTCTGCTGCGCCCACCTCCTACAAGAGAAGAGGAAGTGCTGTATTAATTCTATAAGCCCGCAGTCGCATAACGCCGTCTCTAATACATTAATTTTATGGAGATATTCCTTTAGAAATAACTTGCCGGTCTATAGCTGCGCAAAAATAGCAGCTTCTAGGCTAATTAGCTGCTAGTATAATCCTACAGCCTTTCCAAGGTAGAGTGCTACGTCAATCTTCCTTATAAACTTGCCCGTATTAGATCTTCCCAATAAAAGCGGTCCTATTGTTATCTCGGCTCTTTTTAAGGCTTGCGTCATAAGGTACTATAGGAGGCCGTCTCTCTATAGTGGCTCTTTGCTCTCTAGTCTTATCGCTGCTTTAGTAAGCTTATTAGCCTTCTTATTTCCTATAAATCCCGAATGGCCTGGAATCTAGTATAGCGTAACATTATTTAGCTAGAGCTTCTTTAAGATCTCTATAACTATTTCCTAGTAGGCTCTAGCCCTCCAGCTCTATACTAATAGTAACGCTAATTGCGAGTTGGAGAATATTCTTATACTAGAAGCAGGTATTAGAAAACCTACTTAGTCGACAGCTGTGTATATGGGGTCCTATAGCTAGTTAGCTGCCTCGCTAATTGCTAAAAGCTCTATTAGGTAGGCGTTGGCCTACTTAGAGCCCGCCACCGTTTTCAAAAGCGTTGCTTTAAATAGCGTAGCATATACGCCAACTCCTGCCCTACTATTACGCACCAATACATTAACGTATATATTAACCTGCCCTGGTTTATAGTCTTTAATAATAGCTTAAGCATGCTCTTCGTCCTTATATATTACTATATTTAGCTTAGCCACCCACGGCGGGTATATATACGGTTTAACCTCTAGTACCCTATTTACCTAGACATCCTTATATATCTCTACTGTCCTTTAGAGCGGTAACCGGTGCCGTCTACAGAGCCTCTATCTTTAAATTATCTAATAAGGATATAATTTGCCTAGTTTATGGATTAATACCTAGAACGCGATGGCCTAGTTACGCAGCCTTTACTTAAGAGGGAGCAAGCTAGCTTCTATTTCCGCTATTAGCAGGGTAACGGAGCGGAACCCCCTAATAATAGCTTATGCTATAATCCTTTGCGCCTACTAAAGGAGCTATATTAACTCTTATATCGCAAGCGGGTACTATATTAGCGATGCGTAGTCTGCTACTAATAAAACCGAGCTCTTAGCTAGCTGCTTAACGCTCTTAGACTATAGTCCCTTTAATCTACGTAATGCTAACACTACCTTAGTGGCTTTGCCTACCTTATCTGCTAGGTACGCCTTAAACCGTAGCTCCTTATTAAGGATTACCCTAAGGATTTTAACTTCCTAAGTTGGGGGGATCCCTTTTCCTTTAAATTGGAGTAGCGTAGTAGCATCCCTGCCTACTTCTTTATATCTAGTAAGATAGATAAATAATGTTTTCTTTACTTTAAATTAGGCTCCACTAGTCCTCTCCTATTTCTTAAGTATTAGTATAATCTCGCCCTAAATAATCTACGTATTTTCCTCTGCTATAGGGCCTATAACCTATACCGAGTAGTTGTTAACAAAGGCTATAGAGCTACTATTTTTAGGTGCGCTTTATATAAGATCCGCGTTAAAGAATAGAAAGAGTATTAGGGCTAGTGCTAATCCCTATAGGAGACCCGCCTGCGGGAGCGCCTATACCTCTAATATATATCCGTTAACTAGGATATAGGCTTAATAGTTTATATAAAAGTCCTATACCTATTATATAATCGTTTGAGGTATCTAATACTGCTATAATCTCCTAATTTCCGGCTTTATGGCTATATTATTATACGCACCCTTAATATTAAATAATACTAAAGACAGCGTCTTCTTTCCTCTCTATGCTCTAAATACGTCCTTATAGAGATACAATAGCATATATATCGTTAACCTTTACTTCCTAGCTCCAAAGTGCGTCTTAGGTAGTAGGCTATATTCCTCCACTAGGTATACTATCCTCTCCGCCACTAGCAATTTAAGTGCTTTTTCCAGCATTAGGAGGAGGGAGATCGGCCTATAGTTATTTGCTACTATATAGTCTCCCTACTTCGGCTTCTGCAGCGGCATAATCTTTACTACCTTCTATTCCTAGGGTACCTTTCCTATCTTAAGTAATTTAGTAAAGAGAGTGGTGATCTCACTACTTAGTACGGGCTATAGCTCTTACTATACCCTAGCTAGTAAGCCATCCCTTTTAGGAGCCTTATCTAGGCTAGCCCTAAATATAGCTACCTTAACCTCATATTTGGCGATAGGCTCCTATGGCAATTAGTTATAGCTAGTTATAGCTTCTTCCTCTTATTCGCATGGCGGTAGGACTAGAAAGAATACCTAGAGTAGTTCTCTTGTAATATTATAGTTCTCTATAATAACTTCTCCTTATCCTCCATCCTTTTTAATTGGCGGTATTCTAGCGAACGCGGATATAGCCTGCGGATTGAGGTATTTCGACGCTTTCTATATATTATCACTATTACTAAGGAATTCGTCCCAATAGAGCTTCCTATATCGCTAAATAGTCCTATAGAAGAGCTTCTTCGCTCTTACTGCGACATTATATAGCTTAGGGTCGTCCCTTTCTTACCTCCGCATCGCGCTATTCCTGTTCCTCCAGTATATGTATAACTTTCTTAGCGTTATAAGGTCTTCATTCCACCATCTTTTTATATATGGTAATAGTCTAGCCCGTTAGCAGTATGCTTTAAGGGCTTTATTAACCCACCTATTAAGGCAGTTAACCATTTTATCTATATCTTCTGTAAGGAATCCTATCTCTTTCTGTTGCTCTACGTCTTCTCATATCTTATCCTAGTTTATATTTTTAATAAGCAGCCTCTCCTAGCTCTTCTGCATATCTATATTGACCTAGAAGCTAGTATAAATAGCTCTATAGTCTAATCCGTACTTATACTCCTAGATAGTGCACTTTACTAGTTCACTCGCTAGGCCCGGGGTTATAAGCATAAGGTCGATTATTAATATTCGCCCCGCGTCGCTTTTAAACGTAGGTATTCCTACTAAAAGCAGGCTCTAGAGTAACTAGTCCGCTATAAAGTTAATAATTAGTACGCTTTCTTCCTACGTTAATATAGTACTAATGTGACTTCCTCCCTATAGCGGATTGTGCCGATTAAAGTCACCTATAATTACTACCTTGGTATATAGGTCGCGTAATAGTTTACCCTAAATTAGCCTATTAATTATCTCCAGTCTACTAAAGAGCTCCTTTAGGTTCTCTTCCTTAGTTCTTCTTAAACCTCTATCTAGAATATATACCAACACAATTATAAATCTCCTTTGGCCAACGTGCGCTACTACCGCCGTAATATCTGCTAAATTTACCTATAGCTATATAGCTGCCAGCTTTCTAGATGCCTAAATACATAACCTAACTAGGGGATACCGCTGCTGCCTACCTATTAGGACGAACCTTATCTATTGGGGATTTAAGCCAGCCAGCACCACTTCCCCATCTAAGAGAAAGCAGTAAGGCTCCTAGCCTAGAATAAAGTAGAAGTCTACCAGCGCTTTATCATTATATAGCGCATGCTACGCCTCCCTATACTTCTTTATGTTCGCCTAGAGGATCCGGAGTTCTCTATTTATAGCGCTATCATACAAGAATCCTATCTATCTCTTTCCTATATACTAGGCATTCACGGTATAAGGCTTAGTAAGGACCCTAGCAGTTTACGCAGTATAGATTTACCGTCTCACACCAGAGATGGCCTTTCCGCCTACACATTTTGCACGTGTTAGGTCGCGTATAGTCTCTAGCCCTATGTCCAAATCTTTTACATTTATAGCATGCTATAGGGGTACGTTGCTCCTTAAATAGTAATATAATAATCGCGCCTCCCCTAAATAATACGTTGTCTAATATAAGCAGCTTCTCTACATCCTTCTTTATTACTACTTTAATAATTACTAATATATGCTAGCCACGCGGCCTTAGTTGTCCCAGCTATCTCATTATATATACCTCTACCCCATTCTCTACCCCAAAGCGCTCCATAGCTGACTTACTTACTTTTCCACTATTAATATCCATCGCTAAAGGTACTTTAACCTAGTCCGCCTTAACCGCATACTACTTAGGTCCAACAAGCCTTACGCTAGGGATGTACGGTTTAAGCCATTAAGCAATTATCTACCTAAACGCAGCTTTTTTATCTTTTTCTATTAAGAATCTAATAATGCTCACGCTATCGCTTGTTCGCTATACGCGGAAGTCCTTAAGTATAGCTCCCATAAGCCCCTTAATATCCTTTATACCTTACGCAATGGTTTACTTTACTGCTTTAGTAGTAGCTACCCTCTCTATTGCCTCTAAACCCGCTCAGCTAATGTCTATTACTAGCTACTAATTAGGTTCCTTGGGGTTCCTAGCGCTTATTATTTGTGGTAAGGTTATCTCTAACCCTACTATGCCTCTACTGGCCGCTACCGATGCCTATAATTATATTAGAGCTAAAGGAGTATTTAGTTGCGCTTATAAGGACCGGATAGCCTTTTAGAGTTCGGCGTTTTGCTTTTTAAGGCTTTACTATTCCAATTTAATGTCTATAAGGTTATTTCTAATGCTCTTAATAATACTATTCTAGTTTGTGATAATATTACTCTACTATACTATAGTTTCTTTAAGGCTTTTAATAAGTCGATAAAATTCGTTACAATTAATACCTCCTCCTTTACGTTTAGGTAAGGTAGAGACTCTTACTATAGGGAATAGAGGCAGTATATGCTGTATAGCTTATAGTCCGGTTTATAGTGCGGTTGTCTACTATTCAAACTGTGCTAATATTTAGGCTCGTGTCCTCAGCAACTGCTAGGCCTCTTATACCTTCGCGCTTAGTTTCTTTATACGTCTTAGTGGAGCTACTGGCGGGTCTAGAGGTGGTGTTGCTAATACGCGTTCAGGGGTTAAAGTAGCTATCGGGGCTCTAGGGCTTCGTTTAGTGGGCCGCAGGGGCCGCCTTATAGCGGGAACTAGCTAAACAAAAGACTAGGATTCGATTAAAAGAATGTCCGAGATAAATATCCTTCTCTTTTAACTGTAGATTAAGCGGCTAACCGTAGGCCGGGGCGTAATAACAAGGGTGTGGCTAAAGCGGGTCGGCCACCTCCCTACTAGCGCGGGTAAGCTGCATAAAGCTCAAAGCTAATTCTACACTTTGACTGCATAGGGAGAAGACAAGCGAGTCTCGGCGGAACGTAATTCCGTACCTTACGCAGACCCCTCTAGCGTGATGCTGCGGCGTTTAGCCGCGCCTGCCTTCTTAGCCTCGTTGAACTAAATATAGACCGTAACACTTCCTACAACTTAGGAACGGCCTCGCAGCTCTATAGGCTCTTGACTAGGCCACTGCAGATCTATCACTAAATCCACCCCTTTCGCCACGCATCGCACCATAGATGGCCTTTTGGAGGCGGTAAGTATCATCGCTGTAATTAACATATCTGCTAAAATTACCTCGCTCTGCTTCTAGTACTCAGTTGCCGTCAAGGATGCGAAGAAAGACATCGAACGCCTGCGAAGGAAAGTTACTAATGTTAAGGGTATTCTCGAAAAGATTAAGCAGCTATTAGATAGACGAGACAAAACACGGCTTTCTACTACTTACGAGTTATCTAACTTGCTTAAGGAATGTTTTTAGAAGCTAGAAGAGTTAAAGGCAGAGCTAGATCTGGGGAAGAGTTATAAGGCTATAAGCCAGCTCGGACTGCGAGCTTTAAAGTGGCCTTTTACGAGCAAGTAGGTAGAAAAGATCGTTTCCGGTCTAGAAAGATATAAGTAGACCTTTGCTCTAGCGCTCCAAGTTAATTAAACGTAAGTTCCTTATCTACCGTGTCCTGTTGTAGATAAGGGTTGCTGATTAAGTATATAGGGGCCTTATACTTAACTTTAATTAGAAGATAAACCTAGCAAACTAAAACACCAATAACATCTATTAGAAGATTGACTTAGCTAGACTACCTATCGCTAAAGGAGCGTCCTTTAACTTGCATATGGATGAGTATAATATAAGGTGCCTTATAAACACTAAAGTAGAGCTATAATGTTAGATTGCGGAATAGGCCGAGGATAGAAATAGCAAACCGATATTCTAGCTAAAAGGCATAGCTAGTACGGGAAAGTCTATAATCGCACGGAGTGTTGCCTAGTCATTTGCCGACTAACGCCAGCTAGGGGCCAGCTTTTTCTTTAAAAAAGGCGAGGGAGAGCGCGGCAATGCTATAAGATTCTTTACCACTATTGCTATGGATCTAATGGCCCGTGTACTAGGATTAATATTAGGTATAAGGAAAGCACTTAATGCCGACCTAGCTATTTCGGAAAGGGTTCTAAAAGACTAGTTTAAGAAGTTAATCCTCTACCCGTTTTCGGAAATACAATAGGCTCCGTCACAAGCTTTAGCATATATTATCGTTATAGACGTATTAGACGAATGTAAGCGAGAGGAAGATATCCGAGTGATCCTTTAGCTCCTTGCTCGGACTAAAGATATTAGGCTAGTGTTATTACGGGTCCTAGTAACGAGCAGGCCGGAGCTCCCTATTTGTCTTAGCTTTAAGTAAATGTTGGACGGAATATACTAAGACCTAGTTCTTTATAAGGTCTTAAAGAGAATAATCGAACACGATATACGTCTCTTCTTAGAGCATAAACTTGGAGAGATATGAAAGCAGCGCTTGCTGTCCCTAAACTGGCCTAGGAGAGACTAAATTCAGGCCTTAGTCGAGCTGGCTGTCCCATTGTTTATCTTCGCTGCTACGGCCTGTTAATATGTTGTAGATTAACGTGATAATCCCAAAAAGCGGTTAGAAGTTGTACTCTAATATTAATCGGCCACCTATGTTTTAAAGCTTGATAGGATATACCTCCCTATCTTAAACTAGCTGTTTAACGACAAAGATAAAGCAGATAAGTAAAGGCGGACTAGCGAGTTCCAAGATATAGTAGGGAGTATTATCGTTTTAGAAAGCCCTCTCTTTATTTTATTACTTGTACGCCTCCTCCAGATCTCTAAAGAGGATGTTAGGTGTAGGTTGGACTTACTATACTCTATCCTTAGCATTCCCGATAGCGAGGATGTACCTATAAGGCTCCTATATCTGTCTTTTCGCGACTTCCTTATAGATGCTTAAAAAAGGGGGGAGAGCCTGTTCTGGGTAGATAATAGAGAAATATATAAAAGTCTAGCTAGTAAGTGCCTTAAACTACTAACTAGTCTAGAGGGCCTACGGTAAAATATATGTAATATCCTAATACCTAGAACTCTAGGGAGCGAGATTAATAAAGGTATAATTGCTAGCTGTTTACCACCTGATTTGCAATATGCTTATCATTATTAGGTGCGCTATTTAGAGTAGAGTACACACCGTATCTATGATGGGGATTTAGTCCACCTTTTCCTCTAGAAATATTTTCTATATTGGCTAGAAGCTATAAGCCTTATTAAAAAAGCATATAAATACATCTATATAATTAATCGCCTATAGGCGCTTATAGATGTAAGGTTGTTTTACGTATTTAATTGTAATTGCTATACTTACTATAATACAGTTAGATAAGAGTGCTAGCTTAAGCTTTCTCCACAATGCAAAGCGATTTATATTACAGTTCCGACCTATATTAGAAGATGCACCTCTTTAGGTCTATTCTTCAGCCCTTATATTTGCTCTAGAGATGAGTATAATTTAAAAGATGTTTACAGACTATATTCTGGGGTGGGTTAGTAGGCTATTAAAGAGAGAAAATAATTAGGATGCCTGCCGCAGTACGCTCAAGGGCCATTCCAATGACGTTAATGCCGTAGCCTTCTCGCCAGACGGCCAGCTGGTAGCGTCAGGGTCCTATGACAGCACTGTACGGCTGTGGGATGCAGCGACGGGGTCCTGCCAGACGGCCAGCTGTAGCGTCAGCGTCCTATGACAGCACTGTACGGCTGTGGGATGCAGCGACCGGGGTCCTGCCGCAGCACGCTCGAGGGCCATTCCTTCAGGGTCAACGCCGTAGCCTTCTCGCCAGACGGCCAGCTGGTAGCGTCAGCGTCCAATGAGAGCACTGTACGGCTGTGGGATGCAGCGACGGGGTCCTGCCGCAGCACGCTCGAGGGCATTCCCGCGGCGTCAACGCCGTAGCCTTCTCGCCAGACGGCCAGCTGGTAGCGTCAGGGTCCTATGACAGCACTGTACGGCTGTGGGATGCAGCGACGGGGTCCTGCCACAGCACGCTCGAGGGCCATTCCGACAGGGTCAACGCCGTAGCCTTCTCGCCAGACGGCCAGCTGGTAGCGTCAGCGTCCTATGACAGCACTGTACGGCTGTGGGATGCAGCGACGGGGTCCTGCCGCAGCACGCTCGAGGGCCATTCCGCGGCGTCAACGCCGTAGCCTTCTCGCCAGACGGCCAGCTGGTAGCGTCAGCGTCCTATGACGACACTGTACGGCTCTGGGATGCAGCGACGGGGTCCTGCCGCAGCACGCTCGAGTACCATTCCTATGGCGTCAACGCCGTAGCCTTCTTGCCAGACGGCCGGTATCTGAAGTTACCTAGAGGAGATATTCCTCTTCCTTCGCCTCTCTTAAGTAGTCTTCCCTCTCAGGCAAAAGAGCTGCCTGCTGTCTGTGTAAATTACCAGTGGATAAATTCTAACGCAAAAGCTCTCCTTTGGCTTCCGCCTGAATATCGACTAAGCTGTACAGCTGCTGCTTATAGAAACGTAATTTGCATAGGACATTCATCAGGTCGTATAACCTTTCTTCAATTTTATCTAGATAGAAGTAATTAATTTTATTTATCTTTATCTTTTTAATATTCTCTATTCTATAAAGGGGTCCAGGGGACCATATGTATTTATATTATAAGAGGGCCTCTTCTAGTAGATTCTATTAGTTCCGTTCTAGTTAAAGCTAGCTTTTAGGGATTCTATAGGTTTCTAGAAAACGTTATAATGAATAACACGTGGCCCCTTCGCTACGCTAGCAGGGAGGGCGACCCGTACCGGCCATACCCTTATAAGCCGCTTGAAGATAGCGGGTAGGAATATAGTTTTATAACGTATACAAAAGCTCACTATTAGCGCTCTTTAAACACGTGTATTTCAGATCTAACGCTTTACCGGATGTATAAAGTGGAAAGTTTGTAGTAGCACTCGAGGGGGAAGCCGGTTTTGCTAGCGACTGTACTTCGAAGCTAAATGCTCGCACTGTCCAATCACTTATCTAATTATTTTCCGGAACTTAGATAAACCGCCTTACTTTTAGAACCACCACGGTCACACGTAGAGAACAGTATAGTAAGACACAATCTATATATATACATAAAATTTTTTTTTTAAGAGAAAACAAAAGAAAGCAATATTCTAGGCAACCTGGACGGCTTAATAGATACGAGAAGATTAGCCTAGGGTTTGCTAGAAAGCTATGCACACAGTTTATAAAAATCCTATTTAGCTCTAGGTAATGGAAACTAGTCGACACTAATAGAGGAGTAAGATAGTAATTAGAGGCTTAAACTAAGCAGGACAGAGAGGATCTAAAACTTGTTTTGGATAAAACCAGCTAGCAACTACAATAATAGTATAGATTGCCATAATAAGAACGCCTTCAAGCCAGTCTATTTTAGTATTAGTTGGAGTGGATTACCTATATAGAAAGGAAAACTTACTAGATTTACTATACTAAATAAGATAGTTTACTAGGAGCACAGCAATAAATAAAATAGTAATTAGAAAGGTCTTAAAATAAAGCGTTATATAATCCTAGCCTATAATCCAACTAAGTATAATAATAAAGGGGAGAACTAAAAGAGTAATTTATATACTAGATCTAATAGCAACATTAATTACTAGACTTATTTCATCCTTATAAGCTACTATAACTGCTATTATATATTTAGCAGCGTTCCCAATAATTAGGAGCAGGATAAGACTAATAAAAGTGGTAGAGACAGTGCCGCTTGCCGTAATATTACTAATGCTATTAACCATAAACTTGGAACAGAAGGCGACTAATACGGTAGAGAATCTAAGGGTTATAATTACACCCTAGATCGTTAATTAGGGCTTCTTAATCTTATTATCTTCCTTTTCTACGTTTAAATCCTGCACAAGCTATTCTTGGTTTACTCCGCCTCTAGATATAGCCGCCGCTCTAGCGCCAATCCGTGCGATACTATAGAAAGACATACCCTACTTAACTTGGGAGGATTTACGCTTAGAAGCCCTTTAGCTTAGAGTATTATATATTTTGGTATATAACTTTAATTAAAATATAAGGTAGTAAACGTATATAATTAGGAGGATAATAAATATTCCGCGGGAAAGCTCCTAATTAAGTATAGAGCTATTAGGGCTCGTGGCTATATAGGTTAGTATCTATTATAGGTCTAAAGCTATTATTAAACTTACTTAATAGCGTAGAGTAGAAGGCGGTTAGAATAATTAGGCTACTAATGCATAAAGCTAGAAGGCCGGCCGTAGTATCTACTACTATTATATTAAAATATTGTTCCGTCCAGTTAATGCCTCTAAAGAAAAAGTATATACTAAAGATAAGGAGTAAGTTTAAAAGCATACTACTAATTAAGGAAGTTTTAATAATGGTAATCTGGCCCTTAGTTAGGGCTAATATAGAGACGATCAATTTAATAGCGTTTCTGCGCTAAATATTAGATAATATTAGGACAAATAAGAAGCGGAGATACGTACCTAAAAGTTATGTTTAAGAGACCACCTAATATATTACTGGCGCGGCGCGTAATCTCTTTAGTAGCGTAATTAATTATTATAGCAAGCGGGATAATAGCAATAAAGTTAACAATAAATATGGCGATGCTATTAATATAAAGATAATTAACTATAAAGCTAACGGGAACGGCAAGAAGAAGTATATTTATCTATAAACTAAATAAGACGGCACGAATCTAATCCTTAGCAGGTATCTTACGCTTTAAAGCTGCTTTCTGCCTTTCCTTAATTATTAGCTTAAGATATAAGGGGTTTTGCAGGCCTATACCGGCCTCTTTATTAGGTTGTTTATCGTTAAACCTTATCTAAGCTACTTAATAGGCTTTTAAGAATGCTGCTAGATATAAATATGCCATTATAAGCACGGTTTTTAATTATTCCTAGAAAGAGCATAATAAAGAAGGGCGATTTTATAGTCTAGAGGGTACCCACGCATAGCAAAGACTAAGAAGTTTAATAGTACTTAGGCCAACCCTAACGCCTTAAATCCATAATAGTGCGTTCAGCTTTTTTTTTGTTAATTTTACGAGCGAGGATCTAAAGCAAATTCCAGAATAGTTATTATAGAGAAAAGGAGGATTAACGTTAATAACTAGATAGAATAGCTAGTAAAAAAAGGAGAAGATAGAGTAATAGATAAATAATAAGTGAAAAGTAAACTAACTACTTATAGAAATAAGGACGCGGTAGAATATATAAATAAGGGTATAAGTCTATATGCCTCTAAGTACTAGCTGCTTAGCGTTTTAAATATAAGTCCTCCCTTAACGCAAGGCAGATTAATAGGAGTTATTATACCACCTATATAAGGCGGAGCGCTTATAAAGGGCTTAGCTAGAATGCCAATTAAACTACCCTATAACGCACTAATAGCTCCTTTGCTATAGATAGGGAGTAAATATACAAGATTAACTAGCTAAGATAAGTCTACTGCTTAAGCAGTGTTCTGCTCCGTAAAGGGTAGGCGTTAGGAGTAGATTATATAATACTATTCCTACTAGGTAAGGCGTTATTAGAAGGTCATTATAGCTTCCAGTTCTAGTTTATAACTTTATACAAACGCCTCTAAACACTACACTATTAGGGCTGTCTAAAAGCTAAGTTGCCTATTTACCTTGTCTTAACCTTAGGCCAGGCTCGTTAGCTGTTAAGGCAATAAAAAGTTGCGTTAAAGTGTATAATAGGGCTTAAGTAAAGCCATATAACTAGATAGGCATTGCTATACAAAGCAACGCTTAACCGGCTACCTCTATATCGCCATCTTAGAATAATTAAAAGAAAGAGGCTAATGCTAGCCCTTATCGTTTAATATAACCCTCCTGTAAAGGCACAGTAAAGTAGGGTATGCTCCTATTATAGCTATATTATAGCGCATTTATAATACTATACTAGTATCCCTAAGTTAGCAAATTGGCTTAACTTTTAAGGCATAGTTAAAGCGGAGCTCACCGTTAGCTCTTTTATTAGCTAAGTGGTAGAGAGGAGCAGGATATAAAAGGCCTCTATATCCTTTAACTAGACCTATATTAAGCACAGTATCCTTTAAGGAAATCCCTCCTTACTTCCTCGCAAAGACACTCGAACTATTAGCTACCTTATCTCTTTAATAATAAGCGACTTAAGCGACTCGGACGCTACAATAAAGGATACTACATTATATCGGATTAAGGTGCGCTCTAAACATTAAATCCTTTATAGAATACCGCTGACGGAGCTAGGATATACTGCTTGCTTCCAATCCTAAGGGCTCCAATAAGGCCGTTAATACAGTAGGGTAGGTATGCGATAGTTACTTCCCCGTAGTTTTATCCGTTCGCCAGCTTACTAACATAAGTAGAATATCTAGTTAGCACTAGAATGTAAGAGTAATTTAGAGAATAATAAGGCCGATACAGAAGGAACTATAAGGAAATATTTACCCCGCACTGACGATATAAAGAAGTCGTCTTAATATAGTCCGCTTAGTAACTCCTTCCAATAAAGCTTATTAAACCCCTAGCTTACTCTATTAGGGTAATAGAGAGACTAGGTAACTTAGTTAATTAACTTAGCTATAGGCTTAGCTAACTTAATAGGAAAGTTAGCAGCCTTAAAAAAAGCAACTACTACATTATAGGTTATCTAGGGAAGGTTAACGATTAGATCGACAGCCTAAGAAGTGACTAAGAAGAAATAAAAGATATTATTAGGCGGTTTTAAAACGAAATCCACACTCTTAAGAGAGGTAGTAATAAAACTTTAGATTATGAAGGTAAACGGGTTATAAAGGCTGGAAACAATATTACGGCATTTAAAAGGAAAAGGGCACGCTTAGTCTAAGAATAGAGAAGCCTATAGAATTAAGGAAGAAATTTATTGGCTTAAATAGTACGCTCTTTAGTTATTATATCGTTCGGTCTAAGCCATATCGGATTAGCTTGACTTTTCTACGCCTAATCTTTAATCCTCGCGTTCTGCTTACACCCTGCTTCCTTCCTTACACTTTTCTTCCTTATTATATCCTTATTTTAAGACGCGCCTAACGTGTCCTTAACTTCCCTATACTTATTTACTTCTCTACTATTATACCGTCCGTTATATCCTAGCCTCTTTAATATCCCCTCCTCGCCTACCTACCTACCTACTACGTCGGCCCTCCTAATATAGCTTTTAGCGCGTTTGCCCGTAATGGCGAATCTCTCTAAATTAGAGATAATTAAAACGAAGCCTATTAGGGAAGGATTAAATAACTTTCGCGATTTATTTAACTTAATATATTAGGATCTGGGCATTCCTAGCTTTTTAGACTCGTTGCACTAAATAGGCGATAAAGGTAACTATTAATATACCTATTATAAGTTTTTATCTAACGCCTATAGGACTAAAGGATATTTTACTTAATTTAATACTTACTCTACAGAGCCTTCCTACTTCTTATTTATTGCCGTTAAATAGCGGTAATAAAAACCCCCTTAGTAATCTGTTAAGACTTAATTTAGTAGTTAATTCTAACGACTTCAACGTTAAACGGTTCCTGCCTCTTTTAAATGCAATCCTTTGGATTAAACCTAACGAGGTTATCTAAGAAAATATGTACGCTACTGTTATAGAGTCTACGCCTCCCCCCCGACCGCTACCATTCTACGTTTAAACCCCACATTAATATAATATAAGTAGCTTCGCTAACTTGTCCGAACATAGGAAATATATAGATAATGTTCTAAAGGAGGAGCTAGGCCCTCTTTACGTGGGGATTCCTAGCTTATATAAAGTATTCTTTAGTAAAGTAAAAGGTCTTAAAGAGGCAAGCGCCGGTTTTTAAAAAATGTAAAGAAGGGGATAATCTACTATACGCTGAGGGCGGCTAGCGTAACTGGCCTAAAGGTGTAAAAAAACGTAGAGTCCTAAAGTGGTTTAATAGGCTAATTATATTATTTCTAAACTTTATAAAAGAGCACGGGTTCGTTCTAAAGGCATAATAAAGACTAGTAGAGTATACTTAGCAGCCCTTATAAGGATCTACGGCTAACCAAAAGCTAAATATCGGCTTTATAGATAATTTAATAGCTAGCGAAAGCTCCTAATACTATTAGTTATATATACTTATACTAGAAGAGCTAAAGAGTAATCTAAATACTAATATAGCCTTAAAAGCATGGTTTAATTTAGAGAAATATATAAGGGAAGTATTTGCCGCTTAGAACAGTTGTTGCTTTATTCTAAGCTTTACCCTCTATAGATTTATTATATAGTTATAGGAGTATAACCAGGTAGAAGGCGTTATATTATCACTATTTAATATTAATAAAGACGGACTATAATTTACCTTAGCAATTTTAGGATTTCTCTAAATAAATAAGAAGTAGCTTAGGTTTAACCCTACTATTCTAATATTAGACGGCAAACAATATATTAAGGTTATGCGCAACAATTAGACCAAGTGTCTTATCCTTAACGAACTTATAAAGTGGGCACCCTATATCGCCGGTTAAGCAACTACTTGCTAGAAAGTATACCGTAAGGGGGATACCTTTAAGATACCCCTTATTATTAAAGACTCGTAGCAGTACCTAGAGCGCGATAAAGAAGGTAAACTACTACGTAAGGTAACGGAGAAAGGAGTAGTTAATGTGGCCAGGTACTATTACCATAAGACTATTTATATAGGTAGATAAGATAATAATATCTTTAATATCCGCAAGGGGCTAGATATTACAAGAGCGATAAACTATAAGTTAGAAGGCTTAATAATGCCCCTAAGACTAGCTAGAGTGCGAATCAGTATAAGGAAAGGCCGAAGTTCTAGCAAAAAGAGGTCTTCTAGCTGCAGCGCCCTATTACCGCCCAGTAAGCGCATATATTTAAGCTCTCTAATTAAGCGCCCTATTATATAGAATTAAGTATATTGACGCGTTATTACTAGTAATTATAGGAAGCCTCTTTATAAGGCAAGCTCTTGGGCTACAATGCTTACTGTACTAGAGGGTAGTATTAAAGGATATAAGTCTTTGTATACGCGGGTAGGTATTATCTAATATAACATTTTAATAGGCAACCTTATAATAAATAAGGAAGACAATAATCCTTCTTAGCCGGTATTCTTAATCGACTTTAATCTTGCGATTAAAGAGTAGTAAAAAGGGCCTTTAGGAGCGCGGGGCAAGACCGGCACAAAAGTGTTTATAGTAATTGGAGTGCTTCTTAGCAAGAAATACTCCTTTAGGCATAATCTAGAGTTATTCTTCTAGGTGCTTTTTTAGATATGCGTATACTATAATAGGCTAGGTAAAGACATTAGTCAAACTAAGTTTAAGCGTTAGAACTATAAGAATACTATAAAGTTAGCTAAGTTAAAATTAGGGCTAGTAAATAGGGAAGGGCATTTTCTTAACTATATAGCTAAGGCATTTACACCTTACTACTAGCCGCTAGTCCTATAGGTTAATAAGCTGCGAAAGGTAGTTTTCCTAATAGATAAAAGGTAGGAGAAGGAAGATAGGGGGCTTTATTCCTAGATAAAAGAGGTTCTTTAGCAAGTATAGAAGGATCTAAAGGTATTAGTAAAGTAGATAAAATAACATTTTATTATCCTATACTCTTCTACCACATAAGTTAAAGTTTTACAGAGATTTAGGCGGCTAAGGCTAAGTAGCAGCCTTAGTTAAAACGTATATAAAACAGCGTAGGGCGAGTTACCTAGGCTAATAAACCCAGATAACCTAATCTTCCGCTAGATCGTCAGGTCCCTATACCCTACTATCCCGTATAGGCCTTACATTTCTATAAAATACCCCCTAGCCTATTAGAAGCTGCCCTATGCCGCCCAAATAGAAGCCGTATAGGAATTCATCCCCTACTCTAACCAATCCCCTACTTAAATAAGTCCCCTACTTAAATAAATCCCCTACGGGAGCTAATGCCTATATATTTCGCCGCCCTATAGAAACCAGTCCCCTACTTTAATAAATCCCCTACAAGATCTAGTCCCCTACGGGATTTAGTCCCCTACTCTAATAAATCCCTTATGCTAATAAATCCCCTACGCTAATAAACCCCCTACGCTAACAAATCCCCTATATTAACGAATCCCCTATAGGTACTAATGCCTATATATTCCACTGCCCTATAGGAACCAATCCCCTACGGCTTACATTCCTATATAGCTTTTGCTCCCCTACGGGAGCCCATAGCCACGTTTTCCTCTCCCCTACGGGAACCAATACCCTACGGCTTCCGTTCTCCTATTCTTAGATCTACTAGTAATTCGCCCGCGCTATAGCCTACTATATAGGCCTTATTATTATAGGAGCAAGTAAGTATATAGGCTTATACCCTATATAGGAATCTTAAAAGTAAATCGCTTTTTACTATAGAAACCCGCTTATATAACTAACTCTATTTAGTGATATTAAATTCCACGTTTTAGGATTAAGGCTATATATCTATATTATATTAAAGCTGTATAACGCAAAGTTATTGGGATATATATATATATATATTACTAGCCAATAAACAGTATAGTTAAGTAATATACTACCTCTAACTATTAACAAGTATAAATAGGAAAAAATATAAAGAAGAAAAGAAAAAGATAGCTAAATCCTGGATATATATCTGCCTATATATTAAAAAGGTATACATTCTATAAACCCCTAATACTCTAGTAAATTTAAGAGAGCTAAGTATAGGACTATATATTATTAAACTTACCTCCTTTTATAAAATCACGGTTAATAAATATTTAATAATTACGGTATGTCACTTTATAGCAATTTTATAATAACCGCTAGTAGTAATAGATATATACTAGCTTAGTAGACGTAGGATTAACTACTTAGTATTACTTAGCAGTAAATAACTAACCAACTCTACTAAATCCAAACGGAAATGTGAAATTAAGGGAAATAAAGGACAGCCCACCCCTTAATGACCAGAGCACTACGCGTATATCCCTAAACGTGCCGTAAAATCATTCTAGAATTCTTTAATTATATTAATAGCAACGGTTAGAGGCTGTAGACTTATATAAGTGTTATAATGGCTTACTAGTGCCTAATCTATTAATACTATATTTTTAATCTATATTAGAGCGTTAGTATAGGTAGGCGCCGCGGGCACAGACGACTTACCTCTTGTTCGTTAAGCTCATGTTTTATAAGATCTTTAAAATTGTTTAAATTATACTTCGTATTTCCCTTTTCAGTGCTTACCTTTACTAGGAACCTCTACTAAATTTCCCTCCGCGTATTAACGCCCAACGGCCTATACTTAATTCCGTAATAGATCCTACTTATAACCGCTTTATTAAAAGTCTAAACTTAGTTTATTATTAGAAACAAGACCCCTTAATAGTATTTAAGTTAACGCAAGAACACTAAAACTATAGAGTTGTTAGGTGTATTATTAATAGTACGTTATATTAAAAATATATCTACTTTATTAAGAAGCACAATAGCCTTCTAATAACTTGCTACCTTAAACACTATAGATAAGAGATTACTTTCGCAGATTTAGTACCTAACTCTCTAGCAACAATCTAATTAGGTTAGTAGGTGCTAGAATAGATAAGGTAAAACAAGGCTTACTATATATAGTAGTGTTTTATAGCTTTCTGCAATCGCTTTAGCTATTAAGGTTTTTCCAATACCTAGTAGCCCACTATAGCTTATAAGTAAGACAATTAGTAAGCGCGAAATAGGTACGTATTGTAATAAGAAAACGAGTTTACGTCCTTTACCTTCTATAAAATCATTAAAGGAATTATTAGGACCCTAGTTTAAGTAGAACTTAATAAGCGCCTAAACTATCGCCTTTTTCTTATTAGGAATCCTCACATTGTTAAATAGGGCCAAACTCTATTAGATGTCGCGAATATTGGCAACGGCAAACTCTACTATATCTTATTAGTATAATATCGCTTTAATAGGTTCATAATAATAAACAAAATCTTTTATCTTTTAGGCTAAAGCCTAGCACTATTAGGTTAAACAATATCAACTTATTATTACCTAATTGCTCTAGGTTAATATCCACGTATTTAACTTAGTTACTTCCATCCGCGTAGGGCAGCTATAATAAGGCAAAGTCTAAAGTATCTAGTTTCTTCTCGTTAACCCGTCGCCTAGGGTATTTAGGGTTACATTTATGAAATCCGATAGCATTAATTATAATTCTGCTCTTAACGTGGTAGATATACTATTTACCTTTATTATTAAACTAAAACTCCTAGCTATTGTATTCTTTATAGTAGATTCCCTATAGAGAAAGAAAAGTATAGCTATACTAAATAAGGTCGTTTCTAGTCCTATTTAAGTCTAGGTAAAATTAAAGAGGATATACCACTAGGGTATTTATTTAAACCGTTCCCCAAAACTTATTAATTTTAATCTATCCGGTAGCTTCTCCAATCCTTTTCCTATTAAAATCCAAATAGTAACCCTTAATACAGAAGTATACAGAACTATTTAGTTCTACCTTCTCCTTACTATAGGTATATTTAAGGCATCTTCTTGCCTAAATGCCTACGCAAATAGAGTAAATATCCGAGTTAGGCTTAAATAGGGCCCAGAGCAGGTTATACGTAATCTCCCCTCTCTTAAGGAGCGAGAGAAGACGTTTAGTAGTTAACTTATACGTATCGTTAATATAGTTAATTAAGAGGCCTAGATGCTTTAAATTCCTAACGTCCTTTCTATTATTTCCGTGGCTTTAGTATAATTCTATATTTAAAAGGAAATAATATAGGACATTCTGTTTAATCTACGCGGAAAATAAGTATTTAAACTTAGAAAATAGGTAAACTCTATAAGGCTTATTATACTAAAGGCATATCCTCTATAAGAGAAACTACACGTATATCTTAAAGGATTACCCTTAAAATATCTTATAATAATTCAGACTTAATATTAATATAGTAAGTAAGTTCTTTAGTTAACCTATCTACGCTTTTATAAGTAGAGAAAAGGCCCTTATAGGAATACTCCCTTACTAATTCAAGCCTAAATAACAAATATATATTACTCTAGTTTACTTAGCGAGCCCGTTAGGGTCACTAGCTTAGCAATTTTATATTTATAGGCCTTTTTATCCCATCTATAATACTATAGTATTAGCTATATCTACTTATCTCTCTAACAACTTATACTTTATCCACTTCCTTATATACTAGCTTTAACGCTTAGGCTTTAGCTTCCTTAGGTTTAAGGTTATTTTTAATTAGACCTTTAGGAGCTTTAGGCATAGAGGCAGGTTTAGGCAGCGCCTTCCCGGCTATAATTACCCTAATAGCATTAACGACTTACTAAGTAATACGCAAGACAATAGCGTTATAGTTTAGCAACAGATTAGGGCTGCTTAGAGGAGTTACTATAGATTAAGTAGTTAAGCCATTTAGCTTTATAACTTTAGGCGTAGTAAACATTTACAAAGCTTTAATAAGGTGTTAGTTTTTATAGGGAAAGAAGGGTATAATAGGTTGATAAGCTGCCTCTTAAGGAGGGTCTACCTATTCTTATACTTATTAATAGATTTAATAAACAAGATCCGCCCTCTTTTATATCCATTAATACGGCATAAGCTATACTACAGGTATATCTATACCCCTCTTCTAGTAATAGGCTACCCTCCCTAATTAATTTTAGCAGACTTTAGTTAAGATATATTAATATTATCTCCGTTATAGTAAATAAACCTATAGTATACGTACTTGCCGTACCTATAGAAATAGTCCCCTAGCTTATATACAGGATTTTAACTCTAGCACTAGAGCGAGCTTAAAAAAAGATATTACTTAAAGTATAAAAGTGCTCTAATTAATATACAGGAGATAGGTAATATCTTAGGTTGAATTAAAGATATAAGTATAGAATTAGTGCTAGCAATGCTGGCCGGATTACAGTAAGCGATCCGGCTATGCATCGTTTAGCTAGGGAAGTAGCATATAATTAGGCTAACCGTCCCGTCTTATCCCTTCCCTTCCCTTCCCTTCCCTTCCCTTCCCTTCCCTTCCCTTCCTCCTTTTATTCCCCTCCCTTTCTCCCTCTCTTCTTTTCCTCCTTCTCTTCCCATCTCTTCTCGTCTCGCTCTTTCTTATCCTAGCACTCTTTATCCTTCTCTTTATTCTTAGTTAAACTTTTAATAGTGCTAAATAACTAGTTTTATAAGCTACTTAAGGAAAAAAAAAGACGTTTAATGCTAATATATATCTATTACCCTCCTATTAAAATAACGCGTTTAAATTATACCTTAAGGTACTATAAAAAAATATAATATCCTTAAAGAAACGGTTAAGCTTATAATAAAGTATAAGGCTATATATACGCACTCTATTAACGGATATTTTTATTAGCTTAGGTCCTAAAGTATTCTTCTTATATACTCTAGCAGTGCCTATCTTAAAACTAGTAACGGTATTAGTAAAAAACCTCCTCTAAAAGCTTTAAGGATAGTAGGAGAATTACCCTTACCCCTATAGTCTTATAGTTACTATAAGTATACTTTATAAGGCTAATTTAATTAGTATATTAATTCCTTCGCCTCTAAAACATCTATTTTTAGAGGTAGATCCCTCTACTAGTATAAAATAGCCTTATATTTTAAATAAATTATTAATAAATATTATTAAAGGAACACCTAATATTAGCCTAAGACTTTTAATTATTAAAAAGGCATTCTAAAGCTCTAATCCCTTAAGACGCCTATTAAACGCTTAGTATATAAGTCTTAGGTGCTTATTAATTAGTTACTTATATATCTTAAAGCAAGATTTATTATAAAAGGAAAGCATAATCTTATTTAATAATCCTAAAACTAACGGTTAAACACCTTATTCCCTAAATTTAATATATTAATACTTATCTAAAATAAACGCCTCTTTTAAGAGTCCTTTAAGCGCTATTATATTAGTATATTATTGTCGGTATACTCGCTTTATTAACGGGCACGAATATCACTATATAATACGTATGCGGTGTTAAAGTTAGTAGTTAATTAATTGTCTAGAAGTAAGGGGTTGCTCCAAGGTCAGGTTAGCTAGCCTCGCTTCGTGGTCTCGTGACTACGTCACATGACTAACATTCCGACAATTATTAAGTTATAAATAAACTATTATTAAAGCGTCCTTAGTTAGAATTATAGCAAACTCTAGGTTTATAAAATAACCTTTAATAAGATATTACACCTATGGTTAATATTAAATAGGAAATTTAATATTGCTAGGGGAAGGCTAGTACTTTTCTTTCTTATTTATAAGGCGCTATATAATTAAAAATCTCCCTAAGCTATTTTATACTAGGATAAAAATAAGTAATTTATAAAGAAAGGAAAAGGAGAAAGGAGGATTAGTAGTTATAAATTGCCTATCTATATACCTACCAAAAACTATTAATAAAAATACTCTCTTTATACTTAAGATTAGCTATAATAATAGATAGAATATCTCTAATTTATTTAGTTTAGGGAACTTAGATATTTTAGAGTTTAAGAAAAATACCATAGAAGAAGCTAGAGATTAACTTTTATTTATAAATAAATAGTATATATCGCTTTAGATTATTACTTATTATTACCTCTTTTCTAACTTAATCTGTGCCTATATTATATAATATTTATACTTAGTAAGAACCTCTCTTATTACTTATCTATTTTCTATACCTAATTTTTTAACTAGCTTCCCTTTACTATCTATAATATTATATAATCTGCCTTAAAGTATTATAGTTATATCCTCCGTTATATTAAATTTATAAGCTCTGATCTCCTCCTATTCCCTACTAAACGCCTTATTCCTGGCCTTAGCGAATATAGTCTATATAGCTAAAAGTGCGACTATATAAGTTAGTGGGACTAGTAGCTATAAAGGAGAGATGTTCTATAGATATAAAATATTAAGTAAATATTATCTTTTATAAAGTGTTCTTAATTATAGATAGCCGTCTAAGGAGAAATAGCAGCTAATTTAAAAATTTATTTTAAAATAAAAGGCCGTAAAGCATATATATATTAAAGCACAACTATTATAGAAGATATAAGTAATTAGGCATATACTACGCGGAATAGCTAAGCTAATATTTACCTTAATAGCAAGAATAGAATTGCTAGATAACTATAAGAGGTAGAATATAAGAAATATAAAAAGAGGTAGATCGTAGGCTTAAACGGAGAGCAGCTTTACGGAACTACGCTGTAAATAATTAACAAAGTAGGGTTAAAGGAAATTTATAAGGGAAAATAGAGGTATTACTACAGTTGGTAAGTTTATAGCTGCTTAGTCGTTAGTGCCTAACAGAAAGGCTTATATAAAAGAATTGCTAAGTAGGCTAAGCTGCGGCCGGATTTACTCTACCCTACTATTAAAGCTTTCTAACGCAGAACATTATATATATAATTAGGCCATTAGCTAAACAGTAGAACGGGTAAGGCGTCTGCTATAACGCGTATTTTAGCTATATATTAGAGTTACTAAATATATATAACCCCTCTACTGACTAAAATATCTTATAAGGATTAGATTCTTATAGCTCGTTCTTATTTATAAGGCAAATTAACTGCGGCCAGTTTATGCGCCTTTACGTTATATATATAAGTTCATTAATTATTAACGCCCGACTTTATATTATTCGGACTACCTCTCGGTTTCAGCTATATTACGTAATTTAAATTAACTAGTTAAGTCGTAAACGTAGTTTTAGCCTTACATTCTTTATCGTCTATAGCGTTATAAGTGGTAATATAAGTAGCTCTTACTTACCGCCCTTAAAAAAGTAATACTTTTGCGGACCTTTTTATACAGCCCTTATATAACAGGAAATGCGCCATAAATAGATTAAGCTAAAAATGGAATATATGACAGAAAATAGACCTCTAAGCTAAAAGAAGTGCGCTATAAATAGATTAAGCCAGAAACAGAATATATAATAAGAAATAGACCTCTAAGCTAAAATAAGGGCACTACTATTACTGCTATCTCTTCCGCCTAGTAGGCCGGCCCCTTTTTTTCTGCATAGTAGGCCAGGCCTTTAATTTTAAACAATAATACGCCTATAGTAATCCGAGACTTCTTTCCGGAAAGCGGTCTTTAATCTATTCCCATAAAAGATTATATCCCTCCTTTAATTTAATAAATAGCGCGTCTTCTTTTTTAGTAAATTTTATTCTAGACTTTAGCCCTTAGGGCTTTAGCTTTTAGGGCTACTTAACTAGGTTAAAAGGTAAAGGAAATTATTAAGGAAGGATATCTAGTATATATAACCCGTCTTTCTAGCGCCTAAAAGCTGCTTAGATTAAAATTTCTTCTAAATTAGCATTTAAGGCGGCTCCTAGTATTACTTTATTAGAGTTAGAGCTAAAGGCGGGACTTAGTAGCGGTTTTTAGGTACGGAGGCGATTATATATAGGGGATATAACCTACTTATAATAATTGCTAGTAAGCGTAGTGCTTTAGTTAGACACATATGTAGATAAAATTAAAGGGGAATAGCAAGATCGCTAGAGATAATACTTTATAGTACGCTTTGTCCTTAATTAACTAGTAATAGGGGTTAGCAATCCTCGTCGCCCTATATACCCGCGGGCCTTATTACCCTCGTCGCTATCGCTACTATTACCGTCCCTAAAGTAGTTATTATCCGTATCGTCACTATTACCACTTCCGTCACTATAGTTCTCGGCCTTGCCTTTGTCTATAACGTTCTCGCTATCCTTATTATCGCTTTCTTTAGCTAAGCCGTTAGCAAGACCGTCCAGAATATAGTTACGACTATTATTAGCCCCATATTCTAGTAGTCCAGTATCGCGAGATATACAGTGCTGGGGGGAGGAGCTAGTGGGCTGCGCAGCAGAGACCGCTCGCTCCTTAATACCGTCACCGTCGTTAAGGCCAAGGGTAGGAGAGCTAAAAAGCGTAGTCCTCCGGGAAGTAGGTGGCCTTCATTACTTCCTAAGTTATATACTTTTACTGCTCTTACTAACAGAAGTATCGGAGATATAATTAATACTATCTAGTTAATTGAGCTAATTAGACCTCCGCTTTTTAACTTCTTAGCTTTTAAAGACTTTTAACCAGCAGCTACTAATGTCCTAAGCTCTTACCTAAACTACGGAGCAGTTCTAATACAACGGCCCTTAGCTAAATTATCCGTTTAATTGCCGTCTAGCGTTAAGGATATAGTACGATTATATATAGGTGCGTATACCTCCTCTTCTAGCGCTTCTAACGAAGGCAGCTCCTTATTATCTTTATTATCCTTATTACTGCCATTATTTCCGTTATCTACTAATTATTAAATAAGGCCATTATAAATTAAAAGGGGAAGCGCATACCTAATCCACGAGGTATTAGTCGATTATCAGCTTCGTCAGCTTTGTCGTTAGCGTTACTAGCTTTATTACCCTTAGCTTCCAAGTCTAAATTAGCTGTATTATCTTTAATAACTATTAGATTTTCTACTAGTTATTAAACTTACATATTTACAACTGCTAGGGGAAGAGGGAAAGTATAGTAGGGTAATTATAGGGGATAATTACCTTAACTACTTCCTCTAAAGACTTAACTGTCATTTTTATCCCTATAAAAATCTTCCTCGTCGTCCTTATTATCTTCGTTATTCTTCTATCTATCGCAGTTACGTAAGGGGATATTTTAATTTTTGTATAATTGGGAGGCGTAGGGCTATAAGGTCGCTCTAGGGCTAGTTCTTAGCAGTTTTACTAGTTCCTAGCACTTAAATCTGCTAAGGATTTACCCTAAAGCGGCTAGATGTCCCTAACCGTAAGCCTATAGCTACAAGACTATCTAACTATAGTGGTCGCATTAAGGCTGGCTTTTAGTAGTTTTGCTAGTTCCTAGCACCTACTAAAGAATTGCCTTAAAGCGCTATCTATATATAATATATACTAAGTATAAGAGATAGCGGGTAGGGAAAGCGAATTAGCCACGTAGTGACTGCGTTCGATATTCGCGAATATTGCAGGAGGTCTTAGTATTATGCGTTGCTAAGGTAGATACTGCCAAGCAATATATAGACGCTAGTATCTATCTATCGCAGTCACGTAAGGGGATATTTTAATTTTTATATAATTGGGAGGTGTAGGGCTATAAGGTCGCTCTAGGGCTAATTCTTAGTAATTTTGCTAGTTCCTAGCACTTAAATCTGCTAAGGATTTGCTTTAAAGCGGCCAGATATCCCTAAGCAAAGCTCCTGCGCCTAATAAGACATTACCGCATTCTGCTATATTCTGCCAAATTCTACCACCTTATCGCATTCTGCCAAATTTTGCCACATTATTATATTCTGCCAAATTCTGCTATATTATCGCATTCTGCCAAATTCTGCCATATTGTCGCATTCTACTAAGTTTTGCTATATTATCGTATTCTGCCATATTCTACTAACCCTAAGTTATAAGCCAACTAATTAGGATTTTCCATGCCTGGTATAGAAAATTACTATTAGCTTGCTTACCACTAGCGCCTTAGCGGCCCTCTTAATATCTTAACCTATTATATAGTAATCCTTACGCTAAGAGCGGTATACTATGCTAAAAGTAAGAGTTAAGGCGACGGAGGTTAGTGGTTTTAGTTTTAATATATAGGCGAAAGGCTTCTAATAACTACTAACCTAGCTACTAAATTTGCTGGTGTAAACACCCTAAATCTTTAACGAACTGGGTAGCGCCCTAGCAAAAAGAGTAGTTTAAGTAACTACTTAGGTTAATCCCAGCAGCTACTAAATAGGAGGAAAGAATCTTGCGAACCCCTAGAGAGGCAAAGGGTTTACTATTAAGACTAAATAAGGGAGAGTTAAGGGGTTAAGGGTCCCTATTAAATAGCTTTGTTATAGCAGCGACTAGGTATAATAGGCCGCCTACCACCGCGATAGCGACGTTAACGCCCTAGTGTTGCTTATTAGCTTTACTCTATTTAAGGCGGAATATTATCCTACTAGGCGTAAAGGTGATATTATATTAAGTAGCCTTTTTCGTTAGGAAGGTTGTTCGGTTCTTAAGCTCCGCCGTAATATATATAATTTCGCCTATCCGTAAAAATCTAGCAAATGCGAGGGTAAATGCGGTATTAGTGTTAATATCTAGTAGCAATAGGCCGTATATTACTACTTAGGCTAAAATATCCCTAGTAATAGGTTGCTTATCCTTTTTTACTAAGGGAGAGATAGCGGCTGCTCTAGCAAGTAATTGGTGTACTATAGGATCCTTAAATGCTATAATTAAGATACTATAATCTATATAGCGCGAGCAAATTGCGGAGATATAGGCTTATAAGGTTTCGGCCTTAAGCCTACCTATTTATAGCTGGGAGGTACTAAACGCGTAGCGGATAATCCATTCGCCTAGTTTACGCGGCTTAGCTAGGTAGGGGGAGACTCCTTTAAGTGCACAGTATAACTCCTAGCTGTTAACTACTAAGGAATAGTTTCTATAGGTTGCTAGCGTAAGGCCGTTCTAGAGAAGGAGCGCGTAGAGGTTAGATGGCGTGTTAATATTATCTTTAAAGTTTATAAGTGGTTATAAGTAGTCCGTTAGGTTTACAGCACCTATTAAAAACTTATTAGCTTTAGTAGTAATAAATTAAGGGCCTAGTGTGGGCAGAACTAATAGATAGCCATAGCCTAGAATTAAGATAGTATATTAGCTAAGCTATTTAAATTACCTAGGATCCACTTCGCGGATATTATAATATCGTAAGCTATAGCAGCTAGCATAATCTTACGGAGTAATTTATTTACTATACTATAGACAACAGTCTTCTTAATGCCCTAGTAAACTACTATACTATTAGTGTAAATAAATAGCGCGCTATACTGCTAGTTGGTAGATTATAGATTAAATATATAAGTAATAGCATGCATCTCTTTCGGATTAATATAGTCTACTTATTAACTAGGCTTAGGCAATGTACTAAACGCCTAAGATTAAGGGAGGTTGGCTATATACCACTGCTAGTTATCTTTATATTTAAGTTCCTTAAAAAAGTAAAAGCCGCTAAACCTAAACTAGGTAGAGGTATTAGTAAAGAGATAAATATAGGTATACTTAACGTTGTTAAAGAATAATACCCTATTACTTATAGTAAGTAGGTTAAGCCAGATATATAAGTTACTTCGCAACTTAATGCTAAATCGCCTAGGTTTATACTTATTTGCTAAAGTCTCTAGTTAAGTAGTAATAAAGATCTAAAGGGATCTAGAGTAAGATTAACTAAGTTTAATTATATAGGCGCACTATATAAGGTAGCCTATAAGCTGCTAGGCTTAAAGGAACAATAATAAGCCGTATTAGAGTGCGGTAGTAACTTTCTTAATAGCACGTAATTATTTCTGTGGTGACAATCGCGTTTACATTTATACGGTGTTAATAGTATATCCTAAAACTTTAATAATAGTTCCTACTATATCTTTAGAGCCATTTTAAGGGATATCTAGGGAGTTAGTAATAGAGATATAAGTCTAGGTAATAGCCGCTAAGTTGTTTAGGTTGGTAAAGATAAAGATAAAGTTATCTAGGTAGTATTCTACCTTATAAGGTAGTTATAAATAGAGTATCCAGTATAGGCCTTCCGCGAAGAGGTTAAATATAAGCGGCGCAGTTTAAAGACTAAAGGATAGGTAGTATTCCTAGTAGGTAATACCTTTCTAGGAGAAGCCTATTAATATTCTTGCCCTATAAGATAGGGGGACTATATAGAACGCGTCTTTAATATCTCTTTTAAGTAGTAGATATCTATAACCTGCAGAAATAACATAGGCTTAAATAGCGGTAACTATAGTATATACTAGTGCTCTATATTCTTCTAGGATTGCGTTATTAACTAAAGATGCTAGTAAAAAGGAGAGATTATAAATTCAGCGGTATCCTCTATCCGATTTTAGCACTAGGCTAAGAGGTAAAACTATAATAGGCCCTATCGCGATTCTAATATGTCCTTTTTTAAGGTTTAATATTATCTTCTTAGAGATAAGGTCGGCGTTATCCTAAGAGGAGTTATAGTTCCTATAAGATCTTAGGGTAGGGATAGACTCGGCTCCTATCTCGCAGCTATAGGTTAGGATACCTACTAAGGTGGCTAGTAGATTGCCCAGGTAGTTAAATAAAAGGGAGTGCCACGCTAAGATCCTTAGGGGTAATAGAGAGTGGTAGAGAGCCTTCGCCTTTATAAAGGTAGAGAATAATAGTAATATATTAGGCCTAGGTCCTAGGCGTATAATTAAAGTTAGTGTTATTATTAGGCTAGACCCTACTTTATAAGGTTCGCCTTACTGTTCCTAGGCGTAAGCTTTAGATAATATAGTATAATCTTTACCACACTTTAAGCACTTATATAGGTATTTATAAGCTATATTATTGCAGCCTCTACTATTAAACCTACGGCAGGTATTAGAGGTATAGGAGGTATCTAACCTAGGTCTCTTTAAGGCGGCGAAGCCAATAGCACTAGACATCGTAAGGTATAGCGCTATATACTAGGCTAGTATTTACTAATTAGCGGGCTCTAGTTAGCCATTAGTTATTACAAAGGTATAATAGTTAAGTGCTAAGTTAAGTATACAACCTACCTAGATATACTAGGTTAATAAGGTACGAATTATATTTATCTAAAGAAGTATACTAATAATAAGGTCCAACAAGCATGTATAAAGGGTGCCAGTAATAACCACGTAGTTAGTAAAACCTTTAAACTAGACACCTTTATCTATAAATAGCTTCCTATTTATCTTTGCCTTCCTTATAACTAGAGTACTATTCTTAATCTATATCTTATCGGTGATCTTAATTTAAGCGGTATAGACTTAAAGACAGGCGAGGTTTACTAGATTAAAGGTACCCTTAAAAATATCTAGGTAATCCCTTTTTATGACGCTAGGAAGGCGAAGTTTAAGCGACTTTATGCTAAAAGGGAGAGGCTCACTAAGGACATTAGCTATAGTAGCTATTATAGTAGCTTATAAGGCCGAAGCGGCCAAGCCTAACTATAATTAAGCCATTTAAGCTAGGTAGTATTTATACTAGTAAGCCTCCTCTGCTAGGCGGGCTTCACGCTCTTCCTTATACTTCTAAATCTCCCTTTTATCTCGGGCTTATTCCCTTTACTCTTTAGCAATTTTACGCTCTTCTACGGCAGCGGCGCGTATATTAGCCTTAGACGGCATTATAAAACTAGTGGAGGAGGGTATAGCGGTTATAGACGATGGTGTAGTTAAGGTAGGTTGTCTAGGTGGGTTTACTTATTAGGATTATACACGCGTATAAGTCTCCCAGTTAGTTATAAGCGGTAATAGCGTTATAAAATAATTCTTAAACGAATAGATAATGAATATATAATAAATATTAATAAGTTTAGCGATATTAAAAGCGAATTAGCCACGTAGTGACTGCATTTGATATTCGCAAATATTGCGGGAGGTCTTAGCATTATGCGTTACTAAGGTAGATGCTGCTAAGCAATATATAGACGCTAGTATATAATACTTCTTATAAGCTTTCTTATAATTATATATAGGATCTACAGGCGCTTTATTAGACGGAATCTCTAAACTAAAGCCTTAGGTAGAATAATATACTATTAATTACCCAAGCTTCTAATGCTTTTTTATTTTTTAGGGGGAAAATAGGTACTCCCCTACTCCTCCTTTTAGGCCTACTGCTCGCGCTTTTCTTAGGGCTTATAATTATATAGTACTAAGACGAAGCTGTTGATTTTCTAGGGGGACCGGTATAGAAATTGTTATTATTAAGCGAAATTTCAGAAGGGATACAAAATAAAGATTAAGATAATGCCAACGTTGTTATTATTATAGTTGCCATTACTTCGTGGCTTTTAATAGCCTTAAGGGGGGAATTATAGGTCTTTTTAAGTGCAAGTTAGCCCTCCCTTCGCCACTAGCTCTTGTCCATCGCCCCTTACCCGTTACCCCTCGCCCAGGCTTCTTACTAAATTAAAGCACTTAATACGTACGCCTCCGGCATAGACCGAAGTAGATTACCGTTTATAGGGTATAAAGGTTTATAAGGGCTTAAATTCCTAGCGCCTAATTAATACCTTTAGCAAATTGCGATTAAACCGCATCCCCCCGTCTAAGCTAGTATATTTAGCTTTAACACAGCTATTATATCTAGCCTCTTATTAAAAGGTTAGTGGCATAAATTCTCCACCCTTATTCCTTAGTAAAGGGTAGCGCTAATATATTTATTCACTTCCCGACAATACTAATCTAGCTAATCTTCTACGCCGCTCGTATTAGTAGGAGGTAAAGCCCTACTTATACATACGCGTTATAAGCTATCTGTAATAAAAGGAGGTAGTATCCTTATTAGTGGCGGGTGGGGCTCTTTAATGCTAACCGCCTAGTAACGGATACGCCTACCGCTTATACGGTAATTGTATATATGTCTATAAATGCGCTAGGTAAAGGACTATATAGGGTACTATACAAAGTGCTATATAATACTCGCCCTCCTAACGTGGCTAGCTGGTATTAGAGATTCCTTTACAGTTATACCGCAGTGCTGCTAATTTATTATGCGCCTAAAAGCTATAACCTTCTAATTTTAATCCAGGTAGTTCTTACTATAGCCCTATAGCTTAGAAGGCCAGATTATTAATCCTTTACCGCTCTATTGCTAAGCAGTTAGGTAAAGCTAATAGCCCCTTAACCCTAAACTAGTAGATTAAACGGCGTCCCCAAAACATCCGTGGTAATGTAACTATACTACTAGGCAGGCATATATAGCCACCTAGGCAACACTCCGTGTAATGTCCGTTTAAATAATCCTAACACAGCCCCACATAGGGTGGTTGCTTAAATTAGTAACGTCTAGCTGCTTTTTTACTAAGTAGCTTAGTAGGCATACTAGTTATAATATAGGTGGCTTTAGCTATCGGTAAACGCTAAAGCAGGCCGTCTAACCAATAGTATATCCTAGGAGAGAAAATAGCATATAGGTTAGCCGAAATAAATGCGACGTAAGCTCGCTTAAGCCCTTAAGGATAGTAATACGGCACGCCTATCCCTCCCTACCCTAGAAGGAGATATGCGGCAGAGTTAAATAAGACGATAGTACTAACGCGGCTGGTAAATACGGAATTCCCCTAACCCCCTTTATATAGGATGGTTTTAGGCTAGCGTTATTTAAAAGGCTAAAGGAGAAAGAGCGTAAGAGAGAGGACAGGATTGTAAAGGTATATTCGCGCTTAGCGGACAGAGGCAGCACTAAGAGATTTTAATAATAATTAAAGTTATTAGTACTAAAGGCGGTAATTAGAAAAAAAGGCTATAACTATCTATATATTACCGTAGAAGAGAGTCGCCTATTAGAAAGGCCGTAATTAACTATATTAATTATTAGTTTAAGACATAAGTAAATAAAGGAATAAGTAGGCTAGACTTGCATACGCATAAGCGCTAAGGGGTAGTAGAAATACCTTAATGCAACCATGCCAGGGACTAGCAGTAAGAAGAGGAGGAGGCGCAGCGTTAGGAGAAAGGAAAGATAGAGGATAAGAGGAAAAGCGGCAAAAGAAATCGCCTTTTATGGTTGAGGTTAAGGGGCAGTCTTGGCTTGGCCGGGGTTAACAAGCGAGGGCGCCTTGCCCGTAAAGGAAGCCTCCATTTCCTAATATAGTTTCCCCAATAACAAAATAACTTAAAATACTATTTGCCCTATAAATATATATATAACTATTTAAATTTAATATAATATAAATTACCCTTACTATAAACCCTAAACTAATATAATAAAGTTATAACTGCCAATTATAGTAAAGAATGCGAAGATAATATAAGCCGCACCCTTTTATTTATTAGTAAGAAAATAAGACTATAAGATCTTTACTATAACACTAGAAGATATTAAAAAGGCGTTAAAACTAAAGCAATATATTAACCCCTAACCTCTTATACCTAAAGAATATTATATTCTAATTAATACGTTTAAGAAATAATTTATAGACTAACTACCCCTATATTAAGATAAGTATAATTTTAAAATAGAACTTAAACCTAATATAACACTAAAGTTTGGCCCGTTATACGGTATATTATAAAAAGAGCTACTTATAATATAATAATACCTTAAAGAATACCTAGAGAAAGGATTTATTCGCCCTAGTTAATTACTATTTGCCTTACTTATACTATTTATTAAGAAACCTAAAGAAGGCTTAAGGTTCTATATTAATTATTAAGCCCTAAATATAAATATAAATTAAAACTAATATCTAATTCCTTTACTTTAAGAAACGCTTAACTACTTAGTAAAAGTATAATACTTTATAAAGCTTAACGTAGTCGCTGCCTTTAATTAAATCTATATTTATAAAGGAGATAAAAAGTATACGGCTTTTTGTATATAATATGTTATAATATTCAATTACGCTGTTGCGGCTCCCGTTAGGGTCTATGCAGTGGGTCTATATAGGTATATATATATACATGTATAAGAGGGGAACCGTACCGCTAGGGCCGGATAAAACCTCTCCTTCTCTTGTTATACGGCCTATATGGCTTATTATGCGGCCTATATAGCCTCTCTTCTGGTTAGTAACTGCTAAGTACGAGTAGACGTCTCTTTAAGGCGCTATAGAAAAGCCATCTTAATGCGTACTCCTGGGTTTATCCGGTGGGGTATATAGCTAGGGCCTGGGTTCCGTTCCTGGCTGCTCCGGTTATCTAGGTAGGGCGTAGGCCGGTGGCCCATAAGGCTGGTAGTGGTGTAGAAGGTTCCGTTATTTGCATCTGCGTTAACGTACGTAGCTCTATGCCTTGCTAAGTTTTATTAAGTTCTGTTAGGATGTTAACCTTTACTAAATTCTGCCAGGTTACCAGATTCTGTTAAATTCTGCTAGGTTACTAAAGTTCTGCTAACTTCTATTAGGTTATTAGATTCTGCTAGGTTGCTAAGATTCTACCAAATTCTGTTAGGTTGCTAAGACTCTGCTAAATTCTATTAGGTTGCTAAAACTTTGCTAAATTTTATTAGGTTGCTAAAATTCTGCTAACTTTTATTAGGTTGCCAAATTCTGCTAAATTCTGCTAGGTTAATAAGTTCTGCTAAATTCTGCTGGGTTGCTAGAGTTCTGCTAACTTCTGCCAGGTTGCCATCTATAAAATTCTGCTATATTCTACTATTCCTGCAGTATTTATCTTCTGCCTCTTAAAGTACTTCCTAGCCTCCTCTCTTTACCCTAGCCAGCTCTCTAGTAAATGAAAGGTATAGTAAGAGGTTTGTCTGTATAAACCAGTCCGTAATTACCTTAGTAGCCTTTAGCTTGGTTAGGAGCTCTTTATATAAGGATGTTTTAGCATAGTAATATATTTCTGCTTGGCTAGCAGCGTGTCTAGGGCAGAATACCACTACGTGCATTATTAATTGTTGGCTGTGGCTGTATAGGCAGGCCGGGGTTAGGTGCCCTAGTACTTTTTAGTGGTAGAGGTATCTGTTAAGCCCTATATACTTAGTTCTAAGCAGCGTATTAATTGTGCTCTCTACCTTTATAAGCCTTGCGTGGCGTTTAAAGACTTTCTTGTTTTATGGCTCGGCCTAGGCTGTTGTATAGTGGGTGAGCGTACTCTAGTACTTTTCCTATCCCCTTTTCTACCGCTCCTTAAATGCCTTTTGTACCCTAGCCCTTCTACTTCTTTTATACTGCGCTTTAGATAAGTCTATTAGCTGTATGTCTGTCCCTAAGATAGCGGCCGTTATTCTCTTAAGCTTATCCCGTCTAGTGGGCCGTATTAGTGGCTTTATTCTAGGCCGGAGTTAGTAGGCTATTGTGGCCCGTATAGTGTTGCACTCCCTCTTAATATATTCTCTTACTAGTCCTTCCCGCGTTCTTTCTATATAGGCTATAGCTAGCTCTTTAAGGTATATCTAAAGCGGCGGAAACCCCGTTTTATGCTCCAGTACTACTATTGGCGTTAATTTATACGCCCCCGTAATGGTGTAAAGGTATAGGTTCTATGCTACGCCTAGCTAGCGCAGCTTGGTTTTGCTTATCTCCTTAGGCTTTATCTACTCCGGTGGTGAGTACTAGATACTATATCCGTATGAGATTGCTGGCCGGACTATGGTAGAGTATATTATCCGCGCCTTCTGGAAGGAGGCGCCCTATATAGAGGCCGTGAGCCGGGTTAGTGCGGCCATTTAGGTAATTGCCTTTATCTTAATAATGTTAATGTGTGGTCCCTATTTAAGCTTTAAGTTAACTTGTACCCCTAATATATGTAGGTTACTAACTGGGCCTTCCGTGAAGCTATGTATATTAGCTGTGGCCTTTATGTTAAACTTCTTGTGGCTCCTTATAAAATGGATAAGGTGGTACTTTTTGGGGGTAAACACTACCCCATGCTGGCGTGCCTACGCTGTGTATACCTTATACGCCCTTTTTATAATTCTGTAGTTTTCCTCTATAGTCTTACTATACGTTAGTATATTAGAGTCGTTGATAAATCTGAATGCCGTAGTAGTTTCCCCTTACAGCTTTAGTAGGAGTGTATAGGTAAAAAAAAGGAATAGGATTAGTGATAGTGTTGAGCCTTAGGGTATACCGGTGTTTGTTTGTATTGTTTATACTATATATCCTCTAATTAAGAGCCTTGTTGTTTGATCCTTAAGGAAGGACTTTATAAACTGTATTATCCAGTGGGGTATAGCTTAGGCCTTTATATTATGGATTATTTTTTTATAGGAGACTTAGTCGAAGGCCCCGGAGATATTAAGGCTAAGTAATGAGGCTACTAGGTTTAGGTTACTTTTCCACACCGTGTGTACCTGTTGGGTTAGTAGCTCCAGTGCTGTCTGCGTTAAGCGCCCCGGCCTTACTCCTATTTAACTAGCTGGTAGTATACCCGTTTCCTCCGCAATTTTAGATAGTTAGCTGGCTACTATTTTCTTAAGTAGCTTCCTAATGGTGTTAAGTAGCGCGATCGGCTGGTAGGCCTTTGCTATAGTGTAGGATGGCTTTTATAGTTTCTGGAGGACTACTATAATAGAGTCTTTAAACGGTTTTAGGTGATGTCTAATTGCTATACAGCTGCTAAAGAGTTTAGCTAGTACTGGGGCTAGCTGCTCTCCGCACGTTTTAAGGAATTGGTTAGTAATCTTTTTTAGACTTAGGGCCTTATTAGGGGCAAGCCCCTTTAGGGCTATAATAATGTCCTCTTCCTTAACTACTTCCTTTACTATTCGCGGCTCCGGGTATATAAACCCTAGTATATTACTAAGGTCCGCCTTTACCGGCAGCGGGAAGAACTACTCTATAAGGATGGTAGCCTTCTTTTTATTATTGTGGTGTAGGGTCTCCTCTCCTAGTCTGCTAATAGGAGGAAACTATAGTAGGGCCTTTGGCTTCCCGTCCGCTGTATACGCCCATTTTGCCATCCTCTACATCCTTTTGGGGTTGTTTATTAGCTTTTTAACGGTCCTCCTCTATAGCTTATTAGCCTCTCGTTAGATTACCCTCTTCTTCTTATTCTGTGCGACTCTGTAGTTAATTTAGTTAGGTACTAACTAAGAGACCTTCTACGCCTGAAAGGCCTATTAGGTTTCCTTTACTACTTCTGTATATTTCTCTAACTATGCTTTAGAGGCTTGCGGCGAGGGCCGCGTGTTGGGTACTGTTTTTGCTATAGTGTTCTTAATTACTTAGTGTATGGCCTCCGCTAGTATGTTTAGTTTATCTCTTATATCGCATAGGAGTCTATATAGGGGCTAGAGTTGGCCCTCTAGCTCACTCTATACTACCTTCTAATTCGCCTTCTTCTATAGCGGTCTCTTAGGTAAGGGGGGCCCCTCTAGCGTCTCTACGTCCACCTTTATAATAATAGGAAAGTGGTCGGACCCTATATGCTAACGGTCTTGTTTTTAACTCTATAGTAGCCTATTAGTAATCTAGGGGGAGGTAAATACTAGGTTTAGCGTGCTCCTTAACGTGCCCTTTGCCCACGTTTCTATGCCCGCCTTAATAGCTAGGCTTAGGCTAGCTGCCTCTATAGCGCGGATAAGGTTATTCGCCGTATTGTTCGCGCATATTACTATTATACCCCCCTAGAAGGGGTGGTGTAGATTAAAATTACCTAACAGTATATGTTCTTCTTCGGCCTTTAGTAGCTCTGGTAGTATACGGACACTGCTGTTTATCTGTTAGGGGTTATAAATATTATAAATCTGGATAGTCCTCTCGCAGCCCTCTAGCTTAATTATATATATATCCGCTGAGTGGTATATAGGCGCCTACTTATTTGTGTTAATAGCCTTATTTATATAGAAGCAGACCCTTATATTACCTACTCCCGCGTATACTAGGTGGTAGGATTTTGTAGTATATATTATATTTCCTTAGTCCCTCCGCTATAGCTCTTAGATAGCTAATATATCTAGCTAGGGGTCCGCCTACTCTACCTCTTATAGGAAGTGGAGCAGTACGCCGTTTCTACTGTTGTTAGTATTATACTGTATAATTATAAGTGTTTTCCGGTATCCTAATATAAGAGGTTTATGCTGGCCTCTAAGTTAGCTAAGTTGGTGCCCTTTAGCGTCTATTTACTTCCTTATGACGCAGTTTTGGAGCCTCTAGATGCCTCTCTCTGGATCTAGGCTTCTGCTTCCACCTCTATATTAAACTCTATGTTTAGTAAAGGCTCCTAAGTTACTAGGATTTAAATTAGGGCGTGTATACTACTATGTAGTGCTGTTTAGAGTATTAATTAGAGGGTCCTCTAGCCTATTTTTTTCTTGGAATAATTAAAAGTCTACGGCCGGCCGACCTTCTGGGGGGCTTCCTCTGCCTATATAGAGCTTTCTTACATAACTATCTCCTTTAGCTTCCTTTTCTTGGCTTATTATGAGACCTCCTTAGTGGTGATCTTGTACTATAATTGTGATTACTATCCGCTTATAGGTGCCTTATAGGTGCCTGCGTAGTGTATTGGCGTATAGGCCCTAATTGCTGCAGCTTTCTCCTGCTGTGTCCGCTTAATACTATACGCCCTATTCTATGCCTTATGGTCTACTTTACAGTTAATATACTTTTTGGGTGGGTCTTCTGTATATTTATTAGTATTATATTGCCTAGCGCAGCGTCCGCATCTAGCTTTTCTCCTACAACTCTTGGCTATATAGTTAAAGCCTTGGCATTTAAAGCACTACGTTACTAGAAATATTGTCTCGTGCCTTATAATTAGGTAGTAGTCTCCTCCTAGAAAAAGGCCCCGATTAAATAGCGCATTTGCTAACTCTTTTGACTATATGCCTATAATAAGTGACGATTTAACCTTTTGTCCCGTTTAGACTCTTCCTGGCCTTTTCTACGCCAGCCTTTCTACTATAAGCCCCGCTATAGTATAGTTCTACTTTATTATATCTTCTATTATCTGCTTAGCCTCTAGGCCTTAAATGGCGAGGCTCGTAGGTACCGCGTGGACCTCTACTAGTACTAGCGGAACAGCTAGTGTAGTAAAGCGTCTAAGGACCTTTATCTACTCTATTTCTTATAGCAGCCTATCTTTTACGTCTTTATCCGTGATATACGCCCTAACGTTACTACTTTATAACTTCTTTACGGCCTATATCCTGTGGGTGTCTGGGGGTCCTACGGCCTAGAGTTTATATACTAGGGCTTAGCTGTTCTACTTTAAGGTTTCCTTATAGTTGGCGGCGTCGCCTATACGGATTATAATCTTATATACTTCTATAGGTTTATAGGTAACTTATCTTATAGCTTGGGGCATTATAGGTATAGTGGCAGCGATGTGTGCGTATAACAGCGGGCCTATAGACATCGGTCCGCTTTTTATAGCCATCGTTGCGGCCTTCCTAAGGGCGCCAATATCTGTCTGGATTGCCTTTATGTCCTAGGCATATTGCTCTTGGGTTCCTTAGGTCTAGATAAGCTCCGCTAACGTAGCGAAGGCTATCCGGAGGGTTATAATTGCGGTAGTAAGGAAGGAGAGTATAGTAGAGCGCTCCTTATCTGTATTAAGAGATTGTTTCTATAGTGCCTGCTAGGTTTATTCTATAGTTTATATAGTCTATAGAACGCGTTCTTAAAAGGCGCGCTGTTTAATTGGGGTGGTTAGGGTAGTTGGGGTTAGGGTTGGGGGTTTGTTTGTTTGTTGTAATCCGGTTTTAGGGGCTGTATATTGGAAAACACTATATATACCTCCACTAACGCCGAATTGGGGTATGTGGTTTTGATAGGAAGGGTTTCTGTAGTCCTCTGGAGCTCGTGGGAGCTCTATTGGGCTTATTTCGCAGGTTTCTTTGGCGGGCGATTGCATTGTGTTGTTTTGTATATAATAGGAACTTTTTAAATACCTAGTAATGCCGTTTAGTGTAAAAAACGGTCCTAGTATATTTTAGTAATATATTAATAATACGCTTCGCGAATTCCTTAATATATTTATTACCGCGTATATTAATAATATCTTAATCTATTTACTTTTGCTTTTTAAGCATTAAAAGCATATTTAAATAGTCCTTAAATACCTATAAGACGCGGGCTTATAATATAATATTAAGAAATATAAGTTCTACGCGTCTAAAGTTACGTACTTAGGCCTAATTATATCCTATAACAGAATTAAAATAGACCTTAAGAAAATCGCTATAATTATAAACTAGGAAAGTCCTAGTAGTATATAAGACATCTAAGGATTTCTAGGATTTGCAAATTTCTATTATTAATTTATTAATTACTTCTTAAAAATTATTTAGCTATTAATAAACTTAATAAGGAAGAATATAAGATTTAAATGGACTACTAAATATAAATAAGCTTTTAATAACCTAAAATATTGTTTTATAACTACTTTAATTTTTACCTACTTTAATCTAAACCTTAAATATATTATTAAAATAGACTTGTCTAATTATATACTAGGAAGAATATTATCGCAATATAATAAGAACGGCAAGCTATACCTAGTAGCCTTTTTCTCCTAAAAATTTACCCCTACTAAATTAAACTATAAGATTTATAATAAGGAACTGCTTATAATTATTANATATTTTAAATAATAGCGTNTANAACTTAAAGGATTGTTATTCCTAATACGCATATTAANNGACTATAAAAACCTATAGTACTTTATAACTATAAAGCAATTAATATAATATTAAATTAGTTAGGCCGAATACCTCTTATAATTTAACTTTAAAATTATATACTAACCTAGTAAACTTAATTAGAAGCCTAACTTATTAATATAATAATTATAAAACTTATTTACTAACGCCTTTAACGAACGGATTATAAATTAATTATAAATTCTACTGCCCCCTAAACGCTTTAAGAAACTATACCCTATATTTCTAAATATAAAGCTTAATAGGAATAAATTAGAAATTAATAAGTGGGATATAGAAATTAATAAATTAATAGAGTATAAATATAAGAATAACCCTTAAATAGTAAATATAATAAAAGCAATTTAAATAGGGAAATAGTAATATAAGGATATTACACTCGCTAAATGCGAAATCTATAATAATTAGTTATACTATAATAGAAGATAGTAGTCCTAAATCCCGAACCCTTATAATTTAAGATACTTAAATTTATATACGATTTCTCTATAGTAGGGCATCCTAGCTATATAAAGACCTATAAGATTATCTAATAAGTATATTACTGGCCTATAATATATAACTATATATAAAAATACGTTTAAGTATATAAAATATGCGTATATAGGAAAACCTCTTATATAAAGAAGTAAGGAGTACTTTAACCGTTGCTAATTCTAATATAAAGATAGCAAGATATCTTAATTAACTTTATAGTTAACCTACCTAATAATAATAGGTTTACGAATGTTATAGTAGTTATTAACTGTCTTATAAAAATGCAATATATAATTCCTATAGACTTAATTAATACAATATTAGTAGCTAAATATTTTATTAAGTATATCTTTAAGCTACACAGACTTTCTAATTTAATAATATCTAACTATAGAAGCTAGTTTGTTTTAGACTTCTAGTAAGCCCTATATAAATAATTAAGTATATAAATATAATTCTTAACTATATTTTATCTAAAGATAGATAGTTAAACTAAAATTATAAATATAATTATAAAACAATACCTATAAATATACTACTCCTACCTATAAGATAACTAGAAAAAGTGGCTACCTTTAGCTAAGTTTACTGCGAATAATATAAGAAATAAATTAATAGGTATAATACTGTTCTACGCAACCTACGGACAAACCCCTTAACTTAGATTTAAACTATAACCTAAAATTAATATAATAGGACCTATAATTAAGAGGATTTAACTAATTAATGTATATAACTTTACTAATTAAATAAAGTAGTTAATAGAACTATTATAAAGTAAATTAGCGTACGCTTAAACGGTATAGGAATGGCATATAAATAAAGGATAAGCTTCTACGTAGGACTTTAAGGAAGATAATATAGTTTACCTAAATATATAAAACCTAAAGACTTAATAACCCTTAAAGAAACTTAATTAGATATTTGTAGGCCTATACTAAATTAAAAAGAGACTAAGTCTATATACTTATAAGCTTAAACTACTAAGTAAGATAAAAATATATCTAACATTTTATATAAGCTTACTATAACCTTTAAAGGGTAAACCTAGGACTTATAAAGTGCCACCACTACCTCCTATAATTATTAACAATGGTAACGGTTCTTACTTTATTAACTTAATTAATAATATATAATAAAAAACACAATCTAAATAATTTAAACTCCTTATTAAGTGGGAAGAATATAAAACATAAACTTAGGAAACCTATAACTAGATTAAAACTAACGCGCCTTCCCTAGTAAAAGAATTCTACGAAAACCATCCTTTGCGGCTTGCTCTAGCTAGATAGATATAATATAAAGGTAAATAACTACTAACGTATTCCACCAGCGAGCGGATCAAACCACCGAGCGGATCACCTCAAAACTCACCAAAAATTAGAAAATTTATACTTTAATATCTTAACAACTACTTAATAATAAATTTTAATAATTTGGATTTTGGCTTTTATATATACTCTATAGCTCCTATTAAAGTTATATAGTAAATAATTGAGTAGTTTTTAAGATAGTAAAATTTAGTTGCTAAATTAATGCTAAATTACTATATCCTAAAAACTACTCGATTATTTACTATATAACTTTAATAGGAGCTATAGAGTATATATAAAAGCCAAAATCCAAATTATTAAAATTTATTATTAAGTGGTTGTTAAGATATTAAAGTACAAATTTTCTAATTTTTGGTGAGTTTTGAGGTGATCCGCTCGGTGGTTTAATCCGCTCGCTAGTGGAATACGTTACCTAATACAAATATATAAAACATAATAGTAGGAAGCTTAAAATTAAAAAGAACTTAAAATATATTATAATATTTATAATACGATTACGTAATATATAAGATATTAAGGAACTTTAACCGCTAACGTAGTTAACGGGGTTTTGACCACTCCCCTAGTTTTGACCGAAAGGAACATCAAAACTTTACCTACGTTACATCTATCACGCCTAGGTAAGCCTTAGCACGACAACATATATATATTATTTTAATTTTGGCAGAATAACAAAACTTTACCTAAAATAGTAGGCGGTACGCTAGCGCGGTCAAAACTAAGGGAGCGGTCAAAACCCCGTTAACCACGTTAGTTAAAGTTATCTAATTAGTTAAATCTGCCTTGCTAAGACCTACTATAAAGATATTAGTTCTACTTACCGCCTTAACTAAGCTAATAGCGATTTTCTATCCTGGGGATAGAAAATCCTAATTAGCCTATTTAATAATAGAATCGGCAAAACTCTATACCACCACCCGATATAACTATATAAACGCGATAAGTAATAAGTCTTAACTAAATTAAATTATTTAAAACCTTTAGCTAAAAGGGGGGGTACTATAATGGGACTAGCCTAGTTATAGTAGGAACGTCTTAGTAAAATACTTAACAGATAAATTCTAACACTTTATCTAAATTCTACTAAATTTTGCTAGCTTAATTAACTTCTGCTAAGTTCTACTAGATCTATTAAATTCTACTAAAGTCCGTTAAAGACCGCGTGCGTATATACGCACGCATTAACCACCAAGCCCCTAACTATTTAATTATATAATTCTCTCGTTATTCCTTTCTCTTCTTTACGCAATGTCTTGTTCTTAGCAAGAGCTATATACCCTTAGATTTAGATAGAATTTATATCGTTCCTTCGAATCTTCCCTAAAGTCTCTTTACGCCCTTATAGCAGTTTTACCACAGGCCTTAAAAACGGCTCCTAATTTATCCTTAATATCCTTAATCTAGCTGCTTGGCCAAGTGTCCTTAATATCCTTAATTAGCACCGCTGCCTACTACGTAGCTACTAAAGCTACTAAAGCCTCTAGAGGCTGCGCAACTACTGCCAATAAGCTATTATGTATATACTACGTCGCTTAAAAGGATTATAAATAGGACTCCTAGGCTGGAGGTACTTTTGGAGGCTTTAGAGGCCTTAGAGGCTTTAGAGCCAAAGATATATAACATTTTTTAGGTGGCATAAGGACGATATTTTGCTGGCAATTTAAGGATTAAATAGGCGGCGACGATATTAAAGCTTTTTAATTAACTATACTAAATATTATACAGGCTTCCTAGCCACGTTGCTACTGTTTACCGCAATATTTAAGCGTCGAAGATGTTAATGAGGCGCTAGCACCCCTGCCGCCGAGTAATTGTACTAACTCGAGGCCTTAATACCAAGCTATATACGGTATAGAGCCTTAGATAGGCTTATGAGGCTTGCATATACGAAAAGTGCAAGAAACGGTTGCCACACAATGGGATAACAAAATTGAGAACCCAATTAGGCTCCAGCCAATTAAGCCTCACTGCAAGACTGTAGCACTTTTTCCTCAAAAGTACGCTAAAATCGCAGTAATTTCAGAATCGCCAAGTCCCCTCGCTGCGTTAGCTGACATTGAATGATCTCTGGCTATGCTAAACTAAAAATAGTGTTCTGCTAATGTTTAAGCCTCCATGCTTAATATCATTCTTATCCCAAGAAAGCTTCTTGGAGTACACCTAGGCTGCATGGTTTACGCAAGCCAGCTACAATACTCTTCCACAAAATAGTGACCCTCGCATATACGCTAAAATTGCGGTGCAGACAGACTTTCACCGTGTCAATGGGATACTCATCTACTGCCATCACATGCCGAGAACATAAGTATATTAGCCAATTTTCTATGTGAATGTCTTATTTACAGCGGGATAATCGTCCAGCCCATAGGTACTGTTAAGTATTACCGCTCCCGAAATACTCTCATCCTCCAACCTAATCCACGTCTCCACAGATTTCCCCAGGGTGCTCTCATCCAGAAAGATCTGCCGACTCCCCCGAGTCCAGGACCCGTACCCACCATACCCACTGTGCCGCCCAAAGCACAGCGCCATCCCATTGCCCGTGATGTTCATATCAGGTAACCGTGAGTCCCACCTGAAGCACCTGCATAAGCACTGTCAGCCCAAGCCACATGATTAGAAGATAAGAGGAGAAAGGCGCACCAGTCGTTGCCATGGTCATGACCGCTGAACATAGCCATCATGCCAGGCGTATTAGCGAGCGCCGACATGAACGGAATGTCCTGGCCGGTGTAAGTGCACACGTTGTCGACGCAAGTGATGCCCTGGTGGGCCATGGGATTGTCGTCGTTGATGCCGGGCTCTTTATGCGCGTCGACGCCTTCCTGCTGGAACGAGAAGCTAGCGTGAACCGGGATGTGCACAAAAGCGAGGGAGGGAATGGTGCGGTTGTAGCGCTGCTGGAGGGCAGCGTTCGTAGAGGTGAACCATTGCGCGACCTGTATTATTAGGGGGGTGTTCTCCATATAATTGAGGTACTAAATTGGCGACGAGAAAACTTTACATACCGAATCGTCTACATTCCCTGGCACAAATACTTCATTACCGTTCTCGTCAAGTTCCTGGAATGCTTTCCCTCCGCGACTATCAAAGAACCATAGTAGAAGCCTCAGCGTCGGATTCGTAAGATCAGACGAATAAACTGGCAGGTAGTAATTTGACACCCCTGCATTTGGACCTTGAATCATGCTCCGCGTAAGGCTAAGTGGATACCGGTTTTCTCGCTTTAGCAAGGCTTGAGTAGATAGATTGTATTCGATATCATGGTTGCCATATGTAGATGCCCAGGGGATGCCGCGCCGGACGAGCGGCGCGACAATTTCGTCAACGTAATGGGTGGAATTCTCTAGAAATGTGTTTTCGCCAGTAATGAGGTCTCCATTTAGAACAACCAAGTTGGGTAATTCAGCATCTAATATGGTGTTCATCACTCTAGTGGATTTGACGTCGGCGGCTGGTCCCCAGTCCAGGTCCTCCGCTGAAAAAATGAATCATGTAGTGAGCAAAAAGCTGTAGCACATGTAGCATGATGAATGAAAGCTTAGATCTCACCTTCTCCATAATGCAAATCTTCAAAGACTGCAATCTGAAAAGTTCCATTTCCCGAAAACCGCAGCGGCAGGAATTCCTGCATAATCACAACAGGGACTGCAGAAGCACCCGTAGAAACCGTCAAAAGCCAGAGAATTTGCTCACGCTTCATCGCACAAATACATAAGAACAAAATAACTGAGAAAACAGCAAAGCGGAAAAGCCGTCCCGAGCGGGAAGATATAGGCAAGGAGCGGCGGCCATGCTGATCGTCCATCTTCATGGATTCGCAGACACATTCCAGTGTTTAATCAAAACAAGGTTGAATCATGGCCACACGCAAGGTTACACCTCAACGCAGGTTGACGGGAAATTCGCTGCCGAATCTGGAGGGTTTGCCCGCTGCTTTAGGAGGGACTTTTCCCTTGATGCCAAGAACAACCCAGGCCACAGATTGCACCGGGATCCCTGTTAGCGCAGGATTTATACACCACCATAATGCGTTCCCGGAAAATAGAAATCCTAAGAATCCTTTTATGGGTATATATACCCTCCATTTCTACTTACGCGGGTATACTATAATTTAGATGTCTTCCGTAATTGCGCTATCCTAACTATTCGAAATAATACCGTTGCTAAGATTAATAAAGCTATCCTTATGCAGCTCTACGGCTCCCTAAGTACCTTTTATTCTATAGACTCTATAGAGTAAAATAGAGGAGAAGAGGGTTATATAGAACTGCCGCTAGTAGAGCTCCTGCAGTTATTTAACTCTAATAGCCTACTCCCGTTAAAGCTTTCCCTAAAGATAGGCGCGCCTATAATTTTTTTTACGGAACCTCTACCCTAAGGAAGGGCTCTATAATGGCACCTATATAGTTATTACGCGCCTAGGCCGCCGCTGTATTAAAGCTCGGATGCTTAGTAGCAGCTTTTACAGCTAGCTGCGGCTAATCCCTTATATTAAGCTTACCTCTATAAAGGGAAAACTGCCGTTTATTATTAGTAGAAGGCAGTTTTTAATTTAGCTATGCTTTGCTATAACTATAAATAAGTTATAGGGGTAGTCTTTTAACTCTGTTGGGGCTAATTTACGTATACCAGTCTTTACGTATAGGCAGCTATATATTGCACTATTAAGAGTAACGGATATATATAGGCTTTCGCTATTACTGCCGTAAGGAGGCGATGCTGCTACTACTAATATTATATATCTGGAGGTGTTGCTAAACTCTAGTAGGGATAATATAGTAGTAGCGGCAGCGGTAGCGGCAGGGTAATAGTAGGGTAGTAGGGTAGTAGCAGGGCAGTAGTAGGGTAGTAGTAGCGCAGTAGGGTAGTAGCAGCAGTAGTGTAACCAATTAGGATTTTCTATGCCCGGTATAAAAAATCGCTATTAGCTCGCTTACTACTAGCGCCTTAACGACCCTTATGTCCTTTATAAGCCGTTACCCTATAAAGGGCGGGGCTCACTATATAATTAGAATCTTAATCTTCTGCCGTATTAGGGGGAGGACCGTATAGGGCTGATTTAGCCAATAGAAGATAGGCAGTGAGCGATTACGTAACAAATATTAATCTAATTTCTTGTAAGATTTTATAAACAAATACTATAAAATGCTATAATAAACGCGTGGAGGGCGCCTTAGCAGGTCCAACGACCTTTTAATTTAATTAAAATTAGCTGTAATTACGTTTAGGACCTTTACTAATTTAACTTAGGCCTAAATTAAGGCTAAATTAGGGGTTGTAGCTAATACTTGCAATAAAATCTACCTTAAGGCATATAATAATGCTAGAAACACCGATTTTAACAACCTTTTAAATACTCTTAGTACTAAATTAAATAGGCCAGGGCGCCCCCTAAGGGTTTAAAATGGCTCTAAAATATCTATAGATATTAAAGCTAATATAATATGCTTTAATATATATAAACTCTAAGACACTAGATTAGAGGCTGCCGTAATATATAGAATTTACTACCTAGGAAGGCGCTAATATAAGGAAATAGCCTATAATTATAGAGACCTAGTGCATAACTATAAGCTTATAAGAGGAAGGCGTCTAAAGAAGCCCTTTTTAAGGCTTAAGGATAAAAGGAACCGAATTATATATTATATTTAGATTATTCGGCAACTCTAAAAGCAATACCCTATATATTAGGCAATAGTAGATAAAGTAAGTAAGGCCTATAAAGGGGGCTTAGAGGCTATTTAAAAGATTATAAGGCCTATTAAAGTTAATGTAAATAAGTACTTAATTTATATAGTTTAAGCTTATACTATGCGCTATTATATCCTTAAACACAAGATATAAAAGGCCTATAGTAATTTAGGTTAAGGAGATAAAAGAGTAGTAAGTAGCTTCTAAATTAGACCTTGTAAAGAAGAATAAAGAGAACCTTCTTAAGAAGTAGGGGTAAAGGAAGAGAGCTTTAGAAGAGGGTACTCCTAAATAAAAGGAACTCTATACCCTTAATAATAATATAAAGCTATAAAATAAGTAATTTAAATTTAAATACCTAAAATTAAGAGGTAATAAGGGCCTTAAACTATTAGTAAAATATAGTACCCTACCAATAGCCTCAATAGTTGGTGGTTAACGCAATTGGCGCGCAGTTAAGGGTATTTAGCAACTTAACCGACTAGCCTATATCGTGTTTTTTTAACACGCAGCCTACACGTAGCCTACCTATTTATATCTACCTACCTATTAGCATCTACCTATCTATACTACCTTAATTTAATTAATCGATTAAATTATTTATAGTGTTTGCTAGTTAGTCGTTATCGTCTAGTTTTAGCGATGGTTATTTAGCTCTAGCGACGGTTATTTAATTCTAGTAACAGTTATCTAGTTTTAGTAACGATTATCTAGTTCTAGTAACAGTCGTTTAGTTCTAGCAATAGTTATCTAATTCTAGCAACAGTTGTCTAGCTTTAGTAATAGTTATCTAGTTCTAGTAACGGTTATCTAGCTTTAGTAACAATCGTCTAGTTCTAGTAATAGTTATCTAGCTTTAGCGACGGTTATCTAGTTTTAGTAACGGTTATCTAGTTCTAGCAACGGTTATCTAGCTCTAGCAATAGTTGTCTAGCTATAGCGACGGTTGTTTAGTTCTAGTAATAATTATCTAGTTTTAGTAACGGTTGTTTAGTTTTAGCAACGGTTATCTAGCTTTAGTAACGGTTGTCTAGTTCTAGTAATAGTTATCTAGCTTTATTAACGGTTATCTAGTTTTAGTAATGGTTATCTAGCTCTAGCAATAGTTATCTAGTTCTAAATACTATAAACGATTTAATTAATTAATTAATTAAATTAAGGTAGTATAGACAAGTAGGTATAAATAGGTAGATATTAATAGGTAAGTAGATATAGATAGGTAGGTAGATATAGATAGGTAGGCGATATAAACAGGTAGGCGATATAGATAGGTAGATAGATATAAATAGGTCTATATCTACTACTCTTAGTAGCTACTTTTTAGCTATATATATAGATTTTATAAAAAAGTATATATAATTTACCTTACTAGCCTTATAAATAGCTTTAAAATAGCCTTTATTTATTATTTATTATCTAAAATATACTATTAGTATAAAAGAGGTAGGTATAATTATAATTGCTAAATATTTAGGTTATATGTAGTTTGCGCGTAGGTTACGCGTAGGCTATATATAGGCTGCGTATTAAAAAAATATAATATAGGCTAGTTGGTTAAGTTGCTAAATACCCTTAACTACGCGCCAATTGCGTTAACTATTAACTATTACGGCTATTAAAAGGGTACCATATTTTACTATGTTTGTATTAATTTAATAATATAAGTAAGTTATATCCAGGGGCACGGAATACATATAGTATCGTATACTCTTTTGGATGGTGGTGACTATCAATTCTATTAAGGTAGACTACGTAGTCTATATACTAACGCGCCCTCCCCCTAATTAGTCAGTGCTTTATAAATAAGTAGTTAGTGCACTAAACGCGTAAACACGCGTTTGGTACACCAGGTGCTGTAATTATACACTGGCGGCACTTAAAAATAGACCCACTTATATATAGCCTCCGTAATTGCTTTAATAGAACCGTAAAATATAAAAGAAATACATAAGGAATCCCTCCTAAAGTGCCTTCTAGGCTGCCTTCCAAACAATGCTTTAGTCTAGCTGTAAGTCCTACTTATAGTCCGTAAAATGAACCGTACGGCCTTCTGATGGGCTGTAAATGAACCGTATGGCCTTCCAACAGACTGTAAATGAACCGTAAGTACTCTGTTAGTCTCGTTCCACCCACTCTATAACCTTTAGATTAAGCTTATTTGTGTTAATTAGAGTTTTAAGAGCTTAATATGGCTTTGCCTTAGTTATAGCGTCCGCTAGGTTATCTCTGCCACTAATCTACTTAACCTTTATAATCTTACGTCATTTATAGGCCTAACGTAAGTATATTAGGTTAACTATAAGCCTCTTCTCTTATATTGTACCTAGTTTAACTAGGTAGTTATAAAGGGACTTTAAATCGGTGTATAGAACTAAGGGTAATTGCTCTAATTATAGAATCTTCTGAATTGTTAATTTAATTGCGGCTGCTATATTAAAGCTATAAGCTAGTATATATAGTTTAGAAGCTAGTATACTACGGGTTACTTATTTACATTTAATTAAAGACTAATATAGTATATTTGCGTTCTAATTACGGTCTATAAGTACAATTATAAAGCCAATTTGTAATAATAGGTCTCTGTTATTAGTAAAGGAGGCATCCATAAATACTAGTACGCTAAGGGAATTCAGGTCTAGTGGTATAAAAGTAAGTCCTCTTATTATATTGTCAATTTGCCACTAAATACGCTTATTAAGCTGCTTAATATTTTCCTTTTATAGATCTATTACCTAGGCCGCAAAGGATAAATTATAGGCAGATTTAGGTTAGTAGACTGTGGCAATATAGGTGCCTTTTGCACGCTATGCAACGTATTAGTCTTTTATATTTACAGTCTTATAGGTCTTTTTACGGGAACTAGTAAGGTCCGTAGGCTTTACTATAATAAGCCTTAGGTTTTAAGCTTGGCGTTCCTAAGTTAGCTAAATTAAGTTGCTCTTTTATATAATTAAACCTCTATTAAACTTAATTGGAGTCTACTTAGTTAACTACTCTTACAGCTTTACTAGGAACTTGGCCTTTTATAGTTTAGTCTCTTTAGCGTCCGCAAAAGTCTAGTCCGCTAAAAAGAGGGTATTATCTATTTAGAGTCCAACAATACTAAGGCTGTTTAATAGTGTGTATAGAAGGCAGGGGTTATAGGTTAACTATTCCGTTTTAAGTTTATAGACGTAATACTAGTAATATGTCTTAAACCAGTGGTTTCTAGCTTCTGGCACTCCGTAAAGGGGTTTTATAACCTATAAAATTACTCCTAGTTATAAATTAAGCTTAGAAGGTAGTTGTATAAAAATATCTCTACTTAGGTAGGTATTAGACTATATATAGGCTTATAAGATATCCCGTAAGTAAAGGGCTATAGGTTTAGTTTACTATAGTTTAGGCATAAGTGCAAGTATAATTTATTAACTAACTTATTAAATTATAGGTAATTACGTAAGAACTAAGTCCTTTCCCTAGTTGTTATAAGCTTATATAACGAGCCTTAATTTATTAAAGACTTTATTAGTACTAGGGTACTTAATCTTATTAATAAAGCGTAAGTTAAATATACGGACGCCTTACGGAACGTCTTTCTCCGTTATAACCGCAAAGGCGCCCTTTTTAAGTAGTCTATTAATCTCTTTACGCCGTAAGTCCGTAAAAGGGGTTTTCTATACTAGAACTAATATATTTGTAGGTAGGGGTTATCTTACGGGTATGCCTACGGAGGTTAGGTGATTTTCCGTTACGGGGTTTTTAGTCATAGGGTGCTTTCAAGGGCGTCCTCGGCCACGCTTTACGGTAGGTTTAGCGGGTTTAGTAAGTTTACGGGGGACTTCTAAAGTAGGTAAAAGTGCTTCCAGTTTGTCTAGTTTAACGTTATAGGTATTTTTAGACCGAAAATAGGGTTTTACGGACGTGCTTCTAAAGCTAGTTAGTTCGCTAGGGAGTTATACATAGTACATTTTGTTTTCTATAGCTAGTAAATAATAAGGTCTAGTCTAATTGCCGCTCTTGCGCTATACGAGGACTTTAGAATTAAGCGGGAGGTTATATACTAAGGTTGTGTTAGGTCCGTTACGGTAGTATAAAGCGCTATTAATAGTTTGTTTGGCCCGTAACTTAACTATTTTGGCTATTGCCTTCTGTATTATAGCTGCTTAATCTATAACGGACGGGGTAGGAGGGTCCAGTTTACCTATCCTTAGGTAGGCTCCGTAAACTAAGAGGGTGGGTACTAGTCCGTTAGGGCCAGCGGTGTCGTTAATAGCTTTTACGGCCATCTATAAAGCTAGTTCCTTTTAAATATCCTTACACTCGTCCGTAATGATCTGGTAAGCTCTCTATAGAGCTAGGTAAGCTTACTTAATAAGCCTAATAGACTAGTACGCCTTAACTAAAACAGCTTTTATTAAAATAGCTATAGCCGTAGCGTACTGTTGGAATTCCTTACTAATAAAGTTTCTACCGGCGTTATGGGTAATATACTTAGGGGGTCCAACGTATATATTAATCCAGCAGGTCCGTAAAATATCCTAAGTATATTTTATAGATATATTTTACAACTAACGGGCGGCTTAATAGCGGGTTGCCTTATTAATTATATATAATACTAGGCTGCCGTTAATGTATATAATGTCTACGTATACTAAGTGGTTAAAATTAAGATCCTTATAAAGGGTGAACTTAAATCGGCCTAGGGAACGTCTGTATTTCTAGCAGAAGGAACAGTATTTAGTTAGGTAGTTGATTGCCTTCTTATTAACGTTGATATATCTAGAGCGTTTAAGGACTCTATACAGCTTTTCGGCTAATAAGTAGCCGAAACGGCGGTATAGGTAGTGGATTTTAGTACTAGTAAGGTAGTACCGGTTATAGTTAAAAGATTCCTAAATATAGGTCCGTAAAGTCTCTCCCTATATAAGGAACGGGTGTCTAAATTGTTATATAATTAGTAGGGTAATATACTTACTTCCTAGGGCAGTTGCGGAGCTAATTAAGGTGTCCGTAATATTATTATAGTAAACTTATAACCTGTCTATATCCGCAAAACAGAGTAGAAAAGGGTTATCCGCTTTTACTATATGGAAGTTAACTAGGCTAATTAGGGTCTTAACTATAACTAATCTAATTAATGCGGTTAAGCCGATGCCGAATTAGACGTTTACGGCCCTAGTTTGCATAGTATTAATATCCGTATTGTTATTTATAGTGGTCTTATATGCAAGGTATTGTCTATAACCTATAGTAGACTTCTTAGAGGCACCTATATTAATTATAACGCCATAGAATTCTTTAGGGGTATAGTGTTCTGTGGTAATATATGTAAATGGGTCCTGTTTATGGTCCGTAACGTCCGTAATAGGTCTAACGGGTATGCTTATGGGTTAGTTTTTGGGTGCGATTAAGTGTATAAAGGAGTGGTTAGCTAATGCGGTCGTAATATTAAAGGCTTAGCCGTCCATAAAAGGTCTAAAAGTAGTTAGGAATGTCTCTAAGGTCTCCTGTTTATAAGTATCTAAGTTAAAGTTAATTATAAGGGCTTTTATTAACTCGTTAAGAGACTCCTTTACTTTCTTTCCTTTGTAGTTTAAGATAAACTAGTTAATCTAATTGTTAAATCTTTTCTTAGACTTATTACATTCTTCCTAGGTATACCTTATAGACTAATATCCTTCCTTACCGTATATAAAGCACTTCTAGCTAGTTTATTTATAGGGGTATATTTTTGTACGGGAGTTGCTATAGGGGTTACGGGTGGGACTTAGTCGGTGCGGGTACTGCTAGCGGTAGTGGTGGTCCGTAAAGTAGGTATCTAAGTTAGTTTATAGGTTTTATAGGTCCGTAATAAAGGCTTAAGTATTACCTAGTAGGTTTAAAACTTTATATATTATAATAGAGGACCATAAATCGTTAATAAGGCTAGTTAAGGTATCTGTAGGCTTATAATAGGCGTATTTATAGGGTTTTATTTCCTGGTAAGCCGTAATAAGTTTGTTATATAAGAAGTCGTCTATTCGAAGCTTAATATTAAGGCCATGCTATAGGTGCTAAAGGTCTTTAATAAGAATTTACAGGCACTCTATAGTCGATTTTTCGGTATTCTTGTTAATTACGGTCCGTAACTTAATCGCATTTTATTATATAAGGATATTACGCTTATATTCTGGCCCTTTAAAGTAGTTACGTATAGCTTTATATAGCTTATTAAAGGGAACACTAAGGGGGTTACTCTTAAGGTTGGTGTAATAGTGGTTAAGGGCTAGGCTGCGTAGTATAGTAGAGTAGGCTTGGCTAAACTTTTATTTAAGAATATTAGCCTTCTAAAAGAGGTCCGTAAAGATAGTTAGTTTAAAGTTAAAGTTGTTGTTTTTACTATTATACTTGGATTAGTCGGTATAGAGCTTAGCTAGGTTAGCTAGCTCCTTACCGTAGGTCTTTACTTAGGTAGTTTACAGATCTGTAACTTAAGCGACAAAAGGGTTTTAGTCCGTATTTTGGGTTGCAGGGGTATTACGGTCCGTAACTTAAGGGTTAAGTATACTTTAGTCCGTAAAATTAATTTTAAGACTACTTTGGTCTATAGGGCGAATTTGGTTAAATAGGTCGTCTATAAGACTAGAGATCCTATTAAGTTTAAAGGAGGTAAAGAGTCTGCTGGTTTTAATATAATCTAAAATCTGCTTTTTAGTTTATTCCGTTTAGTCCTCCTTATATAGGGTGTTGTATAGAGACTATGTAATAATAACTCGCTTATCCTTTTTAACCCATACACCTTAGTTATATAGGAGGGTTTGTAGGTTACGGATAGCTAAAAGGTTATAAGCCTTAAAAATAGCTTTTATAAAGTCCGTAAAGTCTTCCTTATATTGTTCCTATAGGTCATTATTTATAAGCTTAAAGTGTCCGTATTTAAGGATTTTAAACTTAATATAGTTGTTAACGTCGTTTATAGACGTAAGGTCGACTCCCTAACTCTACTTCTTTTAACCTTTATTAATTTGCTTACTTATATCTGCTATATTATGTAGCGTAATATGTCTATATAAGCTGTAACGGGTTAAGAGAAGCTTATAGCGGGTGGAGGAGGTCTTGTAACGGTCCGTAATAGTTTAAGAGGTCTTATAATGGTCCGTAAAGGTGATTAATAGGTCCGTAATGGTTTGCAGGAGGGTAGGGGGTTCCGTAAAGGTCTATATTCGCATTTATAAACTTCTAGTAAACCATACTAAGACTTAAATAAGTATATAGAGATAGTGATATAGTCTATAATCCCCAACTTCCGACCTTTTGGTAGGTCGTACTAGGATATAAATAGGTGGTTACTGTTGTGTATCGCTCGGGGGGAGGTATTAAGTAATTGCTGATCTGTGCGCGCTCACTGATTAGTGTTTGTATTAATTTAATAATATAAGTGAGTTATATCTAGGGGCACGAAATATATATAGTATTGTATGCTCTTTTAGATAGTGGTGACTATTAATTCTATTAAGGTAGACTACGTAGTCTATATACTGACGCGCCCTCCCCTTAATTAGTCAGTGCTTTGTAAACAAGTGGTTAGTGCACTAAACGCGTAAACACGCGTTTGGTACACTAGGTGCTGTAATTATATATACTAATACCTATACTAGGTAGCTCGTACTAAGTTAAAATAAAAGGCAGCTGATTTAAATATTAAATTCGCACCTTATTCGCTATATAGTCTAGATTTATACCTAATTAAGCACTATTTTTAGAAGGCTTAAAGGCTTTTTTAATAACTATAAGGTTATAGGGGCTTCTAAAAAGGCTAAGAAAGCTATAGAAAAGTATATAAAGTGGGTATAGTAGGAGGATGTTAAGATAAATGCCTATATTGTAAAGAAATCGTTAACTATAATATTTATACTAAAGGCCCTTACCTATATTGCGTATAGAGGAAATAATAACTAGACAGGATAATTATAAACTTTATTCAGATAGAATTGATATATTTTTAGTGTTATTATAGCTATTTAAATATTTACAGAGGCATTTAATTTTACGACCCCTATTAGCGCCAATTCTAATTATAATACAAGCCTCGCCCTTTATAGTATAGTAGGGTAGTAATAGGTCTTAAAAGCCCGCCGTAGGCGCGAGAAATATGTAATTTTCTAAGGAACTAAAATTGCTAGCTATAAGTCGGCAATTTTAGAATTTTCCTTAGAAAATTGCTTATTTCTCGTCTATATATTGTAATTTCTTTAAGTAAGAGTTAAGATTAGTTAAAAAGTAGTATAGGTTACCTAATAAGGGACGTGCTTCTTATATACTACCCTATTAAATTCGCGATAAATTTACAATCGCGACCTTAATACTTATACTTATAATGCACCCCCAAATAGTAAGTAAATAAAATTTCTATTTATATAGATTTATAAAGCTTATAAAGCTCTTTAAAATAGTACCACTTTTATTTTAAATATCTTAATAATAAGTAGATATAGAGCTTATAAGAGCTCTATAGAATATAAGGGGGAGCTATATATAGAGCTTTATAGGCTCTATAGGCTCTATAAATTTACAACCTTATAACCTCTTCCTACCCCTTACTGCTTAAATATCTTCTATATATTACTACTCTAGCTACTACTTCTTACCTACCACCTAAATGCCTTCTAATTATATATTTTGCACTACCTATAAGTAGTATTACCCTTTTATTAACTTTATACCGGACTACTAAAGAGCTCTATATAAGACCTATAAATCTTATAGGGTTTATTTTTTTTTATTTTTTTTTTCTTTACTGCCTTTCTAACTCTATATATAGGAGAAAAAAAGGGATATTTCTAATAATAACCTTTAGTAGACCTTCCGCAGCCTATAAACTAATATTATAGTAGTGTGATTTAGCCCCCTATATTTAACATCTAGATTAGGCGTAGCTTTAGGAGAGCCTAGGCCTTTTATAGTTATATAGGTCGGTCTAGAGCCCTTAGAGTCTTTAATAACTCGGGCGGCACTAATAGATATACAATTTTCCTTTAATACACTCTTTTCTTTCTCTTCTTACTGCTTAATTTTAACTAATTGTGACCGACCGACAGACTAACAGACTGACAGCCTAATAGCACTGTTGACTTTCCATCTAAGAGATACTGTACCCTTCTATATATTTTATAGCATTCTATATAGGGATAACGGCAAGCTCTTTAGATTAGAAGTCTGGTACTCTATACACAGGAGATATATAGGAACGATCTGGAACTATAATAAAACGACTAAGACAAAGAAGCACTGGCATATTAGCGACTAGTGCGTAGCTATTACTATAAAGAATAAACTAACAACACTTGCTAAGCTCTCTATGCGGGAATAGTGGTTAGCAAGTAGCAATAAGAAGGTAAGTATATAGTATAGTAAGACGAAGGATAAAAGAAAGAACCATAGTACACTAGGAATAGTAGAGAAAAGTCTTTTATATTTTATTTACTATATTTATAACAGTCTATACTATTATTCTCGCATTTATTAGAGCTACCTTTAAATTTATAATAATGGCGATAGTACTAGTAAAGGGATTGTTAGGAATGTTAGGCCTATTCTATAATAATAGTAAGGGCGCTAAAAAGGGAGAAGAAGGTAAGTAGCCTATTAAATCGCAAAGCTCTCCTAAACTAAGGCATGTGATACTAACCCTAACTTCTATAACATTAGGGACTAATGACCCTTAATAAATAGAGGATAAGGGTTATAAGGTCTACCTACCTATCCCTAAAGAAACTATAGGTTTGCTACCTTTTACTAGACTACTAATAGAATGAGATAAGGTGTATATTATGGCCCAGCCTATACTAGCTCTAGAAACCCCTAGGACCCCTTACTTTATAGGACAAAACGTGTTATAATTTATTAAACAGTATAAGCGGCTATATATTTAGCACTATCTTATAAATAATAAAAAGTATTAAGGACTTCTAGAGTATTACGACTATTAAATAGGGATATAGATTCGAAGTCTGCCTAAGTTTACTATTAGTAACTAGATAGAACTTATAGAAAAGCTTAGGATAGACTACTAAGGAAGTAACTACTTTTAATAAGTTAAAATGGTAGAATTCTTAGAAGCCTATATACTATAGTATAGGAATAATCTACCTAGTAGTATACGCGAATACTATAGGTAGTTTACATTAATCTCCTAGAAGGTTACTAAGGCTAGTAATTTAAAAAACTATAAATAAGGGTACTAGTTCGCAAGGGGACTCCTATTTAAATACTAAAGATATATAATAACTAAAACAGGAGCCAACCCTAATAGGCGAGAGTCTTTTAACTTCTACCCGCCAAGGAGAGCTGTAGAAGATAGGCTTAATTCATATAAAGGTGCCAATTAGTTGTTAATAATAAATTCTAAGGAACAAGGCCTTTATTAGCTAGTTAGATAATTTTATAATTAGTAACTAGCTATAATAAACTAAAGAAATGCTACCCTTTAACTACCTATAGTCTCTTAGCTAAGTAAGTTGGTAAATACCTATTAAATAACTTAGGAAACAGATCTTAAACTAGAGAAACTTACTAATTAACTCCGGAAGCTTAATCTTAGGATAGTTAAATTAGTAGGCGTTGTATCTTTAATACTATTCCTAGACAGGATTCGCTAAGATCTAATATGGTATATATAGCTTTTAAATAGGGCGTTAATATATTAAAAACAAATAGACCACAGCCGCCCTATAAGGGAGCGCTATAAGAATAATATAAGCCGGGCCTAGGAAGGTATAGAGGGCTAGGGAACTTTAGCGCATACTAGATATAAAATTAGACGTATTACAGATGCGGGGGTGCCTACCGTTTTATTAATTAATGTCCATAGCTCTAAAAGTTAGTTTATTATAATTTCCTATATATAAATAAAAACAACTAAATATATGCTAAAATACGTAAGCGCCTAGGAAATATAATTCTGTATTTACTAAGCGACAATTAGATCTAGTTTCTTAAAGACTAGCTAAGGCAGAACGTGAATATTAATTTTAATACGCTAGCAATAGGTGTTTAACTAAAGGCAGCTTCCGTAAAGCTTATAAAGGGTAGTAATACTAAAAGTAAAGAGGAACTTAGTAAGTCCTAGGAAGATATATACTAAGTAGAGTTAATATACGTTAATTTAGTAAGGGCTATAACCTAATTATAGCCTACGCTATAGGTATATAATCTTAGGAAACCGTAAGGGGAAGTAAGGGTAATAAAATTGCCTTTAAAACTATCTAGTCCATAACTAGTAACGGTTTAAAATATATAACTAGAAGGATATATCTAAATTACACTACGGCCCTAGTAGTAGGCTCCTTTACTACCATTAAGCAGTAATAGGGGTAATAAAATAAATTATATTAAATAGCTAAGATAGACGGAGCAAATGGTGGATATAATAACGATAGTTAAAGTATTATAACTAAAGCTAGTTAGGATAATAGATATACTAAAAGAAAACGTCCTAAGCCTAACCGTAATAGCGGACAAGATCTTATTAAAAACTATTAAAGTTACTATTAGTAACTGCCTTATATATATACCTAAAGTTATAAGGCTATTCTTTAAGCCTCTCCTACTACCCTTTATAGAGCCTTACTAATAAAAGCAGAAGGATATTAAGGCATCTGTGTTATTAGTATACCTAACGTTTTATGCTAATTAAGCTGGCCTAATAACTACTAAAGTGGACTAGATTAAATAAGAAGTAAACCTTTAAACCGGAAAAGTAACAGTCCGACCTCCAAGGGGGCTTAGACCGCCCGGGCCACGCGCGCTTAGGCCAAATCTTAACATCACCACCAAAGATAAGCCCCTTTCTCGGAAAAGTTAGCAAAATTCTATATACGGCTTAGTTAGTACCTAGAAATACCTAGTACGCCTTAATATAAGATGGGGCACAGAGCTAGGCTTGCTCTAAAAATACGATATAATATGCTACATTTTATGGATTTTCCAAGAAAGAAATACACGTTCGGTCCTTTTTAAGTACTTAATAGACTATTATAATAGAACCTAGCGCCAGGTTTCTAAAGGCACGTAGGCACATAATTACTAGTAAGATTAGCTTAAAGCTTCTTTAAGACCAAAAAGTAACCGTCTAGTAACCGTCCGGTAACCGTCTGGTAACCGTCTAAGGGGTAGTAAAGGGTACTACCGGGAAGATACTAAAACTTATCCTAAATTCTAAATGCGCCCTTATAATTTATTAGAAAAAATAAAAAGAAAAAATTATATAAATAAATTAATTGTTTAGAACTTTTATTATTTTATTACGCTAATTAAAATCATTATTATCCTAAGGCTGAGATTCTCCTTTGAGTTCTCGGTATTTCTAAGCAATTTAAGGAGTACTCTTGTATACCTCTACCTTTGAACCTTTTTAATATACGAAAACTTCGTTAAAACCCAGTAATTTTCCTTAATATTTAGCCCTTGCCCTTGCAGCATCCTCAGTATTAATTGTTCGACGTTTTAACCGAGCTTTTAATACTATTTCCGCCCATTTTATACGCCTGCTCTGCTTAGAGCTCTTATCAATCATAGAAAAGTCCTCCCAAAAAGCAGTTTTACTAGAATACATACTATATATTATCATAATAGTCTATAAAATAAAGTATAATTAGTAAATATAATTAAGGCTTTTAATATAAAATAGATATATTAATACCTTTTGCTCTAAATATCCCTTTTTTAAGGTATCCCAAGACTCTTTTGCTACGCTATGGTATAGTTAAGCCCAATATTTTAATGGAATTAAAACACCTTTTACTTTTATAAGTAAAGAGTAGTACCAATTATAAAATAATTAGGAAATATTATTAGTATAACTAATAATTCCGTATAGCTATAGAATATCCTTATTTAAGAACTTTAGCAGTGTTCCGTTTATAGTAATTTCCCTAGATAGGCAATAGCTTTTTTGGAGTAGCAGTAAAGATTCTAAGGTATTTAACTGGAAAATTAAGGTTAATACTTAAGGTTGGTTAAGGTGCTAAATAGAGTTATTAGACTAAGGTAGATTTCGCGTAAGTTCCAAGAAAGTCTCCTAAAGACCTCACTATACTAAAGTAAAATCTCCAGCAGTCTTAATATTTAAGTTAAAATTGAATAAATTCTGCCTTTAAATAGTAACCTCTGCTTAGAGAGGTAAAGCATAATCTCTTTCTTAATATAGCCAAGATATATTAGAGGAATTCTTAGAGACTAAGAGAGTATAAGAGTAGGTCTTAGAGGAACCTAAAAGTAAAGGCATCTTTTAGTATTTTCGAAGATCGTTTACACGGTGTAGGTGAATTCTTAGAGGATTAACATCCTTTATATCGGATTCTTCAAGAAACTATACCGTTTCTCCTTTATCTTACCTAAAGAAATTAATTATATTTTTCTATTAAGGATATACTCTCTTTATAGTTATACTAACATTTCCTTATAAATTACAATCTCTTTATATATTCTTCTTCTAGATTAAATAAATTCCTTAGCAAACCCAAGCAGCCGTTTATTTTAAACGGTAACTATAGCATCTTAAGCTTCATTTCTTATTAAACCTAAGGTTTCTCCTATACCCCAATTAAGCTACTACTTTTTTCTTTTTAATGTAGCCATATTAAGAAAAACAATTATTATTATAGGGCTTTTAGAGATTTTATTAAAATATCTTAAATTTTTAGATATTTAATTTTAGGTTTATATAGTAAAAATAGCTGCATTAGCGGTTTTTTCTATAAACACTAATTATTTTTTAGATTTCTTCGATAAAGGACTTACCCCATATCTTATTTTTACTAAAAACCTTCTAATTATTTTCTATACACTACCAGCCTTAGAAAAAAAATAAGAATTACTTCCTTTCTTTTTAGAAAATGTCCTATATCTCTTAAATTAACTCTTTCCTTTTGTCATTAGATACTAAAACTCCCTTAAATTCTATACAGAAAGCTATAGAAGATACCGAAATTAACGAGGAACTTAATAAGCAATAAGAGATTTTAGTAGCAGAAACTGACAATTCTATCAGAATTAATAAGTTATTTGAAACTGTATATAAGGCTGCAAAGGGTGTATTAGCACCTATAACTTTATCAGGCTATACAGGGTATATTTTCTATATATTCCAAGAATTTAATTAAAAAGTACTTATATCTAACGAGATAATTCTAGGCAAATTAAAAAATATATTAAATTTATAAAAAGGGAAGCCCTAAAGCTTAAAAAGTTCGTTAAAAAGCCAAATAAAGACGTTCTACTATTAATATGCCTATGGATTTAATCTATCTATAAAAAGGCCAAACCTAGCTTATCTTCTTAGTTACTATAAGAAAGTAAGAATAGAACCTAGTTATATGCGCAAAAAATACATGCAGTAGTCTCCTATTTCTATGCTTATAAGGTTTGTCTTAGAAGTAATAGATTTTCTAAGAAAAGTAATAAAAAATAGATAGGAAACCTAACACTTTTAGATATTATGGTAAGATATATAAAAAGTCTATATAGATAAAAGGTATATTTTCTTTCTCGGTAATACTAATATTTATTTACTATTTACTATAACTAACGCTATTTTATAAACTCGCGTAGGAGAAATGTAAGAAAGCGTAAGAGTAATTACTGCGTTAAAGCTTTAAGAGCTTTACGAATATAACACAAATCTTGAATATACTTCTCAGTTATCCCGTCTTCCTACAGGTCAAGGAGGACACATTTAGGGAGGTATTCATCAGCGAATTATAATAAGCCTTATATATGCGATAGCTTTTGCCTATTTTCTTAGATTTAATAAGGTTCTGCGTATTAAAGTTCGGCATATTTAAATCCATAACCTTACTACTAGAAAGGTTAAACTTACGCTTAATTTTTGGAAAACACATTAAACAGGAGGTAAGATCTTAAAATTTTTAAATATAACTACTTAATTTTAACGGCCTTATAGAAATCTAACCATTTTTTCTTTACTTTAACCGAGAAGAACCCTAGCTTAATATACCCACTCTCCTACTTAAATAGCTAGATATCTCAAAAGTTACGTTAGGTTACTTATTTCAACCATTTAATACATTTAACCAGCCAATGGTTAGTAAAAATATTAAACTGGTAAGTTTTTTATTATTTTATTAAGAGTTTATTATTTTAATATTTTATCTAGGCCTCTGGGGTTTTTCTTCAGAATTTTCAATAAAATTTTGTTAATATTAGGGAAGATCCGCTTATTTATAGAGGCCACTCCTTTCAAAGAGGTAGCGTTCAGTATTTTTCTAGTAAAAAACGCTGGGGAATTCGGAAATTATATAGTTGGGGAGGCTGGAGCTTAGAGTTTAATTCTTTAACAATTATATAGTATCTTCTCGGTAGAAACAATAATCCAGTTAAATCTCGTAAGGATTATATGAATCCTAAGGCTCAAAAAGGTACCTTATATCCTTATTATAGAAGATCTTATAATTATGCTTAATATATAGTTTTATTAGAATATCTTTATTTAATATAGTTTTATATATATATATTTAACATAAGTAATAGGGTTATAATAGATAGTATAGCTATAATAGTAAGACCTTACTACCTTCTTAAATAGACTTACTACCTACCTAATTAAGTATATTACTAGTTTTAAAATAAAAATATTAGAAACCTACCTCTATTTTAAATATATATTATATTCTTTAATTAACATTTAATATAGATCCTATATAGGCCTATATAGACTACTCTATATATAGGGAAAATTATATATTTATAAGAAAAAGCCTCTAGTATTCTATTTTAAATACTTATACTATAATACCTTACTAGCCTTTATAACCTAACTGTAATAAAACTATATAAATCGCTACTAATACTTAGCGTTTTAGCTATTATAATAATTAGAGAGCCTATATAAAAGCTTATAGATTAGATCTTATAAGATATAAGATCTATACTTTTTAAGTAATCTAATATATTAAAATAGTATTAAAATTATAGATAAGGCTTGTATTAATGATTTATCTATCTATAGAGTTAGTATTTATATATATAATATAATAATAAGGAGGCGGGTTACTAGCCTTTTTATAATATTAGAAGATTAACTTTTAATACTTCTACTTAAACTAACTATATAGGAAAGAGAGCTTCTATTTAATCCTTATATAGATTATATAGATAGATAAACTAAGTAAACTATAGGCCTTATTAAACCTTAAAAAACTCTTATAAGAAAAGTAAAAAAAGAGTATTTAAGTAGATTTCTTTTTAATAAATAAAATCTAAATATTATAGCTTAACCAATCTTTTATAAATTATTATCTACCTATTCTCCTTAAATAGATAGTCTTTTAATAGGGCTTTATCTAATATCTATTAAAGAATATATATTAAGTACTTATTTTACCTAGAATAGCTTTTCTTAATATTATACTATAGCTTTTCTAACTTTACTTTTAACTTTATATACTTTTAACAATGATTTTTATATTTTAATAGGATTGTCGGTATACTCGCTTTATCAACGTGCACGAATATCACTTGTAGTGGTACGTATGCGGTGTTAAAGTTAGTAGTTAATTGTTGTCTTTCCCAGGGGTTGCTCCAAGGTCAGATTAGTTAGTTTTACTTTGTGGTCTCGTGACCACGTTACGTGATTAACGTTCCGACACTGGAGCAACTCTAAAAAGAAGGCTAATCTACACTCCAAAGTTAAGTCTACTTCTAGACTATTCGTAGCGTATACGCAATAGCTAGCTCTTCCGTCTATAATACGTAATAGCTTCCACGCTCCTTTTACAGGTCCGTAATATGACGATACGAGTTATATAACTTCCTACCATCTTCTGCCAGTTATATAACTTTCTACCATCTTCTGCCAGTTACATAACTTTCTGCCATCTTCTGCCAGTCACATAACTTTCTACTATCTTCTNCCAGTTATATAACTTTCTACTATCTTCTGCCAGTTATATAACTTTCTACCATCTTCTGCCAGTTATATAACTTTCTGCCATCTTCTGCCAGTTATATAACCCGCAAACCCCCTTTTATCACTCCTTACGTTCTACCTAACCTACAGCCTGTATATCGACTTGGTTTATATTAATAAGTCGCTGCAGAGCGACACAAGGCTTCCCCTTAGTCATCGCGTCCGTAGGGTTAGCTTTACTATTAATCCATTTAACCTCTGTGATCTGCCGACGTTCGTAGGCTTATCATAGGCACATTACATCGATCATCAATCGCTTCTCTTATATGGTTCTGAGTCGTACGAGACAGTTATATAGCGACTTAGAATTGGTGCAAAGCATAAGTAGGAGGTTAATCTGTAGGACCTTGTCTACCGTAGACTTAATGGCAACGGCGATATTAAAGCCGTAAGCTATTCCGTAGAGTTTAGAAGCCAGGACGCTTCTAGTAACTCTTTTACACTTAATTAAGCTCCAATGGACGATATTGGCCTTCTTAGTTGCGTCAGCTAGCATAATAACATAGCTAATTTGCAAAGAGAGGTCCTTATTATTAGTAAAGAAAGCGTCCGTAAAAACTAAGAGCTATAGGGTCTTAGCCTCCAATTTAATAAACTTAAGACCTTTATATAAGTTCTAAATCTGCCAACTTAGGCGCTTATTTAACTCCTTTATATCTATCTCCTTAGGATTAATTACCTAGGTAGTAAAGGATAAGTTAAATAAAGCCTCTGGCTAATAAACTGAGGCAATATAGGCTCCTCTAGCGCGTTAAGCGATATACTAGTCCTTTAGCATAAGCAGGCCACATATAACTCCCCTAGAGCTAGTGCTATCTGCTAGCGTAGTATTAACCACACTAAGGTTCTTATACTAGCGCCTTTGCGTTAGCGTAATACTCCTGTCTTATATTAATTAAATAAGTCCTCTATTAAATTTAATTAGTGTATTAGCGGTTAGTTACTCTCGCTCCTTAGCTATAAATTCAGCCTTATATAGTTCGCTTTGTTCAGCCTTTATAAAGGTGTTATTTATAAGGAATAGTGTATTATTAGTCTATAGGCCAACAATTCTAAAAGGCTTATTGCTGTAAAGCAAGTAAGGGTTGTATATAGACTGGTCCATTTACAGCTAATTAACGTAGTATAAATAGTAGGTCTTAAACCAGTAGTTTCTAGCTTTAGGTACTCCGTAAAGTAGCTTTACAACCTTTAAAACGGAGTCCGTATTAATTCCCAATTATTTATTTAGCTTATGTGGTGGTCGTATATAGAACTCGCGGTTTAGGTTTATAGTAGACTGGACGTAGGCTTATAAGATGTCTTAGAGGTAGAGTTATGTCTATGGTAGTATAGCAGCGATACAGAGAATTAGCCGCTGGCTAACTCGTTAAATTATTAGTAACTAAGTAAGGACTAGCTCTTTCTCTAAATTGTTATAGGCCTGTATAATAAGTTGTAATTTCTTAAAGGCTTTATTGGTTCCCTTATTCTTAATCTTATTAACGAACCGTGAATTAAAGAGTCTAACCCCCTTTAGTATATTATATAGCTTAATAATCTTAAAAACGCCTTTCTTAAGTAGGCCTATAACCTCCTTTTATTATAAAGTGCTAAATTGGGTATTGCTATCGTTCTATAAGTAAATAGTAGTGTTAGCCGTATCTGCGGTATCATCGTCCTGTAAGTAGATAGCGATATTAGCGATATCCGCAATATCACCCGTAAAAGTACCTATATCTATTATAGCATCCGTAACAGCTACGTCTGCGACGGCTATAAGTAATAGGTATTTACGGGGGCGACCTCTACCTCGCTTTAGCGGTAGCTATAGTTTAGCCTTAGGTAACGATTAAGGTTCAGCTAGTAAAGGTACTAGTTTATCTAATTTAACAGACTCTCGTGGTTTAACTAGGTCTTATAGGTCCAGTAGGTAAGGTTTTATAACCGTAGAGCGGAAGGTTATAGGCCCATTTAGTAGCTTTATGGTATAGGTCTTACTGTTAATAGTAAGTAGTATATATAGTCCGTCCCAATAACTACTTTAGCTAGTATTGCCTTCTCTCTAGACTAAGACAGGCGAACTAGGTAGGAGACTGTAAATAGCGTTAGTTTATAGTCCATTTCGCATATTAAGAGCATTAGCGATCTGTCGTTTAGCTTATAGTTTCTGGATTTCCACCATTGCTTTTTTAATAGCCGCAGCTCGCTATGTAACTGAAGGTGATGGCGCGTCCGATTTAACTATTTGGGGGTAGGCTTCGAAGACTAGGAGTGTAGGGACTAGGCCTTCTGGGCCAGCTGTGTTATTAATAGCTTTAAAGGCCATTTATAGGGCTATCTCCTTGCTGATTTCAGGGATTTCAGTTGTAATGATTTAGTAGGATCGTCGTAGTGGACCGTAGTAGCGTTCTACCATTCCAATGGAATTGTGTAATTCGACTGGAACTGACTTTATAGTTGCTCCTATAGTAGCAGCGTAGTGCTTAAACTCCTTACTAACGAAGTTCTTTCTAGCGTCTGTGGTAATCAAGTCTAGTAGTCCTAAATAGCTATTAATCTAGCACATTCGTAGAACGTCCTAAGTATGCTTAGTGCTGATATCTTATAGCTATCTACCAGCTTAAAATCGAGTTGCTTCGTTAACTACGTATAGTAGAGGGGAGCCGCTAATATACATAATGTCGACGATAATATTATAATTAAAATTAACGTCGTCTTGTAAGGTAAAGCGAAATCTACTAAGAGATTTGCTAAACTTTTAGCAGTAGTAGCAGAGTCTAGTTAGCTCTTTAATAGCAGATCTATTAGTATTATAGCCGTGGCCAGCCTTATTAAGAAGCTTTTACAATTTATTAACTAATAGGTAACTAAATCGACGGTATAGACGTCGTAGTTCTACGTTAGTTAAGTAGCACGGGTTCGTATTAAAAGACTTAACTAAATAAGACTATAAGGAGAAGCTCCATAAGAGAAATGGGTGACCAAATTGTCTGACTACTGGCACCTTTTTAGTGCGAGTAATAATGACGTCCTTTAGGTTATCGTATTTAATATAGAGTCTATCTATATCTACTAAGCAAAGTAGGAAAGGAGTATCTGCTTTAACGATATAGAATTGTACCTTTTCTATAGGGCTGTTGACGTCTATAGTTCCGATAGACGTAGAGGCTCCGATCCCGAATTAGACAGTTACTTAGCCCTTAGTTAATGTATTAAGATTTACGGACTTGTCTACGGCCTATAGGGCTTAAAATTGGCCGTAGCCAGCCGTAGACTTACTTAAAGCACCTATATTAATTATAATTCCCATAAAGACCGTTAAGGTGTACCGTGACGCTATAGTTGTGGCCGTGCTATAGGCAAATAGGTTGGTCTTCGTGCGAGGTTCCGTAGTAGATTCCGTGGTAAGTTTTAAAGCCGTAAGGAGATGTATATAAGCCTTATTAGCTAGCTCTATGCTTATAGAGGTTGCTTCCTCTATAGTAAGTATTCCAAAGGTAGTGATATAGGTAGAACTATTGTTAGGTTCTCCAGCATCGCTCCTAGAGTCGTCAGTGTCGTATATATAGGCTTTAAAGTCTAAGTTATCCTCTTTATCTCTTTCGCAGGCGGCGATGTATTACTTAAAGTAGTTATTAAAGTTGCCCTTATTGCGGCCCTTAATATTAATAAAACGTCTCTTATAGTCGTCTCTAGACCAATTACGCTCCTCCTCTATGTGTTTCTATAAACGGTAGTCCTCCTTCTTACAGACGTAGCACTTGGCCTTTAGTCTGCCGTTAGTTCTATAGGGGCGATTGCTGCTATAGCGATTAGTGTTTTGGTCTTAATTCTGGTTATTTCGGTAATAGCATTAATCCGTAAAAAAGGCTTAGTAAGATGATCTTATTAAGGCCTATAAGGAGTATTCTTTTTCCTATATAATAATAGAGGATTATAGCTTACTAATTAACTAAGAGAGATTTTCTAAAGGGTTGGAGATAGTGATATGGCATGCTAGTACTCCCTAGTAAGCAGTAACTAACTTATTTATAAGAATACGGTTTATACGGAAGTCTAGGTATAGTCTATAACGTTATTTTAGTAGCTTATCTACTAGCAGTTGGAAGTTCTAATAGATTAACTTATTAGGGTTCTTGTCCATAACTCCTTGGAGGGTCATGCTATTCCACTCCGTAAGGTTCTTACGGTAGTATTCCGGCCCTTTAAAGAATTGTTATATATAGTTACAGGCTTCGGTAAAAGGTCTTAACTTAAGGTTGCTGTTATAGTAGTGGTCCTAAGTAAGCCCCTTTAGTATACTAGGGAATGCCACTATATAGCCTTCTAGTAGTAAGCTAGATCTCTTACAGATATTATAGAAGATAGTCAACTTAAAGTCAAAGCTGTCACTAACTCTATTGTACTTTTGGTCGTCTATATAGATCTTTACAATTATAGCTACCTTTTTACTATATCTAGGTCCTTACCTAGGTCCTTGCTCCACACTAGGTACGGCTAGTTTAGGTGGTATATATATATATAGCTACTACGGTTACTATAGCTGCTGCAGTTGCTACTTTCTTAGCTATAGCAGTTAGTTAATAAGAGCGTGGATTTAGTTATAATTAGAGGATTAAGGACCGGGAGGGGTAGTAAGGGTAGTGGGGGTAGTAGTTAGAGTAGTTAGCGGTGCAGTAACCGGAGTAGCTAGTAGTATAGCAGCTAGAGTAGCTGGCGGTGCAGTAACCGGAGTAGCTAATAGTACAGCAGCTGGAATAGCTAGTGGAGTTAATAGAGTAGCTAGTAGTGGGGCTAGAGGTATAGCAAGCTTGTCTAAGGTTAAATTAAGTTAGTCTTACAGAGTTATCGTAATTATTAGCTTTACCTCTGCAAGGGCCGCAATAAGCTTCTTATCCGTCCATTTATAAAACTCTTCTTTATTAGCAACATCCGTCAGCACCTTGCTAAGGGAGTATCTCTTATCTTACTTAACAATATATACTCCTCTCTTAACTAAGTATTAACGGATTCCCATTCTAGTATTAGATTGTACTCGTTTAAAGGTCTCTAGCGTAAAGCTCTCAAAATCTTCCTAAAACACTGTCCATAATGCAAAGTCTATAAGGTTGGATCGTGTATATAGGTGCATCTTAGTCTCCACATACTCCGTCAGGTTATTATCTATAGCCGTCTCCAAGTTAATTCCGTAGCCGTATTTAGTAATTCTTTCCTTCTAGTTAATTTCTATATTGTCGTGTCTTTATATATAAGGGTAGGTATAAGGGTAGTCGTCAGTTCGAAGAAGTTGAGGTTTAAGGTAAGGGTGTAAAGGTATATACGTATCCTATCAACAAATCTACAGTTCTTAGACACTATAGACAATTCTTAGCAAAGATATAGTCCTCTAGGCGATCTAACGCGTCAACAGTTAAGCTAATGCGTGGTTTCGAGCTTTAAGGATAATATAGCTCTCTCCAAGTAAAGATATGATTCTCTAGGCGATTTAACACATCAGTAAGCTAATACGTGGTCTTAAGCTTCGAGGGTAACGTAGTTTTCTCCTTTAACTAAAATAGGGCGATAGCTCTGCGATTTAACGCGTTAGCAGTTAAGCCAATGCGTGGTTTTAAGCTTTGCTACTGCGTATTTCCTAATCTATACGTCTACTAATTAGTGTCGGTATACTCGCTTTATCAACGTGCATAAATATCACTTGTAGTGGTACGTATGCGGTGTTAAAGTTGGTAGTTAATTGTTATCTTTCCCAGGGGTTGCTCCAAGGTCAGATTAGTTAGTCTTGCTTCATAGTCTCGTGACCATATTACGTGATTAACGTTCCGACAAGGATATTCTTTTACTATTTTTAACTACTATTACTTATTATAGGTCTTAGATTATAATCTTGGATAATAAAATACTTTTTAGTTTTTTATATAGGGCTAACTACTACTACCCCTAGAGCCTATAATAGATTAGGTAGATATAAGTAATACTACTTTACTGTAAGAGTATATATATTAGGTCCCGCCGCGCTTACGACAAGTTCGCAAGCACTCTCAGTCTTTTTAGCTGTATGGTGACGTGGAGGCGGGCTACGTTACAATTGTGCTTGCGAACTTACTGGGGCCAGGTGTCGTGGGTTCGATCCCCATCGGTTACTTCGCTCTAGTACAGTCTAACGCACATCTATGTAATAAGGCGTTGTGGAGATTCCAATCACTTATATTACTGGGGACTAACTAATATAGTAATACTCTTGGCGTTTAATCCCTATAGAGGCCCGGAACGGGCGTATAGAGGAATCCCTACAAGCACTCAAGGACGAGCGCGTAGAGGAAAGGGCAATTATAAGAGTATATATATTAGGTCCCGCCGCGCTTACAACAAGTTCGCAAGCACTCTTAGTCTTTTTAGCCGTATGGCGACGTGGAGGCGGGCCACGTTACAATTAATTATAAGAGGCCAGCCTGACCGGAACGTATGATTATCTAATCGACAGTATCACCGGTAAGTAGAAGGTAAGTTAAAGGTAAATAAAAGGTAAGTTAAAGGTAGAATGAGTTTCACGTATTGAAGGACAAATGCTTCTGACCACTTCTATTTAGAGACTAATCGCTGGTTCTTCTCTAGAGGAGAACCAGCTCCCTATATGATCTTTCTAAGACGCCAGCAAAACCCTTTGCCCCTTATCTGTCTGACCGTGTTTTCTGGGACGTAGATGGAACATAGGTAAGACCTCCTTCTGGAACATAGATGAGACCTCCTTCTGGAACATAGATGAGACCTCCTTCTGTCTTATCTAATATGTACCTTCTAGGGAATTCTATTACATTTACTCTTTATCTAATTATTAAGTAGGTATATAAAAAAGTATATACCTATAAACATTTAAATATCTAAAGAGAATTATCTAAAAATAATTAACCTCTACTAGGTAATACTTAAAGACCTAGTTATATAAAAATAAAAAAAGAGAGGGGAAAGGTATTATAGTAGATATTATAGTAGATATAGAGCTTTAGTAGAGCTCTATATAGAGTCTTAGTAGAGCTTTATATACAGCTTTAAGGGAGCTTTATAGAGAGTATCTAGTAGAGCTTATAGTAAAGCCTTTAGTAGAGCTCCGTGTAGAGCTTTATATAGAGCTTTAAGGAAGCTTTATAGAGAGCCTTTAATAAAACTTCTAGTAGAGCCTTTAGTAAAGCTCTATATAGAGCTTCATGTAGAGCTTTAAGGGAGCTTTATAGAGAGTATCTAGTAGAGCTTTATACAGAGCTTCTAGTAGAGCCTTTAGCAGAGCTCCGTGCAAAGCTTTAGTAGAGCTCTATATAGAGCTTTAGTAGAGCTCTATGCAGAGCTTCGGTAGAGCTCTATGCGGAGTCTTAGCAGAGCTTCGTGCCGAGCTTTTGGCAGAGCCTTTAATAGAGCTCCGTGCAGAGCTTTATACAGAGCTTCTAGCAGAGCCTTTAGTAGAGCTCCGTGCAGAGCTTCGTATAGAGCTTTGAGGGAGCTTCGTAGAGAGCTTCTAGCAGAGCTTCTGGCAGAGCCTTTAGTAGATCTCTGTGCAGAGCTTTGTGCAGAGCTTTAAGGGAGCTTCGTAGAGAGCTTCTGGCGGAGCTTCTGGCAGAGCCTTTGGTAGAGCTCCGTACAGAGCTTCGGTAGAGCTTTATGCAGAGCTTCGTGCCGAGCTTCTGGCAGAGCCTTTAGTAGAGCTCCGTGCAGAGCTTTGTGCAGAGCTTTAAGGGAGCTTCATAAAGAGCATCTGGCAGAGCTTCGTGCAGAGCTTCTGGTAGAGCCTTTAGTAGAGCTCCGTGCAGAGCTTCGGTAGAGCTCTATGCAGAGCTTCAGTAGAGCTCTATGCAGAGCTTCAGTAGAGTTATATGCGGAGTCTTAGCAGAGCTTCGTGCCGAGCTTTTGGCAGAGCCTTTAGTAGAGCTCCGTATAGAGCTTTATATAGAGCTTCTGGCAGAGCCTTTAGTAGAGCTCCGTGCAGAGCTTCGTGCAGAGCTTTAAGGGAGCTTCGTAAAGAGCCTCTGGCAGAGCTTTTGGCAGAGCCTTTAGTAGAGCTCTATGCGGAGCTTTGGTAGAGCTCTATGCGGAGTCTTGGCAGAGCTCCGTGCAGAGCTTTAAGGGAGCTTCGTAGGGAGCCTCTGGCAGAGCTTCGTGCAGAGCTTTCTAGCAGAGCTTTCTGGCAGAGCTTTCTGGCAGAGCCTTTAGTAGAGCTCCGTGTAGAGCTCATATAGAGCTCCGTGCAGAGCCCATGTGGAGCTCCGTGCAGAGCCCCATGCAGAGCTCTAGTAAAGCTTTAGTAGCTAGGGAAATTAATTATGGAGCCTAGCTTTAAGCTAGAATTATTATAGATTAGTACACTCTTAGTTAAATACGGCACGGGCTAAAACTAAGTCAGAGGCTCTACCAAAGGCTCTGCCAGAAAGCTCTGCCAGAAAGCTCTGCACGAAGCTCTGCCAGAGGCTCCCTACGAAGCTCCCTCAAAGCTCTGCACGGAGCTCTACCAAGACTCCGCATAGAGCTCTACCGAAGCTCTGCACAGAGCTCTACCAAAGGCTCTACCAGAAGCTCTGCACGAAGCTCTGCACAGAGCTCTACCAAAGGCTCTGCCAGAAGCTCTATACAAAGCTCTGCACGGAGCTCTACTAAAGGCTCTGCCAAAAGCTCGGCACGAAGCTCTGCTAAGACTCCGCATAGAGCTCTACCGAAGCTCTGCATAAAGCTCTACTAAAGCTCTACATAGAGCTCTACCGAAGCTTTGCACGGAGCTCTGCCAAAGGCTCTACCAGAAGCTCTGCACAAAGCTCTACCAGATACTCTCTACAAAGCTCCCTTAAAGCTCTGCACGAAGCTCTACACAGAGCTCTACTAAAGGCTCTACCAGAAGCTCTATCAGAGGCTCTCTACGAAGCTTCCTTAAAGCTTTGCACGAAGCTCTACACGGAGCTCTACTAAAGGCTCTGCCAGAAGCTCTGTACAAAGCTCTACACGGAGCTCTACTAAAGGCTCTGCCAAAAGCTCGGCACGAAGCTCTGCTAAGACTCCGCATATAACTCTACTGAAGCTCTACATAGAGCTCTACCGAAGCTCTGCACGGAGCTCTACCAAAGGCTCTACCAGAAGCTCTGCACGAAGCTCTGCCAGATGCTCTCTACGAAGCTCCCTCAAAGCTCTGCATAAAGCTCTGCACGGAGCTCTACCAAAGGCTCTGCCAGAAGCTCTGCCAGAAGCCCTTTACGAAGCTCCCTCAAAGCTCTGCATAAAGCTCTGCACGGAGCTCTACTAAAGGCTCTGCTAGAAGCTCTGCCAGAAGCTCTCTATAAAGCTCCCTTAAAGCTCTATACAAAGCTCTGCACGGAGCTCTACTAAAGGCTCTGCTAAAAGCTTGGCATAAAGCTCTACTAAGACTCCGCATAGAGCTCTACTAAAGCTCTGCATAGAGCTCTACCAAAGCTCTGCATAGAGCTCTACTAAAGCTCTACATAGAGCTCTACCAAAGCTCTGCACGGAGCTCTGCTAAAGGCTCTGCCAGAAGCTTTGCCAGAGGCTCTCTACGAAGCTCCCTCAAAGCTCTACACGGAGCTCTACTAAGACTCTACATAGAGCTCTACTAAAGGCTCTATATAGAGCTCTACCGAAGCTCTGCACGGAGCTCTACTAAAGGCTCTGCTAGAAGCTCTGCCGGAGGCTCTCTACAAAGCTCCCTTAAAGCTCTGCGGAAGCTCTACGTAGAGCTCTACTAAAGGCTCTACCAGAAGCTCTACCAGAGGCTCTCTACGAAGCTCCCTTAAAGCTTTACACAAAGCTCTGCATAGAGCTCTACTAAAGGCTCTGCCAGAAGCTCTGCCAGAAGCTCTCTACGAAGCTCCCTTAAAGCTCTACATAAAGCTCTGCACGGAGCTCTACTAAAGGCTCTGTTAAAAGCTTGGTATGAAGCTCTACTAAGACTTCGCATAGAGCTCTGCTAAAGCTTTGCACGGAGCTCTGCCAAAGGCTTTGCCAAAAGCTCTGCCAGAGGCTCTCTATAAAGCTCCCTTAAAGCTCTATACGGAGCTCTACTAAGACTCTATATAGAGCTCTGCTAAACGCTTTACTAAAAGCTCTATACGAAGCTCTATACGGAGCTCTACTAAAGCTCTATACGGGGCTCTTTAACTACTATAATGTCTACTATAAAGCTCTACGCTAAGCTCTATTAAAGCTCCATTAAAGCCCTACGCGGAGCCATATTAAAGCCCTTTTATTAAGCCTTATATAGAGCTCTATATAGAGCTCTACGTCTATTGTAATATTTATCTCTATATAACTCCTATAACTATCTTAACCCCTAAAACCTAACTTAACCTAACTTATTATATAGTTTAGTACCCTAGCTACTATACTATCACTTACGTTAGTCTTTATATAGATATCTTAAAATAGTAAATAGTAAATAGTATAAGGGTTTTAACTTACTTAAAGGCTTTAAGCTCTTCCCCCCCTAGTAGGTACTATACTTCCTTCTATATAAGCCTACTAAGCTACTATATAACTTACTTATAGTCTTTTAAAAAAGCCTAGCAGAAGTTATAAAATCCTAAAAAGGATTATACTCTATTTATAGAGGTAGAAGGTTCCTAATCCCTAATTAGAGCTACCTTATTAGAGTCTATAGCGGTCTTATTAGTTTTAATAGTAAAGCTTAGGAACTTTATCTTAATAACGCTAGACTTACTTTTTTTAATATCTACCTAAAGGCCTACCTCCTAAAGCCTTTATAAGACCTTCTTAATATAGATCTTATACTATAGCGGGTTGTCTAAGTATATTAGGATATTATCTATATAGGCTATATAAAAGTTATCTAAGTAGTTAAAAATAATACTATTAATAAATATCTAAAAGGATATAGGGCTATTATATAGTCTAAAGGGTAATATATAGTGCTTATATAATCTATATCTTATATAGAAGGTAGTTAAATCCTCTACCTTTTCCTTTATCTATATAGTAGAAAGTCTATTAAATATCTAGCTTAGTAAAGATTTTAGCTCTCAATAACCTGGTTAACGTCTCCTTAATTAATAGTAGTAGGTAGCAGTTCTTTTTAGTAATCTTATTAAACTTTTAAAAGTTAATATAGAATTACTACCCCCTTTAGACTTCTTAATAATAGAACTAGAGTAGTAAAGGGTATATTACTTAGTATTATAAACCCCTTCTACAGGTACTCCTTAACTGGCTTTAGCTATTTTAGTAATATACTATATATTAGACTAAGGGCTAAATTATAGCTACTACCTTTAAGAATAATATTATAGTCTACTCCTTTATAATATAGTAGTAGCGTATTAGGTATAGATCTTAAGAAGTAGTTAGTATACTCTTAGTAAGGCTATAGTAGCCTTTTATAGATAAGTTAGTAAAGCTCTTTCTTATTATTAAATAGGACGTCTTATCTCTTTTTATTCTCTATTAGTTAGTTTAACTTATAGAAGCTAGTAGATCTAATTATAATACCTTCTTACTTTACGCCTTATAAGAAGTTCTTTACTTTAAGTAGTATAATATCTACTACTCTAGCTTCCTTAGTAGATAAAGTCTTCTTAACTCTTAAATTTAAGGTTAGTATTAGCTTAGGGTAAAGTTAGTCCTCTATCTTCCTAATTATATTTTAGGCGTTAATTCTTTAAGTATATTTATAGTTATATAANGCCTATATANGCNAGGTAGATTGCTTTAAATTAACTTTAATNGGGGACTTCTTATCTTAAAGCTCTATAGTTATAGTAGTATATTTCTTTAATCTATATCCTTTTAGTAACCGTTAATAATTAGTATAGGTAAGAGTTCCTTTCTTAATATAATTATATTACTCTACTAGTTATTATACCTAGATATAATAACCCCCTATCCTTTAATTTTATAGAACTTTAGTTATATTTATTACTTAATAATTGGCTATAGCTTATAGTATATAAAGGCCTCTTTACCTATACTAGAGTTAAGTAAGCTTATTATATTAAGATCTACGCCGCTTAATATAACTATATATAGTACTATAAAGGCTATGCCTCTTAAGATCTCTCCTAGCTATATAGGCGCTATATAGATTACTTTAATCTATTCTAAGTATAGACTTTTTTTAAAGCTACCTATTTTCTAACCTTTCCAAGTTAGTAACTATCTTATACTCCTTACTTTAGTATAGGGTATTTATTAGAATAGTATCCTTACTTATTATAGTTATAGTAGATAACTATTACCTTTATAGTTAGTACTTAAGTTAAAGACTACTTAGATAGGAGACTATTAGTATTATTAGCGCCTTTACTTAAAACTCTTTAAACTTAGGCTAATTAGTAGTTACTTTACTCCTTACCTATCTACCTTAGCCCTTAGGCGTACTATAAGTGGTCTTATAATAGATACAAAACCTATATTCTTTATCTACTACCTTAACTTCTATTAAGATACGTAGCTTATTATAAAGCTTATTATAAAACTCCTCCTTTTAATCTAGCGCCTAGGTATACTAGTAAGTAAAGGGCTATTTAATATATTAACCGCGTTATTTTTAGGCATAAGAATAGTAAAATTGTATAAAAGCTCTAGGGTAAGAAGCTAGCGCCTTATATTTAGAAATACCTTAGTTATAAGAGCCTCCTAGCTATTACTAATAGCCTAGTTACGCTTATCCTATTATACTAGTTAAATTAATATACTTATTAATATAGAGTAACCGCTCTATCAACATAGTAATCTTCTATTACTTAGAAATAGTAAGACTAGGGCGCTATAGACGTATATTCTATATAAGGTAAAAGACGTATATATAGCGCTATAGAAAGGAGCGCTTTAAAGACGCGCTTATAATCTACCTATAGGTACCATTTTTTATAATAGGAAGGGTCTAGCGGAAGTTACTATAGAAGTATACTATAATTCCGCTAAAGGGGAGCTAGTACCTAGGGTTGTTAGTACTATAGAGGTCCTATAGAGTACGCGATACAGCCTTAATAGTGTAGCGGTAGTATATAACTAACTTATCTTAAAAGATAAGGCGGGTCTACTATAGAAGCTCCATAAGTAGGACTACTTCTAAATACTATAGGTATTATCCTTATCTACGTTAATTAGGATCTTAAAGTATAAGTAGGTAGTAGTTCTACTAGAGAGTAGCGTTATTATAATACCTANGGTAGTAACTGCTAGCGCTATATAGTTCTATAACCTCTACTAGGTAAGTACAATATTATATAAAAATATCTTTCTAGTACTACTAAGGCTATTAATAAAGAAGAGGCCGCCCTTATTAGTATCTACTATATAGTTAAGCGTGCTAAAGATTAAGCGCTACTCTATATTAAGTAAAGAAACGCCTCCTATAACCTCTACCTATAAATCCTCTATAAAAAAGCTAAGTTATTTATATAGAAGCTAATTCTAAAGTAAAGTATACTCCTTAATCTATTTATATTAGAGCTTAGGGAGGTAATAGTATTCTAGATTAAGGTTATAGCTAATAAGTAGATCGCATAGATAGTAGTGCGTAAGGTCTTTAGCCTACTTTTAGGTTGGGTTAAGAACCGCGTAGATTATATATAGTTAGTAAAAGTAGTTATCCGCTAGCTCCCTTTAGAATATATTCTATAGGGCGCGCAAATCTGTAGACCTATAGCTAGCTAGCTAGCTAGTATAGTAATATATAGCTCGCGGCCTTACGTAGTGCCTATATATACTCTATATTATCCTAAAGTAGGCTATATATAAGGTATACTACCTAAAAGGTAGAGTATACTTAGCCTCTAAATATCCTTACGTCTTTAAAAGAGTACTAGCTAGTAATATTAACTAGAAAAAGCTATAAGTAGTATACCTCCCCCATGCTAATTAGAATCTAAATAATATAGCTAATAGAGAACCCCTTATAGTAAGAGAGCTACTACTTACGCCGCTTATTCTAGGTATAGTAGGTAGGAAAGTTATAATAGAATATTTCTATACGCTATCTTATATTCTCTANAAANAACTATATAAGTATAGTTCTATATATAGTATNCTAGGTAANANGCTTCTTTAAAGCCTAATTAGGCTAAATTATAATAAACTACTAGCCTTCTATATAGATTATAAGCTACTATATAAGAATAGAGCGGCTATATATATGGTACTTATAAATTCTCTATAGAGCCTTATACGCAGTTATATATAGGACGTGTATATACTCCTTAATTTTATCTATAAGGTACTATAGCCTAGCCTTAGCCGCCTAGGCTTCTAGAGTTATAGTGGTGTAATTAAGGCCTTTATATATATACGTATTAAGGCGCTATATCTCTACTACTATATATATAGCTCTAGCTAGGCTTTATAAAGGTAGGGCTATTCTATAGACACTTATATAGCAGCTTATTATTATTTCTAACTATAGTTTCCTCTTAAAAGGTATAAGGGATTTATAGCCTATACTTTCTATTATATATATAGGGCGCGGAGGTATTATAGGTAACAACATTATATAAAAGCGGCTCCGCTATTAAGTCTAGAATATCCGTCTAAATAACTAGATTAATATCTTTTATAGTTACTAGCCGTAAGCTAGGCTCTATAATTACTAGTATATATATATAAGGGAGCCTACGCTTCTAAAACTTAATAATTTAGTAAATTATAGTAGTATTACCTAGAACACGGGACTTTAAAATCTTATACTATAGCTACTTTAGCTTAATCTAAAAGACATAATCTACTAAATCTAAGTAATTTCTTATACTCTAGCCTACCTTTAGCTCCGCCTAGATTTCTTACTAGCGTAGGTTATACATAAAGGTAATAAAATCGTTAGGGGAGCTATAATACTATATAAGTACTATAGCGTTAAGATAGGCGTTATATATCTAGCGTGGAGAGCTTATATAAAATATAGGAAGGATAATATTTTTAGCCAATATTACTTCCTATAGCCTAATTATTAAGGTAGAGCCCATTAAGTATACTTGTATACTATATAATCTATAGGTTCTTCTAGTTATAGCGTAGCTACTAGAGGCGGACGTTAGCGATTAAGGTATATATATCTACTATAATCTTATAGAGTAGCCTTTTAGTAAGAAGCTAGGAGGAAAGGGGACATTAGAACTATAGGTAATATTTCTACTACTACTACTATAAGACGTATTTATATTTAATATAGCCTTAGTGTATAGTATTAGCCTTATTAGCCTTATTAGTACTAGCTATAAAGTCCTCTCCTATCTCTTATAACGTTAAAATAGATGATAGGTTATTAATAATAACTAACTAATTAGATTAGCTAAATTTAGTGCCCGTACTTAAAAATATAGTAGTATTCCTATATAGACTACTTATTTTAAAGACCTTATATTATAAGGGATAGTATTATTAATATCTATTATATAATCCTATAGTACCTATGCCCTATTTATAAGGGGGTAATTAATCTATTAGCTAAGCTTACTACATAGGTAGAGTAGAGGGTAGTAGAGGGGGAGGTAGATAGGTAGCTACTTATTAATAAACTCTAAGCCTCCCTCCTTATTCTATAGAATAATCTAGTAAATACCTTATATAGCTTATATAGAAGTAGGGATAAGAGTAGCAACCTTACTTATAGTAGGATAATTATATATATAGGGGTTCGTACTTATAGTTTCTATTATTCTAGATACACTATATATTTATCTATAAATAGTATATAAAAGGATTACTATTATATAGAACCTCTTAGATCGTCCTAAGAGCCGCTATATTTAGATTTTTAAATACTTAGCTATAGCGCTTAAGTTACTTATCCTCCCTATTAAATATATATAGTTACGCAAATAAAGCATCACGGCTAGTATAAGGATATAAGGATCTAATTTAGTAGTATAGCTACCTATAAGTACTTTAAAGCTACTATATAAGCCGCTTATTAATTATAGCGCTAAGGGAGTATAATATAAAGGAATTATTATAGTGGTAGATATATCTATAGAATTCTTTTAATCTAGGCGTCCGCTATATATATATATATATATATTTACGCCTTCTAATTCCGCTAGTAGCTGCTAAAGATTATATAAGTAGTTTACGTACGCGGGAATGTATATAGTACTATTAATATAGTAAGAGAAGCAGGGATTCTTTTTATAGATTTAATTTTTCTCTCCTCTAGCTACTATAGGGCCTTATAGTAATTATACTTATATATAGCCCGCCCTATAATAAACTAATAATTAATACCCTACTATAGAGGCTCCCTTATAATATTTAGGCCTAGCTTATATACCTAGCCTATATAAAATAGGGTATAATAAAAGCCTATATTTAGTATAGAATATAAATTAAAGTAGGCGTTAGCGGTATTTAGGAATAGTAGCTATCTTTATATAGAAGAAAATTCCTCTTACTCTACCTATAGCCTACTAGTACGTCTTTACTAGGAGTAGGGCGTAGCTAAGATCTACTAGGGTAAAGAAGGAGTAAGAGTAAAATAAGGAGAAGGAGAAGGAAAAGAAATAAGAGAATTATAAGAGCTAGTAGAAATAGGGCGTAGCTCTATTTATTAACCAGTATACACCTATATCTACTATAAGTTAGTATATATATTAAAAGAATAAAGAAGAGTAAGGGACTCCTACTAGGCGGTAAAGTAGGAAGACATAGTTATAAATATATCTTCCTCCTATTAGGGTTACTCTACTAGCTATTATATAGGCCATTATAGAGGCTATAGCTACCTCTAAACGCGTATGTTTAGCTACTATAAGTATCTTTACCTTTCTAAATTATAAGGTATACTTATAATAGAATTTCTATAAAGATTTTATAGGGCTTTATACTTTATATAGAGCTCTATATATAAACTCTCTTAACCCCTAAACTTTATACTACTCCTTTATAAAACTTAACAGCTTTATATAGCTATAGAGTATATAATTACTACTCCTCTATAATAATGCGTCGCCTAAGGCTATAAAGTAGATATATAGTAGGTAGGAGGAGACTTCTATAATTCTATAAAGCGATTTTTATAATATTAATAAGGGTAAAAATATTACTATATAAATAGGCCGTAAAATATTAAAGTTAGTAGTTATTAGTTAAAGTCTTAGTTTAACTTATATTATAAAGAAAAGATAAAGGATATTAAAATATACCTAGGTAAACTATATAAAGACTTTAGTACCCTTTAAGAAAGTACTTCCTAGTAGCTTTATAGTAGGAAGGATATATTAATAAAGTATATAGAAAAAGTAGAAGAAAATAGCGCTATATTAAGGCCTAGGCTGGTATATAGAGGTAAAGGATATATATAAGAGGTTAATAAGGATAAAAATAAAAAAGAGAAAGAAAGTAAAGTATAAAGGAATACTAAAAAACTAACTACTATAATATAGTAATAGATATACTAATACTAAAGAAATATATAAGAAGTTTAGGTAAAAAGAAAGTAAGTTATAGAATAGTAATACTATAGAGTAAAATTACTTATTATTATTAAGATAAGATATTTAATTACGCTATTATAGCTTCTATTAGGGTCTATATAGCGGGTTTATATAGAGGTATATATATAAAAGGGAAACTATACTACTATCTAGAGCTAGGTAAAATCTTTCCTTCTACTATTATATAGCCTCTATAGCCTCTCTTCTAATTAGTAACTATTAAGTATAAGTAGTTGTCTCCTTAAGGCGCTATAGAAAAGTTATCTTAATATATACTCCTAAGTCTATCTAGTAGGGTATATAGCTACAGCCTAGGTTCCGTTCCTAGCTACTTTAGTTATTTAGGTAAAATATAGGCTAGCGGCCTACAAGGCTAGTTATATAGAAGGTTAGTAGTAAAGACATAGGCATAAAATAGATAAGGTTATAGGGATTTAACGTATACCGTGTATACTACCGTCTATTTTATTATCTATAGCTCTATTTATATATAATGGCGCTAGGGCGCGTTACCTACTAACTTTTACTAACTTCTACTAACTTCCACTAAATTCTACTACTTTTTACCCACTAAATTCTGCTATATTCTACCTACTAAATTCTACTATATCCTATAAATACTATAGACCTAGTAAAGCTACTACTTTTCCTTTTTACTCTTTTACTTTCTAGGATTAAGCTTCTCTATAGCCCCCCCTCTTAAAGTACTTTTTAGCCTCCTCCCTTTGCCCTGGCTAGCTCCCTAGCTAGTAAAAGGTATAGTAGGAGGTTTATTTATATAAACTAGTCCGCTACTACCTTAGTAGCCTTTAGCTTAGCTAGGAGCTCTCTATATAAGGATATTCTAGTATAGTAATATATTTCTATCTAGCTAGCAACGTACTTAAGGTAGAATACTACTATATATATTATTAATTATTAGTTATAGCCGTATAGGTAGGCTAGAGTTAGGTATCCTAGTACTTTTCTATAGTAGAGGTATCTATTAAGCCCTATATACTTAGTTCTAAGTAGTATATTAATTATACTCTCTACCTTTATAAGCCTTATATAGTAGGTAAGTAACTTTAGTACTTTTTCTACTTCCTTTTCTACTGCTTCTTAAACGCCTTTTATACCCTAGCCCTTCTACTCTTTTTATACTATACTTTAGATAGGTCTACTAGCCGTATATCTATTTCTAAGATAGTAGCTACTATCCTCTTAAGCTTATCCCATCTAGTAGACTATATTAGTAGCTTTATTCTAGGCTAGAGCTAGTAGGCTATTATAGCTTATATAGTATTATACCCCCCTTTAATATACTCTCTTACCAGCCCCTCCTATATACTCTCTACGTAGGCTATAGCTAGCTTCTTTAAGTATATCTAGAGCAGTAGATACCCTATTTTATACTTAAGCACTACTATTAGTATTTATTTATACGCCCCTATAATAATATAAAGGTATAGGTTTTACGCTACGTCTAGCTAGTATAGCTTAGTTTTACTTATCTCCTTAGGCTTTATTTACTCTAGTAGTAAATACTAGGTACTATATCTATATAAGATTACTAGCTAGACTATAGCGGAGTATATTATTAGCGCCTTTTAAAAGGAGGCGCCCTATATAGAGGCTATAAACCAGGTTAGTACAGCTATTAGGTAACTATCTTTACCTTAATAATATTAATATATAGTCCCTATTTAAGCTTTAAGTTAATATATACCCCTAGTACGCGTAGGTTACTAACTAGTCCTTTTATAAAGCTATATATATTAACTAAGGCCTTTATATTAAACTTCTTATAAAGTAAATAAGGTAGTACTTTTTAGGGGTAAATACTACCCTATATTAGCGTGTCTATACTATATATACTTTATACACCCTTTTTAGGACTTTATAGTTCTCCTATATAGTCTTACTATATATTAGTATATTAAAGTTATTAATAAACCTAAACGCTATAGTATTGCCCCCTTATAGCTCTAGTAAAAGCGTATAGGTAAAAAAAAAGGAATAGGATTAGCAATAGCGCTAAGCCTTAGGGTATACTAGTATTCGTCTATATTATTTATACTATATATCCTCTAATTAAGAGCGTTATTATTTAATCCTTAAGGAAGGACTTTATAAACTATACTATATAGTAGGGTATAGCCTAGGCCTTTATATTGTAGATTATTCTTTTATAGAAGACTTAGTTAAAGGCCCTAGAAATATTAAGGCTAAGTAGTAAGGCTATTAGGCTTAAATTACTTCTCTATACTATATATACCTATTAGGTTAGTAGCTCTAGCGCTATNTATATTAAGCGCCCTAGCCTTACTNNTATTTAACTAGCTAGTAGTATACCTATNTCNTTTATAATTCTAAATATCTAGCCNGCNTCTATTCTNTTAAGTAGTTTCCTAATANTATTAAGTAGCNTAGTTNGCTAGTAGGCCTTTACTATAGTATAGNACGGCTTTTATAGTTTTTAGAGGACTANTATAATNGAGTTTTTAAACGGCTTTAGNTAATATCTAATTACTATATAGCTACTAAAGAGTTTAGCTAGTACTAGGGCTAGCTACTCTCTATATATCTTAAGGAATTAATTAGTAACCTTCTTTAGGCCTAGGGCCTTATTAGGGGTAAGCCCTTTAAGGCTATAATAATATTCTTTTCCTTAACTACTTTCTTTACTATTTGCAGCTCTAGGTATATAAAACCTAGTATATTACTAAGGTCCGCCTCTATAGGTAGCGGGAAGAACTACTCTATAAAGATAGTAGCCTTTTTATTATTATTATAGTATAGGGTCTCCTCTCCTAGTCTACTAATAAAAGGGAACTATAGTAGGGCCTTTAGCTTCCTATCCGCTATATATACCTATTTTACTATTATCTATACTCCTTTAAGGTTGTTTATTAACTTCTTAATAGCATACCTCTATAGTTTATTAGGCTCTTACTATATTACCCTTTTCTTCTTATTATATATAACTCTATAGTTAATCTAGTTAAGTATTAACTAAGAGGCCTTCTACGCCTAGAAGACCTATTAGGTTTCCTTTACCTTCTCTATATATTTCTTTAACTAAGCTTTAAAGGCTTATAGTAAGGGCTATACGCTAGGTACTATCCTTACTATAGTATTCTTAATTACTTAATATATAGCCTCTACTAACGCGTTTAGTTCGTCTTTTATATTATATAGGAAACTATATAGAGACTAGAGCTGGCCCTTTAGCTTACTCTATACTACCTTCTAATTAGCCTTCTTTTATAGCGGTTTCCTAAATAGTAGAGGCCCCTTTAGCGCCTCTATATCTACTTCTATAGTAATAGAAAAGTAGTTATACTCTATATACTAATAGTTCTACCTTTAACTCTATAGTAGCCTATTAGTAATCTAAGAGGAGATATATACTAGATTTAGCGTACTCCTTAATATACCCTTTACCTATATATTTATATCTACCTTAGTAGCTAGGCTTAGGCTAGCTGCTGCTATAGTATAGATAAGGTTATCTGCCGTATTATTAGCGCTTATTACTACTATACCCTACTAAAAGGGGTAGTATAGATTAAAATCTCCTAATAGTATATATTCTCCTTTAGCTCTTAGTAGTTCTAGTAGCATATAGAGGCTACTATTTATCTATTAAGGGTTATAAATATTATAAATCTAAATAGTCCGCTTATGGTTCTCTAGCTTAATTATATATATATCTATTAAGTAGTATATAGGCGCCTACTTATTTATATTAATAGCCTTATTTATATAGAAATAGATTTTTATATTACTAACTCCCGTATATACTAAATAGTAGGACTTTATAGTATATATTATATTTCCTTAATCCTTCTACTACAGCTCTTAAATAGCTAGTATATCTAGCTAGGGGGTTACCTACTCTACCTCCTATAGGAGGTAGAGTAGTACGCTATTACTAATATTATTAGTATTATACTATATAATTATAAGTAGTTTCTAGTATCCTAATATTAGAGATTTATACTACCCTCTAAGTTAGCAAAGTTAGTACCCTTTAGTGTCCATTTACTCCCTTATAATATAGTTTTAAAGCCTTTAAATACCTCTTTAAATCTAGACTTCTACTTCTATCTTTATATTAAGCTTTATACTTAATAAAGGCTCCTAAGTTACTAGGACTTAAATTAGAGTATATATACTACTATATAGTACTATTTAGAGTATTAATTAGAGGGTTTTTTAGCCTATTTCCTTCTTAATAATCTATAGCTAGCTAACCTATTAGGGGACCTCCTCTACCTATATAGTACTCTCCTATATAGCTATCTCCTTTAACTTCCTTTTCTTAGTTTATTATAGTGCCTCTTTAGTAGTAATCTTATACTATAATTATAACTACTATCTACTTATAGGCGCCTTATAGATATTATCATAGTATATTAGCGTAAAGGCTCTAATTACTATAGCCTTCCCCTACTATATTTGCTTAACGCTATACGCCCTACTTTATACCTTATAGTCTACCTTATAGTTAATATACTTATTAGTTAGGTCTTCTATACACTTGCTAGTATTATATTACCTAGCGTAGTATCTATATCTAGCCTCTTTTCTATAGCTCTTAGCTATATAGTTAAAGCCCTAGTATTTAAAGTACTATATTACTAAAAATGTCATCTTATACCTTATAACTAGGCAATAATCTCCTCCTAGGAAGAGGCCCTAATTAAACAGCGTATTTACTATCTTTTTAACTATACGCCTATAATAAGCAATAATTTAACCTTTTCTCCTATTTAGACTCTTCCTAGCCTTTTTACTATAAGCCCCGCTATAGTATAATTCTACTTTATAATATCCTCTATTATCTACTTTACCCCTAAGCTCTAAATGGCAAGGCTTATAGGTACTGCGTAGACCTTTACTAGTACTAGTAGTATAGCTAGTATAGTAGAGCGCCCTAGGACCTTTATCTACCCTATTTCTTATAATAACCTATCTTTTATATCTTTATCCGTAATATACGCCTTAATATTACTACTTTATAACTTCTTTATAGCCCTATATTTTATAGGTATTTAGGGGTCCTATAGCCTAAAGCTTATATACTAAGGCTTAGCTATTCCACTTTAAGATTTCCTTATAGTTAGCAGCGTCATCTATATAGATTATAATTTTATATACTTCTATAGATTTATAGGTAACTTATTTTATAGCTTATAGCATTATAAGAGTAGTAGTAGTAATATATATATATAAGGCGGACCTATAGACGCCGGTCCACTCTTTATAGCTATTATTACGGCCCTTTAGAGGGCGCTAATATATATCTAGATTACTTTTATATCTTAAGCGTATTATTTCTAGGTTTCTTAGGTTTAGATTAGCTCTGCTAATATAGTAAAGGCTACCTAGAGGGTTATAATTATAGTAGTAAGGAAGGAGAATATAGTAGTACGCTCTTTATCTATATTAATATATTATTTCTATAGTACCTACTAGATTTATTTTATAGTTTATATAGTTTATAAAACGCATTCTTAAACGGCGCGCTATTTAATTAAGGTTATTAAGGTTAAAGGCTTATTTATTTATTATAATCTAGCTTTAGGGGCTATATACTAGAAAACACTATATATACCTCTACTAATGCTAAATTAGGGTATATATTATTAATAGAAAGGGTTTTTATAGTCCTTTAGAGCTTATATAAACTCTATTAGGGTTATTTTAAAAGGTTATTTATTAGGCAATTATATTATAAGTTTATTACTATTAGTGTTACAGGGTAACTCACCAATGCTACTCAAGTAGACACAGTAAATGTTGGTTACAAAGCTTATTGTTTAGAATCAGGGGGTGGGTAAGGAACCTAAGGTTCCTTATCACGCTAGTGCCGCGGTAATACGTGACGACACGTAACGACCGCTTGCCTTATTCCCGACACTGGTAACTCTTCTTTTATAGTTGCTATCTATATACACTTATAGATTGCTACTATATAAAGATACAAAGCTAAGGAAAAGAAGAAGAAGAAATGAAGGGGAAGAGGTAGTATAGGTAGATGTACGGGTTTATGCGAAGATGTTAGTTCCGCTTACCGCTCTTAGCCGAGCTAATGGCGATTTTCTATCCCGGGGATGGAAAATCCTAATTAGCCAGCTTAACGAATAGCGTTAGTAGAACTCTACACTACTACCTAAATCAATTAGGCGCGGCGCTCTTAGCAAGAATCTAACTAATTAGACAACTTTAACTAGCGGTTAAAGTTCTATAAGATCTCAACTTCTCTAAATTTCCCTCTTAACCCAACCTTTAACTTATATATATAGAGTATTTATATTAACGAACGTCTCTAGTGCCTTATTTGGGTTTGCCTTTATCATTATATCTACTAAGTTATTTTGGCCATTAATTTATTGGATTTTAAAGAGTTCTTAACACTTATAGGACTGCTAAAGTGCCATAATATTAATTATAAGGCGCTTCTTCTTTATAGTACCAAGCTTAACTAAACACTTATAGAGGGAATATAAGTTAGTGCACACGATTATAGGGATAATAGGAAGTTTAAGTCAATCTATAATTATTTTAAGGGTAGTTCCAATTGCAATTACTATATTAACTCCACTAACCATTCTATATATCTCTAACGCTAGAACGCTTTAAGTAACGTATTTACTCTTAGTTAAGCTCTAATAGATAAGATTGCCGTAGATCGTGAAGTTATTCTCTCCGGTAGATTCGTTTGTTATAATAATCTTATATCCTAGCTAGGAGCTAAAATCTTTATTATTTACGAACGATCTATTAATAAATATAAATAGCTTAGTGGTAGGAAGATTAATAGGCACATAGAGTAGTCCCCAATTAAGATGGTTTATTTGCCAGGAAAGACGCTTATTTAGGTTAAAAATATTATTCTTAGTTAGTTCCTGGTGTTAGGCGGCAATAGAGAGATTAAAGGAAGCTTTGGGTTAATAGATAGAAGCCACATAAGCTCTATAAGCGTGTTGCTCCACATATCCTTGCTTTAGAGAATTAACGTTAATAACGTTAATCTTCTTACCTTGACCTTTCTAGCGTAGGGTAATAGAATCCTTGTTTAGGGAAATAATATATCTATTAAAGAGTAATAGTGTTGTTAAATTAAGTCTTTCCTTTAGCTTTGCTATAAGGTTTACCTTTACTAGCTTATCTTCTTTAAGAGCTAAGAATTAGTCGTCTCCTAAGATAATTATATCGTCTATTTGCATGCTAACGATTCCAAATAGAGTTCCTATAGCTGTGATAAGGAAGCAGGGATTGAATGTAGAAGTAGTTATTAAAAGCTTCTCTTTATGGTGCTTGCTGTAAGTAGCCCACTAATAAGTTCCTGCCTTTGCGATTTTATATAGTGGCTTAAGCATAACCATAATCGTATCTTCGGGATATTAGTAGCGAATTTACTCTGGAAGGTATGCTAGTATTAAGCGCTAAAGGCGTATCTCTAATTAGGTATAGGCCTAGGTAATATCTCATAAATAAACCGCTATTCTATTCTTTATTAAGGAGGGAGCTAGCGCAATAATAACTCGCTAACTAGCTTGTTAAATTATAGGGGATTATATAAGAATTACTTCCTTACCGTCGTTGTTATAACCTTAAATGACTAGCCTTAACTTCTTAAATAGGGTATCGGTAGCTTTACCTTTAATCTTATTAACCATTCTTAACCTAAATATGCGAACCCTATTAAACTTAGTAGGGTCATACTTCTTAAACTTAAAGACTCCTCTTATAATAAGACCGTTAATCTCCTACTTATTAGATGCTTAAAAAGGAGCTCCTAAAGTTATAATACGGCCTTCCTTTCAGAGCTGTTTTATAAGCTTAAAGTTAGCCTTCTCTTTAGCTATTATAAAGGCCATTAACAGCTTAACTCTATTCTTAATAGCGGCAACGAGTTACTCTTCGAAATTAATAAGGTGTTGGCGGTTTTATAATCCCTTTAGGTAACCTCTACCGCGTTATAGTTGCGGCGTATCTACTACAGTTATATTAGGGTCGTAGTCGCCTTCTAGGGCATATTAATTATAGTTCTCCTCTAGGGTATCTCCTAGGGTATCTTCTAGGGTATTCTATAAAGGCTTGGAACTATTATCTTTATAGTAAGGCTTAATAATAGTTAAACGGAATTAAGTAGGTCTATGGGGCATCTAAAGAGTATAAGTCTAATTATTAATTGTAATAAGTTTATATAGGCCTAACTATCCTCCCTTTTTACGCCATACGCGTACCTTAGATTGGAGTGGTAGATTAAGCGTAGTTAAGGTATTTAGGCCATTTCTTATTCCTAGTACGTCATTAACCTAGCGCGTAGCATAGAGATATTATACCTCCTTTGTTGCCTTATAAATTGCCTTAGCTTATTACACAATAAAGGGAGATAGTAGAGAATTGTTAGTTATTTAAGGGTAGGCGCTAAAGACTAGTAACGTAGGTACGAGCCTATCTAAGCCAGTAGTATCGTTAATAGCCTTAACAGCCATCTATAGGATAAGCTCTTCGCTAGCACCCTCTAGTTCCAAAGAAATAATCTTATATACGCGGCGTAATAGCGTATAGTATCATTCTACCTTTCTAATACTATTATATGCCTTAACGGGGACTTCCTTAACCTTAATTATCATTACCTTTACCTATTATTAAAACTCTATAGATAAGAAGTTCTTTCCTACATCATAAACGATTTAATTAGGGGGTCCTAGGTAGACATCAATCTAGTATAATTAAAGAGTATTCTATACGTTCCTAGCTAATATATCTTTTAAAAAGCATACAGCTTAAAAGGAGGTTAAGAAGTTAATAACTTAAAGTACTGGCTTGCCGCTAAAATATATAATATCCATAATAATATAGAAGTTAAAGTTGTAGTTATCTTTAAGGGTAAACTTAAATCGGCTAGGGGACTTCTGGTTTATTTGGCAGTAATAACAGTACTTTATAAGATGTTTAATTGCCTTAACCTTAACTTTATAACCTACTTATTAAAGAACCCTAAGCAGTTAGTGAACGGATAGGTGGCTAAAACAATAATATAGTTAACATAGCTCTAACTCAGTTAAGTAACTCTAAGCAACGCTCCTTTCTAACTATTAAAGGAGTAACTAAGGGTGACCCCACTTGCGTATGACGGGCACCCGATTATCTCCCTAAATAAGCATATTCTTAAGGTTATTAAGCTTAATGCCTAATTTATTTATATCTCGGATATAGAATAGGAATAGGGTATTTGCGGGAATAATATAGAAAGTGATATATCCTAACAGGGTTTGGACCTTAATTGTGCCAAAAGAGATTATAGTACCCTTGCTAAAGCGAATTATATATTAGCCTACCGTTAATTAGTTAATCTAGACAGAACTATTAAGCTACTAAAGAGCTCGGACTTAAGGTTCTCCTACTATAGATACTCCTACGGCTCTAGTATCTGGTATAATACTATAAAAGATATTTGCTGAGTATCTGTCATTAAAGGAGAACGCGGAATTTTCCTTTAGCTTATTAAAGATATCTAACCTTATAACAGAATAGAGCGTAGATTAGTTATTAAGGATAGCAACGGTTTATGCGCCATTTACCTCACCATACTTAGTAAAGTATTGGTTAGGAGAGTAGTCCTTAATTTCTATATCTATAAGGAGCTGTTTAGCCTCGTCAATCTTACCCTTAAGATCTTCTTCGCCTTTATATTAAACTAGGAAGCTTTAGAAGTAGGCTATAGTAACTTCTTAGTTTCCGACGTTTCGTGCGTTTTAGCAAAACTTATTATATACCTTCTTTTGTTTATTAAGGGGGTATCTAGTTAACTAGCAATTTAGCTTCTTATAAACATAGCATTTCTTCTACCGATTATTGCAAAATGAACCTCTATAAAGACCTCCACGATTGCTTTATAGTTAACGTTAATTATACCCTCTACTATATCCCCTGCCACGACCACCATATATTTAATTAGTCTAGTTATAATTGTATTAGTTAGCTAGGTTAATTAAAGTAGGTTAAAGTTAGGCGTTAAATTACTGTACTTCTTAAGAGCGTAAGGCGGTGCCGATAGAGGATCTTAATTAAACATATACTCCTTTATAAGTACTTATAGGGTTAAAGAGAGTAAGGTTATATTCTTTAACACCTTAGTATACGCTAATAACTTAATTATATAGGCTAAAGTCCTCTTAATATAATTTAAATAAACCACGCTAAATTGTTTGGAGTTAATTAAAGAGCTTTTAAAGACAATTAAGTTAAGAGGCACCTGGGTTTATAGCAATAATTCTTAAAAAGGTAGTCTCTCTCCACTCCGATATATACTACTGCTTATTCTCCTCTATTTTAAAGTAGCATCTTATTTTATATATTATTTGGTTAAAATTATATCCTTTTTCTGCCAAACGATTATAATAGAAGGTACTAGCTTAGCCCTTAAGTATAACTAAATAAGTAATATAGTATTAATTAGGTTCTAGTCTAACCTTCTAGTAATAGTTATAGAAGATATATAACTTTAAATTAAGGATATTATACAGTTCTCTACTAAACTTCTTCTCCTATTCTAAATAGAGCTTTATAAGCTCTATAAGCATTTTTAAGGTACCTCTAATTAGTGTTTAGCTGCATTATATTATAGGCTATAATAGTGATATAGATCTAGTCGGCGGAGTTTAAAGGTTATTAGACCGCGAAGTAAGGGGATCTTACGCTTATTAGGGGTTGTTAATTAAGGCTATAGGTTAAGCTAGTTAATATAGGGGAGTTAAAGACAGAGGTGGAGGCGATAGATATAGAATATTAGAACTTGTGCCTAGAGCGATAGAGTTAGAACGCGTCTCTAGTAGTGTATTACTTAGGTTCTATTATAATTTAAGCTTCTTTATAGTACATAGTTAGTACTTAATCTCTTATAGAGTCCATTTATACTCTTCCTTTACATTAATAACGTGTTCCTAAATATTGTCCCTAATACTACCCCCATCTATAGGGACAAATACTTTATACTCCTAAAGGAAGTTACGGAAGTCCTATATAATATCTTTATTTATAGGAACCTATATTTCCTTTATCTATCTAATAAAGTCCTCCTTTATACAATACTATAGCGCGGTATTATTGTATTTACTATCTTTATAGTATTCCATATAGTATACTAAAAATCCATTTAGGTCCTATTGCTTAGCGGTTATAAAGTTAGTTATAGCTCTGTCCTATATCTCCGGGTTAATATCTTTCTCGTACTTCTTCGGATAGGTTAATGCCATAGTAGGTAGAATTAACGAGGTATTATACGTCAAAGGTAGGCAAAATTTTCGGTTTTATAGGATCTTGTAGGTTTACTATCCAAAGGTAGGCAATTTAAGATATTGTTTAACGCGTTTCGGACGTTAACTTAGGACCTTAGGTTTAGTAACACTTCTAACCTAAAGTACTTAACTAAATCTTTGTAAACGTGATTATTCTACGTAATAGACGCAACTTGGTATCTCCTAGTACTCAATAACACTTTTATTACTAGTTTTCCGCAAGTCTAAGGTAGTATAGTATCGCCGGGATCTATTCCATATAAGCGCATATGGCACCCTTATACGAGACTGTCTCTTCTATCGATAACCTAGCTACTTTATAGTTAACTATATATTCAACCACTAATTAGTGTTAGTGTTATAGGGTAACTTACTAATGCTACTTAAGTAAATATAGTGAATGTTAGTTGCAAAGCTTATTATTTAGAATTAGGGGGTGGGTGAGGAACCTAAGGTTCCTTACCACGCTAGTGCCGCGGCGACACGTGACGATACGTGACGACCGCTTGCCTCATTCCCAATAATTACTATTAAGGTAATAGTAAAAAAGACTAATAGGCTAGAGTTAGTAGTTATAAATAATAATATTATTAAGAAAATAAATAAAAAGCTTATATAGTAGCTATAAAAGTAGTAAAAGAACTCTTTTACTATAGCTATATAGGTTATAGCTTACGCTATTACTTTATAAGATACTATAAGGGCCTTAAAAAGAATTTTTAATAGGTTATTATATATTCTATATAAGTAGAGAATAAAAAAGATCTAAATAGATTAAGTTGTAATATAGTACTAAATAAATATATTTTAAGGTTAATTAATAAGTAATTAGCTCCTAATATACTATAAAATATTAATATAAAGCCTTTTTTATCTAAAAATAAAGTTTTATACTATTTTAATAATATTCTAATACTATATAATACTTTACCTATAATTAGGTATTTAGTAGAATTTTAATATTCTAAAATATTATAACCCTATTGCTTATATTATATTTAATTACTATAGCTTTATATAAATAAAATTTAAGCAAAAAAATTTAAGACTTTTTATTAAGTAATTCTCTAAATTTTAAGAGACTACTTAAGCACTATAATCCTATATAAGTGCCATAAACCAAAGAGGTTTATCAGAATATCTAAGAAAATAAAAAGGGGTATTAAAATTCTCGATAACCTCCAACGCCAGAGAAAGAAACTCTATTTTGCAGACTATATAGGAAAATCCTCTAGAAATCTCGGAAAATCTAAGATATTCTCCTTAAAATAAACTAAAGCAATATATAATTAAGCAAAAAGATAAAGAACCCCTATATTCTTAGTATAACCAAGAATATCTAGCTACTAATTAGAATTAGAATCTTCTGGAAATTTATAAGAAGCTAGCAAGATTTATTAGTAAATTCTAAGAAAAATAAGCTATTTTACGTACCCAGTTAAAGACCACCCTTAGACTTAATTTTTAAAACCTTTTTTAAGGCAGCAACGCGTATACCGTCAATATTAAGCATCTTATTAGAAAATCCAAGAAATTAGTTAATTTTACTCAAAAAATAAAAAATATCGGAAAAAACAAGAATTAAATACCTTATTAACTAAGAAAGTACTAAAAAAAATCTTAAAAAAGGAAAAAAGGTAAGATCTATATCTACCAAAGGCCTTAGGCATTCTCTCATTTTTATTAAGATTAGAATTTCCCTAAAAAAAGTTAGTTTTATTAAAATATATAAGAAATAAACTAGATTTCTCACCTCCTAAAGCCCTTTTTTTGCACACCAGAGCTCCAGAATAGATTCCTAGGTAAAGTAAGAAATTATATTACTATTATCGGAATTTTTAATAATATACTTCGTAGTTATAGCCACAAAAAAGTATATCACGTTCCTTAGTACCATTAATTACCTTTTCAGGCATACGCTAAAAAATGTTAAATTAGTCATTTTTTGTCTAAAAAATAGCGAAAAACTTACTGTATTCTAGACGCGGTAGGTATAACATCTAGGATCTGCGTCCTTATATCCCCAGAAGCTAGCCCTAAAATATTAGAAAAACTAAGAAAAAATACGATTTTTCTTACCTTAACTTCTCCTTAAGGTCTTTATCTTATTGCTCCTAGATAGAATTAGCATATTCTTAAATCTACTAAGAAAACAGTATACCTTTAAGGGCTTTCCTAACAACTATCTTTTCTTATATACTGCCTTATTGGCAGCAGCAATCGCAGTAGCACTAGCAGATCTAATACCCAAAATTTAAAATAATTCTCGGAAAAAACAAGAAAAACCAAAAAATAAAGCAATAGGCTGTATATTAAATAATTCTTCCTAGTGAGAAAGAAAGCCTAGGATATCGGAAAGTCCAATAATTAAGTAATCGCTAGGGTAAAAAACCAAGAAAAAAATTTCCCAAAAAATTTTAAAAATTGGAAACGTTAATTTAAAGCTAATATGTCAGAATAAATGAGAAATTAGTGAGCGGTATAACATAAAACCAAGAAATAAATTTCCCGGAAAATTGTAAAAATTCAAATCGTTAATTTAAAGCTAATATGTTAAAATAATTAAGAAACTAGGGAGCGGTATAATATAAAACCGAGAAAAGAAAAAATATATCTCTATAAATTCAAAAATATAGTTCCAGAGGCCTTTTTTTTCTAAAAATACATAAAAATTATATAACTTAAAAAATTACTTACTTAGGAGGTATATTAGATGCTCTATAAGAGCAGTTAGATTAAAAATCTAGTATATAAGTTAGTATATAACGTATATAGCTAATATAAAGCTCTAGCTTACTAGATGTTCGCTTATTAATTAAGCGATAGGGTATTAAAGGTTAACGTAGTCAATTGAAAGTGAAGTTATCTCAGGCGCCAAGACCTCGCGTATGCTAGGCCGTTTCGGGCTTGGCGCCCCGACTATCTGCGCCTAGACGGTTACTATCTAAGAAGAAGGAGGCTGTAAGCCTGAGGTGCTTATAAGGAGGTGCCAAGCCTAGCCTTCGGCTAGGCCTTAGCTACCCCTTAAAGCTCCTAGGCGATGCAGCCGAGTAAGGGACCAAAAGTACCCTTATATTTATAGTAAGGGCAAGGAACGCATATAATCGCCTACTACGCCTTTATTTTAAAGATAAGGAGTTTTAGAGTTTTAAAAGTCATTAGGGGACAACAACTTAGGTAAGGGAGGTATATAGTGGTGTAATTTAGCCCCCTAGATTTAATATTTAGATTAGGCGTAGCTTTAGGAGAGCCTAGGCCTTCTATAGTTATATAGGTTAGTTTAGAGCCCTTAGAGTCTTTAACAACTTAGGCAGCACTAATAAACACACAATTTTCCTTTAATATACTCTTTTCTTTCTCTTCTTATTGCTTAATTCTAACTAATTATAACCAACTAATAGACCAATAGACTAACAGCCTAACAGCACTATTAACTTTCCATCTAAGAGATACCGTACCCTCCTACAATATTAGTAAAATATAGTACCCTTTTAATAGCCTTAATAGTTCGTAGTTAATGTAATTAGCGCGCAGTTAAGGGCATTTAGTAACTTAACCGACTAGCCTATATTGTGTTTTTTTAATACGTAACCTATATACAGCCTATACGCAACCTATATATAAACTATATATAACTTATATATTTAGTAATTATAATTATATCTGCCTCTTTTATACTAATAGTATATTTTAAATAATAAATAATAAATAAAGGCTATTTTAAAGCCATTTATAAGGCCAGTAAGGTAAATTATATATACTTCTTTATAAAATCTATATATATAGCTAAAAAGTAGCTACTAAGAGTAGTAGATATAGACCTATTTATATCTACTTACCTATCTATATCTACTTACCTATTTATATTTACTTACCTATTAGCATCTACCTATCTATACCTACCTATCTATACTACTTTAATTTAATTAATTAATTAATTAAATTGTTTATAGTGTTCGCTAGCTAGTCGTTATTATTTAGTTTTAGCGACGGTTATCTATTTCTAGCAATAGTCGTCTAGCTTTAATAATGGTTGTCTAGTTTTAGTAATAGTCGTTTGGTTTTAGCAATGGTTATCTAGTTTTAGTAATAGTTATCTAGCTCTAGCAACGGTTGTCTAGCTCTAATAATAGTTATCTAGTTTTAGTAGCAGTTGTCTAGTTTTAGCGGCAGTTATTTATCTTTAGCGATAGTTGTCTAGCTCTAGCGACAGTTATTTAGCTTTAGTAATAGTTATCTAGTTCTAGTAGCGATTGTCTAGTTCTAGTAAAAGTTATCTATTTAGCAATAGTTGTCTAACTCTAGTAACGATTGTCTAGTTTTAGTAATAGTTATCTAGTTTTAGTAACAGTTGTCTAGTTTTAGTAATAGTTATCTAGTTCTAGCGACGGTTGTCTAGTTCTAGCAATAGTTATCTATCTTTAGCAATAGTTATCTAGCTTTAGCGATGGTTATTTAGCTCTAGTAACGGTTATTTAGTTTTAGTAGCGGTTATCTAGTTTTAGTAACGGTTGTCTATCTCTAGTAATAGTTATTTAGCTCTAGCGACGGTTATCTAGCTCTAGTAATAGTTATCTAGTTCTAGTAACAGTTATCTAGTTTTAGTAATAGTTGCTTATCTTTAGCGATAGTTATTTAGCTTTAGTAATAGTTGTCTAGCTCTAGCAACGGTTATCTAGTTTTAGTAGCAGTTATTTAGTTCTAGCGACGGTTATCTAGCTTTAGCAATGGTTATCTAATTTTAGTAATAGTTATCTAGTTCTAGCAACGGTTATCTAGTTTTAGTAATAGTCGTCTAGTTCTAGTAATAGTTATTTAGTTTTAATAACGGTTTTTTACTAGCTACCGTTTTAGTACTTCCCTAAGTAAGAAGGATATAAGAAAGAAAGAAAGGATAAAAAATAAGGCGGCTATATAGGTAGAGATATATATAGAGGCTATTAAAAATATAGTAGGGACCTAATATAAAGCTTTATGTAGAGCCTCTATATATAAAGCTTTGCGTAAAGCCTTATATAGAGCCTCTATACGTAGAGCTTTATATAGAGCCTTATATAGAGCCTTATATAGAGCTTTATATAGAGCCTTATATAATAGTTAAATATATTATATACTAGTATACTACAGGCTAAAAAAATAGTAAAAATTTATTTACGTAATTGGTATATAACTTTACCTTAATTATATGTTAAGGAATATGCAGTTAGCTTTTAAAGTTATTAAATAGGTTAACTACGTGTTAAGGAATATGTAGTTAGCTTTTAAAGTTATTAAGTATATTAACTGCGTGTTATTTAACTTTTAAATATATTAAGTTAGTTAATTACATGTTAAGTTAGTCAATTGCGTATCGAGTTAGTTAAATTGCATATTAATTACGCGAAACGCGCTAAATAAAGTCTACTTAAATCTCATCCTGCGAATATTTCCCCAATAAAACTATAGCCGCTACTATAGCCGCTACTACTTCCGCCACTGCTTCTCCCTTTATACTACCTATATTAATCCAGCCGTAACCTTTTATAGTCCGCCCTATTGCGGAGTAACTAGATTATAGATTTATTATTATCTGCCCTATTATAGAGCAGCTAGATTTTAGTCCTATAGACATCACTTATAACTTCTATACCGCCCTATATTAGATTAATAAATGTATTAGTATATTACAGCCTAGTAATCTACGGTTTAAAGCCTACTATAAGCACGGTAATATAACTCTCCCTCTATTCTAGCCTTCGCTAGAATATTTATACAACCTTTTATAGTTCTATAGTACTTCTACTAGGCAGTTTAGGGAGTAGCTCCGCGCATATAATATAGCATTGGCTTTTACGTCCGTAAACTATACTATTACTAACTATAGTATAGCCTAGGGCGGCCTAAATTGCTTCTAAATATATAGTGAGCTTTACTATCTATAGGGCCTACTAGAGCCTTCTACTAATATTACTCTACAGTATACCTAGCTATATTATAGATATCTGGCTATAGGCCTGTTCTAATACCTAGCTAGATATAACTATTCTATAGTGCCTTATTATTATACTATCTAATATATAAAACCCTTTTATCGCCCTCTATTAAACCATAAGGGAACGGCTTTAGGCTTAGCCTATAATAACCCTATTACAGATTATCTTAAAGGCTAGTACTAATTACTACCGTAAAAACCTCCTAAAAAGTAATAAGGTGGCCATTATTATACTAGATAAGTACGGTAATACTAGCTTTTATAATATTATGCTTGCAGAGCGTTATACGCTTAATAAACAGCTATAATACTACCGTATTAACTTAACGCATACCATATATATACCGCTCCACTATATACTACTCTTTCCCTATAGTGTTATAATAACGAAGTATTATATGCGAACGCTAGATAAATAGGCATTAGATTTAAAGAATTAATAGCTATATATAGCTATTATAAAGACTTAAGAGGATTTCTAGAGAGCTTAAAAGGAATATAGCTGCGGCAAATCTATATAGGGGCAATTGGGGCGGATAAACTATCTATTAAGTAAACGAATAAATAAGAAAGGAATCTTACCTCAGTAAGCTCAGACTATAGAATTAATTAGCGGATATCGCTAACCATTTTTATTAAAAAGTTAATTCTATAGTCTAAGAGACTTTTCCAAGGTTTCTTAAACGATGCGACTTGTTTTATATATAAAGCAGTTACCTTCTTTAATAAAATTAATCTGCCCTCTTATAATAGCTATTATCTTAAAAATACCGTTAAATTAATCTATAGAAGCAGCCCTATAATCGATTAATATATCTACTCTATTAGCCCCTATAATATTAAATAGAAAGCGCCGCTAAATGGGTAATATATTAATAATTAAATTGCCCACCCCTCTATAAATATAACATTAGTGTAAGAGTACATATATTAGATCCCGCCGCGCTTACGAACAAGTTCACAAGCACTCTCTGTCCTTTTGGCCGTATGGCGACGTAGAGGCGGGATATGTTACAATTAGTTAACTAGCAGACGCCTATCTAAACACTAACTAGAGCATCCGCTAAGCGGATATTACGCCCAGTAATAAAGAAAGAAAAGATTAAAGTTATTTTAGAGTATTTATAGGACTAGCGATAGTCCTTTAGTAACCTTTCTTTAGTATAGCTATAGCTTAATACTAATAAAAGAGAAGGCGTAAAAATAGATAAGGTATAAAAAAAAGAAGATAAAAAAAAAGAGAGTAAAAAGGCTTATTGCTACCCTTTTAGGAGACAAGGAAATCTATTTAGAACTAGTTAATGCGGTTATAAATATCCTTTATAAAGAGCTGTATAATCTTTAGTAAAAGACGGTTGTTTTTAGCCTATAGAAGTTAGATCTAGAGTTTAAAGATATTTAACTCTTATAGGGCTATAAGGCAATTAGCTAATATGCCCCTTTACTTTACTAGCTAATAGAAGGATTATTAGTATAGTTAAGAATTAATAAATTATAAAATCCGTATCTAAGGCGGGTTATTCTTCTTATATTTATCCTTTTATTAGGCCGCGCTCAAAGCTCTACTAACTGCTTTACTTAGCTTTTTAGTCTTTATCTTTAAGGTATAGGTATAAAGTATTAGGTTCTATTACTGCTTTATAGACTAGGGCTTATTAATAGATATATAACGCTTAACTATTAAAGGATGGAATTGGCTAAACGCTCTAAGGAAGGTTATAATACTAGCGGCAAATATACTGGCGCTAACGTTATTAAAGACTCACCTCCAATTAATGTCCGCTCTTAATAATATCTATATTATATATAATAATTTTAACTACCTTAAGCGAACGCGATATTAGTTAATTAGAGACACTAGTATTTTCTATTCCTATACTACTAGAAAGCTTATTTATAGATCTTACACCCCCCTAGTAACCTTTTTTAAAGTATACTATATAACTAAATATAGCTTTAGATTAAGGATATTGCTGAGGCGCTAGATAACATATATAATAGCGTTTAAAATTGGATATCTATTTTTATAATTGTAGATACTCTTTAAAGCATATACCCTGCTGCTATAAATAGTATTTTTAAATCTAATACTAAGCTTAAATATCCGCGTATACCGGAGATTAATATTCTGCTATTTATAAAGATAACTTATATAAACCTAGGCCCTATTATCGAGGGTAAGGCTTCTATAAATAGTAACTACTATATACTTAAGACGATATTTCTAGAGTAACTACAGCTTAATTGTAATAACGATTTTTAGGACCAATTATATTTGGTATATAGTAACTAAAAAACCGTAAAGCTTATCCGCGCCTATAAGCGGGAGTAGGCGGAGGCTGCGCTCTTATATAATAGCTACTATTGGATACTACCTATTCTAGGTCTTTAGTACCTCTAGTTAAACTTCCTATATATAATTATAAGGACTTTCTTTAGTAGTAAGTAATATATATAGTAGTACTCTACGCTCTATACTTATATAAATTACCTTAGGCAACAAAATATTCATATAAAGCGCCCTCCCTTTTACTATCTCAAGGAGCTAGTACTGCATAGTTTTAATGCCCGTATTATTATACTCTTCTTAATATATATCCGCGATAGGCTTAATATCTATAAAGAAGGTACAGTTAAAAAAAATTAGATCCTTAACGCCTAAGCAGTTTCTATAGCATATTAAGGATATCCGCGTAGCGGGTTTTAGCTCTAAAGTTAGCCGTAAGGCTAATAAATTAGTTTCTCCGCAGCCTTTACCCGCGGAGATTCTTAGATTATAAATTAATTACTTATAGTTCCTAACTCTACTACTATAAGCCAGCCCGCTTAAATTATTAATATAGAGTTTTTTAATTATATTTGGTATCTATAGGTGGTTAAAATATACTATTAAGCATGCGGATATTAGCCTTTTAAAGCGTGTAATTACCCGCCTTTACCTTTACTTTACTAAATTAAGGAGTAATAATTACGTATCTAAAATAATGTACTTCTAGAGGTTAGTTATAATAGAGGCGTATAATTTAGTACTTTAGCGGGCTATATTTATAAATAGGCTAATTAATAATTATAGAGAGCTAAATAGCTTTTTTAAAGCTAATTGACTTAATAAACTACTACATCTTTAGCTAAAGGAGTTACTCTAATTACGCGGAAACTTAACCTTTAGAGTAGACTCTTTATTAAGGTAGAGTATTCTTACTATAAGCTATATTAGACCTCTTTATACTAAGTTTAAGAATATATTTAGTAAGCGGACGATATCTAATTATATAATTAAGTCTCCTGCGGTTAATATCTAGTCCCTTATAGATATAATTACTAAGAATTTAATTATGCGTTAGTATATGCGGGACGTTAGGTTTAAGGTACCTACTATTTTTAACTTAGATTAAAGTGGCTCTTATAGGGCGGTACTGCTAATTTTAATATACGGATATCTTATATTAGCGGTTTACTATACAACCTTTATAAGGACGGATTTAATAAGGCTATAGATAATATACCAGAGGACTTTTAAATACTTAGGCTTATAGTACGTTTCTATTTTAATATATTAATTAAGTTCTTTTTATTAATATTAACTCTAGCTAGCGTATAATCTTCTTAGAACATAGTATATAATATAGCAGTAAGCTATTTTATAGTGCGGATATATAAATATCTTTATATTAGCTTATACGGATAATATAATATTAATTAAGTATATCTATTAAATATAAGGTAGAGACTTAATTCCTATATATATAGTAGCAAAAAGGTAAAAGCTACTATTTTATTATTATAAACTAGCAATAATAGCTAACCCGCAGCAACAGCTAACTTATATCTACTTATATTTAATATCTAATAGCCCAGTATTATATATAAGTATAATAATACCACGCCTTAGGAACGCAAACTTATCCATTATCTTACTTAGAGAATCTTTAAACTTATTAAACCGGCGATCTATAGCTTAAACATCTTTTACTATATTAGTTACCCGTTTACGAACTATATTAATACGGATAGAAATAGCGATTGCTAAATATACTTTAATAAGCCTAGTGCTAGCGGAAGCGGCAGTAGCACTTAGCGTGCTAGTAATTGGCGAAAGGGTTAAAGGAATAGCGGTAGAGCGGGTACCTTTATGGCCGCGCGTACTACTATAAGTAAGAGTCTTAATTAGGGGGGAGGTATAGTAGCGTGGGCGGGGATAGTATGAGAATAAAGCTATGCGGATATTATACCTTCTTAGTAGGCGTTTTAGCTAGACTACTAATAGAAGCTAATTACGTATATTTTTTATATTAAGGTGTAACCGGCTCTAGTTTTAGCAAACTATCCTATATACGTATTAGCTAATAGAATAATAGTATACTATTAGCATATACCTTTTCGCATAACTTACTACTTAAGCAATATCTTAAGCACGTACCTTTAAAATATAGCGTAGAGTTCTACTTATAAACGCGATATTTATAGTCTTGCTTAATATATAGAGCGTATAGCGGATTACGTAGCATACTAGAGCTATCCTTAATATTCTAGACATGGGTATATATCTGCTAGCGAGCTTCCTTTATATTCTCCTAAGCACTAGCTTTTAGGGTATACTATTTATTTACTAACGGCACTTAAATAAGAAGGCGCTCGTTTGTGTTAATATTTAATATTATAACTTAGGCTATCTATATACTATAGAGCTTATAAGGGCTATAGAGATTATAAAAGGATAGAGGAGAGCTTTTAGGAGAGTTGGCGTTATTAAGATTATTCTCTTTATTGTTATCTAAAATCTCTAATATTTCTATTAGGTTACTATAAGAGGTAAATTAATAGATAAGATATTAAAATAGTATAGTTAATATATACAATTTAAAGGCTATCTTATACTAAAAAATTTGTGTAGCAATTCTATTAGCCTACCTCTTAAAAGAAGTAGAAGTAGAAGTATAATAAGGATTAAACTTCTTAGAAGTAGCAGGCAATAAAAAAATAAGCGGCTTAAAGGTAGGCGGTAAATAGGTAAATAGTAAAAAAAGTAGGCAGTAAAGAGGTAAGCGGATTTCCGGCAGATTTTGCAATAACCTTATTATAGTGCTCTGCTGAATCTAATAAAGAGTGCTTTAGTATATATTTCCTAAAATTATATTAGCTATAGGTATAATTTAGTATTAGAAAGCTTACTCTCTTAATAAAAAATTTAAAGGATTAGTAAAAGAAAGAGCGTCCTTAATTATTTTATTATTAACGTTACGCGTATTAAGTTCCTTAACTAAATAGCTATTAAACGTATTTAGAGGCATAAAAAAGATATTATAGATAATAGTCTACTAATAGATAGTAGATAAAACAATAATAATAAAGTTTACGGTATAATACTATAAGGTAAAAAATATAGAGGTTAATTAAAGGTAAATATCTACGCTATAGATTTTATCAAATTAGCTTACTAATAAATAATTAATATTATGGCAACTTACCTTAGTAAATATTAACTACCTTATATACGCTTATTTATAACGCGCAAATACTTTATAGTTAAGTTACTATTAATTAAAGTACGTGGGTGCTGTCTAGTTAACTTATAAAGTAATATTAATATAGAATTACCACTTAATTAAGGTATTAGAGAAGGGTTATAAGTGGATATTAGGTTTACTTAGTAAGTAAATTTCTTACTTTTAAAGTGCGCAGATATATCCTTTTATTTTCTTTTACTATAAGATAGATCTAATATTAGCTAAGAGGCTTAAGGTATAGTAGCCTAAGAAGAACGGATAATATCTGGTTAAAAAGATTATAAGACACTTAAACTAAATAGCTAATATAATATAGCTTTTATAGCTTTTAGGAGCTTTTAGTATAAACTCTAGTATCTCTCTAAATAAGAATCTAATAGACTATTTAAATGCGTATATAGAGATCGATACTTAATACTTAGATATTAATTAGAGCTCTACCCTAGTCTTAGTTAAATTAATAAATAAGTAGAACGCTAAGGAATATTAAATACTAACCTACTAAAGCTGTGTTATATCTAAAACTAAGGATAGATATTAAGCACTAGGCTATAGGTTCTAAGCTACGCCTAGTTTAGAGAGCGGAGATTAAATATTAGACTATAAATTCTAAGCCGCACCTAATTTAGAAGGTGGGGATTAAGTATTAGCACGCGAATTCTAAACTGCGCCTAGTTTAGAGGGTAGAGATTAAGTATTAGCCTACAAACCCTAAGCTTTAGAGTTTCCTAAGAGTGGAGATTTAGTATTATAACTTAAATTCTAAGCCTTAGGATTCTTTACGAGCGGAGATTTAATACTATGTTATAATATTTAATTTTCCGGATTTCCTACTACCTAGGAACTAGTGCTACGCTATAGATCTTAAACTTTGGAATTTTTTGCAATTGGAGATCTAGTACTATATTGCGAATATTAAACCTTAGGCTTATCTAAAAGTTAAGACTTAGTATTGCACTATAAGCTCTAGTACTTAGACTACCCTAAGGATTTAGATTTAATGCTATGCTATAGGCTTTAATATCTAGATTTCTTTAAGGGCTAAAATCTAATACTACGTTATAAGCTTTAATATTTAAATTATTCTAAGGGTTAAAATACGGAGCTGCCTTATAAGTTATAATACCTAGCCTACCCTAGAGACTAATTTTTAATATTATAGTATAGACTTAGATATCCAGGAGCTATAGGGAGTTAATATTTATTATTATAGTATAGACCCTAATATCTAAGAGGCCGATACTTAATACCTAATAATAACTAACGCTAATTATTGCCCTAGGGCTGTTAATACCTAGCCTAACTTTAGGATCCTAGATATCCGCCCTATATTAAAAACTAGACCTAACTATTATATTACTAGGACTAATATCTATTATAGGGTGTTAGTATACTTAGCCTAAAGGTGTTCTGCTAGCTAGAGTTTAAGCTAGCTAGCTACGCGTTCCTACTAGATATAGGCTAAAAAGGTAATAGTATTAGCAGCCCCACATATGGATTTTTGGCGAATATTAATTAAGGTAGCTAGGCTACTTATATTTACAGACGTTAAGCTACTATTACTTAATATAATATTCGCGGCTAAGTTAACTTAGCCAAGATTAGAAGGCTTTACCAGTATAATCGTAATTTTTAGCTGGCCTAATAATATCCTTATATAGACCTTTATACCAATCCTTAATTAGAAATATTGCCTTACCTATTTAATTACTACTATAAGCACCGCGTCTAAGTCGTTGCTATATTATATTAATAGACTTATCTTTATATATGCAATACTACGTAATATAGTTAATATTAGGAATATTGGCGCTATAGGTAAGCGTATTAGAGGAGAGTAGAATACGGATTTCTAAGTTAGGCTTTCTAAACTCCTTATATAGTTTATCTTTATCCGCAATAGCTAATAATATATTATAAAGCCAAACAGCTCTTCTAGCCTATACTTTTTAGTACCTATAATATACCAACTATAAACGAATTAAGTCCCTACCTAGTAATATTAGGTCCTTTAAATTAAGAAAGATAATTATCTTTAGGATCTAGTGGGGAGTTAGCGTATATTAGATTCTTTGCTTAGCGGATATAGTGGTATACATACGGTCTATAATAACGAGAAATAAGCAAATTTTGGTCCCTAGAGAAATTTACTTATTTCTCGCGCCTGCGGCAGGCTTTTGTCCTTCTAAACTCAGTCTGCCCTATTGCCGCCCCACTACTGCCCTGCTACTACCCTGCTACTATCCTACTACCGCCCTACTACTGCCCCGCTACTGCCCCGCTACTGCCCCGCTACTGCCCCGCTACTGCCCCGCTACTGCCCCGCTACTGCCCCGCTACTGCCCCACTACTACCCTACTACTGCCCTACTACTGCTATGCCGTCCCCCTATATCTTAGCCTATAACGGGCAGTAAAATACTAAGAGGGCAGCAATACCTCTGGATATATAATATTAGCAGTTATACCATCCCCGTCCTGCGGCAGTAATAGCGAAAGCCTACGTATATCCGTTACTTTTAATAGTGCAATATATAGCTGCCTATTCGTAAAGACTGGTATACGCAAATTAACCCTAATAAAGTTAAAAGACTGCCCTTGCGACTTATTTACGGTTATAGCAAAGTATAGCCGGATTGGAAACTGCCTTCTACTAATAATAAACGGCAGTTCTCCATCTGTAGAGGTAAGCTTAATGCGAGGGATTAGCCGTAGCTGCCCGTAAAAGCTGCCGCTAAGCATCCGAGCTTTAATATAGCGCTGGCTTAGGCGCGTAATAACTATACAGGTGCCGTTATAGAGCCCTTCCTTAGGGTAGAGGTTCCGTAAAAGGATTATAGGTGCGCCTACCTTTAGGGAAAGCTTTAACGGAGGTAGGCTACTAGGGTTAAATGTCTGCAGGAACTCTACTAGCGGCAGTTCTATATAATTTTCTTCTCTATTTTACTCTACAGAGTCCGTAGAATAAAAGGTGCTTAGGGAGCCGCAGAGCTGCGTAAGGATAGCCTCGTTGATCTTAGCTACAGTATTATTGCAAATAGTTAGGATAGCGCGATTGTGGAAGGTATCTAGGTTATAGTATGCCCGCGTAAGTAGATATAGAGGGTATATATACCCATAAAAGGATTTCTGGGACCGGAATTAGGCTATACTAGGTAGAATATTAACCCTACTAGCTAGGGATGTATTATAGGATAAGCTTCGCACCTAAGCAGTAAACTACTGGTTTATCTTACCCTAGCGGACACGTATATTTAACCGTAGGGAGAGGATACGGAAGGTAGGCTAGAGAAACAACCGCTATAGGCAAGCACCTATAATAGCTGCGCGGTTCCCCCACGGGACAATAGGTAGTATTTAAGTAAAGTCGCCGCCTAAGATAGTAGGGAGCCTGCTAAAGGTAGAGTTGTTAGAACGGACATCCGTAAGTATATAGTGCACGGCTTTAAAGTAGTAGCGGTGCTATATTAGCACCTTATCCTAAATAAGCAGAGAGGTACGGCGTAAAAGCTTGGCCAGATTTAATCTTTTAGAGATATTATAAGTAGACTCTTTATGTAGATTAATAGGTATCTAAAAACAGAAGTGGGTAGTACGGCTGCCGGGTAGTAGGAGGGCCGTAATACTAGAAGAAGCTATATAAAGAATAATCTTACCGCGTAAGCGGTAGTAGTGGTAAAGGTAGTAATAGAGAAACGTTTTACTAGTGCTTATAGGGCCTTAGAGGAAGAAGCGGGCCGTTTACGGATTAGTATTTATAGCGGTAACGATAGTCTTAAAGCACGCTACTTGGTCCGTATTTAGCTGCTAGCGTAGCTTAGTAAACTAGCGTTCTTCCTCTATAGGGTTATATTACTATAGCTCCGCTATAAAAAGTAGGTTACTTCCCTTTATAATAACACCCTACTAGTGCTAGAACTAGGGTAAACTATAGTCTGTAAGCGTTTTCTAGTAATCCGTAAGTATCTAATAGATAAGGTATAGGCCGTAATTAAGATAGGCGTTATTGTCCTTAGTAATAGTAGGAGGAGCATTAGGTTGGCGGGCTAGAAAGTAAGGTAGATTATTATAGATAGACTGTTTAAAGCGGTCCTATAAAGCAATTAGCTCCATAATAGGGCTATAAAGTAAAGCGGTTACGAATAAGGAGCGTAGCTAGGCGCTAACAGCAAAAACAGCGGCCTCTATTAAGCAATTAATCTACTTATAATTATCCTTTAGTAGCCCTAGGGCTATATAGGCGGTCTAAAAGGTTAAATAAACTATACTAATAATGGTATAAAGGTCCTTAAAGGAGGTAGGGCTGGGAACGGATATTAGTAGTAGCCGTAAGTAGAACCTCTCCTCTGTAATAGGGCTGTAGTAATATATACGGCCTATAATAGTACTTCGCTAGCAAGGACGCTATTCCCGCCGCTTTATATAAAAGATATACCACTTAGGGAAGTCTTAATATAAGCAGTTACAGCTATCCTTATACTCCGCGTTATACTTAAAAAAGGCCGTTAAGGTAGAGCAGGAGAGCTTAAGGCACTACTAGATCTCCTATACGGACTAGTCTGGCTAAAAGTATATATGCTGTTCGCCTAGAAGGTGCACCGTAAGCTAGATTATAGGGGGGAACTCCTTATAAATAGGAAACTTAAATAGCCGCTAGATAGCCTCGGAGGGGCCAATATAATAGCCCTGTAAATACTAGCTTACCTTATCGCCGTCTATAAGCCGTAAAGTGGTACAGTTGCTCCCCTTATATATATACTTATAGATATACTTAACGGACTTTATAGAGGCGCAGACCTTAATATTTATATAGGTATAATACTTTACGGTTAGATGTGGGGAGTATAGAATAATCTAGCGGTTATCTATTTTAAATATAGCTCTAATAGGCCCTGGTAAGCGGATAGACCATAACCGCAGATTATTGCGATAGTGGTATTCTGGATAGCCGTTCTTATATACAATAGTAGTAGGGTTAAAAGGCTTAGGGTACCGCTTTAAGCAGGTTAGTAGAAGGCCTGGCCCTAGCGCAACTATATAGGGGGCTTGCGGATTCTAGGAGCCGTAAGGGCCGTAAACTATTATCGACTTTACGATTTTAGTAAGACGACTAGTAGAATCGTTCTCTAGCTGCGGAAGCTTAGCGGATATAAAACGGTTAATAATGGCTAGGTTTAGCAGCCTATCGCGATTATATAGATATAGGAAGAGTAGTAGGTATAGATAGGGCAGGCCCTATTTTTAGTACTTAATAGTCTAAACAGAGCCGCGGTACCGGCTAAAGATCTACTTCCGTTTTAGGTCGTATAGAAAGTAGGTAACTTTTATATAGAAGACGCGTATAACCAGATTGGGCCTATCTATAGTAGTCTAGCTAGGTAGTAGCTCGTAAGTAATCTCGTCTTACCTAGGGTTAGTAGTAAACGTAATAAATATACTAGGACGGCCGTATTTGCGGATAATAGCTATTAAATTCTAATAGCACTAGCTGATAAAGCGAGCTCCGCTAAGGAAGCTTAATAGAAGGACTATACGGCGGCCTAATAATTTAGGGTCCAGATTGGCGCGGGTAAGAGCGTTTATAATGCCGTTATATAGCTCTATATAAAGGGTAGGTTAATAAAAGTAAATCTAGTTAAGCTTATTCTAATTATATAGTGCCTATGCATCTATAACGTACTACTAAAATAGCCGGCAATAGGTAAAAGGGATTAACTTAAAGTGCTTACAGATGTGTAAGTAGAACTAAAAGTAGGCCTACTAGGTTAAACGGTCTCGCTAGCAGGCTTAATTAGAGCCGCGTAGCTAGAGACCCTAGTGCCAGCCAGTATTACTACAGGGGAAGAGTAGTATATAGTGGAGCGGCATATATACGGTATGCGCTAAGTTAATACAGCAGTATTACAGCTGCTTATTAGGCGTATAATATTCTATAAGTATAATATTACGGAAGCTAGTATTACTATACTCGTCTGGTATAATAACGGCCACCTTATTACTTATTAGGAGGTTTTTGCAACGCTAATTAGTACTAGCCTCTAAGATAAGCTATATCTATAGGTTTAAGATAATCTATAATGGGGTTGCTATAGGCTAAGCCTAAAGCCGTTCCCTTATGGATTAATAAAGGGCAATAAAAGGGTTCCATATCTTAAATAGTATAGCAGTAAGGTACCGTAGAATAGTTATATCTAGCTGGGTATTAGGACGGGCCTATAGCCGAACATCTATAGTATAACTAGGGTTATAAAAGTATAGTTGGGTATACCGCGGAGTAATATTAGCAGAAGGCTCTAGCGGGCCCTATAAATGGTAAAGCTTACTATATATCTGATAGTAAGTTAGGCCGCCATAGGCCATACTATAGTTAGTAACGGTATAGTTTACGGACGTAAAAGCCAATGCTATATTATATACGCGAAGCCGCTCCTTAAACTACCTAGTAGAAGTACTACAGGACTCTAAAAGATTGCGTAGATATTTTAGCAGAGGCTGGAATAAAGGGAGGTTTATATTACTGTGCTTATAGTAGGCTTTAAAGCATAGATTGCTAGGCTATAATATACTAATACGTTTATTAATTTAATATAGGGCGGCGTAGAAGTTATAGGCAATATCTATAGGGCCAAGATCTAGCTGCTCTGTAATAGGGCGGATAGTAGTAATAGGACTATGATCTAGCTGCTCCGCAATAGGGCGGACCGTAGTAGGCCGTGGCTAAATTAATATAGGTAGTTGCAGCTAGATCGATACGGGCGGTATAAAGAGGCGGGAAGTATAGGGAGAAGCAGCGGCGGAGGTAGCGACGGAGGTAGTGGCGGAAGCAGCGGAAGCAGTAGTGGCTGTAGTTTGGTTTATAGGCAGTGGAAGGTCCGCTAAAGGTCGTTATTAAGACCGTCCCTTTTTTTTCTCCTATATATAGAGTTAGAAGGGTAGTAAGTAAAGAGAGAATAAAAAGTATTAACCCTATAAGAGTTATAGGTCTAATACGGAGCTCCAAAACGGTTTATTATAAAGTTAGTAGAAGAACGATACTACCTATAGGCGGTGCAAAATATACGATTAGGAGGCATTTAGGTAGTAGTAGGGAGTAGCAACTAGGGTAGAAGGTAGAGAGTAGTAAGGGGCAGATTTAAGATTTAAGGTCGTAAGGTTAAGGTTATAGGTTTGATAGGGTAGTACGTGAGAGAGCACGTTCCTTTATTAGGTGACTAGCACTAAATTAAACCAATTAAAGTCTTAGATTTAACCCAATTTTAGTATATATTAGAAGTATAAGCTCTTAAAGGACTTCTTACTTTTTTATTTAATATATTCTCTAATAATTAATAGATTTAGCCGGTTAATTAATATCCGCACTATATTAATATTATTTTAAAAGTCCGCTAACTCTTAAATAATTTTAAACGTTATATTATTAATCGTTACAGTATAAGTAAACTAAGGCTTTTACCCTAATAACAACTACACTTTCTATAGCTATATATATAAATTCCGGAATAAACCCCCCTAATTAGCTATAAAGTGCATTTTATTAATTACTACTAAGCCAATATGCGCATAAAAGGTAGGGTTGGTAAGAGTCTTATAGAACATTTTACCAACTAATAGCTTTAGCGATATTAAAATATAGATATATACTCTAATGCGGATTTCCCATAAAAGACATACGGATATTATCTCGGTATATATATAAACCGGCCTTATTTTAGGAAGCTCCTTAATTTTTACTTTTACTCTATACTAATCGCATTAAGTAGTAAGATAATAATTACTACTAAGGCCTAAAGAAGATATGGCATTGCTTATATTATTATACTCTTGCTAAATAAGGTTTTTATAATAAGTATTATATCTTTTTTCTTAAACAGCAGCTACTTAAGGGCTTTAAGCTGCTCTGTATGTCCGCGATATAGATATAAAAAAGCAATAGCATTATTAACCTTGCTTAGCTACTAGGCCTTACTCTCTCCGTAAAGCGCAAAAAGCTAATCTTAAAGGTCCTATAGCCATTACTTCTAGTCCGTTCTATAACTCCTTTAAGTTTAATTATCTAATACCTAATACGGCCGCGGCTGCTCTAGCACCTTATTTAACTTCCTCCCTCTCCGCCTAGTAGGTTTTAGTGCTAGCATATAGTAGATTTACTTAAATATCTATGACTTAATAGTTGGCGCGCGATAAGGTTTTAGTAGGTATTATACACTATAACGCAGATACTATATATCCGCTAGGCTATAATATGTTCTTTAGGGTGGCTATTATAGATCTATATAGGTTTTATATATATTAGCTAGCATTTAATAAAGTTATATATAGTGTAAGGCAGTATTGCTAGGGTGTACGGTAGGGAGCAGGCAAGCCAAGCATGAGTCACATAGGGAGTCGATGGAAGAGGACGATATGGTAAAGAGTAGGCAATAGCCTCGTACGGAGACAAACCGATGGGGGAGGAAGGAGGCTGTAAGCCCGAGGTGCTTATAAGGAGGTGCTAGGCCTAGCCTTCGGCTACGCCTTGGCTACCCCTTAGAGCTCCTAGGCGATGCAGCCGAGTAAGGGACCAAAAGTACCCTTATATATAGTTACAGAATTGCTAATAACGCGTTTTTTTTTAATGAAAATAATTATAAGACCTAAAAATACCTAAGTAATAAAAATTATATATTCTAAAAGCCTACGTTCCATTATATAATTAATTAACTTTAGAGAAGAATATAAAATGCTAGTATTAAGTTATTTTAATACCCGTAACCTCCGCAACGTAAATATTGCTAAAAAAACTAATAAACGTTGGAAATGTGACTTAGATATAATTCTGGTGGTTTCGTATAAATATAGTTAGTTAGCTTACGGACCGATTAAAAATCCGTATTAATAGAATCACGTCTAAGCTTTCTGAGGTAAAAAGGAATCCTATAACGCCAGCTACGCGTATAGCGTAGCGTATAAAACGGGAGTCTTATAATATATAGTAATACTAGCTAGTATTAGGGTCTCTAGCTACGCGACTCTAATTAAGCCTATTAGTAAGACTGTTTAATAAGCCTACTTTTAGTTCTACCTATACGTCTATATTTACTCCAAGTTAGTCCCTTTTACCTACTACTGGCTATTTTAGTAGTATATTATAGATATATAGGCGCTATATAATTAGAATAAGCCTAACTAGGTCTGCTTTAACTAAACTACCCTTTACGCGAAGCTATATAATAGCGTTATAAATGCTTTTACTTACTATAATCTGGACCCTACCTCTTTAGGCCGCTATATTGTCCTTTTATTAAGTTTCCTTAGCGGAACTCGCTTTATCAGCTAGTGCTATTAGGATTTAATAGCTATTATCTATAAATATAGCCGTTTAAGCCTATTTATTACGTTTACTGCTAACCCTAGATAGGAAAAGATTACCCGCGAGCTACTACTTAGCTAGACTGCTATAGATAGGCCTAATCTAGTTATATACGTCTTTTATATAAAAGTTACCTATCTTCTATATAACCTAAAATAGAAGTAAATCTTTAGCTAGTACCGCGGCTCCGTTTAGACTATTAAGTTATAAGGGCGTAAAGAGACTTCGGGGAAGATTTAAAGGAACGATATAAATTCTATCTAAATCTAAGGGTATATAGCTCTCGCTAAGAACAAGACGTTGCGTAAAGAAGAGAAAGGAATAACAAGAGAATTATATAATTAAATAGTTAGGGGCTTAGTGGTCAATACGTGCGTATATAACGTGGCTCCCGGGGTTTTGCACGAGCCCTGAGTTTTGCACGATTTGAACATCAAAATTCACCAAAATGCTAACTTGGTAGTAAATAACTAGTTAAAGCCATCACAAGTTATTACATTGTTAGTAAGGAGTCTTAAAATAATTAAAAGATAGATAAGTCTATTTAAAGTCGATTTCTAGGTATTTTAATACCTTAGCTGCATTTTAAAGTTGCTTGATGGTAACTTGCTATCGGTCGCAAAAATTAGAAGCTCGNCTAAAGCCAAACGTCGCGCATTGCCCACCCCATTAAAACAATACACCTACTATAACTCTACTAATACGGCTTTATATTTTATAAATTAGGGCTAGTTTTATAGNTTTAGTAAAGGGCTATAAAATAAGGCCCTATTTATAAAATATAAAGCTGTATTGGTAAAGTTATAGTAGGTGTATTGTTTTGATAGGGGGTAATACGCGACATTCGGCTTTGGGCGAGCTTCTGATTTTTTGCGACCAATAGTAATAAAAAGGACTTTATAGGCCTTTACGCAGGCTTCTAGGCTATAATAAAAGCCGCCAGTTTACTAGGCTATTTAAGCAGCTTATAAGTAGTCTTTTATATTTAATATATAAGGTTTAAACGGCATAGCTGTTGTTTAATAATAAATTTAAAAGTTAATGTTTAATGTTTAAAGTTTAGATGGGGCAATATTCTACTTTAGGAAACCCATTAGCTTAAAAAGGGAAGCGGTCTACTAGTTCGTGCAAAACTCAGGGCTCGTGCAAAACCCCGGGAGCCACGTTACGCACGCGGTCTTTAACAGACTTTAGTAGAATTTAATTAAAGCGTCGGAATTTATCTATCAAGTGTTTTACCGAGATATTCCTACTATAACTGGGCTAGTCCCGTTATAGTACCCCCCCTTTTAGCCGAAGGTCCAAATAATTTAATTTTAGTTAAGACTTATAACTTATCGCGTATTGTGTTTTCGCGTTAGGTAGTGGTATAGAGTTTTACCGGTTCTAATCATTAAATAGACTAATTAGAATTTTCCATACCTAGCATAGAAAATCGCTATTAGTTTAGTTGAGGCGGTAAGCCAAACTAATATCTTTATAGTAGGTCTTAGCAAGGTAAATCTAACTAATTAGACAACTTTAACCGCTGGTTAAAGTTCCTTAATATCTTATATATTACGTAACTATATCACAAACATCGTAATATATTTTAAGTTCTTATTATCGTTTTTCGTATATTTATATTAGGCGGCAATTATTTACCTTTATATTATATCCATCCAGCTAGAGCAAGCCACGAAGAATAGTCCTTATAGAATTCTTTTACTAAGAAAGGCGCGTCGGCCTTAATCTGGTTATAAGTTTCCTAGGTTTATATTTTATATCCTTCCCACTTAATAAGAAGTTTAAATCGTTTAGATTGTGTTTTCTATTATATATTATTAATTAAGTTAATAAAGTAAGAACTGTTACCGTTATTAATAATTATAAGAGGTAGTAGTAGCACTTTATAAGTTATAGGTTTACCCTTTAAGGGTTACAGCAAGTTTACGTAAAACGTTAAATATATTTTTATCTTAGTTAGTAGTTTAAGCTTATAAGCGTACGGGCTTAGTTTTTTCTTAATTTAGTATAGGCCCGTAAACTTTTAGTCTAGTTTCTTTAAGGGTCGTTAAGTCTTTAGGTTTCGTATATTTAGGTAAACCATATTATCTTCCTTAAAGTCCTACGCGGGAGCTCGCCCCTTATTTATATGCCATTCCTATACCGTTTAAGTGTACGCTAATTTACTTTATAATAGTTCCGTTAACTGCTTTATTTAATTAGCAAAGTTATATATATTAATTAGTTAAATCCTCTTAATTATAGGTCCTATTGTATTAATTTCGGGTTATAGTTTAAATCTAAGTTAAGGGTTTTATCTATAGGTTATATAGAACGGCGTTACGCCTATTAATTTATTTCTCATATTATTTACAGTAAACTTAGCTAAAGGTAGCCACTTTTCCCAGTTGTTTTATAGGTAGGAGTAGTATATTTATAGGTATTATTCTATAATTACGTTTGCAATTTTAGTTTAACTATCTATCTTTAGATAAAATATAGTTAAAAGTTATATTTATATACTTAATTGCTTATATAGGGCTTGCCAGAAGTCTAAAATTGTCGGTATACTCGCATTATCAACGTGCACGAATATCACTTATAGTGGTACGTATGCGGTGTTAAAGTTGGTAATTATTATTGTTTAGAAGTAAGGGGTTACTCTAAGGTCAGATTGGCTAGTCTCGCTTTATAATCTCGTGACTATGTTATATAACTAACATTCCAACACTAGAGAAACTCTAAAAAGAAGGCTAATCTACACTCCAAAGTCAAGTCTACTTCTAGACTATTCGTAGTATATATGCAATAGTTTTCACGCTCTTCTTACAGGTCCGTAATTATATAACTAGTGTTACGGCTTATACTAATACCTCTAAGCCAAAGCTTATAGAATACTGTATTACGGAGATATTAAGCTAAAGAAAAGAAGAAGAGGAATTGTTAGGGGTAGCAGGTTAATATATCGCGAGGGCTACTAAGGCGCTAGTGGTAAGCAAGCTAATAGCGATTTTCTATCCCAGGGATGGAAAATCCTAATTAGCTGGTTAAGTTTAGGGTCCGCAGAATATAGCAGGTAGCTGCCCTAGCACCATCACGACCCGTAAACCACCCCTTATTACTCCTTACGCTCCACCTAACCTATAGCCTATATATTAACTTAATTTGTGTTAATAAGTCGCTATAGTGCAACATAAGGCTTCCCCTTAGTCATCGCGTCCATAGGGTTAGCTTCACTATTAATCCATTTAACCTCTATAATCTGCTAACGTTCGTAGGCTTATTATAGGCACATTACATTAATTATCAATTACTTCTCTTATATGGTTCTAAGTTATATAAGATAATTATATAGCGACTTAGAATTGGTGCAAAGCACAAGTAGGAGGTTAATTTATAGGACCTTGTCTACTGTAGACTTAATAGCGACGGCGATATTAAAGCTATAAGCTATTCCGTAGAGTTTAGAAGCCAAAATGCTTCTAGTAACTCTTTTATACTTAATTAAGCTCTAATAGATAATATTAGCCTTCTTAGTTATATTAGCTAGTATAATAATATAGCTAATTTATAAAGAGAGGTCCTTATTATTAGTAAAGGAAGCGTCTATAAAGACTAAGAGCTATAGGGTCTTAGCCTCTAATTTAACAAACTTAAGACCTCTATATAAGTTCTAAATCTACTAGCTTAGGCGCTTATTTAACTCCTTCGCGTTTACCTCCTTAGAATTAATTACCTAGGTAGTAAAGAATAAGTTAAATAAAGCCTTTAGCTAATAGACTAAGGCAATATAGGCTCCTCTAGCGCGTTAAGTAATATACTAGTCCTTTAACGTAAGTAGGCCACGCGTAACTCCTCTAGAGCTAATACTATCTACTAGCGTAGTATTAACCACACTAAGGTTCTTATATTAGCGCTTTTACGTTAGCGTAATACTTCTATCTTATATTAATTAAATAAGTCCTCTATTAAACTTAATTAATATATTTACGGTTAATTGCTCTCGCTCCTTAGCTATAAACTTAACCTTATATAGTTTACTTTATTTAGCCTCTATAAAGGTATTATCTATAAAAATAGTGTATTATTAGTCTATAGGCCAATAATTCTAAAAGGTTTATTGCTATAAAGTAAGTAAGGGTTGTACATAGATTGGTTTATTTACAGCTAATTAACGTAGTATAAATAGTAGGTCTTAAACCAGTGGTTTCTAGCTTTAGGCACTTTATAAAGTGGCTTTACAACCTTTAAAACAGAGTCCTTATTAATTCTCAATTGTTTATTTAGCTTATATAGTAGTTATATATAGAACTCGCGGTTTAGGTTCGTAGTAGACTGGATATAAGCTTATAAGATATCTTAGAGGTAAAGTCATGTCTATAGTAATATAGCAGCGATATAGAGAATTAGCCGCTAGCTAACTCGTTAAATTATTAGTAACTAAGTAAGGACTAGCTCTTTCTCTAAATTATTATAGGCCTATATAATAAGTCGTGATTTCTTAAAGGCTTTATCAGTTCCCTTATTTTTAATCCTATTAATAAACCGTAAATTAAAGAGTCTGACCCCCTTTAGTATATTATATAGCTTAATAATCTTAAAGACACCTTTCTTAAGTAGGCCTATAACCTCCTTTTACCGTAAAGCGCCAAACTAGGTATTACCATCGTTCTATAAGTAAATAGTAGTATTAGCTATATCTACGGTATCATCGTCCTATAAGTAAATAGCGATATCAGCTATATCTACAATATTACCTATAAGAGCACCTATATTTATTATAGCGTCTATAACAGCCGTATCTATAATAGCTGTAAGTAATAGGTATTTATAGGGGCAACCTCTGCCTCGCTTTAGCGGTAGCTATAGTTTAGCTTTAGGTAACAATTAAGGTTTAGCTAGTAAAGGTACTAGTTTAGCTAATTTAACAGACTCTTGTGGTTTAACTAAGTCTTATAGGTTTAGTAGGTAAGGTTTTACAACCGTAAAGCAAAAGGTCATAGGCTTATTTAGTAGCTTTACAGTATAGGTCTTACCATCGACGGTAAACAGCATATGTAGCCCGTCCCAATAACCACTTTAGCTAGTATTACCTTTTCTCTAGACTAAGATAGGCGAACTAGGTGGGAGGCTATAAATAGCGTTAGTTCGTTATCTATTTCGCATATTAAGAGCGTTAGTAATCTATTATTTAGCTCATAGCTTCTAGATTTCCACTATTGCTTTCTTAATGGCCGCAGCTTGCTATATAACTAAAGGTAATAGTATATCCAATTTAACCATTTAGGGGTAGGCTCTAAAGACTAGGAGTATAGGGACTAGGCCTTCTGGGCTAGCCATATTATTAATGGCTTTAAAAGCCATTTATAGGGCCATCTCCTTACTAATTTCAGAGATTTCTATTGTAATGATTTGGTAGGCTCGTCGTAGCGGACTATAGTAGCGCTCTACCATTCTAATAGAGTTATATAATTCAACTAAAACTAACTTTATAGTTACCCCTATAGTAACAGCGTAGTGCTTAAACTCCTTACTAATAAAGTTCTTCCTAGTATCTATGGTGATTAAATCTAGTAGTCCTAAATAGCTATCAATTTAGCACATTCGTAGAACGTCCTAAGTATGCTTAGCGCTAATATTTTATAGCCATCTGCCAGCTTAAAATTAAGTTACTTTATCAACTACGTATAATAGGGGGGAGCCGCTAATATATATAATGTCGACGATAATATTATAATTAAAATTAACGTTGTCTTATAAGGTAAAGCGAAATCTACTTAGAGATCTACTAAACTTCTAGCAGTAGTGATAGAGTCTAGTTAGCTCTTTAATAGCAGATCTATTAGTATTATAGCCGTAGTCAATCTTATTAAGAAGCTTTTATAGTTTATTAACTAATAGGTAACCAAATCAACGATATAAACGTTATAGCTCTACGTTAGTTAAGTAGTAAGGGTTTACCTTAAAAGACTTAACTAAATAGGACTATAAAGAGAAGCTCTATATAAGGAACGGGTGGCTAAATCGTCTAACTACTGGCACCTTTTTAGTACGAGTGATAATAACGTTCTTTAGGCTATCGTATTTAATATAGAGTCTATCTATATCTGCTAAGTAAAGTAGGAAAGAAGTATCTGCTTTAATAATATAGAATTATACCTTACCTATAGGGCTGTTAACGTCTATAGTTCCGATAGACGTAGAGGCTCCAATCCCAAATTAGATAGTTACTTAGCCCTTAGTTAATATATTAAGACTTACGGACTTATCTACGGCCTATAGGGCTTAGAATTGGCTGTAGCCAGCCATAAACTTACGTAAAGTACCTATATTAATTATAATTCCTATAAAGACCATTAAGGTGTATCATAACGCTATAGTTGTGGCCGTATTATAGTCGAATAGGTTAGTCTCCGTATAGGGTTTCGTAGTAGTAAGTTCTAAAGCCGTAAGCAGGTATATATAAGCCTTATTAGCTAGCTCTATATTTATAGAGGTTGCTTCCTCTATAGTAAGTGTTTTAAAAATAGTAATATAGGCAGAACTATTGTTAGGTTCTCTAGCATCGCTTCTAGAGTTATTAGTGTCTTATATATAGGCTTTAAAGTCTAAATCTTTATCTTTATCTCTTTTACAAGCAGCGATGTATTGCTTAAAGTAGTTATTAAAGTTACCCTTATTGCGGCCCTTAATATTAATAAAGCGTCTCCTATAGTCGTCTCTAAACCAACTACGCTCCTCTTCTATATATTTCTAAGAACGGCAGTTCTCCTTCTTATAGACATAGTACTTAGCCTTTAGTCTGTTATTAGTTCTATAAGAGCGATTACTACTATAGCAATTAGTGTTTTGGTCTTAACTCTAGTCGTTCCAATAGTAGCGTCAATCTGTAAAAAAGGCTTAGTGAGACGGTCTTATTAAGGCTTATAAGGGGTGTTCTTTTTCCCACGTAATAATAGAGGATTGTAGCTTGCTAATTAACTAAAAAAGGTCTTCTAAAGGGTTAGAGACAGCGATATGGCATATTAGCACTCCCTAGCAAGCAGTAACTAATTTATTTATAAAAATGCGGTTTGTATAAAAGTCTAGATATAGTCCATAACGTTGCTTTAGTAGTTTATCTATAAGCAGTTGGAAGTTCTAATAGATTAACTTATTAGGGTTCTCGTCCATAACTCCTTAGAGGGTTATACTGTTCCACTCCATAAGGTTCTTACGGTAGTATTCTGGCCCTTTAAAGAACTATCGCATGTAGTTATAGGCTTTAGTAAAAGGTCTTAACTTAAGGTCGCTGTTGTAGTAGTAATCCTAAGCAAGCCCTTTTAGCATGCTAGGGAATGCTACTACGTAGCCTTCTAGTGGTAAGCTAGATCTCTTACAGATATTATAGAAAATGGTTAACTTAAAGTCAAAGCTATCACTAACTCCATTATACTTTTAGTCGTCTGTGTAGATCTTTATAATTGTGGCTACCTCTTTACTATATCTAGGTCCTTACCTAGGTCCTTACTCCACACTAGGCACGGCCAGTTTAGGTGGTGTATATATATATAGCTACTACGGTTGCTGCGGCTACTATAGTTGCTGCTCTCTTAGCTATAGCAATTGGTCGATAAGGGTGTGTATTTACCTATAGTTGGAGGTAGGCTAAATAGGGGTAGGCTGAATAGTAGACTAAATAGCGGGCTAAATAACAGGCGTCGGAGGTAGTGGGGGTAGTAAAGGCGTAGATATAGGTGTTTGCGTACTAGACCTAGGTAGTATTGCAACTATAGCTATAGGCTAAGACGATAGACCGTTATAAGTGTGGTTCAACCTGTTTTGTAGTACTCTCGTAGCTAGTAGTTCTGCTAACTCCTTAATAGTTACCACGATCTCCTTATCTATCCATTAATATAGTTCTTCTTATTGTATAACTTTAAATAGCAGCTTAGATATGGTAACTCTACTGTTATGTTTGCCTACGTAAACACCTCTTTTAAGGAAATGTCTTCGCAGTTTAGATCTAATATCTGTGCGTATCTTCTTAAAGCTCTCCACTGTAAATCCCTCAAACTGCTCTTAAAAGACGGCCCACAAGTCGTTGTCTATAAGGTCTTATATCTTATATAGATATATTATCGTTTCTACGAACTCTATCAGTTCGTCCTTTATAGCCTTATCTGCATCAATTCCGTATCTATATTTACTGGCCATTGCGGCCCATTCTTCCTCTATTAGTGCCATAGTTGTAGGTATAAGGGTAGGTGTAAGGGTAGGTATAAGGGTGGTATAAGGGTAGTATAAGGGTGTGTACGTCCTCTACAGCCGTCGGGCCTATAAAGTGTTCTTAGCAAGACTGCTATTCTCTTAGCGATCTGTTATATTAGCTGTAAGGCTAGTATAAATTCTCTTTTTTTTTTATTTTTTTTTATATCCATTGTATTATACTACGTACAATACTGCGCATGCAGCCTCTAGGCTATGGCGCTATAGTTCTATATACATGAATCCTTTCTAGGCAGCTTAACATNTACTAGTAGCTATGTCCTAGTAGTTTATAAATCCCTAAATTAGGGATTTACAGCTTCCTAGTAAATACTAGGTTGCTAGCAACTATTAGGTAGTGAGAAAACAGTAGGAAAATAGTAGAAAAAAATTGAAATAAAAGTAATCCTAACGCCTGTCCCTGTCCTATTTGTAGTTTATTTCTATCCTTTTGCTTTCTATAGTCTATCTACTAGGACTTTAGTAGGAGTTACCTCCTTCTAGAGATCCTGCTGCTCTTAGCCACTTTCCAGTAGCTATTTTTGTCCTACTTAAAAATAGAAAAAGCGCCCCTCTTCCTTTTTTTGTGCAAAAAAGCTTCTCTAGGGAAAGAGAAGAGCCTATTTGTCTTTGCATTTCCTTTCTATCTTCCCAATATAGTCTGCATTCTAGTAATAGATGCGTAGGGGTTTGTACCGCGGTACAGTCCCTAAAGCATCTACCTTCTTTATCCTTCCCTATTGTTTTAAAAAAGGATTTAAAGAAGCCTTTTCCTACTTTTAGTTGGAAGAGAGCTGATTGTAGCCTTTTAGGATATTTATCCTTAGGGGCTTTAAAAGAAAAGGGGTAGTTTCCTTTACAGATTCTAGTATAGTGTTTTCCTTTACTTTTATTCTGTTGCCAATTGTCTTTCCACTGTTCTAGTATCTTTTCTCTTGCTTGTCTCCCTAGGTAGGCTAAAGAAGTATAAGAAGATTGTAGTTTTCTTCTAGAGAGGCCCTTTTTAGCTAGCTTATCTGCTATTTCATTTCCATAGATTCCTAAATGGCTAGGAACCCAATAGAAGTTAATAGAGATACCCTTACTAGCTAAGTAGGACAGGTAGTTATATATTAGCTAGTAATATAGTAGAGTTCAACATACCTGCTTATCCAGGCCTCTACCTTAGTTTTCGAGTAGCTCTCCCTTACCAAGCCTAAGGGCCTGGGGCTTTCCATAAGCAGTTAGCTGCCACCACCAATAACACGGGGAGTTTCACCAGTTCTCTCGGGTATCTTATAATAGGTTATTAGCCTAAGTACTAGTCTGCCCCCCAGCAGTCTATATAAGAGTCTCCTCCTAGAGTTGGTACGCTTTCGCACGGCTTGGGAGCCTTCCATAGCCTCTAGTTTCACGCCTCTCTTTATCGTTTCCGCCGGCACGGGCATAAGCTGCCATTTGCAGGGGTCGCAACTCCCGTCTTACGCGCCTACTACTGGCGTAATCCTATNAGGGCGTNGTGGCTGCATCCTTTAATATGGAAGCCTTAGGTACCTTCTACGGTCAAGGCTAGCCAATCCTCTCCCGCCTGAGTAACTCCTGTTTGCTCCTTAAGCGTACCTCACCAGCGTACTGCCCTAGCGAGCAGTCCTATCTATTGGTACACCGACACGCGCATCCGTTCTCTCGAGCCACGTAGTAGTCTCTCCGGCTAGGACGTGATCCTGCCTGCCTACTAGGTGCACTAGGGGTCAGAGCCCAGCTAAGGGGTGAGGTCCCTAGAGCCAGCAGTGGCTACTACGCACTACGCCCCGCGACTACTCTAGATAGTCGTTTCGCGTTGCCTATAAGAGTCTCCTCATAATAGGCCGACCGTGTCTTACAGGAGGGGGCCATAGACCAGGTCCCGTGCCGGGCGACCTGCTCCCCCCTCTCCTACTAACCAAGCTTGTGTCCCCCCTTTTTATAAGCTAGCCTGTGTCTCTAACTGTCGAGTCCTCGTCCGACTGGCCTGTGTTTCCCCTATAGCCTCCCCCATATATATATGCATCAGGTCGCGTGCACCACGCCTATTAAGACCCTCCTGTGAGTCACCTTTTGACGCCATGGGGCCGTCGAAGCTGGCCTGTGTTTCCGCTGCCTAGAGCTTTGCCCGTGTTTCCACCTCGTTAAGCCNTCTNGTTGCCGTCGCGTTGCCGTCGCGTNGCCATCGCGTCGCCGTCGCGTNGCTGTTGCTNTCGACCAGGTCGCGCGCACCACGCCTATTAAGACCCTCTTCTGAGTCACCTGGGTGTCGTATACCAGATAGGCCCTCGTAGAGGGGCCTTAACGAGTTCTCTAGGCAGGGCCTTAACAAGTTCTTCGCGGTGGCCTTNGGGCCTTAACAAGTTTCGTACGAAGTATCTNCNACGCGTTAACCTTAACAAGTTCTTATAAAAAGAGGTTCCCTACGCCCTCGCCGTATCCTCTCGGTCTCAGAGCTAGTGCAAGCCCAAGGGTGTCCTGTTATACGACTAGGACGCGTCCACGTCGACTGGCTAGACGATAAGGCCAGTTTCGGGCCTGGCTACGAGCCAGGTAGTCGTATATCGGGTGGTTTTCGTATCCCAGTTTCCCTTGATAGGCCTCCCTAGATGGTATGACAGGAGCTCCAAGCGGAGGCAGTGAGGCTCCTGGTGTTGTTGAGGGCGATGTACGCGTCGCGGGCTCAACACCACGAGTCGCAACGACAGCGCGCTGCGCGCGCTGCGACGGCTCTCTACCATCGCCTCTGCACTTGGCCATCAAGAGGAACGGATTCCAGATGATGTTTCCACCCGCGGCGACGTGGACGCGTGCAGTAGGGCTTCGCGGGCTATAAATTCTCTTAAGCTTAAGGGAAGTTGTAATCTTCTCTAAGTAAAGATATAATTCTCTAGGCGATTTAACGCGTTAGCAGTTAAGCTAATACGTAGTCTCGAGCTTTGAGGGTAATATGGCTTTCTTCTTTAACTAAAATAGGGCGATAACTCTGCGATCATTAAACACTGGGTAAGTGGTGCTGTTTTTTAAGCTTTGCTATTGCGTATTTCCTAATTTGTACGTCTACTAATCAGTATTGGTATACTCGCATTATTAACGTGCACGAATATCACTTGTAGTGGTACGTATGCGGTGTTAAAGTTGGTATTTATTATTGTTTAGAAGTAAGGGGTTGCTCCAAGGTCAGATTGGCTAGTCTCGCTTCGTAGTCTCGTGACCATGTTATATAACTAACATTCCGACAAAAATAAACTAGCTTCCGCGGTTAGATATTATCAAATTAGAAAGTCTATATAGCTTAAAGATATACTTAATAAAATATTCGGCTACTAATATTGTATTGATTAAGTCTATAGGAATTATATATTATATTTTTATAAGACAGTTAATAACTACTATAATATTTGTAAACCTATTACTATTAAGTAGGTTAACTATAAAGTTAATTAAGATATCTTGCCATCTTTATATTAGAATTGGTAATAGTTAAAGTACTCCTTACTTCTTTATATAAGAGGTCTTCCTATATACGTATATTCTGCATACTTAAATATATTTTCGTATATAGTTATACATTATAGGCTAGTAATATACTCGTTAGATAATTTTATAGGTCTTTATATAGCTAGGATGCCCTACTATAGGGGAATCGTATATAAATTTAAGTATCTTAAATTATAAGGGTTTGGAATTTAGGATTACTATCTTCTATTAATAGTATAACCGATTATTATAGATTTCGCATTTAGCGAGTGTAATATCCTTATATTGCCGTTTCCCTATTTAAATTACTTTTATTATATCTACTATTTAGGGGTCGTTCTTATATTCGTGCTCTATTAATTTATCAATTTCTATATCCCACTTATTAATTTCTAATTTATTCCTATAAGCTCCACATTTAAAAATATAAGGTGTAGTTTCTTAAAGTGTTTAGGGGGCAATAGAATTTATAATTAATTTATAATTTGTTTATTAGAGGCGTTAGTAGGTAAGTTCTATAATTATTATATTAATAAGTTAGGNTTTTAATTAAGTTTACTAGGTTAATATATAATCTTAAAGTTAAATTATAAGAGGTATTTAGCCTAACAAATTTAGTGTTATATTAATTGCTTTATAGTTATAAAGTACTACAGGTTTTTATAGTCTGTTAATACGCATATTAGGAATAACGATCCTTTAAGTTCTAGACGCCATTATTTAAAATATTTAATAATTATAAGCAGTTCCTTATTATAAATCTTATAGTTTAATTTAGTAGGGGTAAGTTTCTAGGAGAGAAAGGCTACTAGGCGTAACTCGCTATTCTTATTATATTACGATAACACTCCTCCTAGTATATAATTAGACGAGTCTATTTTAATAATATATTTAAGGTCCGGATTAAAATAGGTAAGAATTAGAGTAGTTATAAAACGATATTTTAGGTCATTAAAAGCTTATTTATATTTAGTAGTTTATTTAAATCTTATATTCTTCCTTATTAAGTTTACTAATAGCTAAATAATTTTTAAGAAGTAATTAATAAATTAATAATAGAAATTTACGAATCCTAAAAATCCTTAAATATTTTATATACTACTAGGACTTTCCTAGTTTATAATTATAGCAATTTTCTTAGGGTCTATTTTAATTCCGTTACGGGATATAATTAGGCCTAAGTATATAACTTTAGACGCGTAAAACTTATATTTCTTAATATTATATTATAAGTCTATATCTTATAGGCGTTTAAGGACTATTTAGACGTGCTTCTAATATTTAGAAAGTAAAGACGAATAAATTAAGATATTATTAATATACGCGGTAACAAATATATTAAGGAATTTGTAAAGCGTATTATTAATATATTACTAAAATATACTAGGACCGTTCTTTATACTAAATAGTATTACTAGGTATTTAAAAAGTCCCTATTATATACGGAAAGCTATATACTTCTTATCTCCTTTATAAACACGAATTTAATTAAAGGCAGCAACTACGTTAAGCTTTATAAAGTATTATACTTTTACTAAGTAGTTAAGCGTTTCTTAAAGTAGAGGAATTAGATATTAATTTTAAATTATAATTATATTTAGGGCTTAATAATTAATATAGAACCTTAAGCCTTCTTTAGGTTTCTTAACGAATAGTATAGGTAAGATAAATAGTAATTAACTAGGGCAAATAAATCCTTTCTCTAGGTGCTTTTTAAGGTATTATTACATTATAAGTAGCTTTTCTCACGATATACTATATAACGGGCTAAACTTTAGCATTATACTAGGTTTAAGTTCTATTTTAAAATTATGCTCGTCTTAATATGGGGGTAGTTAGTCTATAAATTGTTTCTTAAACGTATTAATTAGATTATAATATTCTTTAGGTATAAGAGGTTAGGGGTTAGTATATTACTTTAGTTCTAACGCCTTCTTAATATCTTTTAGTATTATAGTAAAGATCTTATAGTCTCGTTTTCTTACTAATAAATAAAAGGGTGCGGCTTATATTATACGAATTTTAAAGGGTTTTAATATATTATCTTCGCATTCTTTACCGCAATTAGCAGTTATAACTTTATTATATTAGTTTAGGGTTTATAGTAAGGGTAATTTTTATTATATTAAATTTAAATAGTTGTGTATATATTTATAGGGCAAGTGGTATTTTAAGTAATAACTTCGGCAATAGGTTATACGGAATTTTAGTATTTCTTTAACCCAGCTAATTAAAGGGTTGTGTTGTTTTAGCTATCCGTATCTAAGTATTACCTTATAATACTTTAAGGGTATTATAAATAGGGAAACGTATTTAAGGTATTTGCTTATCCGCATCTTTATAAGAGTGTAGTATATTAGTTCGCTATATATTAAAGACTTACTATTAAAGCCTTATAGGCCTTAAGGCTTATTAAGTTTCTTTAAATTTAAGCATTAAGTTTTTGCGTAGTTTGTATTAATAAAGCCTATACTAGTAGCTCCGCTATCTATAAGGATTTATACTTCCTTCTATTTTCTAAGTATTTAAATTTCGCTAAGTATATTAAGGGAGTTATATTATATATTAGCGCTAAAAGAGCCTAGATACTTATACTCTTCTACTTTTTATTCTAAGGCGCAACTTAGCCCTAGGATGATTCGTTTTCTAAGTTAACTAAAGGTAAGATACTTTATAGTAACTAAGTATAATTTATAAAATGGGTATAATTTAAGGATTAGGAGGAACTACGGCGGACCTTTTTAAAAGGGTAAGTTTGGTAATTTCTTTAAATATATTCTTTTTTACTATATTTAAAGCATTCTCTATTTACGGCTTAGGTTTTTTATTTATTAGTTCCTAAGGGTATATAGGATTAAGTAGTATTAAGGTCTATAGGGTTATATATAGGGCTTTTATCGTTTGGAAACGGATTACGCTTTAGAGTATATATTGGTTTCGTAGAGTTTTAAATATAAGATATAGTTAGCTTTAGAGAACGAGTCTGCTTATTATATTAGAGGTCTTTATTAATTCGTTAATATATTATAGTAAATTTAGGTAAGTTTTTTAGCAGTTCTCTGCCTACCAACTATACTCTAATTTTATCTGAAATAGCTTAATGGAGAGTAGTAACTCTAGCGGCTTTATTCTAATCTAGTTTACTAATAAGGCCTAAAAATTCCGAAAAGAAACTAGTAAAGTCTTAGTTCTATTATTATAGGGTTTTAAGTTTAATAACAGCTGTATATTCGCGGCTAGCGTTATTATATATTTATTCTAATAGGGAGATAAAGATTTTAAAATTAATAAAGGTGCCGTTATAGAAGAATAGGTCTATAGTTTATATAGCGTCTTTACTTAAATAAGATATTCTATAGCTAATCTTGCTAGCTTTAGTAGGGTATTAGTTATAGTTTGTTAAAAGTTTAAGACGGAGCTTAGTTATAAAGGGATGTAAGTTATTTTAATTTCTATTAAACATTAGAGGGTTAGGGAGCTTTTTAGATTTTATAGTAGGTACTAGGTTCGTTATAGGTATAGGTTAAGCTACTATTACTAGTTTAGGGTTCGTATTTAACGGGCCGGGTTTATATATAGTTATTTTAATTTTGTTTATAGGTATTGCTATTAGGGTCTTTAATATAAGTGCTTTAAGGTTATGGAGTTTTTTGTAGATTGCTCCCATTAATTACTAGTACCAAGCTTCTAATATCGCTCGCTATTAGGCTAAAGTATCTATAAAGGACTGTTATATTATGGTTAACTATTCCCTAACTAGGGCTATAATGCTTATAGTTAACGCGGTAGGTTCGAGTTTATTTACTATTTTAATAATAGTTGTTTTAACGCAACGTAATATAAGGGCGCGAAGAGACTTTGGGGAAATTTTAAAGGAATAATATAAATTTTATCTAAATCTAAGGGTATATAGCTCTCGCTAAGAACAAGACGTTGCGTAAAGAAGAGAAAGGAATAACGAGAGAATTATATAATTAAATAGTTAGGGGATTAGTAGTCGATACGTGCGCATATACGCACGCGGTCTTCGACAGACTTTAGTAAAATTCGATTAAAGCGTCGGAATTTATCTATTAAGTGTTTTACCAAGACATTCCTACTGTAACTGGGCTAGTCCTATTACATAAGTACTAAAAATAGAGCCTACCCTATTTATACCTATTACTCTTCTTATATCCGTATAATTATAATAGGCTACTAAACCTAACCGTTATTAACCGTTTTATATCTATAGAGCTTCTATAGCTAGAGGACGATTTTATTAGTCATCTTACTAAGATTGTAAAGTTAATAATAGTTTACGGCCCTTATAGCTCCTAGAATCCGTAAGCTCCTTATATAGTTATATTAAGGCTAGGCCTTCTACTAACTTGCTTAAAGTAGTACCCTAGCCTTTTAACCCTACTACTGTTATATATAAGGACGGCTATCTAAAATACCGCTATTAAAATAATCTGCGGTTCTAGCCTGTCTGCTTACTAAGGCCTATTAAAGCTACATTTAAAATAGATAACCGCTAGATTATTCCATACTCCCTATATTTAATTATAAAGTATTATACCTATATAAATATTAAGGTCTACGCCTCTATATAGTCCGTTAAGTATATCTATAAGTATATATATAAGGGGAGCGACTATACTACTTTACGGCTTATAGATGGCGATAAGGTAAGCTAGTATTTATAGGGCCGTTATATTGGCCCCTATAAGGCTATCTAGCGGCTATTTAAGTTTCCTATTTATAAAGAGTTCCCCCTTATAATCTAGCTTATGGTATACCTTTTAGGCAAGTAGCCTATATACTTTTAGCCTAATTAGTCTACTAAAGAGATTTAATAGCGCCTTAAGCTCTCCTATTTTATACTAATAGCCTTTTTTAAGTATAATACGGAGTATAAGGATAGCTGTAACCGCCTATATTAAGATTTCCCTAAGCGGTATATCTTTCTTGCAAAGTAATAGGAGTAGCGTCTATGCTAGTAAGACTTTATAATAGGCTATATATATTACTATAGTTTTATTATAGGCAAGAGGTTCTACTTATAGCTACTATTAACGTCTATTCCCAGCCCTACCTCCTTTAAGGACCTCCGTACTATTGCTGGTATAGTTTATCTAACCTTTTAAGCTGCCTATATGGCCTTAGGGCTACTAGAGAATAATTATAAGTAGATTAATTACTTAACAGAGGCCACTATTTTTACTATTAACGCCTAGCTACGCTCCTTATTTATAACTACTTTATTTTACGGCCCTATTATAGAGCTAGTTACTTCATAGAACCGCTTTAATAGTCTATTTATAATAATCTGCCTTACTTTCTAACCCGCTAACCTAATACTCCTTTTATAGTTAGCAAGGACAATAACGCCTATTTTAATTACGGCCTATACTTTATCTATTAGATACTTACGGATTAGCAAAAAACGCTTATAGACTATAGCTTACCCTAGTTCTAGTACTAGTAAGGTATTATTACTAAGGGAAGTAACCCGCTACTTATAGCCGAGCTACTATAATATAACCCTATAAAGGAAGGATGCTAGTTTACTAAGCTACGCTAACAGCTAAATACGGATTAAGTAGCGTGCTTTAATACTATTATTGCCGCTATAGATACCAATTTATAAATAGCCTACTTCTTCCTTTAGGACCTAATAGGTACTAGTAAAACGTTTCTCTATTACTACCTTTACTACTACTACCACTTATATAGTAAGATTATTCTTTATATAGCTTCTTTTAGTATTACAGCCCTTTTACTGCCTAATAGCTATACTATCTACTTCTATTTTTAGATACCTATTAATCTATATAAAGAGTCTACTTATAATATTTCTAAAAGCTTAAATCTAGCTAAGCTTCTATACTATACCTCTTTGCTTATTTAGGATAAGGCGCTAATATAACACCGCTACTACTTTAAAGCCGCATACCATATACTTATAGACGTCCGTTTTAACAACTTTACCTTTAATAGACTTCCTACTATCTTAGGTAGTAGCTTTACTTAGATACTACCTGTCGTCCTATAGGGGAACCGTATAGCTATTATAAGTGCCTACCTATAGCGGTTGTTCCTCTAGCCTACCTTCTATATACTATCCTTGCGGTTAAATATATATATCCGCTAAGGCGAGATAAATTAGTAGTTTATAGCTTAGGTATAAGGCTTATTCTATAATACTACCCTAGCTAATAGTATTAGTATCCTACTTAGTATAGCCCTATTTTAGTCCTAGGAACCCTTTTACGGGTATATATACCCTCTATAACTACTTATTTGGATATATATTACCCCTAATACCTTTTACAATTACGCTATTCTAACTATTTATAATAATACTATAGCTAAGATTAACGAGGCTATTTTTATGCGGCTCTATGGCTCCCTAAGTACCTTTTATTTTATAGACTCTATAGAGCAAAATAGAGAAGAAGATTATATAGAACTGCCGCCAGTAGAGCTTCTGTAAATATTTAACCCTAATAGCCTACCTCTATTAAAGCTTTCCTTAAAGGTGGGCGTGCCTATAATCCTTTTACGGAACCTCTACCTTAAGGAAGGCCTATATAATGGCACCTATATAGTTATTACACGCCTAGGCCGCTGCTATATTAAAGCTTAGATACTTAGTGGTAGCTTTTATAGGCAGCTGCGGCTAATCCCTTATATTAAGCTTACCTCTATAGAGGGAGAACTACCGTTTATTATTAGTAGAAGGTAGTTTCTAATCTAGCTATGCTTTGCTATAACTATAAATAAATTATAGTGTTAGTCTTTTAACTTTATAGGCGTTAATTTACGGATACCGGTTTTTACATACAGTTAGCTCTATATTGCCCTATCTTGGGTTACTACTATAAATAGTATTTTAGTACTGCTTCCCCTAAATTAAATAAAGATAGATAATATTATTTAGCTAGAAGTTTTACTTTCGTAATACGGTATATTATTTTATTATATAACTACTTCTATAACTACCCTATAGGGCTAGTAAAACTTTTATAAATGCCCTATAGGGCCTAGTAAACCCCCCCTTTACCCCCCCCTCCCCTACTCCTTATCCTTATTCTCTAATAACTTCTTCTTAAAAACCGCCGCTAAATGGCGGAGCAGCCCCGTAATTTGCCCGCGCCGCCTAGGGCGGGAATAGGCACGGGTAGGTAGGGCCTCCTCTTCCTCCTCCTTATTATCATCGTTATTAGCAGCGGTAGTAGCGGTAGGAGGCGCTGAGGCGTAGGAGGAAGCGCGGCCGCGGCGGACTAGTAGTGTAATAGCGGTAGTAGTAGTAGCTATGGTAGGGGCAGACACTATTATCTCTATTAGTTATACTTTTTACTATTTACCTTACTAACTTATAAGCCTAGAAGGAGCAGTACGCCCCTTTACTGCTATAGTAGTAGTTAGCGCAGCTACTGCGCAGCTAGCCCATAACTAGCACATACTCTATAAATAGGCCACTACCCTATATATATAACGTATAAGCCTATAGGGCTACTATACCCCAGCTTTACGCTAGGGCGGCCTCTATATTTAGGGCCCTAGCCTTTAAATAGACCCCCTAGTAAACCCTAGGAGCTCTACTTAGGCTAGGAACCTAGTATAGAGATATATCTTAAACGCGCGGTAGGGGACGTAGCGCCCATATTATAGCCGTGTTAGTAGTAGTAGCGAGTATAGTAGTAGTAAGCGCGGCGGGCGGGAGATTTTAAGGGGAGAGAGTAGTAGGGGGGAGGGCGGCGGCGGGCTAATTAATGGCCGTAAACCCAGCTAGGGGAGTAGTAGCGGTAGTAGTAGGAGTGGGGAGGGGCCTGGCGGCAGCAGTAGCCGCAGCAGCTATTTATATATTAGTATCGTCTTAAATTCTTAAATTCTTAAATTCTTTTATAGTACTAATACTTACTAGTACGCTTATTTACTAGGACTAAAGTCCTATATATAGGCTGCCTGGCCTAAGATAGTGGCGGTATAAATAAAAAGCGGTAGCTGGGCGCAGATATAGTGGCGGTGGTGGCGGTAGTAGTAATATAGTAGTAGAGTAGGAGTAGGGGTAATAGTAATAGTAAGAATAGCAGTGGTAGTAGGAGCAAGAGTAGATAATATAGTAGCAGCAGTAGCAGCAGTAGCAGTAGTAGTGGTAATAGTGGTAGTACTATTACTTAAGGAAGAAGAAGATAACGACGATAATATAAATAGCTATTATTAATATACGTTACGTAATTAATTATATAAATCTATATTACGCGATTATTATATAAAGGTAGCCTTACGCCACTACTATAAGGTAGCTATATAAATTCTATAGTAATATAGTAGTAGGGTAGTAGTAGTATAGTAGCGGGTGGTAGCGGGCAGTAGTAGGTAGTAGCAGAGTAGTAGCAGGGCAGTAGTAGGCAGTATTAGGGTAGTAGTATAGCAGCTCTTAGTTTAAAAGGACAAAAGCCTACCGTAGGCGTAAAAAATATATAAATTTTCTGAGGACAAAATTGCTGGCTATAAGTCGGCAATTTTAAATTTTCCTTAGAAAATTTGCTTATTTCTTATAAACTAAGTACTACCCTACTATTACCCTACTACCCTACTACCCTACTGTCCTACTGCCCTACTACCTTATTACTGCCCTACTACTACCCTATTACTACCCTACTACTACCCTATTACTATTATACTACTACCCTATAGCTACTACTGCTGTTATACTATTCTATAGCAACACCTCTAGATATATAATATTAGTAATAGTAGCATTACCTCCCTATCCCTTAACACGCTGGTTTGCGTCCTACCGTTATCGATAAGAGCTAGCCAATAGAATCAGTAGGATCAAGGCTGCGTGACCATACGCGTACTTTTGATTCTGGTGTTCGCGCACGGCCCGCCTCGTAGGACGCAAGCGTGTTAAGGGATAGCAGTAATAGCGAAAGCCCGCGTATATTTATTACTCTTAATAGTATAATATATAGCTACCTATACGTAAAGACTAGTATATATAAATTAACACTAATAAAGTTAAAAGACTGCCCTTATGACTTATTTATAGTTACAGTAAAGTATAGCCGGATTAGAAACTGCCTTCTACTAATAATAAATAGTAGTTCTCCCTTTATAGAGGTAAGCTTAATATAAGAGATTAGCCGTAACTACCTATAAAAGCTACTGCTAAGTATTTAGGCTTTAATATAGCGGCGGCCTAGGCGCGTAATAACTATATAGGTGCCGTTATAGAGCCCTTTCTTAAGGTAGAGGTTTTATAAAAGGATTATAGGCGCGCCTACCTTTAGAGAAAGCTTTAACGAAGGTAGGCTATTAGGGTTAAATATCTATAGGAGCTCTACTAGTAGCAGTTCTATATAATCCTCTTCTCTACTTTACTTTATAAAGTTTATAAAATAAAAGTTACTTAGGGAGCCGTAGAGCTATATAAGGATAGCGTAATCGCAGAAGGTATTAGGAGTAGTATATACCTAGGTAAGCAGTTATAGAGGGTATATATACTCGTAAAGGGGTTCCTAGGATTAGAATAGGGCTATACTAAGCGGGATAGTAATACTGCTAACTAGGGCTAGATTATAGAATAAGGCTTATACTTAAGCTATAAACTATTAATTTATCTCGCCCTAGTAAATATATATATTTAATTATAAGGATAGTATATAGAAGGTAGGTTAGAAAAATAACTACTATAGGTAAGTACCTATAATAGCTACGCAGTTCCCCTATAGAATAATAGGTGGTATTTAAATAAAGTTACTACCTAAAATAGTAGGGAATTTATTAAAGGTAGAGTTGTAACGGAACCTTGTAGTAGGTACTACAGTGGGTCCTGTTAATGGGCTAGGTGTGTAGGTGAAGCAGGAAGTCAACAACGTAATAATAACTGGTGGAGTGGTTGCCTAATAGATTAACTCTAATTGTATTCTAAGAATTACTATAAGGAAGGAACTATCTAGGTAGGGACCGTAGTCCTTTAAATATACGACTGTACTCCTAAGAAATCCTTCTTGTATATAATGTACGTATACTCTATCTACTCTATTATAGATCTTATAGATCCTACAGATTATATAGATTACCTCACGTGACTTGCTTACTATTCTTCGTTATATGGTTCTATCGGTTCCATCTTGGACCGTGCTTATATTAACTAACTAGCTTCTTCTAACTCCTCTCCTAGTAGTCGTAATATTATACTTAAAGCGTCCGTAATACCATCTCCCTCCTCTTTATCTTTGTCCTTAAAGATTCCTAATATCTCTAAGTCGTTTACTAGAGGTGTAATGTCCGTCTAATTAATTTAGTTAATATTGTTACTTATTATACCTAAAGCTTCTTCTTCTTTTATAGCTTGTCGGTCTCGTACCATTGCTGTTATCTTATTACTAGGTGAAATTATACTATTTCTGTATTCTTATTATGTGAAAGAGGGGTTAGTTTATATTACGTTAGCGAGTCCTTTATCTCGGCAACCCTCCTCTTGCTTAGAGTATACTAAAGCAAACATCCGTTCTTCTTATAACGTTCGTTCTATTTCTAACGCTAAGTATACACGCCTTATAACTCTTAATAGTCTTTAAGTGCCCCGGTTAATCTGTCTTAGGGTCTTATATTTAAACTGCTGCTACGAAGCTAGATGATAAGCTATTAGTGGCTCTCGCTAAGCTTTGTTATTCTTATAACGTAGAGTAAAAGGCTACTAATACCTAGCAACGCGCCCTAGATTCTTATCTTGCTACATCTACCCAGTTAATCCGTCTTAAGAAAGTTTATAAGAAGGTCCGTTCTAAGGAGTAGAAACTTATAAAATAAGGTCTGTAGGAACTTGGTGATAAGAGGACTGATCCTCCCTTAGCTAAGAAGGAAATAACTCTAAATAGCTTGGTAGCTGTTCCTTCTAGGTCCCCCTTAAGTGACTTATTTTTTAATAATCCTTCTTTATTAATATTGCCTAACCTAATCTCTTCTGATACTCTTGTACCTTTCCTATAGCGTTCTTTAGATTTTCTAGTAGTTCCTAGGTAGTCTTATTATAGCCTATCCACTTAACCTCGTACTATATTTTATTATTAACATCTTTATAGCTAACAATCTTTAAAACTTGCTATTTGTCTTCTTCCTATCCTTTATACGTGTCTACTTTGTAAACTAGTGGCTTAATATTTCCTTATACTGGTTCTAGCATCGCGATATAATATATAGGATAGATCTTTATTTTAGCTAGTAGGTTTAACTTAAATATAACCGGTGAAATCCTCTGCGTAATTTTAAAAGGTCCTAGTCTAACGTAGTCTAACTTCTTACTTAGTCGTCAACTCTTGAAATTTTTGTATAGTAGCCATACTTTATCTCCCTCCTTAAGATCTGGTCCCTTAGATCTCTTAGCATTATAATACCTTTTTATTCTTTATTATACTACTTTTACTGTTTCCGTAAGGTCTATATAAAGATTTATTAGTGTCTCCATTCTTTACTTAGCTATACTACTTATTTTCTTTACTTGTTATGGCGATAACGATATTCTTAGCTTATATCCGTAATTCGCCTTAAATAGTAATGTACCCATTCCTTTTTGTGGTGTTATATTGTATATAAACTGTATAACTAGTAATAACAATACCCAATTATTTTATACGTGATTAATATAATACCTTAGATACTATTCTAGTGTCTAATTTAATCTTTCCGTTTAACCGTCTGTCTGTAGATAATATATAGTAGAAGTTACTGCTTAAACTCCTTATTCCGCTAAGAATACTTCCTAAAATACTGCTATAAATCTTAGATCTCTATCCGATATAATTTTACTTAGTGCCCTATATTTTGCGAATACTTCTTTAACATAGATTCTAGCGACATCTTCTGCTGAGATTTCTTCTGTATATACTATAAAGTATCCCTACTTTATAAGCTTGTTTACTATTACTAAGATCGCGTTATAATCTTATTTAGTAATAGGGTCTCTTAATCTTAGTAACTTAACGACAAAGTCCTATAATATAACCTCCTATAGTCTCTCTGGTATCTTAACTAGTTATAGCCCTCTATATAGCTTATACCTTATTAGTTTGTTTTTCTAGCAATCTAAACACTCTCTAGTAATCCTTCTAGCAATCCCCTAGATTCTATTAATAATATATTCCTCTTAAAGTCTTAATACTAAGCCTATAGCTCCGTTGTGTCCTTAAGTTATTCCCCTATAGAAATCTTTTATAAAATATTCTGCTATGCTTTTTAGGATATATATAGCTTCTCGGTTCTTATATATGTCCATTTATAGATCTTCTAGCTATACTTCTAGAATTCTTTATACCTAAAAGCTTTCTAGTATCTTATAGACTCTTTCTAACTTATCTTCTTAAGTAGCTATAATTTTTAGATAATTGTACCTAATTAATCCGTCTGTATCTTTTCGCAGTAAAGCCCCTAATGGCTTCTTATTGTTTTATAGTTTAGCCTTTCTACTTAAAGCATCTGCTTATGTATTGTCTGTGCCTTTAATATACTAAATCTTAAAATAGTAGTCTGTAAGTATCTCTGCCCATCTAACCTATCTTTAGTTAAGTTTCTTTATCGTTAGGAATCCTATTAGGTTCTTATAGTCTATTTTAACTATAAATGGTTTCTCTATACCTTATAAAAACGCTCTCTATTTTTTTAGTGCTACAACTATACCTAATAACTCCTTATTATAGATGTTATAGTTTAACTTTAGTGGTATTATCTTTCGACTATAGTATGCTACTAGATGCTATCCATCTTTATATTTCTATATAAAGTATACTCCTAGTATAAAGTCTAATACATTTATCTTAACAACCGTTTCTAGCTTTAGTTAGTAGATTTTAAGGATTAGTTCCTAGGTAAATAATTCTTTAAGCTCTACGAATAACTTCTTTTATTTATCTCCCTATACCTATAGTTCCTCTTTCTTTGTTAATTAAGTAAACGGCTTAATATTCTTTAACCGCTGTGCTATAAACCTCCTATAGTAATTGCAAAACCCTAGAAATAATCTTAACTGCGTAACGTTCTCTAGTTCTTGCCAATTAACTATAGCTTTAATTTTCTTTAGGTCTATACTTAATTTACCTAGCTTAATAATAAATCTAACAAAATTGGTCTTTCTTATAAAGAACTTGCATTTCTTAATTGCTACTAGCATCTGCTCTTCTTATAGTCTCTTTAAGACCTATTTAATATATTTTTTATACTCTTCCTTACTTATTAAGTAGATGATAATATTATTAAGATATACTATAATAAACTTATTAAGGTGTTCTTCTAACACACTATTAATTCGCTTCTGGAATATCGCTGGTGCGTTTATAAGCCCGAATTATATAACTAATAGTTTATATAGTCCTTTTTTTGACCTAAAAGCTGCCTTCCATAATCCTAATCTAATGGTACGCCTATCTTAGATCTATCTTTATAAAGATTTATACGTTGCCTATCCTGTCTTAGATTTTGCTAATTAAGGGTAAAGGATACCTATCCTTTCTTATAATACTGTTTAACTATCTATAGTTAATATATAACCTTAGTTTTCCATTTTTCTTTAGTATAAACAATACTAGATATCTTACTAATAACTGCGATGGTCTAATATATCCCTTTTATAAGTTTTCCTAGACAAACTCTTTTAATGCTTAAGATTCTTTTTTTATAAGCTTATAGGTTAAAAAGAACCTTAGACTTATTCCTAGTTCTAATTCTATCTTATAGTCCTATACTATATACTCTAATAGCTTCTTACTTTCTAGTAACCATAGCTTCTTGCCATACTTATAGTATCTTTTTAGTATATAATTTATCCCTTTCTCGGTTTCTTTATATATCGCTTTAACTTAGTACTATACTAATTTGGTTTGTTATTACATTTTGCGGCGTTAAGTATCCCTAATATTAACTTAACCTATAATCTAATTAATCTTTAGATTATATTCCTGTAACTAAGGCATTCCTAGTACTACCTTATTATTTCCTAATGGTAATATATTAAAAGACATTTTAATTTGTCTCCCTTTAATAGTTAACTAAATAGGTTCTATTTTAAGATTAATAATACCTCCTCCGTAGGCTATCGGATCTCCTAAAATTGTAACTAATAGGTAAAAATATTCCTTCTTTCTGTATAGTAATCCTATTCTTTTAACTGCTGCTAATAAGATATGGTTCCTTATTACTCCACTATCTATTAGTACTTTAAACTACTAATCTTACTATTTAACTTATAAGTTTAAGTATTGTCTTTAAATTCCTTTAAGGGTCTAAGGCTCTACCACTAGCTCCCCCTAGTCCCGTGGGCCTCTACTTTTCCTAACTACTAGCTACTAGATCCTGTCTATACTTAGTCTACTTTTAGCTAATACTTAGTTTACTTTTTGTCTTTAATATACTATAAACAGGTGTTTTCTAGACATTCCTACTATTATTATCCATCTAGGCATTTTTCCGTAAGGAATCTTCCTAATTAAAGTATTAAGTCCCCTTAGCTTTAAACTTCTATAGGGTGCCAACTATATATATACTTAGTATTTCTGTACTTTACCTTATCCAGTGCCCAATATATCCTTACTGGGTATTTCCGGTTCTTATCTTTTGGTGTTCTATATATATTGCACGTATTATCTATATATACGATTTATACTAATATATAATACGCTTAGTGTCTTAGGTTAACTCTTAGCTTATTTTTATTCTTAAGTTTAAACCTCTCTTATGTTAATTTAAGCGTTGTGACTTTACTTATAGGTACTAAGATTTGCCTTTTGCTTCTCTAGTCCTCTAATTACTCCTCTAGATCTTTTAATGTTATAATTAAGGCTCCTTTAATATAAGTTATAGCCTTTTCTATAAATGGGTGGTCTTAGATAACTTTTTTATCTAGCTATATATAGAAATCTTCCTACTTATTATTGTGTCGTTATCTATACCACTTTTAGTATAACCCTTTAAGTGTATACGGCGTGTCCGTAAGGAAATATCTCTTTATTACTGTATTGTAACAGCCTTTTATATATTGTTCTTCGAATCTAGTTAGAATCCCTAGATCCTCTTCTTATTCCAATTTAGTAAGCTACTTAGCTCTTAGTATACCTGTCTTAGGCCTATTAGTAACTCTTTATATAGGTGCTCTGTCCTTTATACGACCTAGTATGCTAGATCTTCTATCTAGTTTCTGCTCTTGCTATGAGGTAATTCTTGCTCTAAATTCCTCTATAGTTTCTCTCTTTTCGCGTCTTATAAGTGGATCCTTAAAGTCTTCTTACTTCTTAATTCCTCCTTTAATAGTCCTTATTTGGGTGTTAAAGTCTTAGTTCTATAGGATTCTTAATCCTAAGCTTACTTCTATCTTAAGCTTTGCTCCTACCTTAGTCCAACTAGGCTTAGGTGTTCTTATCTCGTCTTAAGAGTCTTAAATCTTACTTATCTCGTCTTAAGAATCTTATACCTGTGGGAAACTCTATCCCGAGCTTATTCGTATGCTTCTAAACTAAGCTACTGCCCTACTTTATTGGTTTTTGTCCGTTATAGGTCCTTAGGTGTACCTTATCTTATCTTAAGAATCTTAGTTATCTCTTATCTCTTCTTAAGATTCTTAAGCCTTTGGCCTTCTGCCTTTATTAAGTAGTAAATTAGCACTAGCAATCGTTTGCTTACTTAATCCTCTTAGGATACTCTTCCTACCATCTTATAAAGCGATAGATGCCGTATCTAATAGTATTATAATTCCCGTTACTAAACCTTGCTTTATAGCGGTTTTAGTTTCTACTTCTATTGCTGCGCCCTTAAGGTCTGCATGCTTTTAGTAAGCTGCCCTTATTACCTTATTGTCGCTAAATATATCGCCTATATTAAACTCATCATCTTCAATATCCAATCTGCGTGATGGTTCGTTAATTCCCTTAAACTTTATTAATTCTAGCTCTTATAGCTAATAGCTTACGCCATACTTAGCGTCTTTATAAATTTGGTATGTATTATTATAATAAAATGCAAAACTGTTAATTAAACACTCTTTTATTCCTTATAGTACACTATTATCCCTTTATACGTATATGTTATCTACTAATTTAGTTCCCTTTATTGTATAGTGACTCTGACTATCTTTATAATCCCTAGCAAAGTAACCTTGTTTTCCGTAATTTATATAAGCTCTGTCTCTAAACCACTAACTTTACTATAAAGTCCGCCTAAACGTCTTCTGCTGTTAAGATCCCTAGTTTAGCCTCTGCTCCTTAGTTCTATAATTACTTAATCCTTAACCTCTAAGTTTCTATAATTTCTTAGCCCATCTTTTATAGGTTTCTTTGGTACCGCTTAGGTCTATTAGCTCTGCGCTATACCATATTTTCTAATTCTGCTTTAGTTATTACGTACTCTACGTCTTATACAACTATAAAACTCTATCCTAGCCTCTCTTAGCCTGCTCCCTTTAGTAGATCCAATTATTAGTCTTAATTACTTAATCTATTAGTTCCCTTAGGGTGTCCGTATCTTTTATTAGAATAATTACGTCCTAGACTTTTACCTTAAGTCCCTATTTATACTGTGCCATAAATGCCTTATTATTCTATTTAACCTATATAGTTAACGTCTAAAACTACGTTATATATTTAATTACTAAAGTTCGCTGTACTAGGTCCTGAAGTTTTCTTTCTACCGTAGTTATTACCTCTGGGTCTCTAAATATTTGCGTAAGTTATTCTATAAACCCGTTCTAACTTAAAAACATAAACCGTACCTCCTAATTAGTAGTTGTTATACCATACTCCTATACCTCCGTTAGGTAAGGCTTAAACTACTTAAGTGCTCTTCCTATTAAGAATAATCCTGCGTAAGCGACTTAATCTATAGGCGTTCCTAGTTTCGCTCTTTCCTGCGTAACCTTAAAGTGCATTTACGTAAGGAATCCCTTAAGCTTTAATCTCTCCCCTAAGAATCGTTTAATTAATAGTAGCTTAATCTTAGCTGCTCCGATTCCATTAATCCTATCTTTAAGTATCCTATTATTATCTGTTAATTAATCGACTATTTCCTGTAATTATCTAACTGTAACTAATTGTAAGTCAGTATCTGCTATACTAGTGTCGTTACCTAACCCTAAGGTCGTTGCTGCCGTTAATAGCGTCGTTGCGGCTACTTTTAGTAGCATATTGTTTAACTTCTATTACCGTAACTAGGTAGTAATTATGTAACGGAACCTTATAGCAGGTACTACGGTGGGTCCTATTAATAGGCTAGGTGTATAGGTGAAGTAGGAAGTTAACAACGTAATAATAACTGGTGGAGTGGTTGCCTAACAGATTAACTCTAATTATATTCTAAGAATCACTATAAGGAAGGAACTATCTAGGTAGGGACCGTAGTCCTTTAAATACACGACCGTACTCCTAAGAAATCCTTCTTGTACGTGATATACGTATGCTCTGTTTACTCTGTTACAGATCTTATAGATCCTATAGATTATACAGATTACCTTACGTGACTTACTTACCATTCTTCGTCACATGGTTCTATTGGTTCCATCCTAGACCGTGCTTATATTAACCAACTAGCTTCTTCCAACTCCTCTCCCAGTAGTCGTAACATCGTACTTAAAGCGTCCGTAATAAGAGTTATTAGAATGGATGTCTTTAAGTATATAGTATACGGCTTTAAAGTAGTAGCGGTATTATATTAGCACCTTATCCTAAATAAGTAGAGAGGTATAGTATAGAAGCTTAGCTAAATTTAACCTTTTAGAGATATTATAAGTAGACTCTTTATATAAATTAATAAGTATCTAAAAACGGAAGTAGGTAGTATAGCCGCTAAGTAGTAAAAGGGCTATAATACTAAAAGGAGCTATATAAAGAATAATCTTATTATATAAGCGGTAGTAATAGTAAAGGTAGTAATAAAGAAAGATTTTATTAGTATTTATAGGGCCCTAAAGAAAGAAGTGGGTAGTTTATAGATCTGTATCTATAACGGTAATAATAATATTAAAGTACGCTGCCTAATCCGTATTTAGCTGCTAGCGTAGCTTAATAAACTAGCGTTCTTCCTTTATATAATTATATTATAGTAGCTCTACTATAAAAGCGGGTTACTTCCCTCTATAATAACGCCCTACTAATACTAAAACTAGGGTAGGTTATAGTCTATAAGTATCTTTTACTAATTTAGAAGTATTTAATAAATAAGGTATAGGCTGTAATTAAGATAGGTGTTATTATTCTCGCTAACTATAGAAGGAGTATTAGGTTAGCGGGCTAGAAAGTAAGATAGATTATTATTAATAAACTATTTAAAGCAATCCTATAAAGTAACTAGCTCTATAATAGGGCTATAAAATAAAGTAGTTATAAATAAGGAGCATAGCTAGGTGCTAATATCAAAAAGGCGGCCTTTATTAAGTAATTAATCTACTTATAGTTATCCTTTAGTAGCCTTAAGGCCACGCAGGCGGCCTAAAAGGTTAGATAAACTATATTAGCAATAGTATAGAGGTCTTTAAAGGAGGTAGGGCTAGGAATAAACGTCAATAATAGCTATAAGTAGAACCTCTTACCTATAATAGAACTATAGTAATATATACGGCCTATTACAAAGCCTTACTAGTATAAACGCTACTCTTATTACTTTAAAATAAAGGTATACTACTTAGGGAAGTCTTAATATAGGCGGTTACGGCCATCTTTATACTCTATATTATACTTAAAGAAGGCTATTAGTATAGAGTAAAAGAGCTTAAGATACTATTAAATCTTTTTAGCGGACTAATTAGGCTAAAAATATATAGGCTACTTACCTAGAAGGTATACCGTAAGCTAGACTATAAGGGGAACTCCTTATAAATAGGAAACTTAAATAGCCGCTAAATAGCCCTAGAGAGGCTAATATAACGGCCCTATAAATACTAGCTTACCTTATTACCATCTATAAGCTATAAAGTGGTACGGTTGCTCTCCTTATATATATATAAGTAGATATAGTCTTCCGTATCTCTATTTATAATTATTTACTAAATCTATATCTATTTTAATTAATATAGTATTTATAAATTTAAATATCTAATTTTTTATTTAGTAACTTAAGATAGCAAACCGTATTTAGGCGAACTTCCGTTATAAGTTTAGCGTACCTAACCAAGAAGTTTACGCTCTGCGTTTTTAAAATAGAAATCTATTAGTATATAGCCTTTAATATTCTTACTACTTCCTTACGTAATTATAGCCGCCAATTCTGGCTCCTAGGAGCTTATTCTAGTGCTAAAAAAACTCTTACTCGCTAGTAATCCTATATTAACTATCTTATAAGTAGGAGTTATAGTAGCCGCTCTAACGCAGTGTCACGGAACCCCACCGCAGGGGCCTCTATAGGAGAGCCCCGTGCTCTTATATACACCTCGCGTACAGCTTATATCAGCTACGCGTAGATATATCACCTCCTTACGCCCTCGACCCTTACGATCGATCGCGCAACGTCTTGTAGACTCCTCGAATACATACGCTTTATAGCCACTGCCCCCGTCCCATAACATTACGTTACGCCTTTTTTACTACNAACNCTTANCCTANNACNAATTCTACGTCTNTNNAATACTANAGGCGCTGCNANAAGCAGCGTATCTATAAATTACCTTACTTTATACTTCTAAGGAACCTATAATAGTAAGACAATATTCCTTACTAGTTATTATATTAAACCTAAAGAACAATCTAATACCTATACTTAACTTACGACGCTAATTAATCCTAGGAGAATTTAATTTATTAGCCTTAGCCTTAACCCTTAAGGAGACAGACACTAATAATGTTTTATCTTTTATTAACTATATAACTACGGATAAGTAAATAAAAGGGCTACTACCTATTAAAATTAAAATATAAGACGCCGAGATATTTGTAAAAATAGTAGCACGAGACCCTAATAAATACTACCGCCTTTTATAGAACTACTACCTAAAGCTTATATAAGCCGAGATACGTACTGCCTAAGATCGCGATATTATCTAAGACTTACAAGCTTATAAGGCGCTCGCCGATAACATATGTTAAGAAACCAAAGATAACCTCTACGTGTCTAAACGCGACGTCTAATAGTTAAAAAAGGCTAAGATTGCACTAATTGCTACGGTTACTAAAAGAGAAGGTATAATTAAATACCTATAATCTTAGCTTAATAAGCACATTTATAATAACGCTAGATACCTTTTTATTATATATAACGCCACCCAAGTCTCTACGCCCCTAGTAACTTTACCTACTTAACGCTTAATAGAGGGCTAGCGCTAAGTAGCTTTACCTAATAGGAACCCCTACTAAAGTAGCAATAATAAAAGCTATAATAATTGGATTTAAACTACTACTATAGGGTCTAATATACGCTACCCTAATCCCCTAGTCTTTTAGGGAGACCGTAAGGAATACAGCTACTAGAAGATGTAAATCTATAAGAAACTAACTTAGAGCGCCTACCTTTTTCCTACAGAAGATACTAAGATTGGCTATATTATTGGGCGAATAAAGGGTATACTATTTAATAGACTCTTCGCCTAATAGGAGACTAGTAGCTCTTAAAAGTAGCAGTCCTACTAAAAAGTCCTTAATAATCTTAACTTAATATACCACGACTATAACCTACTAGCTACTAACTAAGCTAAACTATGTGCCCTAAAGATAAGCCCTACTAAATTATTTAATAAATTCTATATTAAATTCCAGGAATATACTAGAGCCCTCGCCTAAGACAATACTAAAGATTAAAAGGACCTCCTTAAAAAAGTTACTTATTACCTTAATTACGCAGCCGCCAGCTATAACTATAACGATATTTATTATATAGTAGCAGCTCTATAGAAGATTGAATAATAACTAAATTAGATTGCTACTGCTAACCCTTACCTAAAGACCTCTCTATAGAAGCCCTCCGGGCTTACTAAACCTATATATACTAAGCCACCGATACCTACTACCTTAAGTACTATTAAAACCAATATTAATTTCTCTATACTAACCTTCCTATAAAAACTCCTAAATAGAGAGCGCGAGCTACTCTAGAAACTAGGACGCTACTATAAATGCTATTAAAAAGGCTATTATCGCGATAACCTAAACTATTTAATAGCTAGGTTTAGTAGCTGCCGCCTAATACTTAACCTAATACCCCAAACACTAAATATATTACTATACGCCACTACTATATAAAACAAAGACGTAGTAATAACGGTAGAGTTAGATACAGAAGCGGAAAACACTAAGTCCTAGCCCTAAGTTGCGGGTTAGGACGCCCTAATAATAGAGGGATTTATATATTAGCTTACTTAATAGATAACTCTATAAAGATAAATAGACGGAAATAGATAGTTTTACCTATAATAGGAACTACTGCTAAAAAACAATATAAAAGCCGTTCTATAATTAATTGCGGAGCTACTAATAAATTTATAGATACTTAATTTGTATATACTTATAACCTACCTACCTTACCCCTTACTAAAGCCCGCGCCCTATAACTCGCTAACGGTAGTTATACCGTATAGAAGATTACCTATATAGTATAACTTTACCTAGACATAAATAGGCACCAGGAAGAACTCTAGGCCTATATTATACTACTTGCTAACTACCCTATTATCCTTAAAATAAACTAGCTTAAATAATATAACCCTACCATTAACTAGAAGAAGAGAGAAGTAACCTTTAACTCTAAATACTATAAAGAGACCTGCCTAGAGCATGGCCTAGCCGCCTCTATTTACTCCCCAGGATATTAACCTAAGAAACCCCTTATTATTCTATCTATAACTAACTACTACTATATAAGTGCCCTAGCCTTCTACCGTATAGTATATAGAAAAGGCTAAACTGTTACTACAGCTTCCTAATTATAACTATATAAGCTTAATAAAGAATAGGACTACGTCCTCTATAGTAATAGAATAGATATAGTTAACCTTTTAAAAGACAACGCCCTTACAAAACTCTACGGACTTTTACTTTTAAACTTTAAGAAGTTTATAAAGCTTAAAAAAGGACTTACTAATAAAGAACTCTATAAGCTCCTCCCTAAGAGGTACTATAACTTTACCGACATATACTTATAAAAGGGCGTAGATATACTCCCCCTATATTAACTTAATGACTATACCATTAATATTAAATAAGGAAAAATGCCACCTTATAAGAGACCCTACTTAATATTAAAAGATAAACTTTTAGTTATAAAAAAGTATATCGACAAGTACCTTAATAAAGGATTTATTTATCCTAGCATATTACTAGCAGCCGCCCCTATCCTTCTCGCTAAAAAGCTAAAAGGAGGTATTTAATTCTACATTAACTATAGAGGACTTAACGCTATTATAATTAAAAACTAATACCTAGTACCGCTTATACGTAAGACCCTTAAGCGGCTTAGTTAAGCCAAAATCTATACTAAGCTTAATATTATCGCTTCCTTTAACTATCTCTAAATACAGGAAGGTAACAAATAAAAAACCGTATTTGTATCGCGCTTTAGCCAATTTAAATATACCGTTATACCCTTTAGCGTATATAACGGCCCAGGCACCTTTTAAAGCTATATTAATAACGCCTTATAGGACTACCTTAATAACTTCTACTCTGCGTACCTAGATAATATACTTATTTATAGTAATAACCCCTCTAAGTATACCGAACACGTTTAAAAGGTCCTATAGCGCCTTAGGGACGCAGGACTTTATATTAATTTAAAGAAATATAAATTCTTAGTTATAGAAGTAAAATACCTTAGACTAATTATTATTACTAAGGGTGTCTGTATAGACCCTAAGAAGGTATATATAATTACTAAATAGTAAGCCCCTAACTGCATTAAGGACGTATAAGCCTTCCTTAGTTTCGCTAACTTTTATTAGAAATTTATATACAACTTCTTAGGCGTAGTAGCACTACTTACAGCAATAATATAAACGAAGGGCCTTTCTATAAAAGGAAGAAAAACGTATTTACGCTTTACCTAAACGCCTAAATGCAAAAAGGCGTTCTAAGACCTTAAAAATGCCTTTACTAAAGCATCTATCCTAGCTTACTTTATACTAGGACAACAACTCTACTTTAAAACCAACTCCTTAGACTATGTTAACGCAGGCGTCCTTTCCTAGATAGGTAATAACGGTCTCCTTTACCTAGTTATATTCTACTTATCTAAGCTTATACTATAAGAGTGTAACTATAAGATCTATAATAAAGAACTCCTTATAATTATATAAGCGTTTAAAGAATTTTAACTAGAACTCTCCTTAGTAGAGCCTAATTAGCCAACTAAAGTCCTTACGGACTATTATAATCTTAAGTACTTTATAACTATAAAGTAGCTAAACTAACGCTAAGTATATTAGAACGAGTTCCTCTCTAGTTTTAACTTTAAAATTATATATAGACTAGGAGTATAAGGTACTAAACCTAATAGCCTAATACGCCGCTTATAAGACCTTCCTTAGTCTAAAAATAACCCCTATAATTAGTTCCAATAATAAACAATCCTAAAAGCACAAAATTTAGCCTTAGGTATACTACCTATAATAGAGCTAACTATACCCTAGCTTTATACTATAGAACTATAGTTACCTCCTAAAATTAATAAGCTTATTACTACAGTATATAACGCCTTTATTAACCTATTACTATATTAACTTATTACTACAAAAACCGCTAGCGCCTATACGCTGCCTACTAACCTCTAAAGCTTAGGCTAGATTAATATAGTAGCCTTAGAAGTAAAAGAGAATAGGCTCTATTATAGAGGCTGCCTATTTATCCCTAACTTAGAAAATCTACAACGGTAACTAATCTAAATAGCCCACAACCTCCGATTAAGCGGCCACCTAGGCTAAAGAGGAACCTACAAGCTTCTTAGCCAATACTACTTCTAGCTAAAAATAATAGACTTAGTTAAATGCTTTATAGGCGTCTGCTATAGTTATAAGCGCGCTAAGGCCTTTAATATAAAGTACTAAGGACTACTATACCCTTTACTAGTACCTATATAATAATAGGCAGATATNGCNATAGATTTNNTTATTAACCTACNACNCTATAAANNANACGGCNGTACCTNNAANNANATCCTTATAATAATATACCGACTTATAAAAGAGCGCCACTACGTCCTAACTAAAGGCGTAGCCGTTAGCGACGTTATTAACGCCTTTCTTTATAAAGTTTACTAACTATATAGGTTACCTGACTTAATTACGTCTAACTAAGGCATATAATTTAACTCTAATGTATAGAGACGAATCTGCTAACGCCTTAGCATCTCTATTAAGATATCTATATCCTTCTACTATAAAACTACTAGGTAACCAGAAAATGCTAATGCTAGTATAAAAGCATACCTACGACAGGTAGTCGCCTATAGTTAAGATAACTAGGTAAATTACCTCCTACTAGGTAAATTCGCAGTAAATAACTACGTCTTAACTACTACAGGACTTACCCTATTCTTCGCGAATAAGGGTTATTACCCCTAATCTAGCATAAAGCCACCAGAACCTATTAATAAGAAACTGCTATATAAAAAACGCCTTAAGATACTACTTACTAACTAGCATATAGACTATATAAAAAATCTACTTAACTACTATAAGGGAGAAATGGCCTAGGCTTAAGTAAAGTAGGTGTTACGGACGCTTTAAGTACGATGTTACGACTACTTAAAGAGGAGTCGGAAGAAGCTAGCTGGTTGATAAGAGCACGGTCTAGGATGGATCCGGTAGAGCTATATAACGAGGAATAGTAACTAAGGTCACATGATGTGATCTATATAATCTGTAGGATCTGTATAATCCGTGACAGAGTAGATAGAGCGCACGTACATTACGTACAAGAAGGATTTCATAGGAGTACGGTTGTGTATTTAAGGACCCTTAGTCCCTACCTAGATAGTTCCTTCCTTATAGTGATTCTCAGAATACAATTGGAGTTAATCTATTAGGCAACCACTCCACCAGTTGTTATTACGTTATTAACTACTATCTTTGCATTTCCTATACACCTAGCCCATTAATAAGCCTATTGTAGTTCCTACTATAAGGTTCCGTTATATAATTACTACCCAGTTATAGTATTAAATATAGAAAGTCAAACAACATGCCACCAAAAGCAGCCACCATAACGCTATCGACGGCGGCAACTACGTTAAGGTTAGGGGGTGACACTAGTATGGCGGACACTGACTCGTAATAACCTGTGACGGTAGGATAATTATAAGAAATAGTTAACCAGTTAATAGAGAACAATGCGGCACTTAAATAAAGAATTAATGGAATAGGCGCAGTAAAGGTTAAGTTACTATTAATTAAAAGATTCTTAGGAGAGAGATCGAAGCTTAAAGGATTCCTTACGTAAATACACTTTAAGGTTGCGTAAGAGGGAGCAAAGCTAGTGACACTTATAGATTAAATAGCGTATACAGGGTTATTCTTAACAGGAAGAGCACTTAAATAGTTTAAATTTTACCTTATAGAGATACAAGTAAATAGAATAATAACTACGAAATAAGAGGTACGGTTTATGTTTTTAAGCTAGAACAGATTTATAGAGCAACTTATATAAATGTTTAAAGACCCAGAGGCAGTAACTACGGCGAAAAGAAAACTCTAAGACATTACGCAGCAAACCTTAGTAATTAAGTACATAATATAGTTTTAAACATTGGCAATATAAGTTAAGTGGAATAATAAGGCGCTTATAGCACAGTACAAATAGGGACTTAAGGCTAAAGTCCAGAACGTAATTATTCTGATAAAAGATACGGATACCCTAAGGGAATTAATAGATTAAGCGATTAAGATTAATAATAGGATCTTCTAAAGGGAATAGACTAAGAGAGGTTAGGATAGAGTTCTATAGTCGTATAAGGCGTAGAATACGCAACGACAAAAGCTAAGTTAAAAACTATGGTATGGCGCAGAGTTAATAGACCTAAGTGGTACTAAAGAAGCCCATAAGAGATGGAGTAAAAAACTATAGAAACCTAGAGGTTAAGGATCTAGTAATTATAGGACTAAAGAGTATAGGCCAAACTAGGGATCTCATTAGCAGAAGACGTTTAGGCGGACTCTATAATAGAGTTAGTAGTTTAGGGATGAAGCTTATATAAATTGCGGGAAATAAGGTTATTTTGTAAGGGATTGTAAAGATAGTTAGAGTTACTATATAATAAAGGGAACGAGACTAGCAGTAGAAGATACACACATACAGAGGGATAATAGTATACTGCGAGGAACAAAAGAGTATTTAATTAGAAGTTTCGCATTTTGTTATAATAACGCATGCTAAATTTATAAAGACGCTAAGTACGGTGTAAGCTATTGGCCATAGGAACCAGAGTTAAAAGGACTTAAAGGGACTTAAGAGTTAGACGAAGAATAAGATCGACTCTACGAGCTAGATTAAAATATCATAACAATATATAGATAATAATTAGTAATAATAACAATAGAGTCAGAGTACTTATTAATTAACAGCGACGAGGATAGTAAAGGAACTAACTAGGGGTATTTAAACCTTAATAACGTAATAGAAGCAGAGACTGAGACCGTTATAGAGCAAGGTTTAGTAACGGGTATTATAACACCATTAGATACGGCATCCATCGCTTTATAAGACGGAAGGAGCAATATCTAAAGATGATTAAGTAAGTAGACGACTACTAGTGCTAGCTTACCACTTAATAAAGGTAAAAGGCCAAAGGCTTAAGATTCTTAAGACGAGATAAAAGAGATCCAAGATTCTAAAGACAGGATGAGGATAGCTTAAGGACCCACAATGGATAAAAACCGATGGAGTAGAGCAGTAGCTCAGTTTAAAGATATACGAATGAGCTCGGGATAAGAGTTCCTAACGGCACAAGATTCTTAAAACGAGATAAGTAAGATTTAAGACGAGATAAGACGAGATAAGAACACTATAGACGCCTAGTTAGACTAAGGCGGGAGCTAAGCTTAAGTTAGAAGCAAGCTTAGGATTAAAGAATCTAAGGGACTAAGAATTCGGAGTATAAATAAGAACACCCATAGGTAAGAGGTAAGAGGCTTCTTTATAGATTAGAGAATCTATAATACAAACAGCAGTTAGACTAGGAGATAAATATATAGACCTAGAGGACCTACCAGGGGAACGCAGTGTTCAGCCTAAAGATTAAAAGTTTAATACTAAAATTAAGAAGCAAGAAGACTTTAAGGATCCACTCGCGAGATAAGAAAGAAAAGAAACCATAGAGGAATTTAGAGCGAGAATTACCTTATAGCAAAAGCAGAAACTAGATAAAAGATCTAGTATATTAGGACGTATAAGGGACAGAGCGCCAGTATAAAGAATTACTAATAGGCCGAAAGTAGGTATATTAAAAGCTAAGTAGCTTACCGAACTAGAACAAGAAGAGGATCTAGGGATTCTAACTAGGTTTAAGGAACGACATACTAAAGGCTGTTACGATGCAGTAATAAAGAGATATTTCCTTACAAATAAGCTATATATACTTAAGCAGCTGTACTAAAAGTGGTATAGGCAACGACACAATAATAAGTAGGAAGATTTCTATATATAGTTAGACGAAAAAGTTATCTAAGACTACCTGATTACAGAGAAGGCTATAACTTATATTAAGGGGGCCTTAATTATAACATTAAAGGATCTAGAGGAGTAATTAGAGAACTAGAGAAGCGAGAGGCAAATCTTAGTACCTGCAAACGAAGTTGCGACGCTTATATTAACACGAGAAAGGTTTAAACTTAAGGACGAAGACGAGCTAAGAGTTAACCCAAGATATTAAGCATATTATATACTATTATAGATAGCATATATAGATAATACATGTAACATATATAGAGCACTAAAGGATAAAAATCGGAAGTATCTAATAAGGATGTATTAGATAACGGACAAGGTAAAGTATCAAAACGCTAAGTATATATATAGTTAGCACCTAGTAGAAGTTTAAGAACAAGGGGACTTAATACTTTAACTAGGAAGATTCCTTACGGAAGAATGCCTAGATGGACGACAATGGTAGGAATATCTAGAAAATACCTATTTATAGCACATTAAAGATAAAAAGCAAACTAAGTATTAGCCTAAGTTAGACTAAGTATAAATAGGATCTAGTAACTAATAGTTAGGAAAAGTAGAGGCTTATAGGACTAGAAAAAGCCAGTAGTAAAGCCTTAGACCCTTAAAGGAATTTAAGGACAACACCTAAATTTACAAGTTAAATGGCAAGATTAATAGTTTAAGGCACTAATAGATAGTGGAGCAATAAGAAACTATATCTTGCTAATAGTAGTTAAAAGAATATGGTTACTATATAGATAAAAGGAGCACCCTTACCTATTAGTGACAATTTTAGGAGATCTGATAGCCTATAGAGGAGGCATTATTAATCTTAAAACAGGACCTATTTAATTAACCATTAAGGGAAGATAAATTAAGATGTCTTTTAATATATTACTATTAGGGAATAATAAGGCAGTACTAGGAATGCCTTAGTTATAGGAATACAATCTAAAAATTAATTGGATTACAGGTTAAGTTAATATTAGAAATACTTAATGCCGCAAGATATAATAATAAGCCAAGTTAGTATGGTACTAAGTAGAAGCAACCTATAAAGAAATAGAAAAAGGGCTAAGCTATATACTAAAGAGATACCATAAGTATGGTAAGAAATTATGGTCACTAGAGAGTAAAAAGCTATTAGAGTATATAGTATAGGACTATAAAATAGAATTAGAACTAGGAATAAGTCTAAGGTTCTTTCCAATCTATAAGCTTACCGAAAAAGAAGGTAGAGTATTAAAAGAGTTTGTCTAGGAAAACTTATAAAAGGGATATATTAGACCATTATAGTTATTAGCGGGTTATCTAGTACTGTTTATACTAAAGAAGAATAGCAAACTAAGGCTGTATATTAACTATAGACAGTTAAACAGTATTACTAGAAAGGATAGGTATCTTTTACCCTTAATTAGCAAAATCTAAGATAGGATAGGCAATGCGCAAATCTTTATAAAGATAGATCTAAGATAGGCGTACTATTAGATTAGAATTAAGGAAGGCAACGAATAGAAGGCAGCCTTTAGGTCAAAGGAAGGACTATATAAACCATTAGTTATACAATTTGGGCTTATAAACGTACTAGCAACGTTCTAAAAGCGTATTAACAATATATTAGGAGAACACTTAGATGAATTTATTATGGTATATCTTAACGATATTATCATCTACTTAATAACTAAGGAAGAACATGGAAGACACGTTAAATGGGTTTTAGAGAGACTATAAAAAGAATAAATGCCAGTAGCAATTAAGAAATGCGAGTTCTTTACTAGGAAGACCGATTTCGTAGAATTTATTATTAAACTAGGCTAACTTAGTATAGATCTAAAAAAGATCGAGGCTATAGTAAATTGGTAGGAACTAGAGAATGTTACGCAGTTAAGATCGTTCCTAGGGTTTTGCAATTACTGTAGAAGGTTTATAGCGCAGTGGTTAAAAGACATTAAACCATTTACGCGATTAATAAAGAAAGAAGAACTATGGGTATAGGGAGAGGAACAGTAAGAACTCTTTAAAAAAGTTAAAGAGTTATTCACCTAGGAGCTAGATCTTAAGATCTATTAACTAGGACTAGAAACGGTTATAGAAATAGATATATTAGACTTTGTACTAGGAGCATATTTTATATAAAATCATCCAGACGGATAGCATCCAGTAGTATATTATAGTCGGAAAATAACACCACTAGAGTTAAACTATAATATTTACAATAAGGAGTTATTAGGTATAGTTATAGTACTAAGGAAATAGAGAGCATTCTTATAAGGCATAGAGAAACCATTTATAGTTAAGATAGATTATAAAAACCTAATAGGATTCCTAATAATAAAGGAACTTAATTAAAGATAGGTTAGATGGGTAGAGATGCTTATAGAATACTATTTTAAGATTTAGTATACTAAGGGTATAGATAACACGCGAGCCGATACGTTAAGTTAAAAGGCTAGGCTAAACTATAAAATAACGAAAAGCTATTAGGGGCTTTACTGTAAAAGGATATAGATGGATTAATTAGGTATAATTATCCAAAAATTACAGTAACTTAAGAGAATGAGTTAGAAAAGGTCTACGAGACACTAGAAAGCTTTTAGGCATAAAGAATTCTAGAAGCACAGCTAGAAGATCTATAGACGGATATATACGAAAACTGAGAAGCGAAGTACATCCTAAGAAGCATAGCAGAGTAGTTTGTAGAGGACTTCTATAAGGGACTAACTTAAGGACATAACGGAGCCACGGGCTTAGTATTAAGACTCTAGGAGGAGTATATTATTAACGGAATCTAAAGAATAGCTAGAAGGGTTACTAAGGAGTGTTTAAATTGCTAAAGGAACAAACTAATGAGGTATAAGCCGTATAGAGGGCTACAACCTATTAAAACACTAGAGAGACTATAGGAGGTTATATTATAGGACTTTATTATTAAGTTACTAAAGTTAAGAGATTCTATTACCGGACAAGATTATAACATAATCTTAGTAATAGTAGATAAGCTTACGAAGTAGGGATACTTTATAGCCTATATAGAAGAAATCTTAGCGGAAGATATCGCTAGAATCTATGTTAAAAAAGTGTTTATAAGACATAGAGCATTAAATAAGATTATATTAGATAGAGATTTAAGATTTATAGCAGCATTCTAGGAGGTATTCTTGGCGGAGCAAGGAGTTTAAGCAGCAATTTCTACCGCATATTACCCGCAGACAGATGGTTAAACAAAAAGATTAAATTAGACACTAGAGTAGTATCTAAGGCATTATATTAATAACGTATAGAATAATTAGGTATTGCTATTACTAGTTATATAATTTATATATAATATAACACCATAAGAAGGAATAGGCACGTTACTATTTAAGGCGAATTATAGATATAAGCCAAGAACATTATTATTGCTATATTAAGCAAAGAAAACGAGTAGTAGAGCTAAGTAAAGGATAGAGACTTTAATAAATCTTTATGCAAACCTTACGGAAATAGCTAAGGTAGTATAGCAGAGAATAAAAAAATACTACGACGCTAAGAGATCTGAGGGACTAGATCTTAAGGAGGGAGATAAAGTATAGCTACTATACAAAAATTTCAAAAGTTAACGACTAAGTAAGAAGTTAGACTATGTTAGACTAGGACCTTTTAAAATTATATAAAGGATTTTACTAGTTATGTTTAAGTTAAACCTACTAGCCAAAATGAAGATCTACCCTATATAGTATATCGCGATGCTAGAGCTAGCATATAGAAATGGTAAGCCACTAGTTTATAAAGCAGACATGTATAGAGGACAGGAAGAGGATAAATAGTAAGTTTTAAGGATTATTAGTTACGAGGATATTAACAATAAAATATAGTATAAGGCTAAGTGGATAGGCTATACTAAGACTACCTAGGAGCTACTAGAGAATTTAAAGAACGCTATAGGAAAGGTATAGGAGTATTAGAAGAAAATAGGTTAGGTAATATCGATAAAGAAGAATTGCTAAAAAATGAGTTACTTAAGGGGAACCTAGGAAGAGCGACTGCCGAACTACTTGGAGTTGTTTCCTTTACAAAAAGAGAGTCAGTTCTTTTGTCACTAAGTTCCTAAAGACCTTGTTTTATAAGTTTCCACTCCTTAAAACGAACCTTCTTACGCACTTTCTTAAGACAAATTAGCTAAGTAAACGCAGTAAGATGAGATTTAAGGGCCCGTTACTAAGTATCGGCGGCCTCTTTTTTAGTGTCCCGGGAATAATAAAGTTCTACTAATATAACTAAGAGCTTATTATTAAGCTTCGTGTTAGCGACTTAGTCAATTAAGGCATGAGCATGGTATGAGGGACGTGTAAGCCTATACAATTAGATTGTCTATAAACGAGAATCTAAAGCTAAAGAAAGGAAAGGAGAAGAAGGGGAGCGCCGCTTGAAGCTATATACGATCTTCGCGTTACGTGACTGTAATATGCGGCAATTTGTGGCAACTTGCCGGTGCGTAGTTCTGCCAAGTTCTGCTAGTGCCGTAACATTACCCCCCCCTCTAAAAAAGCCTGCCCTTAGGCTTTGCTGCTAAAAGTCTTGGCAAGAGAATCTGACTAATTAGATAACTTTGACTGCTGGTTGAAGTTCTTGGATATCTTAATACCTTACGTGACTAAGAAATTTCTGGGGCGTTCTTGTCCTTATGTTCTTCTGGTAGCTTATTGTCTTTGTTATGCTAGCATTCTATTTACTTATTTAGGTACTTTGGCGGTCTGGGTTTGTTAGGGTAATGGCTGTGGAACTCCTAAAGCTTATAGGGGCTACCTATAAAGTTCTATGTAGGGTACTAAGTGGGGTCCGGGTTATATCCTTTCCAACTAATATAATACTTTAACGTTCCCTTTACAAGTTTATAGGCTAGTATTTCTTTAATTTCTTATTTATTATTGTCGTTAACTTAAATTGGCAGGGGAGGTTTATTCTTTTGTCTGGGTAGTGGGTTATTTACAGCTTTCCGTAGCTTGTCCGGTAAGAAGATAGGGTGGACTTTAATTGAGTCTAGGAGCTTAACCTTATACAAATTACCTACTTTATTAAGAATCTTATATAGTCCTACCATCTTATAGTCCAGCTTACGGCTAGGCCATTCTATCTTCTAGTTCTTTATTGTGACCCAGACCATATCACCTACAGTAAAGTCAGGCTCGCGCCTATGCTTATTTACCTACTATTTCATTAATTTCTGGGCCTTTTCTAGGTTTATACAGGCTACTTTCTAAGCTTCTTCTAAGCGCTTAGCGTACTACTAGGCTTCCTTATAAGATAGTTTTTCGCGTATAGTCTGGGGCCCTTTTGGTCTTTCCCAGTCAAAGCTTATATAGGGTAGGTAACCCATTTCTAGTTAAATAGGGGTAAATCCGGTAGAGTTGTGGGGTAGGGTCGCTTAGGTGTAGTTTATTAAGGGCAATAGTTTAGCCCAGTTATCCTAGAAGTAGTTAACGAAAGGCTAGAGTCTTTGGTCTAAGTATTAATTCACAATCTCCGTTTAACCGTCTGTTTGGGGGTGATATGCTATAGAAAGCTTTAGCTTAATGCCTAGGATTTGGGTAAACTCATTCCAAAAGGCTAATATAAACTACGGCCCGCGGTTAGATATAATAGTGTCTAGTAGTCCGTAAATTCGGTAGACGTAGTGGATATACAGTTAGGCTACCTCTTTAGCATCAATATTCTTATAACAGGGAATTAAGAACGGGCGCTTGCCGAAGCGGTTAACCAGGATTATAACTATATCATATCCGTCACGGTCTGGAGGTAGCTTATAAAAGTCTATAGAGATATATTGCTAGGGGCGGTCGGGTATTGGGAGGGGTTTCAATAGTCCTAGGGTCTTATCTCGTGGGATTGTAGACCTACGGCAGTTGTTGCAGTTCCGTATATAGCGGTCGATATTTGTAACCATTCCGGGCCAATAGTAGCGGTCGCTAATAATCCTGCGGGTCTTATTCTTTCTAGGGTGGGCCGTAGAGACCTAGGTATGTGCTTTAGCAATAAGCCAAGTCCATAAGTTCTATTCCTTTGCCACTACCAGCCGTTCCTGATGCTTAAGTAATCCATTTTCAAAGGACTATGGGCTGGTAATATTCTTTGCCTTTTTATGGTACTCCTGTAGAGAAGGGGCCGTACGGTTTATCTGCAGCAATTTGTTGATTAAGTCAAGTCCTGAAGGGTCAATAGGATACATCTTGGCGCCTAAGGGGTCTGTACTTAGTTCTGCCTATATTTAGGGGTTAAGGTACTTTGGTTGTAGTAGCGTCTGGGTCCGTAATAAGATCTTTGTAGCCGTATGGTCACCTAGGTCTTATTTACGCCTAGTAAGAGTATCCGCACAGTTTGTAGCGCCTGGTCTATATATAATTAAGAAGTTAAACTGAGATAGGACGTCCGCCTAGTGTGCCTGCCAGGCCATAAGGGCCTTGGTTGTTATGAAGTATTCTAGGGCCTTATAATTTGATACTACTTTAATAGGTTTAGGGGTCCCCTCTAGCTATATATACCAGTGCTGAAAGCTAGAGATAATAGCCAGCATTTCTTTATTATGGATGTGGTAGTTTAGTTTAGCATCTATTATAGTCTTTAAATAGTATGCGATAGGGTGCTATTCTCTGTCCGGTTGCTTTTAGGAAAAAACACCGGCTATCGCGCTGTCTAAAGTATTAGTTTCTAGCATCGAGGGCCGTTCCGGGTCAAAATAGGCAAGTAGGGGGGCTAATACTAGCCGTTTTTTAAGCTTATTAAAGGCCTATATATATATAGCGTCAAAGTAAAAGGGCTGGTTTTTCCTAGTAAGGCGGTTAAGAGGCTGGGCAATTTTGCTGTAGTTCTTAATAAAGCGTCGGTAGAAGTTATAGAAACCTAAAAATAATTGCACCCCCTTTACGGTCTGAGGGGGCGTTCACTGGTTAATTACAGTCGTTTTCTCTGGGTCGGCCTTAATTCTATCCGTGCTGATAATAAAACCTAGGTACTTTGTACGCTTAACACTAAATTCCGACTTCTTAATATCGGCCTAGAGGCCAGCTTCATAGAGCCATTGTAGGACTTTATAGACGTGCTCCTCGTATTCCAGTTCATTCTCCGAATAGATCATAATATCATCTAGATAGGCCATACAGAAGTCATCAAGGTAGTCAAAGAGTACATCATTCATATACCGCTAGTACATAGCTAGTCCATTAGTTAGTCTAAAAGAAAGTACCTTACATTTATACGTCCCGTAACGGGTCTAAAATATAGTAAGATCCTCAGACCTAGGGTCTATCCTAATTCAGTAAAAGGCCTGGCGGATATCAAGCTTTATAAAAACCTTAGCTCTACTCATTCAGGTAAGAGTCTCATCAAGTAAGGGCAGCGGGTAACGGTCCTTGCGGGTTATATTATTTAGCTTACAGTAGTTAATACAGAAGCGCAGTCCTCCATTTAGCTTTTTAATAAAGAGAATAGGTAAGTTAAAAGGGGCTTAGCTAGGCTTGATAAAGCCCTTATTTAAGTTATTAATAAGGTACTACTTTATGGCCTATAATTCGGCAATAGACTATAGGTAGAGAGGGCTAAAGCTAAGGGTGCTTCCCTTATCTTGCTCGATCTTAATCTTATAGTTATACAGTTAGTGGGGTAAAAGCATATCAGACGCTGCCTTAGAGAATACGTCCTTAAATTTCCGGTGTCAATCAAGCAGTTTTTGCTCCACTAGTTCTTCATCTGTAAGCCCGCTTTCCTACCCACTAAGCTCGCTTTCCTTTTCCTCAATCATTCGGTTAATTTTGTATAGGCTAGTCATAAAGGCAACGGTATTAGGCTGAACCAGGTTCCGGTAGAATCCTACAGCGCCAATACAGCAGACATCAACTAGTAAAAGGTCCGTAGGTTTCTTTAGCGTCTATTAGGCCGTGGTTTGCGGTATAGGGTTTATAGTCTTCCTCAGCTCACATTCCATTTTCCGTAAGTTGTCCTTCCTATCTATTAGTTCAGTATAGCGTCCAATATCCCTGGCTTTCCTTTATAGCTTTATAAGGTTCTCCATAGGGAACTTAGCTAGGTCACTACCAACTTCCTAGGTCTCTAGTGCAGGTGGCATAACATAGATAGTCTAGGGGCGGCATAGTATACAGATCCGTTGCGGGTCAAGCTATACATCCTTCTCAAAGGCCTAGTCTCTACGCATAGCATCGGCCTAGTAAATAGTATTAATCTAGGGCCGTACAAGGTTTTCCATTATAATGCTAATTTCTTTTATAAAGGAAGGGGTTAGGGGTAGAGTTTCGGGCCAGATAAGCCGTCTACTCCGTACTTTAAGCTACAAGCCTAAATAGGCTAGCCATTTTCTTCCTAAGATTATATCGTGGCTTCCTAAGTCCGTAATAAGAAAGGGGACGTTATACTACCTTTATCCGTCAACGCGGAGGTAGATCCGCAAGATAGTTATAATAGGTGGCCCTATCCATCCGTTATAACCGCAAATAGGGATTAGTTTAGGCAGTTCTTCAAGGGGTGCATTTAAAAAGTCAGCCAGTTTTACAGCGCACTTTATATCAATTAAGGTAAAGGCATTTACTCCTAAGTCAGCTAAAGCAGAGGTTAAAACTTAATATCCATTGCGAAATAAAGTATAAGGGATAGTGCAGCTTCTTTTACCAACTAGCCGACCCAGATCGATATATAACATATCAATCCCTTTTAACCCTAGAGAGGAGTCTTCCTCTAGGGTTCCTCTTTTTCTGGCTCCGTACTGTCCTCCTAAATTAATAGAACCTTATTTATCCTTACCTTTATTAGGCAGTTCCTTGCAGGGTAGCCTATTTAACCGTACAAAAAGCAAGCTCCTTAATCGCTAAGGGCCTATATACAGGGGTCGCTATATATAGGCCGGGTGTACACCGGGCCCGCAGCAGGGGTAGCTACGCGGCCAGCTACCAGGTTAGCTGTAAGAGTTGCCAATTATGCCAGGGCACTACGGGCCGTACTTATAGTACTTACGGCCTGGTTTGCAAGGTTTCTAGTTTTCAGCCAGTCAGCGCATGCCTTAATTCGACGGAGGCCTTAGTCAATAGCTAGGCAATAGTCCATAAGTTCCTTTAACGTCTATGCCATAGTATAAGCTAGCAATACGGCCCGCTGTAGGTCCAGGGTAAGCTTATCAAAGAGGTCTAGTAGTAGGTCTTCCTGGGGGATCTAGGCCTGTCCGGCCAGGTATAGAAAGCGGGTTTAAAAGGCCAAAAAGGTCTCCGTTATTTTCATATTTAGGCTTTTATAGCCAAGGCAGGCATTCTATACTTTAAAAGGGTCCTCATAAATAGAAGACAAGTATTTAATCATTTCTTCTTTAGAGATAAAGGGGTCTGCTAAGTCTTTAGTGTATCACGGGCGTAAATGCGTCTAGGCGTCTCCGCCAGTACGGCCGAAGACATAGGCCATTCTGGCTCGGGCGTTAGGGAAGTAGTCTGCATTAACTTCAAGCTTATCCCATAATTAGAGCTTCCAATTATCAAATATAGGGTTGGTTCCGTCTGTAAGTAGTAGGGGGTCCGTGACCTTTGCTAACCGCTTCAGTACTGCATAGGCCTCGGTAGATCCACTAAGGCGCTAAAATAGGGCCTAAAGGACTATAGTAAGTCTTTAGTTATCTAATAATGACTCATTATTAGATATAGGGGTATCTCTAGCTTCAAGCAGCTCTCGCAATTATTCAATTTCGGCATTAGCAGCCGCAAGCTCCGCCTAGGGGGTTAAAACATTAATTATTTCTTCGTCTAAAGTATTTAAGGGTCCTACAGCTGCTTTACCTACAGCTATAGTTCGTGGCATAGTAGTAGGGGTATTAGATAATTCCGGGTAATTTCTTCAAGGGTTCTAGTCTGTGTGTGTCTTATAGGTCCTTTCCTTAGGGTTCTGTTCTTTTCTTTTAGGTCCTATCCTTGTAGTCCTAGTGATGTCCTTAGGGTCCTATTCTGTATTCTCGTAGATATATTTAAGTTCCTTCTCAGGAAAAAAGAGTAGAGTAAGCTTTAGATAATATTAGCGACTTAGTCAATTGAGGCATAAGCACGGTATAAGGGACGTGCAAGCCTATACAATTAGATTGTCTATAAACNAGAATCTAAAGCTAAAGAAAGGAAAGGAGAAGAAGGGGAGCGCCGCTCAAAGCTATATACGATCTTCGCGTCACATAACCGCAATATGCGGCAATCTATAGCAACTTGCCAGTGCGTAGTTCTGCCAAGTTCTGCCAGTGCCATAACACTTCATAGTAGTAAATTAAATATAAGACCCTATAACAGATTACTTAAGGAACTTAAAGACTATTAAGAGTTATAGGGCGCGTATATTTAGCGTTAGAAACAGAGCAAACATCGTAAGACAATTAAATATTTGCTTTAGTACACTCTAAATAAGAGGATGGTTGCTAAGATAAAGGACTTGCTAGCGTAATATAAACTAACCCCTCTTTTATACAACGAGAATAAGGAGACGGTATTATTTTACCCAGCAATAATATAGAGGCAACTATACGCGCACAACAAAGGGTTAAAGAAGAAGAAATTGCTTTAGGTATTATAAGTAATAATATTAACCAAATTAATTAGACGGATATTACACCTCTAGTAAACAACTTAGAGATACTAGAAATCTTTAAGGATAAAGATAGAGAGGAGGGAGATAGTGTTACGGATGCTTTAAGTACAATATTATAACTACTTAAAGAGGAGTTAGAAGAAGCTAGCTAGTTAATAAGAGTACGGTCTAAGATAGATCTGGTAAAGCTATATAATAAGGAATAGTAACTAAGGTTATATAATATAATCTATATAATCTATAGGATCTATATAATCCGTAATAGAGTAGATAGAGCGCACGTATATTACGTATAAGAAGGATTTTATAGGAGTACGGTTGTGTATTTAAGGACCCTTAGTCCCTACCTAGATAGTTCCTTCCTTATAGTAATTCTCAGAATATAATTAGAGTTAATCTATTAGGCAACCACTCCACCAGTTGTTATTACGTTGTTAACTACTGTCTTTGCATTTCCTACACACCTAGCCCATTAACGAGCCCATCGTAGTTCCTGCTACAAGGTTCCGTTACAGTAGGCCTACTTTACCAATTATTATAAAACGCTACTACTAGAGATGCGTATTAGCAACTAGGTATAGCTAGATATACGTAATATCTCTATATAAAGGCCTATAAAGTTACTTAATTATAAGAACCTTAGCCCCTATCTAATTAAACAAGTTATTAATAGGGGAGCTGTATATAAGCTAGAACTCCTACCTACCCTAGCCACCTATAAAATATAGCCTATATTTTACCTATAGCTACTACACCTCTATTAGCCTAACCCCTTACTAGGGTAGATATAGCCTAAACCCTTATTAGTACTAATTTAAGATAAGAATAAAGATAAGAACCACAAGGAGTAGACTATTAAATAAATTATTAACTCTAAATACTTTAGCAAAGGCAGAGGACAACGGCTTTACTATAGAGCTATATATATAGGATTTAATATAGATTAGCTAGAATAGCAACTATAGAAAGACTTTAAAAATATAAAGGATTTAATTAGCGACTTTTATTACGCAAACTTATAAAAACTAGGCTTAAGCAAAGACTTTATACCTAATCCTCTATAGGAGCCCTTATAGAGTTAAACCGTTATATATTACCATATAAGGGCAAATTACCATTAAATTACCGTTAGATTATAGTAAAGTACGATTATATAACCGGAATATTATTAAAATATTTAGGAACTTTAACCGGCGGTTAAAGTTATCTAATTAATTAGATTTTTAGACGCCAAGCCCTATTATATAATATTATTTTCTTTAGCAATACCCCCCTTTTTCTTCTTTTCTATACCTTAAGTGTCCCTTTTATATATATATAGTAACCACAGCGTCGCCGGAGCTCCGCCTCTATAGGAGGGGGGGTAGTGTTATAGAACCCCACCGCAGGGGCCTCTATAGGAGAGCCCCGTGCTCTTGCATACACCTCGCGTACAGCTTATGTCAGCTACGCGTAGGTATATCACCTCCTTACGCCCTCGACCCTTACGATTGATCGCGCAACGTCTTGTAGACTCCTTAAATACATACGCTTTATAGCCACTGCCCCCGTCCCGTGACACGCAGTATACCTCCTAAGAGGCGGTCTGCCTTTCGCTATTCTCTTACACTTACGATCCTAAATTATAATTTTAAGACGATATGCCCAGAACCGCTTATACTCCGCGATTAGTAGATCTAAATATACTGGTAAATTCTCGCCTAGTTTAGCTATGTGTGCTGCCTCTCCCTCAACACATACTTCTTATAATTCTGCACTTTTTGCTTAGCTAAACTCGTCTACTTTTATCGTTAATTTTATCTTACCCACCCGAATAAATCTGTAGCCTTCCGCAAGGTGGGCATATATATTTTCCGTTAGAGGTAAGTTTATAATCGGCGATAGGAGTCTTCTAAATAATCTTACCAAGCGCCCAGAGACCTGTATCTGCTCTGGCAATGCACGGCTAGAGCTCCCTTAAGCCAGTTCTAAAGAACTGTAGTCTTCGTCCTCGCCGTCCATTTCGTGATCGAGTAGATCCACTTTTCCCTTTTAAAACTTTGGCCCGACTTTGAAGACCTGATCAAAAAAAATTTTGCATCAGCCGCGAATCGAAGGCGGGGCCCATCGATGGCAACGATGGCTATCAAATTAACTTTCCACTTTAAGTAACTATAAAGTGATTGGTAACTTACATTTTACCACTAAACCACTGATACTCTAGTACTTCTCTTTTTGAATTAAAGATATTTTATATACAAATGTAAGAAGCGTGCCGGCTTTTATTATTTCTTTCCTCCCGCCTACCCACTCACACCTCCTATTCTATCTACTAAACGTAGCATAGTAACTCCGTAAAATTATATAGCTATGTACAAGTCTTTTCTACCCTTTCTTGACTTAATAGTACTATGTATAGATCATATTAGTCTGCAAAACACCGCCGCGACTAGTATCCCATACGTAGTCAAGGCGCAATAAAAATGTAGTCCGTGCGCGAACACCAAAACATTAACAAATATCTCCACTATAGAAACTATATAGCTTCCTACCTTAATTATATTACTATAATAGGTCGTAAACGTACTTCTAATAATATAGATCTTGTGCAACCTAATAAATATATTATTTTAAAGAACAAGCGGGCTAAAATTCCACCGCTAGAGCCCTAGCTACTGCTAGAATTTAATCCCTTACCTATTAATCTTTCTCTTACCAATGGCGCTTTAGATCTACCACCTTATATAGATCCTACCGATCCTCTTGCCTTATTTAAGCTTATATAGACAGATAATTTACTTAAAGAGCTAGCAGTTTATATAAATGAGTATATAAAGCTTTATCCCTACTAAGAATATAAGGATAAAAGGAGAAAGTTTAAAGTCCTTATAAATAGAAGCTAACTACTATAAGGGAGTTTCTTACATACTTGGCAGTAATAATTTATATAGGGCTATTACTGGAATCGGATATTAAGGACTATTAGAAGACAACCTATAAAAGAGGAGTTAATTATTTTTATTAGTCACATAGGGTGACTTACCAATAACGACTACTCGAGTAGGTTACAGTGATGTTAGTTAATATACTTATTTCATTGGAATGAGGAAGGGCGAGGAGCTTAAGACTCCTCGCTACACTAGTGCGGCGGCGACACGTGACGACCGCTTACCTCATTCCCGACACTAGCAACTCTTCTTTTATAGTTGCCATCTATATATATAAATACTGCTTAACTAGCGTACTAAATATTAATCCTCCTTACTTACTATTGCTATTATAATATAAGTCTCGCTGTCCTAAAATTTGCCTCTTAGCACGTAGTGCTTTCTTACTTAGAAGTCGTAGGTGGATATTATATTAGGGCCGCCAGGGCGCTAGTTATAAGCAAGCCAATAGCGATTTTCCATCCTGGGGATAGAAAATCCTAATTGGCTAGTTAAAGTCAGGGTCCGCAGAATATCGCAGGTGGCGTACTCCAGCATTGTCACAGCACTGACCTGACGTATACTGTTTCATACTGTCTCGTACTATTTCCTACTGTTAGCTAGCCCACCACTAGTGCCTTAGCGGCCGGCACTACTATTTGTATACAATACCCCCTTTTTACCTTCTTCTCCTCTTCATACCACAACGTAGTTATTTAGTCTACTTCATTACAGCACTATAACAGTTTGTGGTATCTTTAATTTGCGCCCTATTATAATCACTAATTCCCCATACCCTAGCCAATTAACCTCTACCCTAGAGTAATCGCGACCTACACACACCTCTACTAAAACCAACACGTCCCCAGCATAGTCCTAAAACAATCCTTAGTTTTTACCTAGCGCCTAAATAGACAATACCAACGACACTAAAATAGCCAAAACCTAGAACCCCCACGACGTTTTTATAGACCTCTTTATATAGACATACCCCAATATCGCGTAAACAATCTACCGCTCCCTACCGTACCCTAAGATCTTTAAGCCTAGTAAAGCTTACCTTACCCTTATTAACTATACTAATAAGTTCCTTAACAATATTAAAGTAGGACTATAGTATATATATAACACAAACACCGCCAATAAAAAAGCTAATAAAAACCTTAGTACCCTTATTGCTTCCTAAACAGAAACTATTAACTCCTAGGCAGAGACTATCGCCGTTCTAAAACAATTAACTTTTACAATAATAGTAGTAACCTAATAGAAAAAACGGAGGTCTAAAGACCCGCCAATATTTAGCGGAAAAGGCACCCCGCTAGAACAATAAGCTAATTTTAAGACTTAGCATATTAAGATTAAGGGAGTCTTTAACTATAACTAGGACTACTTTAACACAGTTTAGTCCTAGATCCTTTACATCTCGGATATGCTAAAGAATAAGGCCTATAAGTTTATTAAATAGGGCCTAGAGCTTATACACGAGAACCTAAACAACACATTTATATAAAAATGGCCCGCTAAAGAAGATATACTTAAAGACCTTACTACCCACTATAAGGTCCTTAATATAACCCAGGTCGCAAAGAATAAGCTTAACTATTTCCCCTAGGGCAAGCGTAATTACTAGTCCTAGAAGGGAGAGCTTAATAAGCTAATAGTCTGTATTAAGAAGACAGATAAACAGAAGGTAGACCTACTCTAAAAGTTTATCTCTCCGAAAATAGAAGAGCTAGTACTTAAACTTGCCCACGAAATTAATAATAGCAACTATATAGGTTAGAATAAGCAAATAGATATATTCGCTAAGAACCTCGCAAACTATATACACCAAGCCAACCTTAAGAAGAACGCTAACCACCGCCTACCTACTTAAGCCCCTGCCCCTATATTAACCCCAACCCTAGCAGCAACTAGAGAACCTATAGACCTTAATAGAATCTTAAACACGGAGCGTAAGCGCCGCGTTAATAATAGATTATACCTTGCCTATAGCCTGCCTAGCTACTAGAAGGACGCCTATAACCCTACTAAGACAGTAAACCTAGTCCTAATGCCACCCCATTAAACAATAAGAACTAATAACCGCGGATATAGTAACCGTAGAGTCTATTATAGACGCGGCAACTACAGAGCCTATTATGGCCGCGGCGGATAATCCCCCCCCCTTTAACCCTATAGCTTAGTTACTCCAAATAATACCCTATATAGGAGCCCAACCCGTTAACAACGCCTAGCATTAGTGACTCTACGCTAGCAAATACAAACACGACTAGACCTTCACCGCACATGCAACCTTACCAAAAGGTAGCGCCACACTCTAAAACTTACGCATACCCATCTTACCATCAAAAACCGCCTAGCGAGCTAGAGGTGGATTTTTTGTCATTTTACCCCCTTATCCCAACAGAAAATTTTCTCCTAGGGGTGGTCCTAGCTTATAAGCGAGGCACGGACAGGAACACTAAACCACTACTACTACCAACCAATACTAATACCAATAGGGTAGTCTTTCTACTCCTTTTAGCCTAATCTCCCCAGAAATCTTCTAGTAGGATTAGTAAGGAGAAAGGTATAAGGGTAGGAAAAAAAAACTAGGAAACCCCCCTATAAGATGCCAAAGTCTAATAGCATAAAAAAAAAACCTCCTATAGAAATAAGTGATAATGAGTCTATGACTACATTCACTTTTTTCTGCCCTTTCTCCTTCTCCTGGCCTATTTGGGACAGGAGAAAAAAGAGGACATCCTCAGTCTTCTACTGAAAAAGAAACCAAAAACCTGCAAAAAAGACAACAAATTAATGACTTTTACGGCTGGTATACCTAGTATATCTTTCCCTCCCCTTTCTCCTAAACAACAACCTATAAAAGGCCTAAGAAAGCCTAATACAGGCCTATAAAAGGCTAGAAGAAAAAGAAAAGAAGAAGAAAAAAAAAAAGGAAGAAAAAGAACAAGTTAAACAGCTAGAGGACTATACACAGAGTATTCTAGCAGAGAAAATCCCTTTATAAAAGGAAAGGAAAAGCAACAAGAATATCCTTACAAGGATTAGTCGAAGAAGTAAGAGCTCTCCGTAAGGAGGTAGCTCCTACTATAAGGAAACCTACGCAGAGAGACTAAAGAAAGAACCTCCCTTCCTCGTCCCCCCTGCCCTCCTTTACCAACACCATCTTCCTACCCCTTCTAACTTCTACTAGAAGTAAGAAAAAGCAGTCTATAAGAAAGGAAGCTAGTCCTTAATTACAGACCAAAAAGGACCAACCTCTAGATACCTTCTCTATACGAAACAACAGTCAATTACTATTTTGCATTTAAAACTGCCAAGTAGAAAAACCTGTTTTAGCATTCTATAGCTAGAACTAAAGGAAAAACCAAAATATTCTTCTTATTAACTACGCGAAGGGTATACATACGGATTTCCTAGTTAAATACAAGGAAATCTGGTATAATTGCTTTACTTTTTTAAAGAGGAACAAAAACTAGAACCATGGGTTCAAATTATAGCCCATAGGGTTCCTACCCCTACCTTTCCTAGGAGAAGGAGGCCTCTAAGCTTCTAAAGAAGAAATTGAGACCTTTAATCCTATAAGGATACAAGGACTACCTAGATGGGATCTCATCTAGTGTAAAAAAACACAATCCACAGACCAGATTCGGCTCTATAGTTTTACTATAGAAAACGAAGAAAAAAGACAAGAAATCCTTAAGCAAAAAGAGATATCAATTGCAGGTACAGCTACTAAGGTAGTAAAATACCTCAAAGTCTCTCCTACTACGCAGTGTACGAGCTGCCAAAAATTTGGCCATATAGGAGACAGGTGCTCTACTAGGGCCTATAGATACTATACGGCTGCACATTTATCTAAAGACCATTCCTGTTCTACCTATATAATAACAGGCAAGCCTTACCAGCATACTACCCCTCTTTGCATTAATTGTAAAGAAAAACACTTTACTAATAGTAAAGACTGCAAAACTCTTAAAGCTGCTAAACTAGTACGCGAAGAAGATCTATGGAAGAAAAAAACAGATAGGATTCTAGAAGGAGGCAACTCCTACTAGGCTCTTAAAATGATATTAGAGAGCAAAAGGACAGGGACAGGGGTTAGGATTTCTTATAGTTTTCTTACCATTTTCTCATTCCCTAGTAGTTGTAGTATCTTAGTATTTTACTAGGAAACTATAAACTCCTAATTTAGGGGTTTATAAACTACTAGGACATAGCTACTAGTATATATTAAGCTGCCTAGAAAGGATTTATGTATATAGAACTATAGCGCCATAGCCTAGAGGCTGCATACGCAGTATTGTACGTAGTATAATACAACGGACCTAAAAAAAAAAATAAAATAAAAAAAAAACAAACACGACCACGTTATCGGCGAGGTATTATCTTCCTATACCCCAACCAAAACTAAAACCAACACCACCAGCTAGATAGACACTAGACCGCCCCACCAAGACAGCCCTATACCCCAGTTATTAAAAGGCAAACCCTTAAACTAAGTCGCGTTTAAGGGTCCAAACTATATAAGGAGGAAAATAAGAGAATTAGGTCCCTATTACTAAATCAATTAGTCCTTTCTATTAGTAAGCTGCTAATTAATCTTAGATTAGTAAACAGTAATAAGAAATTAATCCTTATTTAAACCCAACTCTCCTTATTACGTAACCTATACCCCTAAGTTTATATTAATATAGTAAGCCTAGTAGACTCTAGTAGTACTATAATAGTATTTACTAACATAGAGTCTATTATAAGAAAGTATAACGTTATAACTAAGAAGCTACTAGCACCTAGGCCACTGCGCCTCGCAGGCAGTATTCTAACTTCGCTTATTACAGACTACTTCACCACCTAAATATTAATTAGCCTCTATACTAAAGCCATACTCTTTTTTATTACCAAACTCTTACCTACTACCCTAATTATCCTAGGTATGCCTTAGCTTTAGAAGCATAAGCCCCGCCCTAGCTTTAGGAAGCTTAAAATCCACTTTAACTTAGACTACTACTCTAGGTACTACCTCCCATAGGGGATAACTAACGGTAGTAGGGACGCCCTATATAAATACTCAGCACTACTAAGCCTAGTGCCTAGGACTATATATAAAGCCCTAATAGTAAAAGACGTTCCTAATAAAGGGGAGCCTATATAGCTGTAAAGCAATAAGATAGTAAAAGACTAGACTACCCTAGTACTTAAGACCAAAACAATAGGCCAGCCAGCCCTACTAAGACTAAGAAAAAAGGTCCACTTTACGCTACTACTACTAAGAATCTAACCCCAACCGCCCAACCCAATACCTAAAACTAAGCCATATGCTATATACGCATACTACAGCTCGCGTTATAGCAAGAACTGGCCATAGAACTACTAAGACTCGGATTATAGAAACCGCGCCACCGTAACACCTAACCTTACACCCATCTCCCGCGCGTACCATATAGGGCCGCCACCTTATTTCCGCCCCCCCGGGCCAACCGAGCTATATTAGCCCAGCCATAGCACCAGAGAACTAGACACGCCCTAACCTAGACAATATTAAATACACTCGTACCATTAATTTCACCCAGTTCTATAAATAAAAAGATATAATAGCAATAAGGATTTATATAGCAGAGCTAGTAGAACTGGTCAAATAAGAAAAGCACTAATAGCTACTTAAGGAGCTGCCTATAGGCCTAATAGAAGTACTAAACCTATTAAAAAGGTCTTTCCGCCGGCTAGTAGAAGGCAACTATATAATAAAAAAAGCCCGTAAAGTGCTGCCCCCCTATTTCCACAACTTTCTTAAAACAAGTTTAAAAACTAAGCCCGAGCTTCTACGCCAGAAGATAGTTAACACTAATATTAAAAAATTCCTAAAAGGTAAACCAGGATTAACCTATAAAGATATTCTATAACGCCTACTAAAGGAGTTTCGTAAATATATTAAGCACTTCCTCCCTAAAAACGTAGATAAGCTGCTCCCTTACTAACTATAGGACCATAAAATTAAGATTATCCCTAGAAACCAGGCCCCATACTATAAAAATAGACCACTCTTACCTACTAAACTTAGGTGTATAAAGAAATGGATTAATAAGATACTAGATAAGGGTTTTATCCGCAAATCAACCTTACTAGCTACCGTACTACTCCTCCTCGCTGCTAAGCCTAGCGGCGGTGTATAAATCTACCATAACTACTAAGGCCTAAACACAGTTACTATTAAGAATCGGTACCCACTACTACTAATCCGCGAGACACTTAACGCACTTTATAGTGCTAAGTACTTTACTAAACTTAATATAATTACTGCGTTTAACCAGATCCGGATTACAAAGGGCCATAAATAGCTTACAGCATTTATTACCCAGTTCGGACTCTATAAGATACTAGTTATACTATTTAGCCTTTACAACACACCCGCTATATTCCAGAACTATATTAATTATATTTTACACAACGCCCTTAACAACTACTACACTACCTACTTTAATAACGTCCTTATTTTTTCTAAAACACGTGCTAAGCATACTAAGTATATAAATAAAGTCATCCAAAGACTCGGTAATGCTGGACTTTAAATTAATATTAATAAGTCTAAGTTCTACTCTACCAAAACGAAATACCTTAGCTTAATTATCTTAACTAATAACATAACTATAGACCCTAAGAAGGTATAGGCCTTACAGAAATAGAAGGACCTAACATTAATTAAAGAACTACAACAATTTCTTAGCTTTGCGAACTTCTATTAACAATTTATCCAAGGCTACTCTACCGTCGCTACACCTATAATAAAACTCCTAAAGAAGGATATTAAATAGCTATAGGGACTAGAACAAGCCAAATCATTTAAGGCCCTTAAGGGAGCCTTTACCTTAGCACCAGTACTAGTATACTATAACTATATAAAGAAAACAGTAGCAGAAACAGACGTATTAAATTAGGCTTCTAGCGGAGTCCTTTTCTAATATAACAATAACGGTAAATTAAAACCGGTTATATTCTTCTCCATAAAGCACTCTGCGCTAAAGTATAACTATAAAATCTACAATAAAGAACTCTTAGCTATTATTAAGGCTTTAGAGGAATAGTATCCTAAGCTACAAGGGACTAAGAAGCTGTTTAAAATTATTACTAACTATAAGAACCTATAGACGTTTATAACTACCAAGCAGCTAAATTAGCGCTAAGTCCGGTAGGCAGAGTTCCTTTTATAGTTTAACTTTATAATTATATACAGACCTAACAGCAAAGCTACGCTCCCTAACGCCCTAAGCCGGCTACTAGGAATAAGGCCTAAGGACGCTAATAATAAACGCCTCCGCCACTAAGCCCAAGTTATTATACCGCCCTAGAAGGTTAACCCTATAATCTTAGAAAAATTACTATATAAGTCCCGTAACCTTAATAATGCGGAGTTTATAGCTGCTCTAGACCCTAAAATAGCTGAAAAGTCACTAGATAAGTTAATCTAGTTAGGATACCAGGAGAACAAACTTATAAAAAATATAGTAGCGGCCTTACGTAATCGGAAAGCTTACTAGTAGCCAAAGAAGATTAGGAAATTACTCTATTATAATAAGTTAGAATATAGTATTATTAATAAACAGATCTACTTCCGCTAACGTCTCTTTATTCCTAACGCCCTAGACCTCTACCTAGAAGTTATCTATTACTCTTATAGCAGCGGCCCCACTAGTCACCCTAGCCGGGTTAGAACCCTTAACCTCTTAAACCAAATATACTAGTGGCTAGGAATCTCCTAATTTACGGCTACCTTTATTAAAGACTGTACTCTATACTTTTGTATTAAAACCCCCCATTCTACCCTACCTAGTTTCTTAAAGCCACTAGAACTACCCGCTCGCCTATAAACCAATATTTTAATTAACTATATCACAACGCTGCCGGTATGCCAACGCTATAGTAAGGCATATAAATATATCCTTATTATTATGGACCGCCTAACTAAAATATAACACCTTATTCTAGTAATAGGACTCTTAATAAAGGAGCTAGTTAACGGCTTTATTAATAACGTATATAAGCTCCACAGTATACTAAGCACGATTATCTCCAATTATAGCATATAATTTATTAGCGACTTCTAGTAACAACTAAGTAAACACCTTAAGACAACCCTAAGACTAAGCTTAGCCTAGCACCCAGAAACGGATGGCTAAACCAAAATTATTAACGCTGCCATAAATAAGTACCTCTGTACTTTTATTAGCTCTATATAGAATAACTAGGTTAACTACCTACCGCTTGCTAAGTATACTATAAATAACTAAATCAACAAGAGTATAGGTATCTCCCCATTTTTTACAAACTATAGCTTTAACCCTCACCTCGGAATTAAGCCTACTAGCCCCCGCCTACTAACGCTATTAGCATAAGTAAAGAAAAAGTTCTTCCGCGTAGACTCTATAGCCAACCGCTTTAAGCGGATATTAATATAGCTTAAGGCCCTAGCCTAAATTTCATAGTAACGCTATAAAAATAATACCAATACCCATAGGGACGAGAGCGCGTTATTCTACAAAGGCGATATAGTTATAATTAGCTTAGAAAATATAAAGACAAATAGACCTAAGAAGAAATGGGACAACAAATAGGACGGCCTGTACCCCGTACTTACAGTATACTAAGGGGTAGTTATAGTAGACCTCCTGGACCACATCTAAGTAAACAAATCCTTTTACACATCTAAGGTCCGCCTCTAGGCTACTAAAAAGATCCCTAACTAAGCAAATATTAATACTATAGAGCGCCGCAATATACAAGGACGAGTAGTAGAGAAAGACGATAATGGTAACATAGAAGACAAATAAGAGTTTAAGAAAATCCTTAATATATATAACAAAGACCCTAAAGGCCTAACTTATAAAATTAAATAGAAATATTATAAGGACATAACCTAGCAGCCAAAAGAAGACCTAAAGGGTTATAAACAAGCTATATAGTGCTTCTATAAGCAACACCCTAAAAAGCTAGAACCCCCAGACTGGGTACAAGATAAGAAAAAGCTACGCTAAGGTTATAGCCAACTACCGTATTAAAATTTATAGTGGTTAAGATATTACGGAACTTTAACTGGCGGTTAAAGTTGTCTAATTAGCTAGATTCTTGCCAAGAAACGCTACGCGGATTAATCTGAGTGGCAGTATAAAGTTCTGCCGACCTTACTTACTAAACTAACCAATTAGGATTTTCTATACCCGGCGACCTCGTATACTGCCTATTTTAGAGTTATCTATTTAGTTTAGGGACCAAACCATCTAAGGGAGAGGAGTACTATTACGGCACTAACCTAACGCATACTATTTTATACTATCTCATACTATTTCCTACTATTAGCTAGCCTACTACTAGTGCCTCAGCAACCGGCACTACTATTTATATATAATACCCCCTTTCCACCTTCTTCTCCTCTTTATACCACAACGTAGTTATTTAGTCTACTTTATTACAGCACTATAATAAGCATCGTCACGAAGTCTCGCTCCTACTCCCTTTTAACCCAACCTTTAACTTATATATATAGAGTATTTATATTAACGAACGTTTCTAGAGCCTTGTTTAGGTTTGCCTTTATTATTATATCTACTAGGTTATTTTAGCTATTAATTTATTAAATCTTAAAGAGTTCTTGCCGTTTATAGGACTGCTGAAATACTATAATATTAATTATAAGGCGCTTCTTCTTTATAGTACTAAGCTTAACTAAACACTTATAAAGGGAGTATAAGTTAGTACACATAATTATAGGGATAATAGGAATTTCGAGTTAATCTATAATTATTTTTAGGGTAGTTCCAATTGCGATTACTATATTAACTCCGCTAACTATTCTATATATCTCTAACGCTAGAACGCTTTAAGTAACACACTTACTCTTAATTAAGCTCTAATAGATAAGATTACTATAGATCGTAAAGTTATTCTCTCTAGTAGATTTGTTTGCGATAATAATCTTATATCCTAACTAGGAGCTAAAATCTTTATTATTTATAAACGATCCATTAATAAATACAAAGAGCTTAATAGTGGGAAGATTAATAGGCATATAGAGTAGTCCCCAATTAAGATGGTTTATTTACTAAAAAAGACATTTATTTAGGGCAAAAACGTCATCCTTAGTTAGTTCCTAGTATTAGGTAGTAACAGAGAGATTAAATAAAGCCTTAGGTTAACAGATAAAAATAATATAAGCTTTACAAGCGCGTTACTCCACGTATCCTTACTTTAGAGAATTAACGTTAATAACGTTAATCTTCTTACCTTAACCCTTCTGGCGCAAAGCAATAGAATCCTCATTTAGGGAGAGGATGCATCTATTAAAAAGTAATAGTATTATTAAATTAAGCTTTTCCTTTAGCTTTACTATAAGATTTACCTTCGCTAGCTTATCTTCTTTAAGAGCTAAAAATTAGTCGTCTCCTAAGATAATTGTATTATTAGTTTATATACTAATAATTCTAAATAGGGTTCCTATAGTTATAATAAAAAAGTATAAATTAAATATAGAAGTAGTTATTAAAAGCTTTTCTTTATAGTACTTGCTATAGATAGCCCACTAATAAGTTCCTACCTCTGCAATTCTATATAATAGCTTAAGTATAACCATAATCGTATCTTCGGGATATTAGTAGCGAATTTACTCTAGAAGGTATGCCAGTATTAAGCGCTAAAGGTGCGTTTCTAATTAGGTATAGGCCTAAGTAATATCTTATAAATAAACCGCCATTTTATTCTTTATTAAGGAGGGAGCTAGCGCAATAATAACTCGCTAACTAGCTCGTTAAATTATAGAAAACTGCGTAAGAATTACCTCCTTACTATTATCGTTATAGCCTTAAATAATAAGCCTTAATTTCTTAAATAGGGCGTTAGTAGCTTTGCCCTTAATCTCATTAACTATTCTTAACTTAAAGATGCGAACTCCATTAAATTTAGTAGGGTTATACTTCTTAAATTTAAAGACTCCTCTTATAATAAGACTATCGATCTCCTACTTATTAGATGCTTAGAAAGGAGCTCCTAAAGTTATAATACGACCTTTCTTTTAGAGCTATTTCGCGAGCTTAAAGTTAGCCTTCTCTTTAGCTGTTATAAAGGCCATTAATAACTTAACTCTATTCTTAATAGCGGTAACAAATTACTCTTTAAAATTAATAAGGTATTAGCAATTTTATAATCCCTTTAGGCGACCTTTACCGCGTCATAGTTGCAGCACATTTACTACAATTATATTAGAATTATAGTCGCCTTCTAGAGCACGCTAATTATAGTTCTCCTCTAAGGCATCTTTTATGGCATCTTATAAAGGCTTAAAACTATTATCTTTATAGTAAGGCTTAATAACAGTTAAATAGAATTAAGTGGGTCTATAAGGCATCTAAATAGTATAAGTTTAACTATTAATTGTAATAAGTTAATATAGGCCTAACTACCCTCCCTTTTCACGCCATACGCGTACCTCTAACTAAAGTAGCAAATCAAGCGTAGTAGAGGTATTTAGGCCATTTCTTATTCCTAGTATATTATTAACCTAGCGTATAGCGTAGAGACATTATACCTCCTTTATTGCCTTGCGAATAGCCTTAACTTATTATATAATAAAGGGAGATAATAAAGAATTATTAGTTATTTAAGGGTAGGCGCTAAAGACTAGTAATATAGGTACGAGTCCATCTGGGCTAGCGGGATTATTAACGGCTTTAACAGCCATTTATAAGGTAAGTTCTTCGCTAACGTCCTCTAGTTCTAAAGAGATAATCTTATATACGCGGCGTAATAGCGTATAATATCGTTTTACTTTTCTAATATTATTATATACCTTAATAGGGACTTCCTTAACCTTAATTGCCATTGCCTTTATTTATTATTAAAACTCTATAGATAAGAAGTTCTTTCCTACATTATAAACAATTTAATTAGGGGGTCCTAGGTAGATATTAATCTAGTATAATTAAAGGGTATCCTATACGTTCCTAGCTAATATATCCTTTAAAAATTATACGGCTTAAAAGAAGGTTAAGAAGTTAATAACTTAGAGTACTAGCTTACCGCTAAGATATATAACGTTAACAATAATACAGAAGTTANAGTTNTAGTTATCTTTAAGGGTNAACTTAAATNGNCTAGGGGACTTCTNGTTTATTTAGTAGTAATAGCAGTACTTTATAAGATACTTAATTGCCTTAATTTTAACTTTATAGCCTACTTACTAAAGAACCCTAAGCAATTAATAAATGGATATGTGGCTAAAATAACGGTATAGTTAGCGTAACTCTAATTTAGTTAAGTGGTTTTAAGTAACACTCTTTTCTAGTTAATAAAGGAGCAACTAAGGGTAACCCTACTTGCGCATAACGGGCACCTAATTATCTCCCTAAATAAGTATATTCTTAAGGTTATTAAGCTTAACGCCTAATTTATCTATATCTCTAATATAAAATAAAAATAAGGTATTTATAGGAATAATATAAAAAGTAATATACCCTAAGGGGGTTTAAACCCTAATTATGCTAAAAGAAATTATAGTACCCTTACTAAAACGAATTATATATTAGCCTACCGTTAAATAGTTAATCTAAACAAAGCTATTAAGCTGCTAAAGGGCTTAAACTTAAGGTTCTCCTGCTATAGATACTCCTGCGGCTCCCATATCTAGTATAATACTATAAAAGACATTCGCCAAGTATCTATTATTAAAGGAGAACGTAAAACTCTCTGTATAATTACAGCACGTGGTATACCAAACGCGTAGTTACGCGTTTGGTGCACCAACCACTTGCGTACTAACTAATTAGGGGGGAGGCGCGTCAGTATATAGACCACGTAGTCTACCTCAATAAAATCGACAGTCACCACCATCCAAAAGAGCATACGATACTATACGTATTTCGTGCCCCTGGATATAACTTAATTGTATTATTAAGTTAATATAAACACTAATTAGTGAGCGCGCACAGATCAGCAATTACTTAACACCTCCCCTAAGCGATACACAACAGCGACCACCCGTTTAATCCTAGTACGACCTACTAGAAGGTCGGAAGTTGGGGATTACAGACCTATCACTAACTCTGTATACTTATTTAAGTCTTAGTACGGTTTACCGGAAGTATAATAGACGCGAATACAGACCTTTATAGAACCCCCTATCCTTAAACCTTAAACCCCTATTCCTACTACACCCTCCCTTAATACCCCCAACCTCTTTTTAGACCCCTTATAGAAACCCCCCGCCCTCCTATAAACCATTACGGACCTGCCAATCACTTTTACGGACCTGTTAATCGCCTTTACGGACCACTATAAAACCTCTTCCACCTACTACATACTACACCACATATAGTATGGCAGACCTAAGTAAGCAAATTAGCGAAGGTTAAAAGAAGTAGAGTTAGGGAGTCGACCTTACATCTACGGACGGCGTCAATAACTATATTAATTTTAAAATCCTTAAATACGGACACTTTAACCTCCTAAACAATAATCTATAGGAATAATATAAGGAAGACTTTACGGACTTTACGGAAGCTATCTTTAAGGCTTACAACCTTGTAGCTACCCGCAACCTATAGACCCTCTTACGTTACCAAGGTATATAGGTTAAGAAGGATAAACAAGTTACTATTATACGGTCTTTATATAATATATTATACAAAGAGGACTAAACGGAATGGACTAAAGAGGAAATCCTAGATTAGGTTAAAGCCACTAATAAACTCTTTACTTCTCCTAAACTTAATAGCATTGCTAGCCTTATACCTAACCTACTTAACCAAATTCGTCCTATAAACCTAAGCGATTTTGGAATTAATCTTATAGGCCAAAGTATACCCAGTACTAAAGTTACGGACCGTAATACCCCCGTAACCTAAATTATGGACTAAAATACCCCCGCAAATTAAAATACGGACTAAAACCCTTCCGTTACTTAAGTTATAGATCCGCAAACTAACCAAGTAAAGACCTATAGTAAGGAACTAGCCAACCTAGCTAAGCTCTACACCGACGAATCTAAGTATAGCGGTAAAAATAACAACTTTAACTTTAAACTAACTATCTTTACGGACCTCTATTAGAAGGCTAATATTCCTAAATAGGAGTTTAGCTAAGCCTACTCTACCATACTACGCGGCCTAGCACTTAACCACTACTATACTAACCTTAAGAGCAACCCCCTTAGTGTTCCCTTTAATAGGCTATATAAGGCTATACGTAACTACTTTAAAGGGCCCAAATATAAGTGTAATATCCTTACCCAATAGAATACAATTAAGTTACGGACCGTAATTAATAAGAATACCAAAAAATCGATTATAGAGTGCCTGCAAATTCTTATTAAAGACCTCCGGCACCTATAGCACGGCCTTAATATTAAGCTTTAAACGGACGACTTCCTGCATAATAAGCTTATTATAGCTTACTAGGAAATAGAACCCTATAAATACGCCTATTATAAGCCTATAAACACTATAGCCGGCCTTATTAATAATTTACGGTCCTCCATTGCAACGTATGAAGTCTTAAACCTGCTAGGCAGTACTTAAGCCTTTATTACGGACCTACAAAACCCATAAACTAACTTAGATGCCTACTTTACGGACCGCCGCTACTGCTAGCAGTATCCATACCGACTAAGCCCCACCCGTAACCCCCGCAGTAACTCCTATATAAAAGCATACCCCCATAAACAAATAAGCCAGAAATACTTCGTATGTGGTAAGGAAGGATATTAGTCTATAAGGCATACCTAGGAAGAACGTAATAGGTCTAAGAAGAGATTTAATAAACGAATTAACTAGTTTATCTTAGAATACAAAGGAGAGGAAGTAGAGGAGTCCCTTAATAAGTCAATAGAAGCCCTTATAATTAACTTTAACTTAGATACTTAGGTATAGAAGACCTTAAAGACGTTCCTAACCACTTTCAGACCTTTTATAGACAGCCAAGCCTTTAATACTATGACCGTATTAGCCAACCGCTCCTTTATATACTTAATTGCACCCAAAAACCAGCCCGTAAGCACACCTATTAGACCCGCTATAGACGTTATAGACCGCGAATAGGACCCATTTACATATATTACTACAGAACGCTATACCCCTAAAAAATTCTATAGCGTTATAATTAATATAAGTACTTCTAAGAAGTCTACTGTAGGTTACAGACAATACCTTATATATAAGACTACTGTAAATAACAATACGGACATTAATACTATGCAAACTAGGGCCGTAAACGTCCAATTCGGCATTGGCTTAACTATATTAATTAGATCAGTTGCAGTTAAGACCCTAATTAGCCTAGTTAACTTCTACGTAATAAAAGCGGATACCCCTTTTCTACTCTGTTTTATAGATATAGACAGGTTATAGGTTTACTACAACAATGTTACGGACACCTTAATTAGCCCTATAACTACCCTAGGAAACAAGTATATTACCCTACTAATTACACGACGATTTAGACACCCATTTCTTATATAGGGAGAGACCTTACGGACCTACATTTAGGAATCTTTTAACTATAACCCGTGCTACCTTACTAATACTAAAATCTACCGCCTATACCGCCGTTTCGGCCACCTGTTAGCCGAAAAGCTGTATAGAGTCCTTAAATGCTCTGGACACAATAATGTTAATAAGAAGGCAATCGACCACCTAACTAAATACTGCTCCTTTTGCTAAAAATACGGACGTTCCCCAGGCCGATTTAAGTTTACCCTTTATAAGGACCTTGATTTTAACCACTTAGTATATATAGACATTATGTACATTAACGGCAGCCTAGTATTATATATAATTAATAAGGCAACCCACTACTAAGCTACCCGTTAGTTGCAAAATATATCCGTAAAATACACTTAGGATATTTTACGGACCTACTAAATTGATATATACCTTAGACCTCCTAAGTATATCACCCATAACGCTAGTAGGAACTTTATTAGTAAGGAATTTTAACAGTATGCTATGGCCATGGCTATTTTAATAAAAGCTATCCTAGTTAAGGCGCACTAGTCTATTAGGCTTATTAAATAAGCTTACCTAGCTCTATAGAGAGCTTACCAGATTATTATAGACGAGTATAAGGACATTTAAAAGGAACTGGCTTTATAGATGGCCGTAAAAGCTATTAACGACACCGCTAGCCCTAACGGACTAGTACCTACCCTCTTAGTTTACGGAGCTTACCCAAGGATAAGCAACCTAGGCCCTTCTACCCCGTCTATTACGGAACGAGTAGCTATAATACGGAAGGTAATAGCCGAAATAGTTAAATTACAGGCCAAACAAGCTGTTAATAGCGCCCTATATTACCGCAACGGACCTAACACGACCTTAGTTTATAACCTCCCGCTTAATTCTAAAGTCCTTATATAGCGTAAGAGCGGTAATTAAACTGGACCTTATTATTTACTAGCTGTAGAAAACGAAACGTGCTACGTATAACTTCCTAGCAAACCGACTAGCTTTAGAAGCACATCTGTAAAACCCTATTTTCGGTCTAAATACACCTATAACGTTAAACCAGACGAACTAGAAGCACCCGCCGAACTAGATAAACTAAAAGCACCCTTACCTACCCTAGAAGTCCCCTATAAACCCACTAAACCTACTAAACCTACTGTAAAGCATAGTTAAGAACGCCCCTAAAAGAACCCCGTAATGGAGAATTACTTAACCTTTACAGGCACATCTATAAGGCAACCTCCGCCTATATATATATTAGTTCTAGTATAGGATACCCCTTTTACGGACTTATAACGTAAAGAGATTAACGGACTACTTAAAAAAAGCGTCTTTGCGGTTATAACGGACAGAGACGTTCCGTAAGGCGTCCGTATATTTAACTCGCGCTTTATTAATAAAATTAAGCACCCTAGTACTAATAAAGCCTTTGAAAAATTAAGGCTTGTTATATAAGCTTATAACAACCAGGGAAAGGACTTAGTCCTTACGCAATCGCCTATAATTTAACGGGTCAGTTAACGGATTATACTTATACTTACGCCTAGACTATAGTAAACTAAACCCGTAGCCCTCTACTTACGGGACATCTCGCAAGCCTATATGCAGTCTAATACCTACCTTAGTAGAGACATCTTTATATAATTACCCCTTAAGCTTAATTTGCAACTAGGAACAATTTTATAGGTTATAAAACCCCTTTATAGAGTGCCGGAAGCTAGAAACCACTAGTTTAAAACGTATTACTAGTATTATGTTAGTAAACTTAAAATAGAACAGTTGACCTACGACCCCTACCTCCTATACACCCTATTAAACGGCCTTAGTATTATTAGACTCTAAACGGATAATACCCTCTTCTTAGCGGACCGGACTTTTGTGGATGCTAAAGAGACTAAACTATAAGAGGTAAAGTTCTTAGCAAAGCCGTAAGAGTAGTTAACTAAGTAGACTCTAATTAAGTTTAATAGAGGCTTAATTATATAAAAGGGCAACCTAATTTAGCTAATTTAGGAACGTTAAGCTTAAAACCTAAAGCTTGTTATAGCAAAGCCTACGGACCTTACCAGTTCCCGTAAAGAAACCCGTAAGACTATAAGTATAAAGGACCAATACGTTACCTAGCGCGCAAGAGGCGCCTATATTACCATAGTTTATCAACCCAAATCTACCTATAATTTATCCTTTGCGGCCTAAGTAACAGATCTATAAGAGGAAAATATTAAGCAGCTTAATAAGCGTATTTAGTGGCAAATTGATAATACAATAAGAGGACTTACTTTTATACCACTAGACCTGAATTCCCTTAGCATAATAGTATTTACGGATGCCTCCTTTGCCAATAATAGGGACCTATTATCGCAAATTGGCTTTGTAATTGTACTTACGGACCATAATTAGGACGCAAATATACTATATTAGTCGTTAATTAAATATAAATAAGTAACCCGCAGCATACTAGCTTCTAAACTATACGCACTAGCCCATAGCTTTAATATAGGAGCCGCAATTAAGTTAATAATCTAAAAGATCCTACAATTGGAGCAATTACCCCTAGTCCTATGCACTAATTTAAAGTTACTTTACAATTGCCTAGTCAAACTAGGTACGACATAAGAGAAGAGGCTTATAGTCAACCTAATGTGCTTACATTAGGCCTATAAACGACGTGAGATTACGGAGGTTAAATGGATTAGCAGCGGAGATAACCTAGCGGACGCTATAACTAAGGCAAAGCCGTACTAAGCTCTTAAAACCCTAATTAATATAAATAAGCTTAATCTAAAGGTCGTAGAATGGGTGGAACGAGACTAACGGAGCACTTACGGTTTATTTATAGCCTGTCGGAAGGCCGTACGGTTCATCTAACGGACCGTAAGGAGGACTTACGGTTAGCTAAGAGCACCGTTTAGAAGGCAGCCCAGAAGGCACCTTAGGAGGGATTTCCTATATATTTCTTTTGTGTTTTATAGCTCTGTTAAAGCGATTACGGAGGTTATATACAATTGAGTCACTCTTAAGTGCCGCCAGTGTATAATTATAGCACGTGGTATACCAAACGCGTAGTTACGCGTTTAGTGCACCAACCACTTGCGTGCTGACTAATCAGGGGGGAGGCGCGTCAGTATATAGACCACGTAGTCTACCTCAATAGAATTGATAGTCACCACCATCCAAAAGAGCATACGATACTATACGTATTTTGTGCCCCTGGATATGACTCAATTATATTATTAAGTTGATACAAACACTCTCCCTTAGCTTATTAAAGATATCTAACTTTATAATAGAATGGAGCGTAGATTAGTTATTAAGAATAGTAACGGTTTATATACCATTTACCTCACTATACTTAGTAAAGTATTAGTTAGGAGAGTAGTCCTTAATTTCCATATCTATAAAGAGCTATTCGGCCTTATTAACCTCACCCTTAAGATCTTCTATACCTTTATATTAAACTAGGAAGCTTTAAAAGTAAGCTATAGTAACCTTACAATTTTTAATATTTTTTATACTCTGGCGAAACTTATTATATACCTCCTTTCGCTTATTAAAAAAATGCCTAGTTAACTAGCAATTCGGTTTCTTACAAACGTAATACTTTTTTTAGCAATTACTTCGAAATAAACCTCCATAAGGACCTCCACCTTTACCTTATAGTTATTAATTATACCCTCTACTATATTACCTACTACGGCCACTATATATTTAATCAGTCTAGTTATAATTGTATTAGTTAGGCGGGTTAATTAAAGTAGGTTAAAGTTAGGCGTTAAATTACTATACTTCTTAAGAGCGTAGAGCGGTGCTAATAGAAGATCTTAATTAAGTATACACTCCTTTATAAGTATTTACAGGATTAAAGAGAGTAAGGTTATATTCTTGAACGCCTTAGCATACGCTAATAACTTAATCGTGTAGGTTAAAATCCTCTTAATATAATTTAGATAAACTACGCTAAATTATCTAAAGTTAATTAAAGAGCTTTTAAAGATAATTAAGCCGAGGGATACCTAGGTTTATAGTAATAATCCTTAAAAAAGTAGTCTCTCTCTATTCTAATATATACTACTACTTATTCTCTTCTATTTTAAAGTGGCATCTTAACTTATATATTATGCGGTTAAAATTATATCCTTTTCCTACTAAATAATTATAATAGAAGGTACTAGTTCGGCCCTTAAGCATAACGGAATAGGCGTTATAGTATTAATTAGACTCTATTCCTACCTTCTAGCAACAGTTATAAAAGATCCGTAGTTTTGAATTAAGAACATTATATAATTCTCTACTAAACTTCTTCTCCTAATCTAAATAGAGCTTTATAAGCTTTATAAGCAATTTTAAACCGCCTCTAATTTAAGATTAAGATAGAGGAGGTGGGGGTTGCATTATAGGCTATAGTAGGGATATAGGTCTAGTCGGTAGAGTCTAAAGGTTATTAAATCGCAAAGTAATAGGATCCTATGCCTGCTCTCGTTAGGGTATAGTATCTAATATTAAAGTTACGGGTTAAATTAGATATAGAGGAGTTAAAGGTAGAGGTAGATTTGTCTCTAGAGGTATCTTACTTAGATTCTATCGTAAGTTAAGCTTCCTTATAGTGCGTAGTTGGTGCTTAATCTCTTATAAAGTCCATTTGTGCTCTTCTTTTACGTTAATAACCTGCTCCTAAATATTATCTCTAATAGTACCCCCATCTATAGGTATAAAGACTCTATACTCCCATAAGAAGTCACGGAAGTCTTATATAATATCCTTTTTTATAGGGGTTTATATTCCCTTTATCCATCTAATAAAGTCTTCCCTTACGCAGTACTATAGCATAGTATTGTTATATTTACTGTCTTTATAGTATACTATATGGTATAATAAAAATCCGTTTAAGTCTTACTAGTTAACATCTTTAAGGCTAGTAATATCGGTGTTCTATATCTCCGGGTTAATGTCATCCTTATACTTCTTTAGGTAGGTTAACGCCATAATAGCTGTTATTAAAGGTTGTTCAACGTATAATTAGGTAGTAATCGTAATCCTACGGTCTGCGGAGGTACACCAAAGGTATTAAGATGGTTGTTTTAACGCGTTTTTAATAAAAGAATAAGGAAATAAAGGTTGTTTAACGCGTTTCGGACATTAACTTAGGACCCTAGGTTTAGTAATACTTCTAACCTAAAGTACTTAACCAAATCTTCATAAACGCGGTTATTCTACATAATGGATACAACTTAGTATCTCCTAGTACTTAGTGACACTTCTATTACTAGTTTTCCGCAAGTTTAAGGTAGCACAGTATCGCCGGGATCTATTCCATATAAGCGCATATAGCACCCCTATACGAGACTATCTCTTCTATTCAAAAACCTAGCTGCTCTATAGTTGACTATATATTCAACCACTGATCAGTGTTAGTTATACAGGGTAACTCACCAATAACGACTACTCGAGTAGGTTACAGTGATGTTGGTTAATATACTTATTTCATTAGAATAAGGAAGGGCGAGAAGCTTAAGACTCCTCGCCACGCTAGTGCCGCGGCGACACGTGACGACCGCTTGCCTCATTCCCGACAATTTTACTATTAGGGGAAATATAAATAAGAGTTATTAGCAGTAAATATATTTAAAGCTTTATATATTATAACTAAACTACCCTAATAATAAGATAAAGGAGTCTCTTTTTAATAAGATTACTATATTTAGCGACGCCTTATACGACCGTTTCTGGCTTTATTAGAAGCCTAGCATCCACCTCGCCGTCAATAAGATAATTACTTAGTTTACCAGCTAAGCTTTTAAAACTATTAATATTCCAACTAAACCTATACTAAAAGGCTTTAAGATATAGGTTATGGCGAATTAGGGCTATATATTAGACTGGCTTTAGTATATAAAAGGTCTTAAGAAGGGCCCTATTAATTAGATAAGTATTAAATAAAAGAAAAGGGGGTTTTAAAGATATAGGCAGTAGTATTAGATCTTCTCCTATAGGAGCTTAATAGTAAATAATATTTTAATAAGTATAAGCATATTATCTGGCTAGATAACCTTTTTATAAGTATTAAGCTACTTAACTAGCTTTAGAAGGAAGAAATTGGGGCTATAGGAACAGTATAAACGACTAAAATAAGACGTAAGGTAGTAGATAAATGGAGGAACGGCTCCGTTATACCTATTAAGTAAGGTACTAAGTAAATTAATTAGTCGCTTACAGACCTTAAGCTAGTGTATTTGGGCCAAATTGAATAGGGTAAACTGTACGGAAGACTCTTAAAAGACGGTACTGTTATAGAGCTTGCTTAAAAAGACGCTGATATTATACTTTTTATAAGTACGGTTAATTCTGGTAAGTTTACCACCTAAAAATAAGGTTCTGCGAGCTCTGACGTTATATATTACTAAATAGAGTTAAAGTTTAATAAACTTAATAACGCCCTGCTACTACTATATCTAGTACCTACTAAATATAAAAAGTCTTTAGTAACTAAGCTATAAAGTAACTCTTAATCCTATAGTTTATTGATATGTATAACTACTTTATAGGTGGCGTTAACGAAGCTCACTAATTAAGGTCTTATTTTAATACGTAGAGGACATACTTAAAGTCCTAGAGACTTATCTACCACTTCCTCCTTAATACGACTATCGTTAATTGCTATAAGCTCTTTACTAAGTTAATTTTTAGCTACTGGCTAAAGTGTAGTACCTATAAAGCTTTCCGCGAGGAACTTGTTGAGGCCTCCCTGGGAAATCTAAATTCATTTGTTCCTCGCCGATATATTTGACCAAACGTTGTGTGTTGCTGTATAGAAGGCCGCAAAACGAAATCAACATGATTGCGTGTTCCGGTTCTCACTGGCTCTGGTTCAAAAGGCATATTTCCATGAATGGTAATTCTCGACGGCCTTCTGAGAGACGAATTTGCGCTTTCTGATGACAGTGACAATTTTCTGTGTTCCTAAGCTTTCTGCACATTAAGGTATGCCCAGTTAATCACGATTGAGCCTCCCGATTCATTGGGATATACTCTAACAGGTGTTGGAGAATTAAATGCCTCAGAATTAGAGGGGACGCCACGCATTGTTTCATTGATATCGATTACGACATCACCACGTTTCGTTTCAGGGAGTCGTCCACGTGCCGTATACGGCTTTGAAACAGTCGCTCGAGCACACCCCCGGTAAAAATTGTTTGCGAAAAGTTGCTAGACATCTTATCAGAGCTGGAGAAATTTTCCGAGATTTCTGATAAGTCCTCGGAGAAGTTTAGTGATGATTCAGAAATCTGCAGAGACCCACCAACAGCCATTAGGTGCCGTGCCGGGATTTTTGATGTCCTACGTGGTGTCTCGGATATTTTGCGGATATACTTCCGCCTTTGGCTATCGATGAAGTTCTAGAGCTAAGAACCGCAGAGGAGGTAAAATCTCGGCGATGAGAAAGGCGTTGAAGATGATGACTCTTGAAGGACAGTAATATTGTCTCCCAATGTAGATCTACTTGTGAATGGGAGACTCATTGGAATGATAAGCGAGAAATTGTTAGGGTCCGATGATGATGCCGGTCTTTCGATTTGGGGCTGTGCGGACTTCTGTCGTAGAATCGGAGTTGAACCAATGGGCCTAATGCTAGGATCTGCGCTGAGAAAAGACTTTGGGTTGATTTTTGGTACAGGTGAGTGAGAGGGTTCATTGCTGCGCTCAGATGCCGGCGTAGTGTCACCTTCAGAGATGAAGCTCCCCGGGACGCTTGGCTTACGTGCAGGACGTGTTGTTTGCTTGATCGATGGAGGTTTGCCATCGAGCCATGGTAGCCTCTTCCTAGGAACCTGCGGTGGGACAAGAGGTGGTTTCCTTTGTACTGTTGCGACTGAGCTCGCCTCACGAATGAAAGAGTTGCTTCGTGCTTTTTTCTTCTCAATATCGCTTCCATGAATGCCATTCATCCTTACTATGTTCCACGGTGGCGACGGGTGTTCGCATCCAGTTTTTGGATATTCTATCCGGGACCGTCGGGCCTCTGGGTGGCATCGATCTTGAAAGTACTAGCCATTGAAGCGCGTCTAGCGGGAAAAGATCTCGAAACCGGCTACAATATATGCAGTGTTGAATAGGAATTGTGATTGACGTTAGTTTAGAGTGGGTTTTGTTAACTTCGAGCATCGACCTGTGGTCTGGAAAACTATAGTTGTAAGAAAGGCTAAATTTTAGGGCACTGTGGTTTCCAGTATACGTCGGGCTGGCGTATGGTAGTCAACAGTAAAGCGCTTCAATGTGCGTATCGGTGAGAGTCGATTAATGTACCGTAATCTAAGCTGTGTCGTGCCAGCACCAGCTGTTTGCGTACAGTGAAAGAAGACAGGGAGTAAAAATGAGGCGTAACCCGTTGCCACCGATCAAGAGATGCGCACACCAAAGGAGTTGAAGAGATGAGGTTGTGGATGTGCGATACTAAGAGGAATTTTTTCGGGATGAGAGGGTTTACTCTGAGAAGAGACAAGCAATTGCAGAGGTGTCGAAGTGCCTTCCCAACAGGACGGTGAGTGTAAACAGGATATGAAAGATGAGGAAAATGCTATTTAAAACTTGAGTGAAGCCGTTAAAAGGCTAGTTTGACGGAGTGAAGAAGCGGTGTTCAACCTTTAATGCTATTAATACTCGTCTTGAAAGATTAAATAGCTCGTGATGTTTCACAAACCTGTAGATTGTACTCACCAGGGAGTCGGTGATCGTCAAAGCTTCCGCAATTATATTTAAGTAGATATGACCGCTTGAGACTTTTCATGCTAACTTCAGAGCATGTGAAGTTTTTTGTGGTGCCCTGTTCAGGATATTTTAGCACACTTAACATGTAAGCAGCATCAACTTGAGTAGAAGTATTAATATCACTTGACTCTATCAACCATGCGCCGCTAGATGCAATCTATCACGATATGGGCTACATTAGGAACAGATTTCAAGTCATATGTTCAGGGTAATGGCAGCGAACTTCACAACCTCGGAAAGCTCCGGGTGTGGAGGTCTTCAGCCTTGTTTAAGGCTTCGACAATCTCCCTTGTCATCTCGAGAACTTTCTCCTCTTCCAGCCTTTTAGCTACGAGTTGTAGGCTCACAGGCATGCCATGTACAACGTGTTGACTGTCTACAACGATAAAAGTTAGAACCTGCTGTTGAAGAAAAAGATAGAATTTACATTCGGCGTGGATTTCCTTGTCCAAATCACTAAGTGGCCTGTGCCAGGGTTTCGGCCGGTCTATCTCTTTGCCTACTATCACTCCACACGGGAATGAGACCGCAGCATAATCAACAATGTTGAAAACGCCAGTGTAGCCCACATACTTAAACTTCCCATGCTCTACAGAGCTGTATGGCGTGGTTGGGCCTATCAAGATCAGCAAACTCAGAGCCCTCCCGTTTCATACATGGTCATACATAAAATGGCATCAAGGCCGCCGTAAGAGTTCCATTGATCTAGAAATTTCTTTTGCAGCTCTGTTCGCTCAAGGTGTAACTTCCACATAGCGTGCACACCCATCTCTTCTGCTTCAGAGTACGCTTGCATTTCTGGCCGAAAAGGCTCTTCGGTAGGCTCTAAAATAGCCCTGACCGACTTGCCACCGTCTGCCACGAACATTCGACCCTATGATGTTGTTATTAGTAACTTGTGTCGCATACTTTGAGGCATTACTCACAAGAATGCTGAGGGCCTGAGCATGTAGGCTCGGATGCCATTCAACGATCTCATGCCCAGCTTTTTTCAATTTATCCACAGTCTCTTTCAAAGCCCGTTGTACTGGAGGGGTCGGAGTGACCATGCCATCATCCCACATTACCGCTAGCTTGAGCTTCTGCTTAATCTTAACGGAACGCCATGGTATAGGTAGGCATTTCGGATCTTGCATCCAGGGTTCTAATCCAACAACAGTTTTCGAGAATAATAAAATGTCATCAAGTGTCTTGCCCATTGGGCCATTAACACTATTCACTGCTTCTTGTCCTGCGAGGCCAGAGCGTGCTCCTAAAGTTGGGAATCGACCAAATGACGGGCGAAGGGTGAAGATACCAGTACATGCTGCCGGTATTCGGAGAGAGCCACCTATCGCAGACCCATCAGTCACCTGTTTGACGAGGATATTTCACACACGTACCAATATCAGTTCCAACACCGAGAGGGCTTCCACCAAATGCAATCAAAGCCGATTCGCCTCCAGAAGAACCACCGGAGGTCAGCGCCCTGTTCAGAGGGTTCATTGTTCGTCCAAATACATTGTTAACTGTCTCGGCTATCATCATCGCTGTCGGAACGTTGGTTTTGACATAGAGGACTGCGCCTGCATTCCGAAGAAGCTCCACCAACGTGCTATTATACGTTGCCGGGTTATTCACCCATGATGTGAAGCCAACTGTGCTGTCCTTGCCAACTATATTGAAGTTATCTTTGAGAGAAATGGGTAGGCCGTGGAAAGGACCGATGGTCCTCCCCGTTCTCTGAAGATGGACATCGAGGGCTCTTGCAGTGTCAATTGCTTCCTGGAAGAAAGTCTCCGAAAGGCAATTTGTCTGGGGACGCCATGCTATTAGCAAGCTCCTTTGTCATACATGAAAAGAGACCTTGGCATACGAGTTGATGAGCGGCGGCAGCCCTCTTACTAAATGCCTTCGTAACTTCTTCAGCTGTCCATACGGAATTAGCTATCTTATCGAGCAGTGATGGAGCAGACGTTGAAGTGATCTCCAATTCCTGCTCTGTGAACCATTTCGACTCTGTGGGAAACTTGGTGACATCGAGCTGGGTTGGTGGAGGAAAGACATCGACAGGGATGCGATATTCAGGCGGAATCGAAGTCAACAGGGCGGCGCGCTTGGCGGTGGCATTTTTTGCCCATCGCTTCCCATTAGCGCCCCGTGAGAGAGTCATGTCTTCTGCTAAAACCCTATGGTGTTCAAGTTATTAGTGCGTGCTCCTCTTGTCTAGGTACCAGCGCTGTAGACTTGGATGTCTGGAGCTACTCGTTGTCCATATGTACGTGTATAAAGAGACCCTTCCCCACCTCACCCACTACCAACCGCGGGCCTGCAATGCCGTCTAAGGCCATCGCTTCTGTTGGAATGAGTCGTGGGCCGTTAGCCGTAAAGGCAATCTAGACGCCAATCACCGGTCATAGTTTATAACGCACACTTCTAGGCCTTCCTGTCCGTTATCAACCTTGCTGCTCTTCGGCTTCTAACTAACTGCCGATATCTGGCTTTTCTCCGGCCCTTCTCCGCATCCTCATTCCACTTTTGGAACTAACGAAGCACACGTCCCACTTCTGTCCTATCTTAATCCGCCGTATCTGTAACCCTTGCTTGCTAATACTCTCTCCGAGGTTCTCAACGTTCCTCAGCGTTCTCTCTCGGGGGTATATAGCTAAGCCAGGGTATCATGTCTGCAGTAGAAGTGGTTGAAAATATAATATATTTCTCGGGCTCTATTACGCCGTGTTGCGTGGAGCCAACGAGTGGGCACTATGGCTTCAAAATTTATGGAGAACTTTCGTGGTACCCAAGATAAACCTAGCGACCAGACTCTCGTTCAGAAGCTCGACTTCTTTATCTTGACATTCTGCTGTCTGATGTACTTTCTCAATTATGTCGGTTCTACACTGTTGTCAGTTTCTGTATATCCAATTCTGTGCTGATTTCTTGGCTAGCTGGACCGTTCAAATCTAGCAAACGCGTATGTAAGTGGGATGAAGGAGGATCTTCATTTCAAAGGAAACCAGTTCAACCAAATCAACACTGTCTTCACAGTTGGGTAAGTCAGATCTTTGATACCCACTTCTCCTAGAGCAAAATACCAATTACGTTGCAGGTATACTATTGGTCAAGTTCCCTGCAATATTGCTCTATATTACATCAAGCCTCGTATTTTCTTTCCGACCATGATGGTCATCTGGGCTGGCTTGACCATAGCTACTGCGGGCGTGCATAACCCCCAAGGCATTATGGCTATCCGATTCTTTCAAGCCATTGCCGAGGCCAGTACATTCGTCGGAACACATTACATCCTGGGATCGTGGTACACGGAAAAGGAGTTGGGAAAACGCAGCGGTGTTTTCACTTCTTCTGGTCTAGCAGGCACCATGATCGGAGGCTTCATTCAAACGGGTATCCACTCCTCTTTAAACGGAACAAGAGGGCTAGCCGGATGGCGCTGGCTGTTCATTGTGCGGTCCATCCATTTGCATATCTATCCCTCTACTCACTACTTCCCAGATTGACGGTATAATTACGCTACCCGTGGCCGTCTACGGCTTCTTCCTCTTCCCAAACACGCCCAGTACGACCACCGCGCCATATCTGTCCGCCGAAGAGCGGGCACTTGCCATCTCGCGCGTCCCCGAAGTCGACGAGCGTACCCCGATCTCTTGGCCCTTCCTCAAGCGCTGCTTCACGTCCTGGTACTGGTACGGCTTCGTGTTTTTCTGGATCATCGCCGGTGAAACCGAGTCCTTCTCGTCCAACTCGCTACTCACGCTCTACATGAAAGCGCACCCGACTCACAAATACACCGTTTCGCAGCTGAACGACTACCCCACGGGTGTGCCGGCCGTTGGTATTGTGTCGACACTGTTTTGGGCGACCCTAACAGATTTCATGGGCGGGAAGCGCTATTTGGTTGGCTATTGGATTGGAATTACGGGAATTATTACGTCGGCAATGATTCTAGCGCCCGGTTCGACCACGGCAATGCATTTTGCGGCATACTACTGGGCGGGATCCGTGTATGCGTGTCAAGCGACGTTTTTTGCTTGGGCGAATGACGTCCTGAGATATGAAGAAGACTCGCTGCGCGCTGTTGTGATTGCGAGCATGAACATGGGAAGCAATGCAGTTAACGCGTGGTGGAGTATCATATTCTATTCGGCCAACTTGGCGCCTAAATTCACGGTACGTTGTAACTCTTTTGGCTTGTGATTCCTGCAGATATATTAGGAGACAATGCTGATTGGTAGCGCAGAGGGGTGTGTGGGCGATGATCGCCTGCTCAATCACACTGGCTATCTGGACGACGGGTATGATGCACATGACGCACAGAGACGAAAAGAAGAGGGCTGCAGAAAATGAGGAGACGTTGGATGAGAGGCCGCAAGTCCTCCCGGAGAAAGTGTAAGAGGGACGGATTGCCTATGGTCACTCCCTACTTCAAATGCTTCACCGCGAAGGTTTACCTATCTAATCACGTATGTCGGTAGCAATTGCCTCATGAGACGTATCTGATACCATAGATCGTCTGTTGAAAAGATATGACACTAACTGCCACCTTTCCCTGAAATTCTTGACTAATTCTAGATTCTTCTACACAACTGTAAGGGTTCTCATTTTACATATATCGAAACAGCCACTGAATCCATCTCCTAACCGGGCCCACCCGACTCTCTCATACGTCCCTGACCCATCCTGGGATCGTGTCAAGGCCATAGCACTATACCTCCAGTTTGAGCCTTGCACAATATCATTCACATACGTAGCGATCAGCAAGCAGCTAAAGTCCTCCCACGGCGTCGTAGGCACAACATCAAAGCAGACATGACTATCGAACGCACCATCTGAGTACCTCTCCAATCCTTCAAGTCTCGGCCTATCAGCATGTAAAATGGCACAATACTGAGGTCCAGTTGGCGCATCAAGCCCATTCCGCGAGTCCGGTATCACCGGGCCCGGCATTGGAACAGCTCGGAAACCGTCCAGGAGCACGCCACAGATCTCAAGCCTACCAGCAGAAACTTGACCGTAAGGATCCACAACGGGCGCCGTGTCGACCGCAACGACGTCGGCTTTGATCTCCCATCGGATATCCATCCAACCCCCGACTGGTCCGCGAGCAGAGGAGTACCGAATGGCGCCGACGACAGAGGCCCAGGACCAGGACGGCGCAACGTATGATTTCGGCCGGCGCGGGGTATTCGAAATAGTAGAATCGCTCTGCCACATCAACCCCGCTGTGAAACTTAATTCAGGCGCGCCTGACGCCTGGGCCGGTCTAAAATCATTAAGCCGCTTTGCCGTAGGGTGCAGCCAAAGCCCAGCGTAATATCTTGACCCAGTATTAGAGCCAATGATCCTGGAAATACCGGAGAGAGCTGGCAGCTTATCAGCATCGTTAGTCATGCCGCGGCTAGTGTAGTTTTCGATGAGGCGGAACCACTCCCACGTCGTTGCACTGTAGGTGGTTAGAGTAAGGATGTCTACGCCCGTCACACCACCTGGATCTTCATAAATCAAGCCATCGGGTACATCCTCAGACGCCCACGTTTTGGTACATTGCCAGAACATGCCTTCAGGTGCCCAGTGCAAGATCCTCGGCGAAAGCATTCGCTCTTGTAACACCCAAGCTCTGCGATTTAGAGGGGCATTATCTACTATCTCTGAAAAGTTAGGTTGAGGAGGCAGAACGTGGATACCTTTGTTGTTTATATCCCGAAGTTTACAGGGCCTAAGCAGGTATCTTGCTCCTGGGCGTTCAGTGAGGAATCCAGAGTGGCTGTTTTTCGCCACGGTAGCGGCAATATTACAAATGCTATTGCGGTATATATCCCCCATAACGGCTCCTTCTTTCTGCCAGTCGCTGTCGTCGTCAGGGGTTGGTTGAATGATGCAGAGCGAGTCAATCCATAGGTAGCGTTGCTCGAGCTTCCTCGTTACGTGCACAGCATCCCGGAACGTACGAGGCAGACTGGCTAGAGGAATCCCTTGTTGCCATGTTAAGAGTGTGTCGTGGGAGAGTTTATATGTATGCTGGCTTCCTCCCCAGCAGTGAGACAGTGAAATGTATGGCGCCCGCTTGCCGTCCGAGATGAGAAGCCGTGGCTCTTGGGAGCCATCTAACGGACCTACATCAATGACTCGAGTCGGGAGTATGGCCATGGAATCCACTGAACTTTGGCCAGCGCCGCATTTTGGATGGCTATCGACGCAATTTCTTAGCCATCGCCGAGCCTGACTGAAGTTCTCCTCTACTGCGGCGTTATAGTGTATTTGGCCCACTTCTGAAAGGTTCAGCTAAGAGCAAGGCATGGTCGTCGTCTCAAAATATGAGTACCTTGTGAAGAGTCGTTATGGGTACTTCGTCCTTGAAAAGACACTTCGGTCTGCCCACAAGATATCCATCCACCTGTGTTGCTCTTCTTAATGATAATTGGGTTTCGCGTAGCCGACACTTCAATAGACACTCCAGATGCTGCCGCACCGTATATTAGATAACTGCGCCAGAGGCGGCAGAGTTCGCATCCTTCGGCGGCTGACGCATCAAGGCCTTCGAAACTATCGTAAAGACTCTCCTCCCATTTGATGAAATTAGGGAATGTAACTGGTAAAGATTTTGAGTCTAACAGTGCTATTGCATTGCATGAGGAACAGCGCATTTCGTAGACTGTCATGCATATTAAGTGTATTTCGGCAGCCTGAGGGTAGCTGAAGATTTCACTGTTAAAGGGGTGAGGGGGTACAGTACTACCGGATAAATAAAGCCCGACAGCTTTACTCGAGCTGAAACCTCGTCGTATTTCCAGCAACCCCACTGCAGCATGTAGTTATTACTAAAGTATTCATTTCTAAGGCCAAGATCGCAAAAGCTTCTATAGTGCGCAAATGCACACGTCGTTGCTAGCTTCATACGTAATGACTACCCAACAACGACAACGACACGTGACAGTGGAGTAGAGCCTGGATTATTTAACATTATTTACTTTATACGTCAATGGATTACTCAATATGTATTCATGAGGCTGCCGCGTGCCTCTACTATTCCTTTCTTTCCCGCTTTGAAGGCGTTGACTGGGCCAACGAAGCTCGACACTAGGAATTTGCAACGCTCCTCACCAGCATTATATTACGTCCTACTTCCAACTCAATAAAGTTTTATTAACCAGCCTTCAGACTTTTCGTCATATCGAACACCCCCTTCCGCTATTACACGGGACTAGGAGACACTCCCTTTGAACCCTTCTCGCGAATCTCAAATTCGTCTGTCAATTCTCGCCCCCCTTAGCCCAAACTTACTTAGGCAAACTCTGGCCATACGACTCTGCTGTCTGGGCTAAGTTCTCCGGTAACGATGCCTGGATATACGCATGGCCGTCCCGGAGTAGTGTGATTGTCCTCGACAGTGCCGAGGCCATAAATTTCGAGCTCTTAGGGCTCGAAACGATACGTCTATGGCAGGAAACTATCTAGAATAGTTCAATTAAGTTGCATGCACTTCTTCCACTTCGCCTAGTCTATCCGTCTTAGTTTTCCCTTTCTCAAGAGTTCCATAGAACTGATTCAAGAGCTAAATAGGTAATAGAGAAGTCGGGTAATATTACTAAAATTGTAATCAGGAGTATTATAAATAGAGATAACAGGTATGCGGTCAGAGAGTGAATCTACTCAGCTTATACTTAAGCTGTAAAGCAAGACTAGGAAAAACCCCTCTCTTCCCAATAACTCTCCCACTAGAAACCGTCCAATGTCAGCCTTACCAATATACTAATAATTCTTACAAGATTTCGTTACCAATGGGTTAAGAAAATAGTACGGGGCTTTTCGTAAATATAGGGAGCAGAACCTTGCTGATTAGAGGGAACAGTGGATGGTGAGACTTTCCAGATGTCTACCGGACGTCTCAAACGTTCTACACGAGGCTGTGCGATGATATATTTCCATTGGATGGATGACCTTCCCATAGTCAATTAGGCGTTTCCCTCGATTAGCTTGAGGTCCGAGCTCGAATCTCGCTGCCCTAAATGCATCATCTAACTAGGCCGAATATTCTCTAGAGAGTTGGTAACTTGAATGCACAATTTGGGCTTAATTTTAGTTGGAAAGCGGCCGCATATTGATCTTGAATAACAGGTCTAGAAGTTGGATGAGTACGCCATTCGCTCTCCTCTTATGCACAATGATTGCCGGAAAACATGCCAAAAGTTCCGAGATTCTGTCGGGGTCGTGTTTGCTTTTCATACCAAGTGAATATATACAGTATAAAAGCCGGTATATCAAACCGAACTACACACCATCCACAGACCTCCCACTCCCCCTCTTACTCCTCGAACCTAATCTTCCCCTCACTAACATCCGGATACACATCAAACCTTCTCTGCGTCTCCAACGGAATTCCCTTCCTAACCTCCTCAATCCGCTCCGCCCTCAGCTCCGCCATCACAACCCCCTCCTTCTCATCCAGCTCCCCCAAAATCTCCGCATTCGGATCCACTACCATGCTATGCCCCCACGCATGATACTCCGCCTCCATATCCCTCGCCGGCGAGCACAACCCCACATAGACCTGATTATCCATCGCCCTCGCGCGCGCCTGCAACTCCCAATGCAGCGCCCCAGTCGTCAAATTGAACGCGCCAGGATACAGCAGCAGAAACGCGCCCCTGCGCGCCGCGATGGTCGCCAGCTCGGGGAACCGGACATCGTAGCAGATAGCCACGGCGACCTTGCCGTACTCGGGCAACTCGACCAGCGAGACCTTGTTCCCTGGGCTCAGCACCTCGGACTCCTTGAACCGGATCTTGCCGGGGATGTCGATGTCGAACAGATGCACCTTCCGGTGCGTCGCGAGCAGCTCCCCCGACGGCGCAAAGGTCAGCGATGTGTTGTAGAGCTTCTTGCTCGAGGCCTCTAGCTCCGGGATGCTGCCGCCGACGATGTACGCGTTGCTGTCGCGCGCGAGCTGCGAGAGCGCGTGGTAGGTTGGGGACTGGGATGCCGAGGGCGGGGAGGGCAGCAGGGTTTCGGCGTATTGCTGGAAGTACTTGGTGCCGTAGGGTGAGTTGAAGCACTCGGGGAGCACGACGATGCGCGCGCCTGCTTTTGCGGCCTCGAGCACCTTCGTACGGGCGTGGGAGAGGTTGTGCGCTTTGTCGGCGGTCGTCGCGAGCTGGATCAGCGCGAGCTTGACCGGGGTTTTTAGCAGTCTGGCCATGTTTAGTTTATTAGTTCAAGGCAAATTGATACGGTGAGGGGTAACAGAGCTCCGTGAGGCTTCGTGAGTGCGCCCTTCAGGGTATTGAGATGGTGGGGCGTGGATGTTTTCCCAAACTCCGATCGCGGAATGCCTAATGCAGTAAAGCGCCATTGAAAGTTGACATCAAAATCGTTTTCGAGGTTTCTTTTATTAAGTAGGTTATGGGTAATTTCTACCGATGCCCGATCGTCAACACAAAATCGTAACATCATGAGGAAGAGAAAAGCTGTGTCACCATGAAGCTGCTGTCCAGACAAAAGACCTCATGCTGCCCACGCTGAGTATGCATCCCAAAAACCCTTTGAATCGGAAAGGCCCAAGCCTTATGCCAACCACCGTGAACACCATTCCACCGGCCAAAATGCAGAAGAAAAAGAGAAATGGTTGTCGTGGATTGTGGAGAGGCGAAGCGGTGAAAAGTAGTGCCAAGAGAAATGCTACTGACGTCCCCTGTGATGATGAATTACATCCATATCTATTGTCCTTATTATTGTCCTTTTTGAGCTATTGTGCCTGCCATGCAGAACCTAAATTTTTTTTATCCTTCCAAAACAATTCCTCACGTACAAAACCACCACCACGCCACGCGTCTTATCCATATCTGCCGTCCTGCAGATGGGGGAATAATAGGGACAGCAAGTTGCTCAGATAGCCCGTCAGGAGAATCCTTCCGAGGTTTGCGATGATAGTATGACAGCAATCTGCACACACGTCAAATAACAGAAAGATGCGCTAGCACCAGCAAAACGATGATCACAACAGGGATGATGATAGATCCAGTAACCCCGGCCCACATTGCGATCCTCTTTTGTGTTCGACCACATTCTTCAACTTCGCCCTTGCTCATGTACGAGATCAGTCGATCTGTCTTTCCGAAAGCGTAGAGTACAAGGAACGGAGGAAACCACACGAGTATGACGAACAGCATCCAAGACAGGCGTTGCTTTCGCTTATGATATACTGATGAGCTTGGAGGACTGTGATGAAGTAGGTGTGGGCTATTCTCACTCGGAAGTCTGGTAACAGGGTGATACGTTCGCAGAGGCGAAGTCGTTTCACCCGACATTGGCCGATCATTACTAATGAATCGAGAAAGTCTTGTGTCCTCTGTCCGAATGGTTGATGTATCAGGGGACGTGAGGACCATCTCCCTCAGCTTCGTTTGTCCACGGACTGAAGCACGTTTCGAGCGGATACTATGGCCTTGAGGGCCGGAACGAGGGAGAGCTTCCCGTGTTCGCTGCCTCCTATGTGCGAGAAGAAGTCTATCCTGTGACTTGTTGGAAGCCTTTGAACCATGAGGAGTGTGACTTGGAGTTCCGTGCTCAACAGTTGCAAAAGGAGTGAATGGAGATGCAGGGAATTGGGTCATTGGAGAGGACGCATACCGAGTTTCAGAAGAAGGGAAATACCCAGGTGACGAATTCTCCGGAGCTTTACTCGGAGTGGAATCCCAGGCTACACCAGGACTACTTGAGTCCGCAAGACTACTGCCAGCCTCATGCATGCCTGTGCCCAGAGGCGTTCCAGTCAAGTTCCCTCTTGGACCAAGAACTGTCAATTTTGAAAATGAATTGTCGCGTTCTGTCAGGGGGCTGCTTGTGGTTGGCGGTTGGCCTTGCATCGAGTCGATGTAGCCGTCAGTTCTGTCATTGGGCCTCATCCCTCGAGACGTGGGAGGGGTGTGCAGCATCTGGTCCTGTTCCTCATATAAAATTGTATCATTCGGGCCCGAGCTAAGTAAGTCCATCGTCTCTTTGTCGCTTAACTCGTACGGATGCGCGGCAGGTCGGTAAGCGTCCTGACGATGTCTGGGACTAAGTCGTGTACGGGCCTGCAGCGACCCCTGGGCCTGTCGGACTGTATCAATATTCGGCATTGGGGGCATCTGTTCAACATTGTCAAGGGTGAATGCGGAATAGCTGGACTTTGACTTCACGCCTATCGGCGGAGGCGAGGATTTGAAAGGGTGTACATGGTCTAACAAAGGACTCGGATGTCGATAAGGACTGGATGCCACTCTTGGAGGCGTCAGCGCATTACGATTCGGAAACCCAGTTGCACCTTGAAAATTATACAAAGGTAAAAGAACAGGCTCTCCCGTATCTGAATGCGAAAACTTGTAAGTGTGGGCGTACCTGTCGTCGCCGGGATGGACCAAAATATCTCCCAGCGTGTTCATGCTGCCACCATAGCTCGAGTAACCCGCAACACTCTCCTCAGTTGATTCACGTGGAAGGTTGGCACGACTCTGCTCCGCAACGGTTTCCCAATCCCGCTCATCCTCCTCATCATTCATGCCAGTGTAAGAATCCTTTTCCGGAGATCCACGCTCTGGCGGCTCATTGCGACGAGCTGGAGATATCTTTCTCCACATTCTAGGAATGGAGGGAGGGCTCTGTTGACTATCGCCAGGCTCTGAGAATAGCCGCTCTACTTCACCAAGAGCCTCTGAAGGTGCAGTGTTTCCATCGTCTTGTGAGTAAGACGAGGAAGGATCGAGTGGTCGCCCAAGCACGACAGGAGTAATTGGACTTACCGGACTTGGAGGGCGGTGGTCTTCCTCTCCCCTGGGTGTACCGGGTGTGCTGACGGCGAAGATACCCCCACTGAGATTGCTCTTTACACTAATCTGGCTCAAGCGTTTTATCTGCTCGTTTACTATGCGATCAAATGACGGCTGATTTGGCCTGGATTCGGCAGAGCTGTAGCTGTCGTTTTGAGTCGCCTCCCGATTACTCAAATGTGGGAGAAGTTCTGATGATGCACTTGCCGGCTCTCCAAGAGGTTCTTGAATTTTTGGCACGCCGAATGAACTGAAAGGTTGGGAAAGAAGCAGGAGGTTTCGAGTGTCTCCATATGATGAGTTAGAGAACATCTCAGAAGACATATCTCGACGGGCAAATGGACGACGAGGCCCTTCAAGTTCGATCGGCGGTTCAAGAGGCAAAGGCGCCTGAGGCGCGGAACCAACAGCACCTCTAAAAAGTCCTGGCATCCTCGGGAAAAGGTTGGGCTGCTCTGGGGTTTTCGGTCCAGAAACAGTACTTCCATCGCTGCTGCTTCCCCTCCGAAGGCCAAAATCGAATAGACTCCATCTAGAGGAGTGGTGGGGGCGTATAAATTGCTGACTAGTGTCGCTGTGTTGGGTTTCGAAACCTGAAAGTCGAATCGTGTCCTCAGCATCTTCTTCATCCATGAGATCGAGCAGAGAAGTCTCCGAGACGTCAATACCTCCATAATTGTCAATGATCTTACTTATCGTGTCAGTTTTGTCAGGATTTGGCATGTCAGGGTGTCTTAAAAACTCTTGCGTTATCCTTCCTCGGGATGTACGCTCACTAGAGCGGGTAGAATCACCGAATTGATACGTATAGGAGTGCAAATCAGCCTCGGTCGAGTAATCAGTCCCCGCCATCCTGACACCATAGGGCACGCTGCTTCGATTGAAGATGCTTGGCGGGTACATGGATGATCGGTCGCGTTCATCACCACCAACAGTAGAGGACGGATAGAATGATTCAACATCGTAGTATCTGCTGTACCCCAGATCTCCTTCTGACATAGAAGCTGGGTCCATAGCCCGAGGCTTTTCAATACCTCGCTCTTCCTCCATGGAGATAACTGGAGCAGATTGATTATTTTGACTCAGCGGTCTTGCATAAGTCCTAGATACGCGTGGTGTTGTACCTCTCGACATATACCTCAACTCCTCGCTCACAGCTGCTGGTTTTGGCTTGGCCTGATGACCCTTGCGGGTGAAAGCTCGTGACAAGCGCTGCATGAAACTCGGTGAAGTAATAGGTTTGTTTATTTTAAGAGGCGCAGGTGCAAACTTTCCGATGTATGGTTGATCAGGTGTGGAGTACGTCGAAGACTTAGGGCTAAATGCGGCAGGTGTAGGCGGAAGTGGAAGATCAATATTTGGCATGGGCGGTGTCTGGAAGTTGCGATTCGAGCCGGTGATTGACTGATATGCGGATGGTAGGTCATCGAAAAGAGCGCGTTGCGGAGCCATTTTGTCTGTCAGGTAGGGGGAGTCCTTATCGCTGCCAGCCATCGACTGCTGAACTGTATCTGGTCCTCTCAGTAATTCGTTTGAGGGTCGCACTTGGAAGTAGTCAACAAAGTCGGCATCACGGTCTGCCGGCGTCTCAATGTTATGCAAATACAATGATTGGTGGGGATTGACCAGGTCAAATGAAGCACCTCTGTAGTGCACAACAGCAGGAGTTTCCGGAGGAGTCGCTGGCGCAGTTGTTGTGATGCTAATGTTTACACGTGGAGAAGCGGGTTCGCCAGCTTGAGTTAAGGGAACCGCTTCCTCAAATCGAGGTGGCTGAGGGAAACTTGAAAGAGAGAGTGTTGATCCTGTAGTCAAACCCGCGCTAGATAGCAAGTTCTCAGTTGAGGTGTCTGAGCGCAGTGGAGATGGAACTGGAGGACGCGCAGAGAGAGGTAGTGGTCGCGGTAAATGCTTGATTGGCTTGAAAGTTCTTTTCTTGAAGGTTTTAAAGTGTTCGCCCGAACGATAGAAACCCTCAGCTTCGTCGGTTGACGGATAATCTGAATTGGTGCCGCCGGGATCCTGCGGTGCAGATGAGGAAGATCCAAACGGCTGATGTTGTGATGTCGCGAGTAGTGAGGTGAAGGATGGTGACCGCTGAAGCGCCGTCTTTCCCGTCCGGCAATCGGACTGCTGCCTAGCCTGTGACGAAGGTGGAAAGTGCTGTACCGGGGTTCCAGGAGCCGGGGGGATGCGCTCAATTGCATTTAAACCTGATGCAGCGGCCTTCCTCTTCAAACGCCTGCCGGGCGTGATGGACTGAGGGCTGGGCGTATTTTGCTGCTTGCGATACTCGTGTAATGTTAGCGTGTGGACGGGAGTCCGTGACGGTGTCGAGCTAAGGGACTGATGAGGTGAATGAATCGGGGTAACTGGCGTGGTGACTCGGTGGAGTGAATGAACTGAAACCGGTAGAGGAGGCTGGTGAGTAGCCATGTTACTGCTCCTGGGCCCGATATCAGCGCCCGACTTCAGCACTGTAACAATATGTTACTCACACTAGCCAATGCACAGGCTATCCAATGCTACCGGATCAGCAGTAGAGTGTATTCTCCAAGCAGCTGCCTCGCTATCCTCCTAGAGCTTGTTTTACGGTTTACATGAGGAAGTCTCGACCGCAACGAGTGCATCTCGTTTGGGATATCGAGAGGAGCCCAAGTGGAAATACGCCTAGAAGCTGCACATGACTATAAATTAGCTTCTATCTCCTCCTCGAGTGGTCAATTCTTGCGGAGTATACAATTGTAGGCATCAATCAGCGATCCTGTTTCTGTGGGGGTTTTCTATGGGTACGTACCGTTTCAGCCCTAAAAGTTCCGTCTCTCTACCAAAGCCTACCACTCGTTTCATTCTCCTTTTGTCGTTGCATTTCCAATCAGGTTTCCAAGTATGTTTGGTGATGAGAACTCTGTTTTGGAACCAAGAATGCTGGTGTTTGCAAGGCTCAAGGTTCGTATTGAGGCAGCAAGTGCGGAAATGGAAGTCGGTGAGATTCGTCAACAAGTCATTTTTTCAGAGACAGCGGAACAGCAGGCGGCGAGGTAAGGAAATTAGGATTAAAGATGAAGGATACCTACAAGGCGGACGGCACAGAGGCAGCGTCCGCAGAGGAGAATTGAAAAGAGTAGTTACTCCCAAAGTGGCTGCCGTCCCAAGAAACCAGGAACACAAATGGCAGCAGCGGAAGGGAACGAAGGAAGTACGAAAGGGCCTCATGTACGCCTCCGAGGGCATAATATTACTCCCGCCCGCCCTCTCAGCACGCTACCTGCACCCACCACAACGTTCCCCGTCACCTCCATCACTCCCAGCGCTGGCCACCAAACAAAATGACCTGGAGGTCGACAGAGCACGGTGGGTGGTTGATGGTTGATGATGACACCCCTGCAGCATCCGAGCTTGCCACAGCGTGGAGCCAATCAAGCTTCCAAGCCTGCAGGGACCAAAGTCACTTCGCCGGGCCACCTGGCAAAGCAGGCATGAGCAGGCCTCGCAATTGTGCACCCACAGCAAACAGCCCACTGCCAGTCGCGGCGCTGAGCGGGCTCTAATGCGTGTCATCCGGTAGCGATAAGGCCTGCAACAGCTTACCACCATTGCCCCCATCTCCAGCCAATCCCCTATTTGCACAGCCTTGCCCCTCCCTTTCACGTCTGATAGTTTTTCGGTGGAGTGCGAAAGTCTCATTTCAGCTCCGCTTTAATCCACCGAAGAGCCCCAGGAGGATCATATAAGGCCCCTTTATTACGTTACTCAAACTCCTATATTTTGTGGTCCTCACCACCCTTCACTGGCACGACTAGCAGGCCTTCGTTCGGTCTTCCCTCGTACAAAGCCGACGAGCTGAGATTATGCGGAAAGGGTACCTGCATGCCAAGCGACGAAAGACTTGGCTGACTCTAGCAAACAAACTCCATCATGTATCAGAGTCCCTCGAAAGTGCCATATGATGCCGTCGGGATGCGCGACCTGCCGTCACACCTCGCGTATTTCGACATCAGCTTGATGCACGACAAAGATCAACAGGCCCATTCTCACTTTCGAGACCGCGCGCGTAGCATCCTTCTCAGGCAGGGTGTTATGCAAAATGACGACATCTATCACGACTCCTTGTCAACACCACAACAACCTTCGAGAAACATCTCGCATGAACTGCATGGCCGATCGTGCGGAGGCCGCGCGCGTACCTGTCACTGCGGCTGAATGCACGGTGATGAAAGCTTCACGACTTGTATACTCACACAACGGAAGCGCTGTCCCTCCATGTAAATTCCAGCGAGACGCCTGCGAACTCGTTCCAAAGGAACAAAAGTGAGCTTGGTCTGATAATGAGATATTAAATCTTTCACCGCCTACCCTTCAAACTATAATCCAATGACAATATTGCCGCCGTGATTTCCTTTCACATTGTACCACGCGCTGCGCTCTGTCATCACATCAGTTTCAGGGGGCTCATCAGATTCTGAAATCTAACCAAAGCTCAGAAACGGTGTATGCAGGTTTAAACAAGACTCTTTGAGCCGTCTGAGAGCTTAAGCCCTCTTCAGTTCGAGACAACCGATCCATTGATAACCAATTCGACGGGAGTATCATGCACCGTAAATTCAATTTCATATCTAAGATATCCTTGGATCAGTATCGCCACATTAGAACATCAAATCCTTTTTCCTAATCGAATTCCCTAAATCACTAAACTCAATCCTCTCAGTAGACGAAGTACGCCTGCGTGAGTGGCAGCTCTGTCGCCGGCTCCGCCTTACATACCATTCCATCCGCTTCAACGGTCTAGATAATTTCAAATTAGCGACTGTTTCTTTACCATAAGCACGCTAGCAGATCCTTGCAGTTCGCTTACATATCTCTCAGGATCAACCTTCATCTTGGGCATGCTATCATTATACTTCATATCTTTCTTTCCAATACTCCTGCAGTTCTTGACAGCCTCAACACGCTTGCGGAGATTGTAAGACCCGACGACCCCAGACTCAATCGAGGCCTTCGATACGAAAGTGATGCTTGTCGGCGGCACAAAAGGCTACACCCAGCCATTAGTAAACATCATTAGAGACTTAGTGAGAAGAGACGCGAACATACCGCGAACATCGGCCTCATAACCACCGGCTCAACCGTTGGGATTGACGCGTTTGGATCACCCTAACGCCAGTCAGCTGCCAGCACCTCATTTCTTTGAGTCAGCAGAACTCACCATCTGTGCGTAAGAAATCATGCCGCTCTTCACCACCAGCTTCGGCTTGACCCCAAAGCTCGCCGGGTCCCACACAACCAAGTCGGCCAGCTTGCCTACTTCCACACTACCAATAATATGCCCCATACCCTGCGCAATTGCCGGATTGACCGTATACTTGCTGATATACCTCTTCACTCTGAAATTATCCGCATCAGAACCCTCATCTTCCTTCAAAGTACCCCGCTGGACCTTATTCTTGTGCGCGGTATTCCAGGTCCTCAGAATAACCTCACCACATCTACCCATTGCTTGTGAGTCGGAAGACATCATGCTAATAGCGCCAAGATCATGTAGCACATCCTCCGCAGCAATTGTTTCAGCACGAATGCGGCTCTCCGCGAAGGCAACATCCTCAGGGATATTCCTCGAAAGGTGATGGCACACCATCAGCATGTCGAGGTGCTCGTCCAGCGTATTCTTCGTATACGGACGAGTAGGATTCGTACTAGAGGGTAAGACGTTCTCGTGCTCCACCACGCTAATGATATCAGGCGCGTGTCCACCGCCCGCACCCTCAGTATGGTACGTATGGATCGCGCGACCCTTAAATGCTTTTATCGTCTGCTCGACGAAGCCAGACTCGTTAAGCGTGTCGGTATGGATCAACGTCTGGATGTCGTGCTCATCGCAGACGCTCAAGCACGTATCGATGGCAGCTGGAGTAGTGCCCCAATCTTCGTGGAGCTTGAGACCGCACACGCCGGCTTCAGCCTGCTCGCGGAGCGGGCCTGGCTCGCTATCGTTACCTTTGCCTGTGATGCCGAAGTTGAGCGGGAGCGCGTCGACGGCTTGCAGCATCTGGCGGACGTGGGTTACACCGGGCGTGCAGGTTGTGGCGTTGGTTCCAGTACTATATCACGCATTACTATCTCGTCCCATCATTTAGAAAATTGAGCTTTGGGAAGACATACCTGGGCCCCGTCCCACCTCCAAGCATTGTCGTGATCCCAGATGCGATTGCCTCATAAGCCTGCTGTGGACAGATAAAATGAATATGCGTATCGAACCCACCCGCCGTCACAATGCTCTTCTCCCCCGCAATCACATCAGTGCAAGACCCCACCACCAACTTCGGATCCACACCCTCCATAACGTCCGGGTTACCCGCCTTGCCTATGCCCACAATAATGCCATTCTTAATCCCAATATCCGCCTTGTAGATCCCACTCCAATCCACCACCAACGCATTCGTGATGACCGTATCCAACGTCTCCGCATCCGACCTCCCGCCCGCCTGCCCCATCCCCTCCCGCAGCGTCTTCCCCCCACCAAACGAGCACTCATCCCCATACCGCGTACAATCCCTCTCAACCTTCACCCACAGTGCCGTCGCGCCCAACCGCACCAAATCCCCCGTCGTCGGGCCAAACATGCCGATATAGGCGCTGCGCTCCATAGTGCAGATGTCGATATGCGCCGCGTCGCCAAGGGGCTCGGGCTCGTGCAGGAAGCCGCCGGCCTGCAGCTTCTCGACGATGGAGGCGGCGACGGAGACGTCCCCGATGGCGCCGGTGGCCAGCGCGTTGCCGCCGCGGATGTGCTGGTTGCCGGCGATCTGGACGAGGGTGACGGTCTTGGTGTCGCCGGGCTCGAAGCGCACGCTGGTGCCGGCGGGGATGTCGAGGCGGTAGCCGTGCGCGCGGGTGCGGTCGAAGAGGAGCTGCGGGTTGGTTTCGATGAAGTGGTAGTGCGAGCCGACCTGCGGATGGAGTGTTAGCATTGGCTCGCCGCTTGTGCTCCAGGTTCTTTGCAGAGAGATAGAGACAGCAGGGCTGAGAGGGGCTGTGTGGGAGTGCCGCCAGAGGGTCTCTTGGGTGGGAGGATGGGTCAACGCACCTGTATCGGCCTGTCCCCCTTACTAACCACCTTCAACTTAATTCTCTTGCGCCCATCGTTGAGCTTGATCCTCCCGCTCTCCCCCTTCACGGCGACCACCGCGCCGGGCTGCTTCGAGCTCTCATACACGCTCGCTTCCGGCAGCGGGAACTTGTCGTTGGACGGCACGGGCAGGAAGGACCCGTACAGCGCTTTCTCGAGATCCCCGTCGTCGCTGCTGATCGGGTGATGTACGGTGACAAGGTATGTGCCAGTCGGGAAGGTCCCCTCGATCATGAGCTCCGAGAGGGAGGACACAACGGACGGCTGCACGTGGCGGCGGCCCAGCATCGTTTTGCCGATCGACATGAGGTCCGCGACTGTGTGGTTGCCATCACGGACGAGCTGTGTTGCGTATTCAGCATTACGCCTTTGCAATTCGTTCTAGGACGGGGCAAGTAAGGAGGGGGGGTACTTCTTGGAGGTTATTCGCGATTAGGGCCTACGAGAGAGCTAGTTAGCATGGCGAGGCCAACTATAGGAGGTGTAGAGGGGGGCTCTTACAGTTGCCTCGGCGTGGTTCAGCTTGACACCTCTCGCCAGCCGTCGTTGGGCCAGCAGCCCGAGCTGCGAGATGACGAGCTTGTCCAGCTGTAGCTCGTTAGCGGGGCACTCCGAGTACCTGGAAGCCGTTTACCTCCTTAGGGCACAGCTGCATGGTCGTCGGGTTATAAAAATATAGGATGGAGATAATGGTTAGGAATGGGGTTTCAGTGCCAATTCATTGGCATGTCTTTGTTCAGGTTGGGCCCCGCCGCGTGTTTCGACTCCCATGGTGGTGGTTTATGGTGATTGCGGGGCTAGCTCTCCCGATAAGAAAAGGGGAAGGCGAGCAGGTGGGGGTTTTGCATCGCCAGCTAAAGTCAACGCAGCTAAAGAGTTTTACGGCCTCATCGCTGATACCTTCGATAATTTTAGGCCAGCGGTAAATTGACACCCCCTAATTGGTATACGGACACCCCCCACTAATTGAGTTTAGTTCCTTCCCGGTCAAGTTAGAATATCACGTGCGTTTGACTTGTTTACATCGCGAACAATCGTCGCGCGTCCACCGCATGACGTTCGCGAGCCTGAGTTCGAAGATATCTTATACAAAGTAACGCCCCAGGGCCTCCGCCACCTCAAGGTCCAACTAAAGCTTGCAAAGTCTACTAATTATCAGCCAAATTGTAGTGGCTCTTGGACTGCTGTATACGGCCTCCCCTACTCCCACGTACTCCACCAACAGCTACACCGAAGCGCTACCTCCGTACTTAAAATTGAGCTTACCAAAATTAACGAACACTGGTGGTTTGATCGCCCTCAGCCAGACCCTCCTACCTGCCCACCTATTGATCCTCTACTACTTATTCAAGAGCCTCTAATTGTTGAGCGTCGCCGCGGCCGCCCAGCTGGCTCTGTAACTCCTAATTGGGTTAATATATTGACTCGCCGCGAGCCATCAGCATTCGAGCGAAATACTAGATATACTATGCGTGGGCGCAGGCGTGCCCGCGGAGGTAGCAGCACCTAAATTAGTTCGCGTGATGTCTTACAAAGCACTACATAATCCGATTAATTGACTCAGGAGCAGATGGGTAATATTTTGGGTAATAGGGGTAGTGGTGGAAGTTAAAATACTACTACGAATAACTTACAAGATGTCGGCGGCAATATTCAACAGGTTTACAGAGGCCTAGGTGACTTGCCCTTTTAGGAGAATTTTGCTGAGGGCTCCTTTGGCGCATTCCAAATCTAATTTGGACTCTACTACTTGTACTACAACTAGAATCGAGACTTGATCGTGGTGTTGCAGTTATAAAAGTTGCATTTTAATAATTTGATTTTCGCGATGCAGATGTAAACAAGTCAAACAAACGTGATATTCTAACTTGATCAGGAAGGAACTAAACTCAATCAGTGGGGGGTGCTCCGCGTATCAATTGGGGCGTCCGTATGCCAATTAGGGGGTGTCAATTTACCGCTGGCCTAATTTTAAGAGATATTTTAAAGCTGGTTCAAGCCATTGTTGTTATGAAAATGAACTCGCGTGTAAAATATTTATGTCAATTGTATTAGGATATTCAAAATATTTTGTGTATTTAACATCATGGACGGCGTTTACTTAGTGCCTTTCTGTGTTAATATTCTCAAGAATTTCTAATGAGAGTTGACAGAAAATTACTTCTAGGCTGCTTCAGTAAGATTTGCATCCTCGAAGTTGCTTAACATTTCTTATTTGTAAACATGAATGATTCAGAAACTGCCAACGACAGTCCATAAAAAAGCTGAAATATCGACGAGATGGTTGTCATATATGAAAACAACGCTATTATCCTAGAAAATCGGTCCGCTCTCAAAGGAGTGGTTGAGCTCAGGGCAGCAACCTCGGCCGAAACGTCGATCGCGCTTAAAGAATGCTCAAGCGTGCTAAGCCTCTGCTCAGATCAAAGCATCATCTTGCCCATCCATGAAGCAGTAACCAGGAACAGAGTATAATAAAATGTCCGACTACGGAGGTTACTAGAGCGAAAAGAAAAGTCTAGCCTTCGGTCAGATGAACTCTATCACATATCTTTATAATTGAAGTATAAGGCGTGTATATTGGATTAACGCAGACGAATCAAGGGATATTTTAATATTCCCCTGGATTTTCTCGAACCTTCATCAACATCTCTACGAGCTCTATGATGTCCAACCATTTACGGAATTAGCGTCCCGGCTGTGATAACGGTCTACGGAAATAACCCCCGCAAAAGTTGAACCTTTCGGCAGCATGTAAGAACTCTTGGGCCACTATAAAGTTTCCATTTCTAGAGTAGTCGTTTAGGTAGGTCTGATGGTCAGACCTCTAGCTTTCTCAAATCCTCTTCAACAGCTCCATAAATTCCATGAATTAAGCATATTAAATACAGAAGAAATAGCATCGACAGGGGGGAGCAACTTATCAACCACTGTATGAGCCTTCGAAGCGCGTGTTGTGATGCTAAGAGGCTTGGATGATCCTTTGCAAGCACCTTCTGAATTTCAACGACGCGTTCAAGTATCTCTATAGCCTCCTTAGCTTGCCCGTTTGCTTCGTAAGCTATAGCAAGCGAGCGTCGTGATGCTAATCGACTTGGATGATCCTCTGCAAGCACCTTCTGAATTTCAACGACGCATTCAAGTATCTCTATAGCCTCTTTAACCTGCCCATTTGCTTGATAAGCTATAGCAAGTTGGTGCTGTGATGCTAGTCGATATGGGTGGTCCTCCGATAATAGAGCCTCCTGAATCTTAACAACATGTTCAAGTAGTTCAACGGCCTCTTTAACCTGCCCATTTGCTTGATAAGCTCTAGCAAGCCCATGCTGTGATGCTAGTCGACTTGGGTGGTCTTCTGCTAATAGAGCCTCCCGAATCCTAACAACATGTTCAATTAATTCAACGGCCTCTTTAACCTGCCCATTTGCTTGATAAGCTCCGGCAAGCTCATGCTGTGATACTAGTCGACTTGGGTGGTCCTCTGATAATAGAGCCTCCTCAATCTTAACAACATGTTCAANTANTTCAACGGCCTCTTTAACCTGCCCATTTGCTTGATAAGCTCCGGCAAGCTCATGCTGTGATNCTAGTCGANNTGGGTGGTCCTCCGATAATAGAGCCTCCTGAATCTTAACAACATGTTCAATTAATTCAACAGCCTCTTTAACCTGCCCATTTGCTTGATAAGCTCCGGCAAGCTCATGTTGTGATGCTAGTCGATCTGGGTGGTCCTCCGCTAATAGAGTCTCCTCAATCTTAACAACATGTTGAAGTAGCTCAACGGCCTCTTTAACCTGCCCATTTGCTTGATAAGCTATAGCAAGCCTGTGCTCCGATGCCAGTCGAGCTGGGTTACCCTCCGAAAGCATCATCTTGTTCCACTCGCATACTTCCGAAAGCCGTTTGACGGCGTCGCTGGGCCTTCCGTCTACATATAAACACCATCCGGCATTTCTACAAAGTTGATATCTCTCCTCGAGTTTCGCTGCCGCATTGCTGTCAAGTATCTTCTGGACGTGTGGCAAAATTCCCTTCCAGATCGGTGGGTTAATAAACTCCGTGTGCCGTAACAGGCTCGTAAAATGCTGTGTCACCTTCTTTGTCCATATAGCCGTGAGGCCCTCTTCTCGAACCCAATTTCTCGTAGCGAGGTGTACAAGCCGGTGGAGGTCATATGATTTCCCATCTTCCCGTTCGGTAATGAAAGAATAACCGGATAAGGTTCCGATCGCGTGAATTGCGCTTTCCTCTAGGCCTTGGTCTGGTAGAATCGACCGAGGAATTGCTTTCGGCTCAATGCATGACATGAAGGAGAGGAGGTCGGCTGCCAACGGATCCTGACTCCGGATTTGAGCGAAAGATATAAGCCAAGTGGCCGCAACTGGATTCTTAGACTCCTTGTACCTATAATTGTCTTGAAAGTCTCTACTTAGCACTGCGACCATGCTGTCTTCAGTGTCTCTCAGTAGTTCTAGGTACGTCGAAATTGAGATTTTGTTTCTGTTGATGTACGCAGCTGCTTGGGTGATGGCCAATGGGAGGAATGTAAGCTCATTGAGAAGCTCCGAAACTGCCATGGTATTACTCGATAGATCCTCTCTGATCAACGAGATGCTTAAGAACTTGGTTGCGGCCTCCTCTTCCATCTCAACAACCTCAACTACCTCGTTGCTAGCGAGAGAAATTGCAGCTTCAAGGCTTCTGGTTGTATAAACAATCGATCCCTTGCTGCTCTGTGGAATATAATCAGTTAGCGCGGCGGCTTCGTTGGCGTTTGAGCCGAACAAGATATCATGGCTGTCAGCGTTGTCAAGGATGAACAGCCATTGGCCCGCCTCTTCCTGGCCCAGATATCTTTTGACGGCTTGTTTGACGTCTGCCTTCTCGTCTGCCAGTTCACGGATACGAAGTAGCTGTGCTATTTCTAGGAAAGCGTGCTCGAAACTCTCTTGACTGATCGCCGGCACCCATAGAACTGAATAATTTGGATGAGTCTCTCTCACTTGATAAGCAAACTCGAGGGCGATTTGAGTCTTCCCAACGCCTCCAAGGCCGACAATGGCAACCTTTTGACAATAACTATCGATGAAAAGTTTCTCTTTAAGCGTATTAAGCTGCTCGAGGCGGCCGACAAATTTTGCGTTTCTTGACAATGGGAGGTATGAAAAGGGTTTATGAGGTGCTTTCACATCGTGTACAAACCGAGTTTTAATTGTTTGCGGGAGGTCACTATCTATTCGACAAAGGCCCGTAGTCAGCTTGTGATGGCTGGAATCATACTGTGCTATTTTGAAGTATACAGTGAGTAGAGCCTAACCTTGCTCGATATGACTCGCTTGCATCTCCGATCTTGATATATCCATCGCCAGATGCGATCCCTGCAGCCTTCGAATTTCCCGAATTATATCCTTGTATGCCTTCTGTTGTGAATTGGAGAACTTTGTCATGTCCTTTACATATATTAGCGAGTGCCTTACGTCTCGAAGCATCCTTGCTCACCATATGATTTGCGTAAATTGGGTAGTGAAGCTCTCCAGTTATGATAGCGGATTCTTTAGGAACTATGAATGATTTGCCAACTGCAAGTTGCTCGTAGAAACAGACAATCTCAATTTTTGATCCTTCTTGCTTTCTTTTCTCGAGAACGTTGTGAAAAGAGTCCTGTACATTAGACAATGCCTCAGACCCGCGCCGAAGTAGCTTGACAATGCTGCGGTTGGCGGGCTTAACGATATTAACAATGTCTGTAAGAACAGCGCCCCATTTTGCAAGATCGGTGCCGTGGTGTGGGGTCCCTAGAAAACAGATCCCTATGGTGCAAGTCTCAATCATTCTAAGATGGGGAAAGCGGGATTCTCTAGAAGTGGATAGCGCGCGCTGTGTCACGAGGCCACCAAGGCTATGAACGACGAAAATAATCTTCCTATTTGCCTTGCTTGATGTCAGCATATACTTGAATTATTATACACTCTTAGAAGAGACGTTGGTTGGTTAAAGCTCGTACCTCCATTCCCGTCCTGTAACCTGCCAGACTTCCTAGGAGGTCATTGGCGAAGCCAGATACTCCGTCCTGCGCGGCATGTGTCCAGAAGTTAACGACATCGGCATCGTAGCCGAAGGTCATTACCCGCGAGTCCACAAGATCTCTTTTAACGAGATCTCTCGGCCAATGTACGCCACTCCTAGTATGAAACCATGTTGTGTATGCATTGCCCGTCAATCCATGTACAAAAACGATATCGACAACCGCAGAGGGCGGATTATAATGCAGCTTTATCCCATAACTGTCATTCCCCTCAAACCTCTCAGCGCTACTGTTGCCCGGCTGAGGCACGACAGGTTCAGTAGGATGCTGAGGCGACTGTCCTCTCAAGGTTAGATTAGTGCTCCAGCTGCTGTTGCTTGCTAAAGCCAGAATAGAGGCATCAGCTTCCTCGGGCTGCTCCGAACCTTCGCTGCTACGTTGTAGAGTATGCGTCGTGACAGCAAGGCAGTTGCTTGTCGAGGACGGAGGAGTTGAAGCTGGGATTGATCGTCGTTGCACGGACTCAGCCGGTGAATTAGCTTGTTGGTTCTCGGCTGAGGGCGGAGGATTGGAAGAGTTTAGTTTAGGTTTGGGGGGTTTAACCCTTTTGAAGGGATTTAGCTTCTTCAGAGAAAACGTCATGCTTGTTTGATAGCGTCAACCGGGTCCCCTGTGAACACTGAGCTATCGCCTTTGGGCTATCGCCTGGGATTCTTACACGCCATTACTTTGGAGATACCAAGAACGGGCTCACGCTTCGGCCTGCGTGCCCATTTACCTAGTCTAAGTCATATAATACTTCGGAACTTAAAGTGGTAATGCTGGGGTTAGGATGAGTTGTACGTCGGACTTCCATGTCACACAGTCTGCAAAGCGCTCAGCGCTGAGGCTGGGGCGCTTGGGTGGCTTGAGTGCCAGGGCCCGTGGGCTTGGAGCAGAGTGCATGTCATAAACCGATGTTTCAAGTCGGATGGATCACTACACTTGCGCAGATCCAGCTCTAGAAATCTATGCAAATATGCGATACTGCTAGACACTCGTTCTTTAAATCCGTGCTATTTCTTATTGCGAAACCTGGCACGATGCCTGGTATGGATATCCCTTCCGCTGGTATATTTCGTCCCACTGTTATCGGTAAGGGCTGGCCAATAGAATCAATAGGATCAAGGCTCCGTGATCATACGGTGTTCGCGTACGGTCGGACACTACCAGCGGAAGGGATACATGCCCGTAAGGCTGAAATCAGCCCGATTCTCAAAGAAAACCTCTCCATTAAAAGAAATCTAGGACTTCAGGAGGTAGGTTCCTTCCCGTACACTGCAAGTATAACAGCTTACTGAGAAAATTCAGCCATATCTAGAAGTTTAAAACTCCATTCCAACTAGGTCGTTGATACCAAGCCCATAATCACCCCATCATTGAATACCCAACATGGATCAACGCGAATCTCTTTCTCAACAAGCCCTTGCTAATTCAAAATCCGCAGATACATCTCGATCGGACAAGCTGCAAAAGCGCAAAACACCCCGCGCTCAGCCCCAGTGAACCAACGTGCAGGGCAAGGCACCTCGCTCCTGAACAGAGCAGCGAATGACAGCCGCGCAAGAAGACTTTCTCCGTGAATGGATCCTCGAGCAAGATCTTCTATGATTTTCTCCGTCCCGGGCCCGTGTCCGACAAATGGCGTACCAAATTCTGCGCATGTTTGGTGATGATGAGCCCCTGGACAACGGCAGGGTGCAGGAATATTTGCAGCGCCATCCCATTGCCAAAATGTGTGTGGGCAAGCTAATTGAGGAATCTGCTAGGACCTGTGCGGCACAGCAGATTTTAGCATCTTATGATTATCTCGATACCTATGGAGACGAATAAAGGTGTGTACATTACCGCACGCAATTTTGAAGAGAACGGTGTGGACCTACATGTATTGTATATATCAATTCACCGACTGGTTCGCGTCTTTGGCGGCCTTGGAGGACCTATACAACGTCGACGGTAATTAAACAGTAGGAAATAGAAATTCAGCTCGGGGAGACTAAAATCAGGGAATCATTGGCAACTACATCAAAAAGGACAGAAACCTCCACAATCGCAAACCACCCACCACTACCAACTGAACACAATCAGGCATCCTCATACTTGTCATGCCACGTGAATCCATTAATCCCCATCTCCATCCCCTCCTCCTGCCTCCCCAACGGCGTCAGATCCAGATCCAGATACGTCCCAACCAACATCTCCACCTGCCTCCCATACCCCGAATACGTATGAAAGACCTTCCCATCCCGCATCAAAAACACACTGACGCCCGGCAACTCCTGCCCCGTCCCCAACCTCTCCCTCGTCGCCTCCTCACTCATATAATTATACGACAACGGCTTCACATCCTCGTCCAACAAGACGTCAAAGTCGTAGTTAAACTCCGTCTCGAACGACGAGAACCACGGCACCTCCCAGCCCATCCGCTGCTTGAACGCCGCGATCTTCTCCGCCGGCGCCCGCGACACGAGCACCAGCGTCGTGTCGCGCGAGTGGAGGTGCGCGAGATGCCCGATGTTGTCGGCGACGACGGAGCAGCTGGAGCAGCCGGCGTCGCGCGCCGGGTTGAACATGTAGTGGTAGACGATCAGCTGGCGGCGGCCGGCGAAGAGGTCGGGCAGAGAGACGGGGGCGCCGGAGAGGGTGCGCAGGGTGTAGGGTTTCGTGATCTCGACCATGGGGAGGGAGCGCCGGGCGGCGGCGACGGCGTCGCGGGCTTTGGAGAGGGATTTCTCTTGTGCGAGGAGGGAGAGCCGTGCGGTAAGCCATTCGGGGCGTGATACGACCTAGGGATGCTGGGTTAACTTTGGGGTAAAGGGGGTCGAGGAGGTGATGCTTGTGTATTGCTTACTGCAGTTGCCATGATGACGGCCTTGTATAATAGCTTCGGCTTTGGAAGAGGACAAAGTGCTATGATTTAATGAAGAAGATGGCTCAATGTAAGCTGCTACTATGAAGATAATTGAAAGATAGAGAATGGATAGAAAAGAGAGAAGAGAGAGCCCTCTTTATACCTCTCCGATTCCATAACGACAACCGGCATCCTATCCTTCAGACGGCACAATCTGGCCACCGATTGCTGCACTCACCGATAACATTTCCATGCTCTTGCCTAATTACAGTTTGTTCTCTATTTGTGTGACCGCATATCGCCAGTCGTGATGGAGGGGCACACGCCAATTACACGCGCTGTCACGCGCCTAAGGTTTCCGGCCAGGATCTCTGCATGCGCCACCTCGTATACACATTGTCTGCCTGATGACTCCACAACTCCAGTCCTGTTTGCTCGCATCAAATGCGAGGAGACTGTTAATCTACGTCAATAGGTGCTGTGTAGACTCGGGCAAGTGAGTAATCATGAGTTACTTCGACATGGATGGAGGGTTGTTTTGTGCAGTTCGTACGAGGTGTTTTAAGCAATACTTGATGTAGATCATGTTGAAAATAGAGTAGGGAAGCCAATGGAGGATTGTGAAGGGAGAATGGGACGTAGAGAAAGCTCTAATGCTTCATTCTAACCTACCGCGCTGCAAGCCATTCTAGAAAGTTGACGCCGCTCGAGCCCCTGACCATATCCAAAACGTCAGAGAACCGACTTCACAAACCCACCCCTTCCCTTCTCATCCCATCCCCAACAACCGATACACTCCTGCCAGCATCCTGCCTCACAACCCGCACATCCAACCCCGGATTCCGCTCAAAAAAGTTCGCCGGCCTCAGCCCCATCACCATCTTCTCACATGGCATGACCAGCTAGTCCTCCGCGCGCGGATTATGCGTTGTGCCAAGCGCGCACCACACCACGATACCCCCGCCCCGCACCGTTGATAAGCTTGAAGGTGCGTGCGGTGGCGGCGCTGGTGTCGAGCCTGGTCTCGTGGGCGATGATCTGCGAGGTGGTAGTGTAGCCGACGCCGAGCGGGTTGTGGATGGTGGGGGAGGAGAGGGGGAGCGGGTGTGATTCTGAGGGAGTTGGTGGGGCCGTCGAGCATGGGGTCGACGCGTAGACAGAAGAAGTGTTGGTGGTAGGGTGCGAGGACGCCAGGGGCGGCTGTGGTGCTGTAAGGGACGGAGTCACCGAGTTCGATGTGGTGGGTTGAGAGGATGCTGGTTGCGTGGACCTCAGTTGATGGATGCGTCTTGGTGGAATTGGGAGGCGAAGATGTATTCGTAGTTTCCAACGGTGATGATGGTCTGGAGGATAAGAACGCGGGATCTTGATACAGCAGCGTTGCCGGCGCGGTGGTTGGTATGTTTCTAGAGGATTCCGTCGTCGATTTCGTGGCAGCAGATTACGTTTGGGAGCTTGAGTGGGTCTCCAGAGCTGGTGTTATGCCAATCGTCGAAATATCTTATATGTCCCAAGCAGTCGCAACCTAGCTTCTGGTTATTGGTACACACGCCTGCCATTATTTTCTAGGTTGAATGTGGCTTTTCTGTTGTAAGGCGCCCGAGGGCCACCATAGGGAACGAATAGCTCAGACAGAGATAGGCAATGGAACAAACTACGGCTATCATAACTGATGTCATGGAGGACTATTACTTCCCGGTAATTGAAACCCACATGCATACGCCACTTTCCCCAGGTAAGGATGTTTCCTTGGGTCTTGAAGGATGGCCCTTCTGGCTGAGTGATTTGATACGGCTAGTCGTACTCCGGGACCCTCCAACTAACTCGGGATAGTATTCGCTGGTACTGTGGATCTTTCGGCGATCAAACTTCTTGCCATTGACGCTGTCTCGACTTATACGCTCGGTTTCACTGGACGGTAACCGGTATACATCGATTACTTTATTATCACACATCTCCGCGCATAGGTCCGGTGATTATGCATAGTGATTTGCGTCTTTGTGGCTGCTTAGACGGAGGTAAAAGTAGCACTGGTTGTGGCCATTAGCGATGAAATCCCGTGGCATATCGTACTAACCATGACAATCCGTTTCGTCATATCATGCATTCCATCCGTTCCATATGCCCACGGCTCAACGCACACAACGGCCTCCTCAGGTAAATGCAGTGCACGAATCTCTTTCTGTACTCGAGGATCCGCTAAGCAGGCAGCTTCACTGCCTTGCATGTCCACTGCAGCGATATATGAATGCTTTCCTACCAGACTTTGCTTGTCAACGATGTCTCGCGCTCAAATCTACTTTGAGTTACCAATGGTCCTTTACAGTATCTAGGTATAATTGTACCATAGCAATGCGAGCCGGATAAGGAGTACTTTTGCCGGTTTCTCTGCGGCCAAGAAGTCCAGCATTTGAGCCTTGGATGGTTTAGCAAGCGTAATGACTCTGAAGATGCAATTGTGTTTAGGAAAAGCATCGCGGATTATTCTTGCTGCCTGGTGACAGACGTATCAGTGTTTAGGAGTACTGAATACTTACTTGAAGAGCCTACCAGCGGAATTTCGAGAGGTGTAAGCGGATCGAACGGATAAGAGATGTGCATGTTTGAGGATGTCATGATGTGAGACAGCTTGTAGGATTAAGTGAATCGGAAATGCTCTGGCTTTCTACAGCTCTCATATCCGGAAGGCGGTTTTATATTTTAAAACTCCAAACTTGGAGAGTAAGGGCGTTGAATCTAAGACAGGTGGTTGGGTTAGAATGTGAGAAGCATGACTCGTGATCCTGGCCATCTTGGCTATGCGGGGTAAGTGACCTCAAGGTGGGATGGAAGTACCTGTCGAAAGTTAGTTCGAGCAATTCCTGCTATGCGAAAGTGAAAGATGAAGCTAATTCCTACCGTTAATTCTAATTCCTGTAACCCGGTTGTACTTGCAGGAGACGATAACATGGTTGTTCTGTACGCAGATGGGACTCAGACGTGAACTAGGTGCGATAGGCTAAGGGATACTCGGTGACAAGACATTTTGATAAAAAGCAGTCATGAAAGAAGCCCAATCTAATGCAGGCAGGTCGGTAGAATCGCTCCACTATACCTACACAAAACAGAATCGCACCAAGGAGAAAAGCCCGAAAGGAGAAGAATATTCGGTCCACTTTGCATCAAACACCCAAATGGTACAGCAATCAATCGTGTTAGCTTGCAGATAGCAAAAGCCGACATTAAAATCGTCTGGTATCTCCATTTACCAACGCCCCAATACCTGTATACCAGGTTCAGTCCATACAATGCAATCCACATAGTCCGCCCAGGAAGCAATAAGTCGAATAGGCTCCGTTAGAAGGGAGGATATTGCGCTTGAGCAAACAGCTTACGCCGCGGTACCCTCGCTCTTTCGCTTTCTATCCCTCTTCTTCTTCTCGACTGGCGGGGCTGATTCAACTGGAGCTGCTTCAGTCTCCTCATCACCCTTAACCTTCCTCGCCGTACGCTTCTTCTTCGACTCTTCAGGGCTCGGCTCCTTGGAACCTTTCACCTTCTTCCCCTTCTCCTTTGGTTGCGCCGGATTCTCGACAGCGGGGCCGCTACCGGGCGGCAGAATCGATGTCGACTTAGCTATAGAGGGAATTGGCACAGGGATAGGACTAGGAGCTGCAGCTGGGGCTGGAGTAGGTGCTATTATACCGTTGGTCTTGCCAACCTTCTGGCGCTTGTTGGCCCTGGGTGTCTTGGCCGCAGGTGGACTTGGGACCTTTGGAGGTGGGGACGGCGCTTTTGCAGGCGCGTCTTCCTCGCTCTCTTCACCAAATGTAGCTTCGGCATCTGTATCAACTGCGCCAGCTTCCGCTTCGTCGGATATCTCATCGTCATGGATGTCGGCGAGCGGTGATGTGACAACACCACGCGCGGCGGCATACTCCTTCATTGCCTCCTTGTACTCCTCCATGCTCTTGCGGTAGGATTGTCTCCAAAGCTGTAAGTTACTTAGCGATGCACAAGGCAAAGGGGGGGGGATTAGAGATTGGAGCAACGTACCTCCTTCGCATCTTCGGGCATCTCGTTCCAGCGCTTGTTTACTTCTAGATTAACAGCATTGGGTTCCAGCTTCTCGCCGGGTTGAAGCGCAGCCTCAAGATCACTTCGCACAATCGGGCGCGCATGCTGACTGTAGAGGAACGCGGCGGTGAGCGGGCGTTTGGGCGCATTGGGATCACGCTCCTTCTTTTCGCGCTTCCTCTTACGTTTCGCGCTGCCCTCTACAGTCGGTTGTGTCACAGGGCCGCCTTCGGTGGTGGTGCCGCTGACTGTAGTCATGGGGTTTGTTAGAGCAAGACTGTCGAGCGCGCCTGAGCCGCCGGCAAGTATGGAGGTAGTGTGGTTCATGTAGGTGCGCAGGAGGTCATTGATGCCCGCTTGCACATGCTGAAGGCCATTTTGGAGGTTGGTTAAGCTAACGACGACCTGGAATTGCTTGTAAGCATCAGGTGTGTATGCTGAGAGCTGGGAAGTATGCGCCAATTGAAAAACTTTGATGAGCGATAACGTGCTGGGAGCGGCGCGACTGGTAACAGCAAGGCAAAGGCGTAGAGTGGAGGTGGATGTGTATCATGAATGGCTTTGCGTAGATATAGACACACTCGAGCGCAAAGCGCACCGGATAACGATGAAGAGAAGCGCGTCGCAACAAAATATAAACAGTCACTCACCGAGTCTCTCGTGCGCGTGAATTGCTCAATCGAGATCATAAGCTCAGCTGTCTCTTCCTTCTTTTGTTTGACCATGTTGGCTTATAAGTTGAAACCTTTTGTGTTGTTGAGATGAAATCAGATGAGGGACCGCGAGTGGCGATGGGAGTTGGGCGGGTGAGGCCCACGACGATGCGCTGGAGGTTGAGGAGGTTGGGGGGTCGGGGCTCTGAAGAGGCCTCTAACAGGCTTCCGCTCCGGTTTAGCCGCACGCCGCCCACCGCACTACAGGGAAAACAACCAAAAGGGTGTCCTGGCCGTCCCGCCGTGTCTGGCAGCGTACAATTTAGATTCCGTTCATCTTTTATTTCTATACGCTCATAATCCTTCAGGACTTTCAGTAAAGCCTAAAATTTAGCCACATGGACCTTGGACGCTGTTTATCTGGGCGAGATGTCCAGTTTTTATTTTTGGACGTGACGCCTTGCAACACTGCAGAGACAGGCGGGTCGCCCAAAGTTGGGCCAGAGCCCCGCCAGAAGTATCAGTCTACCACGCCCTTTCTTATGGGCTGCCTCGCCGCATACCTGCCTGAGTATCACGCTGATCATTCTGATTGTTGCCATACCATAGACGCTTAGGATAAGCTGTGAAGTAATCCATAACTAAGTATGTAGAGTAAGTAGCCTTTGCTGAGCGGCTTAGAGCCCTTTACGAGAGCATGAACAGAAGCCGGCTCCTTGCTCCTTGCAGGTAGTTTTCGTTTGCATCTCGTAACACTGTTTCTTTGTTTCTTTCTTTATACTAGGTGCATCTCTGGAATTATGCCCACTTTTCATTTTTTATCAGCGCAGTACTAACATTGCAGATACTCATGTTCTCTTCATACACCAACTAGATACTCTAATACACCGTTTCGAATCAAAGCTTTTCCATTTTGCAATCGACTACTTCTACCTGCCAGTTTGTTAGGTTTAAGCTCATCTGTATCTCCTTTGATGCTTCTCAGCCAGCGCGCATGGAAAAATGATTCTATTACATACGCTACTGAGGTGTCTACTTGATTTTTGATGGCATAGTTGTGGCATTACGAATGGCTTTAGCTAATATAGAGAAATACCAAAGTCTTCTGTACATCAAGTTGGGGGGTACTTCAAATGCTTATTCACAATTCACATGGCATCGCGAGGCTTAACGAATAGCCTTTGAATGGAACCAATAACAGGACGAGAATTAAAAGGACTGTGGTATAAAAAAAGTGCCTCTTCCCAAGATAATTAGCATCCTTCACCACAAGTACGCGCTAACGCATCAAGAAACTCTAGAAATTAAATTAAATCCTAGTATGCAGTAGTAGCCGCAGCTTGCGTTCCTTATTGGCTCTGTTTATTTCCTGTGATGCTGAAAATTTTCTGTAAGCATTTTGAAATCTAGCTCTTGTCTATGTTTGATTTGGGGATTTGGGCAGCTTGGGATGCTAAAGCATGTAATTCCCAACTCAGCAGGAAGGCCGAATTCTTAAACACGCATTGCCAGGAAATAGCTGAAGCACGGAGATATCCTGACTGATATAGAGAAAGTATCCCTAGGCAAGAGCGCTGATGTGAGTTTGGAAACGACTGAGGCACCATAATATTCCAGAAAAAATTGTTAATTTCATATATGATTTGGGGGTGCTTAGTGAGATATATAATAGAAAGGTTCTAAAACTATGCCTAAGATTATGCCCGGTAGATGCTTTTAAAAATCTTCTAAGTTACAATTTACTTACTGCTGGATGCTTGAGGTGCGGGGATCAGCCAGATTGGATATCCGCGAACACGAAAGTGAGGCAACGCGACCATCGCTGCAGCACATTTAAGGTTGATGAGGCCCCATGCAGGCATCAGGGCAGCATCCCTCATTATAACGGATATCCCATTTGAAAGGCGATCTTTCTCAGCAGCATATGGGGTATGAAGGGCAAATGGGAACCATTGGCGTATTTTTTGAATGAGGAGGGTTTCCATTATTTGTGTTTTGATCTTGCTCCGATTGCTTCAGCAGAACCTTCAGATTGTATCATTAATGGCCCCTTGTTTCACTATAGTGAAAAGTTTCAAGCTTTACTGGTTCTTAAGCTCCGCACGTAGGTTCTGCTCGAGTTCGGTTGTAGAAATCGGCTATGCTGGCTCATAGGCAGTTTGATAGCGACGAATTTGCCAGTTTGGTTCTCAGTCCTCGCCGCCATTTCACCGAATCTATCGTGACGTAATCTGGCAAGCCTGCAGTCTACCATGAGAGTGAATAGTGATAGAGACGACATTGTTATAATTAGGAGATCTGACTTTACCATGGTTATCCCTCTCCCCAGAACTCTGGAGAGTGTGTGTACGGATCAGCAGTGGTTTGTGAGAGCTTCAAATGCCTCATTACCTTCATGAGATTTCATCAATCTTATACCAACGGTAGAACTCTCACTTCTTTATGTGATCCGGACCTTGCTGCCTTGGTGTGTTCATGCGACGAACCTTGTCTTGAAGCCTATCTGGCTCTGAATCAAAACTACGCCAGCAACTCTACTAAATTCATCACAGAAAAAGCTAACTAGATTTCGTTTCGGTAAGAGCAGTTATAGTGCTACAAGGATTGCGTCTGGGTTGATGTCCATGCTCCCCAAGCTCCACTATTTCACCAACTTCTTCACCTTCAAAGCACAACACCGCTCATAATGACGACCCACTCATTAGTCGTGCTAGCCTTGGATCATTGCTTTCATCACTCATACTGCTTAACACCTACTAATCATCTCAGCAACTAACAATTCTTTCTGTTTCCGCTCTCTGCAGGTTCTGTGCGACCGCCGCTTTGGGGAGGCAAACAACATGGATTTACTGGAGCATCTCATCGTGCCGCAGCGCGGGGACTACCACAACCGCCCGCCCTCCCCTCCAGCACCCCCAACCTTCCTTTCCAGCCTCATCACTAGACCTCTGCCAGACAGCATGGCTTCTCAGGCTGTAATGCAAACCACTGAAAATGCCTATCCTCAGCCTGATGCTGCCTCAGCGCTTGGAAACGCCTTTTCCATTGAGGAATACGAACGAATGCACGGAGGCAATCAGGCAAATGACAAGCGGCAGAGATCCCCTAATACGGGCTCACCGAAGACGCCTAAAAAGACATCCAATGCCAATTCCCCCCCCGCTTTCACACCTACTATGGTGAGCACCCACACTGGCGGTAATACAGCTGCCTTCAACACCCGCTGTCAAGCTCTAGGTGTTGCTCCTAATATCGAATACACTGGTAGTGGCTCGGTTGGGTGGAGTGTAAGGCTAGACCTTGCGGGTTCGGTGCTCGAGGATGCTGGGCCCCACACCAACAAAAAACAGGCGAAGGATAATATTTGCGGAGCAGGTCTGAAGCTCCTGAAAGAGCTGGAGGAGAAGGGCGAGATTTCACTAGTAAAGAGAAAGGCCGGAGGAGCAGGAGATGCAAAGACGGGCGGCACGGAGGAAGCAGTGGAGAATTGTATTGGTTTGTTGCTTGGTGAGTCTCTAATCCCAAAGTGTGCTGATTTGGAGACTGCGAAAGGAAGGTATTACAGAGTAGGTGTGAATATTGGGCTGGACACTCCGGGCACAGTCTGGAGAGACCACTACGATGTATTACGGAGGAATTAGAGAGCTAACGGCTAGCTGATACATCTGAAACAGAATATGCAAGGTCAACCTCAACGCCGGAGCCGACCTACAACGAGTACAGTGCGGGGCCTCTATTCTCGTGCGAAGTTGAGCTTACTCAACGTCCTGGAGAGCCTTTCGGTGGGCGAAACGAGCCGTATTCGAATAAGAAGGCTGCGCGGAGTAGCGCCGCACGCAAGGCTGTCGAATGGCTTCGAGCAGAAGGCTTGCTCTCGGAGGACGGGCCGGTCAGAAAGAAGAAAGCAAAGGCGAATAGTCCCAGTGGTGGTCCAAATAGCAGCCCCAAAGGTGCTGCGGGTAAGGGCGAAGATACGGCTGAGACAGAGAGTTATGTGCACAAAGTTATAGGTACGTCCTTAGTCCGGCCTCTTCTCTCCCTTTCCCATATCAATATATTCCAATCTTCTCTCCTGCTTCCTCTCATGCTCTACTACGCCGCTGAAACATATTAACACCACACCCCCTTTACTACAGCTATAGCACGGACTCTGGGTTTGGCGGCCCCAGAATACCGTCTTACCCCTACCGATCCTCGCGCCCCTGCCTTCTGGGATGTTGCCGCTTACTTCTCGCAAAGTCTCTCCCACGAGGGCCCAGTTGGTGAAGTGAAACAAGTCCATGGGAAAAAAGCCGCTAAAGAAGAGTGCGCTAAGCGCGTGCTGGCCTACCTGAAGGGGGAAGAGCAGAAGCGTAGCCAGAATGCCCAGGGCTTCATTAATAGTCTCAAGCAGTGAGCCACCGGTATGTCAGCGATACGTCTCTTGGGCTGGAAAGCACAGCGTTAGGGACGATCTTGATATCTACGCCCAGGTGGCAGGGAGCGAGAATAATGCTCTCTATACCGGAACGGGGTGATTTTTCCTGCACGCCATACGGATAATATCTTGGAGACGGTCTTACTGACGGATATCCATGATAATCATATGGCCATTATGACTGACGATTTCTTGATATTTTGCGGCGCGCTTCGAGCAGGTGTGTCCGCATCATATCGCAGCGTTATCACACATTCTTTCTCTACTATCCATCATGATGTCACAGCCTAGGCTAAATTTCATAGTTTGAATTACCTCTTTTAGCTCAAGCTGGACCGGAGGCATAAACGAGTGATTCCTCCAGTCTCCTATTCTTTCCAAACAAAAGAAAACTAGTATTCCGCATCAACGCCCATCTCCCTCACCTCACAAACATTAACACCACACAACACCACCTCCCCCAGACCTCCCCTAAAACTCCCTCCCTTCCTCCATCAAGAACTCCCCCTGCCTCTCTCCCTTGACCAACCCAACCTCCCCATCCGCCCCGACCCCCGCGTCATCCCCAAATCGCCACAACTCCGCTCCACTCCCCTCCTCCACCAATCCCTCATGCGCCGCCCCGCCGCCCACGCCCTCCATCCCCTCAATCAGCTCCCCGTAGTCCCACCCACCGCGCGCATACGGATGCACGCCTATGCCCACACCCACACCCACACCCACACCCAGCGCATCCACGAACTCCACTGCATCCGCAAGCCCCGCGCCGTGCTCGCCGCCATGCTCGCCACCGTGCTGACCATCATAGCCGCCGTGAGCTGTACGCAGATGCGGATGCGGATCAAACCCCTCAAACGTGCCGAGCTCGATAGCCGGCTCAAGACAAATGCTGATGTGGCCGCCAGTGAAGTCGACATCGTTGTCGCTGTCGTGGCCCTGCTCTAGGCCATGGTGGAGCGGCGAGTCGAGGCCGGGGAAGTCGGGCGCGGGGGCGTAGGTCGGGAAAGCGGAGTCGAGGGCGATGGTGGAGAGGGCGTCGAGGTCCAAGGGGGGGAAGGAAGGGTAGGGGTGCAGGGGCAGGTCGAAAGGGAGGTGGTTCGGGGTGTAGCTGCTCTGAGCGTGGGACGGGTCGTGCTCGTGCTCGTGCTCGTGGTAGGGTGTCGGGTCTTCGAGGTCGTCGGGGGGGCTGGGGAGTGGGGGCGGGATCGGGGCGTGGAGGATGCTGCGCCAGGTTGTCTGGCCGCCGCCGCCGCCGTCTTTGGGCGTGGTTTGGCGGAACCGCCACAGGATGGTGAGGATGCGGTGCGGGTTGGCGCTGCTCTTTGCGCGGGCGTAGATCTCTTGCGTGGCGGTTAGGCGCCGGAGGCTCTGCCGTACGCGGTACTCGGTCCTTTCTCTATCGGATGGCACGGAGGCGTCGTGATCCGGCGTCGAGGATGCGCCGTTGCGGGCTTCTCTCAGCATCTTTGCCAGTCCGGCGAGTCTGTATGCCCAGAAGTTGCTACCGAACGGGACAGTATCCAGACGCCTGGAAGTTGGGTCGTAGCTAAGGGGGGCGGAGCTTTGGTTGACAGGATTGCCTTTGTCGTCTGATTGAGGGACGAGGCTGCCGCTATCGTAAAAGCGCGTACGGCATTCGAACGAGTCGTATGAGCTGAGGTTTTGCTCGCTCGTGAACTCAAGTTGTATGGCGAGTTCAGCGCCGGCAGGTATCCGTTCTGTCATGAGTTGTAGTGGCGCATCGCAGACAATAACCTCGCAGTCATGATAACTCTCGATAGACATGAATGCTAATTCAGGATAAAGCTTATGCCACTTCCGCACATTGTCAATCTGTATGACCTGCGGCTTAGGATCCTTGGGTAGCCTTGTAAAAGTGTGGAGATGCCTAGGTGGCTTCTGATGAGGATCCCGAACAAACATTTCAAAATCAAACGGCTTGAAAGTGTTGGGGCATCGACTCGAGGCAGAGTCCATCAGCATATGTGGGATGTAGAGAGGGCCACAGTCTTCCCAAGAGAGTTGAGTTGGTTGAGTGTAGTTATCATATTTCGGGGACAGTGCAGTCGATTGATCCATATGTTTTGCTTCGGATAGAGAATGACGACTTGATCGGCAACTGACGTCCTTTTTTGACATGTATTTTAGAACTGCATATTGACAATTAGCCTTGAAGACAGGGGGAACGATGATCTTTACCGTTCGGATGATCTTTAAAGAGCGCCTTGAGCACCTGAATGTGGCTAGATATCTGCTTCCTTGTCCGAGCTTTACCAGTATCTCTCTGAATAGCGTCTGCCACTAACTCGTTTCTCCCACGTGGCTTTCCATCATGTACAATCTTCCCACGGCCCATTGGCTCATATCTGACTAGTCCTAAGTTGAGACATCAAACAATGTACGATCGACATGTTCGGTCTGGAACAAACCTCTAAAGAAAGCGTATTCCATATACTCCGGCCATTTCTGCTCTTGTTTCCTAGAATCCTTGGGCTGCTTGGCTCGATACTTTCGATACGCCTCGGACTGTTGCAAAGATCTCCATAGGATTGCTGTTTCTCTATCAATCTCAGCTTCGCTTTTTTCCTGTTTAAATGGTGAGCCCAGGTTTCCATGTGAATTGAGGTAAGCTTCCAGGCCGTTGGAATAAAAGTTCTCCGTGGGTGAAGATGGGACATGTTTCCTGCGAGCAGAAAAGCCAGTGTCCAGGAAATCGTGTTGACTATTGCTAGACCGTTCCTGCAAAACTCCGGGTGGTCTGTTTAGGTCTTGAGTAGTGCTGTCCGATAGTGCTGGTGCATTTGATGGGAGTACGCATGAGTGGCGACGCAACTCCATTGAGTATGGGGATGTTAGGTAAGAATGAGACCTTGATACGAGCAAGAATGTCTAGGACCGAGGTATGTGCTATTCGGAAGCCGATGCGAATCAAAAGCCAAAGGAACGTAGAGAGCTGAACTAAAGAACGACTTGAAGAATAGAGAATGTGGAGATGAGAGGAAGGGAATGCAAGAGTATCAGCTCTTGTTTATAGCGAGCCTAGAAGCCGAGCCAAGAGGGGACTAGTTGCCCCCAAAAGATACTGCAGGGTTACCATCAAGACGGTCAATACAGAAAGCACAAATCGTGGCATAATTCTCCATGAAATTAGTCTAAGAGTCTACAAGAGAGCTGATTACATCAGCGCCTTATTGGCTTGAGCGGCGCTCTAATTACTTCTCACAGTTATGATATTCACGGAATGCCAAACTACCTCTATCTGCGCTGGTTAGCCAAAGGAGCAAGGGTCGGAACAGTTGCCGACTAATCAAGTCTTCTTCCATTGATGATCCACAAGCCATCTTAAGTTGGTGTGCCAGGGATGAGAGAGGCCCGGGAATGTTCTTACAGCAGTAAAGAATGCCAGCGAATGCAAACACCTCAGAGGTTACAAGCGCCAAAATCTCCTTGATAAGTCGATGTGTATGACTGACTAACGTCTTTCTCAGACATCCGCAGCAAGGCGTCACACGCGCGGTGGTGGTGGGGTGTGATTCAAACTACTAGCACACTGAAACGGAATCTCCAGTCTTTAAGGCGGTCATCTGCGGGATCGTGCCCAGCGCGTGACGGAAACTTAAAAGGACCAAAAGGGAGGCGAGTCTGAAGTCCAAATCTTCGGTGGGGGAAGCAAGGAGGAATCCAGGAAACAACCGATTGTGTCGCGCTGTAAATTATACCAGACACCCTTGCTACGTTAAGCCTCGTCCAGATCGTCATTGCCTGCGACATTAAATTTCTTTCTTCCACCGCCAGTAAGGCGTTGGAGAGCAACTTTGTTGACCTGTGAACCAACCTTCTTTTGCATCTTCTCAAGCTCCTCCTCCGCGTCTTCGGGATCTTCCGCGGCGTAATCCAGAACCAGTTTCCGCCCCAGAAGATGGGTACTGCGTAGCGCATCCAGGGCATTCTCTGCCTCTCGAGGAGTAGTGAATTCCGCAAAGGCGAATCCTCGCGAAGAATTATCAAATTTCTTCGGTACTCGGACGGAACGAAGTTGGCCGTAAGGTCCGAAAAGGGTACGAACATCTTTCTTGGAGGCTTCGAAAGGCAAGTTCTTGATGATAAGCTTTGTCCTCTTGCCAGCAGCCTTCTTAGCCTTGTCCTCCTTGCGACGTTCCTCGGCAGCATCCAGACCGTTGTGTGATGCTTTGATGAGAAGTTTGTGACCGTCTAGGCTATACCCGTCCATTGCGGCCAGCGCTGCCTGTGCCTGGGCCTTTGTACGGAACTCAAGGAAACCAAAGCCCATACTAAGTAGTTCGGATGGTCTTTTTGAATCAATTCTCGTCTTGACCCTGGCTGACATGAAGCCTTCCAATGGTTTGAAGACTTCAGTGAGACGGGCAGACGTCGTAGAGAAGTTGAGATTCCGTACGAACAGGGTTGTTGTGTCGACACTCTCTATGGGTGTGTCTTTCTGGAGCAAGTCTGAAGCAGAAAGCTTGGTTGGCTTCTCGGTCGTTGAGGGAGGTAATATAACGATAGGACTGATTCCATCTTTAAACAAGTCCTTCGGAGCCTTTTCAAGGAAGAGGATGGAATCCTTTATCTTCCGATAAGCAAGAGCCTTGAATGCAGAACGTGCCTGAGGTGCTTGAGTAAACTCCACGATTGCAATAGTGCCGCTTGGAGGCATCAATAACTTCGAGATCTGGCCATGCTCCTCAAAAAGCTTCCGGAGTTCGTCTGCTTTTGTGCCGTACGGGAAGTTTTTCACCAGGATAGTCGTATCTCCCCTTTCGCGTTTCTTGAAGGCGTCGATGTCCACACCGTTTTGCGCGAAGTACGATTTTGTTTCTGAGATGATATGAGTTTCGGCGTGCGCTTGCTTGACACTTGCATCTGCTAATGTTGGGTCAAGCAGATCTGCTTTGCTAACACCCAGCCGATCTGCAACTGAGGACATCACCGCGTCGGCCTAAATTTGGATTCGTCAGTAACCTTCCAAAGACAGAGACATACTCGAAACATACATTCATATACAGAGCATTCCAATTGAAGGTGGAGGATGACGCCTCCGCCTTTCTTTGGATCTGCTTCTGCTTCTTTAATGGCAGCTTAGAGAGAGCATATTCATCCAGCTTTGTTTCCCGTTTCGCGGCTGCTGGGAGAATGTGGACGAGGCGGCCTTGGAATATATTGCCATCAACCTCCTTCAACGCTTGCACGGCGCTTTCAGGATCGTCAAATTGTAAATAGGCAAAACCTTTTCCAGATCCAGACGAGGCGATAATTGGGACATGTACCTGTCGACAGTTATCAGCGAGCTGCCTTGCAGATTGAAGTATGGCAATCTGTCATTGATGCGTATAGCCTTTCAGAAAAGAGATGCATCTACTAAAATACTCTCCCTGGTAACATCAATTGCAAAAGCATAAGATGTCCCTATCAGGTTATTCATCACAGGAAGCGGAAAGAAAAAGAAAAAGGGGACGAATGGCATTTCCTTACCTCTTGAAGACTTCCGAATGACTGGAAACGGCTACGGAGATCATCCTCTGATACATCATAGGGCAGATTTCTTAAAAATAGTCTGCCGGTAGCCCGCGCGGCGTTTTCATCGGTATCGCCTTGCCCTTCTTCATCCACGTCTTGACCGTGGTGCTCATCTCCGCGTGGCTCAGGTGATTTCGGTGTGTCCTTCCGCTGTACATCATCGCTTGACAGTCCGTCTTCATCTTCAACAGGAGGCTTTGCGGATTCATCCTTGTCATCTTCCAACCCCAAGAGCCTGCTCGTGCGCGAGCGGAGCCAGTCTGCGTCCGAAACGGGCCCTCCACATGGTATAGATTCTTCCGTAGCCTCTGCAGCATTCCTGACGTCTTCTTCTGGCTTTTGCTGATCTTCTGGGGGCTGCGCATGTCCAGAATTGGCTGCAGGTTGTCTCGAATCTCTAGCAGGCTTTTTGGAGGGTTCCAAAGCGCGCTTTGATTTCTTAGAGACGACTTGGTATTCGTCATCACTGCCACCTTCGGGTGGTTCTGCTCCATGTGTAACGTCTTCCACTAAAGGCATAGCCTCATCAACATCTTGTGTCTGCTCATTTTTCCAGGTCTTCGCTTTCGATGGAGGCTGCATGACTTCTAAGAATTCCTTAAGTTTCGGGTCCGACTCAACATTTTCCGGGCCAGCCCTCTTGCGCTTTAGCGGATTTTCGCTTAGAGTAATGCTGGCCTTGGTATAGTTTACATCTTGGGGCTGATGCTCATATTTGGTAGGACGCCGTGGCCTGGGAAGAGTTTGATCTGAAACCTAAGGATAAAAAGTCAGCTCCTCGAAAGATTTGAAGACAAGCGGTGCACTTACAGGACGGGCAATCTCAACCAATATTCTTGACGTCCGAATGAAAGACTTATTGAAGTACTTGACAGCTTTCACTGCACCTTCTGGCGTCTTGTACCCCACATATCCAATTCGACGGTGAGGAAGAAGTTTGGCGTCTGTGATGGATTGCTGCTTCGCAAAGTGATTTCTGAACTCCTCCTCCGTGAAAGTAGGAGGTAGGCCTTTGACGAATATGCGTGAGGATGCCATGGCGAATGAATCCTCAGTTGTGGCCTGGGAAGAAGAGAGCGAAGGTAAGAGTAAGTTCGAAAGGCCGCCAGAAAAATTTGGGTGAACTTCTCGGCAAAGGAAGCGAGGGTTCAGCCCAGACCAGGCGGCAACGTCAGGGTCAATTATCGGCCTGAACCCTCGAGCATTCGGAAGCTCGCAACAACCACAAGAGAGGAAAGAGTAAGGACTGCAGAGACCAGACACACCCAAGTCAGCATCCTCACTCTTTATCTACTAGCAAAACCTAAAGCCAATTTCCCAAGCCCCCAATTCGCCATGTCGAGCGAAAAGCAATTCGCCATGCCGGGCGAAAAGCCAGAGAAGCTCGAGGGTACGACCTGCAATATCCTTGAAACCTCTTCAAGTCATACAAGCTAATACGTCCATGCGTAGCCCAGATTAAGTCTGCGGACATGGTGTGATTATCCTCCTCTCGATCTACTGCCTTTTGCTAACAGAACCAATAGAGCGAAGAAATGCAGCAAGAGGCTATCGAAGTTGGTAAGTGGCTCCAACAAAAGCATGATAAAACCTTTCACGGAAGCTTATTGCTCTTGACAGCTACGGAGGCCATGAGCAAATACAACATTGAGAAAGTAGGCATCTTTCGTTTCTAATTGCATCGACTTCAGCCCTAATTCGTCTTTGTAGGATATTGCACAGTATATCAAGAAGGAGGTGAGTTCACGAATGTAACAGATGGTTTCACAAAACTATCCAGCTAATATGTCATAGTTTGACAGTAGGAAGGGCGCTACCTGGCACTGTATTGTAGGGAGGAACTTTGGCAGTTTCGTGACCCATGGTGAGAGAGCATCGTATTCCATCACTCTAACATCACCGTCACGGGCTGAACAAAGTTGTCAGAAACGAAGCACTTCATCTACTTTTACCTAGGTCACTGTGCTATTTTGCTCTTCAAAACGCAGTAAACGGCGCACGGCGTTCAAAAGTGGAAATGCAGCGTTCGGAATTCTCTGGCTTTTGGGGCTTTCGGGATTCATGTTAATGTATATGACCTCACTTCCACGACGACATGCCACCATCATGAGGAAAGGATAGCGATAACGATCTTTCATTACCATATACTCAGGGGATACGTGTTTTCTGGGCTACTAATTGGTATAAACGAAGACATGCTCTGGACAGATTTCTTCATTCACGCCACTGCTTTTCAGAAAGACCGGCCACGGAATTGGGAGAATTAGTAGGTACAGCCTTGACAATATACCTTTTGCCCATTCGAATCTAGAGACGAACAAAATCTACTCGTGACTTAACCCTTTCAATTGAGCTTGGGCATAATTAGCAATGATCGCAGGCGCTCCTGAATATCATCTCTCGAAGAAGTTGCCCATTCACATCAGCAAGCGACACGGCGCCAATCAGTGCGTACATGAATCATGCTCTCAAGAATTCTAAGCCCATACAAGCAAAAGAAATCCCGGAGGTCAAAGAAAAACCTGCCCGAAAAAGAGACCAAAAAGGAATACTCTCAAGGAACTCACATATGAATTGCTAAGATGCGACGAAGCTCACTCATCATAACCCCACCAGCGTTCCGATCGGTGTGGCCGCAGCGTGGTTGCCTTCATTTTGCGGGGTGCCCTTGCCCCTGCTGCATGACCACTGCCGGTTTGGTCCATCTCGCCTCCCGTAACCGGCAAAATTAGGGAACAGAATTGTGGCTGGGTGCGCATTCGTCATCGCTGAGCACCCAAGCTCCCAAGCCAAAAGCCGCGCATTGCCATGCACCATTAAAACCACCACCACATTACGCTACCACAGCTGCACCACTTACACCACCTACACCACCTATCTCACTGCACAGTATCAATCTCCAGCAGCCCATTCATTATGTTCTTCCTCTTCACCTGCGGCTCGCACAGTACGTCCCCTCTCCCCCTCCCCGCGAGGCCAGAAACCAGGAACCGGGAACAAAGCTAATATGTGTCTTTCTTTCCCCTCTCACAGCCTTCCAATCCCGCCTCAAAGGCGCCGAGCATCTAACCGTGCAATGCCAGAACTGTGGCAACCTCAGCGGCCACGTCTACAAGCGCTGGCAATGGTTCACCTTCTGCTTCGTGCCCGTCATTCCGTTCTCCGTGAAGCCCTGGCACGTGAGTAGCTGTCCTCTCCTCCCCTCTCCTCTCCCACAATCCCGCGTCCGCTAGCCCAGCGATTCCCCTCCAGCCCCTAGCCAGCAGTTAAAACGGACGAACGAACGAACGAACGAACGAACGAATCCATGAAACCAACGAGTGAAGGTCGCTAACACCCAGCGCAGGAAGTCGGCTGCCACATCTGCAACTTCTACCAGGACATCAAGTACCGGCCGGACGTCCAAGCCCAGATCGGCGACCCGCAGCACCAGCAGGGCGCCGTGCCGATGCAGGACTACAACGGCGGCGGTGGTGGCGGCGGTGGAGAAGGCCCGCCGCCCGGGCACACGTACAAGTAGAACTCGACTCGAGCGTCGGAACTAGCGCAGGGAAAACCCAAACGGTCAGCCAGCGCATGACGCCTCAAACCGAAAAACCGAAAAACCTCCGACAGGCCTCTAGCCTCAAGGCTCTTCCTTAAACGTAGTGGTATTCCAGGCCGAGAAAGCGCAGGAGCATACGGATATGAATAGTGCCAGAAGGGCGTTGGCAGTGGATAAAAATGCATTGGGAAGGAGTAGTCTCTTCTTGCTGCATTGTGCGGCACGGCGTTTTGCGGGGTGCGCAGAGTGAGGGGCATACGAGATACCAGTTTGGTTTTTGGGGACGTGTACAGACACGCCATTCCTTCTGCTTCTACTTTTCTGGCGGTGGGTAGTGGTAATGCGTTAATTGCTCGGAGTGGCTTTACATAGTCTCTAATGATATACATCGCGCCCGACTTCTCACTTCTCAAGGCGTGTCAAAGGCAGCCAGATACAGATCTTTTCTCCAGTGTATAGTGATATCAGATAAGTTGAAGTGCATCAAAACACCTACCCCCCTTCTCAGCGTCTCAAAAGCAACGCACCCATCCCACACCAATTCCCCGAAAGTAAACCCTACTCCCAGAACCCAGAACTGCACAACCGCAGCCCACCCACAATCAATCCGACAACTCATGCACAACCTTCAACCCCTCGTCCCTCCCTCCCCTCAGCACCTTCTTCAACGGCGACACCTCCCCACCCCCATCCCCATCGGACTCCACCACCCGCCTCCTCTTCTCGCCCCGCTCCCTCTCCGCCTCCCCTTCCGCGCCCATAGCCGCAAAAGCCGCCAACACCTCATCCGAAAACAGGCGCACGAGCTCCTGCCTCACCCCAACCCCNCCCCCAGCCCCCGCTTGCCCTCCACCCCCTCCAATCCCTCCTCCTCCCCCAAACTCCGCCTTTGCCCTCGCGACCTCCATGTTCCGCCCCTCCTTCCGCGACCGGACCCCCACCGCAGGACCGCTCCTCGCGCGGACGCCGCACTCGCGCCGCGAGAGGCTCGAGAACGCAGACGAAGGGGAGGGGCCGCGCATGCTGGTGTCGTCCGCGGCGGCTAGGAAGGGAACGACGGAGCGGTGGGCGCTCAGCGCGGGCTTGGTGCCTGGGAACAGATGGGTGGTGTAGGATGCGGTGCGGGCGAGGGCTGCTGCTGAGGGGCGTGTTGCAATCCCAATCCTCTTCCCAGCTCCATTCCCAGTTCTCCCACCCCCAACTCCAGTCCTATTCCCATTCCCAGTTCCATCCCCAATCCCAGTCCTATTCCCAGTCCTATTCCCATTCGTTACCCCCAGCCCCAACCCCAACTGCCCCCCCCCTCCCTTCTCCGGACCCAGCGCCTCGATAAGCTGCTCGAACAGATCATCCCTCAGCGCCATGGCGATGTCGGGGACGGGGTCAGCCAAGGGGTCAACTGCGGCGGCGAGAGGCGGGTGTGGGAACAGCGGCGAGTCGTAGGCCCGAGTGTCGGGCAGCCGGGGCTTCTGAGTCGGGGAGTGCGCATGGCCGAGTGGCGGGGCGCGGCTTCGGCGGGAGGAGAGGGCGGAGGGCGTGGAAGTGCGGATGCTGGAGGCGCGGTGGAGCGGCGGGGGGAGTGGCCAGGAGAGGCCGACTTGCGAGAGGATGTCTGCGGGGGGTATTAGTGGGTTGGGGTGTTGGTGGAGGGCTGATGCGGGAAGGGAGAGGGAGGGGAAGGAGGAGCCATGCCTTTGGGCGCGTGCTGGAAGGAGAAGCAGATCAGATCGTTGGTGGCGCCGCTCTTTGCGATGCCGGATGTGGATTCGCTGATCAGCTCTTCGGCTACGATTACTTTGATGCGGCCGTTGCTCTCTTGTGCGTCCCAGGAACTTTGCGAGAGTACGCTAGGGTTGAAGGCGGGGAATAGGAGGGACGAGCCGCGGATGGCGGAGTCTAGGAAGCCGAATGTCGGCTTTGTGCCTTCGCAGTCACGCCGGTTTTCGTTGCCTCAGTTGTGTTAGTGGGGTGGAGGGCATAGCTGTACTGGAGCATGCGGTTCTCACGGATTTGCTGCGGCCAGGATGTGTTCTTCTCGAAGTAGTTGTGCCTGCGCTGACATTAAAAGTCAAATATGACTCCATACATCAGGGGTGCTTACAGTATTCGAAACCCATCGATTATCACTCTTATTGTGTACACGACGCGCTGTTCCGGCTTCCGCTTCGATTCGACGTATGATGATGGGGTAGGTTTTGTCCAAGAGTGGACCGAGATTCGAAAGGGAGATAAAGGAGAGAGGGACCGAACGAAGCATGTCAAGATGGGTAACCTACGGCCATCTGTGATATCGACTCAAGAGTCAGCATAGCCAGGGCCGTGAAGTTGAGTTAGATGACTTGAAGAATATGAATGGACTGACCTTGGGCTTGACTAACATAGCATGCTGTCCTGAACTCTTGGATGGGGATGTGAGACTCGGCCGGGAAGAGTATGACATCCCAGTATTCGTATCTCATGATGGCAAGGAATAGTACAAGTATGCCTTCCGTTGTTGATTGAGGATCATGAGTCTTGCCGTGGAAGACGAAAGTATAGAGTCCGAGTCCCTTCTCAAGTGAAAAAACGGAAGTCGCACACATCGCATTTTGGAAGGACGTCTTTCAGGAAGCAAGCCCCAGACTCACCTCAACATAAAAGACATCAAGATCAATACATCAGCATTGAAAACCCAGCAGGATAGAAAATATGAGTTGCGATGGAAGAAAATTTCCATTCCCATGAAGCGCCATATACATTGACTTTCTAGACCAGTCTTCAATGGCTTCGAAGGTGCCCATACCGATGCGCGGCATACACTCCACGCCACACCTAATATTGACAAGCCGTCATAAGGAGAAAAATAATACATGACCGAGAAGATTAATCAAGGCGTCCAACGACGCCAATCATCCGTACAAACCTCTCTATAAGCGCTCAGATGCGAATACAAAAGCTTTTTAGGCTGGGCAAGCAGGGAGCGCCAGACGCCATGCTAACAGAAGACGACCCTCCTTATCCAAACCGCGGGAAACCTACTAACACACAAAAGCAACCAGTCAGTAAATGGCAAGCCCGAAATTATCGCGCAGAGCTTTGGACATAGATATTTCGCCGTAAGATTATTTCGCGGGCCTAGAAAAAACTCGCAGCGGTCGTCTTTTTCTTGTCCTTTTTTTTATTGGGGGTGGGGGAGGGGGGAGGATTGGGTAGTAGGAACAAGGCTACTGAGAGAAGACACTATCATGACCGCGCGATTCGGCTTCCAAGCGGTCATGACGGGCCTGCTTCTGAGCCATGCTCAACTCGTTCATGCGAGAGACGAGCATACCTTCGGTTGGTCCGCCAGCATCAGGAGGCATAGCTCCAGGCGGCCCGGTGGGAACTATCGGAGGCATCGGTGGAGGGTGTACGTGAGCGGCGTAGGGACTGTAGAAAGACCATTGAAGTTAGCAATCATTGAACTTGAACTTGCGCAGGAGCACACCGGCCTCAACAACTGGAGGTGTGTTGCTGAAATCGAACCGCGTATTTTAGAAGCAGTAGGCGAACCAAATGGAAAAAAGGCTGCTGTAAGAAGGCATGCATTGCCAAAGGACTCGACATGTCAAGCACGAAATATGGAAAGTTTCTGAAATTGATCTCTTCGCCTGCCCGCAATCATATCAGAAGATCGAGAGAAAGCAAATGATCCATCCGCATGACTGAGAAACTAGCTAGCTACAACCAATGAATCCCCCGAAGAAGCCAGCAGTCGTCCCGGCTGAGCCGCTGTTGTACACATTTTCTCTAGGCCACCCAACACGGAAAGCAGAAAAAGCATCATGACATGGCAACTTTTAGAGAGCAATTACCACCCGGTGAAAATAGGGGACCAAATTTGGGGAAAGGTCGTGATGTAGGCATTCATAAGTAGTAAATCATTGAACAAAGCCAACCAGAGGGAAACCTTGAATGCTCGACGTACGAAGTTCCGCCGTGAAAGTGAGAGAAAGAGATTGCTTACTTTGGTCAAGTCAGAGTACGATCACCATGTTATTTGGAGGCTGGGAGCACTGACCTTCATAGGAGCGAAGTTACCATACGGATGCGTCGGGGGCATGCCCATCGAGGGGTAGACGGGTGGTGGTGGAGCAGGTCGGTAAGGAGTGCCAGCTGGGCCGGAGTTGTTCTGGCTCCGTCCCCAGCTTAGTCGAACGCGTGAGTTGCCAATAGGGTAGCCCTGCATCTGGTTGATAGCCATTTCGGCGGCATGTCGCTGCACAAACTGAACGAAACCGCACCCCTTGCCTGGAGGAATCTTAACGTAGGTAATCTCGCCGAAACCCTGGAAGAAGGAACGCAGTTCATCTTCAGTGACATATCCAGAGAGGCCACCGACGAAGACGGTGGTGTTGTTTGGGTCAGTAAACTGGTTCATGGGTTGAGGTGCGCCGTAGTAACCCATTGGCGGAGCGCCCATGGAGTACATTCCGACAGGGCCACCGGCTTGTATGTTCATGCCGGGGGGGCCTCCGGGACCACCGCTCTTGTTTTTTGGCGTCGCGGTCGAGATGCGCATTGGGCGATTGCCGCAGTAGACACCTTGCATTTCGGATAAGGCACGCTGTTGGTCGCTTTCATCGGCAAAGCGAACGAACCCGTACCCACGGGACAGGCCGCTGATTGGATCGGACATGATCTTCGCCGACTTGCAGGACGGGAATTTGTTTTGGAACAGCGAGACCAAAACATATTCATTTACCTCTGGGCCAAGATCACCAACGAAGATGGAGTACTCAGGGCCACGGTCATCACGGCTAAGGACGAGAGGGGTCAGACATACGCCATACAGACAATATCAACAAACCAAATGGAAGGCTTACCTTCGGTCGGCAAGACCACCACCAGAAGCCCAATTCAGCTTGAAGGGGCGGTTGGAATTGGGGATCAGCTGGCCATTAAGCGTCAATGCCTTTGCCGCAGCCGCAGGGGTAGGGAAGTCGACGAAGCAATATCCGGCGTTACTCCTGTTGCAAAATCAGTTACCTCGTTACCTCTTTTGAGGTCGCGTTTTATTCGTCCGCTTACCCGGAGAACTTGTCGCGAATCATTTTGACGTTTACTTGCTCGCCCATGCCGAACCAAATGCTGCGAACAAAGTTCTCATCGATCCATGGCTCGAGCTCGCCCATCCTAACACGCGCCAATTAGCCTAGCTCTCAAATTGATAAAAACTTCTCATCCAAATATAACTGCCTCCCCCACTGTGTACCCCCGATCTAATCACTGGTTCCTGCTAGGATTGCCGAAAAAAAAGCATACCAAAGTGTGGTCTTGGAGTCGCCGCCCTGCTGATCTGCTCCAGCGGAACCTGGCACGCCCATATTTTGACCCTGAAACTGGCCAGCAGCGCTCTCGATAGGCTGGCCCATCTGAGGCTGCTGCTGTTGCGCGCCGCCGGCACCAGGCGCATTGCCTTCTTCGGTGGGTTGCTGGCCCTGGAAGGAATCGTAGTTCTGGAAACTCATGATGAATGCGGTTTGTTGTTTGTTTTAACCGAGGTAGAAGTATGAGGCTGAGATAAGGCGCCGAAAGGAAAAGATCGCCGTGGAAAAGATACAGTGATTTGGGGAATGGAAGATTGCAGTCGAAATGATTCTTTGACGGTCCTGCGAAGGTAAGACAAGTAGATGTTAGTCTCATTCCTAGATAAGCCATCGCTCCCCACAATGGAATTGGGATGTATGGTGCAATACGTACCGCTGTCAACACTAGAAACTCTCTTCACTACGGTGAAGGATGACAAGTCTGCTGATGGATGCCAAAGTAGATGTTCGGATATAGCGCGCTTGAACAGAACTGGAGAACCGCAGTCGTGTGGGTATCGTAAACAGAGCTGGATGGATGATTTGAAGGAGAATATCCGAGTTAAGGCTGTAGAGACGAACTCCAGTGCGCGCGTTATCCTAGTGAATGAGAGGTGGTTTGTGAAGGGACGTTTGATGCAGCAGAACAGGTCACTGGCGAATCTGCACGGCAGTCAGTAGGTGACACCCAATGGATCACACGCATTAGCATGAGCTATGCCACAAGAATCGCAAAATAGTCGAGGCCTTTGTCTGGAGACAGCTTGTAGTGCAGGCTGATGGATTGATGGATTGCACTGCAACGCGACAGTTGCGCCGACACTGCAGCATCACGGTCGTCGCAAAACCGATCCCAACAGGTGCCGGGCTTCGGGCGGAAGGTGTTTGGGTGCGGCGCAGCTGCGACCGGAGCATCTCCGAGCGCGCCGGGCGGGTGAAAGGTCTTGAGGCGTGGAGTCGCATTGGGTTGAAGCGAAGCAAAGAAAAACCTGAGGGGAATGGGAACTCACCAAGATGACGAAGCAGAGCCGCAATGCAGAGTAAATCGACGTGCAACCCCAGAAGAGCAGGAAATGACGAACACCCGCAACGCAAAGGAAGACACAAGAGGAAGGTATCAACACAAAACGATGCTGGTTGATGAAGATGGGCAATAGTGGAGAGGTGGTAAGAAAGAAGGCGGGGGGATGCGATCTTCAAGACCGGCGAGCAGGCCCAGGAAGAAGCGAAGAAAGGCCGGGGCCCAGCATCCTCCAATCCTCGCATCCGGTCATGTGCAAATCTCGCACACACACGCAACAATTCATCATGAGGAGCTTTTTGCGAGCTGGGAGCTGGTCGCAATGCGCCTGGGGGGAGGCGGGGGCTGAATCAAGCTTTGGGGATCTTCGATCAAGTCATTTATTCGGCGCATGCCAGCCGTTCGCCACCCAGAAAAGAAGACCCAGCAGCCAGCTACGATAGCCATCTTGCTACTCTTACTATGCCAGGGCTGCCCGGAGCACTGGCGACCGCATAGCTTGCCCCTCTCGCGCACCAGCCTGCTGTGGTGGTCCCCTGACGGAACTGGACGCCCGCCGGTGACGAATTCTCTGCTCGCACGATCGGGGTTTTATTAATAGCACGTCAATAGCTCTGCATCGTGTTCCGCTTCTGCAAGCAGCTATGGCCTGCATGAAGCACCTCACCGCGCTTCAGTCACAAACAACAAACACAGGAGTGGGGTTACACGCTGGAGCTTCTGCTTTCCTCTCAACTTGGTGCAATTGAGCTACCTACCTATGACCTGGGCATTTTAACTCATCATATGCTCATCGTCCTTTAGTGAAGCGAGGCAGCTCTGCTTGTACAAAAGTCCATCACCTCCGGTCATCTTCACGTGCCTTGCCTGCATAGGTGTCATGAGATGGTGATATATTGGTTATTGACTCCGCGTACTCTATGCAAATGATAGCTTCAATCCCGTAGATCCTCTGGATGCATCATCATCATCAACCTGGCCATAACCGTCTCAGCACCAAACCTAATCTTCAACCCTCCCTCCCCCTTCCCTCTACACCGAAGAATCATCCTCCGTGGGATTCCTCCCGCCTACTTGGCATCGCCAAAGGAATCTCTACCCGATTCGAAAACCTTGTCGAAGTCATACTCGGACCATCTGATTTCTGGGTTCAGGCCGGCAAACTTCCACTCGCCGTCGATCTTCTTGTACCAGTGGGTGTTGGTGCTGTGAGCGTGTCCCTTAACAGCGACCTCCTTGCGGGTTGCGTCAGTGTACTTTTGGTGAGGCACGCGAAGCTGGTGGTGGCCAATGATCTCGTCATCCGAGACCTTCTCCCACTTAGTGCCGCCGATGAAGTGCTGGGTCTTGAGGAGAGGGTTGCCGAGCACGTTCGGGTCGGAAATCATGGTTATGAATTCCTCGGCCGGCATCGCCTCCCAGATCTTGTCGAGGAAGGAACGGTAGTCGATCTGTACGGAGCACAACTGTCAGGCTGGCGAAGGTGGTTTGTTGGGGTCTAAGGAAACACTAACCCTCAAGGTAGGAGCAATGCATTTGCGTAGACGGTCCCAGTCCTAGCAAGCAGGTCAGTCGAGGTCAAAATCGACAATTCTTAAACATTGAAATGCATGCCTTGGAGTCGTAGCTATCAGCCCACTCGAAGACGGCAGCTTGGCAGCCGAGAACATCTACATGATGGTTAGCGACTCTGATATGTCAAGTGTTTGAGCATCTTGGAGGACTCACCTTCAAAGGAGGGGTTCTTGGACATTTTGACAGTAGATCGGTTTGAGTTGTGAATAAGATAGTGTGTTTAAAGATGCAGTTCTTTCCAGTATGATCGACAACATGCACAAACCACCTCAAGAAGCTTCTTATATTTTATTTCCATCATAGCCAGCTGTGCGGAGCATCGTCGGATCCCCAACCTCTGTGCGAGGGGGAGTTCCGTGCTTCGGACTGTGGGGCTGCCCCGAACGGGAAACGAGGTGAGCCGGTGCGACGACGGTAACGGGTGTGCCTGAAACCCTCAAAGTATGTTCCACGGGTGGTGTGTTCGAAGAATTGAAGTCCAGACGCGCTGCGGTGGACCTGCAGTGTCCCCGTATGCAGGTGATGGGGCAAGGCGGGACCCGAATGGTGGGCGAATTCCGGGGCAGGGAGCTTGGGCCATGCCACAGAGCTGTGAGGGCTGTAGCGCTGCTGAGCACTGGGCATGTTTCCAACGTCTCCTGCAGTCGCAACACTGTCATTATGGCTGTATTATTACAATACAGGCTGCTTGTCTCGCGGCAATACGAAAGCGGAATTAAAAAGAAAATCCGGGGGAAAGCCAACCTGGGAAGAGCTAGCGCAGATTGCGAAATATCTGGCGGAGCACTCCGACGCGCCTTCAACGATGCTTCACTCAGCCTCCAGCAGAGTACGTACCCAAAGGCTAGGAGGAGCAGGAACAGCACAATGAGCGTTGTAGGTGCCACAACCCTTTTTGGCCAGGCGCAGGATCGCTTCTCTCCAAAGCATTTCATGCTGTCTCTCGTGCGGAAAGATACCTCAGCTGATGAGCTCAGCCCCAGCTTCAAAAACGCCTCCCCGACGAAGGAGGCTGCTGCTGCTGCCGCTGCTGCCGCCTTTCGCAACTCGAGTTCCTCACAAAGCTCAATATGGCGTTTGCGCAATTATACTTTCGCCCGCTCGCTTGTGCCTTCTTTTTCAAGACGGCCTCTGCAGCACCGGTGGAAACAACATCTTGGACACCTGGGCCTGATGGTCGGGGCACTTTTCAGCTCCTTACAAGCTGTGTTCTCACCTTGACTATCTGCGTGTGGTCTGCGCTTCACCTCAACGTGCCAATCCAGGACTCGACGCTGCGCCAGCGAAATATAAGGCGGGCCAAATGGATTCTATTGGGCATCTTTGCCCCAGAGCTCGTCGTGTCCACTGCATTTGCTCAGTACCTGACTGCGCGCTGGCTGTATCGGGAAATACAAAAAGACATCGAATTCCATAGATCGGGGGTTCGTCTTTGGTCATTTAATGAAGTTAAAATACAGAAATGTGGAGACAGATTGCTAATTAGTCCCTATTAGCTCGCATCTACGGCTGCAGCAACCGAAGGCCAATTGGAGGGATGGAGCATTACCCAATGCTTTTTCGCCGTGATGGGCGGCATCGTCGTGCACACCGGTCCGGCCTTCGAAGGCCGGCCTCGACTCACCCTCACAGCGGAAGGCGTACGGCTTCTCTCTTTCCTAGGCCGGCGGCCGTCCGTTCACGAAGGCCAAATCCGGGACAAGAGCAAGGCTGATGGTCTGGCCAAATCCATCGTCTGTATCCAAGCTGGTTGGATGATTCTCCAGATTCTTGGCCGCCTGATCGAGCAGCTGCCAGTCACGTTACTTGAGATAAACACCATCGGCCACGTTCTATGCGCGTTAGTTCTCTATCTGCTCTGGTGGAACAAGCCTCTGGAGGTCAGTGATCCTACTGTGCTCTCATACGAAGAATGGATGCAGCCATTCCTATCAATCATGTGGATGTGCAGCCCAATCAGTGAGAGTGACGGGGTTACAGAAATGAGATGTATGACCTATGTCTCTCCCGAAGAAAGACGAAACTCTGTTCCGGCTCCATCTGCACCTGATAGTGAAGAAGACGCCTCACGTGCTGCAAGACCGCATCATACCCACTTTTCCATCGGGTCACTGGCTATAAGGGATCCCACAAGCTGTACGCGATTCTCTTCACTCTCCCCAAGCCACTCCGCCCTTTCCATTCAAACCCCTCAGACCACTTCCTAACCGCCCATCCCCAGTCATCGGCCCCGTCGACGACATCCGTCACAGCGCCCTCGACCGCACCCACTCGCAACTCGACCACCACGTCAGCTACATGATTTCCGAAAAGCCGCTCCAGACCGCCCCGGAGCACCTCTACTTCCTGGAGCACCAAACCCCCGACACACCTCTCCGCCACAGCCTCCAATACTGCCGCCGCAGCTACCCGGACTGCCCAACGCACACTCCGCTCCCGCCCGCCGCCCTCGCGCGGTGGCACCTCGCAAACACTCTCACCGACGCCCTCTGGCTCCACTGCCAGCATCGCCCCTCCTACGAGCCCTTCTACTTCACCTCCTCCAGCCTCGGCCGCTTCGTCGGCGAGACGCGGTATCTGGGCTCGCACACCCCCAACTTCGCCGGCCTGTCATATCTCGGCCACGTCAACATCGCGCGGGACAGACTCAAAGCCGTCCTCGCGTTCGCCGCTGCGGCGTACGGCGCCCTGCACGTGGCCGCCTGGCGCGAGTTCTTCCCCTCCCGCGTCGAGCGCGTGCTGTGGATTGCCAGCGCGCTGGTGATCGCGGCCTCCGGCGTTGGGGTGTGGCTGTTCTTTCTGGCGAAGGAGGCGGTCGGGCGATTGGAGGCGTGGGTGGTGGGGTGGAGGGCGCGGAGCGGGGTGCGCGGGGCTGGGAGGGTGGTGTTGGCGCTGTTTGTGCTGGCGCGCGTGTATTTGGTTGTTGAGGCGTTTGCGAGTTTGAGGGAAGTGCCGGTGGCGGTGTATGTGACGCCTGAGTGGACGGATTTGTTGCCGCATCTTTGAGGTGGGGGGTTGAGGCGGGTTTTAGCTTGTTGGATGTGGCTTCCAGCTAGTTGAGGGGTGAGGCTGTCTCTCCTCTGCGATCTAGACGAGTCTAGTGGTTGTGGAGCCTACCGCCTTAGCTTCACAAAGGGAGGCAAAGTTCAGGGCGGAAATGACGGTGGAGTTTGTCAGGGACTAGCGGACGAGATAGGGTGCCGCAGGTTGTGTTGGAGTTCGAGGGAATTAGGGGGGCGGAAAGGGAGCGTGAGGGCGCGTCTTCGAAAGCCAGGGCATCGTTACCGTACGCGTACCCCATAACGGCTGAGACATCACAACGGGATGATAAGTGCTCTTTTTACTAGCACATGGTATTATTTGGATATCAAGCTGGCTACTCGGGGATGAGCCGCCCGGAGCTGAGGGTAACACGTCGTGAGAAAAATCTAGTGCTGGAAGGATCATCAAGAGACTGAGGCCGTGCAAAGAGCGATTGGATAGCCAAGCTAAGAGTAAGAAAGTGAAAGTAATAGCCAAAACTCGCACTGTGCGACCATCTCGTGAGGATACGAGACGGCCAGGGTAGAAGCAAAATTGGAAAATTGGGAAATCGAAAAGCAACGGCTCGATCCGTGAAAGATCCAGCTTCGAAAATAGGGACTTCTATAATCCACCCTAGATGTGAAGCAAGGAAGAGGAAAATAGAACCGCCTCAGATGGTGTCCTCTACTTGTCAGAACTCGTGTGTCAATTGATCTATAAAGAAAAAGAGACTATAGAAAGTATCTCCGCCAATCTCACCCTCACCCTCATATCTTCTCTCGGCAGTAGCCTCACACCCAGAACATAGTTGAATCCAAATTTGGATGCTATGGATTAGTATGGCCAGTTCCGACTCGCTAGTTCCATTCCCTCTCGATGGCCGCCTTAACCACCTCTTTTGACTGACCACGCAATTCTGGCGCGCCATCGAGAAAACGCTTAATGTAGCAGCGTCTACGCTCGGCCAACAAGTCTGCGTAATATGCTGGCGGCATGTGAGAAGCGCCCATGGTAGCTCCTACATAGGTATAGTAGAGAGCATGCATCTGCTGCGAAGTGATTAGTAGAGAAATAATGAAAGAGGCATTGAGTCGTTGCTTGCAACTTCCTGAAGGTCCTTGGAAGTGACTTCCCATTCGTATCTAGGATGCCACTTCCCAGGACATAGTAACGCGCCGGCCTTGCTGTACCTTGCAGGGCATTGTGCGATTGCTGGAACCAATCGAGATAATACGGAGATGTGATGCCAGATTCCGCAACCGTGCCTGGGAGGCAATTCCCATTCCTCGTCTGGTGTACAGAACCAGGCAAGGCATCAACCTTGTATGGTGTCGCTTTCTCACCACAATGGCTGTGGTTTGCAGAGGCTCCTTGCGCTGGTTCGCCGGAACGACATGTTCGAAAGCTGTGCGAATCTTTGCCACTTCGGCCGACGAAAGTAGTAAAGAACCCGCTTCGGTCAGGATTTTTGAGTCTTATGGTATGCTAATATGCGTTCTTCAACCATTGACTGAAAGCCCGCAATCATCTGAGGAGTCTGGTAAGCTTATGATGTATTGACTAATTTAGAAGTTTGGTTACCTCCAAACTTTCTCTGTTTTGCAAGCGCATGGAGCCGTGAAATCTCACACTTCGCATCTAGACTGCCCACCACCACCGCTACCGACGGTGTGCCTGGATTACTTGTGCCTCCGGAATGAGTAGCATCCACTACCAGCAGAAGCGTGCCTTTGAGAATCGGGTGAGGTTTGCTGACGGAATGATCAACTCCGCCAGTTTTAATATTGACCTTCATGGCCACATTGGCCATGTATAGGACCCCCTTGATCATTTGGTCTCCAGTACTTTTCCATTGCAGCAGCTGAAAGGCAATTAGAATGTATGCCAAATTCAAGAACCCCGATCTGCTTGAAGAGAGCGTATCTATCTTTGCCTTAGTCATTTAATATGAGCACTGCTAAGTCAGCTTTCCCCTCCACAAACTTGAAGGCCTTCCGGATTTCAGTTTTGTGGTAACCGTCTGGCGTCCCTAAAACGTAGCCCTTGTGCCATCCGTCGGGCATGGTATACGCTGGACCTCTTTCGATTTTTAGATCTTTAGCATACTTGGGTATTTGCCTCATAAATTCCACCATGTATGAAATCTTGCAATCACTGAGACTATCCGAAAAGATTGCGGCGGTCTTAAATACAGTTTTCGGCGTTTCGAGGAACTTTCTGACTCGGATTCCATTGCCCGTTCATCCGACCCGGGATTGCCTTTTGACCCTGGCGATATTCCAGGGTAGGATTGCCAAGCGTCCTCGCCATGCGTGGATCAATGCTGAGGCCGAATATTGCCTAAACAATTGCCCTTGTTAGCGGATATGCGGTTGGCATTAAACGCAAGGACATAAAACACCTGCAGGTGATTGCAACAAGACCCTAAGCGAGTGTAAACCTTCCTCAAGGATTACCGCACGGGTTTGTCCTGGTGTGTGGCGAGTTTTCTCAATCATCTTTGCGCTCAAATCATCCAGAAGTCCAAACTTGAATGCCTAGTAGAGCTGATTTGGCATTACCCAAAGGTGTTCCGGGGCGAACTAGGACTCTTTTCCTTGAGGGCCTCCAAAATTGGCGCATGGAAGATATGGTTTTGTGACAACTACGTTGTATGCTCCACTATGTTAGCAATTACCTAGCAAATTTTAGCTATTCGGCTCACTTTCTCCAGATAAGATTTTACTGAGATATCTTTCATTCCTCCGTTCTCCTCTTTCTTAAAAGTTTGTAGTTGAACTGGCCAACCAAGGTCCCAGATCGTCTTGATTCGCCGTTCTTCGCTGTCAACATCGACTTCACTGTCCTTACCTCGAGTATACTCAATACGAACCTTGAGGCCTTTCAATATACACTCCAACTTGGTGCGATTCTCTGCGCCGAAAGGTTCCATGAAATTACTTAGTAGCATTGGCTTAAAGAAAGTGCTCATCGTGGTGTTAACGTTGATGACAGCGCTGCCCACAGCAGGTTTAATTGTCAAAAAGTACCCACGGTTTGCGACTAGGCCACGCCCAAGGTTATCGGCACCGGCCTTGAGATAATACCTGTTGTCACCACGCTGAAACGTCCCGAAATCCTTCGGAGCGTCTTTCTGTGCTGCTTTCGCCACGGTTATGTTCAACGCCCGGTCAACCTGTGTGGTGTTGCAGAATATGGAATCAGAGGCCGGGCCACCCTGGATATTGCTTGTAGGTTTTAAGAGGAATCTTGCCGTCGTAGACTAGACTGAGCTCTATTTTCCATGGCCTAGCTCGCGACTATCAAGGTATTTCCTAGCAATGATAAGGGAATGACCACCCGTCGCAAAATCATCTTGTGAGCTGGCAAGTAGCGAGCTGACAGCGGAGTAGTCGGCGTACCTTATTTTGATGCAGCGGACAGCGAGCGATCTGGTTGGCCGCAGTCAGTCAGCTATAGGGCCTCAAAGCTCGCTGGAGACTGACTGTTGGACACACTGTTACCGCGTTTGCCTTATAAACTGCCTCCGAGCCGCGCGAACGAGCTTATACCTTATACTATAATTAATTAATAGTAGAGGAGCTTAGTGGGTAATATACTGCCACTAGGCGAGGCTATAGCGGACTTTCTATAGAACTTTAAATTCTAGACTGTCTTGGCAAGCAATTAACAAGCAAGTCTGCCCAGAACCAGCTTGCCCAGCGAGCGTTACGCTCCAAGCAAATATAGCACCGCGTACGCCCCTATTAATCCAATTTCGCCGTACAAGCCTCAGCTGACTTTCGTAAGCTTTCTAGTACTGCAACCGTAAGGATACCGTGCTTTGAAACTGCGCGAATTTCGCATCCGCTGGAGATATTAACGAGGGGCAGCAAAGCGTTGAAAAGTAAGGAGAGACATTTCTCGAGTCTCGTCGGGCAAGGTCGCCAGCCTCCGACCCTATCTGCGCGATGCCACTCTGATCTGATGACATGGCAGCGACGTAGCATAACGACGTGGCTCAATGAACAGGCTACAGCATTATGCTGTGTAACTCGAGGCATACATCTATTACTTTCTTGACGTAGCGAAAAGATAGAATACAAATGCATACTCATTCGCTGCTTATCAGCCTACCTGTCCAACTTGTCTTTTCCATCCGCACTCACAACCTCACGACCCAGCGTCTATTTGCCAGGCCAGGTTTTATCTCAAGAGCCTTTTGCAAGAAAAAAAGCACGCTTTAAGATCGGCAATGTACTACATGTGCTGCGGTCGTCGTCAGCGTACACACCGTGCTGGTGCTACCTATCCTGATTATTGCTTGGGTTGCATACGGACAGGGTGTGCCTCAAAGAAATACTGCAAGACATGCGGAAACGTAAGGTTATGTTGGAACCACGCCTAACCCCCGACATAGGAAGATGGTAAGTCACATGTGCAGGCCTCCGTTATTCAACGGATACTAATTTCATAATTGTAAATTCCTAAGATCAATAAACAGCCTCTATTCCTTCCTAGTCAACAGCATGGCTTCCGAGAAGGAGAAAGATAGGATATGCAAGCAGGCGGTGAACACGGCGTGGTTGGATACTAGACGAGGTTTCACTTAATACCTAAGCTCGGCGTGCATGATTTTCGTTATCATCATTGTCATTCGCTTTAAGATGTGTTGAAGCGTGCTTAAAATCAAAGCATATTAAATTGAAGCGTGGGTTTTCCGGTACACCCTCTTAGGGGGAGAGGGGTATGGAGGGTTCCCTGGGTGAGCAGTGGGTGACTGGATTCTTATAGTGCCTTTCAAAATAAAATTGCTGCCCAGAGAGTGGCGACTATAGGTCGACACACCTTTACTACCACGCAGGCTGCCAGTCGTGGTAGAGCGTTTATTGTTCAAGCTTGTTACTCTCATCGGACACATCTCGATAAACCTAGAGAAGAGCTCTCGCTTGCTGTGTGAATAGCTCATGTCCATGCCTCTAATGGAATACTAGAATAGATCGGTCTCCGGAAGATTCACTTTGAAGTAATTTGCAAAGACATAGTAGCCATTCTGCGCTTGTGCGAAATCCAGCCTGAGAGTGTGGACATCCTCTGTGCGTTCCGAAGCAACCTCAATCCGAAGATTGCGTTTAATGATCGGCTGAAATGCTTCTCTCCGGTCTATTTGATTTGCCGTCTGGACGACAGTCTTGGAGGGTAGCTTCCGGAACGCCCTCAAGTCACGCTCGACAGGTTTAGCGGAACTCACTTTAGGACTCGAGAGGGCAAGAGTGCTCATGCCGGTAAGAGTCGTAGCTAACTGGGGTGGTGATGTGGTCGCTGTCGACATTGCGCTGAGGGAATATGGTGGCAAAATAGCCTGAGAATAGAGGGAGGGAGTTGTAGCAACAGCCGGTGATGCCGTATCTTCAGTTTGAATAGGAAGTTCTCTTGACTGAGGAGATTTTGGTGAGGCCGAAGCTTCCGACACAAGGCTTGATCAAGCTGTCTACTCACTTGCCTCAGGCCGAGATGAAGCCAGTGCCGTCCGGAAACTTGGTAACCCTAGGTACTGCGTCTTTCAGTTTGTGATGCAGTACGGCTAAAGGAAAGCCAAATTGTAGTAATGAGGTGCAAGAGATGTAGAAAGAAGACAATTCACTTTGAAAACAGCACCATTCAACGACGGTTTCTCGGATGATATATGAGGTGGCGAAAATGAACGTGATTACGTGCGCTTCACCTTTCGCAACTTTTAGAGAGCTGAACCCCGCCGAAAGTATGCTTCGAGAAGGGCTATCGGGGGGAGTGATAAAAGACTGAAGATTCCAAAGAATCTGGCTTCTGGAGGGAAATCGATTGAGCTCTTGTAGGAGACGATAGCAAAGAGAAGAAAGCCCCAAGAAAGTAGCTTCGGGCAGAGGTAAATGAAGGAATTGAACTCAAGGATTTTAGCTGCATGCAATTCTGTGGACTCAACACCTTACCCAGTACTAAAGGACAGAACTACGAAAAAGGACATCCTTCCACGCAAGTACTCAACCAAAAAGGGCTCTAATAGTGACTCAGCAGAAGAGAGAAGCATTTTACCAACCGTAAGATTTGACAATCCGCGAACATTATTTAGGACCATCGAAAATTACACCATGACTGTTATCGCAGCTTCTCGAGAAATAGTAGAGCAAAGTGGCTTATGCGAATGCTTCTTCAATCGCCTCGGAAACATGTACAATACACGCCCAAATCCTATTTCTCCTTCCCCAAGCAGTACTTCTAACCCCGGTTTTCCCACTAGCAACGTAAACTAACCTCAGCGCCAGCTTCTAGGTCCTTGCATACTTTCCAGACAGATCCCGCGGCCATAAGCAAGGTCGATAGTAGTCTAACATTCAGTCTAGTAATTGAGCTCATTTGTGGTGGCGAGTCTCCAGAAGAGTTGAAAACGCCAGGAAAGTGATCAAAACGCTTGTGGCAGAGGAAGTTAGCACTGATGAGCGCGGCACTGGAGGCACAGGAAAAACCTGCAGTGAGCGAATCCTCGTTAAAAGAGGCGCCGGCTATCAACAGCACTGGACCGATGCCATTGCAATTTCGAGATGATGTTAGGGAAACGAACGCTGAAGACGGGGGAAAAATCTTAATTTTGTAGCGTCCATGCCAGTCGAGTCTCTTCAATCGTGTTATATATCTTTGGGCTCCTTTGAAGGACTACTCGTATCTCTCCGATTGGTGTCAATACGAGACCGAAATATGGCTTAATTTGGGAGCGAGGATATGCAGTGCAATGAATCAGCCATTGTGTTCGAGTCTATAATCCTTCCACATGCTCATTCTTCATCGCTATGCTCAAACTGATCTTCCTCTCCCTCATCTGGCTGCATAACCTTCTCGATGAGCTGCAGCGTCGCTCGTAGCGGTAGACCGACGACGTTATCAAATGTACCCTCTATTCGCTCGACCAGAATGGACCCGGTGCCCTGAATACCGTATCCTCCTGCTTTATCCGCACCTTCGCGAGTCTTAACGTAGGCAAGTATCAAGGCGTCGGTAACTGTGAACGTTAGCATGGGTCTAGAGTAATGGATTGAAAATCGATGAACACACCAGCTGAATCAAACTTGACAGCAGTCTCTTCCACGTGCGTTTCCAGTGCATATCCTGGATCCTTGGCGCTTTCTAGTGGTGTCATTACTGCTACAGCCGTATAGACTTTATGAATTCCCGTATCCCTTAGTGTAGTCAACATGTTGATGTGGTCGACCTCTGATTTTGGCTTCTCCAAGATTTCTCCGCTGTGGTTAACAACAATCGTATCCGCAGCTATTATGAGGGCTGGTTCACCCTTGTCAGAGTTGATTTCACGACGGTACACCTCTAAAGATTTGTTCGTTGCTGTCTGCAATACATATTCGAAGGGAGAGAGGGATTTTGGAAGGTCTTCAGGGAACGTTGAAGGAATGACCTCAGCATCTCTTAGGCCAATCTGAGGTGCATATATCAGCAACCGATTTATAACTTGGTATCCGGAAAATGTCTCGTATAGCTACCTGTGCTAAGAGGGCTTTCCGACGCGGTGACTTAGATGCTAGTATAACTCTTTTTCCTCTGACCATATTCAGGGCAGGAAGATCCAGAGCAAATGTCCGCCGTGGCACTGGTCCCCGTGGGGATGGAGGTGGGCCTAATGCACCCGCAGGACTGGACCCTGGCTGCGAGACGTCCTCATATGAGGGTGGAGGGTCCGTCGGAGTTGATTGGTATTGGGCATTTGACATTGCGATGTTCCAATTGCTGAAAAGGCTTGGGCAAAATGAATAAAAAGGTATCAGCAAAGTGTGCAAGATTCGTAGTAGAATGTGTGGCGTTCAGCGAGGTGCGTACGGCCTTCAAACATCAGTACGCAGCTGCGACTCAACTGGGAAGTGTTTGGTTAATGCCAAGAAACAAGACGAATTCGGAAGTCCAACCTTGCCTTACACGCCTTACAGCCTTTCACGCCTTAGACGCCTTAGAGCCTTGCACGCCTTAGAGCCTTGCACGCCTTAGAGCCTTGCGCGCCTTGGAGCCTTGCACGCCTTGCCCCAGCCTTCCTGATTTCTTTACTTCCATCTTTTCGCTTAATCCTCATTCCACCTTGAACAGCCTGGGACGTGCTTGGTTTTCTGAAATTCCAATATACAATGCTTTTCTTCCTATTACCTTCTTTATTTGGTGCAACCTGCTCTGTTGGTATCGGCAATGACTTCCTCCAGACAGCATGCGTCAGGTTATTCACCGCAATTAATGCCTTCTTCACCCTCCATTCCCTCCGCTGTCTGATGCCTCTGGGGTAAAGCACAGGCGCCATCGCAGCTCCCTTGCGCAGACATCTAATGATGGATGTCCGCTATGTCAGATGCTGTTGGAGTTTAATATCAAAGCTTAGCAGGCGAAATCACTTTAGGAGGGACGAATGGACAAAATAACATATCTAGAACATCTAAAGCTGAGGCCGGAGACCGAAGTACTGTTTCTTTCCAGCTCAGAGACTCTTATAGGACCTTAAGTGTGACTAGATCAAGCAATCTGTTCGCAGGGACGTTGGAATTTTATGTTGCGGCTGACAAAGGTGAATTTGCATTGGTGAGAGTAACATAGGTACTATGAAGTTAATGGCTTACAAGAATTTTAGGTGATCCTTTAGCAGAGTTCATCTAAAGCCGGAGACTCGTACTTGATAGGGGGGCACCTCTAATTCTTTCTCTCTGGCTCGAGGGTGGATAAATCATTGTAACGAAGCGCACAAAACTTATGCAGTCTCCAATTCAAGGCTTCCTACAAGAGTTTGGATGTCTCAGCTGCACCAAAATCACTGCATCTTTTCATTTCTAATGGCCACTGCTCCTTACGCAGTGTTGAGTTATTGCTAGGGCAAATCACAGCCAGTTGTTACAACTTCGAGAACAGTTGTGAAACACATCCGTAATATTCTGTTCTTTGATTTACCTCGAACTTTACGGGATGCTGTAAAAACAACCAGGAACTTGGGCCTACTATATCTCTGGATTGATGCGCTTTGCATAGTTTAAGATTCTGTTGAAGGCAAAGAGAGAGAAATGGCACATATGCACCAAGTCTTTCAAAACTCATATCTCACGATCGTTACCGCAAGCGCTAGTAGTTCAGAACAAGGCTTTCTGGAAGTCTACGACAACCAATCAACGGTTATCAGCCTTCCTTTGCGCCTTGAGGACGGTCGCATTGGGAATATTCTACTTTCTCAGAAAGGAACAGAACTCGACCGGGAACCACCCCATGAGAGGGCCTGGACGCTCCCGGAAACCGTCCTAGCTCCTCGCCTTCTTGTCTACGGCCGAAAGTGTGTATTTGGAAATGCGTCAGCGGCGAAGACGTCGATTTAAGCCCTATGAACGATCCGTCTTACTCCTGACGGAAGGATTATTCGTTCTATCCTTAGCGTGCAATCCGCCGATATGCTTTCGACTTACGACTCTCAACGAGCGGAGTGACTCCCGTAGCACTTCCGGACTTGGGAGTTGGTCGCGAAGGACTATTCGAGTAGACGACTTACGAATCCTATGGATGAACTGCCTGCACTTTCGGGAATTGTGTCATACTTCTGGGATGCAATGCAGGGCAGCTATCTTACTGGCCTATGGAAGAAGCAATTGCTGCATGAGCTGTCTTGGATGGCGCCAGAAACTACGAGCCGACCCGAAATGTGGCACTCTCCCTCGTGGTCCTAGGTGTGCCTTAATAGAGCCGTTTCTTTTCAAGCAGGCCAGTGTGGATGGTTTGAACCAGCCATGAAGATATTAAGCTGTGAAGTCATTCCTGCCATTCCCTCTGCACCTTTCTAACGCGTTGTGAGCGGCTCGTTATATATGCTCGGATATCTAAAATCAGATGTACCTAGGATAGACCGCAGATTAGTTTTCGCCCGCCCAAATTATTTCTTATTCTAGGTAAATCCTGCTAGATGCTGAAAGGTCACCGGATAATAGTGACAGTAGTCCTGCGGCGTCCGCCAAACATGGCATTTTTTGGTGTCTCATGTTTGCGAGATGCTTGCCCCATGCTTCTTTAGATGCTGATGCTGAGCTTGCAGAAACCGTATGGGGCCTGGCCTCTTCACGAAAGGATGGCGACGTATTCCAGCGCGTGGGCTACTTTATCGGCAACATTGCATCCCCTGGTTTAGAAGTACAGCACAACGCATCATAACCATTGTGTAATCAGATAATAACCATATAACTGCTACTATCATCCTCAAGCTCCAATTACCGTGACGCGAAAGCAGATGCTCCGATCCCGTTCCGAGTTTCATAACGTTTTCGTCCGTGGCGTCGGCGCTTTTCATGCTCCGCAAGCCGCGTGCTGAAGCCGTTCTACGATCAACTGCATGAATGCGGAGAATCAGTGGCTCTCCCGATTACTAAAAGGTTTTCTGGTGTGGCCTGGTGGATTTGCTACGGGGATTAGATTACTAAAATTTTGGTAGCTGGTAGGACAACAGATGAGATTCACCGAGGCATAATGTCAGTTGCCATCGCGGGGCTGTCCACTCTTCAAGCTTACACCCACTTGTTACACCTTCAACAACCATGCTTTGAGAACGGAGTACGAGCTAAACAGGAAACATACACCGAGTCTCGAGACTTAACAGGAAGCCAACCATGTATCTAAGATGCTGGAAAGCTAGAACAGCCATTCCAAAGATTTCCCTCCACGGTGCAAACCCTGTAAGTGGCAGGTCTGGCCTGCCATATTTTAATGATGCAATGAGCGGTATACCTAGGCATCGTCCTTGATATTTCTAAGCAGTCTCCATATCTTGGAAGAGCTCACCGGCGCCAGCTCCCAGCTCCGTGCTACTAAGAAAATTCTGTTTGCTATAGTACTAGCAGTTTTCCGCCTCATCCGTGTATTTAGCTTAAATCCATTCGAGAGCCCCAATATTTCGCCATTGGACACTTCACAGGTCCACTGACTCCTCTATCGCAATGGTTCAAAACAAAGGTGTTATCTTCAAGAAAGTCCCAAGCGGCTGGCCCGTACCGGGACAAGATCTCATCATTGAAGACCGTCCCTTCGACCTCGAGACCAATCCACCGGAAGGCGGCATAACCACCAAAAACTATTATGTCTCCTTCGATCCCTACCAGCGCGGCCGAATGCGCTCTTCTGAGATAAAGTCCTACTCTGCACCCTTCGAGCTCGGCAAGCCCATCACGAACCGCACCGTTTCCAAAGTCCTTAAATCCTCTACACCCAAATTTTCACCCGGTGATGTCATCATTTCGCAAGATGTCACGCCCACGGAGGAATACTCGGTGCTCGACGCGTCATTCGTCGAGAAGGCGCGCAAGCTCGATAACCCGTATAATCTTGACCCGAAAGTGTTCACTGGCGCGCTGGGCATGCCGGGCCTAACGGCCTACTCATCATTCTACGAGATCGGGCAACCAAAGAAGGGCGAGACGATATTCATATCTGCGGCGAGCGGTGCGGTAGGACAGATTGTTGGGCAGTTGGCGAAGCACGAGGGATTGAAGGTGTACGGCAGCGTTGGAGATGATAAGAAGCTTGACTTCATCATCAAAGAGCTGGGCTTTGATGGCGGGTTTAACTATAAGAAGGAGAATCCTGCGGATGCGTTGAAGAGGATTGCGCCGCAGGGGCTCGATATCTATTATGAGAACGTCGGTGGTGAGCAGCTGGAGGCGGCGCTGAACCATATGAATCAGTTTGGCAAGATAAGTACGTTAGCTTTCGATCATTTCGACATCGCAATTAGGGGAGAAAGGGGTACCCTGGGGTTGCAGAGTCTTAGGGGTGCAGAGTCTCGAGAATATGCAAGAGAAGTGCTGACGATTTAAAACAGTCGCCTGTGGCATGGTCTCCCAGTATAACCTCCGACCCGAAGAGCAGTATCCGATCCGCAACCTTATCCAAATTGTGGGCAAGCGTATCAAGATGCAAGGTTTCATTGTTAGCGATGCAAACATGGGCCCGAAGTACCATGCCGAGCATCAGGAGAATCTGCAGAAGTGGATCGCGGATGGTAGTTTTAAGGTCCAACAGAGCGTCACTGTCGGCATTGACAATGCTATCGACGGGTTCTTGGGTATGCTGAAGGGCGAGAATTTCGGGAAGGCGGTTTTGCAGATTGCAGATTTGGAGAAGGATAAGGTGAGCGCTTGAGTGCTGCTGAGAGTTGGCGTCATCGGATTCGTAAGTGTGGAAGCTGACTGGGTGAGAACTATGGGGTTCGAAGATTTAGTTGTATGACTGGTCGGAATCGTCAAATACACCTGTTACGAGAAAGTCGTGAAGGGCGTTGCTAGCAGACGTGGCGTGAGCAACAGTAGTCGTAAACAGATAGACCAATACAATTTCGTCTGAAAACAATGACAACCTTGTCGTAAAGCCGATGTCCCGTAATCACTAATGAAACAAGGGTTCGCGTTCCACTGGTTGAGGTCGGTATTTCACCGCCAGACATTAAATCTCGCTTTATTCAATCAACAATGATAAGGACAACGAAAGAAACGTTCCGAAACCTCAACGTCTCTGTTGAGTAAATAGCGTGTATTTTTGTTCTTCACATGCCCATAGCCCCTTTATGCATCATATGGTTAGCGTGCAGGAGGCTTTCCTTCTAACAAGTCCACTTTCTACGACTAGCACATTTTACTTTAATCGGCCGACTCTGCCACCGTATTTCACCCCATTCTTGAGGTACAATGGCTGCTGCCGGCTATAGAATTCACGAAGGGGTTGTATGGGTTCCATATGTTCCTAATGTTACAGAGGCGTTCTAATGATTGGCGCCTCCAGTATGCAGAGAATAGGGCAAGCAACCTGTGCAGAGCTGCAGGCTATTGAAATAAAAAGTTTAATGGCTACTAAAGGAGTGTTTAGCTGGCCAAAAGCTACTGCCATAACATATGTGAAGAAACTCTGTGAGAGAATGCCAGGGGTGAAGAAGTCCTCCACAGAACAAATAGTATGAGGACTGTGCACAACGGACAGTACTACTCAAAACAGAAGGCATAAACAGAGCAACAAAAAGGGATGACTTGATTTTGCTATAAAACATAATGATACAATTCAATACTTAGTCACTTCGAAGACAAACTGCCAGGGGAAGCTGCGTCCCTGGTAGTGTTTTTAGATAACACCACAGGACTGCAGGAGCAGACATACTGTACATGTATGAACATTGAGCAGCCTAGGCAGGCAGTCGATTTCGTATGTAAATACAACTATACTTACCGCATTTTCTATAGGGCAGCGCCTAAATACTTAATACGGATCTCTATAAACCAAGAAAATATTCTATCCAAAATGCTCAACAAAAGTATCCCACCGCAGAAAGTCAACCCCTCGATGCCACAAACCCCAATTAGAATCTCTAGAGCATTCAACAGTCCAAAGGTTGGTGCCCGTACAGCGATCAGTAGGTATGTCAATAAACTTTTCAGCTGAGGTTAGTTTTTCTAATCTCCACAAAATCAAGGGCTGGGAAAGAGTGTTCTCAAGCGTCTTGATCAATCCACTGAAGATGTACGCCACTCAGCCATTGTGAGGGATGAGAAAAATGAAGCCGTGCTACCAGATAAGAAAATAAATCAATTACAGTGGTAGTCTTCTGATTCTTGTCTAGTCTGCTTACAAGAGAAGATTCCCTCATCCAAAAAGTTATGCAGTTCACTGAGTAAAAAACTAAAACGCCTAGCCAAGGCGGGGAATCCTACCAAGGTACCCGACGGATCGGTTGGTTAGCGGGAGGATAGGATTTCATTAGGAGCCGTGCATAGATTAGCGTATGGCCTCCTGATTTCACCGTCTTGGCGCATCCGGTTGAAAGCGCGTGTCGATCTTGGTGATTAAACGATAGAATTTATACCTTTTGAAGTAATAAGCACGGCCATTTTAACGTTATTTTACCTGCTTTTGGGTAGGAATGTACGCATTTTAGTTAGCGTGATCAATACACGCTTTCAACCGGATGCGCCGAGACGGTGTATATAGTGCATGTGGCTTTGGATACGCTATCCCTCAACCCGTTGGGGTCCTTAGAGAATTCGCTACTGGATTTGACTGGGCACTTGCATTGAACAGGGTTCTCCGATTGGCTGGCCCCTTATCGATAACTGTAGAACCTAAATCAACGGGTTAAGGGATACGGTAGAAGTCCCCTTAGGAGGTGGAATATAACAGGGGGAACGGCTTGGGTCTCTTTTGTTTATTTGGTTGAGCTGTTGTTTGTAGGCAAGCTCTCTATATAATAGAAGACCCGGCATTGCGCTTTTTGGGCACCTAAAACAGTGTATGATTTCAAAAAAAAAAAAGATTTGAAATGATTGAGGCATTCAATTATTGGGATAGAAACACAAAAGTTTTAGAACTATAATCCTATTCCAATCAATCCAGTGATCTTCGGTTAACCAAGGTTAAAACATTGACTGCAAGTAAGGTTTAATATTTCATCTAGCACCGAATGAGCGTTTTAACTCTAAGTCATAAACCCTGTGCTGTGCAAGGTGCATGATGCGTGTATTGATATTTTGTTTTCTTACTGCAACGTGGCGCATTTTGCTTGTGAATCCCTCTTTCCATCGTGGTACGATATCGGGGGGGAATTGACTGATGTTAGACGCTCTCGTTTTGCCAAATATTTGTTCGTATTATGCATATTCCAATAAGCAGTTGCATACAGTTTCTTGGTCATGTCATGTTCCCATTTGAGTTTCAGTCTCCAGGCGTCCGCACTTAGCCTTGACATTCTGATTGGGTAAGTGTATTTGATGATGTGGGATTATTTTACGGGTTGATAGCCCGAAGGTGGTCTGCTGGTCCGAATTTTAGTCAGCAAAATCAAACGTGCTTGTGAATGCATAAGCGCCGAATGCGTAGTCCTGGATGTCCAAGCTGTGTGTTCATACTATTTGTCGGAAGCGACAAACGGCATACTCTCTCACAGTCGTTACAGCCGGCATTAGGATATTCTTGTTTATGGACACGTATGAAGTTCTACTTCCCTGTGGAGGCTTAGTATTATTTGACTAAGGGCAGCAATGCGTCGAAGTGGTCCCATTTTGTGCTTGTAGGGACCTAGCTGAACGCAAATGAAAAGACTAAAGTAAGGGCTGGTCGCGCTAAACCATGGACCTTGCTGTTGCGATCTTCGTCTCCGTTTGTCGACATCCAACTTCATCTTTCCCCTCATTCATTCTTTACGACATTCCTTTCTAGAGACAAACAAACTGAAACCAACTGCTTTAATAACATTTCACACTTATATGTTTGCTGCGAAACCAACTATTACTGATCCGAACGACCCTATGCTTCGCTAACTGCTCAATGCGATGACCGTTGACCAGATCAGACTTCACGGCCCCTACATCAATTGGCTTACCGTAGCTCTCTTCAAAGCTCAGAGAATTCAAGTTCTCCCTAACATAAGAAATTTTCTTGGTTAGAAAGATCTCTCCCTGCCATGAATGATGACTACAAGAAAGCAGCCATATCTCATGCAAATGGATATGCAAATCGAGGAGGAAAATGAGTGTGAGGATTCTGTATGTTCACTCTAAAAAGATCCGAACCGTCGCTAACTGGTCTTTCCGTACAGGCCACCGGATATGAGACCCGTAAAACGTGACGGTGTAGTTCGAGCAATTCCTCTTTACTCACTTATTGTGCTTGCCGCCTTGTGTGAGCTGGATTCTTGAAAGCTTGTATAAGGCTGGACATCGACATTGGTGTATGATACCATAAGCGGTAAACAGGTTGGGTTGCCTCACAACTTCCCTCATCAACTTCGAAATCATTCTTGGTCTCTTTGTATCGGTTGGTAGATATTTTCATTTCAAGCAAAACAAGAGACTTAGTATGGTAATGGAAAGGCTAACACTTGCTTCAGTGTTATACGTCGTAGTCAATCTGCTCGTCTAAAACTTTCGATTTGAGTATCTCTATGGATTACTTGAATTTCATTTTCGCGAAAGTCGCAGCGCAAATCTCTCTGAACGTTCTCGACACCAATATCCTGTTCTCTAGCTATACAAGCGAGCTGATTGCCTCAATTATCTTTCGAGCCCTGCTGAATACTCTTGACACTAAGACTGAACGTTGTTTAGAGACTGGAAGAACTAGTTTCACTTGAGCTGGATCAAGAATAAAGAAATAGCTTTGACAAGGCACGAGGATCGCGCTAAACCATGCCAAGACGTCAGTTTGACCACGTCAAATTTGACCTCACTCTGCCTGCGAATATTTCTGTCTCGGCTTTACTGGGGTCGATCTGTGTTAGGATACTGTTGCTGCTATTAGAGATTTGCTGGAGCATCCAGACTGTTATCATTGTATTCATTTGGGTGCATCCATTTCAGAACGCTTCTTGGGGCAGCAAATACTTTCTCTTAGCAGGAAACCCCTCCCTGGTTTCTCTACGCCTCTAGCACTTTATCTCGCCTTCTATTCCGTCGGAACGGTTCGCCAGCAGTTCGCCGCTTCTCTACTGAAATCTCCAGTGCTCAGTCGAACCCCCACTTGTTTTCTCCGGCCTTGGGTTGCAAATATCTCCGTCATTACCCCGGGGAAACTCCTCGCCATTGCTTGGCCTAAGCTGTCCGCACCTGCCCCTCGGCGCCCTCTACTCGAGCAGTGGCCACGCTGGTTAATTCTAATATACCTCATTATCTATCGGAAGATTAAAGGCTAATGGTCTGAAAGGATCCATGGCATCCGATGCAGAGGAGTCCACGAAAGAAAATATCCCAAGGCCTGCAGAACCGCACGTACCAGCGTTTCAAGGTGAAAGGAGGGAAACTGGGCAAATTTTCCAAAAGCCGTATCGATCGGGAACAGCGAGTGCTTGAGGAATTGTGATGTCCGAGTAACACAATTATTTTTCATAAGTCCCGTTTCCCGGATGCCCGCCGCAGCGAGACCCTGAAATCATTTCTATCATCTCCACGAAAATGGATTCTCCTTAAGTCGATCAAGGTTCACGAGTTTGCCAACTCTTTATAGACTTACTGTTACCAATTAAGTTTCTTTTGGTAACAATTTAATACATCACTCTTCGCAACCTTAGGTTATGTTTGTTCTTAGCCGGATGACCGAAATTGTAACTGCATCTTCTAGCTGTAGAGAACGCAGGGGCTAGCTGATTATCGTTACTAGGAATCATAGTCGACCTTGAGGAAGATGCCACTGTGAATAGTGCTCTCAGTCTTTATGCTTTCCGAGCAGATTTGAGCCGTTTCTGTCTTCTTTCCTGAGTGGGCTCAAAACTGATCAATCAAAGAAAGGGGAACATCATACCTAATTGGACTTTGGATGGGTGTGCTGGAAGTTCCTTATAGGACTAAGTTCGTCAGAAAAACGGGCTGACTGGGGAGGTCGTCTCATCCATAGCTAACTTTCTTACATAATCTATCAAAAGGTATATGTTAACAGTCCATCCACAAATGTTTCTTAAAGTCTTTTTAAGCCAGGAGGCTTCTTTGACCGTATTCCGTTCAGCTGAGTGCTCTTGCCGAAGTTTACGCGGACTGCGATTTAACCTGAACATTCAAATGATTGAGGACACCCCGATCACGCGAGAGGCATAGCCTGCGAAACTGGTGAAAGCAAAAACATTCTCAACAGACAGATGACTCTCCACTGTTGGTTTACACTAAGATTCGAAAGCGCGACCTCAGTCTTTCGAAGTCTGCGAACCCCTCCAATCATTTCTTTNCATGTCGAAGATTCTCTTCTGTTACTCTCTTGCCACCTCCCCATTGTGTTATTTCATCCTTAGTGAGAGTATAGGTACGATGATTTTCATTGAAACTTTCGATCAGAAAAGGTCACTTTAGGATGACATTCTCTGTGAGGTAGACTTTCTCAATGACCCAAAAATTTGCCCCCGACGCTGTCTTAGCGGTTCCAAAAAAAAATCTTTTGCTTGAATATCGTAATCCTTTGCCCTCCTAGGAAACCATTTAATGCCATTCTGATAGTCTGACTGTGCGTGAAGTTTCAGGTCAATCTGGATTACGTTTCGAAACAGTGGCGCTACGAACTTCAATAGAGAATGACGGAGAACCCATATTCTTGAAACTTAAAAAAGCAAGTATATCGTGATCGTCTCTTTCTCTCACGGATTTGTACTAACTGCCAATAACAGAACCCGCGTGGGATGATAAGGCCAGATGATCATATCTATCAGAATTTATGTATATTACTAATCTCCTGAAGAGTCCAATCTCTGTGGCTTCAATCTCGAACACCACGCACATTTCGAGTCACAGCCGCATCACCCGAGACAAGCTGATTGGAAGGCTTGGAAGGCTGCGAGACAACAAAGAATGGTTGGCTTGCATATGCGCACCACAGTGACCACCCTATAAGCGATACCCACAACTCACCCAGCCTGGCTGTTCGCCTAGTCCAAATAGAAGTCCGCCTTGTTTTTCGGTCGGCCAATCAGAAGCGAGTTCTTAAAGGAGCATTGCATTGTCATCCAGATATAGCCCGTTCTGTGAGTTCTTCATCAAATCACTTACACCGCTATATCGCTATTGTGCATATATGTACAGTCCCTCGAAACCGGTGAGTAATGAGGCTCATTCAGCAGGATAACGTGCCAATAGGCTGATTCTGCGTACGGGGACCGGGCGCATGGGTGAGTAATGAGGCTCATTCAGCAGGATAACGTGCCAATAGGCTGATTCTGCGTACGGGGACCGGGCGCATGACTATGTCTAGGTCAAATAGTCTCACGCACCTTGGATTGGCGTTGTCGCGGAGGAAAAATCTCAGCCTCGTGTGCTGTCAAGGACGGGAATATGGCCCCTAAAAATGGAATCGGCGATGTAGAATCATTGCAGCGTAAGCACGACCTATTTCAGTAGTCGTAATAAAGCCACTGCTGACAAGTTCGAACCCCGATCAGTGGATGATTTCCGCCCTGGCTACCCTCGTTTTGCGACACTGCTCACTGGAGACCCCAGCTACTACATTTTCCGTCGATTTTCACCAGCGACTGCGTTTACTTCTTCGGTCTCGAAGGGAGTCACAAATTTGTATAGTGAAAGTCTGAAATTAAGCGATTCATGGAAATGTGTATTTATTAGCATGTGAAGAACCCAATGACTATCAAACTAGACAGTATACAACTGTAGAGATCCGAGCACGCATGTCTGCCCAACCCATCTTGTGCGCACATGCAATGCTATCCCCGCCCTTTGGCTCCCTTCCAGTCCCCCAGCCTAGTATCTCTCTACTTCTCCCCCCTTCAGCGGGCAGATAAGCTCGAAGACGCCGCGGAGATTCGTTGGCTCCCGCTTCGCTTTTTTGAGCTTGCTCTTTCCGTATGGTGATACACTGGAAGCTGACTTGAGATTATCGAGATCCCTAGATAGATTTTCTTTCAGCGGGTCTTCACGCCAGTTTTCTTTAGGCGGATCTTCTCTAGGTGGATCTTCTCTAGGTGGATCTTCTCTAGGTAGATCTTCTATGGACGGATCTTCTATGGACGGATCTTCTTTGGGCACATCCTCCTTAGACCGGTTTTCTCCAGGCGGGTCTTCCTTGGGTGGATCTTCTGGGGCCGTTCTTCTCTAGGCGGTCCTTTTATGGTCGATTCTTCTCTGGGCGGTTCTTCTTCTGGCCACTGAAAGTGGTGTTAAGACTAAATCGTCCCGTGGGGAAGAGGTTTAGGAGATTGCTGCCTGATTTTTGGAAACCTTTGCTTATACATAGCCCATGGTTGCAAAGGGAGCTCAAGTTGTCGATGCAGTGGCAGGCGGCGTAGACTGTGGGCAAAATGCTGGAATATGGAGCTTGTAATTACCGATGCTTTAGCTTGGGGACTGAGAAAGCTGCATGCGCCGCCGCTCTAGACTAACAACGCTTTGAGCTATCATAGCGTGTAATCTGATCATTCGTTCCCTTCGACCCTTATTATTAAGGTCGTCCAATGCCAAGGCCAAAGCGCAACCAAGGGGTATATTCTTATTAAAAAAGTACTGGAGCATCGAGGGCCACCCATCTTGCAGCCCCCATTATGCTGGAGACTTTAATTGAATGAACGTGTCGCCCGGCCTGTTTTCGAAGTTTAGTGGTGGAGCCGCGCTGCATGTTGCTGTGAAGCGAAATTTCAGCATTGAGAGGTTTCGGCGGCATGTGGGTCTGAGTTATTTGTCAAGTGCTCGTTGTCTCGTCTTGCTTACTGAAATTAGTCGCGGGTCCTACAGGGGTTATGATTGGTAACGTTGCATTTAGGATGATGCAGGAGACGTGTTAACGAGTGCATCGCTCTTCCTCATCTCCACACCGAGACGACTGAAATTGATATTAGTGAGAACTTTCGGTATTTGGAATATTGGTGTTTGTGATATTCTACACTTAGTGCTTTTATCAATATTCAATTATTATCCATAAGGATTCAGTATTTTTTTAATAACACCATAATAACATATTATTGAATAATAATAGAGATATTTAAACCCTTTTTAATTTATTATGGTGTTGTTGAAAAATACTGAATCCTTATCGATAAGTATTGAATATTGATAAAGCACTGTCTACACCGAACTGTAATAAAAGAAATGAGGCAATCTCTCCACCACTCGCTATTCTTATAAACCTACATCCAATCCACTTTGATTTAACTTAGAAGCGCCCAACATCGTTTGCTTGCTCAATATCTTTGTTAATATGAGGGAATTGGAAAGCCCGCAGATGTGAAAATACTTAATCATGTGTGAAAACATAGGATACGACCAGGAAAAAGAACCGAGATTCTAAAACTAAAACACTACTATCCATAATAGGGCCAGAGCGCAGACTCTTTGGGTCTACCATATTTTAGTCTGTATCCCATATGCCTAGAAGTTCTGGCAAAAATCGAGCTGAGACCGAACCTCTTCCTCTCAATTTGCTCGATTTAGCTGTCCGCCACCAGGATTTGGGCCGTTTGAGTTAACCACGTTGAAATTTCCCAGGAAGACAACAAGAACAGCGCAGTACCTGTGTCCAGCTTGAGTCAGGATATTGGAATATATCAAGGTTTACCAGTCAAATGAAACTTATCAGCTAGTTACCGGGCTTGGGTGGGACCGGAAAGGTAGCACAACGAGAATGAGAGTAATACGTACGCTGCAGTAGCCGCAAATATCTCCTGATGCTTTGCCCTAGTGCACGTGGTTATCGCACCAGGGAATACGAGGACAAACAGAAGTACAATAACTATCTTCATGGTTTGAGTGCAATTTACCGCAAATAGTAGACAAACTGGAATCATCAAAAGAGCAATGGTGACAAGGACAGTAATAGACTTTGATAGAATGCTGATACGCTCTTGGGAATAGTATCGAATATCGCCTGTCGAAGACTTCATTCTCTTCTCGGGGTTGGTAAAAAGTTTCTGGGAGAAATTGGATCAGCACGGTTACAAGCATGGTAAAATCGGGCTTCGCACCTGTGCAGTTGTCCCAGGAATCAAATTCAGCACATCCTCTATCATTGCGTCTAACAAGGTGCTCTCTTGGCCACCTGCGAGAGACACGAAATCATCTTTATAGAAAAATGTTTGTGCTTCGTCGTGGGCGAGCGCCCTCTCCTGCCAGACGTAATTAAACAAACTTTGATAATTTCGGGTTGTCGGGCGTTTAATGGCCTTCATCTCTTGCGCACGTAGCAGAAGTTCGTCTTTCAGAATATCAACATACTGTTATTTTGGTCACGATGAGGTCATTTTTACCATAATCTTTGAGTTCTTTATCAATCTCTTTTAACAATTCTTGCTTTTCTGGACCTCTCTCGCTAGAGTCCTCAATTGTCTGTAAAATGAATGGATCATCTTCAGCATCTTTATCGTCGAGTTCGTCCAAACGGCTCATCAATTTAGCCAGCTTAGCTTGTTTGTGCAGTAAGAGCCTGTTTCGAAGGTATCCGATTTCTCGGTATAGAGCAAAGTTAATATCGCTGTTCATTACAGCCGACAGTCTAGGATAACCCTCTCTTTTATCCTCAACTATTATGGAAATCAATTCAGTGCTTCGTTACCGTGGAATATGGCAGGGCCTACTTTTCTCTATCCGTATATCAGCGAGCCGGTTATTGCGATTCTGCCCGGATTCTTCACTAGCCCATAGCCGAAAGCGAGCCGTGATGCTATGGAGACGTTCTCGTAGCCGAACAAAGGAACCTTCTTGTATAACCTCAGTCCTTGTTCAAGTGGTGACATGTTAGAAAATGGAAAGTTTGCCCTACTGCGTTCGAGAGAAGCTTGGGAAGGTTGTATAGGGTCCGATGTTTCGCCTGAATGAGATTTCTCGCTTGACGCGTCAGCGATAGAGGTTGTCATTTCAATAACTATGTCTCCAGTTTGCAGAGTTGAAATACAAGAGCAAGGTGTTTCTCCGTGGCATGCGGTCCCTTTAGTGTCGGAGGTCATGGTTAGATAACTTCTTCAACCTATCAAAAGACAGATCAAAAGACGTACGGGTTTGTCAGGCGCCTTCGTCGTGGAGACCCGATGCAGTTTTAAGGTTGCACTTAATGTTTGAGAAGAGTGTGGGTGTAACAAATCATGGGAAGCTCTGTTTGAGATAGGACGAAGAGCCTCCTAAGAGAATTTGCCTTGACAACCTTACTGATCGCCCCGTCATTGTGAGTGAATGAGAATTTTAGCACCTCGGGCTACAGTGTGCGTCGGGGCGTAGTGAGCTGGGGTGGCTATTTTGAAAGCCGAATACCAGCTGCGGGTGAAAGTGAAGCGGGGGTGCTGACGCGACCCAGTGGTTCGCACGGGATCTTGGCGAGCTTCCTATCTGTGCAATGCAACGTCTGCGGGCTGATCGGTGAGCGTAATCTATATATGTTTCAATTCGTGCACTTGTTGTATGACCAAATGAGTGTACTTTTCTGAAAATTCAATCTCGATGTAACAAGGCTAGAGACCCGGGAAAGGAACTTGAAGCAAAACCGACGATCGCAGAGCAATAAATAATCCAACTATTCCCTCCATACCGCGATGTACATGTGAGCAATGTAAGAGCTAAATAGAGCCAATGTTTAGATGTGCTCAGGACAAATTTCCAAATTTAATCAGAGCTATTCCCTGGCCAACTTTGTTGCAGATATCAGTTCCACTGTTGCGAGTCCTTGTGATCAGCGTAGGAGGATCTGCGAAAGGATCTTAGTAGAAATAACCTGAGAACTGGCGTATTTTGATCTTCACCACGACCAACAAGACTTACGTTGTCTGTGAGCGATCTGAGTTTTGCCCTTTTTTTTCCAATCCCGTAGGATGAGAGGCGCTTTTAGGGGCGTCATAGTTAGGATACTGCGTCGGTTGTAATCCAGCAGCATGAGGGGAGTAAGTTGGATATTGGGGCGCATTGTACGATTGAACTTGCGATCGCGTTTGCGAGGGAGGATTCGCTGGAGGGTTCTGAGGAGGGTTTTGTGGCGGCTTTGGCTTCGGTTTTGGCCACTACATCTCATCGTTAGCAATAGTCTTTGCGAAGACGTCAGTTTTCTCTAGGTCGTACTTCCCCCTTTGGATCCTTTGGCGGGACAGTCGTGAAGTGAAGCTGATCAAGTCAGCAAGATGAGTCTAAGATTGAATCTAGACGAATTGATTGGAATGTACCGGCGAAGCGGACCCAACTGGAGCTTGAGCATAGCCAGACATTTTACAGAATTGTATACAGTAGAAAGTTTACAAGAAAGTATATATATCATAGGCTTCTGAACCAAAGGTGCGCACGAAACCAGGAGAGTCCTAAAGGGCAATTAAAGCAAGTAGTTCGTGAACAAATAGTTGAAGTACCTGGTCGCGTATTTAATATTAAAAACGAGGCATCTAAATAAACGATCCATCTGCGCAAGCACAGCCGCGCGACAGCACACCAATGACCAAATAGTCACGATGGAGATCTGATCACCTCGATGGTCCTCCGCATGGGGGAGAGTTGGTTACACAGGCGTTTTCGGTACCCAATCACGGAGCAAACGATGGATTTCTACACCATCCGTCGGGCAGCAAGGCGTTGCAATCGGGAACGTCGACAAGAAGGCTGACGATCGCCCTGTTTAACAGCACTCGAAAAAACTGCCTCGTCTCGTTCTGCTCTCGTAGCATTCCACGTAGACTGAAGCTCTAGCATTAAGCAGTTGGAGCCAGTCCTTTCATCGCATATTTATCATACGACGCATGCATTCGCCGTGATACTCATGCAAGCTAAGCCTTAAAATGTTTGCCTTGTACTACCCAGTTCTCCATCAGCTCTCAGTATAGAAACAGGGGACAAGTACCAGATAAGCATGAAAACTTGAGTAGACAGAATCTATTCATACGTATCATTAGCCATCTGATACTGTTTAGGATGCTACCTGGTGTAATTTTGGTTCTCCACTCTGCGTTAGCCATGTTCATGTAAGCTGTAGAGAAACAAGATGAGGCGCAATATGCATTGCTAACATGAAATTTTTTCTACACAAAAGTGGCAGATGTCCTTGGATACAACTACGTAGGTTGACTATCTCTCGACGTATTTTATACCATCTTCTTATCTACAATTCACAAGTCTGCTCTTGTGTTAGTGATTTTTTACCGACTCGTTAGATTAGCAAATCAATAGGAAATCGAAAGGCTGAAGGAGACAGAGGGCCATAAGAAATATCAGTACGGAAGGGTGGAATATAAATGAAAGAGATGAAGAAGGATGAACTTGTTTTGGCGCATTAGGTCAAGTTCCAAAAATCGTAACAGAGATGTAGTCCAAATACGCGTAGGGCTGACCTCTAAAAGACTAGAGGTCGCCGAACATGCAGAAAAATTTGCATATATGGACTTTGAAAATGATTGCTTTTACCGCCTGTGATGAATATGGCTGTGAGAGGAAACATGACCAAAGAACTTACCCCTGAAATAGTCTATTAGCAAAAATAGCGACGACCAGCTGGGGTAGCCGGAAGGCTTTTGTTGGAAGTGATTTTATGTGAAAGGACAGGGCAGTGCGTGTGTGCGCAGTGAGCGGCAGTTCTGTAAACAAGACCGCTAGCCTAATATGTGCCGAATTCCCCGGAAGCATGGGCCGAGACCTACGGAGGACGGCGCAGAAGTGGATTTCCCTTTCCTTTTTGGGACTAGTAGATACCCCCATAAGGTCGCCAAAGTTATGGGGGCTCTATCTCCTGCGGTCTATATCCCGAAGACCCCCGAAAGGCCCCCAAAAGGCCCCAAACCTCAGCAACTTATAGGGGAAAAACCGCTAGTCCCAAAAAGGAAGGGGAAATCTATTTTTGCTCCGTCCTTTGTACACCAACACACGTGGCTGACTCAACCGATCAACCGCTCACAAATTTTACATTTTTTGCCATTCTTTTGTGCATTCATTAGAGCATTAGAGCAAAAACTGGATATAAAAGTGTTTCTGGTAACAATCGCTGAGCAGGGCGGGCGCCTCCGATGATCAGGCTCAGCCACTCGTTAAATCTCTCCCATTTTCCTCTCATGCACTTGAATTACTGTAGCCCGACGCAACCTAGAATTTTAACATCGTTATGCCTCCATTCTATTGCCCCCGGACCTTCGTCGCATCATGTATATCAATCCGTTCGTTTGCAATAGCTTCGACAGTCATCTATCGAAACCTAAACAATCTTAAGATCCAATGATGGTTCCTGTAACAAGCAAGAACACCTTACATACTCTCATAGTATTGCTGTTTGGTAGTAGTCCTGCTTCTGTTAGCACCACCATCAATATCATGACCGCCATGAAGCTGCTTCCACGTCTTCCTTTACTCTTGTTGTCCCTTCATCGACGCCATTTGAGATGCAGGTAATAGATTATGTGTAGTATCTTTCGCAAGACTTGGAGCAATGCTAAAAACGCTTGACTGGGAAAAATTCAATCGCTCTGGCAGCAGATTGAAGACTTCCTTCATCTCTCAACTTCAATTACAATTGTCGCATCAACTCCTCCATCGGTATCACAGGAATTTAATACCACCCTAATTGGATCAGCAGCGCCTTATACCTATATCTATCTCAAGGGTGCTTTGCTCACAAACACCTATCTTAACCACACGTGGACAGTCCTGTCTGGCTCCCACAAAAACATTATCACGACGTACACCAGTACAACCAAGTATATGAGAACAACGTCAGAAATAGTTCATCCAACCTTCACTGCGAGAACCTCCACAAAGACCCGCCAGCCACCGCGACTATACTACGACATACGAATCCACGTTCTCCAACTATACCCATATTTACAGCTTGGGACACTCTTCTCTAAGCCCTAATCACCTCCTGATAAACCTTACAATCGGCACATACAACATCTTATCCACCCTCCGCACCTTTTGCCTCTTTCCCGCCCTCACAACAATCGAACTTACCCTCCTAAGCCTCTTCTTCGGACCCGCCGGATACCCTTCACCGAACCTCTTTCCTAGCTGCATACACCTATACCTAGATTAAGCCCTGCGCACACCGAGCTTGTTTAATCGCACTGAATTAGGCATTGAAGTGCAAGCCTGCTAAGCGCTGGGGAAAAAGGTGCTACTCAACAAACCGCAGCTACGCCTTTCGAAAATGGTGACAGTCTTCCGCCTCCTCGGCTTGCGAATACGACATTCCACACTGAAACGCGGCCAACTGTGGATCAACAACGTCTGCAACAGCCGAACTTGTTCGTTAGCGCTGAGCAGGCCTCGCAGTTTACTGCGACGCTGTGGTCACTTTTCGGGGCTGGGACGTTCGAACGCGGGTATTTAAGACCCCTGGGCCAGATTAGGATCATATCCTACATAACCCATTGGGTGGGTTTGATGTGCTTGAGTCGTGTTTGTGGCAGGGGAGTACGCAAGGGATGTTCTTTGGAAAGTTGGCGGAGAAGCTAAGGAACTTGTGTAGCTGAGGCAGGGAGAGTGTTTCGTGTAATCAAAAGATTTGGAGGGGTGTTGAGTTAATATTGGTTCGGTCGCAAGGGACATCCATTGTTGGAAGATTCGGACACAGGATAGAGTTCAATCGCGCTGACCGTGCAGCTCTGATTGTGGGTTTACATTTGACTCGTTCCGGTGTTTCAGGAATCTTTGAGACTTCATCCTCCTAACGTTTTAATGGAGCGACAGAAAAATCTCAATGCTCTTACTATATGGTTGTGCTTGCATTATGAGAATGCTGTGTATTGGGGAATTAAGCATCTAGAGCATTCATAGAGTAGAGAATTAGTCGAGACGCTCTACATATACTCAAAATGGACAATGCTGTGGATTCACAACAGATCATAGGCAATGTGGTAGATAACAATGCGGAGGTTCCATGTTTTAGATCAGGGAAGGTTTCAACGGTTACAGAGCTTTCGTTTGTGTTATAAGATGTCGTGTGGACGTGCTGTCAGCAGACCATTAATGCACCCCCACGAAAATCGTGCGTAGCTATCCCAACCAAGGAATTTTTTTCCTAGGGTATAGATTAATTAGGATTTGGCGGTGTGATTGAAGACAGAACCAAAAAATTGAATCACTTGCCCAAGGCTGGATGGCTTGCAGAACAGGGATTCTTAACGCAGCTGTTTGTCAATAGAACCTAGGTAGTAACTCAAGAAAAAGAGAAAAAAGACATTTTTCATTTCTGGCGTGATTGCTCAAGGACATCCACATAAAATATAAGAGAGGGCTCGACAATGGCTTATGGAAGTAAGCTCTGTGCGTTTCCAAAGAAATGAAATTGCCTCAAAGTGCCTGTGCCCACATCTCATCCGGAAACGGGTCAGCCAAACGAAGGCGGAGAGTGACATTTTCATATTACTGCATGATAGTGTTTTTGAGAAGATAAAACCGACAAGGCTGAATTACGTACCGTTATTGTCAAGATGATCTGGACTTCAATTTTAAAACGCGAGGGGAATGACGATAGGAGTATGTAAGGAATGCCAAAAAGTGTCCGTGCCCAATTCAATAAATTTTTTGACTCTACCTTTCACCCATGCCACGTCGTCCGTTAGCTCCAATTGGCGGGAATATTCCTTATTATAAGGAATTGGAGGCTTTTAAAAGAGGAGTAGTTATTAGCTTTTACTACTAATAGATTTACACCCCCTTAAATCGCGACTTAATTAAATCTTCCTAAATTAACTTTAACATGCGGATCGTTAGTACCCCCCAACGAAAAATTTGACCCGAGTTTATAAGTAATAAGCCAATTAATTAACTCAAAGCTTTAATTTAGAGCTTTATTATATAGACTTTAATTAATATATATAGAGATAAGGTTTGCCGGGGGGAGACGTCCTGGGACCCCCCTATATAGAGCTTTTGCTTAATTTAGAAGTAGTAATAAAATTAAGGCGCCTTGGTCACCGCTAAGTAAGGATCTACTACAGTAACTAAGGCGCCTTAGTTACTACTAGGTAAGGATCTACTGCAGTAACCAAAGCGCCCTACTTAAACTGGGCTTAAAGATTATATTAGTCACGGATCTAGTATATATTTAGATTATAGAGCTTTAATATAGAGCCCTCTACGTAGGATTTAATATAGTAGATTATAATTCTAATTTAAAGCTTTATATACTAAGTAGCGACATCTAATATAATTAATTAACTATACTATTGCTTACCTAGTTCGGACGTATAATAACGCAATAGCTTGGCGATAACGTAATAGCTTAGCACTAAGTAATAGGAGGAAGGGAAAAAGGGGAAGGAGATTAGGGGTGGCTTAGCCACTGCAAGAAGGTTATAATAGTGGTATAGTATTAAACTTTAAAAATTATATTCTAGGAGCTTAATTAATAACATATATATAAAATATTAATAACATTTAATTATAGAGCCTTAAACTAGTAGACTTTTTAGGAATACCTATTATAAATAGCTCTAAGTATAAAATTTAAAATAGTTAGTAGTGGTATAAGTATAGGACGGGGGTATATATTTATATTCCTAAATATTATTATATTACGCAATTTTTAGGTAACAAAAACTAGCTATTAATATTACTTAACTAACTGTTGGTATGTATATTTATATCACGTGTATAGAGCACGTAATCTACGCGAGACGCGTATATGTACTATCAACACTGCATTAGAAAACAAGAAAATCATCCAATAACCAACACCGCATACGTATCGCAATACAGTGATATTTATGCACGTTAATTAAAGCATGTATACTAACACTGATTAGTAGACGTATAGATTAGGAAATACGCAATAGCAAAGCTCAAAACCACGCATTAGCTTAACTGCTAACGCGTTAGATCGCAGAGTTATTACCCTATTTCAGTTAAAGGAGAAAGCTATATTACCCTCAAAGCTCAAGACCACGTATTAGCTTAACTGCTAACGCGTTAGATCGCCTAAAGAATTATATCTTTACTTAGAGAAGATTATAACCTCCCTTAAGCTTAAGAGAATTTGTACTGGCCTTATAGCCAATACAACAGATCGCTAAGAGAATAGTAGTCTTACTAAGAACACTTTACAGGCCCAACGGCTGTAGAGAACGTACACACAACCCTTAACCCCGACCTCAACTTTAACCTTAACTCTTACACCTACCCTTACACCTATAACTATAGCATTAGTGGAGGAACAAGAATAGGCTGTAAAGGTTAGGAAACACGGCAGCGGAATTAATTTAGGCGAGACTACAAAGGACGAACTAGCGGAGTTTATAGAAACAAAGATTTATATACACAAGAAGGAGGACTTCTTAGATAATACCCTGTGGACTATATTTTAAGAAGAATTTAAGGAATTCACCCTAGAAGACTTTTAAAAAATACGTTCGGATACCAGAGCTAAGCTATAAAAACACCTACTTAAAAGAGGAGTGTGTGTTGCCAAGCATAATGCCAAAATTACCCTCTCTAATATATTATTTAATATTATTTAAGAAGAAGAATAACGCGAATAGACGAACGAGAACCTTATAGCAGCTATTAATAAGATAAAGGGACCGCTAAACACTGGAAGCTTACAAGATTAACTTAATCCCACCCGCGACGGTCTAGCTATAGGTTTAGCTACTAGCCTAGAATCAGCTCAGCCTATAGCTATAGCTTTAACACTGCCTGGAACACAGACACCTACCCCTATAACACCTACCCCTATAATACCTATACCCCGGCAAACTACGCCAACTGCTACCTAATAGCAGTATCACCTTTAGTATAACCCTTAGCAACCTGGCTAATAGCAGCATACCCTATTACAATCTACCCTACAGCAGCAACTAGACCCGGGAGTAGGAGGAACAGCCTTATATAGTAAAGAGGCTACTATAGTGGCAAAGATATACATAGATAGCCAGAAATACAATAGAGTTAGCGAAAGCTTTAATTTCAAATTAACTATCTTTAAAGACATCTGTAGAAGAGCTGGCCTACAACCAGACGATTATATAATTGCATTCCCTACTATACTAAAGGGACTCGCATAAGATCATTACTATAACCGTACCCTTTCAGCCAGAACATACCTAGAAGCATGCACCTATATGCGGAACTTCTTTAAAGGACCTAAGTTTTATAGAAAGAACCTCGCGGAATNGAACGCAATTACACTANAAGGNATTATNNACGNNAATACCGACAAGCCTATATACTAGTGTCTTTAGCTACTAATTAACAAGCTATGCAAGCAGCAGCATAGAATTAACTCTGAATTTTAAACACCACTATTTCTTACTAATAAACTAGTTATAGCTTGCTAGGGAGTTCCTACCTATAGAATTACCGTCTCAAACCCTAGAGAAGACTTATCTCAGTTAATTAATAAATTACAGTCTTTAATTATTATATAGGAGAAGGAACACCCTAGCCAAGAAGTGTATACTACCTTCTTTACAGATCGCCGCTACTACAACCAAAATCGCAACCGAAACGACTAAAATTTTAGCCATAACCGAATATACGGACAATCTAATAGTAACAGCAGATCTAAGGGACGTTGCTACATCTACTAAAAAGAGGATTGCCGTTTATAGAGATATATAGAGGAGGAACGCAATAAGGCTAAGGAGGAATATAAAAGCTGCTTTAGCAATTAAACCAAAGGACGGTTTAACAACCGCTTTAAAGAACGCTTTAAGCAGTATATTATTAACTGCAAAGGAGATAATAGTAAGGATTTAGAGGACTTTAACAAGATCTTCAAAACGCTTATTACAGACATTAGATTTAAACTTAGTTTAGAAGAGCTAAAGCAACCTCCTACTACCTACTTTATAACCTTTAGAGACCTTATACCTAATAAAGCAACCCTTATAAGCATAGAGCTGGCCAATAAAGCCTTTACCCACTCACTAATAGCGGTAGATATAACAGAAACCGCCATAACCGCTCTAAGCACTAATCCTTTCGTATACAGTGCTAACGCTAAATTATAATATACCTCAACTATATTTATAGGCATTATAATAGACATAGGAGCTTTAAGAAAGTCTACGGCTGGTTATAAATAATTTCAGGCATTATAAACTGCGGACTTATCTATAAAATTAGATACCTTAATAAAGGGCTAAGTTAATATATAGTTCGGAATAGGTACTGCTTCCTTAATCAGAACCATACATATTAATAGTCTAATAGGCGAGATATAGTTTCATATCGTTTAAGCCGATACACTATTCCTACTCTACCTAGTAGATATAGATAAGCTACAGGTATACTATAATAACCTTAAGAATGTCCTCGTCACCCGCACTAAGGAAGTGCTAGTAGTACAATGGTTCGGCTACCCCTTCCTTATATAGAATACTTCTCTACAAACTTATCTTTTGGAATCCTTTAATTTAAACCCTTGCTACCTAACAGACACGGAACTACAACGACTACACTATTAGTTTAGCCACCCATTAGTTAAAAGGCTGTAGAAAGTACTAAACTAAGCTAGCCATAATACTAACAAGAAGACTCTTAAATATCTTACTAAGTACTATCACTATTACTAAAAGCATAGAAAGTTACCAGGACGGTTCCGCTTCACCTTATAGGATAACATTAATTTTAACTACTATATTATTATCAACATTATATATATTAGCGGAAGCCCATTATTATATATAGTTAATAAGGGAACACGCTTTTAAGCTAGTAGGTAGTTACAGAATATAAACGCCAAATATATATAGGATATATTACGGATATACTAAATTAATATATATCTAGGACTACTAGATTTAGTCACATATAACACGGGCAAGAACTTTATTAGCAAGGAATTTAAACAGTACGTAAGTACTATAGGTATTAATACAAAAGGAATTCCAGTTAAAGCCTATAACTCTATTAGTATAGTAGAACAATACTATAGACCGCTACGACGCGCATATTAAATAATTACCGTTAAAATCCCTAATATTAATAAAGACATGGCACTACAAATAGCGTTTAAGGCTATTAATAACACCGCTGGCCCGGATAGATTAGTCCCTATACTATTAGTATTCGGCGCATACCCTTAAATAGTTAAATTAGATGCACCATTACCGTTAGTAATACAGCGAGTAAACGCAATTAAGAAGGCCATAGTAGAAATTCAGAAACTATAAGCTAGACATTAAATCGCAGACGCCCTAAATATACGCAACGGACCTAAAACTAACGCGGTACATAACCTACTACTAAACTTACCTGTTCTAGTATAGAGAGAAGGAAATATAGGCTAAGCTGGACACTGGGACGGACCATATAACCTACTTACAGTTAAAGGAGAAATATATACGGTTAAGTTACTAAATAAACCTACATCTTTCCGATCTACGGTTATTAAACTATACCTATAACCAGAACCGACCGAGGAGCCTCCTATTTATAACGCTGTAGAGTATATAGAACCCACGCGAATTAACAAACCTACGCCTCTATTTTAGGAAGCTGCCCCTTAACTAGCACCAAAACGAGGCCGAGGTCGCCTACGCAAGTACCCCCTACTTATAGCTATAGCAGATATCATAACTTACTTATAAGATAATATTACTTAATTTAGCGCCTCCTAGTAAAAGGAACTCACCGGTCTACTTAAAAAAAGAGTATTTAAGATTATAAAGCTTGTAAATATACCCCAAGGTATATAACTCTTTAACTCACACTTTATAGACGAAATTAAGAACCTAAGTACTAATAAGGCCTTTAAGAAGTCTTAACTAGTTATATAGGCGTATAACAACCAGGAGAAAGAGCTTGTGTTAACTTAATCACCAACCATTTAGCGAGTCAGCTAGTGACTTATCCTATATATAGCCGCTATAGGGCTATATAGCCTCTACCTGCGGGATATATTATAAGCCTATATACAGTCCACTATAAACCTAAATCGTGAATTCTATATACGCCTACCTTATAAACTATAGAACGAACTTAGAATTAGTAAGGATACGGTCTTAAAGGTGCTAAAGCCTCTATACGGAGTACTAGAAGCTAGTAACCACTAGTTTAAGACCTACTATTCGCATTATATATAGCAGCTATATATAGACCAATCTACGTATAACCCTTGCCTTCTCTAAAGTAATAAACCCTTTGGTATTATGGGCCTATAAACCAATAACACCCTATTCTTGGCAGATAAGACCTTTATAAAGGCGGAGCAGAATAAGCTATATAAGGCAAAGTTTATAGCTAAGGAGCGTAAGCAACTTACGGTTAATACACCCCTTAAATTTAATGGTGGCCTTATTTAACTTATTCCGGATAGAATTACCCTTACTTAAAAGTAGTAATACAAAAACCTTAGCCCAATTAGCACCAAACTGGCCACGAGTACTAGCTTAAAAGGAGCTACTCGTACTTTAACACTAAAAGACCAGTATATCGCCCAACGTGCCAGAGGTGTATATATTGCGTCTGTTTGTTAACTAGAGGCCTTATTCAATCTATCCTTTACTACCTAGGTAATTAACCCAGTTAAAGATAATATAAAGAGTCTTAATAAGCAATTAAGTTGGCAGATTAAGAACGCAAATAGAGGCTTAAAGTTTGTTAAGCTAGATATTAACACCTTATAACTCCTAGTATTTATAGACGCTTTCTTTACCAACAATAAGGACCTATCTTCGTAAATTAGCTACGTACTTATACTAGCAGACGCCTTAAATAAGGCAAATATTATTTATTGGTCCTCAACTAAGTACAAAAGAGTCACTAGGAGCGTATTAGCCTTAGAATTATACGGTATAGCGCATGGTTTCGATATAGGCGCTGTAATTAAATCTACGCTAGACAAGATCTTACAGGTCAACCTACCACTTATTCTCTACACCGATTCAAAATCTTTATACAACTGTCTTGTCCAACTAGAAACTACGCAAGAAAAACGCTTAATAATTAATATAATGTGCCTCCGCCAAGCTTATAAGCGGAGATAGATTACTAAAGTTAAGTAGATTAATGGAGACACCAACCCTACGGACGCTATAATAAAGGGTAAGCCTTATACGGCACTGTCACAACTTATTAACACGAATTAAGTTAAATTATGGGCTATAAAGTAGGTTAAGCAAACGGATTTAACTTTAGTTTAGTATCACTAAAGGTAGACGCAGGGGCTGCTAAGGCGCTAGTGAAGTCAGGGCCAGCAACATGGCAGAATTTGGCAGAATCCAGCAATATAGCAGAATTTGGCAGAATTCAACAACACGGCAGAATTTGGCAGAATTCGACAACACGGCAGAATTTGGCAGAATTCAACAACACGGCAGAATTTAGCAGAATTCGGCAACTCGGCAGAATTTGGCAGAATTTAATAACACGGCAGAATTTAGCAGAATTCAACAACACAGCAGAATTTGGCAGAATCCGGCAACACGGCAGAATTTAGCAGAATCCGGCAATATGGCAGAATTTAGTAGCATGGCAGAAGTCGGCGGAATATAGTATATAATGGGCCCTAGCGCCGTCACAGCTATTGCGTGTTATAGACGGAAGAGCTAGTTATTGCGTATATGCTACAAACAACGGGAATAGCACGATTTGGTTTCTTTTTAGAGTTGCTCTAGTATTAGTATATATATTTATATCACGTATATAGAGCACGTGATCTACGCAAGACGCGTATATGTACTATCAACACTGCATTAGAAAACAAGAAAATTATCTAACAACCAATACCGCATACGTATCGCAATACAGTGATATTTGTGCACGTTGATTAAAGCATATATACCAACACTAACACCTACCAGAGGTTCCTCCGTCCTTTTTATCTTCTTTCTTACCTATCTCCTTATCTAATACTATCTATATTACTATATTAACTAATAGATCCCTTAATAGGGATTAAGGATTATTAAAGTAATAATAATTCATTACTTAACGTCCGATTCAGATCCCTATTGGGCCTACGCGGACTACTCCTTATTTACATATAGGGAGAAAACTCTATTTAAGAAAAATAAGAAAACCCCGTGATCCATCTCCCCGCCTTTTAGGACTCGCCTACTTAGCGCCTATAAGTCGCCTATAGTGCTCTACTACCTTACTATTTAACCTCCTTAGGAACCACTGCTGCCATAATAAGCCTATAGACGCGCTAGTATTATAAACTATTACTCTACTACTATAGAGTTACTAGGGGGCACCTATTACTTACCCCCTTGCCTTCTATTACTATTTCCCTTACAACCTAGAACTAATTTAGCACATTTTAACTAATAAGCCACTAGGTAACCGCCTTAAGGCCTTTTTATATTAAGAGTAGTATATTATAGTTCTCTATACTAGCTACTAAGAGCATTATTTCTTAATTAGTGCGTAGGGGGCATAGCAGTATTACGTATTTTAGTGTCTGTTTTGGCCAGCTACATTTATATTTTAGGCTACCTACTAGGATACCTACCCAGTAAAGCTAATCTTTTAGTCCTATTATTCCTGTTCTTAAGAGTGTTACTATTATATTTTCTGCCTTTATTAGGCCGTCTTAGAGCCCTTAGGTATTTACCCCCTATGGCGTTAACTATACTATAGCTTAGGTTCATCTTACCTAAGTTAGCCTCTATACCTTTAACTCCTATTTACCTCTCTAGCATTAGTCCAACCAGTATTACATTACGGTAGATGGTTTCCCGGCGTTCTTATATATTCTACTTTAACTCCTTTCTCTATTTTACTATTATCTTTACTAACCTCTTACACGTCTCCCTTCCTCCTCTATATAGGCCTAGGCCCTAAAGCGGCACCATTNTTCTTNTNCTTTNTTTANCTNTTTCTCTAATATCTCTTCCCTACTTTNGGGTTNTTNGTTTNTTCTCCTANNGGGCACCCTAGGGTCCCTCTATAGTTTACTTAGGCGTGTCTTAATATACTTTATAACATTAGAGTTACGTTTATTTTGCGTCCTTTATATTATAGCGGCTTTAATATATAACTATAGGGGGGGAATATTAGATTCCTTCTTAAGCAGTACTATAGCCGTTTGTTTATACCCGCCTATAATACTCTAAAGGTAGGCTAGACCTTTTAAAGTGGTTTAAGGAGTAATTTAGGGGGGCCCTTCTTAGTTTCTCCAATGGCCCAAATACTAGATCTATATATCATGGTTGGCCGGACGACTACTATATATAATAGGCGTGACCTCTAAAAGTATAGACCCTATATAGAATTAATAATTCTAGATAAAGTAATAAACTATACTTAGCCTTTACAGGCCGCTTACACTGTATATATGCTCCACCAGAGCTTACTATCTACCCATACTCCTAATACCCTTAGGCCCTAAACTAGTTAACCCCTAAAGCCTTAGATGCGAATTATATACTAGAGATCTATAGATTAGTTACGTTTTCTTATAAAATAAATTAGCTAGTATTTCTCTAGTAAGAATTAAACTCTATAACGTTTTACCCATTTTATATAAGTATTATAGGCTTTCTCTAGTATTCTGTAATTCTTTGTGGCTATTAGCCCGTATATAATTAGGTTTATATTATTAATAAAGCCTATCCCCTAAGTCGCCCCTTCCTTAAAGAAGTCAAGTAGGTTGCTTATAAAGAAAAGGAAGAGTATAAGCAAGAGGGGTAATTCTTATAGTATTTCTATTGCAACTGTAATAGGGGGGCTCTAGTATCCGCTAAAGACCAGTGATGTTTTTTTCTAGCCTATAAACCCTTAGATAAATTATATAATTTATTTTAGGAAGCCCTTTGCCCTAAGGATATACAGGAGACGCTTATAGGGTATATTATTATAGGCACTACTAATATCTAGGCTAAGCATTAATACTATAAAGTCCTTTCGCATCGCCTATACAGATTTAATAGTAGTAGCGAGTAGCGTAAGTGCTAATAGTGTTAAGCGGTTCTTTCTTGCCCCTATTTAGCTTTATAGTAGTAGGGTATATTCCTCTACTATATCTGTTATGTGTTCCGCTATTACCCTTTTTAAGATCTTACTAAGGGTGTTTTCTAAGGCAATAGGGCGGTAGCTTCCTAGGATTAAGTAATCTACTTTACCTTCTTTTTATAAAACAACCGTTATTATAGATCTTCCAAGTTATAGGTAGTAGCCTATAGCAAAGCATACTCTAGCTACATCTACAAGCCAAAGTGCTATAAATGGCCCACAGGTTTTTAGGGCCTTATTTGGAATCCCATCTAGTCCTAGTACTATATTATTTAAAAGGCGGCTAATAGTCCTAGCCATTTCCTCTATTATTATATCGCTATTAACCCGCAGGCAAGTTACTAGTATTTCGCCTATAATATTACTAAGGTCTACTAAAGCCGGTTAGGGGAAGAACCTTTCTATAAGAATCTTTACCTTCTTATCATTGTTATTTATAGCCTATAATTCTCCTACTCTTTATAGGGGTAGTAGGTATAGGTCTTCTACTAGGCGCCCTACCTTTTTTTTTTTACCCATTTTGCTATAGCCTAAAGGCCTTTATTATAGGGGAGGCTTGGGTTAGAAGTATGCTTATTTATAAACCATCTCTAGTTATTCCTTACTTCTTTTTTTAGGGTATTCTTTAGCTAGTTTCTTATATCTTTATATTATCTCTCATCTTTAGGGTTATAGCTACTTATATATTTCCTTCTTGCTTATTATTAGCTAGTAACTAGAACTGCGCATTATATAGACTATGCGTGTTATATATAAGGGCCCGGTTTTAAAATCGGGTAGTACTTTTCTAGCCTATTTTTAATTACTACCTAAATCCTTTCTAGTCTTTAGTTAATTTCCTTAGGGGTAGCTAATAAGCCTCGCTTATTTAGTATTAGGTGGATTTCTTCTAGGTCTTAAAGTTATTATTTAACTATATTAAGGAAACTGTCTATCTTAAGCTTCCTTATTGCGTATCTTTTTCTATTTAGTTACGCTTTAGTATCTAGGTCTAGCTATATCTAAATAGGGATATAGTCTAGGGTAAGTGCCTATTCTTCTTTAGGGTTATACCTTTTAAGTCTCTAGTATAGGCCTTCGTCTATAAATGTAAGGTTAATTATACTTCTAGCGGTACCTTATTGCCATATAATTGCTCCTAGGGGGGTAGCTAGCTTAAGGCCCCAGATATCTATAGCTCTTAGTAGGCACTCTAACTGTTAATCTACAGCAATATAGATACCCCCCTACCGCGGGTAGTAGAGGTTTATATCTCCTAGTAAAATAAACTCTATACCTTTGGTTTCTAGTAAGCTTATTACCGATATAATATTCTCTGTTTATGGGACCCCTTTAACCCTAGGGTTATATACATTAATAATTTATACCGGTCCCCTATATGTTTGGATTGTTATAACTATAGTATTTGGGTTAACTACCTGCTATAACTATAAGGACAGGCTAATAGCCTTACTAATTATAAAGTATACGCATATAGCTGCTTTTGGTTTATATAGGAGCTAGAATCCTTAAGGGCAGTATATTAATTATATAAAGGTATTATAATACGGTTCTTGTATAGCAAGGATATAATGTTTCTCTAGGTTTAGACTGTCTAGTAGGGGCCTTATAAGGCGGTGGTTTGTATTACCGCAGTTATACTATATAATAGATAGGTAGCGGACCCCCAGCGAGGGTCCTTTAACTCTTCTTTGTTCCTCACTTCTTCTATTTCTACTTTCTCTAGAATATTTAGAGCTTCTATCTCTTATATCTACACCCTAGTTACTACTTATTTTATATAAAGCTTTCCATTCCCGTATCTTATGTTCCTATTAGCGCTTCTATATCTAAATCTATTATTATTACCAGTTCTTCCCCTATTTTTACTAGTCGGCTATATACCCTTTATAGGTCGGCTATAAATATTATATTTGCCGCATTAAGTCTAATTCTTAATTGTCCTAGTTTTAAGCCTACTATTGCTATCTATAGGGGTCTTCCTACGGGGCGTCTTCTCTCTTATGTCCCCTATGACCCTTATATCCCTAATCGGTCTAATAATATCGTATAGCGTCGCTTCTGGCCCGTTAAGGCTTAGGATAGCTAGCCTAGCCCTCTAGTATTAAAGGTAGGAAACGCTAAGAAGGCGCCTACGTCCCCCTAGCTTATTGCCTATTGTTTCTATTTATATAACCTAGCGTACAGTTATTCCCGCAGCTGTTAAGCCCTTACCTTCTATCTCCTATATTTAATGCAGTCTTCTCTCTCCTACGCCTTATGTGTGCTTCGGTGGCAGTTTACGCATTTTATTTAGTTTTAATTTAAGCAATGTCTTGTATTATGGGGGCCTGCACAGTGGCCGCAGCATACCTATACTGCGCATATAGATTAGGTGTGTCCCTATTATATATAGCGATAGCATTATTCTAGGCGTAGTCTGTAGTTATAGAGCCTTATATTGTATATAAGGCCATTTATAATTATTCCTTTTTAGATAAGGAGTTTTTGCATTCCTGGTGTATATATACTAATGATAAGGGAGCCATGCGTTCGTCCGGCGCCTCCCTAGCGAGTCTTTAGCGACCCTCATGTCCTCTTATTGTTTTCGTTATATACTTAGTTTGCATTTTCCTATTAAAGCCATTAGATTCGGGTGATTTCGAGTCCTAGTATAAGGCGTTCCGTTTGTCTTACTATCTCCTATATAATTGCTGTATTATCCGCCTAGCGTCCCTTTTCTACCCTAAGGCTTATAAAAACCGCTGGGACTTTAACTAGGTAATCCTCGCGAAGTACTTTTATGCCAATACGTTCTCCTAGCCTATCCCCTACCCTTACGGCTCGTTCCTTTGCCTATTAGTCCTTTAGGGTAACTCTAATNTCTCCGCTCNTAAGGTNTNNGACTATAACNNCGTNNTNNACCTCTTTNCNNATCTNTATAAGNACTTCTATTTCTAATTATCCCCTAAGCCCCTCTACTTATTCTATATTTAGTTATATTATAATTATATACCCAGTTATTAACTTAAGGGGGGTAGGTTCCCTATGCTATAAAAGCGCAGCTACGGCGGCCTAGGTGCGGTTCGCCGGTAAGGGGGGGTTATACTTATTTTTAATTTTGCTTAGCCATTAGAGGATTTAATTAAGGGTTTACTAGAGGGGCGCCTAAGGTTTACTAAACTGGCGGAGCCATTCTACTAGCTGCATTAGTTCGTTATAGCTAACGGTTACTCCCCCACAATTTTAGATACTAGACACGTCTAATAGGCTTTATATTTTATCAGATGCCTTCTTAATAAAGGTATTTCCGCTTTATAGTATAGTATTCGCCCGTCTTTATTATAAAGGGCCATTACTAGGCGTAGTTCTAGCGGTCGCGCGCAAGTATAAGCCACCGTCGTTTAACATATGCCTCCCCTACGATGCATGCATCTTAGGGGGATTCTCTAGGTGTTTTTTAGGGTTCTTTTAATTGGTTTTAGTCTTTTTAGGCCAGGTGCAGCAAGAGCTCCTTTCTCCTCACAGCTAATCGTGGATTATTAAAGTACCTCTAGCTCTTATTAAAAAAAAGGAAGGTATAAAGGAGGGAGTATTTATAGATAAGGTAAGGCCTTATAAATACTAATAGCATAAGATTCTTATATAAGATAGGCTTAATTACTTACTAAAATACAGGGTATCTCTATTACTATAGTAGCTACTATAATAGTAGAGACGCCTTAAATATTTAATAATTTAGACTTTAGATTACTAAAATCTAAAACTTTATTATAGAGAGCGTAATTAATAACCCCTATTAACAGCTCTAACTATATATAATTTTTAATTTATAAATCGGCAGATTTATAAGTAGTAGTTATTATAAGTAGCTTTAAGTATGGTATATATAAAATTTTAACTATAATATAAAGAAATTATAGCTGCTAATATACTATAAGAGGACTTTATAGATAGGGGGCTATAAGGCACGATTGTAGGAATAGGATAAATTGGTAAGAGAGACGAATCCTTAAGGAGGTAAGGCCTTTAAGATTATAGAGACTATATACTACAGGCATATGCCTTTAGCACGTAACTGGTAACTATTTAAGGGGCGTTTAGGGGTTATTTTAAGGGCAACCTAAGGTGTCCGCAATAATATCCCTTATATTACCCCCCCTTCTTATAGTTAGCCCCTAATTGTTATTACTTTATAGTAGGGAGATTATAAGGGCTTATCCCAAAATGGGTTTAGAGAGATATTAGAGAAATATTAGTATACCGCTATATATTATCTATCTATCTAACCCCTACTTTAAACTCTTAAAAAACCTTAATAAGGAAAAAATATAACTAAAGAAAAAATGTAAGGATTACTAGAAGACCTATTAGAAGCCTACTAAAAGTATACTAGTAACTACCTAGGCTAATATAGAGATTTTTATACAACTTTACTTCTAAGCCTTTATACTAGTCTATAATTAATTATAAGTATTATAAGTAATTTAGTGTTATAGTATAGTTCTATAGAACCTTTTAGTATAGGATTTAATATATAGAGCCTTAGCTTACCGTTATCTTTAACTATTAAGATATAATCTATAATCTTTTCTTATAATCCTTTTTTTATAATCCCCTGTATTACTAATATATTACTTCTATATTTACCCTTAGGCTTATTAAATATGGTTAAGGTATTAGTTAGTTAGTTAAAGAGACTTATCTCTTAAGATTTAGTGTATATACTTTTAAATTTAGTAGTCCTGTACCGTATATTTAGTGTAGCTTTACTACCTAGTAAATAGGGACACTTTATAATAATAACTGTAGCTATTATATAATTATTAAAAACGCCTATAACGTTAATCTTTAATACTATAATATTATTTAGGTATAGTTTTAACCTATATATATCTTTAATTAACGTTTTAATTGCCTTTCCCTAGCTGCGTACTTAGTTTTTATAAGGAAGTAATAGCTAAATAGCTTATATGCGTGTTTCCTTCCTTTTAAATAGCGCTATTATAACAAAGTTATATTAGTAAGATTACAGCTATTTACTAAAAGAGTATTAGAAGGTAAAGTATAAAGACACTTTACTTATTAAGCTTAATTCTTTTCCTTAATACTTCACTTCCTATTACTAACCTTTATTTAATTTTAGACGTATCTTTAATATATTATTAAGATTTTCTTCTTTTCTATTAATAATTTAATATACCTCTTTTATAACAAAGCCTTGTAGGAAATACTACCGTAGACTTACTAATAGGCTAGGTATATAGGTAAATAAGAAGTTAATAATTTAATAATAACTAGTAGAGTAGTTGCCTAATAGATTAACCCTAATTATATTCTAAGATTTACTATAAAGAAGAGAACTATCTAGGTAGGGACTGTGGTCCTTTAAATATATAATACTACGCCTAAGAAATATACTAAGTACGTTAGTATATTAGTATGTCGGTATATTATATTTCTATATTCTAAACTTATAACGTAACTAGCTACGTAACTTAGTTACCCCTTATTCTATAGTTTAACTAATTCTAGTACCTCCTATACTTTTACTACTAGTCTATTTATATCTCTTTTTAGTAGTTCTACTACTGCTAATATAAGGTCCATAACACTATCCCCCTCTTTTTTATCTTTATCCTTAAAGATATCTCCTATCTCTAAGTTGTTTATTAGAGGTATAGCATTCCCTTCTTTAATTTAATAACCTTTATTATTTCTAATACCTCTTATTAGATCCTCTATATCTAATTATTATAATTAACTAGTAATATTTATTCTCTTATTTAGTAAAGTTATACTATTCTATTTCTATTATATAGAGAAAAAGCTAGTATATATTATAATCGCGGCTCTATTTAGTTGCTAACCTTTATAAAGGGGCAAGGTGCTTTAAGGCAGCTTTAAAGGAAATAAGATTCTATTAAGAGCTAAGTTATATAGACCTTGTAAGTAATAAGACGTTCGGATAAGGAACAGAACAGGTTCGGGTCGACGTGGTCAAGATATAGGGGTAGCCGTGGTACGTGCACGTGCTTCGAGAGGCTTCGACAGAATTCCACTATCGTCGAGTGTTTCACCGAGACGTCCTTACTGTAACGGGACAGTCCCGTTACAACCTTCTTTATATATAGAGTGTACGTAAGCGAATATGTAATTATCTTATAATATTAAATCCGTCTCTAACGCTAAATATACACGTCTTATTAATCTTTATAACTGTTTAGTTCCCTATCTAATTTACCTTAGGGTCTTATATATTAGTAGCGGCTAAAAGACTAAAAAGTAAGCTAGCTAAGGCCCTTATTAAAGTTTAACGTTATTCTAATAAGGCGTGTTATACCCTAAAGGCTTAACTTAATACTTATACTTAGTTGTCCCGTTTAGTAAAGGTTTATAAAAAGGTGCGCTTTAAGGAGCTACGTTTAATAGAGTAAGGTCTTTTTAAGCTTAAGGCTAAGGAGGATAAAAAGGATTCTACTTATAAAGAGGCGGAAACAGTTTATACGTTAGTAGTAGATCCCTTAGATAACCCAGCTCGTCTATTACCTTTAACTAATTCTTTTATCTTTAGCTCCTCCTTAATATTGCCTAACCCGTTCTCTTTTAATACTTCTATACCTTTCCTATAGCGTTTATTAGGTTTTATAGTAGCTTCTAGGTAGTCTTATTATAGCCTATCTACTTTACTTTATACTATGTTTTATTATTAATATCCTTATAACTAATAATCTTTAAAACTTACTATTTATCTTCTTCTTATCCTCTATACGTGCCTGCTTTGTAAACTAGTAGCTCTATATCTTTATATACTAGCTCTAGTATTGTAATATACTATATAGGGTAAATCTTAATTTTTACTAGTAAGTTAAGTCTATACGTAACTTTTAAAATCTTAGCTATAATTTTAAATAGTCCTAGTCTAATATAATCTAACTTTTTACTTAATTATTGGCTTGTGAAAATTTTATATAATAGCCACACTTTATCCCCCTCCTTAAGATCTGGTCCCTTAGATCTCTTAATATTATAGTACTTCTTTATCTTTTCTTATACTATTTTTGCTATAAAATAGAGGTCCTTATAAAGATTTATTAGGGTTTCTATTTTTCTTTTACTATTTTACTTATTTTCTTCGCTTATTATAGTAATAATAATATTTTAGGCTTATATCCGTAATTTGCCTAAAATAGTAATATCTTTATACCTTTTTATGATGTTATATTGTATATAAACTATATAACTAGTAGTAATAAAACCTCTTAGTTAGTAGTTGCTATACCATTTTCCTATACCTCTATTAGGTAAGGCTTAAACTACTTAAGTACTCTTTCTATTAGGAATAGTCCTATATAGGTAACCTAATTTATAGACGTTGCTAGCTTCGCTCCTTTTTATATAACCTTAAAGTGCATTTATATAAGGAATCCCTTAAGCTTTAACTTTTCTCCTAAGAATTACTTAATAGATAGTAGCTTAACCTTAGCTGCTCTAATCCTATTAATTCTTTCTTTAAGTATCCTATTATTGTTTATTAATTAATTAACTATTTCCTATAGCTATTTAACCATAACTAGCTAAGAGTTAGTATCTACTATACTAGCGTTACGGACCTTATATTAGCAGTAGTAGCACTACTAAGGAGAGATATAAATAGACTAGTGGTAGAAGTATAGGAGGTACTAGAACTAGTTAAACTATAGGACAAGGGGTAACTAAGTTACGTAGTTGGTTACGCTATAAGTTTAGAACATAGGATCTATAAAATCTATCAGAACGTTATATACTTAGACTATTTAACATATTAACGTACTTAAGTATTTCTTAGGCGCAGTATTGTGTATTTAAAGGACTACAGTCCCTACTTAGATGGTTCTCTTCTTTATAGTAAATCTTAGAATATAATTAGAGTTAATCTATTAGGCAACTACTCCACTAGTTATTATTACGTTATTAACTTATTATTACCTATATACCTAGCCTATTAATAAGTCTACCGTAGTATTTCTTATAAGGCTTTATTATATATTTACTACTAAGGTTATAGTATTAATAAGTTAAATAATATGCCACTAAAAGCAGTAGCTATAACGCTGTTAACAGCAGCAACTACTTTGGGATTAGGTAATAATACTAGTATAGTAAACACTAACTTATAACTAGTTACCATTAGATAATTATAAAAAATAGTTAATTAATTAACAGATAATAATAGTGTTGGGAATAAAGGCAAATGGTCACCATATAAGGCATATTGCCGTCACGTGTGGCAAGTTGCCGTTACGTGCGGCAAGTTGCCATTACATGCCGCCGCGGCACTAGCGTAGTAAGGAACCTTAAGTTCCTCACCCCTTTCTTTAAGAAGAACATAAAATAATCATCATACTATCTATAAACCGTAGCTGCGTAATATCCCCTTATGTAACCAACACTAATTAGTGGTTAACTTTACTGTTATACCACAGAACAGCTAGGTATTACTAAGAAGAAATGAGCTACTGTACTAGTGCTAATCGTGCTAAAGGAAGCTGTCTTTTAAGGTTAGAACTAGTCCTAAACCTTAAATAGAACTCTTCTATAAATCTAAGGATCTAAAAGGCCAGAACTGGTCCTAAGCCTTTCTAAGATTATAGATTCTTGCGTCTATTACGCAGAATAACACGCTTTATAAGTTTTCGCGATTTAAGGCTAGAACTAGTCCTAAGCCCTATAATCGCAAATACACGTCTAAACGCGTACTAAACAATAAACGCGTACCAAACAATAAATATATATCACGAACGCGTACTAAACGACAATCCCTATACTAATAACACTTCCCTCCCTCCAAAAATATGGCTACGCCTACTTTAAATAACTAGAAAAACTCCTTACTACTAGGGGTAGCTAAGTACGCGAAACTTATTAATAAAGATTAGGATAAATTCGCCTTTAATATAACAACTTATACTATAAAACAAGTTAACGGCTTTCTCCTACACTATATTATATTCTACCAAAATAGATACTACGCTAATTTATAACTATAGGAGTATTTTAGGGAGGATTTTATAGGATAGACTGCTGATACCTAGGCACTTAGCAACGTTAATATTATTTAGAAAATTTAAGACTTCCTTTGTAGAAATGGGGTATATATTACTAAGAACGGTAACCTAATTGCTAGCAATATTTAGGCCGTTATTACTAGTATAAAAGAACCAATATAGACAGAAGCTAAGATTATATATTAACTACGGAAACCTAAAAACAACCCATATTCTTTAGAAGGCAACTTTAATTTATATTAAAACCCCTAGAACACTAACCTCCTACCTAGAGCTACTCTCCCACCTAGAGGTGCTCTCCTACTTAGAGTTACTCCGCCTCTACCTTCTTCACTCTAGCTAACCGGTAAGCCTTTACTATAAGAAGTCACAAATCTAATAAAGGTATATTTAGATAAAGAGAAGAAGTTTAAAGGAGAACTGTATGACATGCTTAGAGCAAAACTATAGGTCTTTTATAACTATTACAATAAGGTTAGAATTTAATACCACTAGTACCATTACGCTTTCTTTATTATATTAAAGGGACGGGCAGTAATATTTTATTACAACCATATTACGGGTAAAAACTATAACTTTAATATAATGCTTTAGCTCACTAGAGCCTACTTTAAGACTAATAAGAATTACTAACTTTATATGTCCGAATGGTGGAAAACTACATTCTAAAGAGTTATTGCTTCTAACCTAATAAAGACTCGTTTAGAGTGCCTTTAACTACTTTTTAATAAACTCTAGAAAATCTAATATAGCCTTACTAAAACTTACTAAAATAAGAACAGTCTAAGGGACTAGGTTATCTTAGCATGCTATGGCGTTCCTAAGTGCAACTTAGCGCTATATAAACCTATAGATACGTTTAAAGGAGTATATACTAAGCTACGCTCCACTATAGGTACTATAATACGAATATAAAAATCTTAACAGTTCTATACCAAAAACCCTACTTAACTAAGTATTCCCAACTAACACGATTATAACTAGACTAATTAAATATATAGTGGCCGTGGTAGGGAATACAGAAGAGGGTACAATTAATGTTAACTATAAGGTGGTTATAGAGGTCCTCGTAGAGGTTCATTTTAAAGTAATTATTAGAAGAAGTGCTACGTTTATAAGAAGCCAAATTGCTAGTTAACTAGACACTCCCTTAATAAGCGAAAAGAGGCATATAATAAGTTCCGTTAGAGTATAAGAAATATAAGAAATTATAAGGTTACTACGGCCTACTTCTAAAGCTTCCTAGTTTAATATAAAGGCGTAGAAGATCTTAAGGGTAAGGTTAATAAGGTCGAATAGCTCCTTATAGATATAAAAATTAAGGACTACTTACCTAACCAATACTTTACTAAGTATGGTAAGGTAAATAGTATATAAACCGTCGCTATTCTTAATAACTAATCTACGCTCTATTTTATTATAAAGTTAGATATCTTTAATAAGCTAAAGGAGAGCTCTGCGTTTTCCTTTAATAATAAATACTCGGCAAACATCTTTTATAGTATTATGCCGGATACTAGAGCCGCAGGAGTATCTATAGTAGGAGAACCTTAAGTTTAAGCCCTTTAGTAGCTTAATAGCTCTGTTTAGATTAACTATTTAACAGTAAGCCAATATATAATTCGTTTTGGTAAGGGTACTGTGATTTCTCTTAGTATAATTAGGGTTTAAACCCCCTTAGGGTATATTACTTTTTATGTTATTTTTATAAATACCCTATTTTTATTTTGTATTAGAGATATAGATAAACTAGGCGTTAAGCTTAATAACCTTAAGAATATACTTATATAGGGAGATAATCGGGTACCTATTATACGTAAGTGGGGTTACCCTTAGCTACTCTTTTAATAACTAGAAAAGAGTATTACTTAAAGCTATTTAACTAAGTTAGAGTTACGTTAACTATACCATCATTTTAGCCACCCATCCGTTTATTAATTGCTTAGGGTTCTTTAGTAAGTAGGCTATAAAGTTAAGGTTAAGGTAATTAAGCATCTTATAAAGTATTACTATTACTACTAAATAAACTAGAAGTCCCCTAGCCGATTTAAGTTTACCCTTAAAGATAACTACAACTTTAACTTCTATATTATTATTAACGTTATATATCTTAGCGGTAAGCTAGTACTCTAAGTTATTAACTTCTTAACCTCCTTNTAAGCCGCANNNTTCTTAAAGGATATATTAGCTAGGAACGTATAGAATACCCTTTAGTTATACTAGATTAATATCTACCTAGGACCCCCTAATTAAATCGTCTATAATATAGAAAAGAACTTCTTATCTATAGAGTTCCGATAATAAAATAAAGGTAATAGCAATTAAGGTTAAGGAAGTCCCTATTAAGGCACATAATAGTATTAAAAAAGTGGAGTAATATTATACGCTATTACGCCGTGTATATAAGATTATCTCTTTAGAACTAAAGGACGCTAGCGAAGAACTTACCTTATAAATGGCTGTTAAAGCTATTAATAATTCCGCTGGCCTAAATAGACTTATACCTACATTACTAGTCTTTAGCGCCTACCCATAAATAACTAACAATTCTCTACTATCTCCCTCCGTTATATAACAAGCTAAGGCAATTCGTAAGGCAATAAAGAAGGTGCGATGCCTCTATGCTATACGCCAGGTTAATAACGCACTAGAAATAAGAAATGGCCTAAACACCTTAACTACGCTTAATCTACCACTCTAGTTTAAAGTACGCGTATAGCGTAAAAGGGGAGGATGGTTAGGCCCATATTAACTTATTATAATTAATAGTTAAACTTATACTATTTAAATGCCTTACAGACCCACCTAATTCCGTTTAACTATTATTAAGCCCTACTATAAAGATAACAATTCTAAGCCTTTATAGGATGCCCTAGAAGATGCCCTAGAAGAAAACCACGATTAATATACTCTAGAAGGCGACTATAATCCTAATATAATTATAGTAGATACGCCATAACTATAACGCGGTAGAGGTCGCCTAAAGGGATTACGAAATCGCCAACACCTTATTAATTTTAAAGAACAATTTATTGCCGCTATTAAGAATAAAGTTAAGTTATTAATGGCCTTTATAACAGCTAAAGAGAAGGCTAACTTTAAGCTCGCAAAACAGCTCTAAAAGGAAGGTTGTATTATAACCTTAGGAGCTCCTTTCTAAGCATCTAATAAGCAGGAGATCGACGGTCTTATCGCAAGAGGAGTCTTTAAATTTAAAAAATATAACCCTACTAAGTTTAATGGAGTTCGTATCTTTAAGTTAAGAATAGTTAATGAGATTAAGGGCAAAGCTACTAACGCCCTATTTAAGAAATTAAGGCTTATTATTTAAGGTTATAACAATAATGGTAAAGAAATAATTCTTATATAATCTCCTATAATTTAACGAGCTAGTTAGTAAGTTATTATTATATTAGCTCCCTCTTTAATAAAGAATAGAATGGCGGTTTATTTATAAGATATTACTTAAGCCTATACTTAATTAGAGATATACCTTTAGTGCTTAATATTAGTATACCTTTTAGAGTAAATTTGCTACTAGTATCCTAAAGACACGATTATGGTTATGCTTAAGCCATTATATGGAATTACAGAGGTAGGAACTTACTAGTGGGCTACCTATAGTAAGCACTATAAAGAGAAGCTTTTAATAACTACTTCTATATTCAATCCCTACTTCCTTATTATAACCACGGAAACCCTATTTAGAATTATTAGTATATAAACTAATAATATAATTATCTTAGGAGATAACTAATTTTTAGCTCTTAAAGAGGATAAGCTAGTAAAGGTAAATCTTATAGCAAAGCTAAAGGAAAAGCTTAACTTAATAACACCATTACTCTTTAATAGATGCATCCTCTCCCTAAATAAGGATTCCATTGCTTTACGCCAGAAGGGTTAAGGCAAAAAGATTAACGTTATTAATATTAATTCTCTAAAGTAAGAATACATAGAGCAATATGCTTGCGAAGCTTATGTTACTTCTATCTATTAACCTAAGGCTTTATTTAATCTCTCTATTATGGCTTAATACCAGGAACTAACTAAGGACGATATTCTTACCCTAAATAAGCGTCTTTTCTGGCAAATAAACCATCCCAATTAGGGACTACTCTATGTGCCTATTAATCTTCCTACCGCTAAGCTCTTTATATTTATTAATAGATCGTTTGTAAATAATAAAGATTTTAGCTCCTAGTTAGGATATAAGATTATTATCGCGAATAAATCTACTAGAGAGAATAACTTTACAATCTACGGTAACCTTATTTATTAAAGCTTAACTAAGAGTAAGCGTATTACTTAAAGCGTTCTAGCGTTAGAGATATATAGAATAATTGGCGGAGTTAATATAGCAATTGCAATTGGAACTACCCTAAAGATAATTATAGATTGGCTTGAACTTTCCGTTATCCCTATAATTGTATATACCAACTTATATTCCCTCTATAAGTATTTAGTTAAGCTTAGTACTATAAAGGAGAAGCGCCTTATAATTGATATTATGGCACTTTAGCAATCCTATAAGCGTTAAGAACTCTTTAAGATTTAATAGATTAATGGCTAAGATAACCTGGTAGATGCGATAACAAAGGCGAACCTAAATAAGGCACTAGAGACGTTTGTTAATATAAATACTTTATATATATAAGTTAAAGGTTAGGTTAAAAGGGAGTCCCTAGAAATTTCTTAGTCACGTAAGGTCTTAAGATATCCAGGAACTTTAACCGGCAGTTAAAGTTATCTAATTAGTTAGATTCTATAGACCCTAACTTAAACCAGCCAATTAGGATTTTCCATCCCTGGGATAGAAAATTACTATTAGCTCGCTTACCGCTAGCGCCTTAGCGGCCCTACTAATAAGATACCTACCCATAACTTATAAGCAAGAAAGCACCACGTGCTAAGGGGCAAATTTTGGGATAGCGAGACTTATATTGTAATAGCAATAGTAAGTAAGGAGGATTAATTTTTGTTCCGCTAGTTAAGCGGTATATATATATAGATGGTAACCACAAAAGAAGAGTTACTAGTGTTGGGAATAAAGGCAAATGGTCACTATATAAGGTATATTGCCGTTATATATAGCAAGTTGCCGTTACGTACGGCAAGTTACCATTACATGCCGCCGCGGCACTAGCGTGGTGAGGAACCTTAAGTTCCTTACCCCTTTCTTTAAGAAGAACACAGAACAATCATCATACTATCTACGAACCGTAGCTACGTAATATCCCCTTATGTAACCAACAAATAGGATATTTAAAGAAAGGATTAATGGGATTAGAGCAGCTAAGGTTAAGTTACCCTTAATTAAGCGATTCTTAGGGGAGAAGTTAAAGCTTAAGGGATTCCTTATATAAATGCACTTTAAGGTTATATAGAGGGAGGAAGGTTAGCAACAGCTATAGACTAAATAGCCTACGCAGGACTATTCTTAACAGGGAGGGCACTTAAGTGGTTTAAACTTTACCTTACGGAAGTATAGAAATATAGTATAGTAACTACTAACTAGGAAGTATAATATATATTCACTAGCTAAAATAGGGTTATAGAATAATTAATGCAGATATTTGGGGACCTAAAAGTAACTACTATAGTAAAATAAAAGCTTTAAAACCTAGTATAACGGACCTTAGCAATTAAGTATATAACGCAGTTTTAAATATTAGCTATGTAGGTTAAATAGAATAATAAGGCGCTTATGGTATAGTATAAATAGAGACTTAAAGTAAAAGTCTAGGACGTAATTATCCTAATAAAAAATGCGGATACCCTTAGGGAACTAATTAATTAAGCAATTAAGATTAATAATAGGATCTACTAAAGGGAGTAGACTAAGAGAGGTTAGGATAGAGTTCTATAGTTATATAAAACGTAAAGCACATAATAATAAAGTTAAAGTTAGAAACTATAGTATAGTGCAGAACTAATAAACCTAAGTAGTACTAAAGAATCTAGAAAATAAAATAAGAAACTATAGAAACCTAAAGGTTAAGGATTAAGTGATTATAGGACTAAGAAGTAAAGGCTAAACTAGGGATTTTAATAGCAGAAGACGTTTAGGTAAACTCTATAGCAAAAAAATGGTTTAAAAAGAGAGCTTATATAAATTGCGGAAAATAAGATTATTTTATTAGAAACTATAGAAGTAGTTAAAATAACTACGCGGTAAAAGGAATAAGACTAATAGACGGTATATACGTATAGAGGGATAATAGTATACTATAAGGAATAAAAGAGTGTTTAATTAAGCATTTTGCGTTTTATTATAATAATATATACTAAATTTATAAGGACGCTAAGTATAGCGTAAGTTACTAGCTATAAGAGCCAAAGATTTTAAAGTTTAGAGAAACTAATAAACTATTACGCAGATTAGATATTAAAGACAATAAATTTAATATAGGTGAAATATTTACTAATAATAAGGTAATAAAGGTAGCTTACTAGAAGCGTATAGACCTTAAAATAGTTATAATAGAAGTAAAAACTAAAACCGCTGTAAAGCAAGGGTTAGTAATAGAAATTATAACACTATTAAATATAGCATCTATCGCTTTATAAGATAAAAGGAGAAATATTTAATAAAAAAATTAAGCAAGTAAACAACTACTAGTGCTAACTTACCACTTAATAAAGGTAAAAGGCTATAGGCTTAAGATTTTTAAGACGAGATAAAATATGCTTAAGATTCTTAAGATGGAATAAGATAAGCTTAAGGACCTATAATAAACAACAACTAATAGAGTAGAGTAATGGCTTAGTTTAGTAATATATAAATAAGCTCAGGACGAAGTTTCCTAAAGGTATAAGATTCTTAAGACGAGATAAGTAAGATTTAAGATTTTTAAAACAAGATAAAAACACTATAAAAGCCTAGTTAGACTAAGGCTAGAACTAAGCTTAAGAAAGAAATAAGCTTAGGATTAAGAATTATATAGAACTAAGACTTTAAAGTATAAATAAGGACTATTAATAAAAGTAATAATAAGATTATAAAGTAAGAAGACTTTAAGGATCTACTTATAAGATAAGATACAAAAGAAACTATAGAGAAATTTAGATAAAGAATCCTTATATAATAAGAATAAAAGCTAGACTAGAGATTTAGTATACTAGGTTATATAAGGGACAGAGCACCTATATAAAGAATAACTAATAGGCCTAAGATAGGCACGCTAAGAGTAAAATAGCTTACTAAACTAAAATAAGAAGAGGATTTAGGGATCCCTACTAGGTTTAAGAAACAATATATAAAGGGCTATTATAACGTAGTAATAAGAAGATACTTCCTTATGGAAAAGCCGTATATACTCTAGTAGCTATACTAAAAGTAGTATAGGTAACGATATAATAATAAATGGGAAGATTTCTATATATAGTTAGATAAGTAAGTTATCTAAGACTACCCTATTATGGAAAAAGCTATAAATTATATTAAGGGAGCCTTAATTATAATATTAAAGGATCAAAAGGAACGGTTAAAGGACTAGAGAAGTAAAAGGTAAATCTTAATACCTGTAAATAAAGTTATAATGTTTAGATTAATATAATAGAGGTTTAAACTTAAAGATAAAAATAAGTTAAGAGTTAACCTAAAGCACCTAGCGTATTATATATTATTATATATTATATATATATATAATATAAAAATCTAAAAAAAAAAGAATTGGAAGTACCCTATAAGAATATATTAGGCGCTAAAAAAGTAATAGTATAGAAATACTAAGTATATACACGGATAATATCTAGTAAAAGTTTAAGAGTTAGAAGACTTAATACTTTAACTAAAAAGATTCCTTATAGAAGAATACTTAGATAGATAATAGTAGTAGAAATGCCTAAAGAATATATATCTATAGTATATTTAGGATAAAAAGCGAACTAAGTATTGGCTAAAGAGTAAGCTAAGTATAATAGAATTAAGTAGCTAATAGTTAGAAAAAGTGGAGGCTTATAAAACTAAAGGGAGCTAATAGTAAAGCCTTAGACCCTTAAAGGGATTTAAAAACAGCACCTAAATTTATAAGTTAATTAGTAAGATTAGCAGTTTAAAGCGCTAATAGATAGTAAAGAAATTAAAAACTATATTTTACTAGTAGTAGTTAAGAGAATAGAATTACTTTATAGATAGAAGGAGTAATCTTACCTATTAGTTATAATTTTAGGAGATCTAATAGCCTATAGAGGAGGCATTATTAACCTTAAAACGGGACCTATTTAAATAACTATTAAAGGGAGATAAATTAAAATATCTTTTAATATCCTACTATTAGGATAAAATAAGGCAGTATTAGAAATACCTTAGTTACAGGAATATAATCTAAAGATTAATTAGGTTATAGGTTAGGTTAATATTAGAGATACTTAATAATATAAGATATAATAACAAACTAAAATAGTATAGTACTAAGTTAGAGCGACGTATAAGGAAATTAAAAAAGGGTTATCCTATATACTAAAAAGATACTATAAGTATAGTAAGAAACTATAGAGTCTAAAAAATAAAAAGCTAGTAGATTATATAGTATAAGACTATAAAATAGAGTTAAAACTAGAAATAAGTTTAAGGTTCTTCCTAACCTATAAGCTTACTTAAAAGGAGTTAAGAGCATTTAAAGAGTTTGTCTAGGAAAACTTATAAAAGGGATATATTAAACTATTACAATTATTAGCGGGATATTTAGTACTATTTATACCAAAGAAGAATGGAAAACTTAGGCTATATATTAACTATAGATAGTTAAACAGCATTACTAGAAAGGATAGGTATCCTTTACTCTTAATTAGTAAAATCTAAGATAGAATAGGTAATATATAAATCTTTATAAAAATAGATCTAAGGTAGGTATACTATTAGATTAGAATTAAGAAAGGTAATAAATAAAAGGCAGCCTTTAGGTTAGAGGAAGGACTATATAAACTATTAGTTATGCAATTTGGGTTAATAAATATACTAGCGATATTTTAAAAGAGAATTAATAGTATATTAGGAGAACACCTTAATAAGTTTATTATGGTATACCTTAATAACATTATTATCTACTTAATAACTAAGAAAGAGTATAGGGAATATATTAAATGGGTTTTAAGGAGACTTTAAGAAGAATAGATATTAGTAGCAATTAAGAAATATAAGTTCTTTACTAGGAAGATTAATTTTATTATTAAACTAGGTTATATTAGTATAGATCTAAAGAAAATTAAAGCTATAGTAAGTTAGTAAGAACTAGAGAATATAATATAGTTAAGGTTATTTTTAGGGGTTTATAACTACTATAGGAGGTTTATAGCATAATAGTTAAAGAATATTAAACCGTTTACTAGGCTTATAAAGAAAGAGAAACTATAGGTATAAGGAGATAAGCAAAAGAAGCTATTTAAGGAACTTAAGGAGTTATTTACCTAGGAGCTAATCCTTAAGATCTATTAACTAAGACTAGATATGGTTATAAAAACGAATATATTAGACTTTATGCTAAAAGTATATTTACTATAAAAGTATAGAAACGCATAGCATCTAGTAATATACTATAGTTAAAAGATAACACTACTAGAATTAAACTATAATATCTATAATAAGGAGTTATATTATAGGATAGGGGTAATAGCTATAGAGCGTATATATTTAAGGAGTCTATAAAACGTTACGCAATTAATTATAAGGGTTAAAGGCGTAAGGAGGTAATATACCTACGCGTAGCTAATATAAGCTATATATAAGGTATATATAAGAGCACAGGGCTCTCCTATAGAGGCCCCTACGGTAGGGTTCTATAATACTACCCCCCCTCCTATAGAGGTAGAGCTCCGGCGACGCTGTGGTTACTATATATATATAGAAGGGACATTTAAGGCATAGAGAAGAAAAAAGGGGTATTACTAAAGGCTTATAATAACGTTATGTAATAAGACTTGGCGCCTAAAAATCTAACTAATTAAATAACTTTAACCGCTGGTTAAAGTTCCTAGACATCTTAACAATTTTCCGGTCACGTAATCGTACTTTACCGTTATATAACGGCAATCTACGGTAATTTAACGGCAATTTGCCCTTATATAGTAATGCGCAACGGTTTAACTCTATAAGGGCTCCTATAGAGAATTAGGTGTAAAATCTCTACTTAGGCCCAGTTTCTATAGGTTTACATAATAAAAATCGCTAATTAGATCCTTTACATTTTTAAAATCTTCCTATAGTTACTATTCTGGCTAATCTATATCAAATCCTATATAGATAACTCTATAGTAGAGCCGCCGTCCTTTACCTTTACTAAAGTATTTAGAATTAATAATTCGTTTAATAATCCACTCCTTATAGTTCTCGTCTTTGTTCTTATCTCAAATTAGTACTAGTAGGGGTTTAGGCTATATCTATTCTAGTAAGGGGTTAGGCTAATAAAGGTATAGTAGCTATAGGTAAAATATAGGCTATATTCTACGGGTAGCTAGGGTAGGTAAGAGCTCTAGCTTATATATAGCTCCCCTATTAATAACTCGTTTAATCTAATAGGGGCTAAGATTCTTATAATTAAGTGACTTTATAGGCCTCTGTGTAGAGATATTATATATATTTAGCTATACCTAGTCGCCAACACGCATCTTTAGTAGTGGCGTTCTATAATAGTCGGCGAAGTAAGTGTTACGGCACTAACCTGACGCATACTGTTCCATACTATCTCGTACTGTTTCCTACTATTAGCTAGCCCACCACTAGTGCCTTAGCGGCTGGCCCTACTATTTGTATACAATACCCCCTTTTTACCTTCTCCTCTTTATACCATAACGTAGTTATTTAGTCTACTTTATTACAGCACTGTAACAGTTTGTAGTATCTTTAATTTGCGCCCCATTATAATTACTAATTCCCTATACCCCAGCTAATTAACCTCCGCCCTAGAGTAATCGCGACCTGCGCGTGCCTCTACTAAAACTAATACATCCCTAGTATAGTCCTAGAACGATCCTTAGTTTTTACCTAGCGCCTAGATAGGCGATACTAATGACGCCGAAATAGCCAAAACCTAGAACCCCCGCGACGTTTTCGTAGACCTCTTTATATAGATATACCCTAATATCGCGTGGATAATCCGCCGCTTCCTACTATACCCTAAGACCTTTAAGCCCAGTAAAGCTTACCTTACCCTTACCAACTATACTAATAAGTTCCTTAATAACATCAAAGTAGGACTATAGTGTATATATAACACAAACACCGCCAATAAGAAAGCTAATAAAAACCTTAGTGCCCTTATTGCTTTCTAGATAGGAACTATTAACTCCTAGGTAGAAACTATCGCCATTCTAAAACAATTAACCTCTACAATAACGGTAGTAACCTAGCAGAAAAAACGGAGGTCTAAAGACCTACTAATATTTAGCGGAAAAGGCACCCCGCTAGAATAATAAGCTAATTTTAAGACCTAGCATATTAAGATTAAGGGAGTCTTTAACCGCGACTAGGACTACTTTAATATAGTTTAGTCCCAGATCCTTTATATCTTGGATAAACTAAAGGATAAGGCCTATAAGTTTATTAAGCAGGGCCTAGAGCTTATATACGAGAACCCAAACAATATATCTGCGTGGAAATGGCCCGCTAAGGAAGATATACTTAAAGACCTTACTGCCCACTATAAGGTCCTTAATATAACCTAGGTCGTAAAGAATAAGCTTAACTATTTCCCCTAGGGCGAGCGTAATTACTAGTCCTAGAAGGGAGAGCTTAATAAGCTAATAGCCCGCGCTAAAAAGACAGATAAATAGAAGGTAGACCTACTCTAAAAGTTTATCTCTCTAAAAATAGAAGAGCTGGTACTTAGACTTGCCTATAAAATTAATAATAATAACTATATAGGTTGGAGTAAGCAAATGGATGTATTTGCTAAGAACCTCGCGAACTATATATACTAAGCTAACCTTAAGAAGAACGCTAACCACCACCTACCTACTTAAGCCCCTACCCCTATATTAACTCTAACCCTAGTAGTAACTGGAGAACCTATAGACCTTAATAGAATCTTAGACACGGAGCGTAAGCGCCGCTTTAATAATAGACTGTGCCTTGCTTATGGCCTACCCGGCCACTAAAAGGACGCCTATAACCCCGCTAAGATAGCAAACCTAGTCTTAATGCCACCCCATTAAATAACGCGAACTAATAACCGCGGATACGGTAACTGTAGAGTCTATTATAAACGCGGCAACCGCGGAGCCTATTATGGCCGTAGCGAATAACCTCCCCCCTTTAACCCTATGGCTTAGTTACTCCAAATAATGCCCTATATAGGAGCTTAGCCCATTAATAACGCCTAGTATTAGCAACTCCGCGCTAACAAATACGAATACGGCCACGTTATTGGCGAGGTATTATCTTCCTATACTCCGATTAATACTAACACTAATACCACTAGCTAGACGGACACTAAACCGCCCCACTAAGTGTAACGGAACCTTGTAGTAAGAACTACAATAGGCTCGTCAATGGGCTAGGTGTATAGGTAATGTAACGAAGTCAACAACGTAATAACAACTAGTGGAGTGGTTGCCTAATAGATTAACTCTAATTATATTCTAAGAATTACTACAAGGAAGGAACTATCTAGGTAGGGATTAAGGGTCCTTAAATATATAACCGTACTCCTATGAAATCCTTCTTATACGTGATGTACGTCTTATATATAAGGTACGTAAGTTCCTCTTATCCCTCTTATTTAATACGTAGCACGTTATGTAACCTTAGTTACTATTCCTCGTTACATAGTTCTACCGGCTCTATCCTAAACCGTGCCTAAATTAACTAACTAGCTTCTTCCGACTCCTCTCCAAGTAGTCGTAATATTATACTTAAAGCGTCCATAACACCATCTCCCTCCTCTTTATTTTTGTCCTTAAAGATCCTAAATATCTCTAAGTTATCTACTAGAGGTATAATATCCGTCTAATTAATTTGGTTAATATTATTGCTTATTATACCTAAAGCAATTTCTTCTTTATACGCCCAACGTCGTGCTCGTACTATTGCTGCGATATTATCTCTTAGTAAGATCATACCGTCTTTATATTCTCGCTATTTAAAAGAGGGGTTAGTTTATGTTGCGTTAGCGAACCTATCTTTATAACAACCGTCCTCTTGCTTAGAGTGCACTAAAGCAAATATTCGTTCGTCCTATGACGTTCGCTTTACCTCTAATGCTAAATATACGCGACCTATTACTCTTAATAGTCGTCTGGTTCCCTAATTAATTTGTCTTAGGGTTTTATGTTTAATCTGCTGTTATATAGCTAGATGGTAAACTGTCTTAAGCCCTTACTAAGTTAGAATATTCTCGAGATACGAAATAAAAAGCTTTAGATACTTATATCGCGGCGTCTACTTATTTACTTTGTCTTAAGAAGGTTTATAAAAAGGTTCGTTTTAAGGAGTAGAAACTTATAGAATAAGGTTTATAGGAACTTAGTAATAAAAAAACGGATTCTCCTCTAATAGAGAAGGAAATAGATCCGAGTAGTTTGGCAACTACTCTTCTTGGGTCCCCCTTAGGTGACTTATTCTTTAGCAATCCTTTTTTATTAATGCTGCCTAACCTAATCTCTTCCGATACTCCTATACCTTTCCTATAGTGTTCTTTAAATTTTCTAGTGGCTTCTAGGTAGTTTCAGTGTAGCCTATCTACTTAACTTCGTACTATATTTTATTGTTAATATCCTTATAACTAATAATCTTTAAAACTTGCCATTTATCTTCTTTTTGCCCTTTATATATGTCTGCCTTATAAACTAATGGCTTAACATTTCCGTATGCTAGCTCTAGTATTGCGATATACTGTATAGGGTAGATCTTTATTTTAGCTAGTAGGTTTAACTTAAACGTAACCAGTGAAATCCTTTATGTAATTTTAAAAGGTCCTAGTCTAACGTGGTCTAACTTCTTGCTTAGTTATTAACTCTTAAAATTTTTGTGTAGTAGCTATACTTTATCTCCCTCCTTAAGATCTAGTCCCTTAGATCTCTTAGTATTATAGTACTTTTTTATTCTCTTTTATACTTTCTTTACTAATTCCATAAGGTCTATATAAAGATTTATTAATATCTTTATCCTTTCTTTAGCTATACTACTCGTTTTATTTACTTACCGTAGTAATAATAATGTTCTTAGTTTATATCCATAATTTGCCTTAAATGGTAATATACCTATTCCTTCTTAAGGTGTTGTATTGTATATAAACTGCGTAACTAGTAATAGCAATACCCAATTATTCTATGTATAATTAATATAATGCCTTAGATACTATTCTAGCGTCTAATTTAATCTTTCTGTTTAACCGTCTGTCTGCGGATAATATACAATAGAAGTTACTGCTTAAACTCCTTGCTTTGCTAAGAATACCTCTTAAAATGCTACTATAAATCTTAGATCCCTATTTAATATAATCTTGCTTAGTGCTTTATATCTTATAAACACTTCTTTAATATAGATTCTAGCGATATCTTCCGCTAAGATTTCTTTTGTGTATGCTATAAAGTATCCCCACTTTATAAGCTTATCTACTATTACTAAGATTGCGTTGTGATCTTGTCCGGTAATAGGATCTCTTAACTTTGGTAACTTAATAATAAAGTCCTATAATATAACCTCCCATAGTCTCTCTAGTATTTTAATAGGTTGTAACCCTCTATATAGTTTATGCCTTGTTAGTTTATTCCTTTAGCAATCTAGATACTCTCTAGTGACCCTTCTAGCTATCCTCTAGATTCCGTTAATAATATACTCCTCCTAGAGTCTTAATACTAAGCTTATAGCTCTATTATGTCCTTAAGTTAGTCCCTTATAGAAGTCCTCCACAAACTGCTCCGCTATACTTTTTAGGATGTACTTTACTTCTTAACTTTCGTATATATCCGTCTATAGATCTTCTAGCTGTGCTTCTAGAATCCTTTATGCCTAAAGGCTCTCTAGTGTCTCGTAAACCTTATTTAGCTCTTCTTAAGTTACTATAATTTTTGGATAATTGTACCTAATTAATCCATCTATATCTTTTTGTAGTAAAGCCCCTAATGGCTTCTTATCGCTTTATAATTTAGCTTTTTAATTTAGAGTATCTGCTTACGTGTTGTCTGTACCCTTGGTATGCTAAATCTCGAAATAGTATTCTATAAGCATCTCTGCCCATCTAACCTATCTTTGGTTAAGTTCCTTTATTATTAAGAATCCTATTAGGTTCTTATAATCCGTCTTAACTATAAATGGTTTTTCCATACCTTATAAGAATGCTCTCTATTTTTTTAATACTATAACTATACCTAATAACTCCTTGTTATAGATATTATAGTTTAACTCTAGTGGTGTTATCTTCTGACTATAGTATACCACTAGGTGCCATCTATCTTAATGCCTTTATATAAAGTATGCCCCTAGTATATAGTCTAATGCATTTGTTTCTACAACCGTCTTTAGTCCTGGTTAATAGATCTTAAGAACTAGCTCCTAGGTAAATAACTCCTTGACTTTCCTAAAGAGTTCTCTTTATTCCTCTCCCTATATCTATAGTTCTTCTTTCTTTATTAACCACGTAAATGGTTTAATATCCTTTAACTACTACGCTATAAACCTTCTGCAGTAATTGCAAAACCCTAGGAACAATCTTAACTGCATAACGTTCTCTAGTTCTTGCCAATTCACTATAGCCTTAATCTTTTTTAGATCTATGCTAAGTTGGCCTAGTTTAATAATAAATCCTACGAAATCGGTCTTCCTAGTGAAGAACTCGCATTTCTTAATTGCTACTAGCATCTATTCTTCTTATAGTCTCTTTAAGACCTATTTAACGTGTTCTCCGTATTCTTCCTTAGTTATTAAGTAGATAATAATATTATTAAGATATACCATAACAAACTTATCTAAGTATTCTCCTAATATATTATTAATACGCTTCTAGAACGTTGCTAGTGCGTTTATAAGCCCGAATTATATAACTAATAGTTTATATAGTCCTTTCTTTGACCTAAAGGCTGCTTTCTACTCGTCGCCTTCCTTAATCCTAATCTAATAGTACGCCCATCTTAGATCTATCTTTATAAAGATTTGCGTATTACCTATCCTGTCTTAGATTTCGCTAATTAAGGGTAAAGAATACCTATCCTTTTTGGTGATGCTATTTAACTGTCTATAGTTAATACATAGTCTTAGTTTACTATTCTTTTTTGGTATAAATAGTACTAGATATCCTGCTAATAACTATGATGGTCTAATATATCCTTTTTATAAATTTTCCTAGATAAACTCTTTTAGTGCTCTACCTTCTTCCTTAGTAAGCTTATAGATTAGAAAGAACTTTAGACTTATTCCCAGTTCTAACTCTATTTTATAGTCCTACGCTATATACTCTAACAGCTTTTTACTTTCCAGTAACCATAGTTTCTTGCCGTACTTGTGGTATCTCTTTAGTATATAACTTAAGCCTTACTTAGTCTCCTTATATATTGCTCCGACTTGGTATTATACTATCTTAGCTTATTATCACATCTTATAGCGTTAAGTATCCCTAATATTAACCTAACCTGTAATCTAATTAATCCTTAGATTATATTTCTGTAACTAAGGCATACCTAATACTGCCTTATCCTGTCCTAATAGTAGGATATTAAAAGACATCTCAATTTATCTTCCTTTAATAGTTATCTAAATAGGTCCTATTTTAAGATTAATAATCCCTCCTCTATAGGTTATTAGATCTCCTAAAATTGTAACTAATAGGTAAGGTTGCTCCTTTTGTCTATAAGGTAGCCCCATTCTCTTTACTACTACTAGTAAGATATAGTTCCGCGTTACTCTACTATCTATTAGCGCTTTAAACTGTTAATCTTGCCATTTAACTCGTAAATTTAGGTATTGTCCTTAAATTCCTTTAAGGGTCTAAGGCTCTACTACTAGCTCCCTCTAGTCCCGTAGGCCTCCACTTTTCCTAACTATTAGCTACTTAATCCTTATACACTTGGCTTACTTATTAGCTAATGCCTAGTTCGCTTTTTATCTTTAATATACTATAGATACATGTTTTCTGGGCATTTCTACTACTATTATCCGTCTAAGCATTCTTCTATAAGGAATCTTCCTAGTTAAAGTACTAAGCTTCCTTCCTCTTAAACTTCTGCTAGATGCCATCTATGCATATATTTAGCATTCCTGTACTATTGCTTATTTATTATCCAGTATATCCTTATAAAGTATTTCTAATTCTTTTCTTTTGGATTCTTATATATCTTATATATATCGTCCACGCACGCAATCCATAATAACGTGTAGTGTACTAGGTGCTTTAGGTTAACTCTTAGCTTATCCTTATCTCTAAGTTTAAACCTTTATTATGCTAATCTAAATGTTGCGACTTTATTCACAGGTACTAAGATATGTCTCTCGCTTCTCTAGTCCTCTAATCATTCCTTTAAATCCTTTAACATTATAATTAAGGCTCCTTTAATATATATTATAGCCTTTTTTATAATTAGGTGGTCCTAAATAACTCTCTTATCTAACCACATATAGAAATCTTCTCACTTATTATTATGTCTCTGCCTATACTACTTTTAGTACAGTTACTAGAGTATATACGGCTTATCTATAAGGAAGTATCTTCTCATTACTATATTGTAACAGCCTTTTATATATTATTTTTTAAACCTAGTTAGGATTTCTAGCTCCTCTTTATCTTCTAGTTCGGTAAGCTACTTAGCTCTTAATATGCCTGCCCTAGGCCTATTAGTAATTCTTTATACTAGTACTCTGTCCTTTATACGTCCTAATATGCTAGATCTCTTATCTAGTTTCTGTTCTTGCTATACAATAATTCTTTACCTAAACTCTTCTATAGTTTCTTTTGGTTTACGTCTTACGCTTTAATCCTTAAAGTTCTCTTACTTCTTAATCTTTATATTAACTTTTTAATCTTTAGTCTAAACACCATATCCTACTAGTAAATCCTCTAGGTCTATATATCTGTCTCCTAATCTAATTACTATTTATGCCGCAGATTCTCTAATCTATAAAGAAGCTCCTTACTTCTTATCTATAGGTGTTCTAATTCGTATTCCAAATTCTTAGTCCCTTTAGATTTTTAATCCCGAGCTTACTTCTATCTTAAGCTTTACTTTAGCCTTAGTCCGACTAGGCTTACTTAGTGTTCTTATCTCGTCTTAAGAGTTTTAAATCTCACTTATCTTATCTTAAGAGTCTTATACCTATAGGAAACTTCGTCCTAAGCTTATTCATATATTACTAAACTAAGCTATTACTCTACTCCATCGGTTATCGTCCATTATAGGTCCTTAAGCTTACCTTATCTCATTTTAAGAATCTTAGTCATCTCTTATCTCGCTATAAGAATCTTAAGCCTTTAGCCTTTTGCCTTTATCGAGTGCCGAAGTAGTTCGCTATCCTACTTCTCTTGCATCTCGTGAAGCGATAGACATTGTGTCTAGTGGGGTCTTAATCCCTACTAATGTTCCCTATTCTATAGTGGAATTATCCTCTACCTCTAGTATAATATCTCCGATAGCTGCGTGCTCCTAATAAGCCGCTCTTATTACCTTATTATCACTAAATATTTCGCCTACGTTAAATTTATCGTCCTTAATGTCCGATCTGCGAACTAGTTTATTAGTTCCTCTATATCCTGCAGGTGCTAGCTCTTATAGCTAATAGCTTGCGCTATACTTAGCGTCTTTATAAATTTGGTATGCGTTATTATAATAAAACGCAAAACTTCTAATTAAATATTCTTTTGTTCCTTACAGTATATTATTATCCCTCTATATATATATATCGTCTACTAGTCTTATTCTCTTTACTATATAGTAACTCTGCCTACTTCTATAGTCTTTAGCATAGTAACCCTATTTTCCACAATTTATATAAGCTCCCTCTTTAAACTATTTTTCTTGCTATAGAGTCCGCCTAAACGTCTTCTGCTGCTAAGATCCCTAGTTTAGCCTCTGCTCCTTAGACCTTTAATTACTTAATCCTTGTCCTCTAGGTTTCCATAGTTTACTCTATCTCTTATAGGCTTCTTTAGTATTACTTAGGTCCATTGGCTCTGCGCTATACTATGGTTTCTAACTTGGCTTTTATTATTACGTGCTTTACGCCTTATATAACTGTAAAACTCTATCCTGGCCTCTCTTAGCCTATTCCCTTTAGTAGATCCAATTATTAATCTTAATTACCTAATCTATTAGTTCCCTTAGGGTGTCCATATCTTCTATTAGGATAATTACGTCCTAGACTTTAGCCTTAAGTCCCTATTTATACTGTGCCATTAGCGCCCTATTATTCTACTCTACTTGCGTTACTAACGTCTAAAACTACATTATATACTCGATTGCTAAGGTTCGTTATATAATATCTTGGAGTTTTCTTTCCGCCGTAGTCACTACCTCTAGGTCTCTAAACATTTATATAAGTCGTTCCACGAATCTGTTCCAGCTTAAGAACATAAACTATACCTCTTGGTTCGTAGTCGTCATTCCATTTACCTAGATTTCCGTAAGATAAGGCTTAAACTATTTAAGTGCCCTTCCTATTAGGAACAATTCTGTATACGCTATTTAATCCACGGGTGTTGCCAGCTTAGCTCCTTCCTATACTACCTTAAAGTGCATTTGCGTGAGAAATCCTTTAAGCTTCGATCTCTCTCCTAAATATCTTTTAATCGATGGTAACTTAACCTTTGCTACACCTATCCCGTTAATCCTATTTTCCAACGTCGCATTATTTTCTATTAACTAGTTAACTATCTCTTATAGCTGTCCAACCGTTATAGGTTGCTATGAGTCAGTGTCTGCTATACTGGTGTCGTTACCTAACCTTAAAGTAGTTGCCACCGTCAATAGCGTCGTGGCTGGTGCTTTTGGTGGCATGTTATTTAACTTATTAATACTATAACTAGGTAGTAATTGTGTAACGGAACCTTGTAGCAAGAACTATAATGGGCTTATTAATGGGCTAGGTGTATAGGTAATATAATAAAGTTAATAACGTAATAATAACTGGTGGAGTAGTTGCCTAATAGATTAACTTTAATTATATTCTAAGAATTACTATAAGGAAGGAACTATCTAGGTAGGGATTAAGGGTCCTTAAATACATAACCGTACTCCTATAAAATCCTTCTTATACGTAATATACGTCTTATACATAAGGTACGTAAGTTCTTCTTATCCTTCTCGTTTAATACGTAGCACGTCATGTGACCTTGGTTACTATTTCTCGTCATATGGTTCTACCGGCTCCATCCTAGACCGTGCCTGAATTAACCAACTAGCTTCTTCCGACTCCTCTCCAAGTAGTCGTAACATCGTACTTAAAGCGTCCGTAACACTAAGACAACCCTATACCCTAGTTGTTAAAAGGCAGACCCTTAAACTAAGTTACGTTTAAGGGTCTAAACTATATAAGGAGGAAGATAAGAAGATTAGGTCCCTGTTACTAGATTAATTAGTCCTTTCTATTAGTAAACTACCACTTAATCTTAAATTAGCAAATAATAATAAGAAATTAATCCTTATTTAAACCTAACTCTCCTTACTATATAACTTATACCCCTAAGTCTATATTAATATAGTAAGCCTAGTAGACTCTAGTAGTACTATAATGGTATTTACTAACGCAGAGTCTATTATAAGAAAGTATAATATTATAACTAAGAAGCTACTGGCACCTAGGCTACTGCGCCTTATAGATAGTATCTTAACTTTACTTATTACGGACTACTTTACTACCTAAATATTAATTGGCCTCTATACTAAAGCTATACTCTTTTTTGTTACCAAACTCTCGCCTACTACCCCAATTATTCTAGGTATGCCTTGGCTTTAAAAGTATAAGCCCCGCCCTAGCTTTAGGAAGCTTAAAATCCGCTTTAACTTAGATTACTACTCTAGGCACTACCTCCTATAGGGGATAACCGACAGTAGCAGGGACGCCCTATATAAATACTTGGCACTACTAAGCCTAGTGCCTAGGACTATATATAAAGCCCTAATAGTAGAAGACGTTTTTAATAAAGGGGAGCTTATATAGCTATAAAGCAATAAGATAGTAGAAGACTGGACTACCCCAGCACTTAAGACCAAAATGATAGGCTAGCTAGCCTCGCCGAGACTAAGAAAGAAAGTCTACTTTACGCCGCTACTACTAAGAGTCTAACGCCAACCTAGATACCCTTTAAACCCCAGCCGCCTAGCCTAATACCTAGAACTAAGCTATATGCCATATGTATATACTATAGCTCGCGTTATAGCAAGGATTGGCTATAGAACTACTAAGACCCGGATAATAAAAACTAAGCTACTATAACGCCTAACCTTATACCTACTCCCCGCACGCCTTATACAAGGCCGCCGCCTAAAAACTGCCCCTAAGAGCCGACTAAGACGAGCCAGCCCCGCCGCGATATTGGGAGAAGACCAAATACGCCCCAATTTGGACGATATTATAAACGTACGCGCTGTAAACTTCGCCTAGTTTTATAAATAAAAAAGCGTAAAGGTAATAAGGATCTATATAACGGAGCTAGTGGAACTAATAAAATAAGAAGAGCACTAATAGCTGCTTAAGGAACTGCCTATAGGCTTAATAGAGGTACTAAACCTATTAGAAGAATCCTTCCGCTAACTAGTAGAAGGTAACTATATAATAGAGGAAGCCTATAAGGCGCTGCCCCCTTATTTCCACAACTTCCTTAAGATAAATTTAAAAACTAAGCCCGAGCTTTTACGCCGGAAGATAATTAACACTAATATTAAGAAATTTCTAAAAGGCAAACTAGGATTAACCCGCGAGGATATTTTACAACGCCTACTAAAGGAGTTTTGTAAATATATTAAGCACTTCCTCCCTAAAAATATAGATAAGCTGCCCCCTTACCAACCATAGGACTATAAAATTGAGATTATCTCCAGAAACTAGGCCCTATACTATAAAAATAGACCACTCTTACCTACTAAACTTAGGTGTGTAAAGAAGTGGATTAATAAGATGCTGGATAAGGGTTTTATCCGCGAATTAACCTTACTAGCTACTGTACTACTTCTCCTTACTGCTAAGCCTAGCGGTAGTATATGAATCTACTATAACTACTAAGGCCTAAATATAGTTACTATTAAGAATCGGTACCTATTACTACTAATCCGCGAGACACTTAACGCACTCTATAGTGCCAAGTACTTTATAAAACTTAATATAATTACTATATTTAACTAGATCCGGATTGCAAAGGGCTATAAGTGGCTTATAGCATTTATTACCTGGTTTGGACTCTATAAGATACTAGTTATACTATTTAGCCTCTATAATGCACCCGCTATATTTTAGAACTATATTAACTATATTTTATATAACGCCCTTAATAACTACTGCACTGCCTACCTTAATAACGTCCTTATCTTTTCTAAAANACGNGCNNAGTATANTAAGTATNTAAATNAAGTNATCTAAAGACTNNGCAATNCTNGACTTNAGATTAATATTAATAAGTCTAAGTTCTACTCTACTAAAACAAAATACCTTGGCTTAATTATCTTAACTAATAGTATAACTATAGACCCTAAGAAGGTATAGGCCTTACAGGAATAGAAGGACCTAACGTTAATTAAAGAACTATAATAATTTCTCGGCTTCGCGAACTTCTACTAATGATTTATCTAAGGCTACTCTGCCGTCGCTATACTAATAACAAAACTCCTAAAGAAGGATATTGGATGGCTATGGGGACTAGAACAAGCCAAATCGTTTAAGGCCCTTAAGAGAGCCTTTACTTTAGCACTAGTACTAGCATACTATAACTATATAAAAAAAATAGTGGTAAAAATAGACGTATTGAATTAGGCCTCTAGTGGAGTCTTTTCCTAGTATAGCAATGATAGTAAATTAAGACTGGTCGCATTCTTTTCCGTAAAGCACTCTATACTAAAGTGTAACTATAAGATCTATAATAAAGAACTCTTAGCTATTATTAAGGCTTTAGAGGAATAGCGCCCTAAGCTATAAGGGACTAAGGAGCCGTTTAAAATTATTACTGACTATAAGAACCTATAGACGTTTATAACTACTAAGTAGCTAAATTAGCGCTAAGTCTAGTAGGCAGAGTTCCTTTTATAGTTTAACTTTATAATTATATATAAACCCGGCAGCAAAGCCACGCTCCCTAATATCCTAAGCTAGCTACTAGGAATAAGACCTAAGGACGCTAATAATAAATTCCTCCGCTACCAAGCCCAAGTCGTTATACCGCCCTAGAAAGTTAACCCTATAATCTTAGAAGAATTACTATATAAGTCCCGCAACTTTAATAATGTAGAGTTTATAGCCGCTCTAGACCCTAAAATAGCTAAAAAGTCACTAGATAAGCTAATCTAGTTAGGATACTAGGAGAACAAACTTATAAAAGATATAGCGGTGGCCCTATAAGATCGGAAAGCTCGCCGTTAGCCAAAGAAGATTAGGAAATTACTCTATTACGATAAGTTAGAATGTAGTATTATTAACAGATAGATCTACTTCCGCTAACGCCTCTTTATCCCTAACGCCCTAGACCTCCGCCTAAAAGTTATCTACTAATCTTATAGCAGCGGCCCTACTAGTTACCCCAGCCGGGTTAAGACCCTTAACCTCCTAAACCAAATATACTAGTAGCTAGGAATCTCCCAGTTCACGGCTACCTTTATTAAAGACTATACTCTATACTTTTACACTAAGACCCCTTGTTCTGCCCCGCCTGGTTTCCTAAAGCCACTAGAACTACCTACTCGCCCATAGACAGATATTTTAATTAACTATATTATAACGCTGCCGGTATACTAACGCTACGGTAAGGCATATAAATATATCCTTGTTATTATAGACTACCTAACTAAAATATAATACCTTGTTTTAGTAATAGGACTCTTAATAGAGGAGCTAGTTAATAGCTTTATTAATAACGTATATAAGCTCCATAGTGCACTAAGTACGATTATCTCTAATCGCGGCATATAATTTGTTAGCGACTTCTAGCAACGACTAAGTGAACGCCTTAAGACAACCTTACAACTAAGCTTAGCTTAGCACCTAGAAATGGACGGCTAAACCGAAATTATTAACGCCGCTATAAATAAGTACCTCTATGCTTTTGTTAGCTTTATATAGGACGACTAGGTTAACTACCTATTGCTCGCCAAGTTTGCTATAAATAACCAAGTTAACGAGAGCATAGGTATCTCCCCGTTCTTTATAAACTATAGCTTTAACCCTTACCTCAGAATCAAGCCTGCTAGCTCCCACCTACTAATACTATTAGTATAAGCAAAGAAGGAGTTCTTCCGCGTAGACTTTATGGCTAACTACTTTAAGCGGATATTAATATAGCTTAAGGCCCTAGCCCGGATTTTATAGTAACGCTATAAAGATAACGCTAATACCCGTAGGGATAAGAGCGCGTTATTCTACGAAGGCGATATAGTTATAGTTAGCTTAGAAAATATAAAGATAAACAGACCTAAAAAGAAATGGGATGATAAATAGGACGGCCTATACCCCGTACTCGCAGTATACTAAGGGGTAGTTATAATAGACCTCCCGGACTATATCCGAGTAAATAAATCCTTCTATATATCTAAGGTCCGCCTCTAGGCTGCTAAAGAGATCCCTAGCTAAGTAAATATTAATATTATAGAGCGCCGTAATATACAAGAACGAGTAGTAGAGAGAGATAATGACGGCAATATAGAAGATAAATAGGAGTTTAAGAAAATCCTTAATGTATATAATAAAGACCCCTAAGGCCTAACTTATAAGATTAAATGGAAATATTACAAGGACACTACCTAGCAGCTAAAAGAAGACCTAAAGGGTTACAAATAAGCTGTATAGCGCTTTTATAAGCAATACCCTAAGAAGCCAGGACCCCTAGACTAGGTATAAAATAAGAAAAAGTCACGCCAAGGTCGTGGCCGACCACCATATTAAAATTTATGGTGGTTAAGATATCATAGAACTTTAACCGGCGGTTAAAGTTATCTAATTAGCCAGATTCTTGCTAAGAAGCGCCACACGGATCAGTTTGGGTGGCGGTGTAGAGTTCTGCTAATATTATTCACTAAACTAACTAATTAGGATTTTCTATGCCCGGTATAGAAAATCGCCATTAGCTCGGTTAAGGGCGGTAAGCGGAACTAATATCTTTGCAGTAAAAAACAGGTGACCCTATACACTGCCTATTTTAGAGTTATCTATTCGGTTTAGAGACCAAACTATCTAGGAGAAAGAAGTACTGTTATGGCACTGACCTAACGTATACTATTCCATACTATCTCGTACTATTTCCTACTATTAGCTGGCCCACCACTAGTGCCTTAGCGGCTGGCCCTACTATTTGTATACAATACCCCCTTTTCACCTTCTCCTCTTTATACTATAACGTAGTTATTCAGTCTACTTCATTATAGCACTGTAACAGTAAGCCTACTTTGCTTAAGCCTAGGCCATTTCTCCCTTATAGTAGTTAAGTAGATTTTTTATACGGTCTATATACTAGTTAGTAAGTAGCATTTTAAGGCGTTTTCTATATAGTAGTTTTTTATTAATAGATTCTAGTGGCTCTATATCGGATTAGGGGTAGTAACCCTTATTTATAAAGAATAGGGTAAGTCCTATAGTAGTTAAGACGTAATTATTTGCTGCGAATTTACCTAGTAGAAGGTAATCTACCTAGTTATCTTAACTATAGGCGACTACCTATTATAGGTACGCTTTTATGCTAGCATTTACGTTTTCTAGTTACCTAGCAGTTTTATAGTAAAAGGATATAAACATCTTAACGGAGATGCTAAGGCGTTAGTAGATTCGTCTCTATATATTAGAGTTAAACTATATACCTTAGTCGGACGTAATTAAGTTAGGTAACCTATATAATTGGTAAACTTTGTAAAAAAAAGGCGTTAGTAATATTACTAACGGCTACGCCTTTGGTTAGGATATAGTGGCGCTCTTTTATAAGTCGGTATATTATTATAAGGATATTCTTATAGGTACGGCCGTATTGTTTATAGGGTGGTAGGTTAATAATAAATCTATAGCAATATCTGCCTATTATTATATAGGTACTAGTAGAGGGTATAGTAGTCCTTAATACTTTATATTAAAGGCCTTAGCGCGCTTATAGCTATAACAAGCACCTATAAAGCGTTTAACTAAGTCTATTATTTTAGGCTAGAAATAGAATCAGCTAAAGAGCTTATAGGTTCCTCCTCTACCTAGGTAGCCACTTAACTAGAGGTTATAGGCTATTTAGATTAGTTATTATTATAGGTTTTTTTTAAGTTAGGGATAAATAGGCGGCCTCTATAATAGAGTCTATTCTCTTTTACTTTTAAGGCTGCTATATTAATCTAGCCTAGGCTTTAGAGGTTAGTAGGTAGTATATAAGCGCTAGCGGTCTTTATAGTAATAAGTTAATATAATAATAAGTTAGTAGAGGTGTTATATACTATAGTAATAAGCTTATTAATTTTAAGAGGTAACTCTAGTTCTATAGTACAAAGCTAAGGTATTATTAGCTCTATTGTGGGTAGTATACCTAGGGCCAAATTCTATACTTTTAGGATTATCTGTTATTAGAACTAATTTTAAAGGTTATTTTTTAACTAAGGAAGGTCTTATAAGCGGTATATTAGGCTATTAGGCTTAGTACCTTATACTCCTAGTCTATATACAATTTTAAAGTTAAAACTAGAGAGGAACTCGTTCTAGCGTACTTAGCGTTAGTTTAGCTGCTTTATAGTTATAAAGTACTTAAGGTTGCAATAATCTATAAAGACTTTAGTTAGCTAATTAGGTTCTACTAAAAAGAGTTCTAGTTAAAATTCTTTAAATGCTTATATAATTATAAGAAGTTCCTTATTATAGATCTTATAGTTATACTCTTATAGTATTAGCTTAGACAAGTAGAATATAACTAGGTAGAGGAGACCGTTATTACCTTTTTAGGAAAGAATACCTACATTAACGTAGCCTAAGGAGTCGGTTTTAAGGTAGAGTTGTTATTTTGGTATAAAGTAAGCTAGAATAGGTGCTTTAGTAAAAGCTTTTTTAAGGTCTTAAAACGCCTTCTTATATTTAGGCGTCTAGGTAAAGCGTAAATACGTTTTTCTTCCTTTTATAAAGAGGCCCTTTATTTATATTATTACTATAAGTAGTGCTACTACGCCTAAGAAGTTGTATATAAATTTCTAATAGAAGTTAGCNAAACTAANNAAGGCTTATANNTCNTTAATNNANTTAGGGGCTTACTATTTAGTAATTATATATACCTTCTTAGGGTCTATACAGACACCTTTAGTAGTAATAATTAGTTTAAGGTATTTTACTTCTATAACTAAGAATTCGCACTTCTTTAAATTAATATAAAGTCCTGCGTCCCTAAGGTGCTATAGGACTTTTTAAACGTGCTTAGTATACTTAAAAGGGTTATTACTATAAATAAGTATATTATCTAGGTACGCGGAGCAGAAGTTATTAAAGTAGTCCTATAAGGCGTTATTAATATAGTTTTAAAAGGTGCCTAGGCCATTATATACGCTAAAGGGTATAATAATATATTTAAATTAGCCGAAGTATAATACAAATACAGTTTTCCATTTATTACCTTCCTGTATTTAGAAATAGTTAAAGGCGGTGATAATATTAAGCTTAGTATAGATTTTGGCTTAGCTAAGCCACTTAAGGGTTTCCTATATAAGTGGTACTAGGTATTAGTTTTTAATTATAATAGCGTTAAGTCCTCTATAGTTAATATAGAATTAAATACCTTCTCCTAGCTTCTTAGTAAGAAGGATAGGAGCGGCTGCTAGTAATATACTAGGACGAATAAACCCTTTATTAAGGTGCTCGTTAATATACTTTTTTATAACTAAAAGTTTATCTTTTAATATTAGGTAGAGTCTCTTATAGGGTAATATTTTGCCTTATTTAATATTAATAGTATAGTTATTAGGTTAATATAGGGGGAGTATATTTACGCCCTTTTATAAGCATATATTAATAAAGTTATAGTACCTCTTAGGAAGGAGCGTATAGAGTTCCCTATTAGTAAGTCCTTTTTTAAGCTTTATAAACTTCTTAAAGTCTAAGGGTAAAAGTCTATAAAGTTTTACAGAGATATTATCTTCTAAAAGGTTAACTATATCTATTCTATTATTATAGAGGACGTAGTCCTATTCTTTATTAAGCTTATATAGTTATAATTAGGAAGCTATAGTAACGGTCTAGCCTTTTCTACGTACTATACGGTAGAAGGCCGCAGCACTTATATAGTAGTTAGTCGTAGGTAGGGTAATAAGGGGTTTCTTAGGTTAATATTCTAGTAAGTAAATAGAGGCGGCTAGGCTGTGTCCTAGGCAAGTCTCTCTATAGTATTTAAAGTTAAAGGTTACTTCTTTCTTTTCCTAGTTAATGGTGGGGTTATATTATTTAAGCTAGCTTATTCTAAGGATAATAGGGTAGTTAGTAAGTAGTATAATATAGGCCTAGAGCTCTTTTTAGTACCCGTTTATATCTAAGTAGAGTTATATTATATAGGTAATCTTCTATATAGTATAACTACCGTTAGCAAGTTATAGGGCGCGGGCTTTAGTAAGGGGTAAAGTAGGTAGGTTATAAGTATATATAAATTAGGTATCTATAAATTTATTAATGGTTCCGCGGTTAATTATAGAACGGCTTTTATATTATTTTTTAGCAGTAGTTCCTATTATAGGTAAAACTATCTATTTCTATTTATTTATCTTTACTAAGTTATCTATTAAGTAGGCCAATATATAGATCCCTCTATCATTAGGGCGTTCTAACCCATAACTTAAGGCTAGGACTTAGCGTTTTCCGCTTCTATATATAATTTTACTACTATTACTACGTCTTTATCTTATATAGTAGTAGCGCGTAGTAACGTATTTAGTATTTAGGGTATTAGGTTAGGCGTTAGGCGGCAGCTACTAAACCTAGCTATTAGGCAATTTAGGTTATTACAGTAATAGCTTTTTTAATAGTATCTATAGTAGCGTCCTAATTTCTAAAGTAGCTCGCGCTCTCTATCTAGGAGTTTTTATAGAAAGGTTAGTATAGAGAAATCAATATTAGCTCCGGTAGTACTTAAAGTAGTAGGCGTTGGTAGCTTAGTATATATAGGTTTAATAGGCTTAGAGGGCTTCTATAGAGAGGTCTTTAGGTAAAAGTTAGTAATAATAATCTAATTTAGTTATTATTTAATCTTCTATAGAGCTGCTACTATATTATAAACATCGTTATAGTTATAGCTAGCGGCTACGTAACTAAGGTAATAAGTAACTTTTTTAAGGAGGTCCTCCTAGTCTTTAGTATTATTTTAGGTAAGGGCTTCTATATATTCCTAGAATTTAATATAAAATTTATTAAATAATTTAGTAGGGCTTATCTTTAGGGCACGTAGTTTAGCTTAGCTGGTGGCTAATAGGTTATAGTCGCGGTATATTAGGTTAAGATTATTAAGGACTTCCTAGTAGAACTACCACTTCTAGGGGCTGTTAATCTCCTATTAGGCAAAGAGTCTGTTAAATAGTATACCCTTTATTTACCTAATAATATAGCTAATCTTAGTATCTTCTATAGGAAAAAGGTAGGCGCTCTAAGTTAGTTTCTCGCGGATTTATATCTTTTAGTGGCTATATTCCTTATAGTCTCCTTAGAAAACTAGGGGATTAGGGTAACGTATATTAGACCCTATAATAATAGCTTAGGTTTAATTATTATAGCTTTTATTATTGCCGCTCTAGTAGGGGTTCCTATTAGGTAAAGCTGCTTAGCGCTAATCCTCTATTAAGTGTTAAGTAGGTAAGGTTGCCAGGGGTATAAAGACTTAGGTGACGTTATATGCAGTAAAGAGGTATTTAGCGTCATTATAAATATACTTATTAAGTTAAGATTATAGGTATTTAATTATGCCTTCTTTTTAGTAACCGTAGCAATAAGTATAATCTTAGCCTTCTTTAACCGTTAAACGTCGCGTTTAAATAGGCGGAGGTTATCTTTAGTTTCTTAGCGTGTATTATTAGCGAGCGCCTTATAAGCTTATAGGTCTTAAATAATATTATAATCTTAGGTAGTACGCATCTTAGCTCGTATAAGCTTTAGGTAGTAGTTCTATAAAAGGCGGTAGTATTTATTGGGTTCTTATACTACTATTTTTATAAACATCTTAGCGTCTTATATTTTAATCTTAATAGGTAATAGCCCTTCCGCTTACTTATCCGTAGTTATATCGTTAATAAAGAATAAGATATTATTGATACCTACCTTATTAAGGTTATTATAATCTCTTAAGCCACTAGGCTTCCCCTTAGGGGTTATAACTAGGGCTAATAAATCGAATTCTCCTAGGGTTGATTGGCGGCGTAGGTTAAGTATAGGTATTAGATTATTCTTTAGGTTTAATATAGTAGCTAGTAAGGAATATTGTCTTACTATTATGGGCTCCTTAGAAGTATAGAGTAGGGTAACTTATAGATACGCTGCTTTTAGCAGCGTCTGCAGTATTATAGAGACGTAAAATTAGTTGTAGGCTAAGCGTTAGTAGTAAAAAAGGCGTAACGTAATATTACGGGACAGGGGTAGTGGCTACAGAGCGTATGTATTTGAGGAGTCTATAAGACGTTACGCGATCAATTGTAAGGGTCGAGGGCGCAAGGAGGTGATATACCTACGCGTAGCTAATATAAGCTGTACGTAAGGTATATGCAAGAGCACAGGGCTCTCCTATAGAGGCCCCTATGGTAGGGTTCCGTGATAAGTTATTAGGTATAGTTATAGCACTTAAGGAATAAAGAGCATTCTTATAAGGCGTAGAAAAACTATTTATAGTTAAGATAGACTATAAGAACTTAATAGGGTTCCTAATAACAAAAAAACTTAATTAAACATAGATTAGATAGGCGGAGATACTTATAGATTACTATTTTAAGATTTAGTATACTAAAGGAACTAAAAACGTAAGAGCAGACGCACTTAGTAGAAAGGCTAAATTATAGAATAATAAGAAACTATTAGGAGCTATACTACGCAAAGACAAGGATAGATTAATTGGATATAATTACCCTAAGCTAATAGCAACTTAAGAAAATAATAAACTAAGAAGAGTCTATAAGACACTAGAAAGCTTTTAAGTATAGAGAATTCTAAAAGTATAACTAAAAGATCTATAAATGGATATATATAAGAACTAAAAAGTAAAGTATATCCTAAAAATCATAGCAGAATATTTTATAGAAGATTTCTATAAGGGAATAATTTAAGGACACAATGGAGTAATAGGCTTATATTATTAAAGGAATCTAGAATATTACTAGAAAAGTAATAAAAGAGTTTTTAGATTATTAAAGGAATAAACTAATAAGGTATAAGCCATATAGAGGGCTATAACCTATTAAAATACTAGAGAAACTATAGGAGGTTATATTATAGGACTTTATTATTAAATTACTAAAGTTAAGAAATTCTATTACCGGATAGAAGTATAATATAATCCTTTTTTTTATTATTTTTTTTTTTTATATCCATTGTATTATACTACGTACAATACTGCGCATGCAGCCTCTAGGCTATGGCGCTATAGTTCTATATATATAAATCTTCCTAGGCAGCTTAACATGTACTAGTAGCTAAGTGGACACTCCGGCCCGTTTTTAAATACTAGGGGAGTCCTAGCCTATTGGTGTTTTATCCTGATATTTTGCTTACTATGGTCCAGTTTACACTAAGAAAATTACACGAAAATCCTAGCTCTTTTATCTATTTCTGCCGTATTCTGCCGTTCCTAGAGTAGAAAAAGCGCTCTAAAAGGTGGATTTTTAACGTAGTTTTATATATAAGAATAAGAGAAACCATATAGCTTACTAGCTTNAAAGTAGCTACCAATTACCCCCATATAACTGTTTAATTCTGTACCCTATTCCTTCTCCTTGCTAAAGAAATAGGTAGGGAATTAGTAATTAGTAGGTACTCTCCCTAAAAGTAACCTACTAATCCTAGATTTACGCTCTAGAAAACGGGTATTTTATAAGGGCGAACCTCGTTACGTAAACCCACTCCCATAGGAAAATTTTCACGAGGTTGTCTTGTATAGGGTATAAACACCAATTCGCCTATACACCTTATATTTAACGTGCTAAAGTAACACGGGCCGGCCCCCTTCCCCTATCCCCTACTATAGCTACCCTAGCAGTGCATCGTCTGCGGTACGCCTGCGGTGCGCCTGCGGTACGCCTGCGGTNCTCTATAGTNTNATNACCTATAGCGCGACAGCCGTGGACCGGTTGCAGTAGAGGTCGTCTGCTCTGCAGCAAACTGGTTATAGAGGAGGTCGTCTGCCCTGCAGCAGACTGGTTGTAGAGGAGGTCGTCTGCCCTGCAGCAGACGGGTTGTAGAGGAGGTCGTCTGCCCTGCAGCAGACGGGTTGTAGAGGAGGTCGTCTGCCCTGCAGCAGACGGGGTTGTAAGTGGAGGTCGTCTGCCCTGCGGCAGACGGGTTTGTAGAGGAGGTCGTCTGCCCTGCGGCAGACGGGTTGTAGAGGAGGTCGTCTGCCCTGCGGCAGACGGGTTGTAGAGGAGGTCGTCTGCCCTGCGGCAGACGGGTTGTAGAGGAGGTCGTCTGCCCTGCGGCAGACTGGTTGTAGTGGAGGTCGTCTGCCCTGCGGCAGACCTGGTTGTAGTGGAGGTCGTCTGCCCTGCGGCAGACTGGTTGTAGTGGAGGTCGTCTGCCCTACGGCAGACTGGTTGTAGTGGAGGTCGTCTGCCCTGCGGCAGACGGTTTTTAGAGGAAGGTCGTCTGCCCTGCGGCAGACTGGTTGTAGTGGAGGTCGTCTGCTCTGTTAATATAATCCTTATAATAGTGGACAAGTTAACTAAATAGGTCTACTTTATAGCATATATAGAAGAAATCTTAGTAGAAGATATTACTAAAATCTATATTAAAGAAGTATTTATAAGGTACGGAGCATTAAGTAAAATTATATTAGATAGAGATCTAGGATTTATAGTAGCATTTTAGGAGGTATTTTTAGCGGAATAAGGGATTCGCGTAGTAATATTAATAGTATATTACCCGCAGACAGACAAATAGATAGAAAGATTAAATTAGACGCTAGAATAGTATTTAAGGTATTATAGTAATTATATATAGAATAATTAGGTATTATTATTACTAGTTATATAATTTGTATATAATATAACACTATAAAAAGAAATAGGTATATTACTATTTAAGGCAAATTACGGATATAAGCTAAGAATATTATTATTACTATAGTAAGTAAAGAAAATAAGTAGTATAGCTAAAGAAAGAATAAAGATACTAATAAATCTTTATATAGACCTTATAGAATTAGTAAAGATAGTATAAGAAAGGATAAAAAGGTACTATAACGCTAAGAGATCTAAGGGACTAGATTTTAAGGAGGGGGATAAAGTATAGCTACTATATAAAAATTTTAAGAGTTAACGACTAAGTAAGAAATTAAACTATATTAGATTAGAACCTTTCGAAATTATATAAAGGATTTTACTGGTTATATTTAAATTAAACCTACTAACTAAAATAAAGATCTACCCTATATAGTATATCGCAATGCTAGAGCTAGTATATAGGAATATTAAGCCACTAATTTATAAGGTAGATATATATAGAGGGCAAAAAGAAGATAAATAGTAAGTTTTAAAGATTATTAGTTATAAGGATATTAATAATAAAATAGAATATAAAATAAAGTAAATAGGTTATAATAAGACTACTTAAGAACTATTATAGAACTTAGAAAACGCTATAGGAAAGGTATTAGAGGAAAATAGGTTAGGTAATATTAAAAAGGAGCTAAAGATAAAAGGATTAATTAAGGGTAATAGATGAGCCAGATTGTCTAAGGGATCTATTACTAGCGTATTAGTTATTTTTACCTTATCTTAATTAAAATCCTTTTTAGCCTCCTTAGCCTTAAGCTTATAGAGACCTTACTTAATAAGATAAAACTTCTTAGAGCGTACTTTCTTATAAACCTTTTTAAGGCGGAGTAGCTAAATGGATGTAGCTAGGTAAGCCTTAGTAGCCTATTACTAAGCTTTTATAACCTTTTACTTTACTTTATAAGAATAATAAAGTTTATCTAAAGCTAGTAAGAGCTCTTTATTAAGCTTTATAGCAGCAGATTAAATATAGGACCCTATAATAAATTAGATAAGGAAGTTAGAGACTTTAAAGACCAATAAGACGCGTATACTTAGCGTTAGAGACAGATCGAATATTATAGGATAATCGCATGTTCGCTCGCGTACAATTAGTATAAAAAGAAGGTTAGCGACTAAACGGAGCCGTAATTGTAATATATACTAACTTCTTCTCCATATAATAAGAATAATTTTACCTAGTAAAAAAATCGTTAAAATTATATAAGCATAACGCTTAGATATAGAAGATTTAATAAAAGGTATTAGAAATAATAAAGGTTATTAAATTAACGATGGGAACGTTATACCTTTAGTAGACAACTTAAAGATAAGGGATATCTTTAAGGATAAAGATAAAGAGGAGGGGGATAGTATTACGGACATTATATTAGTAGTAGTAGCGCTATTAAAGAGATATATAAATAGACTAATGGTAGAAGTATAGGGGGTACTAGAATTAGTTAAACTATAGGATAAGGAGTAACTAAGTTATGTGGTTAGTTATATTATAAGTTTAAAATATAGAATCTATAAAATCTATTAAAACGTTATATACTTAGACTATTTAATATACTAATATACTTAAGTATTTCTTAGGCGTAGTATTATATATTTAAAGGACTATAGTCCCTACCTAAATAGTTCTTTTCTTTATAGTAAATCTTAGAATATAATTAGAGTTAATCTATTAGGTAACTACTCTACTAGTTATTATTACGTTATTAACTTATTATTATCTATATACCTAGCCTATTAATAAGTTTACCGTAGTATTTCCTATAAGGCTTTATTATAACTAGTATTATTACTTAATCTTAATATAGTTATTACTGTTAACGTTATTATAACCACTACTTTTAGTAATATATTATTTAACTTTATTAATACTATAACTAGGTAGTAAATATATAATAAAGCCTTATAGAAAATACTATAGTAGACTTACTAATAGGCTAAGTATATAACGTATTTTATAAGCAAGCCGTTAGTCTAAGTAAGCCGTTAGCCTTAAAAACTTACTAAAAAGTAAAAAATCCACACCTTAATATCTTAACAACCACTTAATAATAAATTTTAATAATTTAGATTTAGACTTTTATATATACTTTATAACTTCTATATAAGTTATATAGTATATAGTTTAGTAGTTTTTAAGAGATAGCGATTTAGCCTTATTTTAGCCCCTAAATCGCTATATCTTAAAAACTACTAAACTATATACTATATAACTTATATAGAAGTTATAAAGTATATATAAAAGTCTAAATCTAAATTATTAAAATTTATTATTAAGTGGTTGTTAAGATATTGAGATATGGATTTTTTACTTTTTAGTAAGTTTTTAAGGCTAACGGCTTGCTTATAAAACACGTTAGGTAAATAAGAAGTTAATAATATAATAATAACTAGTAGAGTGGTGGCCTAATAGATTAACTCTAATTATATTCTAAGATTTATTATAAAGAAGAGAACTATCTAAGTAGGGACTGTGGTCCTTTAAATACATAATACTACGCCTAAGAAATGTACTAAATATACTAGTACATTAGTATATCGGTATATTACGTTCCTATATTCCTATATTTCTACGTTTTAAACTTATAATATAACTAGCTACGTAACTTAGCTATCCATTATTTTATAATTTAACTAGTTTTAGTACCTCCCGTACTTCTACTACTAGTCCGTTTATATCTCTTTTTAGTAGTTCTACTACTACTAATATAAGGTCTGTAATATCTTTATTCTCTTACTAAATACTCTTTTAAGTAAATTCTATAGCGTATTCTAGCCCTACCTTTATATATAAAGCCCTAACCTTTACTAACTTATAACTAGTGCTAGTCTTACCTAAATAATTTTATATATATATCTTTAAAAGGCTAAAAATCTAATAATAGGATTCTAGAGGCTTATAATAAAACGCACTATATTAAATCTAATACCTTTAGTCCTTATAATTAATATATACGTACTAAGAGCGGCAGTTATATTAAGGTAAGCTTTTCTATTCTTAATAGATTTCTATTACTAACTTTAAGCTTTAATAGCCTAGGCCTAAGTAGTAACGATTCTTTAATATCCTTAACTACTATATCGCCTAGGCTTTATCTTAATCTAGCGCTAATATTAAACGTTTTAGTTAAATTTAAGACTATATTACAGCTATTTATACTACCTATAATTTCTAATAAGCTAGCTAATAACGCCTAAGATAAGAGTAAGGTTAGTATATTAAGGATAGGGTAAGAGATAGGGGTAATAAGAAGAAGGTCGCTATATACTATAGAAAGGAGTTCGTGTATACGCGTTAAGTTTTAAAAAAAGTATAATATAATACGTTATTAGGTAAGTTACCCTTTGGGTACCTAGTAAATAGGTAACTAATAGTTACTATAGTAAGGTCTTAGTAGTTCTAGACTATACTAGCTAGCTAACATCTCTATTTATTCTAGGCTTAAGCGTATCTTTATTAACTATAAGCTTACGGCGTAAGAGCTTTATTAGTATTAGTTTGGACCTAATATTAGTATTAAGCGTTTAAGGATCTCTACCCTAGCTACACCTTATTATCCTACCCTTATTTTTATACCTACTTATACCCCTACTAAGGGGCCTAGATCCTATTCTCATTAGCTATTACTTAATAGCCCAATAAATACTAATCCTGCTCCTAAGAATAAGGCATAGTAGTTTTTTAGATTAGGTATTTAAGATTTATTCTTATATATAGTAGCAATTAAGGACCTTAATTAGGTGCTTAAAAAGGCCTTAAAAGGCTTTTAGAAAGGGCTTAAAAGCCCTAAAAACAATATTCCTAGCATAGATTAATTAATAGGAATACAATTCTAGTAAAATGCCCTATTAATTCTATACTATATATAAAAAAAAGGCTGAGGGCCTATTCTACCTTAGGCTATAGCCCTAATCCTTATAGTTTTTAGAGCCTGTCTATTTTATATCCAATTTAACCTATTTACTCTTTTTATAAGCTTTCTTTATAGGTCGCGATAATACTATAGTATTAGAGCGCTTTTTATAATTTATAGATTATAGACCTTAGTCCTAATATTCTTTTCAAATATCTTCGCAATAATTAAGATAATTCTTCGGTTCCTATATAGAGTTTTTAGTAGCCTAGCCTAGCTATTTAACTTTATATTAAAGCTTGTTCTTAATAAACTTATAATATAGTATAGCTTTAACCTTATACTGCTCACCCGCTACCTTAAGGTATTTAATTAGGCCTAAACGGAAGTTCTTTTCTAGTAATAGTCTATACTATAGCTCTAGTAGGTTTATATAAAACACTAGATATATATAGGCTATAAATAGGGGTAGCTAGAGATAGTAGGCTAGCTTACTAATTTATTCCTTAACTTAAAAGGGACCTAGGTATCATATATTAAGCTTCTTTAATAGTTAACAAGTCTTAATATTTGTTAAATATAATAGAACCTTATCGCCTACTCTAAAATGCTTATTCTAGTATTTATAGTTATATTAGAGTCTCTACTGCTCTTAGGCGTCCTATAGGCTCTACTTTATATACTTTAATTACTTCTTTTATTCCTAGAGGTATTTTTATACTCTTTAATAGATGTCTTTAGACTTTCTAGTAGGATTCTATAACTAATTATACGGCCTTAGCTAGTAATTATTAGGTATACTATTAAACCTAAATAGTTAGACGCTATAGGCAATCTAAATTAGTGTATACTTATATAATATATATTGCTTTAAATTATAAGCGTACTCTATATACAGAAGTAGCTTATACTACTTATCTTACTAGTAGTTTAAATATATTTATAGGTAAGACTTTAGTTCTTAATTCTAGCGTTCTATTTACCTATCCGTTTATAAATAGAAAGCTATACTATAATAGTAGTCTATTTTTAAATGGAAGTATAAGTCTAACTAGTACTGGCTTATAAAGATACTGCCCCTATTAGTAATAATAAAGTATAGTATAAGGGATATTATTGCGGTCACCTTAGGTTACCCTTAGAACAACCCCTAAATACCCCTTAAATAGTCGCCAGTTATATACTAGAGGCATATACCTATAGTATATAGTCTCTATAATCCTAGAGGCCTTACCTCCTTAAAAATTCGTCTCTCTTACTAATCTATTCTATTCCACAATTATGCCTTATAGCCCCCTATCTATAAAGCCCCCTTATATTTAAATCCTTCCTACTCTATTAAAAAGGGCAGCTGGCTTAAGAACTAGATTATTTATAACCACTATCCTCCTTTAAAATCTTATAATAACTTAAATGGAAACTCTATAGATACCTTATAGAAAGCCGTCGCGCAAAGGCAGGAAGGTCCCTTTAATAGTAAGAGATTACAATAATATAAACCTTTAGGTAAGATAGCCGAACGAGCCCTAATACCTAGATGCTTTAGGAGTTTAAAGACTCTTATACACCTATAGTTACCGCAAAAAAAACGTAGATACCCTTTATACCGGTTATAACACTATTAAAAAGTAACTAAAAACCCTCTAGCCCTACCTAAGCTAATTAGAAGATTAAGCGCTAAAGGTAACTCTAAGATATTTCTTTAAGCTAAAAATGCTAGAGAAATATATTAATATATCTAACTAGGGACCTAACCAGAACCCTCCCGGAAGACTACCGGCCTATAATTAGTATAGTAATAGTATATAGACTACTTATAAGCTAAGTAGGCCTACCCCTTTAAGTAATTTAACCTAACTATTAACTTAAAACCTAAGCCTTATTAGGAAATCTATACTAGCTACTAGTACTAATACTACCTCTATAGTCGGAGCTTCCCTAAAGCTAAGGTTAGAAAGTTAAAAGCCCTAAACTAATTATCTTTAAAATAGATATTAGGAAGCTACTATAAGGCTCTTAGAAGCTATATAGGAAGAAGCCACTAATAAATATATTAGAAACCTCTAGGGGCAGGTTTCAATCTAGTAGAGCTTAATTTAGGCTAAATAAAATCTTTTATAACCTAGCTAAGGCTAAGGGCTTTCTAAAGGCTACCTAGTACCTACCTAAGAAGGTATAGAAGACTTAGAGAGTTATCTACGCTATAAATAGAGAAAGGATATAGACTAACTAGCTAAGGCCTTTAGTAGTTTAAAACTCCGCTATAGACCTAACGCCCAGCAGTTAGATAATTGGGTTTATAAGGTAGATAACTTCTTTAAGATGCTAATAATATAAGATAACACTAAAGAGCGTATACGCTAGATTATACTTAATTAGCTTAATAAAGAGTAAATTATTATATAGCTATAGCTATAAACCTTCTTAAAGAAATAGACTTAAGACCTATATATTATATAATATAATAACATAGAGCTATTCTAGAATAGGATATAGCTTAACCGCTATAACTTCCGCTAGTTTATAAACTTTATAGAAACTTATACTTAATAGATAGATTTAGAGCCCTTTAGAAATAAGAATAGTAGTATTTATAAAAAGGAAAAAAAATTGTGTTTATTTAGGCTAGAATTAAGCTAGTAATTTATAATAAAATAAAGTGCATAGGAGCCCTATTATGGATTACTATATATACAGATTTTAAACAAGCGGTTTTAAACGTTAAAGATATAGTAAAGAACTAAACCTTTTTTAGTAAGAAGCTAGGGGGTTACTAAAAGCATAGGCACTTTAGTAGTAATATAGGGCAGACCTAACCTTTAAAGAAGCTATTCTTAAAAAGAACTTTAGAAGGGTTAAAGTTAGGGGCTTTAAGTAATGGAAAAGACTCCTAAGGCTAATTTAATACCTATCTAGTACCTATATAGAAACACTCTAAAAAGTTAAGAAAAAACTCTAGAGGTAGATCCTATTAGAAAAATAAGTAGGGTAATAACCGCATTAATAATTTAAAAAAAGAAAATCCTTAGTTATAGACCTCTTTTAGCTGCAACTAAGGTAAGATATAGAAGGAGAGACTATCTATATTACTATTAAGCTAGAAATAGTACTATTTATAGGTAAAATAAAATAGTTCTAAGCACTATATAATAGCGGCGCTAAAATTAATCTTATATAATATAATTTGGTAAAAGAGTATAAACTCGTTTTATTGCTAAGGTGGCGGAAACCTATTATAGGCTTCCTAGATAAGTATTAGAGTAAACTATATAGTACTTATAAGCTTATAGTATTAGTAGATAATATATATAACTATACTAAGGTAGTTAGCCCGCAACCCTTTTTAGTGGCTAACTTTATAGGTTATAACCTTATCCTTAAATACCCTTAGCTTATAAAAGTAGATTTTAAAATACGCTTTAAGATAAAAGTCTTTAAATAGTAGAATAATAAATAATTAAAAGGGCGTATATTACTAATTAGCTTAAAGGATATCCTAAAGGATATAGCTCTAGGTAAAATAGTATACGCTCTATACCTAAAGAAGTATTAAATTTAACCCCTATTTTATAGTAAGATAGATATAAAGCCTAGTATAGGTAATAACCCCTCTATAACGGAGACCCTATAGGGAATTACCGGATAGGTCGCGGAGACATTATAAAAAGATGGCAATCTTAAAGATCTTACGAGATACTTTAACCGCTATAGGTTATTTTAGCTTAAGCAATATATAGAGAGTATGCTATAGCACCTTAAATAATATATTAAGAATTTCCTTACTCTTTATTAGCTACTATATAAAACGGTTTAAAATATAGTGGCAACTATATATAAGTAACTACTATAGCGTATAACGCTGCCTATAAGTATTCTAAGGGAGCTTTAGGACCTACCTAATAATAATATAGAGGATAAACGCGACCCTAATTTATTAAATATTTTAGTAGGCCTAAGAAACTTACTAAGGGTATTTTTAGGTAGGAGAGCTAGAGTCCTACTGTAGAACTTAGAGTATAATTATATAATTAATCTAGAAGAAGGTAAATAACCGCTAAACCTTTCTATCTATAACCTCTCTTATAAAGAGCTTAAGATCCTATAAAAGTACCTTAATGGTTTACTAGAAAAGGGGTAGATTTAGCCTAATAAGTCGCCGGTAGGCGCGCTAATCCTTTTTATTCTAAAACTAGATAGAACTATAAAGCTATAAGTAGACTATCGCGGTCTTAATAAGATTATAATTAAGAACTATTACTCACTACTACTAGTTAATAAAATGCTAGATTAACTATCTAGGGCGAAGATCTTTATAAAGCTAGATTTATAAGATGTCTATTATAGGCTCTATATTTTTATATATATTTTTTTATATCCGTTATATTATACTACGTATAATACTGCGCATGCAGCCTCTAGGCTATAGCGCTATAGTTCTATATACATAAATCCTTTCTAGGCAGCTTAATATATACTAGTAGCTATATCCTAAGAGTTTATAAACCCCTAAGAGTTTATAGCTCCTTAGTAAAATATTAAGGTACTACAACTACTAGGGAGTAAGAAAACGGTAGGAAAAACTATAGGAAATCCTAATACCTATCCCTGTCCTTTTGCAATTTATTTCTATCCTTTTGCTCTCTAATATCTTTTTACTAAGAACCTAGTAGAAGTTACCTCCTTTTAGAATCCTATTTGTTTTGTCTTATTATTCCATAGAACCTTCTAAGCTAGTACTACCTACTAGCTTAGCTGCTGTTAGAACCTCGCAGTCTTTACTATTTACAAAGTGGTTTTCTTTACAGTTAATATAAGAGGGGTAGTATACTTGTAGGGCTTGCCTATTATTATACAGGTAGAACAGGAGTAGTCTTTAGATAAATATACAGCTATACAAAATCTATAGGCTCTAGTAGAGCATCTATCTCCTATATGGCCAAATTTTTAGCAGCTAGTGCACTGCGTAGTAGGAGAGACTTCGAGGTATTTTACTACCTTAGTAGCTGTACCTGCAATTAATATCTCTTTTTGCTTAAGGATTTCCTGTCTTTTTTCTTTGTCCTCTATAGTAAAAACTATAGAGCTAAATCTAGTCTATAGATTGTGTCTTTTTTTACTAAATAAGATCTATCTAGGTAGTCCTTGTATCCTTATAGGATTAAAGGTCTCAATTTCTTCTTTTAGAAGCTTAGAGCCTTATTCACCTAGGAAAGATAGGGTAGGAAACCCATAGGCTATAATTTAAACCCATAGTTCTAGTTTTTATTCTCTTTAAAAGGTAAAGTAATTATACTAGATCTCCTTATATTTAACTAGGAAATCTACATTATACTCTTCTATAGTCGTAAGGAGAATATTTTATTTTCCTTTAGTTCTAGCTATGGACGCTAGTACTAGCTTTTTTACTTACAGTTTTAATGTAAATAGTTAATTGACTTTGTTTCGTATAGAGAATAATTTCTAAGAATTGGTCCTTTTCGTCTATAATTAAAACTAGCTTCCTTTTTTATAGCTGCTTTTTCTTACTTCTAGTAGAGGTAGAGCTAGAGTTAGGCGTGCTACTAGTTACCCTACTAGAAGAAGGAGGGGTAGACGATAATAATAATGAGGAAGGTAGGGAGGATAAAGAAGGGAGGTCCTTTTTTAGCCTCTTTATGTAAGTTTCTTTAATAGGAGCTACCTCCTTACGGAGAGCTCTTATTTCTTCTATAAGTCCTTTTAGGGTATCTTTTACCTCTTCTTTCTCTTCGGTTGTAAAGGGATTCCTTCCTTCTAGTATACTTTATGTATAGTCTACTAGCTGTCTAACTTATTCTTATTTTTATTCTTATTTTTCTTCTTCTTCTTCTAGCACTTTATAGGCCTGGATTAGGCTTTCTAAAGCCTTACATAGATGTTGTTCTAGAGAAAGGGAAAAGGAAGGTATACTAGGTATACTATCCGTAGTAGTTATTAGTTTTATTGTCTTTTTTTTAAATAGGTTTTTGGTTTTCTTTTTTAGGAGAAGACTAAGGATATCCTCTTTTTTCTCCTGTCCTAAATAGGCCAGGAGAGGGAGAAGGGGGAGAAAAAGTAAATATAGACTCTTCATCACTTATTTCTATAGGAGGGTTTTTTTTAACCTATTAGGCCTTGGCATTTTATACCATAGTTTTAGTATTAATGGTATTAGTGGTATTAGTAGTAGTAATAGTTTTAGTATTCCTATCCGTACCTCGCTTATAAGCTAGGACCACCCCTAAGAAGAATTTTCTATTAGGGAAAAGGGGGTAAAACAACAAATAAATCCACCTCTAGCTCGCTAGGCAGTGGGAATTGGGTCTTAGAAGTTGGAAAATCGATTGTTTTTAGTGGTAAGATAGGTATGCGTAAGTTTTAAAGTGCGGCGCTACCTTTTGGTAAGGTTGCATGTGTGGTAAATAGTTTTGGCTCTATATTAAAAAAGGGGATAAGTAAAAAATCGCTTTTAAAACCTAATACAGCTACTTTAAGTATTTAGTAATACCTTTTGGGCTAGCTAATGCGCCTATAATATTCTAATTATATATTTATAGAGCCTTAAGGGGACTAGTTAACCGTATATATATTATCTATTTAGATAATATCCTAATCTACTTAGAAGATAAGGATTAGTATAAGTAATACGTCTATAAAGTGCTGGAACGTTTAAATAATTAAGGCCTCTATGCCGAGGCGTTAAAGTATATATTTAATATTAAGTAGATTAAGTTCTTAGGTTATATTATAATACCTATAGGTATAGTTATAGACCTAGTATAGGTGTAAACAATTTAAAAGTAGCTAGAGCTAGAGCTAGAGAGCTACTAGGATATTTAAGTATTCCTAGGCTTTACCAATTTCTATAGGCGCTTTATTTATAACTACTTAGACATTACTTAATACCTATTTAACTATATTATAGAAGCTTTTTAAGACCTAGCTTAAAGAGTAAAAAGCTTAAAGGTAGAAAGGAAGAAAACTAAAAAGGGACTAACTAAATAGTATAAACTATAGTTATAGCCTAGAAAGGTTTAGAAGGCCTTTTAATAACTATATATAAAGTTTATAAAAGCTCTATTACTATAGAATTTTAACTTAAACTAGCTACTAATAATAGTTACTAATATATTAAATTTTACCTTTATTAGTATCCTACTATAACCTAATAGGCATCTAGACGCTACCTAGCTCTACTAAAGACTAGTAGTATTCTATAGTGTAACGGAACCTTGTAGCAAGAACTACGGTAGGCTCGTTATTAGGCTAGGTGTGTAGGAAATGCAAGTACAAAAGTCAACAACGTAATAACAACTGGTGGAGTGGTTGCCTAATAAATTAACTCCAATTATATTCTAAGAATTACTACAAGAAAGGAACTATCTAGGTAGGGACTAAGGGTCCTTAAATATATAACTGTACTTCTATAAAATCCTTTTTATACGTAATATACGTCTTATATATAAGGTATATAAGTTCCTCTCGTTCCTCTCGTTTAATATATAGCACATTATGTAACCTTAGTTACTATTCCTCGTTATATAATTCTATCGGCTCTATCCTAGACCGTGCCTAAATTAACCAACTAGCTTCTTCCGTCTCTTCTCCAAGTAGTTATAATATTGTACTTAAAGCGTCCGTAACACTATCTCCCTCCTCTTTATCTTTATCCTTAAAGATTTAAAATATCTCCAAGTTGTTTATTAGAGGTGTAATATCCGTCTAATTAATTTGGTTAATATTATTGCTTATTATACCTAAAGCAATTTCTTCTTTACACGCCCAACGTCGTGCTTACACTGTTACTATAATATTATCTCTTAGTAAGATTATACCGTCTCCGTATTCTCATTATTTAAAAGAGGGGTTAGTTTATATTACGTTAGCAAACCCATCTTTGTAATAACTGTTCTCTTACTTAGAGTGTACTAAAGCGAATATTTGTTTATCCTATAATGTTTACTCTACTTTTAATACTAAATATACGCAACCTATTACTCTTAATAGTCGTCTGGTTCCCTAATTAATTTATCTTAGGGTTTTATATTTAATCTACTGCTATACGGCTAGATGGTAAACTATTGTAAGCCCTTACTAAGTTAGAACGTTCCTATGACGCGGAATAGAAGGCTCTAAATACTTGAATTACAGCGTCTACTTATCTACTTCATCTTAAAAAGGTTTGTAAGAAGGTTTGTTCTAAGGAGTAGAAACTTATAAAATAAGGTTTATAGGAACTAGGCAATAAAAGAACGGACTTTCCTCTAATAGAGAAGGAAATAGATCTAAGTAGTTCGGCAACTGCTCTTCTTAGGTCCCCCTTAGGTAATTTGTTCTTTAGCGATTCTTTTTTATTAATACTACCTAACCTAATCTCTTCCAATACTCCTATACCTTTCCTATAGCGTTCTTTAAGTTCTCTAGTAGCTCCTAGGTAGTTTAAGTATAGCCTATTTACTTAACCTTATACTATGTTTCATTATCGATGTCCTTATAATTAACGATCTTTAATACTTACTATTTATCTTCTTCTTGTCCTCTATATATGTCTGCTTTATAGACCAATGGCTTAACATTCCTATATACTGGCTCTAGCATTGCGATATACTATATAGGGTAGATCTTTATTTTGGCTAGTAGGTTTAACTTAAATATAACCAGTGAAATCCTTTATGTAATTTTAAAAGGTCCTAGTTTAATGTGGTCTAACTTCTTACTTAGTTATTAACTTTTAAAATTTTTGTATAGTAACTATACTTTATCTCCCTCCTTAAGATCTGGTCCCTTAGATCTCTTAGTATTATAGTACTTTTTTATTCTTTCTTATACTTTCTTTACTAATTCTATAAGGTCTATATAAAGATTTATTAATATCTTTATTCTTTCTTTAGCTATACTACTTATTTTCTTTACTTACTATAGTAACAACGATGTTTTTGGCTTATATCCGTAATTTGCCTTAAATAGTAATGTGCCTATTCCTTCTTAAGGTGTTATATTATATATAAACTATATAACTGGTAATAGTAATACCCAATTGTTCTATGCATAATTAATATAATACCTTAGATACTGTTCTAGCGTCTAATTTAATCTTTCCGTTTAACCGTCTGTCTGCGGATAGTATACGGTAGAAGTTACTACTTAAACTCCTTACTCTGCTAAGAATACTTTCTAAAATGCTGCTATAAATCTTGGATCTCTATCTAATATAATCTTGCTTAGTGCTCCATATCTTATAAACACTTTTTTAACGTAGATTTTAGCGACATCTTCCGCTAAGATTTCTTCTGTATATGCTATAAAGTATCCCTACTTTATAAGCTTATCTATTATTACTAAGATTATATTATAATCTTGTCCGGTAATAGGATCTTTTAATTTTAGCAACTTAATAATAAAGTCCTATAATATAACCTCCTATAGTCTTTCTAGTATTTTAATAGGTTGTAGCCCTCTATATAGCTTATACCTCATTGGTTTATTCCTTTAGCAATCTAGATATTCTTTTATAACTTTTCTAGCTATCTTCCAAATTCCGTTAATAATATACTCCTCCTAGAGTCTTAACACTAAGCCTATAGCTCTATTGTGTCCTTAAGTTAGTCCCTTATAAAAGTCTTCTATAAACTACTCTACTATGCTTCTTAGGATATACTTTGCTTCTTAATTTTTATACATATCCGTCTATAAATCCTCTAGCTGTATTTTTAGAATTCTTTATGCCTAAAAGCTTTCCGGTGTCTCGTAGACTTTCTTTAGTTTATTATCTTCTTAAGTTGCTATAATTCTCGGATAATTATACCTAATTAATCCGTCTATATCCTTTTGCAATAAAGCCCCTAATAGCTTCTCCTTATTTTGTAGTTCAGCTTTACGGCTTAGAGTATCTGCCCTCGTATTATCTGTACCTTTAATATACTAAATCTTGAAATAGTATTCCGTAAGCATCTCTGCCCATCTAACCTGTCTTTAGTTAAGTTCCTTCGTTATTAGAAATCCTATTAGGTTCTTATAATCCGTCTTAACCACGAATAGTTTCTTTATACCTTATAAGAATGCTCTCTATTCCTTTAATACTGCAACTATACCTAATAACCCCTTGTTGTAGATGTTATAGTTTAACTCTAGTAGTATTATCTTTCGACTGTAGTATGCTACTAGGTGCTATCTATCTTAATACCTTTATATAAAGCATGCTCCTAGTATATAGTCTAATATATCCGTCTTTATAACCGTCTCTAGTCCTAGTTAATAGATCTTAAGAACTAGCTCCTAGGTAAACAACTCTTTAACTTTCTTAAAGAGTTCTCTTTACTCCTCTCCCTATACCCATAGTTCTTCTTTCTTTATTAANNNTNTNANTGGNTTAATATNCTTTAACTACTNCGCTATAAACCTTCTACAGTAATTGCAAAACCCTAGGAATAATCTTAACTATATAATATTCTCTAGTTCCTGCTAATTTACTATAGCCTTAATCTTCTTTAGATCTATGCTAAGTTGGCCTAGTTTAATAATAAATCTAACGAAATTGGTCTTCCTGGTAAAGAACTCGCATTTCTTAATCGCTACTAGCATCTGTTCTTCTTATAGTCTCTTTAAAACCTATTTAACGTGTTCCCCATATTCTTCCTTAGTTATTAAGTAGATAATAATATTGTTAAGATATACTATAACAAATTTATCTAAGTGTTCTCCTAATATATTGTTAATACGCTTTTAGAACATTACTAGTGCGTTTATAAGCCCGAATTATATAACTAATAGTTTATATAGTCCTTCCTTTAACCTAAAGGCTGCCTTCTATTTATTACCTTCCTTAATCCTAATCTAATAGTACGCCTATCTTAGATTTATCTTTGTGAAGATTTGCGTATTACCTATTCTATTTTAGATTTTGCTAATTAAGGGTAAAGGATACCTATCCTTCCTGGTAATGCTGTTTAACTGTCTATAGTTAATATACAGCCTTAGTTTGCCATTTTTCTTTAGTATAAATAGTACTAGATAACCTACTAATAACTGTGATGGTCTAATATATCCCTTTTATAGATTTTCCTAGACAAACTCTTTTAACGCTCTACCTTCTTTTTTGGTAAGTTTATAGATTAGAAAGAACTTTAGACTTATTCCTAGTTCTAACTCTATCTTATAGTCCTATACTGTATATTCTAACAGCTTTTTACTTCCCGGTAACTATAGTTTCTTACCGTACTTATAATATCTCTTTAGTATATAACTTAGTCCTTTTTCTATTTCTTTATAGGTTGCTCCTACTTGGTACTATACCAACTTAGCTTATTATTGCATCTTATAGCATTAAGTATCTCTAATATTAACCTAACCTGTAATCTAATTAATCCTTAAATTATATTCCTGTAACTAAGGTATACCTAATACTGCCTTATCCCGTCCTAATAGTAGGATATTAAAAGACATCTTAATTTATTTCCCTTTAATAGTTATCTAAATAGGTCCTATTTTAAGATTAATAATCCCTCCTCTATAGGTTATTGGATCTTCTAAAATCGTAACTAATAGGTAAGGTTGCTCCTTTTATCTATAAGGTAGTCCTATTCTCTTAACTACTACTAATAAGATATAGTTTTACATTACTTTACTATCTATTAGCGCTTCAAACTGCTAATCTTGCTAATTAACTTGTAAATTTAGGTATTGTCCTTAAATTCCTTTAAGGGTCTAAGGCTCTACCACTGGCTTCCTCTAGTCCTATAGGCCTCTACTTTTCCTAACTATTAGCTGCTTAATCCTAGTGCACTTAGCTTACTCTTTAGCCAATGCCTAGTTCGCTTTTTATCTTCTATATACCATAGACACGTATTTTCTAGGTATTCCCACCACTGTTGTCCGTCTAAGTATTCTTCCGTAAGGAATCTTCCTGGTTAAAGTACTAAACTTCCTTCCTTTTAGACCTCTGCTGGATGCTATCTATACATATATTTGGCATTCCTATACTATTACTTATCCATTATCCAGTATATCCTTATAGGGTATTTCCGATTCTTTTCCTTTAGATTCTTATATATTTCGTATATATTGTCTACGCACGCAATCTATAATAACGTATGGTATACTAGGTGCTTTAGGTTAACTCTTAGCTCGTCTTTATCCTTAAGTTTAAACCTTTATTGTGCTAATCTAAACGTTGCGACTTTATTTATAGGTACTAAGATGCGCCTCTTACTTCTTTAGTCCTCTAAACGTTCCTCTAGATCCTTTAACGTTATAATTAAGGCTCCTTTAATATGCGTTATAGCCTTCTTTATAATTAGGTAGTCCTAGATAACTTTTTTATCCAACTATATATAGAAATCTTCCTACTTATTATTGTGCCTTTGCCTATACTACTTTTAGTATAGCTACTAAAGTATATATGGTCTGTCCGTAAGGAAGTATCTTCTTATTACTGTATTGTAATAGCCCTTTATATATTATTCCTTAAACCTAGTTAGAATCCCTAAATCCTCTTTATCTTCTAGTTCGGTAAGCCACTTAGCTCTTAGTATGCCTACTCTTAGTCTATTAATAATTCTTTATACTAGTACTCTGTCCTTTATACGTCCTAATATGCTAAATCTCTTATTTAGTTTCTGTTCTTACTATATGATAATTCTTTATCTAAACTCTTCTATAGTTTCTTTTAGTTTGCGCCTTACGCTCTAATCCTTAAAGTCGTCTTGCTTCTTAATCCTAGTATTAACTTTTTAATCTTTAGTCTAAATACTTTGTTTAACTAGTAAATCCTCTAAGTCTATATATTCGTCTCCTAGTCTAATTACTATTTATATTGCAGATTCTCTAATCTATAAAGAAGCTTCTTACCTCTTATCTATAGGTGTCCTAATTTATACTCTAAATTCTTAACCCCTTAGGTTTTTTAATCCCGAGCTCGCTTCTGACTTAAGCTTAGCTCTAGCCTTAGTCTAACTAGGCTTACTTAGTATTCTTATCTTATCTTAAAAATCTTAAATTTTACTTATCTCGTCTTAAGAATCTTATGCCTGTGGGAACTTCTATCCCGAGCTTATTCGTATATTTTTAAACTAAGCTACTACTCTGCTCTATCGGTTATTGTCCATTATAGGTCCTTAAGCTTGCCTTATCTTGTTTTAAGAATCTTAGTTATCTTTTATCTCGCTATAAGAATCTTAAGCCTTTGGCCTTTTGCCTTTATTAAGTGCCGAAGTAGTTCGCTATCCTATTTCTCTTACGTCTTATAAAGCGATAGACATTGTATCTAGTGGGGTTTCGATCCCTATTAATGTTCCCTATTCTATAGTAGAATTATCCTCTACCTCTAGTATAACATCTCTAAGGTCTGCTTGCTCCTAGTAAGCGGCCCTTATTACCTTATTATTACGGAATATTTCGCCTATATTAAATTTATTATCCTTAATATCCGATCTATAAACTAGTTCGTTAGTTCCTTTACATCCTATAGGTGCTGGCTCTTATAGCTAATAGCTTGCGCCGTACTTAGTATCCTTATAAATTTGGTATACGTTGTTATAACAAAACGCAAAACTTCTAATTAAACATTCTTTTGTTCCTCGTAGCATATTGTCGTCCCTTTATATATATATATCGTCTACTAGTCTCGTGCCCTTTACTATATAGTAACTCTGCCTACTTCTATAGTCTCTAACATAATAACCCTATTTTCCGCAATTTATGTAAGCTCCTTTTTTAAACCATTTCTCTTACTATAGAGTCCGCCTAAATGTCTTCTGCTAATAAGATCCCTAATTCGGCCTCTGCTCCTTAGACCTTTAATTACCTAATCCTTATCCTCTAGGTTTCTATAGTTTGCTCTATCTCTTATAGGCTTCTTTAGTATTACTTAGGTCTATTAGCTCTGCGCCATACCATAGTTTCTAACTTAGCTTTTATTGTTATATACTCTACGCCTTATATAACTGTAGAACTCTATCCTAGCCTTTCTTAGCCTATTCCCTTTAGTAGATCCGATTATTAATCTTAATCGCCTAATCTATTAGTTCCCTTAGGGTATCCGCATCTTCTATTAGGATAATCGCGTCCTAGACTTTAGCCTTAAGTCCCTGTTTATACTATGCCTTAAGCGCCCTATTATTCTACTCTATTTATATTGCTAGTGTTTAGAACTATATTATATACTTAATTGCTAAAGTTTATTGCACGAGGTTCTAGAGTTTTCTTTCCGCTATAGTTGTTTCTTCCAGGTCTCTAAATATCTACGTAAGTCGTTCTGCGAATCCTTCCTAATTTAAAAATATAAATCGCACGTCTTAGTTAGTAGTCGTTATTCCGTTTGCCTATATCTCCGTAAGATAAGATTTAAACCACTTAAGTGCTCTTCCTAATAAGAATAGTCCTACGTAGGCTATCCGATCCATAGGTGTAGGTAACTTTACTCCTTCTTATAAGACCTTAAAGTGTATCTACATAAGGAATCCTTTAAGCTTTAACCTCTCTCTTGTAAATCTCTTAATTAATAGTAGCTTAATCTTTACTGCTTCTATCCCGTTAAGTCTTTCTTTTAATACTATATTATTAGCTATTAGCTAATTAACTATTTCCTATAGTTGTCCAACCGTCATAGGTTGCTGTAAGTTAGTATTTACTATACTGGTATTACCTCCTGTCCTTAAAGTAGTTGCTACCGTTAATAGCGTTATAGTGGCTGCTTTTGGTGGCATATTGTTTAACTTCTTATATTAATACCGTAACTAGGTAGTAATTATATAATGGAACCTTATAGCAAGAACTACGGTGGGCTCATTATTAGGCTAGGTGTGTAGGAAATATAAGTATAAAAGTTAACAACGTAATAATAACTGGTGGAGTGGTTACTTAATAGATTAACTCTAATTATATTCTAAGAATTACTATAAGGAAGGAACTATCTAGGTAGGGACTAAGGGTCCTTAAATACACAACCGTACTTCTATAAAATCCTTCTTATACGTAATATACGTCTTATATATAAGGTACGTAAGTTCCTCTCATTCCTCTCGTTTAATACGTAGCATATTATATGACCTTGGTTACCATTCCTCGTCACATAGTTCTATTGGCTCCATCCTAAACCGTACCTAAATTAACCAACTAGCTTCTTCCGTCTCTTCTCCAAGTAGTCATAACATCGTACTTAAAGCGTCCGTAATATATAGCAGAAAATTTTAGGGGCCTAAAGTTAGGTATTATACCCACGATAAGAAACTGCTAGCTATGGTTAACTACTTTAAATAGTGGTAATACTACCTTAAGTACGTAAGCTATACTACTTATATACTCTTAGATTATTATAATTTACGCTACTTTATAACTATAAAGGAGCTTATACCTAAATAAGCTAAATAAGTAGAGAAGCTCGCGTAATTTAATTTTAAGATTAAATATAAGCTAAGGGAAAGTAACCCTACTAATAGACTATTATAATGGCTAGACTATACTAAAGGCTTTAAAATAGGAAAAGGAAAATAAATAATAGATATCTTACTCCATATATTATAAAATAAGCTCTAGGTATAGAATACTTAAGTACCTATAGCTCTATATACTAAGTCTTAGGCAGTATAAGCCCTATTAGTTTTTACTAATATTTTAGCTAGTACCTAGTTTATTACTAATAAGGGTCTATATATACCTAAATAGGACATCTTTAATATATTCTTAGAACCTAGTAATATACTATATCTAATTACTGAGCTATCCCCTTAAACTAATAGCAAAGCTATAGAGTAATTAGAACTTAGAGCGCTATAATAACTAAAGGACTTTAACCTTATAGCGGCCTTCCTAATATACGCGCGTTAAAGAGTTATAAGATTTATAGTACTATCTAGTCTTATACTTAGAGTAGTATAGAATAAAATAGCTTTTACCTAGAAACTATTTAAAAGATTAATAGATTTTATCTGTAAGGTATAACGGAGGGATACTTTTTATACTATCTTTAATGTAAAAGTAGACTAGAAATGTAACGGAAAGGAAGCTACTAGGCGCTACTATTAGGAACTAGACTTAATAGGCCTACTATATAAATTTAGTAAAGTTTAGGTGCTATAAAAAGCAAATTTATAACAGAAGATTCTTATAAAGAATTACAATAATTCTTTAGGCTGCTATTATAGTTAAGCTAAGATAGTGGAGTTACTTTAGCGTAAATACTATTGGCTAAAGCTTAAGTAGGAAGTAAAGGAGTATATTAGCTATTATAAGAAGTATTAAATATATAAGATCTATAGATATAAGCTATAGGGTCTACTTAAATTAGTTTCCCCCGCTAGTAAGCTATAGTAATATTACGCCATGGACTTTATTGTGGATCTCCCGCTATTTAAAAATAGCTAAGGACGAACATATAATTCGGTCCTTATACTTATTAATAGGGTTTTAAAGTACGTCTAATATCTTTTTATTAACAAGATAATTAATATATAAGCGCTTACTAACCTAATTAAGGAGAATGCTTTTTTAAAGTAGATTAGCCGCACTCTATTATTACTAATAGGGGCAGCGTCTTTATAAGCTAGTACTAGTCGGACCTATACTTCTATTTAAAGATAGACCACTATTATAGTATAGCTTTTTATTTATAAACGGACCGGTAAATAAAACGCTAGAACTAGGAACTAGATCTTACCTATAAATATATTTAAACTACTAGTAAGATAACTAGTATAAGCTACTTCCGTATATAGAGTACGCTTATAATTTAAAGTAATACGTATTATATAAGTATGCACTAATCTAGATTGCCTATAGCGTTTAACTATTTAGGTTTAATAGTATACCTAATAATTACTGGCTAAGGCCGTATAATTAGTTATAGGATCCTACTAGGAAGTTTAAGGACATCTACTAAAGGGTATAAGAATACCTTTAGGAATAGAAGGAGTAATAGAAGTATGCAAAGCAGAGCTTATAAGACGCCTAAAAGTAGTAAAGACTTTAGTATAATTATAAGCACTAGGATAAGCATTTCGGAGTAGGTAATAAGGTTCTATTACGTTTAACAAATATTAAAACCTATTAACTATTAAAGAAGCTTAATATATGATACCTAGGTCCCTTTTAAATTAAGAAATAAATTAGTAAGTTAACCTACTGTCTCTAGCTACCCCTATCTATAGCCTATATATATTTAGTATTTTATATAAACCTACTAGAGCTATAGTATAGACTACTACTAGAAAAGAACTTTTATCTAGGCCTAATTAAACACCCTAAGGTAGTAGACGAGTGGTATAAAGTTAAAGCTATACCATATTATAAGTCCGTTAAGAACAAGCTTTAATATAAAGTTAAATAGCTAGGCTAGCCTACTAAGGACTCTATATAGGAACTAGAGGATTATCTTAATTATTATAAGGATATTCTAAAAGAATATTAGAACTAAAGTCCATAATCTATAAATTATAGAAAGTGCTCTAATACTATAGTATTATCGCGACCTATAAAAAAAGCTTATAGTAGGCAGTAAGAGGCCCTAAAGAATAAATAGGTTAAATTAGATATAGAATAGATAGGCTCCAGAAACTATAGGGATAGAGCTATAGCCTAAGGTAGGATAGGTCCTTAGCCTTTTTACGTATATAGTATAGAATTAATAGGGCATTTTACTAGAATTGTATTCCTATTAATTAATCTATACTAGAAATATTATTTTTAGGGCTTTTAAGCCCTTCCTAAAAGCCTTCTAAGGCCTTCCCGAGCACCTTAATTAAGGTCTTTAATTACTATTATATATAAGAATAAATCCTAAATACTTAATCTAAAAAGCCATTATACCTTACCCTTAAGAGTAGGATTAGTATCTATTAGGCTACTAAGTAATAGCTAACAAGAATAGGATCTAGACCTCTTAATAGGGGTATAAGTAGGCATAAAAATAGGGGTAGGATAATAAGGTATAGCTAGGGCAAAGATCCTTAAACGCTTAATACTAATATTAGGTCCAAACTAATACTAATAAAGCTCTTATAGCGTAAGCTTATAGTTAATAAAGATACGCTTAAGCCTAAAATAAATAGAGATATTAGCTAGCTGGTATAAACCAGAACCACTAAGACCTTGCTATAATAACTATTAGTTACTTATCTACTAGGTACCTAAAGGGTAACCTACCTAATAACGCATTATATTATACTCTTTTAAAACTTAACGCGTATATATAAACTCCTTCCTATAGTAAACAGCAACCTTCTTCTTATTACCCCTATCTATTACCCTATCCTTAATATACTAACTTTACTCTTATATTAGGCGTTACTAGCTAGCTTAATAGGAATTATAGGCAATATAGATAGCTATGGTATAGTCTTAAATTTAACCTAAATATTTAGTATTAGTGCTTAAATAGGAGAGAGCCTGGGCGATATAGTAGTTAAGGATATTAAAGAAACGTTGCTACTTAGGCCTAGGCTATTAGAGCTTAAAGTTAGTAATAGAAATCTATTAAGGATAGAAAAGCTTACCTTAATATAACTACCGCTCTTAGTATATATATATATATATATTAATTATAAAAACTAAAGGTATTAGATCTAATGTAGTGTATCTTATTATAAGCCTCTAGAATCCTATTATTAGATTTTTAGTCTTTTAAAGATATATAGGCAAAATTATTTAGGTAGGACTAGCACTAATTATAGGTTAGTAGAGGTTAGGGTTTTATATATAAAGGTAGGGCTAAAATACGCTATAGAATTTACTTAAAAGAGTAGTTAGTAGGAGAATAAAGAGGTATATTAAATTATTAATAAAAAAAGAAGAAATCTTAATAATATATTAAAAATACGTCCAAATTGGACGAAGGTTAATAATGGGAAGTAAGGTGTTAAGGAAAAGGATTAATCTTAATAAGTAAGGTATCTTTATACTTTACCTTCTAATACCCTTTTAGTAAATAGCCGTAACTTTATTATAATAGCGTTATTTAGAAAAAGGGAATATAAGTATATATTATCTAACTATTACTTCCTTATAAAAACTAATAATATAATAAAGCCTTATAGGAAATACTACGGTAGACTTATTAATGGGCTAGGTATATAGGTAAGAATAAGTTAATAACGTAATAATAACTAGTAAAGTAATTGCCTAATAGAGTAACTCTAATTATATTCTAAGATTTACTATAAGGAAAGAGAACTATCTAAGTAGGAACTATAGTCCTTTAAATATACAATATTGCGCCTAAGAAATGTACTAAGTATATCGGTATATTAGTATATTAGTACGTCCTATATTCCTATATTCCAAACTTATAATATAACTAACTATATAACTTAATTACCCTTTATTTTATAGTTTAACTAGTTCTAATACCTTCCATACTTTTACTACTAGTTTATTTATATCTCTTTTTAGTAGCTATACTACTGTTAATATAAGGTCCGTAATACTATCCCCCTCCTTTTTATCTTTGTCCTTAAAGATATTTTATATCTTTAAGTTATCTATTAAAGGTATAGCATTCCTATCTTTAATTTAATAACCTTTATTATTCCTAATACCTCCTATTAGATCCTTTATATCTAATTATTATAATTAGCTAGTAACTATAATTCTTTTACTTAGTAGGGTTATACTATCCTATTCTTATTATATAGAGAAAAGGTTAATATATATTATAATCGCGGCTCTATTTAATTACTAACCTTTTTTATACGCTAAGTGTACGCAAGCGAATATACGATTATCTTATAATGTTTAATCTATCTCTAACGCTAAATATATACGTCTTATAATTCTTTATAACTGTCTAGTTTCTTATTTAATTTATTTTAGGGTCTTATATTTAATCTAAAGCGGCTTATCTTAGGGATAAGCTAGTCTTAGCCCTTACTAAGGTTTAAAAGCTTTAAAATAATTATTATAGGACACCCCTATAACACCTTATATATATCCACCTATTTCTACCAACTTAGCAACTAGAGACCGACCACGAGATAATAATCTAATAGCAATCTACGGGAATCTGATGGCAATCTGCTGTATTTTACTATATTCTACTAAGTTCTACTAAGTTTTACTAAGTTCTACTAAGTTCTGCCAGAACTACCACTTAAACTCTATTTTACTCCGTGTATATATTAACTAAGCAACTACGTTTACAATATATACCCTTTCTTCCCGTTTTCCTACCTTCTTTCCTTACGTAATATCTTAATCTTATTAACGTACCCTGCGGGCCAGTGGGCCCAGCAGGCCAGTGGGCCCAGCAGGCCAGCGGGCCACTTCAAAAACTCACCAAAAAATTAGGAAATTGACACCTTAATATCTTAACAACCACTTAATAATAAATTCTAATAATTTAGATTTAGACTTTTATATATACTCTATAGCTTCTATTAAACTTACATAGTAAATGGTTTAGTATTTTTTAAGATATAGTAGTTTAGACTTATTTTAGCCCCTAAAATTTAATATCTTAAAAACTACTAAACCATTTACTATATAACTTTAATAGAAGCTATAGAGTATATATAAAAGTCTAAATCTAAATTATTGGAATTTATTATTAAGTGGTTGTTGAGATATTAAGGTGTCAATTTCCTAATTTTTTGGTGAGTTTTTAAAGTGGCCCACTGGCCCGCAGGGCCCACTGGCCCGCAAGGTACGTTACACAGTTTATATACATAGCTTAATAATATCTACTTTACTATATATTATTGTCGCTTATACGTACTCCGTAACAATAATAGTAAATAAATTTATACTAAAGAGTGGCGTGTATTTAAGGCTTGACAAGTTACTTATACTTAGTTATCCCACCTTAAAAAGGGTTATAAGAAGGTCCGTTTAAAGAAGTAGAAGCTTACTAAGTAAGGTTTAGCTAAGCTTAAGGCTAAGAAGGCTAAAAAGGGTTCCAATTAAGAAAAGGCGGAAATAACTTATATATTAGTAGTAGATCCCTTAGATAACCTAACTTATCTATTACCTTTAACTAATCCCTTTATCTTTAGCTCTTTCTTAATATTACCTAACCCGTTTTCTTTTAATACTCCTATACCTTTCCTATAGCGTTCTTTAAGTTTTATAGTTTCTAGGTAGTCTTATTATAGCCTATCTACTTAACTTTATACTATACTATATTATTAATATCCTTATAACTAATAATCTTTAAAACTTACTATTTATCTTTTTTTATCCTTTATATATATCTGCCTTATAGACTAGTAGCTTTATATCTCTATACGCTGGCTCTAGTATCGCGATATACTATATAGGGTAAATTTTTATTTTAGCTAGTAGGTTTAACTTAAATATAACTAGTATTATATTATGCTCCTATCTAGTAATAGAATCCTTTAACTTTGGTAACTTAATAATAAAGTCCTATAATATTGTTTCCTATAAACGTCCTAGCGTCTTAACTGGTTATAGTCCTCTATATAGCTTATATCTTACTAATTTATTTTTATTAGGTAAAACCTAAGTAAATAGTTATATAGCCGTAAGGTATGGGCGACCCTGGGGCAACCTAGGGGTGACTCGCCCGTAAGGCACGTGCTCTACACATGCCTAGGGAAAACCCTTCCTACCTTACACATAGACTCCTCCTTTTCCCTTAAGGATTCGTCTCTGTCTATACAATATACCCTATTATTCTATTATTAAACTCCTTATCTACATCCTTACCTTATATTTAAATCCTTACTAACTCCCTTAAGAGGATAGCTGGTTTAATTTTTCTATAATCCCTCCGAAAAGAAAACTAACGCCTATACCTAACGGTAATACGCTAGCAATGCGACTGTAAAACGCCTTAGGATCTAGTTTAGACAAAATCGCTAGAAGTATACTAGTAGCATCTAAGCTACCTTCTAAACCTTAAAATGATTAGATATTTACGAACGCTAAAAACTAGTTTAACTTATATACCTAGGCTTAATAGGAGCTTAATAAGGTTACTAGCGTCCTACCTAATACCGCTAATATAAAGGAGCTAGACGAGCTAGGTAAGAAAATAGCTAACTTATAGAGCATTATTAATTTAATAAAGCCCTCCTGTTGCCTCTTTAGTAAAGAGTATAAGTTATATAGCGAACGCATACGCTAATTAAATCTCGACGCCCTAGTTAAGAAGTTACTACCCAATATTAGCGGTACTACTTAACAGCATTTTAACCGGTAGATTACCACAGTTAAGAACCGATTTAAGGTTAATAATGCTAACTACAACTATAAGTAACGTACGCGCTAGGCTATTAAAGGTCTTATAAAAGAAAAGATAATCGCCTAATTAGTTTATTGCCGGTTAGGTACTAAGGATAAGGGTCCTTTACTATAGGCCGAGTTTAAGACTATAGTCTAAGACCAGATTAGGAACCCTATAGTAAGACGCTTTAATAATGCTATAATATACTATATGGCTGTTATAAAGGAGAACTAGAGGTTTAACGTTTTCCTAGCCCGTATATATAGCTTAGAGGACCTCTTCTCTTATACCCCTTTTATTAATCCTAAATAATAGGTAGACTTTTAGTTCTTATATCTTCTAGCCTACCTATAAGCAGAGCTCTTCCGCCAGAACTTCGCCTAATAGGTAAAAACCGCTAAAGACCTCTTTAATAAAATCCGCTGTATAGAGTAATTGCTTAATATTACAAAGCTCGCGGAAGATTGCGTAAGTAGCAGTAGTAAATTATTATATATAAAGCGCGGTCGCAGTATAGGCTCTATAAAGTTAGGCTTAGGGAACAGAACCTAAAAAGGGTAACGCTTTAAGCAAACTCCTAGGGAGATTACCTAAAAGCTAGATAGCTTAGGGGACCCCCTAGACGCTAGTGCTACGCAGGTAAGTTAAAGGACCGTAGGCAGCCACTATAAGGAACACTAGAAGCAGGCTAATAAAGAGAAGTTAGCTTAGGCTTTAGAAAACCTAAAGCCCTAGTAGCGCATCTCTTTTAACTGTAACTAGGGCCTAATATAAAGGGAGAGAAGAAACGCATTATGGTATATATTATAATAAATACACCCTAGGGCGAAGTCCGCCTATATACTTTATACAATAATAGGTGCCAAATTAACCTTGTTAATTGAGATATTGTCCATAGGTTTAACCTACCTATATACTATACGCTATATTTACATAAACCTATTATACATTTCCTTAATAGCAACCAGATAATAATCTAGGATGCTTATAATCTAACAGTTACTACTAGCAACTCCTAGGGTACCCCTTATACTATTAGCCCGCAGACCTTTTAGGGCGGCTTATTTAACAGTTATAATATAGTTCTTAAATAGAATTAGCTCGCGGAAGTAGATCTATTAATTAGCTTCCGTTCTAAATAGTTTATTTAGGGTACTTCGGACCCTAAACGCCTCTAAATAGTTACCCTTAACGCTCTCCTAGCAGATATTAAGGCTATCAAAATAGTCTATTTGCTATAGCTAGAAGACTCCTTCTTTACGCCGGTTATAAACATAATAGAGAACCTGTTGTTACTAGTAGTAAGTACCCGTATAGACCCTTTAGATATAGAGATACTAGTTATAAATATAGTAGAGGACCTGCCGTTACTAGCAGTAAGTACTTATAGAGACCCTCTGGTACCGGCGCAGATCACCTATATATAAGGGGGAGGTGATTAAAACCCTAAAACTATTAAGTATACTGTAGTAGAGCTATATATACTCTTAATGCAAGTATACCTATAAAATGTATATCGGCTATACCCTTTTCTTTACTAGCTCCTAGAAGCATATTACTATATAATAATTGCTTTAACCTCTATGGCCCCTAGCCTACTAGATATATATAAGGAGGAAATTAATATCTTCTTTAATAAGCTAATAAGTATACTATTACAGAACTCTAAGTATAACTATATAATTAACTTAGAAGAAGGCAAAACACTACCGTAAATACCCCTCTATAACCTCTTATAAAAAGAGTTATAGATCTTATAAAAGTACCTAGACAGTGCTTTTAAAAAGGGCTAGATTAGGCCCAATAAGTCGCCTACTAGAGCGCCCATCCTCTTTATACTAAAAGTAGACGGTATAATACGGCTATGCGTTAACTATAGACGCCTAAATAAGATCACGATTAAGAATCGGTACCCCCTACTACTAGTTAGCGAACTCTTTAATAGGCTTAACTATGCAAAGATATTTATAAAGCTAGATCTTTATAATGCGTACTATAAAATTTATATTAAAAAGGGAGACAAATAGAAAACTGTATTTAAGATACGCTATAGTTACTTTAAGTACCTAGTAATGCCCTTTAGTCTTACTAACGCCCCTATAACTTTCTAAAGCTATATTTATAAAGCTCTAGAAACCCTAGTAGATACTATTTATATAGTTTACCTAGATAATATTCTTATCTACTTAAATAACGAGGATAAGTACGTTAAGTATATTAAGTAGGTACTATAATAGCTCCGCGCTTAGGAGCTATACGCTAAACTATTAAAATATATCTTTTATACTGAGAACGTTAAGTTCCTAGGCTTTATTATTACCCCTAGGGGTATTATAATGGACCCTAACCGCGTAAAAGCTATTAAGGAATAGCCTAAGCCTAAGTCCTATAGGGACGTCTAGGTCTTCCTTAGCTTTACTAACTTTTATAGGCGATTTATCTAGAACTACTTAGATACCGTATACCCCTATATATATATCTTATATAGGTATATTGCAATCCAACGTTAAATAGGGAGAAGAAGTAAAAGCGTAAGTTAAAAGGGCCTAGTAAATTGTATTAACCTTAGTCCTAGCCTAATAACGCGTAGTAGGCGCTCTATAAGCTACGTGCTATATTTATATAGGCTCCTCTACTTCGCTACTTTAACCCTAATTTACCCTTAATAATAATTACTAACGCTTTTAACTATACCTATAGCGGTATACTTCTACAGCCTTTAGGGTAGAAAGATTAACTTTACTAGTACCTAATTGCTTATTATAGTTAGAAGCTTACTAGCCTAAAAGTATAGTATAATACTTTAAGACGTGGCGCTATTACCTTAAATACGCCACGTATGTAACGCGCGTGCTCTATAATTATAACAATTTTAGGTACTTTATAACCACTAAAAGCTTATTTACTTACTAGGCCTAGTATGCTAAGGAACTAGCTAAGTTTAATTTTAAGATTAAATATAAGCTAGATAAAGTAAATCCCGCTAATATACTATTTTAGCGCCCGGATTATACTAAAGGCTTTAAAGATAGTAGTAAGAGGATAATCCTTAATACTATACTACTTATATTATAGTAAAAGTTGCGGGTTATAGGCCTTATGGGTAGCCCTAGTGCTACTATACTAAACTAGTAAGTAGTATGCATATAGTATATAAGCAACCCTTATAAACTTAGCGCCGGCGGATTAAAGCGTCCTACTATTTTCTTTAAAACCACTTTAATTAACCTAATAGCGCTTAACCCTAGGGAAGACCCCTTAGCCTAGGCTATAGTCCCCTATAATAACCTAGTGAGTTATCTATATATTATATGTTACTTTACTAGCACTAACTTTACGCAGAGTCTTATACTACGGTAAGAGGTTATTAAATAACTTATATAAAGCTATTCATTAATAAAATGGGTTAATTAATTAATGATCTTAATTGTGCGTGACCTAGGGCCCCTAGGCTTAAACGAAGATATTTATAATACACGTGACCAATACACGTAACTAGTGCATGTCCTACGCTACTAAGAATACAGATTATCTAACATACCCCCTTAGCTTTAACCTAGTCGAGGACGAAGCTAGCTACCTTTTTGTGTCTATCTATGCGTTAATTAAACCGTAATCTTATCTAAATCCTTCCTTCTCGCCCTAACCTTTCTCTACGTAGCCGAAATAAGTGTCGGTTTGGGGCATGTGCGCGCCCCACCCAAACAAAGCCCCCTAAGTATGCCTTACAATTATAACAAACCTCACAACACCACCATTTCGCACCCAAATTCGTTTGCTGTAATTACTAATTATAACCCAAGTTACTAAGGAGCCTGTATCCCGAAAGATGCGGGCAAAATACTTTACCCTACCCCCAGAATTATACTATAACGCTAGGGAAAATAAGCATCTAAAGACTCCTTTATGCACAGGAGTTCTCTACGCCAAAATCTTTGGCTAATTACTGGGTAAGGCTATTCCTCTAGCTATTATATAGTAGGCTACTAGAATTACAGAGCGCTCTTAGTAACGTATTATGGCCTTAAAGTAATATAGAACTATATACAATTCTAGGCTAGAAATAAGAGGGAGAAATTAAGCTCTTATAAAGGAAGACACCTACGCTATTACTGTGTATTTGGACGACCCCAATCTTAATTAAGACTTAAAATTAGCCCTATAGCAGACTATTATTTAAGAGGCCCTAAATTGTAAAGATCTTTTAATGGTTCTAACTTGAAGAATAGGTTGCTAACCTCTTAGAAATAAGCTAATTTAAAGAGCCATAAAAAAGGATAAAGGGTATATTAATGTAAAGATGGAAGAAGAGAAGTGGCTTAACCTAGAGTAGGCAGATAGAAGAAAGAATTAGTGCTATTTATAGCTAGAAGAAAGATCTTATCCCAAGGACTAGAATAATATTGCTTTTTATAATAAATATTACTTTAATTTAGGTGCTAAAGAAACCTATAGAATTAAGAGAAGGAGTAGTAATCTTTACTGCTATTTACTATAGAATGTTTATAGGAAGAAGGGGGTTACTAAAAAGGATAAAAAGGGGAAAGCCTAAGAGAAGAAGCATCTTAAACTGTTTAATATCTTCGTTATTATTGGTAGGACCTAAAAGAAGTTCTTCTTATATAAGGTGGATAACTAGGTAAGTAAGATAAACTTAAAAGCTGATACTAAGTAGGTGTTGCCATGGCTTCTTTTAAAGTTTAATATTAAGGGAATTACTTTATACTAGGATATAGATTTAGCGCATAAATTAAGGGAGTCTTTAGCCTAGGTAAAGGAATAGGACTTAAAGCTTCTAATATTGCCTGGTTTATTACCAGATCTATTAATTATAGAGTCCTTAGCCTATCCTATTAAGAAGAAATTTTATTTAAAGCGCGTGGAAGAGGATATAGCATTAGAGCGTTTTATAGATGTTTGGGAGAACTAAGTAGATTAGAAGAAGATTGCAGAGATATACAGCTAGTACATAAAGCGCCTATATAAGTGCATTAGGGCTGACGGGCAGATGACTCGATATTAAATTGATTTGGCTGTATTGTGGTATTGTGATCGTGAAGTATGATTTTGGTGGGTGCGCACGTGCCCCAAACTGACACTTATTTCGGCTACGTAGAGCCTTCTCCCTTAGGTCCTCTATTTGCTTTTCCTTATTTAGCTGCTCCTTAATATCTACTATTCCAATTATATTAACGAAGCTTTTAAACCTCTACTTGGGCAGGGCCTTTATAAGTCCATCGGCGATTATCTCTTTTATTACTTTCTATTGTAATAGCACTTATCTTATTACGTATTCTTAACGCAACTAGTGTTAATAGATGTTAATATATTGGAGCTTTATAATTAGCTTTACTATATCTTCTATAATTAGTTAAAGTGTCTAAATATTATCGCAGTTAATAATTAAGGGCTCGTTTAGTTGTAATGTTATTACTTTAAATAGCCTACTAATAAAAATAGCTTCCTTTACTGTCTATAATAGGGCTAACAACTTAGCTTCTATACTTAACGTCGTAACAGTACCCTACTTATTTACTCTCTAGGCGATCAGTCCCCTAAATAGCTTTATAATATATCCTTATAAGCTCTTTCTATTAACGGAGTTGTCTGTAAATAATGCGTCGCTAATATAAATAAATAATTGCGCTTTACTTCTACTGTCTCCGTCGTCTCGTCCTTAGTCGCGTATTCCTTTATCTCTCCCTTTACCGTTTATTCCTTCCTTATCTCCTCTATAGTAGATTGCTCTGCTCCTTATACTATATAGGTACTAGATAACTCTATCTACTACTTAATAGTGCTTTTAACTTAGGTCCTAATTAAACCTTACTAGCCGTAATATTGCAAAGGCAATATCCGGACGCGTTATAGTGGCTGTATAGAGTACTAAACCTAGTTTTCTCTAATATAGTATTGTAGAAGCTAGTAGGGATATAGGACGGACTAATAGGTCTATATTAGGGGATAGACGCGTCGGACGGATTATACAGTAATTGGTAGGGAGGAGTTCCGATTCTGCTATAGGAGTATTTAAAAGACGCCCTCTAAGATCTATCTTATACTAGTTAGCTATCTTCTTAATATAGGCTTCCTGGGATAGCCACAGGAGCCTTTAGCTACAATTGTGTAATATATAGATTTTTAGGAACTATTTTAGCTCGCTAAGGGTACTTATCTAGTATTCCTTGCTTAGCTCCTTAATTACTTCTTAAGCTTTCTTCTTATCTATCTTTTGGTAGTAGAAGACAATATTATTAACATAGAAGAAGATAACTATTTTACCTTTTAGCATAATATACGGCTCCTAGGGTACTTCTTTAAAACCTAATTCGTTTAATAAGCTCGTAAGATTCATTTGCTATAATAGTGGTGATTATTATAGTCTATATAGAGCTTTTCTTAAGCGCAGTACTTTGTCTGTCTTTCCTTTATTAAACCCTAGTGGTAGCTTTATATAGATAACCTTGTTAAGATCGCAATGGATAAACGCATTAACTATATCTATCTATGTCGTCTCTAGGTTGAATTTTGTAGTAATCGCTATAAGGGTTTAGAAGGTCGTACTAGCTAATATAGTAGCTCTTATAGGTAGGTCTTCTGGGGCCTATTAATTTCCATAGACTACTAAGCGTGCCTTACATTTCTGGAGAAATCCGTACTTGTCCGTCTTATAGACGAATACCTATATTAAGCTAAGGACCTGCTGTCCCTTTACATACTTCTTATCTATTTCTTAAAACGACCTTATTTAATAATAAGATTAGAGATGGGCTTGTTAAGCCTCTTAGAACTAATCTTGAAAAGGATATATATTAAGGTCCCTAATTAACTAGGGTGGCGGAAGTAGGTTCTTCCTATATAATCTAACATCGCGTATTCTGCCTAATTTTAGCTTGCTATTATTAAGTCGACTATTAAAGTTAAACTTCCTTCCTATTAAGAAGGCGCCGTAATAGGCTAATGTAATCCTTTTAGTAATAAAGTCTTTAAACCTATTATTGCTGGCTTCCTTAAACAAGTCTTTAATTAAGTCGTTGGGCACCCCCTAAGTGTTAAACGCATCTCCTACTTAATAAGCGACGTCTTAATTAGTACCTTATATATCTAACTTTATAGGATACTTAACGTAAAAGGCATATAGAGATTCTTTATCTTCTTTTATTAGAGGTGGTGTATAGTATATATTTTTAAGAGCTCTTACAAGCTTAAGATCTGCTAACTTATTAAAGGTTTAAACTGGCTTATTAACGTCGTTGTTATCTTCCTCTTAAATTAACGGTTTAAATATTTCTTTATTATCTTTCAGAAGGACCTTATTCTTAGTTAAGGTATTAAGGAGTTAAATATTCTTAATTAGCGTGTCTAACTCAGCGTATAGGTCCTTTAAGATATCCGTTTACTTGCCGTTAAAGAACGTCTTCTTATTAAAGATAACGTCCCTAGTAGAGATAATGATACCTTTATATAGGATCTAGATCCTATAGATATTGGTAGAGTTATAGCTAATAAGGTAGCCGATATAGGCTCGCGGATCTAGCTTGCTTAGCCTTTTCTTCTTTAGCTATGCGTCCGACGTTATTATATACGCCCTACAGCCGTAGGCTTTTAGGTACGCTAGTTACGGCTTTCTTAACCTATTAGCTAGAAAGGTATAAAACTTCTTATATAATAATTTCCAACTATTGCTTTTTAGTAGCGTTTAATCTTAAAGGTATACTATGTAGTTAACTATCTCGTTCTATAGGTTGTGTAGTAAATTAGCAGCAATTCTTATTGCTCGTAATCTCTTAATAATTACACCCCCTAAGCGTTTAGCGGTACTATTTTAAGCTTAGGTATATAGCGCCAAAGGCTTAAATATAATTCCTTAAGTCCGTAGCTATTTAAGGGTTCTCCTTTTCCCTAGCTCGTTATTTAATCTAATAGTGTTAACCTTAAAGTTATACCTTAGACAAATCCATTAGGTGAAATCTTTAAGCACTTATAGTGTCTCCTTCTTTTCGCTATACGTCGTTATAAAATACTAGAAGGTTCTTCCTAAGAAGGTATTATAGATAAATATAACTCGTATAAATCCAGCATATACTTCCTTAAGGTTAGTTTAGTTAATATAGAGGTTAAAACAAGGTTTATTAATATTTTGTTTTAAAACCCTTCTTAAGACCTAACGCTTAATTTTAGCGAGACTGTAATATTAATATTCTGTTATCTTTAGGCCTTAAAGATTAACTCCTAAGGCGTTAAGACCTAAATAATAAAGGCTTATAGGTCCTAGATAACCTAGACACAGATACTATAAATATATATCTCCTTTTAAATCTAGATAAGCGTCTCTTAATAATACTCTACGCTTCCGTTAGCGTAGCAGTTAGCTTATATTAAATGCTAATAGACTTCCTAGTTAGACGTATTTAATAGTCTATTATCTATAACGTTCTTCTATTTAATATAGGACTAAGTTATTCTTTTAAACTAGAAGATTATTCTTTTCTTTATTATCCTAGTAGTACTTTCGTTTTTAAAGTAAACGGAACAACACTAGATTTGTATTAAAGTCCGTATAAAAGGCAACGTCCTTAAGACGTAGAATTCCCTTACTCTTGTCTAGTTTTATAACTTAGATAGTAACGTTACTATAGCCTAGTATAGGCACTTCTAAGCTACTGGCGATAATGTATTTAAGTCTTAAAGCTTTCCTAAAGTTATAGAAACGAGAAAGGTTATTAAAGATATAGAGAGTGGTTCCTAAGTTAAGAATAGTCGATAGCTTTAGTAGATGGATTTAACCTATGTAATATAATTCTAGGAATATCGCATTAGCTTCTCCCTTAATCTTAACTTCCTAACTCTTATCCTGTTATTGTTAAGCCTTATCTTCCTATTCTTTAAGTCTAATCTTTATAACTTAGTTAGCGAGATTCTTATTCTTTTCTACGTTCTTTAGTGCCCTATTAATGCGCGTATCTTCTATTATAACTTCTATAGGTCTTTTATCTTTAAATAAATACTAATAGTCCTATAGGGAGTGTCCTCGTATTCCGTATACTAAGTACTTAGGCATTAGCTTCTTATAGGACGTCTCTTTATCTACTAGTGTCCCGGCTCTCTTTAAGCGTCTATTATATACTAAGGCTCTTCCTCTTTATAAACCTTTAGTAGTATTAAAGTAATCCTTAATAGCTTGCTCTGCGAAGTCTACATTAAAGGTACTCCCCCTTATAGTAGTATTAGCTTTCTTTAAGGGTGTTCTAAGTCCTTCTTACAGCTCCTTTACTACTCTACAGTATTTAGAAGATCTTAACTTCTGCGGGTTATTTAACTTAGTAGTATACTTTATATAGTAGGCGTTGCTAAAAGGTTAAATAACTTCTGCTAAATCTTAAAGCTAGATTTTATCGGATATTTAAGGGATCTTATACTTCTCTCTTAGTACTATTACGTATTCCCATTAATTTAACTACTAATTTAATTTTAATAAGTGTTTAAACCCCTTAAGGGCTTCTATATACTAGTGTTATACCTTCTTCCTAATAAATAATAAGGTAAGTTCTGTGTTTTCCTTTAATTGGGATAGCCATTCTTTAACTGTTAAGGAAGGGTTAAGTAGTAGCTTCTTCTAAATTGATACTATGGTCGTAATCTAGGTGCGTATCTGTTATAGATGCTCTTCCTATTTTAGGAAGTACTTTATATCCTAGTTATAGTATTATCTACTATTCTTATACGCTTTCTGTTAATTTGACGAGAGCTATATATATAAGGTTGCATTCTTATTAAAATCTATAACCTTTGGATAAGGTGGTTTTTTAAATAGACCTTCTTAAGGTGCTTTAGTAGCTGGGTTAACGTGGGCCTAAATTTGCTAATTTATAAGGGCTCGGAGTTGCCATAGCCATTGTTCCCAGTCTTCTAGCTTATTAAGGATAATCGTATTCGATAAGGTAGTTAGTAAAGTCATTTAACTAATAGGCAAAGGAGGAATTGAGATGGTATTTTATTGTTAGGATCGTCCTTATTATCAGGATCGTCCTTATTATTAGGATTGTCCTTATCGTCAGGATCGTCCTCTAACGATTAAGGTGGAATCTCATGGAATCTCGTCCTGTGACAATTGAGGTAGGATTTCGATTAGGGTCGTCTTGTGACGATGAGGTGTCAGAGTCTGACGATAAGGTAGAATTTCTTTAAATAATTAAGTGATAGCTGAATATCTTCTTAAGTCGGCGGACTGGGCTCATAACTGTTAGATAACTCATATAGAGCTATTCATTGATGAAATGGGTTGATTGATTGATGATCTTAATCGTGCGTGACCTAGGGCCCCTAGGCTTAGACAAAGATATTTACAATACACGTGACCAATGCACGTGACCAATGCACGTGACCAGTGCACGTCCTACGCCACCGAGAATACAGATTATCTGACAGAGGTAGTAGTAGCTACTTTAGCTAAAACGGCGTTTATGGAATAACCCCTTAAGTTACTAGTTAATTTTATTTATAGAGTATAAAAAAGGGACGCCTTTATATGCTTTATATATAATTAGTTAACCTAAGAACGAGTTCCTACTAGTAATAAGGACTACACCCTTAATAATTAAGGACTTTTAAGGCAAAATAATAAGGCCTAGGTGCTAAATTATATACTATTATAATAGGAGATCCTTAAGCGGAATTATAACGATCCTATAGGCGGCTACTATAGTTTTAACTATACCTTTAAGGTAATTGTATAAAAGTATACTTAGAACAGCCTTTCCTAGGACCTCTATAAATACCTAAATAATTATAATGCCTACCAACGCTCCAAATTACGCCGCTATAAATCCTATAGTAAGCTATAGCCTCTCTAGGTCCCCACCCAAGCCTAGCAGTATTATTTACTTAACTTTATTATAGATCTCCTAGAGTCCAAAACTCTTAAAGGCGTAGAGTATAACTCTATCCTTATCCTTATAGACCGTTTTATAAAACTAGTGCGCTACTATCTAGTATATAAGATAATTAATGCTACGCAACCCGCAAAACTCTTATTTAGAGTCTTTACGTAAATAGGGCCTTTAGATAATATCGTCTCTAATAAGGGTAGTATATTTATAAGTAAGTACTAGAGCACTATATGCTACTATCTCCGCGTTTAACGTAAACTTAGCACTATATTCCACCTATAGATAGATAGTTAGATAGAGCGTTAGAACTAGGAACAATCTAATTAGGCCTCCCTACTTAAAGAAGCAACCTTTACCTATAACTTTAAGGTCCATACTACAATAAAGCGTTCCCCTATTAAGCTCACTTATAGCTAGCTACTAAACGTCCTAAATAGAGTCCTAAATAGCGTCTAAGACGCCTAGTAAGGTAGGGAGGAATCTAAGTTAATAAATATCTAACTTATAAAGACGTATTTATAACGCCTGCACCTTATATATAAGGCAGCGGCGGCGTCAATAATATACGCCTAAAAGCTTTAGGCAAAATACTATAATTGTCACCACCTAGCTAAGCACTTCGCCGTTAGTAAATAAGTCCTACTCTTCTCTAAGAATATCTATATAAAACGTCCCTATAAAAAGCTTAACTATTAGTTTATGGGACCGTTTTAGATCCTAGAGCGTATAGGGCAGTAAGTATATAAGCTAGAGCTTCTATATTTCCCTACTAGAGCCTTATAGGTTACGCCCTAGGTTTTAACCCCTAGTAGTAAAAGAGCTTAAGGAAGGCAGCTAGGAAGTAAAAGTAATTATTGCCTACTAGGATTGTGCTAGATAACTATAGTACCTTATTAAATAGCTAAAATATCTAAATAAGTATAATAAATGGAAATACGAGACAGAACTTAAGAATTGTTAATAACTACTAGATAAGTACCGTAAGCGGGATACCTTAGCCTTATAGCTAAAGCGCAGGCGAAAAGTAAGCGCTGTTATTAAAATATAACCTATATTAAAGCGGAGTAGAGGACGTCCTAAAGGATTAAAAAATAAGTAATAATTGCTATAAGAACTACGGCGTATATATAAGGTGAAGTTTTAATTTATTAATATCCTATATAAGCCACACTCTAACGCAACCCGGCGATGCTAGTGACTTATAAGTAAGGTTATAGCGTATACTAGCAATAAAGCTTAATTTAAAAATCACCTTTCCTAGACTTAGTCTGTTACTCTATACTAGTTAAGCAGAATTATTTATATATTAGAGAATAGGCCCGTTTATAACTAGGGTCTATTTAACTGGGGTTTATAACCTACTAGTAACCCACTAGTGGTAACCTATACTAATAACTTATACTATTCTATGTATATACTATATAAATAACGCATAAGGCTAAAGCATAGGTTAGCGGTGGATTTAATAGGCATATAGCCTTACTGTCCTAAACCTAGCTATATGTAAGTAACCTATAACCTACCTATAAAGTATATACGGTGCGACGCTAGTATAGCATAAGGCTAAAGTAGGGTTAGCGGCGGATTTAATAGGTATATAGCCTTACCGTCTATAAATCTAGCTGTATATAAATAACCTATAACTAACCCGTAAGGTACTAGTAACTTACCTATATAGTAAGCTTTTAGAATATTTCTAGTCTATTAAATTTAGGCAACGGTATTAAGTTTTATTAGCTCTACCTATTAAATAAACTAATTAGGATTTTCTATACTGGGTATATAAAATTACTATTACCTTAGTTAAATGCGGGGGAGTCTTAGCAAGCCAAATCTAACTAATTAGACAACTTTAACCGCTAGTCGAAGTTCCTTAATATCCTTACGCCGCGTATATATACTACCCGTCTCTCTATACATAAAATTAAAACGCTTTTTCCCCTCTAAATTTTTTCCTTACTAAGGTTTTTTATAGGGTTTTTGTAAGGTAGTATTGCTAAGGTATATAGTAGGGAGTAGGCAAGCCGAGTATAAGTCACATAGGGAGTCGATAGAAGAGGACGATATAGTAAAGAGTAGGTAATAGCCTTGTACGGAGACAAACTAATAGGGAAGAAAGAAGGCTATAAGCCCGAGAAGCTTATAAGGGGTAGCTAAGGCCTAGCTAAAGGCTGGCCTTAGCAGCCCCTAAGAGCTTTTAGGATATAGCCGAGTAAGGGACTAAAAGTACCCTTATAGTTTTATTAAGGCTTAAGTATATAAAGGATTAGGAATAACCCTTTTTAAAGGGGGGGGGCATTATTAGGTAAAACTTAAGTAGATAGTTATATAGCTGTAAGGTATAGGCGACCCTAGGGCAACCTAGGGGTGACTTGCCCATAAGGTACGTGCTCTATATATACCTAGGAAAAACCCTTCCTACCTTATACACAAACTCCTCCTTTTCCCTTAAGGATTCGTCTCTATCTATACAATATACCCTATTGTTCTATTATTGAACTCCCTATCCACATCTTCACCTTACAATTTTTTAGTAGTCTAGATATTCCTTTATAGTTTCTCTTACTAAACTTTAAATTCCTTAAATAATGTACTCCTTTTAGAGTCTTAATACTAAGCTTATAGCTCCATTATATCCTTATATTACTCCCTTTTAGAATTTCTTAATAAATTCTTTTATAATACTCCTTAGAATATACGTTACTTCTCTATTTTTATATTACTCTAAATCTAAATCCTTAAGCTGTGCTTTCTAAATATTTTTTATCTACTTACTTTCTAGCAACTTATACTCTTATATTGCTATAATTTTTGGATAATTATATCTAATTAACCTGTTTTTATCTTTTATAATATAGCCCCTAATGGCTTCTTATTGTTTTATAGTTTAGCTTTTCTACTTAGCGCGTTTACTTTTATATTATCAATTCCTTTAGTATACTAAATCTTAAAATAGTATTCTCTAAGTATTTCTGCCTATTTAACTTATCTCTAATTAAGTTCTTTTATTATTAAGAACCCTATTAGGTTCTTATAATCTATTTTAACTATAAATAATTTCTTTATACCTTATAAGAATGCTCTTTATAGAGGTTGCTAATATCTAATTTTGCACCTTCCTAATTAGGAAAATTGATTTACCGCCCTCTGGTAGAATTTATCTGCAGCGTTAACTCCTTACCAGCGCCACCAAAATCGTATAATTATATAAAAGATAGTTTATATAACCCCTTTAAAGCTTCAATATTGTTAAACTAACTATAGTTTGCTATTAGATCGCGACTAGGGCCCAGACCCTAGCTATAAAGGCTATAAAAGCTATCTTAAATCAAATTAAAAAATATTACTAAAATTAAACGCTAATTCCTTTAGTATTTGTTCTTAAAAGCCATTAATCGCGGCTAGAATCCTACTATAAATCCTCTTATAATTGACGGTTACGTTATTAACGCTTCTTATCCTAGCAGAAAAACTAAATATATATGCAAATTTAAGCAGTAAATCCTTAAAGTCACCTCCTAAGGCTCTACTACCCGTTAATCCTCCTCCTACTCCTTAATTAATCTAAAATTGTCCAAATATAAAGGAAAGGAGCTCGACAAAGCTAACGTTTAAAGTCAGCTTTGTGGAGCCGCAAACTAGGCAGTAGCTAGAGCAGCAGCAGTAGTAGTAGTAGCGGCAGCGTAAGTAGCAGGCTTTAAATGGGTATAATAATCAACACTATAGGGCAACGGATATTTAATAGGTTATAATTAACTAATCTATAAAGTAGGCAAAGAAGGATTAAGGCGAGAGCCCTATAAAAGGCTCTATTAAAAGCTCTAAAGGCTCTACAGAAGGCTCTACAGAAGGCTCTACTAGTAGCTCTACTAGAAATCTGCGCTAAGTAGAGCCTCCTTTAGAATACATTTAACACTAAGACTTTATACAAAAGCTTGCCATAAAGGCAGAATTAAGGCCTTAAATCGAGGTCGCAGAGGACTTCGCTTAAGCAGTAAAGGCCTTAGCGGAGTCGCCGCAGGGCAGGAAGCTATGCTTGCTTAGTTGTCGTCGCCTTCTAAATAGCTAGTTCATTAATTAATTAATTAATTACCTATATTGCCTTTTATTTAAAGCTTTAAGAACGAATTTAACGCGTCTAGCGTTAAAAACCATGTTCTGCCGGTAGGCGGTAAGTCAATTTTCCTAATTAGGAAGGTGTAAATTTAGATATTAGCGACCCCCGTATTTCTTAAGTGCTATAACTATATCTAATAACTCCTTATTATAGATGTTATAGTTTAACTCTAATAGTATTATTATTTTTAACTATAATATATTACTAGATGCTATATATTCCTATACTTCTATAGTAAGTATACTCCTAGTATAAAGTCTAATATGTTTATTTCTACAACTATCTCTGGCTTTAGTTAGTAGATTTTAAGGATTAGTTCTTAGGTAAATAACTCCTTAAGTTCCTTAAATAGTTTTTTTTACTTATCTCCCTATACCTATAGTTCCTCTTTCTTTATAAGCCTTATAAATAGTTTAATACTCCTTAACTATTATACTATAAACCTCCTATAGTAGTTATAAACCCCTAAAAATAACCTTAACTATATTATGTTCTTTAGTTCTTGCTAACTTACTATAGCTTCTATTTTATTTAGGTCTATACTAATATAACCTAGTTTAATAATAAATTTAATAAATTTAGTTTTTTTATATAAAGAACTTGTATTTCTTAATTACTACTAGCATTTATTCTTCTTATAGTCTCTTTAAGACCTATTTAACGTATTCTTTATACTCTTCCTTAAACATTAAATAGATAATAATATAATTAAGGTATACTATAATAAACTTATCTAAGTATTCTCCTAATATATTATTTATTTATTTCTAAAACGTTACTAGTATATTTATAAGTCCGAATTATATAACTAATAGTTTATATAATTCTTCCTTTAACCTAAAGGCTGCCTTTTATTTATTGCCTGTTGGTTATATAGGGTGACTCACTAATAACGACTACTCGAGTAGGGTTACAGTGATGTTGGTTAATAAAGCTTATTAATTAGAATGAGGAAGGGCGAGGAGCTTAAGGCTCCTCGCCACGCTAGTGCCGCGGCGACACGTGATGGCAACTTGCCATCACGTGACGGCAGTTTGCCGTACGTGACGGCAAATTGCCTTATTCCCGACACTGGTAACTCTTCTTTTATGGTTGCCCTCTATATATAAATACTGCTTAACTATTGTAATAAATATGGATCCTCCTTACTTACTATTGCCATTATAATATAAGTCTCGCTGTCCTAAAATTTGCCTCTTAGCACGTAGTGCTTTCTTGCTAAGGAGTTGTGGGTAGATATTATGTTAGGGCCGTTAGGGCCGCTAAGGCGCTAGCTATAAGCGAGCTAATAGCGATTTTCTATACCGGGTATAGAAAATCCTAATTGGCTGGTTGAAATTAGGGTCTATAGAGTATTATACTCTTACTCCCTTTTAACCTAACCTTTAACTCATATATATAAAGTATTTGTGTTAATAAACGTTTCTAGAGCCTTATTTAGGTTTGCCTTTGTTATTATATCTACTAGGTTATCTTAACCGTTAATCTATTAAATCTTAAAGAGTTTTCGCCGTTTGTAGGATTAATAAAGTGCTATAATATTGATTATAAGGCGCTTCTCCTTTATAGTATTAAGCTTAACTAAGCACTTATAGAGGGAGTATAAGTTGGTATATACGATTATAGGGATAACAGGAAGTTCGAGTCGATTTATAATTATCTTTAGGGTAGTTCTAATTGTAATTGCTATGTTAACTCCGCTAACTATTTTATATATCTCTAACGCTAGAACGCTTTAAGTAATGCGCTTACTCTTGGTTAAGCTCTAATAGATAAGATTACTATAGATTGTAAAGTTATTCTCTCCGGTAGATTCGTTTATAATAATAATCTTATATTCTAGCTAGGAGCTAAAATCTTTATTATTTATAAATGATCTATTAATAAATATAAAGAGCTTAGTGGTAAGAAGATTAATAGGTACATAGAGTAGTCCCTAGTTAAGATAGTTTATTTGCTAGGAGAGACGCTTATTTAGGGTAAGGATGTTATCCTTAGTTGGTTTCTAGTGTTAAGCGGCAATAGAGAGATTAAATAAAGCCTTAAGTTAATAAATAGAAGCGATATAAGCTCTATAAGCGCGTTGCTCTACATATCCTTATTTTAGAGAATTAATGTTAATAACGTCAATCTTCTTACCTTAACCCTTCTAGTATAAAGCAATGGAATCCTTATTTAGGGAGAGGACATATCTATTAAAGAGTAATGGTGTTATTAAATTAAGCTTTTCCTTTAGCTTTATTATAAGATTTGCCTTTACTAGCTTATCTTCTTTAAGAGCTAAGAATTGGTTATCTTTTAAGATAATTATATTATTGGTTTATATACCGACGATTCTAAATAGAGTTCCCGTAGTTGTAATAAGGAAGCATAGATTAAATATAGAAGTAGTTATTAAAAGCTTCTCTTTATGGTGCTTGCTGTAGGTAGCCCACTAGTGAGTTCCTGCCTCTACAATTCTATATAATGGCTTAAGCACAACTATAATTATATCTTCGGAGTATTGGTAGCAAATTTACTCTGGAAGGTATGCTAATATTAAGCGCTAAAGGTGTATCTCTAATTGGGTGTAGGCCTAAGTAATATCTTATAGATAGACTGCCATTCTATTCTTTATTAGGGAGGGAGCTAGTACAATAATAACTCGCTAACTAGCTCGTTAAATCATAGGAGATTGTGTAAGAATTACCTCCTTATTATTATCGTTGTAGCCTTAGATAATAAGCCTTAATTTCTTAAATGGGGCGTTAGTAGCTTTACCTTTAATCTTATTAACCATTCTTAACTTAAAGATGCGAACTTTATTAAACTTAGTAGGGTCATACTTCTTAAATTTAAAGACCCCTTTTATAATAAAACTATCAATCTCCTGCTTATTGGATGCTTAAAAAGGAGCTCCTAGAGTTATAATACGACCTTCCTTTTAGAGCTATTTTGCGAGTTTAAAGTTAGCCTTCTCCTTAGCTGTTATAAAGGCTATTAATAGCTTAACTCTATTCTCAATGGCGGCAACAAATTACTCTTTAAAATTAATAAGATGTTAGCGATTTTGTGATTCCTTTAGGCGACCTTTACCACATTATAGTTGCGGCGTATTTACTATAATTATATTAGGATTATAGTCGCCTTCTAGAGCACGTTAATTGTAGCTCTCCTTTAGGGCATCTTCTATAGTATCTTATAAAGGCTTAGAACTATTATCTTTATAGTAAGGCTTAATAATAGTTAAATGGAATTAAGTGGGTCTGTAAGGCATCTAAATAGTATAAGTTTAACTATTAATTGTAATAAGTTGATGTGGGCCTAACTATCCTCCCTTTTTACGCTATACGCGTACCTTAAACTAAAGTGGTAGATTAAGTATAATTAAGGTATTTAGGCCATTTCTTATTCCTAGTGCGTTGTTAACCTAGCGTATAGCGTAGAGATATTATACTTTATTTATTACCTTGCGAATAGCCTTAGCTTATTATATAACGGAGGGAGATAGTAGAGAATTGTTAGTTATTTAAGGGTAGGCGCTAAAGACTAGTAACGTAGGTACGAGTCTATCCGGGCTAGCGGAATTGTTAATAGCTTTAACAGCTATTTATAAGGTAAGTTCTTCGCTAGCGTCCTTTAGTTCTAAAGAGATAATCTTATATACGCGGCGTAATGGCGTGTAATATTGTTCTACTTTTTTAATACTATTATATGCCTTAACAGGGACTTCCTTAACCTTAATTGCTATTACCTTTATCTATTATTAAAACTCTACGGATAAGAAGTTCTTTCCTACATTATAGATAATTTAATTAGGGGGTCCTAGGTAGATATTAATCTAATATAATTAAAGGGTATCCTATATATTCCTAGCTAATATATCCTTTAAGAATTATGCGGCTTAGAAGGAGGTTAAGAAGTTAATAACTTAGAGTACTAGCTTGCCGCTAAGATATATAATATTAACAATAATACAGAAGTTAAAATTGTAGTTATTTTTAAGGGTGAACTTAAATCGGCTAGGGGACTTCTAGTTTATTTAGCATTAATAGCAGTACTTTATAAGATACTTAATTGCCTTAACCTTAACTTTATAGCCTACCCACTAAAGAACCCTAAGTAATTGGTGAATGGATAAGTGGCCAAAACGATGGTGTAGTTAATGTAACTCTAACTTAGTTAAATGGCTCTAAGTAACACTCTTTTCTAGTTAATGAAGGAGTAACTAGGGGTAACCCTACTTGTATATAACGGGCACCTAATTATCTCCCTAAATAAGTACATTCTTAAGGTTATTAAGCTTAACGCCTAATTTATCTATATCTCTAATGCAAAATAGAAACGGGGTATTTGTAGGAACGACGTAAAAGGTGATATACCCTAAGGGGGTTTAGACCCTAATTATGCTAATAGAGATCGCAGTACCCTTACCAAAACGAATCGTGTATTGGCCTGCCGTTAAATGGTTAATCTAAACAGAGCTATTAAGCTACTAAAGGGCTTAAACTTAAGGTTCTCCTACTATAGATACTCCTGCGGCTTTAGTATCTGGTATAATACTATAGAAGACGTTCGCCGAGTATCTATTATTAAAGGAGAACGCGGAACTCTCCCTTAGCTTATTAAAGATATCTAACTTCGTGGTAAAATGGAGCGTAGATTGGTTATTAAGAATAGTAACGGTTTATATACTATCTACCTTACTATACTTAGTAAAGTATTAGTCGGGTGAGTACTCCTCAATTTCTATATCCATAAGGAGCTATTTAGCCTTATTAACCTTACCCTTAAGATCTTTTACGCCTTCATATTAAACTAAAAAGCTTTAGAAGTAGGCCGTAGTAACTTTATAATTTCTAACATTTCTTATACTCTGGCGGAACTTATTATATACCTCCTTTCGTTTATTAAGAGAATGCCTAGTTAACTAGTAATTTGGTTTCTTATAAACGTAATACTTCTTCTAGTAATTACTTTAAAATAAACCTCTATAAGGACCTCCACCTTTACCTTATAGTTATTAATTGTACCCTCTACCGTATTACCTACCCTAGCCACTATATATTCAATTAGTTTAGTTATAATTATATTAGTCGGGCGGGTTAATTAAAGTAGGTTAGAGTTAGGCGTTAAATTACTATACTTCTTAAGAGCGTAGAGCGGTGCTAATAGAAGATCTTAATTAAGTATATACTCCTTTATAAGTATTTACAGGATTAAAGAGAGTAAGGTTATATTCTTTAACACCTTAATATACGCTAATAACTTAATCACGTAGGCTAAAGTCCTCTTAATATAATTTGGATAAACTATACTAAATTGTCTAAAGTTAATTAAAGAGCTTTTGAAGATAATTAAGCTAAGGGACACCTGGGTTTGTAGCAATAATCCTTAGAAAGGTAGTCTCTCTCTATTCTGATATATACTGCTACTTATTCTCTTCTGTTTTAAAGTAGTATCTTAACTTATATATTATGCGGTTAAAATCATATCCTTTTCCTGCTAAATAATTATAATAAAAGGTACTAGCTTGGCCCTTAAGTATAACGGAATAGGCGTTATAGTATTAATTAGACTCTATTCCTACCTTCTAGCAACAGTTATAGAAGATATATAGTTTTGAATTAAGAATATCGTATAATTCCCCGCTAAACTTCTTCTCCTAATCCGAATAGAGCTTTGTAAGCTTTATAAGCAATTTTAAACTACCTCCGATTTGAGATTAAGATAGAGGAGGTAGGAGTTACATTGTAGGCTATAGTGGGGACGTAGGTCTGGTCAGTGGAGTCTAAAGGTTAGTAGATTGCGAAGTAAGGGGATCTTATACTTGCTTATGTTAAGAGGTAGTGGTTAAAGTTATAGGTTAAATTAGTAGATTCTAGGAAACTAAAGATAGAGGTAGAGGTAATAGATATAGAACGGAAGAACTTATGCCTAAAGCAATGGAATTAGAACGCGTCTCTTATAGTATATTACTTAGATTCTATTGTAAGTTAAGCTTCCTTATAGTGCGTAGTTAGTGCTTAATCTCTTATACAGTCCATTTGTGCTCTTCTTTTATATTAAGAACCTGCTCCTAAATGTTATCTCTAATAGTACCCCCGTCCTTAGGGATAAATACTTTATTCTCCTAAAGGAAGTTACAGAAGTCCTGTACGATATCCTTATTTATAGGGGCCTATATTTCCTTTGTTTATCTAATAAAGTCCTCCTTTATATATTCCTATAGCGCGGTATTATTATATTTACTGTCCTTATAATATACCATACGGTATAATAAAAATCCATTTAAGTCTTGTTTATTAGCGTTTGCAAGGTTAATTATGGCTTTATTCTATATCTTTGGGTTAATATCTTCCTTATACTTCTTTAGGTAGGTTAACGCTATAGTAGGTATAGAATTAACAGGGTGTCGTATATCGAAGGTAAGTAGGATTTTTGGTTTTATAGGATCTCGTAGGTTTACTGTCAAGAGGTAGGCAATTTAAGATGTTGTTTAACACGTTTTAGACGTTAACTTAGGACCTTAGGTTTAGTAATACTTCTGACCTAAAGTACTTAACCAAATCTTTGTAAACGCGGTTATTCTGCGTAATAGACGCAACTTGGTATCTCCTAGTACTTAGTGATACTTCTATTACTAGTTTTCCGTAAGTTTAAGGTAGTATAGTATTGCCGGGATCTATTCCATATAAGCGCATATAGCACCCCTATATAAGACTATCTCTTCTATTTAAAAACCTAGCTGCTCTATAGTTGACTGTATATTTAACTACTGATCAGTGTTGGTTATATAGGGTGACTCACTAATAATGACTACTTGAGTAGGGTTATAGTGATGTTGGTTAATAAAGCTTATTGATTGGAATGAGGAAGGGCGAGGAGCTTAAGGCTCCTCGCCACGCTAGTGCTGTGGCGACACGTGATAGCAACTTGCTATTACGTGACGGCAGTTTGCCGTACGTGATGGCAAATTGCCTTATTCCTGACATTGCCCTTCTAATCCTAATCCAATAGTATACCTATCTTAGATCTATCTTTATAAAGATTTATATATTACCTATTTAGTTTTAGATTTTGCTAATTAAGGGTAAAGGATACCTATCCTTTCTAGTAATACTATTTAACTATTTATAGTTAATATATAGCCTAAATTTTCTGTTCTTCTTTAGTATAAATAGTACTAGATATCCTACTAATAATTATAATAGTTTAATATATCCCTTTTATAAGTTTTCCTGGATAAACTCTTTAAGTGCTTTTAATTCTTCTTTAATTAACTTATAGATTAAAAAAAACCTTAGACTTATTTCTAGTTCTAATTCTATTTTATAGTTCTATACTATATATTTTAATAGCTTTTTACTTTTTAGGCTCTATAGCTTTTTGCTATACTTATAGTATTTCTTTAATATATAACCTAACCCTTTCTTAGTTTCTTTATAGGTTACTCCTACTTAGTACTATACTAACTTAGTTACTATACGCCTTTATATTAAGTGTCTTTAATATTAATCTAACCTATAATTTAATTAATCTTTAGATTATATTTTTAGTACTATCTTATCCTATCCTAATAGTAGGATATTAAAAGATATCTTAATTTGTTTTCCTTTAATAGTTATCTAAATAGGTCCTATTTTAAGGTTAACAATGCTTCCTCTATAGGCTATTAGATCTCCTAAAATTGTTATTAATAGGTAAGGATGTTCCTTCTATTTATATGGTAGCCCTATTCTTTTTACTATCTATTAGCGCTTTAAAGTATTAATCTTACTAATTAACTTATAAATTTAAGTATTATCCTTAAATTTCTTTAAGGGTCTAAGGGTTTACTACTAGCTCCCTTTAGTTCTATAGGCCTCTACTTTTCCTAACTATTAGCTACTTAATCCTATTATACTTAGCTTACTCTTTAACTAATATTTAGTTTACTTTTTATCCTTAATATACTATAAATATATTCTTTAGGTATTTCTACTACTATTATTTATCTAAGTATTCTTCTATAAAAAATCTTCTTAGTTAAAGTATTAAGTCCCCTAACTCCTAAACTTCTATTAGATACTAGTTATATATATACTTAGTATTCCTTATAAGGGCGCGGAGAGACTTTAGGGAAGATTTAAAGGAATAATATAAATTTTATCTAAATCTAAGGGTATATAGCTCTTGCTAAGAACAAGACGTTATGTAAAGAAGAGAAAGGAATAATAAGAGAATTATATAATAATAATAATTATTATTCATTGCTTAACGTCCGATTTAGATCCCTATTGGGCCTACGCGGACTACTCCTTATATATATGTGGGGAGAAAACTCTATTTAAGAAAACCCCATAATCTATCTTCCTACCTTTTGGGACTTACCTATAAGGCGCCTATAAGGCGCCTATAAGTCACCTATAGTGCTCTACTACCTTACTTTTTAACCTTTTTAGGAACTACTGCTGCCGTAACAAGCCTACGGACGCACTAGTATTGTAAACTTTACTCTACCACTGTAGAGTTATTAGGGGGCGCCCGTTGCTCGCCCCCCCTACCCTTTATTACTATTTCCTTTACAACCCAGAACTAGTTTAGTATATTTTAGCTAATAAGCTACTAGGTAACCGCCTTAAGGCCTTTTTATATTAAGAGCAGTATATTATAGTTCTCTATACTAGCTACTAAGAGCATTACTTTTTAGTTAGTGCGTAAAGGGCATAACAGTATTATATATTTTAGTGTCTGTCTTAGCCAGCTATATTCGTATTTTAGGCTACCTACTAGGACACCTACCTAGTAGAGCCAGTCTTTTAGTCCTATTATTTCTATTCTTAAAAGTGTTACTATTATATTTTCTACCTTTATTAGGCCTTCTCGGAGCCCTAAAGTATTTACCCCCTATAGCGTTAACTATGCTATAGCTTAGGTTCCTCTTGCCTTAGTTAGCCTCTATACCTTTAACTCCTATATACCTCTTTAACGTTGGTCTAACCAGTATTATATTACGGTAGATGGTTTTTTAGCATTCTTTTATACTCTACTTTAGCTCCTTTCTCTCTCTTACTGTTATCTTTATTAGCCTCTTACACGTCTCCCTTCCTCCTCTATATAGGCCTGGGCCCTAAAGTAATACTATTCTTCTTCTACTTTCTTTACCTATTTCTCTAATATATCTTCCCTACTTTAGGGTTATTAGTTTATTCTCCTATAGGGCGCCCTAAAGTCCCTCTATAGTTTATTTAGGCGTGTCTTAATATACTTTATAACATTAGAGTTACGTTTATTTTACGCCCTTTATATTACAGCGGCTTTAATATATAGTTATAGGGGGGGAATATTGGCTTCCTTTTTAAGCAGTGCTATGGCCGTTCGCTTATATCCGCCTATTATACTCTAAAGGTAGGCTGTTTAGACCTTTTAAAGTAGTTTAAAAAGTAATTTAGGGGGGCCTTTCTTAGATTCTCCAATGGCCTAAATACTGGACCTATACGTTATAGTTAGCCGGATAACTGCTATATATAGTAGGCGTAACCTCTAGAAGTATAAACCCTATATAAAATTAACAATCCTGGATAATATAATGTACTATACTTAGCCCTTATAGGCTGCTTATACCGCATATACGCTCCACCAGAGCCTACTATCTATCCATACTCTTAATACCCTTAGGCCCTAAACTGGTTAACCCCTAAAGCCTTAGATATAAATTATATGCTAGAGATCCATAAATTAGTTGCGTTTTCTTATAAAGTGGATTAGCTAGTATTTCTCTAGTAAAAATTGGACTTTATATCGTCTTGCCTATTCTATATAGGTATTATAAGCTTTCTCTAGTATTCTGCAATTCTTTGCGGCTATTAGCCCGTATATAATTAGGTTTATATTATTAATAAAGCCTATCCCCTAGGTCGCCCCTTTCTTAAAGGAGTTAAGCAGGTTACTTATAAAGAAAAGGAAGAGTATAGGCGAGAGGGGTAATTCTTATAGTATTCCTGTTATAACTATAATAGGGGGGCTCTGGTATCCGCTAAAGACTAATAATATTTCTTTCTAACCTATAAACCCTTAAATAAATTATATAATCCATTCTAGGAAGCTTTTTGCCCTAAGGATATATAGGAGACGCTTATAGGGTATGTTATTATAGACGCCGCTAATATCTAGGCTAAGCATTAATACTATAAAGTCCCTTCGCATCGCCTATACGGATTTAATAGTGGCAGCGAGTAGCGTAAGTGCTAATAGTATTAAGCGGTTCTTTCTTGCCCTTATTTAGCTTTGTAGTAGTAGGTTATATTCCTTAGCTATATCTGCTATACGGTCCGCTATTACCTTTTCTAAGATCTTACTAAGGGTGTTTTCTAAGGCAATAAGGCGGTAGCTTCCTAGGATTAAGTAATCTGCTTTACCTTCTTTCCGTAGAATAACCGTCGTTATAGATCTTCTAAGTCGCGAGTAGTAGCTTACGGTAAAGCATGCCCTAGCTATATCTGTAAGCTAGGGTGCTATAAGTAGTCTATAGGTTTTTAAGGCCTTATTTAGAATCCTATTTGGTCCTAGTACTATATTATTTAAAAGGCGGCTAATAGTTCTAGCCATTTCCTCTATTATTATGTCGCTGTTAACCCTTAGGCAAATTACTAGTGTTTTACCCGTAATGTTACTAAGGTCTGCTGGAGCCGGTTAAGGGAACAACCTTTTTATAAATATCTCTACCTTCTTATTATTGTTATTAGTAGCCTATAATTCCCCTACTCTTTATAGGGGTAGTAGGTAAAGATCTTCTGCTAAACGCCCTACCTTTTTCTTTACCTATTTTGCTATAGCCTAAAGGCCCTTATTATAGGGGAGGCTTAGGTTAAAAATATACTCGTTTATAAACCGTCTCTAGTTATTCCTTACTTCTTTCTTTAGGGTATTCTTTAACTAGTTTCTTATATCTTTATATCATCTCTTGTCTTTAGGGTTATAGATACTTATATATTTCCTTCTTACTTATTATTAGCTGGTAATAAGAACTGTGTATTGTGTAGACTATATGTATTGCGTATAGGGGCCCGGTTTTAAGACCGGGTAATACTCTTTTAGCCTATTTTTAATTGCTGCCTGGATCCTTTCTAGTCTTTAGTTAATTTCCTTAGGGGTAGCTAATAAGCCTCGCTCGTTTGGAATTGGGTGGATTTCTTTTAGGTCTTAGAGTTGTTATTTAACTATATTAAGAAAACTGTTTATTTTAAGCTTCCTTATTGCGTATTTTTTATTACTTAGTTATACCTTAATATCTAAATCTAGCTATATTTAGATGGGAATATAGTTTAAGGTAAGTGCCTATTCTTCTTTAGGGTTATACCTTTTAAGTCTCTAGTATAGGCCTTTGTCTATAAATATAAGGTTAATTATACTTCTAGAGGTTCCTTATTACCATATAGTTGCTCCTAAGGGGGTGGCCAACTTAACGCCCTAGGTGTCTATAGCTCTTAGTAGGCACTCTACCTATTAATTAGTAGCAATATAGATACCCCCTACCGCAGGTAGTAGAGGTTTATATCTCCTAGTAAAATAGACTCTATACCTTTGGTTTTTAGTAAGCTTATTACTAATATAATATTCACCGTTTATAGGACCCCTTTAACCCTAGGGTTATATATATTAATAATTTATACCAGTCCCCTATATATCTGGATTGTTATAACTATAATATCTAGGTTAACTACCTGTTATAATTATAAGGATAGGCTGATAGCCTTACTAATTATAAAGCACACGTGTATAGCTGCTTTTAGTTCGTATAGGAGCTAAAATCCTTAAGGGCAGTATATTGATTATATATAGGTATTATAGTACGGCTCTTATATAGTAAGGATATAGTGTTTCTCTAGGTCTAAACTGTCTAGTAAAGGCCTTATAAGACGGTGGTTTATATTACCGCAGTTATACTATATAATAGATAGGTAGCGGACCCCCAGCGAGGGTCCTTCGCCTTTTTTTATTCCTTACTTCTTCTATTTCTACTTTCTCTAGAATATTTAGAACTTCTGTCTCTTATATCTATACCCTAGTTACTACTTATTTTATATAGAGCTTTTTATTCCTATATCTTATATTCCTACTAGCGTTTCTATATCTAAACCTATTATTATCTCCGGTTTCTCCCCTATTCTTACTAGCTGGCTATATACCCTTAGTAGGTGGGCTATAAATAATATATTTACCGCGTTAAATCTAATTCTTAATTATCCTAGTCTTAAGCTTACTATAGCTATCTATAGGGGTCTTCTTACAGGGCGTCCTCTCCCTTATATCCCCTATAACCCTTATATCCCTATATAGTCTAGTAATATTACACAGCGCCGCTTCTAGCCTGTTAAGGCTTAGGATAATTAGCCTAGCCCGCTAGTACTAAAGGTAGGAAACGCTAGGAAGGCACCTACGTCCCCTTAGCTTATTGCCTGTTGTTTCTATTTATATAACCTAGCGTATAGTTATTCCCGTAGCTATTAAGCCCTTACCTTCCGCCTCATATATTTAATACAGTCTTCTCTCTCCTACGCCTTATATATGCTTCGGTGGTAGTTTACACATTTTATTTAGTCTTAATTTAAGTAGTGTCTTGTATTATAGGGGCCTGTATAGTGGCCGTAGCATACCTATACTACGTATATAGATTAGGTGTGTCCCTATTATATATAGCAATAGTATTATTTTAGGCGTAGTCTGTAGTTATAGAGCCTTATGTTATATATAAGGCNATTTATAATTATTCCTTTTTAGATAAGGAGTTTTTGTATTTCTAGTGTATGTGTGCTAATAATAAGGGAGCTATGCGTTCGACCGGCGTCTTCCTAGCAAGTCTCTAGCGACCCTCGTGTCCTCTTATTATTTTTATTATTTACTTAGTTTACATTTTCCTATTAAAGCTATTAGATTTAGGTAATCTTAAAGCCTAGTATAAGGCGTTCTATATATTTTACTATCTCTTATATAGTTACTATATTATCCGCTTGGCGTTCCTTTTCTACCCTAAGGCTTATAGAAACCGCTAGGACTTTAACTAGGTAGTCTTTACGGAGTACTTTTATGCCAATACATTCTCCTAGCCTATCCCCTACCCTTACGGCTTATTTCTTTGCCTATTAGTCCTTTAAGGTAACTCTAATATCTCCGCTCCTAAGGTATTAGACTATAACTACGTTATAAACCTCTTTATAAATCTTTATAAGGACTTCTGTTTCTAATTATCCTCTAAGCCCCTCTACTTTTTCTATATTTGGTTATATTATAATTATATACCCGGTTATTATCTTAAGGGGGGTAGGTTCCCTATACTATAGAAGCGTAGCTACGGCGGCCTAGGTATAGTTTACCGGTAAGAAGGGTTTTTATTTATTTTTAATTTTGCTTAGCCGTTAGAGGATTTAATTAAGGGTTTACTAGAGGGGCGCCTAAGGTTTACTAGACTAGCGGAGCTATTCTACTAGCTATATTAGTTCGTTATAGCTAATAGTTACTCCCCCGCAATTCTAGATACTAGACGCGTCTAGTAGGCTTTATATTTTATTAGATGCCTTCTTAATAGAGGTGTTTCCGCTTTATAGTGTAGTATTCGCCCGTCTTTATTATAGAGGGCCGTTATTAGGCGTGGATCTAGCGGTTACACGTAAGTGCGAGCCACCGTTAGTTAACGTGTGCCTCCCCTACGATGTATATATCTTAGGGGGATTCTTTAGGTGTTTTTTAGGGTAGGTAGTTATATAGTAGAGTTTAGTATACCTACTTATCCAGGCCTCTACCCCAGTTTTCTAGTAGCTTTCCCTTATCTAGGCCTAAGGGCCTAGGGCTTTCTATAGGTAGTTAGCTGCCACTACTACTTATACAGGGAATTTCACCATTCTCTTAGATATCTTATAGTGGGTTATTAACCTAAGTACTAGTCCACCCCCTAGCGGTCCGTATAAGAGTCTCCTTTTAGAGTTAGTATGCTTTTATACGGCTTAGGAGCCTTCTATAGCCTCTAGTTTTACGCCTCTTTTTATTATTTCCGCCGGTATGGGTATAAGCTACTATTTATAGGGGTCGTAACTCCTATTTTACGCGCCTACTGGCGTAATCCTATAAGGGCGTCGTGGCTGTATCCTGCAGTATAGAAGTCTTAGGTACCTTTTACGGTTAAGGCCTAGATAAAACCTCTCCCGCCTAAGTAACTTCTATTTACTCCTTAAGTATATCTTACTAGTAAGCCGCCCTAGAGGCGAACGGTTCCGTCTATTAATATACTAATACGTATATCCGTTTTCTTAAGCCACGTAATAGTCTCTCTAGCTAGGACGTAATCCTACCTACCTATTAGGTGCACTAAGGGTTAGAGCCTAGCTAAGGGGTAAGGTCCTTAGAGCTAGTAGTAGCTACTATATACTACGCCTTATAGGGGGCTAGTAGTAATATAGGGGCGCAACACCCTATATACTTTTAGTTCCCATTTTACGTTACCTATAAGGGTCTCCCTATAATAGGCCGATTGTGTTTTATAAAACGGGGTTATAGACTAGATCCCGCTAGGCAACCTACTCTACCCTATTCTACTAACTAAGCTTATATCCCCCCTTTTATAAGCTGGCCTATATCTCTAACTATTAAGTCCTTATCTAACTGGCCTATGTTTCCCCTATAGCCTCCCCTATATATATATATTAGGTTGCGTATACTACGCCTATTAAGACTCTTCTGTAAGTTGCCTTATATATATATATATTAGGTTACGTATACTACGCCTATTAAGACCCTCCTATAAGTCGCCTATAGGTTAACTATAGGTTAACTATAAGTCAACTGTAAGTTAAGCGCTATAGGGCTATTAAAGCTAGCCTATATTACCGCTGCCTAGAGCTTTACTTATGTTTTTACCTCGTTAAGCCATCTAGTTGCCGTCGCGTCGCCGTTACGTTGCTATCGCGTCGCTGTCAACCAGGTCGCGTGTACTACGCCTATTGAGACCCTCTTCTAAGTCACCTAAGTGTACTAGATACTAAATAGGCCCTTATAAAGGGGCCTTAATAAGTTCTTTAGGCAGGGCCTTAATAAGTTCTTTATAGTGGCCTTAGGGCCTTAATAAGTTTTATATAAAATATCTATAACGCGTTAACCTTAACAAGTTCTTATAATAGGAGGATCCCTACACCCTTATTGCGCTTACTTTGCGATCTTAGAGCTAGTATAAGCCTAAGGGTATCCTATTATACGCCTAGAACGCGTTTATATTAACTAGCTAGATAAGGCCAGTTTCGGGCCTAGCTATAAGCCAGGTAGTTATATATTAGGCAGTTTTTATATCCCAGTTTCCCTTAATAGGCCTCCCTAGATAGTAGAACAGGAGCTTTAAGCGGAGGTAGTAAGGCTCCTGGTGTTATTAAGGGCGATACTTTATACGCGTCGCGAGCTTATTACCACAGAGTCGAACGACAGCGCTGTACGCGCTGCGACGGCTCTCTACCATCGCCTCTAAACTTAGCTATTAAAAGGAATAGGATTCTAGATAATGTTTCTACCCGCGGTAACGTAGACGCGTGCAGTAGGGCTTCGCGGGTAAGAGAATTATATAATTAAATAGTTAGGGGCTTAGTAGTTAATGCGTGCGTATATACGCACGCGGTCCTTAATAGACTTTAGTAAAATTTAATTAATCTAGTAGAATTTGGTTAAAGCGTTAGAATTTATCTATTAAGTATTTTACTAAGATATTCCTACTATAACTAGGCTAATCCCGTTATAGTACCCCCCCTTTTAGCCGAAGGTCCAAATAATTTAATTTTAGTTAAGACTTATAACTTATCGCGTGTCGTGTTTTCGCGTTAAGTGGCGGTATAAAGTTTTGCCAATTCTATCGTTAAATGGGCTAATTAGGATTTTCTATCCCTAGGATAGAAAATTGCTATTGGCTTAGTTAAGGCGGTAAGTAGAACTAATATCTTTATAGTAGGTCTTAGCAAGGCAGATCTAACTAATTAGATAACTTTAACTAATGGTTAAAGTTCCTTAATATCTTGCGTATTATATAATTATATTATAAATATTATAACGTATTTTAAGTTCTTTTTAATTTTAAGCTTCCTGCTATTATATTTTTTGTATTTATATTAAGTGGCAGTTATTTGCCTTTATATTATATCTATTTAGCTAAAGTAGGCTATAAAGGATGGTCTTTATAGAATTTTTTTACTAGGGAAGGCGTGTTAGTTTTAATCTAGTTATAGGTTTCCTAAGTTTATATTTTATATCCTTCCTATTTAATAAGGAGTTTAAATTATTTAGATTGTGTTTTCTATTATATATTATTAATTAAGTTAATAAAGTAAGAACCGTTACCGTTGTTAATAATTATAGAAGGTAGTAGTAGCACTTTACGAGTTATAGGTTTACCCTTTAAGGGTTATAGTAAGTTTATATAAAACGTTAGATATATTTTTATTTTAGTTAGTAGTTTAAGCTTATAAGCGTATAGGCTTAGTTTCTTCTTAATTTAGTATAGGCCCGTAAACTTTTAGTCTAGTTTCTTTAAGGGTTGTTAAGTCTTTAGGTTTTATATATTTAGGTAAACTATATTACCTTCCTTAAAGTCCCACGCGGGAGCTTATTCTTTATTTATATGCTATTTCTATACCGTTTAAGTGTACGCTAATTTACTTTATAATAGTTCCGTTAACTGCTTTATTTAATTAGCGAAGTTATACGTGTTAATTAGTTAAATCCTCTTAATTATAGGGCCTGTTATATTAATTTTAGGTTATAGTTTAAACCTAAATTAAGGGTCTTATCTGTAGGTTATATAGAACGGCGTTACGCCTATTAATTTGTTTCTTATATTATTTACAGTAAACTTAACTAAAGGTAGCTACTTTTCCTAGTTATCTTGCAGGTAGAAGTAGTATATTTATAAGTATTATTCTATAATTACGTTTATAATTTTAGTTTAACTATCTATCTTTGGATAAAATGCGGTTAAGAGTTGTATTTATATACTTAATTGTTTATATAGGGCTTACTAGAAGTCTAAAACGAACTGGCTTTTATAGTTAGATATTATTAAATTAAGAAGTCCGTATAGCTTAAAGACGTACTTAATAAAATATTTAGCTACTAATATTGCATTAATTAAGTCTATAGGAATTATATATTGTATTTTTATAAGACAGTTAATAACTACTATAATATTCGTAAACCTATTACTGTTAGGCAGGTTAACTATAAAGTTAATTAAGATATCTTGCTATCTTTATATTAGAATTGGCAATGGTTAAAGTACTCCTTATTTCTTTATATAAGAGGTCTTCCTATATACGCATATTCTATATACTTAAATGTATTTTTATATATGGTCGTGCATTATAGGCCAGTAATATACTTATTAGATAATCTTATAGGTCTTTATATAGTTAGGATGCCCTACTATAGGGGAATCGTATATAAATTTAAGTATCTTAAATTATAAGGGTTTGGAATTTAGGACTACTATCTTCTATTAATAGTATAACCAATTATTACGGATTTCGTATTTGGCGAGTGTAATATCCTTATATTACTGTTTCCCTATTTAAATCGCTTTTATTATATCTGCTATTTAGGGGTTATTCTTATATTTGTGCTATATTAATTTATTAATTTCTATATCCTACTTATTAATTTCTAATTTATTCCTATTAAGTTCCGCATTTAAAAATATAGGGCGTAGTTTCTTAAAGCGTTTAGGGGGCAGTAGAATTTATAATTAATTTATAATCCGTTTATTAAAGGCGTTTATAGGTAAGTTTTATAATTATTATATTAATAAGTTAGGCTTCTAATTAAGTTTGCTAGGTTAGTATATAATCTTAAAGTTAAATTATAAAAGGTATTTAGCCTAACAAATTTAGCGCTACGTTAATTGCTTTATAGTTATAAAGTACTATAGGTTTTTATAGTCCGTTAATACGCGTATTAGGAATAATAATCCTTTAAGTTTTAGACGCTATTATTTAAAGTATCTAATAATTATAAGCAGTTCCTTATTATATATCTTATAGTTTAATTTAATAGGGGTAAGTTTCTGGGAGAGAAAGGCTACTGGGCGTAGCTCGCCGTCCTTATTATATTATAATAACACTCCTCCTAGTACATAATTAGGTAAGTTTATTTTAATAATATATTTAAGGTCTAGGTTAAAGTAGGTAAGAATTAAAGTAGTTATAAAACAATATTTTAGGTCGTTAAAAGCTTATTCGCATTTAGTAGTCCATTTAAATCTTATATTCTTCCTTATTAAGTTTACTAATAGCTAAATAATTTTTAAGAAGTAATTAATAAATTAATAATAGAAATTTGCGAATCTTAGAAATCCTTAGATGTTTTATATACTACTAGGACTTTCCTAATTTATAATTATAGCGATTTTTTTAGGGTTTATTTTAATTCCGTTACGGGATATAATTAGGCCTAAGTACGTAACTTCGGACGTATAGAACTTATATTTCTTAATGTCGCATTATAAGCCCGCGTCTTATAGGCGTTTAAGGACTATTTAGACGTGCTTCTAATGCTTAGAAAGTAAAAATAAATAGATTAAGATATTATTAATATACGCGGTAATAAATATATTAAGGAATTTGCGAAGTGTATTATTAACGTATTGCTAAAACGTACTAGGACCGTTCTTTACACTAAACGGCATTATTAGGTATTTAAAAAGTCCCTATTATATACAGAAAGCCGTATACTTCTTATCTCCTTCGCGAATACGGATTTAATTAAAGGTAGCGACTACGTTAAGCTTTGTAAAGTATTATACTTTTACTAAGCGGTTAAGTGTTTCTTAAAGTAGAGGAATTAGATATCGGTTTTAAATTATAATTATATTTAGGACTTAATAATTAATATAGAATCTTAAGCCTACTTTAGGTTTCTTAATAAATAGTATAGGCAAGGTAAATAGTAATTAACTAGGGCGAATAAATCCTTTCTCTAGGTGCTCTTTAAGGTATTATTATATTATAAGTAGCTCTTCTCGCGATATACCGTATAACGGGCCAAACTTTAGCGTTATACTAGGTTTAAGTTCTATCTTAAAATTGTGCTTATCTTAATATAGGGGTAGTTAGTTTATAAATTGTTTCTTAAACGTATTAATTAGATTATAATATTCTTTAGATATAAGAGGTTAGGGGTTAATATATTGCTTCGGTTTTAACGCCTTCTTAATATCTTCTAGTATTATAGTAAAGATCTTATAGTCTTGTTTTCTTACTAATAAATAAAAGGGTGCGGCTTGTACTATACAAATTTTAAGGGGTTTTAATATATTATCTTCGCATTCTTTACTATAATTAGCAGTTATAACTTTATTATATTAGTTTAAAGTTTATAGTAAAAGTAATTTGTATTATATTAAATTTAAATAGTTATGTGTATATTTATAGGTGTTTATACCAACTTAATGGTATAAGTGAGTTAGATCTAGGGGCACGAAATATATATAGTATCGTATGCTCTTTTAAATGGTGGTGACTGTCAATTCTATTAAGGTAGACTATATAGTCTATATACTGACGCGTCCTCCCCCCTAATTAGTTATAAGTGAGTGGTTGGTGCACCAAACGCGTAGACATGCGTTTGGTATACCAGCTACTGTAATTATATACTGGCGGCACTTAAAGATAGACCCACTTATATATATAGCCTCCGTAATTGCCTTATCAGACCTATAAAATATAAAAGAAATATATAGAAAATCCTTTCCAAGGTACCTTCTAGGCTGCCTTCTAAACGGTGCTTTAAGCTGGCCGTAAGTCCTACTTACGGCCTGTAAAATAAACCGTATAGCCTTCTAACGGGCCGCAAATGAACCGTACGGCCTTCCGACGGGCCGTAAATAAACCATAAGTGCTCCGTTAGTCTCGTTCCACCCATTTTATAACCTTTAGATTAAGCTTATTTGTGTTAATTAGGGTTTTAAGAGCTTGATATGGCTTTGCCTTAGTTATGGCGTCCGCTAGGTTGTCTTCGCTGCTAATCCATTTGACCTCTATAATCTTACGTTGTTTATAGGCCTAACGTAAACACATTAGGTCGATTATAAGCCTCTTCTCTTATATTGTACCTAGTTTAACTATATAGTTGTAAAGGGACTTTAAATCGGTGTATAGAACTAGGGGTAATTGCTCTAATTATAGGATCTTTTGGATTGTTGGCTTAATTACGGCTCCTATGTTAAAGCTATAGGCTAGTGCGTATAGTTTAGAAGCTAGTATACTGCGGGTTACTTGTTTACATTTAATTAAAGACCAGTATAGTATATTTAAGTCTTAATTATAATCTGTAAGTATAATTATAAAGCCGATTTATAATGAGAGGTCTCTATTATTGGTAAAGGAGGCGTCCGTAAATACTAGTACGCTGAGGGAATTTAGGTCTAGTGGTATAAAAGTAAGTCCTTTTGTTATATTGTCAATTTGCTACTAAATACGCTTATTTAGCTGCTTAATATTTTCCTCTTACGGATCTGTTACCTAGGCTGTAAAGGATAAATTGTAGGCAGATTTGGGTTAACAGACTATGGTAATATAGGCGCCTCTTGCACGCTGTGCAACGTATTAGTCCTTTATATTTACGGTTTTATAAGTCTCTCTATGGGAACTGGTAAGGTTTGTAGGCCTTACTATAATAGGCTTTAAGTTTTAAGCTTAGCGTTCCTAAGTTAGCTAGATTAAGTTGCCCTTTTATATAATTAAGCCTCTATTAAACTTAATTGGAGTCTACTTAGTTAACTACTTTTACGGCTTTGCTAGGAACTTAGCTTCTTATAGTTTAGTTTCTTTAGCGTCCGCAAAAGTTTGGTCCGCTAAGAAGAGGGTATTGTCTATTTAGAGTCTAATAATACTAAGGCCGTTTAATAGGGTGTATAGGAGGCAGGGGTTATAGGTTGACTGCTCTATCCTAAGTTTATGGACGTAATACTGGTAATATGTTTTAAACTAGTGGTTTCTAGCTTCTAGTACTCTGTAAAGTGGTTTTATAACCTATAAAATTGTTTCTAGTTGTAAATTGAGCTTAAGGGGTGGTTGTATAAAGATGTCCCTACTTAGGTAGGTATTAGACTGTACGTAGGCTTATAAGATATCCCATAAGTAAAGGGCTACGGGTTTAGTTTACTGTAGTCCCAGCGTAAGTATAAGTATAATTTATTAACTGACCTATTAAATTATAGGCGATTGCGTAAGGATTAAGTCTTTTTCTTAGTTGTTATAAGCTTATACGATAAGCCTTAATTTTTTAAAGGCTTTATTAGTACTAGGGTGCTTAATTTTATTAATAAAGCGTAAGTTAAATATACGGACGCCTTGCGGAACGTCTCTCTCTATTATAACCGTAAAGACGCCCTTTTTAAGTAGTCTGTTAATCTCTTTACGCCGTAAGTCCATAAAAGGGGTTTCCTGTACTAGAACTAATATATCTATAGGTAGGGGTTGCCTTATGGATATATCTGCGGAGGTTAAGTAATTCTTTATTATGGGGTTCTTAGTTATAGGGTGCTTTTAGGGGCGTCCTTGACTACGCTTTACGGTAGTTTTAGTAGGTTTAGTAAGTTTATAGGGGACTTCCAGGGTAGGTAAAGGTGCTTCTAGTTTGTCTGGTTTAATATTATAGGTGTTTTTAGACCGAAGATAGGGTTTTACAGATGTGCTTCTAAAGCTAGTCGGTCCGCTAGGAAGTTATATACAACACGTCTTATCTTTTACAGCCAGTAGACGGTAAGGTCTAGTTTAATTGCCACTCTTACGCTATATAAGGACTTTAGAATTAAGCGGGAGGTTATAAACTAAGGTTGTATTAGGTCCGTTACGGTAGTATAGGGCGTTATTAACAGTTTGTTTAGCCCGTAGTTTAACTATTTCGGCTATTGCCTTCTATATTATAGCTGCTTAATTTATAACGGACGGGTAGGAGGGTCCAGTTTGCTTATCCTTAGGTAGGCTCTATAAACCAAGAGGGTGGGTACTAGCCTATTAGGGCTAGCGGTGTTATTAACGGCTTTTACGGCTATCTGTAAAGCTAGTTCCTTTTAAATGTCCTTATACTTATCTGTAATAATTTAGTAAGCTCTCTATAGAGCTAGGTAAGCTCGCTTAATAAGCTTAATAGACTAGTGCGCCTTAACTAGGACGGCTTTTGTTAAAATAGCCATGGCTATAGTATACTATTGGAATTCCTTGCTAATAAAGTTCCTACCGGCGTTGTAGGTAATATACTTAGGGGGTTTAATGTATGTGTTAATCTAGTAGGTCCGTAAAATATCCTAAGTGTATTTTACGGATATATTTTGTAACTAATAGGCGGCTTAGTAGTGGGTTGCCTTATTAATTATATATAATACTAGGCTGCCGTTAATATATATAATGTCTATATATACTAAGTGGTTAAAATTAAGATCCTTATAAAGGGTGAACTTAAATTGGCCTAGGGAACGTCCGTATTTCTAGCAAAAGGAGTAGTATTTAGTTAGGTGGTTAATTGCCTTCTTATTAACGTTGTTATGTCTAGAGCGTTTAAGGACTCTATATAGCTTTTCGGCTAATAGGTGGCCGAAACGGCGGTATAGGCGGTAGATTTTAGTACTGGTAAGGTAGTACGGGTTATAGTTAAAAGATTCCTAAATGTAGGTCTGTAAAGTCTCTCCCTATATAAGAAATAGGTGTCTAAATTGTTATATAATTGGTAGGGTAATATATTTGCTTCCTAGGGCAGTTATAGGGCCAATTAAGGTATCCGTAATATTGTTATAGTAAACCTGTAACCTGTCTATATCCGCAAGATAAAGTAGAAAAGGGGTGTCCGCTTTTATAACGTGGAAGTTAATTAGGCTAATTAGGGTCTTAACTGCAACTAATCTAATTAATACGGTTAAGCTAATGCCGAATTGGACGTTTACGGCCCTAGTTTATATAGTATTAATATCCGTATTATTATTTGTAGTGGTCTTATATATAAGGTATTATCCGTAACCTATAGTAGACTTTTTAGAGGCACCTATATCGATTATAACGCTATAGAATTCTTTAGGGGTATAGCGTTCTGTGGTAATATATGCAAATAGGTCCTAATTACGGTTTGTAATGTCCGTAATAGGTCTAATAGGTATACTTATGGGCTAGTTTTTAGGTGTAATTAAGTGTATAAAGGAGCGGTTAGCTAATACGGTCGTAATATTAAAGGCTTAGTTATCCGTAAAAGGTCTAAAAGTAGTTAGGAACGTCTCTAAGGTCTTTTATTCCTAAGTATTTAAGTTAAAGTTAATTATAAGGGCTTCTATTAACTTGTTAAGAGACTCCTCTACTTCCTTTCCTTTATAGTCTAAGATAAACTAGTTAATTTAATTGTTAAATCTCTTCTTAGACTTATTACGTTCTTCCTAGGTATGCCTTATAGACTAATATCCTTCTTTACCGCACATAAAACACTTCTAGCTGGTTTATTTATAGGGGTATACTTTTGTACGGGGGTTGCTATAGGGGTTGCGGGTAGGACTTAGTTGGTATGGGTACTGCTAGCGGTAGCGGCGGTCCGTAAAGTAGGCATCTAAGTTAGTTTACGGGTTTTATAGGTCCATAATGAAGGCTTAAGTACTGCCTAGTGGGTTTAAAACTTTATATGTTGTAATAGAGGACTATAAATTGTTAATAAGGCTAGTTAAGGTGTCTGTAGGCTTGTAATAGGCGTATTTATAGGGTTTTACTTCCTAGCAAGCTATAATAAGCTTATTGTATAGGAAGTCGTCTATTTAAAGCTTAATGTTAAGGCCGTGCTGTAGGTGCCGGAGGTCTTTAATAAGAATTTGCAGGCACTCTGTAATTGATTTTTTAGTATTCTTATTAATTACGGTCCGTAACTTAATTGCATTCCATTGGGTAAGGATATTACGCTTATATTCTAGCCTTTTAAAGTAGTTACGTATAGCCTTATATAGCTTATTAAAAGGGATACTAAGGGGGTTACTCTTAAGGTTGGTGTAATAGTGGTTAAGGGCTAGGCCGCGCAGTATAGTAGAGTAGGCTTAGCTAAATTCCTATTTAGGAATATTAGCCTTCTAATAGAGGTCTGTAAAAATGGTTAGTTTGAAGTTAAAGTTGTCGTTTTTACTGCTATACTTGGATTTGTCGGTATAGAGCTTAGCTAGGTTGGCTAGTTCCTTGCCATAGGTCTTTACTTAGGTAGTTTATAAATCTATAACTTAAATAACGGAAGGGGTTTAGTCCGTAATTTAATTTGTGGGGGTATTATAGTCCGTAATTTAGGTTATGGGGGTATTACGGTCCGTAACTTAAGTACTAGGTATACTTTAGCCCGTAAAATTAATTCTAAAATCGCTTAGGTTTATAGGACGAATTTGGTTAAGTAGGTTAGGTATAAGGCTAGTAATACCATTAAGTTTGGGAGAAGTAAAGAGTTTATTAGTGGATTTAACCTAGTCTAGGATTTCCTCTTTAGTCTATTCCGTTTGGTCCTCTTTATATAATATATTATATAAAGACCATATAATAGTAACTCGTTTATCCTTCTTAACCTATACACCTTAGTAATATAAGAGGGTCCGTAGGTTATAAATAGCTATAAGGTTATAAGCCTTAAAGATAGCTTCTATAAAGTCCGCAAAGTCTTCCTTATATTATTCCCATAGATTGTTATTTAGGAGCTTAAAGTGTCCGTATTTAAGGATTTTAAAATTAATATAGTTGTTAACGCCGTCTGTAGACGTAAGGTCGACTCCCTAACTCCACTTCTTTTAACCTTTGTTAATTTGCTTACTTATATCTGCTATACTAGGTAGTGTAGTGTGGTGCGTAGCGGGTGGTAGCAGCTTATAGTGGGTAGAGGAGGTCTTATAATGGTTTGTAAAAGTAATTAACGGGTCCGTAATAGTTTAAGAGGTTTTGTAATAGTCCGTAACGGTAATTAATAGGTCCGTAATAGTTTATAGAGGGGTAGAGGGTATCTGTAAGGGGTTTAAGGAGGTTAAGAGGTATTAAGGGAGGGTGTAGTGAGGATAGGGGTTTGAGGTTCGAAGGTAGGGGGTTCTATAAAGGTTTGTATTCGCGTCTATTATACTTCTAGTAAACCGTACTAAGACTTAAATAAGTATACAGAGATGGTGATATAGTCCGTAATCCCCAACTTTTGACCTTCTAGGTCGTACTAGGATTTAAATGGGTAGTTACTGTCATATATCGCTCGGGGGAGGTATTAAGTAATTGCTGATCTGTGCGCGCTTACTGATTAGTGGTTGTACCAACTTAATGGTATAAGTGAGTTAGATCCAGGGGCACGAAATACGTATAGTATTGTATGCTCTTTTAGATAGTGGTAACTGTTAATTCTATTAAGGTAGACTATATAGTCTATATGCTGACGCGTCCTCCCCCCTAATTAGTTATAAGCGAGTGGTTGGTGCACTAAACGCGTAGACACGCGTTTGGTATACTAGCTGCTGTAATTATACAATAGGGTAAGTAGTATTTTAAGTAATAACTTCGGCAGTAGGTTATACGGAATTTTAGTATTTCTTTAACCCAGCTAATTAAAGTGTTGTGTTATTTTAGCTATCTATATCTAAGTATTACCTTATAATACTTTAAGGGTGTTATAAATAGGGAAATGTATTTAAGGTGTTTGCCTATCCGCATCTTTATAAAAGTATAGTACGTTAGTTTATTATATATTAAAGGCTTGCTATTAAAGCCTTATAGGCCTTATAGCTTATTAAGTTTCCTTAAATTTAAGCGTTAAGTTTTTACGTAGTTTGTATTAATAAAGCCTATACTAGTGGCTCCGCTATCTATAAGGATTTATACTTCCTTCTATTTTCTAAGTATTTAAATTTTGCTAAGTATATTAAGGGAGTTATATTATATATTAGCGCTAAAAGAGCCTAGATACTTATGCTCTTCTACTTCTTATCTTAAGGTGCGACTTGGCCCTAGGATAATTCGTTTTCCAAATTAACTAAAGGTGAGATACTTTATAGTGACCGAGTATAATCTGTAGAATAAGTGCGACTTAAGGACTAAGAGGAGCTACGGCGGACCTTTTTAAAAGGGTAAGTTTGGCAATCCCTTTAAATATATCCCCTTTTTTTATATCCAAAACATTCTCTATTTGCGGCTTATATTCTTTATTTATTAGTTCCTAAAGGTATATAGGATTAAGTAGCGTTAAGGTTTATAGGGTTATATATAGGGCTTTTAGGTCTTAGAGACAGATCGCGCTTTAGGGTATATACTAGTTTTATAAAGTTTTAAATGTAAGGTATAGTTAGCTTTAGGGAATAAGTCTGCTTATTATATTAAAGGTTCTTATTAATTTGTTAATATATTATAGCAAATTCGGGTAAGTCTTTTAGCAGTTCTCTACCTACTAATTATACTCTAATTTTATCCGAAATAGCTTAACGGAGGGTAGTAACTTTAGCGGCTTTATTCTAATCTAGTTTACTAATAAGGCCTAAAAATTCTAAAAAGAAGCTAGTAAAGTNTNGGTTCNGTTATTATNGGTTTTTAAGTTTAGTAANAGCTATNTNTTNNNNGCTNGNGTTATTATANNTTNNTTNTANTAGAGAGATAAAGATTTTAAAATTAATAAAGGTGCCGTTATAGAAGAATAGGTCTATAGTTCGTGTAGTGTTTTTACTTAAACAAGATATTCTATAGCTAATCTTGCTAGCTTTAGTAGAGTATTAGTTATAGTTTATTAAAAGTTTAAGACGGAGCTTAGTTATAAAGGGACGTAGGTTATTTTAATTTTATTAAATATTAGAGGGTTAGGGAGCTTTTTAGATTTTATAGTAGGTACTAGGTTTATTATAGGTATAGGTTAAGCTGCCGTTACTAGTTTAGGGTTTGTATTTAATAGGTTGGGTTTATATATAGTTATTTTATTTTTATTTATAGGTGTTGCTATTAGGGTCTCCGACGCGAGTACTTTGGCATTATAGAGTTCTTTATATATTGCTTTAATTAATTACTAATACTAAGCTTCTAGTATAGTTTATTACTGGGCTAAGGCATCTATAAAGGACTATTACATTATAGTTATTTGTTCCCTAACTAGGGCTATAATAGTTATTATAGCGGATTTGAGTTTGTTTACTATTTTAAGGGTATTAGTATTAATATAACGTAATATAAGGGCGCGGAGAGACTTTAGGGAAAATTTAAAGGAATAATATAAATTCTATCTAAATCTAAGGGTATATAGCTCTTATTAAGAATAAGATATTACGTAAAAAGGAGAAAGGAATAATAAGAGAATTATATAATTAAATAGTTAGGGGCTTAGTGGTTGATGCGTGTGTATATACGCACGCGGTCTTTAACGGACTTTGGTAGAATTTAATTGATCTAGTAGAATTTAGTTAAAGCGTTAGAATTTATCTATCGAGTGTTTCACTAAGATATTCTTACTATAACTGGGCTAGTTCCGTTATATTCCTATACTATTACTTTTTTAGCGCCTAATATATCCTTATAAGGTACTTTTAATTATTTTCTTTTAGATTCTTATATATATTATATATATTATCTATATATATAATCTATACCAATATCTAGTATACTAGGTACTTTAGGTTAACTTTTAGCTTATCTTTATTTTTAAGTTTAAACCTTTATTATATTAATTTAAATATTATAACTTTATTTACGGGTACTAAGATTTATCTTTTACTTCTCTAGTCCTCTAATTATTCCTCTAGATCCTTTAATTATTCCTCTAGATCCTTTAATATTATAATTAGGGCCCCTTTAATATAATTTATAGCCTTTTTTATAATTGGTTAGTCTTAAATAACTCGTTTATCTAACTATATATAAAAGTCTTCTTACTTATTATTATATCGTTGTATATACTACTTTTAGTATAGCCTTTTAAGTATATATAGCCTATCTATAAGAAAATATCTTCTTACTACTACGTTATAATAGCCTTTTATATATTATTTTTTAAATTTAGTAGGGATTCTTAGATCCTCTTTTTATTCTAATTTATCTAACTATTTCGCTCTTAGCGTCCCTACCTTTAGCCTATTAGTAATTCTTTATATAGGTACTCTATCCTTAGTACGACCTAGTATACTAGTTCTTTATTCTAGCTTTTATTCTTACTATACAAAGATTCTTTATTTAAACTCCTCTATAGTTTCTTTTACTTCTCGCCTTATAAGTAAATCCTTAAAGTTTTCCTACTTCTTAATCTCCTTATTAATTTCTTTAATGGTCCTTATTTATATTATAAAGTCTTAATCCTATAAGATTCTTAAGCCGTGCTTTAGCCTTAGTCTAATTAGGCTTTTATAGTATACTTATCTTATTTTAAGAGTCTTAAATATTACTTATCTTACTTTAGGAATCTTATACCTCTAGAAAACTCTATTTTATACTTATTTATATACTTCTAAACTAAGCTACTGCTCTGCTCTATTAGTTTTTATCTATTATAGGTCCTTAAGCTTATCTTATCCCATTTTAAGAATTTTAAGTATCTCTTATCTTTTCTTAAGAATTTCAAGCTTATGACCTTTTACCTTTATTAAGTGGTAAGCTAGCACTAGTAGTTATCTACTTACTTAATCCTTTTCTATAGATATTTCTCCTTCTATCTTATAATATAATAAATGCCGTATCTAATAGTATTATAACTCCCATTACTAATCCTTACTCTATAGCGGTTTTAGTCTTTACTTTTATTATAACTATTCTAAGGTCTATACGCTCCTAGTAAGCTGCCTTTATTACCTTACTATTAGTAAATGTTTCGCCCTTATTAATTTTATTATCTTTAATATCCGATCTATATAATAGTTTATTAGTTCCTTTAAGATCTAGTATTTTTAGCTCCTATAGCTAATAGCTTACGCTATACTTAGCGTTTTTATAAACTTAGTATGCATTATTATAATAAAACGCGAAATAATTAATTAAACATTCTTTTATTCCTCGTAGTTTTTTATTATCCCTCTATATATATATGCCGTCTACTAGTCTAGTTCCCTTTACTACGTAGTTATGCTAACTACCTCTATAGTCTTTAGCGAAATAACTATATCTTTTATAGTTTATATAAGCTCCTTCCTTAAACTATTTCTCTTATTATAGAGTCTGTCTAAACATTTTCTACTACTAAGCTCTCTAGTTTAGCCTCTACTACTTAAATCTTTAATTACTTAATTCTTATCTTTTAGGTTCCTATAGTTTTTATATTTATCTCTTATAGGTTTCTGTCTGTACGAGTAGGGGTTGTAAATATCGTCACCAGATAAATAGCGTGGAGCGTATGCGGCAGGGCCTGTATGGCGTAGTGTAGATCACCTGACTACCTACGGCCCGATAGATAGCCCGACCTTTACTACCCCTTTCTTTCTCTTTTGGTAGACAAATAAAGATACGAATAAACCAAGAACCAGAACTACCATATTGCAATTACAGTACCCCCCAGGTGATACCGACAGTTTCTTTAGTACTACTTAGGTCCATTAGCTCTGCGCTATACTATAGTTTCTAGTTTTAATTCTGTCGTTATGTACTCTACGCCTTATATAACTATAAAACTTTATCCTACCCCTTTTTAGTCTATTTTCTTTAATAGATCCTATTATTAATCTTAATCGCTTAATTAATTAGTTCTCTTAAAGTATCCACGTCTTTTATTAGAATAATTACGTCCTAGACTTTCACTTTAAGTCCCTATTTATACTATACTATAAGCGCCTTATTATTCCATTTTACCTATATCGCTAATATTGAAAACTATATCGTGTAATTAATTACTAAAGTTCGTTATACTGGGGTTTAAAGCCTTTTCTCTACTATAGTGATTACTTCTAGGTCTTTAAATATTTGTATTAGGCGTTCCGCGAACCCGTTTTAGCTAGCGAACATATATTATACTTCTTAATTAGTAGTTACCATGCCGTTCTCTTATTATAACGGCTCGCATAAATACCTCTAAACCAAAGCTTGTGGATTACTATCTAATAAAGATACTAAGCTAAGGAGAAGGAAAAGGGGGTTGCTAGGGCTAATGTAAACAAATATATAGGGTAAGTCGCTAAGGCGCTAGCTCTGGGCGAGCCAATTATAGGTTAGCAGAATATGGCAGAATTTAGCAGGTAACGTACAATAGCGCCATTACATCACCCTCCTCTTTAAAAGAAAGCCTACCCCTTAGGCTTAATTAGAGATAGGGTAGCACTAGGCTTATAAAACGTAAGATTATAGAATATAAGATAAGGAGAAAAAGGGGATATAAGTGCGTCCGGACTAAGTATAAAAGGTAATTATAGGTTAAGTGGAAGCACTAGGCTAGGAAGAGTAGCCGCTAAAAGTCTTAGCATGGATTTAACTAATTAGACAACTTTAACCGGCGGTTAAAGTTTCTAGATATCTAAAATTTTATAGTACTATCAGAAAACGGTAAAATATAGCAGAATTTAGCAGATAGCTATATTAGGGCTTTAGGGCGTTCTTATCCCTATACTCCTCCGGTAACTTATTGTCTTTATTATACTAGCATTCCATCTACTTATCTAGGTACTTTAGGGGTCTAGGTACGTTAGGGTATTAATTATAAAATTCTTTAAGCTTTTAGGGGCAGCCTATAAAGTTCTACGTAGGGTACTAGATTGGGTCTAGGTTATAGCCCTTCTATTAAATATAGTATTTTAACATTCTCCGTACTATCTTATAGGCCAGTATTTCGTTAACTTCTTATTCGTTATTACTATTTACTTAAATTAGTAGGGGAAGTTTATTCTTTTATCCGGGCAACGGGTTATTTATAGCTTTTTATAGCTTATCTAGTAAGAAAATAGGGTGCACCCTAATTAAATCTGGGAGCTTTACCTTATATAAGTTACCTATCTTCTTAAGGACCTTATACGGCCCTACTATCTAGTAGTCTAACTTATAGCTAGGTCATTTAGTCTTCTAATTTCTTATTATAACCTAGACTATATTACTAAGGGCAAAGTCAAGCTCTTAACGGTGTTTATTTGCCTACTATTCTATTAATCTTTAGGCTTTTCCTAGGTTCTTATAGGCTACTATTTAAGCTTCCTCTAAGCGCTTAGTGTACTATTAGGCCTTACTATAGGATAGCTTTTCTTATATAGTCTAGGGTTCTTTTAGCCTTTTCCAGTTAAAGCTTATATAGGGTAAGTATCCTATTTCTAGCTAAATTGGGGCAAACCCTATAGAGTTATATGGTAGGGTTGCTTGGGCGTAGTCTATTAAGGGTAGTAGTTTAGACTAGTTATCCTAAAAGTAGTTAATAAAGGGCCTAAGCCTCTAGTCTAGGTACTAATTTATAATCTCCGTCTAACCGTCTGTCTGGGGGTAGTAAGCTATAAAAAGCTTTAGCTTAATACCTAAAATCCAGGTAAACTTATTCCAGAATGCTAATATAAACTATAGCCTATAATTGGATATAATAGTATCCAGTAATCCGTAAATTTGGTAAACGTAGTAGACGTATAGCCGGACTGCCTCTTTAGTATTAATTTTCTTATAATAGGGAATTAAGAACGGGCGTTTGCTAAAACGGTTAACTATAACTATAACTATATTATATCCGTTACGGTTTATAGGTAGTTTATAAAAGTCTATAGAGATATACTGCTAAAGGCGCTCTAGTATTGGGAGTAGCTTAAGTAGTCCTAGGGTTTTGTCCCGTAGGGTTATAGCTCTCTAGCAGTCCTCGCAGTTCTATATATATTAATTAATATCTACAACTATTCTCGGCTAGTAGTAGTAGCAGTTAATAATTTTACAGGTCTTATTCTTGCTAAGGTATACTATAGAGACTTAGTAATAAGCTTTACGGATTAGTTCCGTTCGTAGATTATTAATATTAGGGACTATAAGCCGCTCTTAGTATAGGAGTAATCCTTCCTCCATTTTAAAATCGGGGTCTCCTTTTACGGCTTAATCGCGAAGGGCCCTTAGGGCGTTAGCCGTGCGGTTTACAGTTAGAAAGCAGTTAATTAGCCCTATTAGCTTATTTAAGGACTCCTCTATTAGTGCTAGCTCGTTTTACTAGAAGTCTAGCTCTTTAAGGATCTATAGGTTAAGCTGTTTTAGATAGAGAAGGGCGCGCATCTAATATTAGGTCTTTAGCTTATTCTAAGGTCCTACATCTTATTCTCTTTAGGTTAAGGTATTAGCCTTAGAGTTTTACTTACTAGAATAATATATAATTATAAAAAAAAATTAGGAGAGTATTTTAGCCCACTAGGCTTATTATTTAATAAGCTGCTTTATAGTTATAAAGTACTTTAGGGCTTTATAATCTATATATATATCTTAAACTAGGAGTTTATACCTTTAAGCTTTGCGCGCTATTAGAAGAATAATTAAATTATAGCTAGCATTTCTTTATCGTGTACTTTATAGTTATACTTAGCCAGGTCTATTATTTTTAAGAAGAAAGTAATAGGGTACTATTCGCCGTCTAGATATAACTATAATAGGATTCCTACTATAACCCTATTAGAGGCGTCTGTTTCTAGCATTAATTTAAGGTCTAGGTTATAGTAATAAAAAATTAGAAAAGAGATAATCTAATCCTTTATCTCTTTAAAGGCTTCTATATAGCTATTATTAAAGACAAAAAATATGTCCTTCCTAGTTAGTTATACAAGAGGTTTTACTATAATTCCGTAGTTATAGATAAACTAGTAGTATAAGTTATAAAAGCTAAGGAAGAATTAGATTCCTTTTATTATATAAGGGGGCTTCTAGTTATAGATTACCTCTACCTTCTTAGGGTTAACCTTAATTCCTTCTATAGTTATAATGAACCCAAGGTATTTTATACATTTTACCCCAAACTCGCATTTCTTAATATTAACTTATAAGCCCGCGTTTCGTAGTCTCTTTAAAACCTTCTTAATATAAACTTAATACTTAAGTTCGTTATTTAAGTATATAAGAATGTCGTCTTTTTTTTATATATTTTTTTTTATATCCGATTGTATTATACTACGTACAATACTGCGCATGCAGCCTCTGGGCTATGGCGCTATAGTTCTATATACATAAATCCTTTCTAGGCAGCTTAACATGTACTAGTAGCTAAGTGGACACTCTGGCCCGTTTTAAATACTAGGGGGAGCTCCTAGCGAATTGGTGTCTTGTCCTGGTATTTTGCTTACTACTGTCTAGTTTATACCAAAATCGCACTAAAGAAATCCTAGCTCTTTTATCTATTTCTGCCGTATTCTGCCGTTTCTAGAGTAGAAAAAGCGCTCTAAAAGATAGATTTTTTTTCTGTAGTTTTGTATATAAGAATAAGAGAAATAATATAGCTTACTAGCTTAAAAGTAGCTACCAATTACCCCTAAGCGACTTTTTATTCTATACCTATTTTTCCCCTCTTTGCTAAAGAAATAGGTAGGGAATTAGTAATTAATAGCTACTCTCCCTAAAAGTAGGCTATTAATGGTATTTTATAAGGGCGAACCTCGTTACATAAACCCACTCCCATAGGAAAATTTTCATGAGGTTGTCTGTATAGGGTATAAACACCAATTCGCCTATACACCTTATATTTAACGTGCTAATGGTAACACGGGCCGGTCCCTTCCCCTATCCCCTACTATAGCTAACCCTAGCAGTGCATCGTCTGCGGTACGCCTACGGTGCGCCTACGGTACGCCTGCGGTCCTCTATAGTTTGATTGCCTATAGCGCGACAGCCGTAGACCGGTTTGCAGTAGAGGTTGTCTACAGTATAACGGCTGTAGACAGGTTGTAGAGGAGGTCGTCCGCTCTGCAGCAGACAGGTTGTAGAGGAGGTCGTCCGCTCTACAGCAGACAGGTTGTAGAGGAGGTCGTCTGCTCTGCAGCAGACAGGTTGTAGAGGAGGTCGTCCGCTCTACAGCAGACAGGTTGTAGAGGAGGTCGTCTGCTCTGCAGCAGACAGGTTGTAGAGGAGGTCGTCTGCTCTGCAGCAGACAGGTTGTAGAGGAGGTCGTCTGCCCTGCAGCAGACAGCTTGTAGAGGAGGTCGTCTGCCCTGCGGCAGACTGTTTGTAGAGGAGGTCGTCTGCCCTGCGGCAGACTGTTGTAGAGGAGGTCGTCTGCCCTGCGGCAGACTGGTTGTAGAAGAGGTCGTCTGCCCTGCGGCAGACTGGTTGTAGAAGAGGTCGTCTGCCCTGCGGCAGACTGGTTGTAGAAGAGGTCGTCTGCCCTGCGGCAGACTGGTTGTAGAAGAGGTCGTCTGCCCTACGGCAGACTGGTTGTAGAAGAGGTCGTCTGCCCTGCGGCAGACTGGTTGTAGAGGAGGTCGTCTGCTCTGTGGCAGACTAGTTGTGGTGGAATCGTTGGTTGTGGTAGCTAGCGTCGTGGTGACGTGTCTTTAGGGGGTATACAACCGGCGGCGCCCTTGCGACGACGGACGGAGGAGCAAAGGGGAGGCGACGGACGGAGGAAGAATGTCGTCTAGGTATACCGTATAGAATTTATTAAGGTAATTAAAAAGGACGTTATTTATATACCTTTAGTACATAGCCGGTCCGTTTGTTAGTCTAAAAGGAAGAACTTTATATTTATAGGAACTATAATAAGTATAAAACGTTGTTAAATCTTTAGATATAGGGTCTATTCTAATTTAGTAGAAAGCTTAGCGGATATTAAGTTTAGTAAAGATCTTTACCTAGCTTAGATGTGTAAGGGTTTCGTTAATTAAAGAAATAGAATACCGGTCCTTTTAAGTAATAGCGTTTAGTTTTTAATAGTTAATACAAAAATTAAGGCCTCTATTAGGCTTTTTTATAAATAGGATAGGGGAAGTAAAAGGGGCTTAACTTAGCTTAATAAACCCTTTATCTAGGTTATTAATTAAGTACTACTTTATTACTTTTAGCTTATCCGTCAATTATTAGTAGAGGGGGCTATAGCCTAGCGAGTTATTGGCTTCTAATTAAATCTTATAGTTGTATATTTAGTAAAAGGGTAACTTATCTAAGGCCGCTTTTAAGAATATATTCTTATAATCTATATAAATAGTAAAAAGGAGGCGTTTAACTAATTCCCCGTTAGTTTCCTTAACTAGCCTTTCCTCCCTATTATTAATAATTTAGTTAATCTTATATAGGCTTGTTATAAAGACCTTATTATCCTTCTAGTATATATTAAAGTAGAACGCTATAGCGCTAATTACGGCAATATTTACTATAGGGGCGTTATATAATAATAGGGGCGTATATAACCTTAGGGGCTTCTAGGGTACTAGCGTTATTATTACTCCTTTAAGCTCCTATTGCATCTTTTGGAGGTTATCCCTTATATCCTATTAATACGTTCTTTTCTATACTAGTTAGATCTACGTAATTTAGATATCGTTTACGTCACTATCTATCCCACTTCTATATGTAGAGTCCTCTTTAAACGTAGCGCTTTAGGAGAATATCTTTCTTAGTATAGAGTTCTTTCTAGCTTTATAGCGGGCATCTTCTTAGGTAAAGGCTAGGTTACGGGCCCGGACATCCTACTAGTAGGTAGAATTAGCCTTTACAGCTAGTGTCTTATAATTAGTTTAGATTTCCCTAATAAAGGAGGGTAGTTTCGGTTTATCCTCCGGCTAGATAAATTGTCTTTATTATACATTTAGCCAAATATTAAAATAGGACATTTATTTTCGGTTAAGGGTTATATTATAGGAACCTAGATCTAGGATATAAAAAGGGATACTATATTAGCGTTATCCGTTAAAAGCAATATATAACTTTAAAACGTAGGTAACTAGCTAACTAGCTTAGCCGTTATAGCCTTTTATCTAGATAGGCTTCTCTAATTAGGTGGCTTTTATATTTAGAAATTTGGTAATATTATTTATATAGGTAGTATTTATAAAGGCGAAGCTATTTAGTCTAGTATTAATAAGGGCGGTTATATTTACTCTATATCTATTTTAAAATACTATATATAGAACGGTAAAATACTTTCCACCTATTAACTAACTAAGATTAATCTCTTTAAAATTAATAGGGTACCCTAGGGGGGAGTCTTTCCCTAGGGTTTTTCTTTTCCTAACTTATTAGACGTTTCTTCTTTCTCTATCTCCTTAATATCGCCTATATCCTTTAGCTCTAGGTAAGATAAGGCAAAGTAATCCTCCTTATTATAGTTATAGCACGTAGCTAAGGTAGGGTTAATTAGGGTATTGCGATAAGTACTAGTCGAGGGTATAGTACGTAGCTAGTTGGGTAAGGCCCGCTAGTGCGTAGATATAACCGCTTTTAGTATAAGAGCGGTTATAGCTTACCTTCCTACTTTAGCTCCTATAGGTGTAGCTAATAAGTTTTAATTATTCTAGGGTTGCTTCTGCCAATTAGGGCGGGCGTTAATTCACTTTAGTTCTAAATCTAATAATAGGCAATAAGTTATAAGTCTATTATACGTTAAAAGGTCGTCTAAGATTACAGCAATCTTCTCTTATAGCTAAATTATTAGCTTATCATATAGATCTAATTAGTAGTTCTTAAGGGGAACTTAGCCTTCTCCTATAAGGTATAGAAATTAAGTCTAGAACTTAGTAAAGGGTTAGTTTAGTTTTATTATTAGGCTATTATAGTTATACTAGGCGTCCTATACTTTATTTAGGTTAACTTAAATAGCCGCTAGGTGCCATATTATCTTATTAATAGATATAAATTAGATAGGGGAATTATCCTTAAACTTAGCTTAAAGGTACCGTTAGGCGTCCCTAGTAGTTCAACTAAAGAGGTAGAGTATTTTAGCTTTTTTAGAAAGGAAATAGTTGTAGTTAATATAGAGCTTTCCTTATACTTAAATCCTCTAATTTTTAAAGGTAGGGTTTATCCCATTAGATAGTAGTTAGGGGTTTAGGAGCTTAACGGACTTTAATTACTTTATTATTGTATCCGTACTCCCTAGTATATCGTATTTAGTAAAGTAAATAGGTCGGCTAGGGCTTTAAAAAGGGGAAGCTAGGCTATTTTATACGGCTGCGAGGCTTTCTAGGATCTCTTATAGGGTCTCTTATATATTCCTTACCTTAAGACAATTAGCTTTCTAGCTAGCTATAAGGGCGCAAATCTGCTCGCGTATATCTACGACGTTATTATTATTTTTAATTTCTAATCCTAATTAGATCTTAGGTTCCTCTTAGGTAAAGGCAGCTCTCTTAAATAAGCTAGCTTTAGGTGCTATTATTAGCTTCTTAAGGTTTGTCAGTATTATATGCTTTAGTTTTAATTCTAAGGGTATAGGTCTAGTCCTATCTAGCTTATAAAGTGGGATATTATTAAGGCCTTCCTAGGTAATATAGAGTAACTTTAGTGTCTAAGTATAGTGTGTTAACGCGTCGTTGTAGACAAAGGTCTTCTTTTAGGGTGGAATATTATTAAGGCCTTCCCAGGCAATATAGGGAGAGCTTAGTATAATGTAATGGCTCGTATAAATGCCTCTAAACCGAAGCTTGTAGATTACTATCTAATAAAGATACTAAGCTAAGGAGAAGGAAAAGGGGGTTGTTAGAACTGATGTAAATAAATATATAGGGTAAGTCGCTAAGGCGCTAGCTCTGGGCGAGCCAATCATAGGTTGGCAGAATATGGCAGAATTTAGCAGGTAATGTGCGATAGCGCCGTTATACTTATACCTCCGTAAGATAAGGTTTAAACTACTTAAGTACCCTCCCTATTAGAAATAATCCTGTGTAGGCTACTTAGTTTATAGGTATTGCTAGTTTCGCCTCTTCTTATATAACCTTAAAGTATATCTACGTAAGGAATTCTTTAAGTTTTAACTTCTCCTCTAAGAATCGCTTAATAGATAGTAGCTTAATTTTAGCTGCTCTAATCCTATTAATCCTTTCTTTAAGTATCATATTATTGTTTATTAATTAATTAACTATTTCCTATAACTGTCTAACCGTAACTAGCTATAAGTTAGTATTTACTATATTAGTATTATGTTACGGGACAAGGGTAGTGGCTACAGAGCGTATATATTTGAGGAGTCTATAAGACGTTACGCGATCAATTGTAAGGGTCGAGGGCGTAAGGAGGTAATATACCTACGCGTAGCTGATATAAGCTATATATAAGGTGTATATAAGAGCACGGGGTTCTCCTATGGAGGCCCCTATAGTGGGGTTCTATAATACTACCCCCCCTTTTATAAAGGCGGAGCTCTGGCAATGCTGTGATTACTATATATATATAGAAGGGACACTTAAGGTATAGAAAAAAAGAAAGGGGGGTATTACTAAAGGCTTAAAACAACGTTATATAATAAGGCCTAGCATCTAAAAATCCGACTAATTAGATAACTTTAACCGCCGGTTAAAGTTCCTGGATATCTTAACGATATTCTAATTATGTAATCGCACTTTATTGCAATTTAACGGCAATCTAATGGTAATTTGCCCTTACGTGGTAATATATAACGGTTTAACTCTATAAGGGCTCCTATAGAGGATCAGGTATAAAATCTCTGCTTAGGCCCAGTTTCTATAGGTTCGCGTAATAAAAGTCGCTAATTAGATCCTTTATATTTTTAAAGTCTTCCTATAGTTACTATTCTGGCTAATTTATATTAAATCCTATATATATAGCTCTGTAGTAGAGCCGTCGTCCTCTGCCTTTACTAAAGTATTTAGAGTTAATAATTTGTTTAACGGTCCACTCCTTATAGTTTTTATTTTTATTCTCGTCTCAGATTAGTACTAGTAGGGGTTTAGGCTATATCTACCCCAGTAAGGGGTTAGGCTAATAGAGGTATAGTAGCTATAGGTAAAATATAGGCTATATTCCATAAGTGGCTAGAATAGGCGGGAGTTCTAGTTTATATATAGCTCCCCTATTAATAACTTGTTTAATTAGATAGGGGCTAAGGTTCTTATAATTAAGTAACTTTATAGGCCTTTACGTAGAGATATTATGTATATTTAGCTATACCTAGTCACTAACACGTATCTCCAGTAGTGGCGTTCTATAATAGTTAGCGAAGTAGGCCTACTTTACTTAAGCCTAGGCTATTTCTCCCTTATAGTAGTCGAGTAGACTTTTTATACGGTTTATATGCTAGTCGGTAAGTAGCATCTTAAGGCGTTTTCTATATAGTAGTTTCTTATTAATAGGTTCTAGTAGCTCTATACCAGATTAGGGGTAATAACCCTTATTCGCGAAGAACGGGGTAAGTCCTATAGTGGTTAAGATGTAATTATTTACTGCGAATTTACCTAGTGGAAGGTAATCTACCTAGTTATCTTAACTATAGGCGACTACCTATTATAGGTACGCTTTTATACTGGCATTAGCGTTTTCTAGTTACCTAGCAGTTTTATAATAAAAGGATATAAATATCTTAACGGAGATGCTAAGGCGTTAGTAGATTCGTCTCTATATATTAAAATTAAATTATATACCTTAGTCGGACGTAATTGAGTTAGGTAACCTATATAGTTAGTAAACTTTATAAAGAAAGGCGTTAGTAATATTACTAACAGCTACGCCTTTAGTTAGGACGTAGTGGCGCTCTTTTATAAGTCGGTATATTATTATAAGAATGTTCTTATAGGTACGGCCATATCATTTATAGGGTAGTAGGTTAATAACGAAATCTATAGCAATATCTGCCTATTATTATATAGGTACTAGTAGAGGGTATAGTAGTCCTTAGTACTTTATATTAAAGGCCTTAGCGCACTTATAACTATAATAGGTGCCTATAAAGTGTTTAACTAAGTCTATTATTTTTTAGCTAGAAGTAGTATTAGCTAAGGAGCTTATAGGTTCCTTCTCTACCTAGGTAGCCGCTTAATCGGAGGTTATAGGCCATTTATATTAGTTACCGTTGTAAATTTTCTAAATTAGGGATAAATAGGCGGCCTTTATAATAGAGCCTATTCTCTTTTACTTCTAAGGCTGCTATATTAATCTAGCCTAAGCTTTAGAGGTTAGTATGCAGCGTATAGACGCTAGCGGTCTTTACGGTAATAAGTTAATATAGTAATAGGTTAACAGAGGTGTTATATACCGTGGTAATAAGCTTATTAATTTTAGGAGGTAACTTTAATTCTATAGTATAAAGCTAAGGTATAGTTAGCTCTATCGTAGGTAGTATACCTAGGGCTAAATTTCGTACTTTTAGGATTGTTTATTATTGGAACTAATTATAGGGGTTATCTTTAGACTAAGGAAGGTCTTATAAGCGGCGTATTAGGCTATTAGGTTTAGTACCTTATACTCCTAGTCTATATACAATTTTAAAGTTAAAACTAGAGAGGAACTCGTTCTAATATACCTAGTATTAGTTTAGCTACTTTATAGTTATAAAGTACTTAAGGTTATAATAGTCCGTAAGAACTTTAGTTGGCTAGTTAGGCTCTACTAAGGAGATTTCTAGTTAGAATTCTTTAAACGCTTATACGATTATAAGGAGTTCTTTATTATAGATCTTATAGTTATACTTTTATAGTATAAGCTTAGATAAGTANAATANNACTAGGTAAAGNNGACCGTTATTACCTATCTANAAAAGGANGCCTNNNTTAANNTAGTNTAAGGAGTTAGTTTTAAGATAGAGTTATTATCCTAGTATAAAGTAAGCTAGGATAGGTGCTTTAGTAAAGGCATTTTTAAGGTCTTAGAACGCCTTCTTATATTTAGGCGTCTAGGTAAAGCATAGGTACGTTTTTCTTCCTTTTATAAAAAGGCCCTTTATTTATATTATTACTATAAATAGTGCTACTACGCCTAAGAAGTTATATATAAATTTTTAATAAAAGTTAGTAAAACTAAGGAAGGCTTATACGTCCTTAATATAGTTAAGGGCTTACTATTTAGTAATTATGCGTACTTTCTTAAGGTCTATACAGACACCCTTAATAGTAATAATTAGTTTAAGGTATTTTACTTCTATAACTAAGAATTTGCATTTCTTTAAATTAATATAAAGTCCTGCGTCCTTAAGGCGCTATAGGACCTTTTAAATGTGTTTGGTATACTTAAAAGGGTTATTATTATAAATAAGTATATTATCTAGGTACGCAGAGTAGAAGTTATTAAGGTAGTCCTATAAGGCGTTATTAATATAGCTTTAGAAGGTGCCTAGGCCGTTATATACGCTAAAGGGTATAACGGTATATTTAAATTGGCCAAAGCGCAATACAAATGCGGTTTTCCATTTGTTACCTTCCTATATTTAAAAATAGTTAAAGGCGGCGATAATATTAAGCTTAGTATAGATTTTAGCTTAACTAAGCCGCTTAAGGGTCTTACGTATAAACGGTACTAGGTATTAGTTTTTAATTATAATAGTGTTAAGTCCTCTATAGTTAACGTAGAATTAAATACCTCTTCTTAGTTTCTTAGTAAGAAGAATAGGGGCGGCTATTAGTAATATGCTAGGACAAATAAATCCTTTATTAAGGTGCTTATTAATATACTTTTTTATAACTAAAAGTTCGTCTTTTAATATTAGGTAGGGTCTCTTATAAGGTAGCATTTTTCCTTATTTAATATTAATGGTATAGTTATTAGGTTAATATGGGGGGAGTATATCTACGCCCTTTTATAAGTATATATTGGTAAAGTTATAGTACCTTTTAAAAAGGAGCTTGCGGAGTTCTTTATTAGTAAGTCCTTTTTTAAGCTTTATAAACTTTTTAAAGTCTAAAGGTAAAAGTCCGTAGAGTTTTATAGGGGCGTCGTCTTCTAAAAGGTTAACTATATTTATCCTATTACTATAGAGGACGTAGTCTTATTCTTTATTAAGCTTATATAATTATAATTAGAAAGCTACGGCAATAGTATAGCCTTTCTTATATGCTATACAGTAAAAGGCTAGGGCACTTATATAGTAGTAGTTAATTATAGGTAAGATAATAAGGGGTTCTATAGGTTAATATCCTAGGGAGTAAATAGAGGCGGCTAGGCTATACCCTAGGTAAGTCTTTCTACAGTATTTAGAGTTAAAGGTTACTTCTCTCTTCTTCTAATTAATAGTAGGGTTGTGTTATTTAAGCTAGTTTATTCTAAGGATAATAGGGTAGTTAGTAAGTAGTGTAATATAAGCCTAGAGTTTTTCCTAGTGCCTATTTATATCTAGGTAGAGTTATACTATATAGGTAATCTTCTATACGGTATAACTACCGTTAGCAAGTTATAGGGCGCGGGCTTTAGTAAGGGGTAAGGTAGATAGGTTATAAGTACACACAAATTAGGTATCTATAAATTTATTAGTAGCTCCGCAATTAATTATAAAACGGCTTATATATTATTTTTTAGCAGTAGTTCCTATTATAGGTAAAACTATCTATTTCCGTCTATTTATCTTTACTAAGTTATTCATTAAGTAAGCTAATATATAGATCCCTCTATTATTAGGGCGTCCTAACCTATAACTTAGAGCTAAAACTTAGCGTTTTCCGCTTCCATATCTAACTTTACCGCTATTACTATATCTTTATCTTATATAGTAATAGTATATAGTAATATATTTAGTATTTAGGGTATTAGGCTAGGTATTAGGCGGCGGCTACTAAACCTAGCCATTAGGCAGTTTAGGTTATTATAATAGCAGCCTTCTTAACGGTATTTATAGCAGCGTCCTAGTTTCCAGAGTAGCTCGCGCTCTCTATTTAGGAGTTTTTATAGAAAGGTTGGTATAAAGAAATCGATATTAGCTCCGGTAGCACTTAAGGTAATAGGCGTTAGTAGCTTAGTATATATAGGTTTAGTAGGCCCAGATGGCTTCTATAGAGAGGTCTTTAGGTAAAAGTTAGTAGTAGTAATTTAATTTAGTTATTATTTAATCTTCCGTAGAGCTGCTACTATATTATAAATATTATTATAGTTCTAGCTGGCGGCTGCGTAACTAAGGCGATAAGTAACTTTTTTAAGGAGGTCCTTCTAGTCTTTAGTATTGTCTTAGGTAAGGGCTCCGGTATATTCCTAGAATTTAACATAAAATTCGTTAAATAATTCGGTAGGGTTTATCTTTAGGGTATATAATTTAGCTTAGCTAGTGGCCAATAGGTCGTAGTTATAGTATATTAGGTTAAGATTGTTAAGGACTTCTTAGTAAGACTGCCACTTTTAGGGGCTATTAGTCTCCTATTAGGCGAAGAGTCTATTAAATAGTATACCTTTTATTCGCCCAATAATATAACTAATCTTAGTATCTTCTGTAGGAAAAAGGTAGGCGCTCTAGGTTAGTTTCTCGCGGATTTATATCTTCTAGTAGCTGTATTCCTTACGGTCTCCCTAAAAGACTAGGGGATTAGAGTAACGTGCATTAAACCCTATAGTAACAGCTTAGGTTTAATTATTATAGCTTTTATTATTGCTAATTTAGTATGGGTTCCCGTTAGGTAAAGCTGCTTAGCGCTAACCTTTTATTAAGTGTTAAGTAAGTAAAGTTACCGGGGGTATAGAGACTTAGGTAGCGCTATATACAGTAAAGAGGTATCTAGTGTTATTATAAATGTGCTCGTTAAGCTAAGATTATAGGTATTTAATTATACCGTCTTTTTTAGTAACCGTAGTAATAAGTATAATCTTAGCCTTTTTAACTGTTAGACGTCGCGTTTAGATATACAGAGGTTATCTTTAGTTTCTTAGCGTATATTCTTAGCGAGCGCCTTATAAGCTTATAGGTCTTAGATAATATTACAATCTTAGGTAGTACGCATTTTAGCTTATATAAGCTTTAGGTAGTAGTTCTATAGAAGGCGGTAGTATTTATTAGGTTCTCGTGCTACCTTTTTTATAAACGTCTCGGCGTCTCATATTTTAATTTTAATAGGTAGTAGCTCTTCTACTTACTTATCCGTAGTTATATAGTTAATAAAGAATAAGATATTATTAATATCTACCTTATTAAGGTTGTTGTAATCTTTTAAGCCACTAGGCTTCCCCTTAGGGGTTAAGGCTAAGGCTAATAAGTTAAATTCTCCTAGGGTTAATTGGCGGCGTAGGTCAAGTATAGATATTAGATTATTCTTTAGGTTTAATATAGTGGCTAGTAAGGAATATTATCTTACTATTATAGGTTCCTTAGAAGTATAGAGTAGGGTAACTTATAAACACGCTACTTTTAGTAGCGCCTATAGTATTATAAAGACGTAGAATTAGTTATAGGCTAAGTATTAATAGTAAAAAAGGCGTAACGTAATGTTATAGGACGAGGGCAGTGGCTATAGAGTGTATGTATTCAAGGAGTCTATAAGACATTACGCGATCGATCGTAAGGGTTAAGGGCGTAAGGAGGTAATATATCTACGCGTAGCTGACATAAGCTATACGCGAGGTGTATGTAAGAGCACGGGGTTCTCCTATGGAGGCCCCTGCGGTAGGGTTCCGTGACATATTATTACCTAATTTTAAAGTAGTTACTGCTGTTAATAACATTATAACTAGTACTTTTAGTAGTATATTATTGAACTTCTTTTACTATAACCGTAGTAGTAAATATATAACAAAGTCTTGTAGGAAATACTATAATAGACTTATTATTAGGCTAGGTATATAGGTATAGAATAGTTAACAACATAAATATAACTAGTAGAGTAGTTGCCTAATAGATTAACTCTAATTATATTCTAAAATTTACTATAAAGAAGAGAACTATTTAGGTAGAGACTGAGGTCCTTTAAATATATAATACTGCGTCTAAGAAATATACTAAGTATATTGGTATGTTAGTATGTTAGTATATTACATTTCTATATTTTTACGTTCCTACGTTTTAAACCTATAATGTAACTCGCCCTATAACTTAACTACCTCTTATTTTATAGCTTAATTGGTTTTAGCGCCTTTTATACTATTTTAAATAACCTATTTATATCTCTCCTTAGTAGTACTATTATTACTAATATAAGGTCTATAATAAACCGCCTGGTTATACCTAACTATAATAAACTTAAGCTTAAGCTTCTTAAACACGTATATAATTTACTAGTAGCCAGCTACCTAGGCTAAGAAAAGACCTTAAAACTGCTTTAATAAGAATACTATTGGCTGAATATGTATAATATAATAAAAAGGTATATCTCTAGCTACTATACTTACTAATAAGCTAAAGCTTTGCATAAAACATATAACGGCCTCTTAAAACTACTACCTGTTTTAAACTAAAGATAAAAAAATATCTTAATTAACTTTATTATTAATCTCCCTATAAATAAAGGCTATATAAATATTATAGTAGTTATAGACCGACTATCTAAGATAAGATATTTAATCGCCTGCCCTAATATATTAGCACCTACTATTGCCTGGCTGTTTTTGAATTATATATAGAAACTCCATAGACTCCCTAAAATAATTATCTCTAATAAAGGCCGTTAGTTTATATCTATATTTTAAAAAGAACTAACTACCTAGTTCCGCGTTAAGCATTATTATTTATAGCATACTACCTAAAAATAGATGGTTAGATAGAACGTATAAATACTATAATAAAATAGTATATTTAGATATACATATAATATTTATAGGATAACTAGATTAACTAGCTTATATTTACTAAGTTTACTATAAATAATTCCGTCTTAGAAACTATAAAGGTCTCCCTATTCCTAGCTAACTACGGTTAATATCTATAAATAGGTTTTAAACCCTTTAGTAATACTCCTTACCCTACTTATTACGCCTTATAAGTTATAAAAGCAAATTAATTTATAGAAAAGATGGCGGAACTACAATGGTTTCTTACTAACAAAATAATATATGCTTAATCTATATATAAAGCCGTAGTAAATAAGAACTAAACCCTAGCACTAGCCTATTAAATTAGTAATTTTATCTAGCTAGATATAAGAAATCTAAATATAAAATAACCTACTAAGGAGCTTAATTAGAAGAACACTAGCCCTTATAAGGTTAAGAAGGTTATCTTCTCTTGCGCCTACTAATTAAAGCTCCCTAATACGGCTAAAATCTACTCCGTATTCTATATATTAGTCCTTACCCTATTGCCCCCATATTAGACGCCTTGCTTAAATAAATCTAGGACCCCCCTCTACTAGTTAAAATAGATGGTAAGAATAAGTACTTTGTTAAAAGAATTAACGATATTGTAAGCTTTTGCAGTGTATGGAATTGAACAAGCAACTTAATTGTAAATCTATGGAAATCAAGTGGTATATATATATGAAATGGTGGCAAGAAGACTGCGCTTACAGTCGGCAATAGGTAATGGAAATAGGTAGTGAGATATACGATATAAGACATACGAGTTACAAAACGGGTGGTGAGTCACAAGGTAATGCGAACCTCAGTAGTCGGTTACAGATATTAAGTATGATAAAGGAAACGCTTATATATATACCTTATAAAATGGAAAGGCTTTACTAAACCCTTATAGGAACCTATTAACTCTATAGGACTTATAAGAGCCGCAGAAATCTTTTATAAACTCTACCTAAAACTACTATAGCCCTATCTTGCAGAAGCTTAAGTTTAAAGGGGGGGTACTATTATAGGACTCCCCTATAACACCTTATATACATTTACCTATTTCTACTAACTTAGCAACTAAAGACTAACTATAAGACGGCAATCTAATAGCAATTTGCAGTAATTTAATAGTAATCTGCTAGGTTCCACTAAATCCTACTATTGTTAGGAAAAAATTTAGCAGCATTTAGCTAGCATTTCGCAGCATTTCGTAGTATTTAAAAAAGACTATAGGCCTTAAGCAGCATCTAGGCAGCTATAATTATATATTATATATAAATTTTTTATTTTTAGATAGTCAATTAGATATAGTATATTATATAATAATTTTTTTATAATATACTCTATCTAATTAACTATCTAAAAATAATTTTTTTATATATAATATATAAATATAGCTGTCTAGATGCTGCTTAAGGCCTATAGTCTTTTTTAAATACTACGAAATGCTGCGAAATGCTAGCTAAATGCTGCCAAATTTTTTCCTACCGATATTCCGCCAAGTTCTACTAAATCCTACTAAGTTCTGCTAGGACTATTGCCTAAATCCTATTCTGCTTCGTATATATATTAACTAAGCAATTAAGCTAATAATATATACCCTTTCTTCCCGTTTTCTTACCTTCTTTCTTTACGTAACGTTTTAATCTTATTATACAGTTTATATATATAGCTTAATAATATCTACTTTACTATATATTATTGTCGCTTATACTTACTCTATAATATAAGGGATCTACTACTAGTATATAAGTTGTTTCCGCCTCTTCTTAATTAGAATCCTTTTTAGCCTCCTTAGCCTTAAGTTCCGTTAAACCTTACTTAATAAGACGCAACTTCTTTAAATAAACTTTCTTATAACCCTTTTTTTTTTTAAAAAAAAATAGGTTAACTAAGTATAAGTATCTAGCTAAGCCTTTAAAGCTTAAGATACTTTATTAGAGCGCTATTAAACTTTAATAAGGGCTAAAGATAGCTTACTCTCTAGTTATTTAGCCGCTTCCAATATATAAGACCTTATAATAAATTAGATAAGGTACTAAACGACTATAAAGAGTATTAAGATATATATATTTAACGTTAGTGTTAGAATGTATATATTGGAATGTATGGACAGGTTGCGTAGTTGTGTGTCCCTAATTAGTTATCCTTATAGTGACTCATTAACCCCCCCCTATTTAGGCACTGCGATCCTTACGATCCTCTACGAAGGACAGACACGAATGAATTAAGAACCAGTTACCTTATATTGCAATTACAGTACCCCCCCAGGTGATACCGACACTGATTAGTTGATATCATAGATCAGCTAGGTGTTATTACGAAGAGAGACAACACGCGATCGCTCCTACCAAGGCCCGTCGATCTTGTCGCGTTTGCTAAGGAGAACCCTTCCTACCAAGGCCCTGGGAACTTAAAGAACCGACTCCTACCAAGGCTTCGTTCGGTTCGCGTCCATCACGCAAATTAACCACTTGACAAGGAGAACCCTTTCTACTAAGGCCCTGGGAACTCAAAGAACTGGCTCCTACTAAGGCTTCGTCCGGTTCGCGTCTACTACGCAAATTAATACCTAGTATGACCTCTTTACTGAGCGCTAGTACACCATAGCAACCCAGCAGCGTTAGTAGTACCCACCTACCTATAATCCCGACACTGTCTGCTACCTTGCAGATCTGCCACGTCGAAAATCACGTCAACAGCACGCCCTAAACGCTAGCGTATCCCCTTTCTTCCTACAGCCTTTGCAAGCCACGAACACCACAATCTACACTAGTTAATTATATCCGATACAGGAATTCAACGTCTGGACTGGGGCAACGGGATTACCCTAACTAATAAGACTACCGCAAAAGATATCACCAACTATATTAACTTTAAAATTAATGAGTATACTAAGCGTAACTTTAAGGACAAAAGCTTATAGGAATTATACTAAGAGGACTTTAATAATTTCGAGGTATAGATATTTAAGGACGCTTATAGGTCCGTAATTAAGGAACTTAAATAACTACTCTGATATAATAGAGTATGGGTCTTTAATAAAAAGAGTAAGTTAGTACTATAAGCACTATATAATGTCGCCTACGAGGACGACCCTATGGAATGGTTAGATAAAGAAATTAAGCTATATATTAATAATAAAGGACCCTTTAATTTATACGTTATTAACCGCCGTCTTAAATCACGTTTATTAACTCCCTTAACGTCACCTACCTTAACCCCAGCTATCTTAAATAACCTCCCTATGGCCGAGCCCCCCTTACCCATGAACGTCACGGCTCCCCTAACAAACGTCACGGCTCCCCCTATAAACGCCACGGCTCTCTCTACAAATATTACAGCTTCCCCTATAAATGCCGCAGCTCCTTCTATAAAAGTCACAGCCACTATTAACTATGGTAGAGACTTAGTAACCCTGGTAAAGATATATACAGAGGAAAGTAAATATAGTAGAGAGGATAATAACTTTGACCGCAAGCTTATGATTTTCAACAACCTTTATAACAGAGTTGGTATACTATAAGAGGTAAAGATTAAAGGCTTTCCGATAATGCTATGTAGTATTACTTTTAACTTCTACTATAAGAATAAGGCAACCTATACCACCTTTAATAGCATTTGTAATGCTATACGCAACTACTTTAAAGGACTAGAATATAAGCGTGGAGTTCTAATAAAGTGGAACGCTATAACTCTTAAAATAGTAATAATAAAGAGCGAGGGCAAGTCTACAGAGGACTGCCTACAGCTACTGCTTAACGACCTCCGTTATTTACAGCATGGTCTTAACGCTAACCTCTATAATGATGATTTCCTATATAATAAGCTCATCGTTGCTTATTAAGACGTTGCTACTTACTAGGCAGCTTGCTTAAACCTACCTACTATACTTACTGGCCTTATAAACAGCCTACGATTATTAATCGTTACTTATGAGAAGATTAATGGTACTATAGGATAACCTATTAATGTGTTCTTATAGCCTATAGAATAGCCTACGGACGTGTTCTTTACTAACCGTCGCTATTACCGACCGATATCCCAACTAAGTTTATTAAATAATTATTACGGCAATAATACTAGGATGTGCTTTGTGTGTAAGAAAAGAGACTATTAGTTAACTAAGTATACTAAGGAAGAACGTAATAAAGTAAGAGAAGGATTTAAGAGATGTGTCCACCAGTACCTTGTGGATAATGATATTAATAACGACTTTAATAAGGATATAGTTCCAACTATTACTAGCGGTAATTTCTTCTATAACGACTATGGTGTTAAATACTTTATAACTTTAAATGGACTAATACTAATTAAAACCGCTAAGAATATGGTTATGTTTATAAATAATAATGCCTTTGCCTATAGCCTTACTAGTAATACGGAACCTGGTGGTATGGAACCTAATGGTATGAAATCTAAGAACCTTACTCTTGATATTAACTTCCTTGACTATTATTTTAACGACGATGGATAGGACTATAGATACTTAGATACTCCTATAACACCTTCCACAATATTTATAATATCCGCAATATCCGCAATATCCGCAGCGATATCCGTAATATCCGTAACAATATCCGCAATATCCGTAACAATATCCGCAATGCCTATAACACCTAAGATATCCGCGATTCCTGCCCTAAGTACCTATTGACCTATATACTTCTCCTTTATACTTTCTTACCTTCTTTCCCTTTTTGTAAATGTTGCTAGTGTTGGAATGTATATATTGGAATGTATGGACAGGTTACGTAGTTGTGTGTCCCTAATTAGTCATCCTTATGGTGACTCATTAACCCCCCCCTATTTAGGCACTGCGATCCTTACAATCCTCTGCGAAGGATAGACACGAATAAATTAAGAACCAGTTACCTTATATTGCAATTGCAGTACCCCCCCGGGTGATACCGACAGTTAGAAATGGATTAAATATTATAAGATAATTATATATTCGTTTGCGTATCCTTAGTATAGGAAAAAGGTTAGTAACTAAACGGAGCTATAATTATAATATATATTAACTTCTTCTCTATATACTAAGAATAGGACAGTATAACTTTACTAAAAAAAGAATTATAGTTACTAACTAGTTATAATAATTAAATACAGTAAAACCTCTTTAGTACGATACCGTTTTTGCGGCCGAGCATATCGTAATACCAATGGTATTGTTATACTAAATTGTCACGTGACGCGTTAATAAGCAGGAAAAATGAGGCCAACTACCCTAAAAAGGCATAATACACCCACCGTATGGGCTAAATAAGGCTTCTCCCATACAAAATCTTATCTGGTTACAACGATTTTGGTAAAGCCACCTTAACGATATTGTCAAAAGTCAGATTATCGTAATATTACACCAAAAAAGGCTTAATTAAGGGGTGTAGATCGTAATATAGATATATATCGTTATATACCCTATATCGTAATAAGGGGGGTTTACTGTATAAAGGATCTAATAGGAGGTATTAAAAATAATAAAGGTTATTAAATTAAAGATAGGAAGTATTTTTAAAGATGAGGATAATAAGAAGGGGGATAATGTTACGGACCTTATATTAGCAGTAGTAGCACTACTAAAAGAGATATAAATAGGTTAGTTAAGGTAGTATAAAAGGCGCTAAAACTAATTAAGCTATAGAATAAGGGGTAGCTAAGTTATATAGCTAGTTACGTTATAAGTTTATAATATAGGAATATAGAAATATAGAAACGTAACGTACTAATATACTAACGCACTAACGTACTTAGTATATTTCTTAGGCGTAGTATTATATATTTAAAGGACTATTGTTCTCTTCTTTATAGTAAATCTTAAAATATAATTAAAGTTAATTTATTAAGTAACCTGCTTTACTAGTTATATTATTATTTAACTTTCTGTTTACCTATATACCTAGCTTAATAATAAGTCTACTATAGTATTTCCTATAAGACTTTATTATATTAGTAGGTCTTATTTTAACTAGGGTATACTATAGAGACTTAATAGTAGGCTTTGCAGATTAGCTCTATTTATAGGTTATTTACGTCTAGAACTATAAGCCGTTTTTAGTATAATAGCAGTCTTTTTTTTTTCTAAATTAGAGTTACCTTTTATAGCTTAGTTGCGGTAAGCCTTTAGGAAGTTAGCTATACGGTTTGTAGTTAGGATATAGTTAATTAGTCCTACTAGTTTATCTAGGACCTTTTCTTCTACAGGCGCCCACTCGTTCTATTTAGAGTATAGCTACTTAAAGATTTATAGATTAAGCTATTTAGGACGGATAAGTGCCTATATTCGGTACTAAGCCTTTAGCTTATTCTAAGGACTTATATCCTATTCCCTTTAGGTTAGGGTATTAGCCTAAAATTTCTATCTATTAGGACGGTATATAATAATAAAGAAGAATTAGGGGAGAATTTTAGCGTACTAGGCTTATTAACTAGTAAGTTGCTTAATTATTATAAAATACTCTAGGGCTTTATAATCTATATATATCTTAATCTAAAAGTTTATACCTTTAAGCTCTACGCGCCATTAAAATAGTAATTAGATAATAGCTAGCATTTCTTTATTATATATTTTATAGTTATACTTAGCCGGGTCTATTATTATTTTAAAAAAAGCAATAGGGTACTATTTACTATTTAGATACAGCTATAATAGAATCCCCGCTATAACTCTATTAAAAGCGTCTATTTTTAGCATTAATTTAAGGCCTAGGTTATAGTAATAGAGAATTAGAGAAGAGATAAACCGAACTTTTAGCTCTTTAAAGGCTTCTATATAGTTACTATTAAAGATAAAAGGCGTATCTTTCTGGGTAAGTCGTATAAGGGGCTTAGCTATAACTCTATAGTTATAAATAAACTAGTAGTAGAAGTTATAAAAGCTAAAAAAGGACTAGATTCTTTTTATAGTATAAGGGGGTTTCTAATTACAGATTACTTTAACCTTAATTTCTTTTATAGTAACAATAAACATAAAACACTTTATATATTTTACTTTAAATATATATATTTTTTAATATTTACTTATAAGCCTATATTTGATAGCCTCTTTAGGACCTTCTTAATATAAACTTAATACTTAAGTTTATTGTCTAAGTAATAATAATAATAATAATAATTTATTACTTAACGTCCAATTTAGATCCCTATTGGGCCTACGCGGACTACTCCTTATATATATATGGGGAGAAAACTCTATTTAAGAAAACTCTATAATCCATCTCCCTGCCTTTTAGGACTTGCCTATAAGGCGCCTATAAGTCACCTATAGTGCTCCTACTACCTTACTTTTTAACCTCTTTAGGAACTACTACTGCCGTAATAAATCTACGGACGCGCTAGTATTATAAACTTTACTCTACTACTATAGAGTTATTAGGGGGCGCCCGTTGCTCACCCCCCTACTCTTTATTACTATTTCCTTTATAACTTGGAACTGGTTTAGTATATTTTAGCTAATAAGCCACTAGATAACCGCCTTAAGGCCTTTTTATATTAAAAGTAGTGTAGTATAGTTCTCTATGCTAGCTATTAAGAGCATTACTTCTTAGTTAGTGTATAAGGGGCATAACAGTATTACGTATTTTAGTATCTATCTTAGCCAGCTACATTTGCATCTTAGGCTACTTACTAGAACGCCTACCCAGTAGAGCCAGTCTTTTAGTCCTATTATTCCTATTCTTAAGAGTATTACTATTATATTTTCTGCCTTTATTAGGCCTTCTTAGAGCCCTAAAGTATTTACCCCCTATAGCGTTAACTATGCTATAGCTTAAGTTCCTCTTGCCTTAGTTAGCCTCTATACCTTTAACTCCTATACACCTCTCTAGTATTAGTTTAGCTAGTATTATATTACGGTAAATAGTTTCCTAGCGTTCTTTTATACTCTACTTTAGCTCCTTTCTTTTTCTTACTATTATCTTTACTAGCCTTTTATACGTTTTCCTTCCTTCTCTATATAGGCCTGGGCCCTAAAGCAGCACTATTCTTCTTTTACTTTCTTTACCTATTTTTCTAATATGTCTTCCCTACTTTAGGGTTATTAGTTTATTCGTCTATAGGGCGCCCTAGGGTCCCTCTATAGCTTATTTAGGCGTATTTTAATATACTTTATAATATTAGAGTTACATTTATTTTGCGCCCTTTATATTACAACGGCTTTAATATATAGTTATAGGGGGGGAATATTAGCTTCCTTCTTAAGTAGGGCTATGGCCGTTCGCTTATATCCACCTATTATACTTTAGAGGTAGGCTGTTTAGACCTTTTAGAGTAGTTTAAGGAGCGACTTAGGGGGGCCTTTTTTAGATTCTCTAATAGCCCAAATACTAGACCTATACGTTATAGTTGGCCGGACAACTGCTGTATATAGTAGGCGTAACCTCTAAAAGTATAGACCCTATATAAAATTAACAATCCTAGATAATATAATGTACTATACTTAGCCCTTATAGGCCGCTTACGCCGTATATACGCTCTACTAGAGCTTACTGTCTACCTATACTCCTAGTACCATTAGGCCCTAAACTAATTAACCCCTAAAGCCTTAGATGCGAATTATATGCTAAAGATCTATAGATTAGTTGCGTTTTCTTATAAAATGGATTAGCTGGTATTTCTCTAGTAAGAATTGGACTCTATATTATCTTGCCTATTCTATATAGGTATTATAAGCTTTCTTTAGTATTCTGCAATTCTCTGCGGCTGTTAGCCCGTATATAATTAGGTTTATATTATTAACGAAGTCTATTCCCTAGGTCGCCCCTTCTTTAAAGGAATTAAGTGGGTTGCTTATAAAGAAAAGGAAGAGTATAGGCGAGAGGGGTAATCCTTATAGTATTTCTGTTATAACTGTAATAGAGGGACTTTGGTATCCGCTAAAGACTAGTAATATTTCTTTCTAATCTATAAAAACCCTTAAACAAATTATATAATCTATTTTAGGAAGCCTTTTACCCTAAGGATATATAGGAGACGCTTATGGGGTATATTATTGTAGGCGCTACTAATATCTAGGCTAAGCATTAATACTATAAAGTCCCTTCGCATCGCCTATACAGATTTAATAGTGGTAGCGAGAAGTATAAGTACTAATAGTATTAGGCGGCTAATAGTTCTAGCCATTTCCTCTATTATTATATCGCTGTTAACCCGTAGCCGAGTTACTGGTATTTTACCCGTAATGTTACTAAGGTCTACTAAAGCCGGTTAGGGAAAGAACCTTTCTATAAGGATCTTTACCTTCTTATTATTGTTATTAGTAGCCTATAATTCCCCTGCTCTTTATAGGGGCGGTAAGTATAAGTCTTCTACTAAACACCCTACCTTATTCTTTACCCATTTTACTATAGCCTAAAGGCCCTTATTATAGGGGAGGCTTAGGTTAAAAGTATACTTATTTATAAACCATCTCTAGTTATTTCTTACCTCTTTTTTAGGGTATTCTTTAACTAGTTTCTTATGTCTTTGTATTGTCTCTCGTTTTTAGGGTTATAGCTATTTATATATATTTTTTTTACTTATTATTAGCTAGTAACTAGAACTGCGTATTATACGGACCATATATATCGCGCGTAAGGGCCTGGTTTTAAGACCAGGTAGTGCTCTTCTAGCCCATTTTTAATTGCTGCCTAGATCCTTTCTAGTCTTTAGTTAATTTCCTTTAGGGTAGTTAATAAGCCTCGCTTATTTAGTATCGGGTGGATTTCTTCTAGGTTATAAAGTTGTTATTTAACTATATTAAGGAAGCTGTCTATCTTAAGCTTTCTTATTGCATATCTTTTACTATTTAGTTACGCCTTAATATCTAGATCTAGCTACATCTAAATAGGGATATAGTCTAAAGTAAGTACCCCCTTTTTTTAGGGTTATACCTTTTAAGTCTCTAGTATAGGCCTTCGTCTATAAATGTAAGGTTAATTATACTTCTAGCGGTGCCTTATTACCATATAATTACTCCTAGGGGGGTAGCCAGCTTAAGGCCCTAGATGTCTATAGCTCTTAGTAGGCACTCTACCTATTATTTAGCAGTAATATAGATACCCCCCTACCGCGGGTGGTAGAGGTTTATATCTCCTAATAGGATAGACTCTATACCTTTGGTTTCTAGTAAGCTTATTACTAATATAATGTTCTCTATTTATAGGACCCCTTTAACCCTAAGGTTATATACATTAATTATCTATACTAGTCCCCTATATATCTAAATTATTATAACTATAATATTTAGGTTAACTGCCTGCTATAACTATAAGAATAGGCTAATAGCCTTACTAATTATAAAGCATATATATATAGCTGCTTTTAGTTTATATAGGAGCTAGAATCCTTAGGGGCAGTATATTAATTATATATAGGTATTATAGTACGGCTCTTGTATAGTAAGGATATAGTATTTCTCTAGGTTTAAACTATCTAGTAAGGGCCTTATAAGACGGCGGTTTATATTACCGCAGTTATACTATATAATAGATAGGTAGCGGACCCCCAGTAAGGGTCCTTCGCCTCTTCTTTATTTCTTACTTCTTCTATTTCTACTTTCTCTAAAATATTTAGAACTTCTATCTCTTATGTCTATACTTTAGTTACTACTTATTTTATATAGAGCTTTCTATTCCTATGTTTTATATTCCTACTAGCGCTTTTATATTTAAATATATTATTATCTCCGGTTCTTCCCCTATTCTTACTAGTTGGCTATATACTCTTTAAGAGTTAGCTATAAATATTATATTTACCGCATTAAGTCTAATTCTTAATTATCCTGGTCTTAAGCTTGCTATAGCTATTTATAGGGGCCTTCCTATAGGGCGTCCTCTCCCTTATATCCCCTATGGCCCTTATATCCCTATACGGTCTAGTAATATTACGCGGCGTCGCTTCTAGCCCGTTAAGGCTTAGGATGGCTAGCCTAGCCCCCTAGTATTAAAGGTAGGGAACGCTAGAAAGGCACCTGCGCCCCCCTAGCTTATCGCCTATTATTTCTATTTATATAACCTAGTATACAGTTATTCCTATAGCTATTAAGCCCTTACCTTCCGTCTCCTATATTTAATGCAGTCTTCTCTCTCCTACGCCTTATATATACTTTAGTAGCAGTTTATATATTTTATATAGTCTTAATTTAAGCAGTGTCTTATATTATAGGGGCCTATATAGTGGCCGTAGCACACCTATATTGCGCATATAGATTAGGTATATCCCTATTATACATAGCGATAGTATTATTTTAGGCGTAATCTGTGGTTATAGAGCCTTATATTATATATAAGGCCGTTTATAATTATTCCTTTTTAGATAAGGAGTTTTTGCATTCCTAGTATATATATACTAATAATAAGGGAGCCATGCGTTTATTTAGCGTCTCCCTAGCAAGTCTCTAGTAACCCTCGTGTCCTCTTATTATTCTTATTATTTACTTAGTTTATATTTTCCTATTAAAGCTATTAAATTCGGGTGATCTTAAGTTCTAGTATAAGGCGTTCTATTTATCTTACTATCTTCTATATAATTGCTATATTGTCCGCCTAGTGTCCCTTTTTTACCCTAAGGCTTATAGGAACCGCTAGGACTTTAACTAGGTAATCCTCATAGAGTACTTTTATGCCAATACGTTCTCCTAGCCTATCCCCTACCCTTACGGCTTATTTCTTTACCTATTAGTTCTTTAAGGTAACTCTAATATCTCCGCTCCTAAAGTATTAGACTACAATAGTGTTATAAACCTCTTTGCGGATCTCTATAAGGACTTCTATTTCTAATTATCCCCTAAGCCCCTTTGCTTTTTTTATATTTAGTTATATTATAATTATATACCCGGTTATTATCTTAAGGGGGGTACGTTCCCTATACTATAGGAGCGCAGCTACGGCGGCCTAGGTGCGGTTCGCCGGTAAGGGGGGTTTTTATTTATTTTTAATTTTACTTAGCCGTTAGAGGATTTAATAAAGGGTTTGCTAGAAGGGCGCCTAAGGTTCGCTAGACTAGCGGAGCCATTCTACTAGCTACGTTAGATCGTTATAGCTAATAGTTACTCCCCTATAATCCCAGGTACTAGACGCGTCTAGTAGGCTTTATATTTTATTAGATGCCTTCTTAATAAAGGTATTTCCACTTTATGGTGTAGTATTCGCCCGTCTTTATTATAGGGGGCCATTACTAGGCGTAGTTCTGGCGGTCGCGCGTAAGTGCGAACTACCGTTATTTAACGTATGCCTCCCTACAATGCATATATCTTAGGAGGTTTCTCTAGGTGTTTTTTAGGGTTCTTTTAGTTGGTTTTTAGTCTTTTTAGGCCGGGTATAGCAAGAGCTCCTCCTTTAAGCAAGATTACTTAGTGTTGCGTTATATATAAACTATATAACTATATTGTCTAAGTATATAAAAATATTATCTAGGTAGGCTATATAGAATTAATTAAGGTAGTTAAAAATGACGTTATTTATATACTTTTAGTATATAGCTAGCCCGTTTATTAATCTAAAAGAAAGGACTTTATATTTATAGGATCTATAATAGGTATAGAATATTATTAAGTCTTTAGCTATAAGGTTTATATAAATTTAATAAAAAGCTTTATAAAGATCTTCACCTAACTTAGGTATATAAGGGTTTTATTAATTAACGGAATAAGGTACTAGTCCTTTTAAGTAATAGCGTTTAGCTTTTAATAGTTAATATAAAAATACAGGCCATTATTAAGTTTTTTATCAATAGGATAGGGGAAGTAAAAGGGGCTTAGCTTAGCTTAATAAACCCTTTATTAAGGTTATTAATTAGGTATTACTTTATTGCTTTAAGTTTNTCTATAGTTTACTAGTANAGGNGGCTATAGCNTANGAAGTTATTTNCCTNTAATTAGATCTTATAGTTATATGTTTAGTAAGGGGGTAGCTAGTTAAAGGCCGCCTTTAAGTATATATCCTTATATCCCAAGTAGATAGTAGAGAAAAGGCGTTTAACTAGCTCCTTATTAGTTTCTTTAAATAGCCCTCTTTCTCTTTTACTAAAAATCCAGTTAATTTTATATAATCTAATTATAAAGGCCTTATTATCTTTTTAGTATATATTAAAGTAAACCCCTATAGCGCTAATTATAGCAATATTTACTATAGGGGGTCGCGTAGTCCTAGGGGGCTATATAACTTTAAGGTATTAATTATATTATCCCTCCTTCTAGCTTCTATTATATATTTTTAAAGCTATCTCTTATATTCTATTGGTAGGTTCTCTTCTATATTACTATTCATTCTACTTCTATAAGTAGAGTCTTTTTTAGCTATAGCGCTTTAAAAGAGTATCTTCATTAGTATATAGAAGTCTCTTCTAGCTTTTTAAAGGGCGTTTTCTTAGGTAAAGGTTATATCGCGGTCCCTAATATCCTACTAGTAGGTAGGGTTAGCCTTTACAGCTAGCGTCTAGTGGTTAATTTAGATTTCTTTAGTAAAGGAGGGCAACTTTAGTCTATCCTCTAGCTAGATAAACCGTCTTTATTATATATTTAACTAAGGATTATATTATAGGTCTAGAATACAAAAGGGGATATTATATTAGTGTCGTTTATTAAGAGAAATATATAACTTTAAGACGTGGGTAACTAGCTTACTAGCTTAACTACTATAGCCTTTTACTAGGATAGGTTTCTCTAGTTAGGTAGCTTTTATATTTAGGAACTTAGCAATATTTATTATATATATAGTATTTATAAAGGTAAAGTTATTTGCTCTAGTATTAATAAGGGTAATAGTATTAACTTTATATCTATTCTAAGATACTATATATAGGGTTATAAAGTGTTTGCTATATATTAGCTAACTTAGGTTAATCTTTTTAAGATTAATAGGGTACTCTAAAGAGGAGTCTTCCCTTAGGGTTCTTTTTTTCCTAACTTATTAAATACTTTTCCTTTCTCTACTTCCTTAATATTACTTATATCCTTTAGCTCTAGGTAAGACGAGATAGAATAACTTTTTTTAGTATCTATAGTACGTAACCATAATAGGGTTAATTGGGATATTGTAGTTAAGGGCATAGTACGCGGCAGGTTAGGCGAAGCTTATAGGTTTATAGTTATAACTACTTTTAGCATAAAAGTAGTTATAGCTTATCTTCCTACTTTAGCTCCTATAGGTATAGCTAGTAAGTTTTAGTCGCTATAGAGTTGCTTCTACTAATTAGGGCAGGCGTTAATTCGCTTTAGTTCTAAATCTAATAATAAATAGTAAACCGTAAGTCTTTTATAGGTTAGTAGGTTATTTAAGGTTATAGCAATCTTCTCTTATAGTTTAATTATTAGTTTATTATATAGGTCTAATTAGTAGTTTTTAAGGGGAACCTAGCCTTCTCCTATAAGATATAAGAATTAAATCTAGAATTTAGTAAAGGGTTGGTTTAGTTTTATTATTAAGCAATTATAGTTATGCTAGGCATCCCGTACTTTATTTAGGTTAATATAAATAACAGCTAGATATTATAACATTTCGCTAATAGATATAAACTAGGTAATAAAGTTGTCCTTAAACTTAGCTTAAAGGTAATGCTAGGTACTTCTAGTAGTTTAACTAAAAAGGTAAAGTATTTTAGCTTCTGTAAAGAGAAAATGGTTATTATTAATATAGAGCTTTCCTTATACGTAGATCCTCTAATTATTAAAGGTAGGGTCTATTCTATTAGATAGTAGTTAGAGGTTATAGAGCCTAACGGACTTTAATTACTTCGTTATTATATCCGTACTCCCTAGTATATTATATTTAGTAAAGTAAATAGGTTAGTTAGGGCTTTAAGGAGGGGAAGCTAGGCTATTTTATAGGGCTATAAGGCTTTCTAGGATCTCTTATAGGGTCTTTTATATATTTTTTACTTTAAGATAATTGGCTTTTTAGCTAGCCATAAGGGCGCGAATCTACTTACACATATCTATAGTATTATTATTATCTTTAATTTCTAATCCTAACTGGATCTTAGGTTCCTCTTAAGTAGAAGTAGTTCTTTTAAATAAGCTTATTTTAGGTGCTATTATTAGCCTTTTAGGGTTTATTAAAATTATATAATTTGGTTTTAAGTCTAGGGTTCTTTTAGGGGTATAGGTTAAGTATAGTCTGGCCTATAAAGTAGGATATTTTAAAGGGCCTTTTTAGGTAGTATATAAAGAGCTTAGTAAAACCTTCACCGCATATGCAACCTTACCAAAAGGTGGCGCCGCACTTCCAAACTTACGCATACCCATCTTACTATTAAAAACTATCGTTTTCCTAACTCCTAAGACCTAATTCTGCCTACCTAGCGAGCTAGAGGTAGACTTGTTCCCCTCATTATCCCCTTTATTCTGCGATAGAGGCCTTGGCAAAAGGGGTCCTAGCGTATAAGCGAAGCACGGACAAGAACACCAAAACTACTACGGAGGCAGCGTTCAAAAGTTCCTGGCCCCCCCCCTGTTGTAGTGGCGTGTGCTAGCCTTCAGTAGCTTAGTGTGGCGTAAGCAATACTTGGCGCGCATAACTCTCCCCTTAATACTATACTCTATGAGCTTTTAAAATACATCAAATCCTTATTATATCTTACTATTTGTAATAGGTAACTCATACAATATCTGTACAAGGGCTCAGGCCCTTACTATAAAGATTTGTGGCAGCACAAATGCCGACATTTAAGCCGCCACTAGAATAAGCGTCTCCCGTATTAAATCGGTCGTCCAAGAAGCACGGAAACGCGGCTTTAACGAGGCCAAAAGCCGCATAATTCTTAATATCTACCTTAGAGATGCACCTTGATTAGGTCATCCAACTAAACGTACGTCCGGTAAAATTCAAGAAGTTATTAAGAAGGTCCGTTGTAACCGCTATGGCAGAGAAAAGAGTACCGCGCAACTTAGTCTTAATACTAATATTAGCGCTACAACTATATGGCGAATCCTTAAGTCGCAGAACTTCTGTAAAACTAAGCCTACTTATAAGCCCGGCCTTTCAGCGTAGATAAAAAAGGATAGGCTTGAGTTCTGCCTTCGCTATAAGGACTGGACTTTAGAGGATTAGATAAACGTTATCTAGAGTGATAAGACTTTAGTTGTTCTTAGCTATCGCCTTAAAGGCTATTGCGTATAGAGGCAGCCAGAAGAGCGCTTTCTTAGATCTACAATAAGACCTCGGTGGAAGGGCTATTCAGAGTTTATGTTCTGGGGCAGCTTCTTATATTATAGAAAGGGCCCCTGCTATATTTAGACCCCCGAGACAATATAACAACAAGCTACTGCAATAGCTGATCTTATTAGAATTAACGCCGAACTTAAACCTATCGCGAGAGTAGAATGGGAGCTTACTACCGCCATAAGGAGAACGGGAATTCGAAATCGTATAGGTAAGAAACCTATATGGAAATAGAACAAAAGGCACAGTAAGCTGGTAAGAGGTGATGGCAAAGGAGTTAATTGGTATCGCTATATAACGTTTATTCTCACGCCAAAGCTAATTCCGTTTGCTTAAGCTTGCCAAAAGAGTCTTCTAAATACGCTAATTTAAGAAGATAAGGCTCCCTCTTACGTTGCTAAGTATTACGACCTTTTAATAAGCGCTGCAGAAGTTTAACGCCTTACTTAGTGTGGTAATTTGCCCGATATAAATATAATAGAGCCAGCGTAGCCACACCTTAAGAGAGTTACTACTAAGAAGGGCGCCCTTATAGCTTAAACGCCTGCTAAGAAAGCCTGGTATAAAGCATAGAGGGAGCTAGAGTAGTAGCAAATTCAGCGTTGGATTAAGAGGATCCCTCGCTATATATAGGAGATAATAAGGCTTAAGGGAGGTAATAAGTATCGCGAAGGCTCATTAGATAAGCCACGTCGACCAGAGCTACTAGACCACTATGTTCCGCAGTACAATTAGGAGGATATATCTGATATTAAGGAAGAGCCACAGCCAAAGCCAAAGCTAAAGCCACGGCAGCGTGCTCTAAAGAAGGCACCAGCAGCAGCAGCGGCTAAGAGCGCTGCTGGCGCTGCTCTTACTGCTATCTTCGCAATATAAGAAGCTTATAAACCATCTCAAGAACTACCCCAAGAGCCTCTAGAGCCACCTCCTAAATTACCTCTTAAACTACTATAAGCTCCACCTCCAGAGCTACAACGAAACCTACGACGCCGCCTACCAATTAAGCTACTTAATAAGACGTTTATTAAGCCCGAATAAGAGCCACAACAGCAGCAGGAGCTATAGCAGCAGACTAAGTTATCAAAAGAAAAGAAGCCACGGCGAGGTAGTGGACGAGGTGGCGGACAAGGTGGCGGACGAGGTGGTGGACGAGGTGGTAGACGAGGTGGTGGATGAGGTGGTGGACGAGGTGATGGATAAGGTGGTGGATGAGATGGTGGACGAGGTGGTGGGCGAGGTAGTAAGCAGAAGCAGTAATCCTATATATCACCACATTAGGTGGCTATTATGATGTTATATATCTACGCTCTCGTCGTAGAGAGCCAAAATCCATCTTCTATACTAGCCTCCTTCCTAATTTGGAACGCCAAGAAAGCGTTTTTGTGGCGCATTGGTGGCGCATTGGTGGCGCAGGGGGGGCCAGGAACTTTTAAACGCTGCCTCCGTACTACTACCACTACTACTAATACCAAAACTACAAAATATAGACTTTTCCTAGGTTTTTCTTCTATAGAAAGTAAAAGCCTAATAAAATAGGGGGTATAGGTACTTTTCTATATCTCTTTTAGTCAGACTTTCCTTAGTAAGAGGAGGATTGCCTTTAGGGCTTTTCTGCTAGCAAAAGCCTAACAAGTCCTTTTTTTTAGTAGTTTTTTCTACTTCTAAAAGGAAAAGAAAATAACTACGCTAGTCTTTTTTAGCTAGTTTTTCTACTACCTTCTAGCCTAGTCTCCCTCTACGTAGCCGAAATAAGTGTCGGTTTGGGGCACGTGCGCACCCACCAAAATCATACTTCACGATCACAATACCACAATACAGCCAAATTAATTCAATATCGAGTCATCTGCCCGTCAGCCCTAATGCACTTATGTAGGCGCTTCGTGTACCAGCTGTATATCTCTGCAATCTTCTTCTGATCTACTTAGTTCTCCTAAATATCTATAAAACGCTCTAATGCTGTATCCTTTTCCACGCGCTTTAAATAAAATTTCTTCTTAATAGGATAGGCTAAGGACTCCATAATTAATAGATCTGGTAATAGACTAGGCAATATTAGAAGCTTTAAGTCCTATTCCTTTACCTAGGCTAAAGACTCCCTTAATTTATGCGCTAAATCTATATCCTAGCATAAAGTAATTCCCTTAATATTAAACTTTAAAAGAAGCCATGGCAACACCTGCTCGGTATTGGCTTTTAAGTTTATCTTACCTACCTAGTTATCCACCTTATATAAGAAGAACTTCTTTTAGGTCCTACCAATAATAATAAAGATATTAAACAGTTTAAGATGCTTCTTCTCTTAGGCTTTCCCCTTTTTATCCTTTTTAGTAACCCCCTTCTTCCTATAAACATTCTGTGGTAAATAGCGGTAAAGATTACTACTCCTTCTCTTAATTCTATGGGTTTCTTTAGCACCTAAATTAAAGTAATATTTATTATAAAAAGTAATATTATTCTAGTCCTTGGGATGAGGTCTTTCTTCTAGCTATAAATAGCACTAATTCTTTCTTCTATCTGCCTATTCTAGGTTAAGCTACTTCTCTTCTTCCATCTTTGCATTAATATACCCTTTATCCTTTTTTATGGCTCTTTAAATTAGCTTATTTCTAAGAGGTTAGCGACCTATTCTTTAAGTTAGAACCATTAGAAGATCTTTATAATTTAGGGCCTCTTAAATAATAGTCTGCTATAGGGCTGATTTTAAGTCTTAATTAAGATTGGGGTTGTCTAAATACACGGTAATAGCGTGGGTGTCTTCCTTTATAAGAGCTTAATTTCTCCCTCTTATTTTTAGCCTAGAATTGTATATAGTTCTATATTGCTTTAAGGCCATAATACATTACTAAGAGCGCTCTGTAATTCCAGTAGCCTACTATATAATAGCTGGAGGAATAGCCTTACCCAGTAATTGGCCAAAGATTTTGGCGTAGAGAACTCCTATGCGTAGAGGAGTCTTTAGATGCTTATTTTCCCTAGCGTTGTGGTATAATTCTGGGGGTAGGGTAAAGTATTTTGCCCGCATCTTTCGGGATGCAGGCTCCTTGGTAACTCGGGTTATAATTAGTAATTACAGCGAATAAATTTAGGTGCGAAATGGTGGTGTTGTGAGGTTTGTTATGATTGTGAGGCATACTCAGGGGGCTTTGTTTGGGTGGGGCGCGCACGTGCCCCAAACCGACACTTATTTCGGCTACGTAGAGTCTCCCTAGAAATCCTCTAGTAGGATTAGTAAGGAAAAAAGGTAAAAAAGGATAGTAAAAACTAGCAAGGCTTTTTGCCTAGTTTTTCACCTCTAGGACTAGGAGATAAGAGACCTAAGGAGGTTATTATCTACTGAAAAAACTAGGAAACCCCCCTATAAAATGTCAAAGAATCCTTAGGCTACTAAGCCTAAAAAGCCTCCTAAAGACGATAATATAGAGACAAGTAATAACGAATTCACTTTCCCTTTCCCCTCTTACTCTAGCCTATTTAGGATAGGAGAACCTTAGGCTACTAAGCCTTCTAGAGGTAAAGACACTATAGAGACAAGCGAGAACAAACTCTTAGCTACCTTACCTACCTCACCTACCTTACCTACCTTCTCTTCCTCTTCTCTCCCGCCTTCTCCCTACCCATCTAGGGAGGACGTAGAGAAAAAGAATAGAAGGAAAAGAAGGCAATCTTCTTCTAAAAATAGAAAAGAGAACCAAAACTAAGAAGGCTACTAATACCTAAGCCTATTTCGGCTAGTATACCTTCCTCTACCTCTTCTCCAAAACAGCACCTATAAATAGCTCTATATAACCTAAACCAGGCCTATATAGGGCTAAAAGAAGAAGAAAAAGAAAAAGAGTAAGTTAAATTACTAGGGGACTACGTACAGAGTGTCTTAGGAGGAGAAAATCCCTTTACAAAAGAAAAGGAAAGAAAGGAAAGAGATGTCCTAAAAGGACTAGTAGAAGAAGTAAGAGCTCTCCGTAAGGAGGTAGCCCTAAAAACGCAAACCTACGCAGAGAAGCTAAAGAAGGGCCTCTCTTCTTCTACTTTTGCTCCTTCTTCTTCTACTACCTCTTCCTCTACTACCTCTTCCTCTCCCCCTCCCTCCTTATCTCCCCCTACTAGTTCTACTAGCTCTACCTCTACTAAAGGAAAAAAGAAGCAGTTATAAGAAAGGAGACTAGTCCTAGTTACAGACCAAAAGGACCAGCCTCTAGATATCTTCTCTTTATGAAATTAAGTTAATTAACTATTTATATCTAAACTGCAAATAGAGAAGCTAGTAATAGCTACTATAGCTAGAACTAGAGAAAAGTAGAATATTCTCTTTATAACTACAGAAGAATATAATATAGAGTATTTAGTTAAACATAAGGAAATCTGGTCTAACTGCTTCTCTTTTAAAAGGGAATAAAAACTAGAGCCCTGGGCTTAGGTAGTAGCTTACGGCGTCCCTATCTCCCCTTTCCTAGGAGAAGGAGGCTCTAAACTTCTAAAAGAAGAAATAGAGACNTTTAATCCTATTAGAATACAGGGANTACCTAGATNGATCTNATCTAGGGAAAAGAGATATNATCCANNAACTAGGTTCGGCTCTATAGTCTTTGCTATAGAAAATAAGGAGAAAAAACAGGAAATCCTTAAGTAGAAGGAAATCCTAATTGCAGGGGTAGCTGCTAAGGTAGTTAAATACCTAAAAGTCTCTCCTACTACACAGTGTACAAGTTGCCAAAAATTTGGCTATATAGGAGATAGATGCTCTACTAAGGCCTGTCAATTTTGTGCAGCGGTATATTTATCTAAGGACCACTCCTGTTCTACTTATAATATAATAGGAAGACCTTGCGAGCATACTACCCCTCTTTACAGCAATTGTAAAGAAAATTACTTTGCTAATAGTAAAGACTGCAAGTCTCTTAAAGCAGCTAAGCTAGTATATTAATAAGTATAAGCTTAGAAGGTTCTATACAGGAAGAAGAAGAAATCTCTCTAGTTTCTAAAACTAGGGGAGAAATCTCCTTTATACAACACAATGTAGGAAAAAGACAAGAAGTATAGCAAACCCTACTAGAAATAGGATTTAGGAAAAAAATAGATATTATTTTAGTATAAGAGCCTAGTACCTAGAAAGATAGACAAAAAGAATCCTACTTTTTTATTCTATATCCTATATTTAACCTAATCCTCCCTAGTAATCTAGCTATTTAACCTAGAGTAGCTATCTATATAAGGAAAACTATTTCTAGTATTCTATAATATAGAAATAGGGAGGATATCTGCAAAGATACAGATATTATAGTATTAGAAATCTATGGCCAACTTAAAAGATTTCTACTATTTAATATCTATAATNAGAGACAACTNGACAAAAACTCTAGAACCTAAAGAAGTAGTATAACTACTATCTCTAGGGCCATTCTAGAACTGGAAATAGATCTCCCTTTTGTACTAATAGGAGACTATAACCTACACCATAAACGGTAAAACGCGCTAGCTAGGAACCCAACTAGGGAGGCTAAAGAACTAGTAAACTGGCTAGACAAATATAACTACTAACTACTAAATTTAGACGAATAGGAAGGGACCTTCTATAGATCTAATATAAGGGAAAAGTCTATTATAGACTTAGCCTTCTACTTAGGAAACTTCTAAGAAAATACCTGGGATAATTGGACTATAATAGAAGAAACAGGATCTAATTACAAGACTATAGCATTCTCTCTATTTACTAGAGAGATATAAAGATACCTAAACCCTCTTTAAGAAACTCCTTTCTCTATAAAAAAGGCAAACTAGGAGCTTTTCTCTACCTCTTTAAAAGAGTAAGTTCTAGAGCTAGAACTAGAAGCGAAACTTTTAGTACTAGAAGAACTAGTAGGAGAAAACCCCTATATAAAGATAGGAGAAAAAGGTCCCCTAGCCTCTCTAGAAGATTCCTATAGACCTAGGGATAGAAGCTTAAGTATACTAGTAGATAATCTAGTAATAGATCTTACTAGAGGTATAAAGCTAGTAATAGAGAAAGCTATCCCTAGATCTAGAACCTGCGAATTCTCTAAACTATGGTAGAATAAAGAGCTTCTAAAGAAAAGACAAAAAATGGCAAAACTAGGAAGACTTTAAGAAGAACAACTTACTAGAAGTTCTAGACTAGAAGCCTATAAAGAAGCCAAAAATTAATACTTCTATGTAATAAGAGAAGCCAAGACTAGCTGCTAGAATAGCTTCCTAGAAAAAGCATAAGGAAAGGAAGTCTTTACTACCCTAAAATATATAAAGGAGAGAACATTGCGAATAATCCCTAGTCTATAGTATAGTAAAGACGGGACTACTAGACTAGTAGAAAGCTTTAAGGACCAGTGTAAAGCTTTTACAACTACTCTATTCCCTAAACCCCCCCCTTCTACTAGCCCTATAGAGTGGAAGGACTATATAATAGACAATAAATGGGAATGGCCAGAATTAGAGAAAATAGAAGTTAAATAAGCAATTTTCTTTAGCTTTAATAAAAAGGCTCTAGGACCAGATGGGATATCTTTTACAATTCTATAAAAGGCCTACCCTACTATAGAAGATCTTCTATATAGAATCTATAGGATTTTGTTTATCCTAGGCTATCAGCTAAAGGTCTAGAGAGAAGCTTAAGGAGTTATTCTCCCTAAAGTAAATAAGGAGGACTATTCCTTACCAAAGTCCTATAGACCTATCTCCTTACTAAACTACCTAGGAAAGACTTTAGAAAAGATCTTTNCTACTAGATTAGGATATCTAGCTAGTACTACTAGCTTACTTNAAGATTCTCAACTAGGAGGAAGAANANAGCGGTCTNNAATANACGCAGTCTTATTACTNCTAAATAATATCNAATCTAAAAATAGTAGGAAAAAAGCTAGANAAAGGATAGCNACTACGTTATTCCTAGACGTAAGAGGGGCTTTTAACCATATCTCTAAAAACTAGCTTTTATCTATCTGTAAGGAACTAGGACTACCTATAGCGTTTATATAATAGGTAGCTACTTTCCTTAGCAATAGAAAGCTATAGCTCTCCTTTAATGGGTAAATATAAGAAAAAGTAGAACTAGAAACAGGGATACCACAGGGATCGCCTATATCCCCTATTTTATTTCTACTATATATACGCAATATCTGCAGCATATAGATAGAAGGAGCCTACTCTCTTAGCTATATGGACGATTTTGTAATTACGGTTACCTTAAATTTAGCTAAGTCTAATTATAAAAAGCTAGAAAGAATAGCGCTAGAGCTAATATCTAAAGCTAAGGAAGCTGCTATTAGTTTCAACGTTAGCAAAACAGAGCTTATATACTTCTATAGTAAACGCACTACTATAGAAGAAGGGTTAAAGCTAGGAGACGTAGAAATATCTCCTAAACCCCTAGTTAGGTAGTTAGGGGTATTTCTAGACTCTAAGCTTACTTTTAAACAATATATAGAAATATAAATCTCTAAAGCAAAAACAGCCTTCTATTTAATTAGAAGACTAGGTAATACATAAAGAGGTCTATCTTTATAAGCCCTATGACAGCTCTATATAGCTTGCGTTACCACTATAGCAGATTATAGTGTATAATATTAGTGGAAAAGCAAATCTAGAGACTACCTACTAGATAGGTACCAATCTCTATAAAATAAGGCCCTAAAACTAGTTCTAGGAGCGTTTAGAGAATCTCCTAGCTAAGCTATAGAGATTGAAGCCTCTATTCCTCTTTCTAGAATTAGATTTAAAAAGCTTTATAATAACTACGCATTAAGAATCCTAAAATTTAAGGAAAACTATATAATTAAGAAGGTTTATATAGAAGAGATTAATAAAGATAGGGATAAATTAGCAGCTAATTCTAGCTCTAGTTCTAGCCCTAAAAACTCTACTATAAAGTACCTCTTATAGCTAAAGATATAGCTACTATCTTTAGCCTCTAGAGTTTAGCAGCTAATTTAAAACTGGAAAATAGAGAGAATCTCTTTAGAATGGCAAAAACCGTGGTCTCCTTCTATCTCTGCATTCTTTTCTATCTTAAGGGGTAGTAAAGAAGAAGCTGTATAAGAACATCTAAAACTAGTAAAAAGTTTATAAGAATCCCTAGAGTGGGACCTAGTAGATATATACTATATAGATGGCTCTAAAGATAATAAATTAAATATAGCTGCTATATATAAAATAGGGGAGAGAAATAGGATTAAATATGCAACAAACTAGAATCTAGGACCCTATATAGAAATTATAGACGCAGAGCTTTATGCAGTCTATAGGGCCCTAGAACACCTAAAATAATAAAGACTAGAAGAGAAATAAGTCTATATCTTTATAGATAGCTAAGCGGCTATTAAAAGATTATAGCTTAATTCTCTTATAGGGGGGCAAGAACTAGTCTTTAAAATTACGCAAAGCTGTTCCTATTTAGCTAGTAAGGGGATCTCTATTAACTTCTACTGGGTTCCTAGCCATTTAGGAATCTATGGGAACGAAATAGCAGATAAGCTAGTAAAAAAGGGCCTTTTTAGAAGAAAACTATAATTTTTTTATACCTCCTTAGCCTATATAGGGAGAGCGGCAAGAGAAGAGATACTAGAATAGTGGAAAAACAACTGGCAGCAGAATAAGAATAAAGGAAAATACTATACTAGGATCTGTAAAGGAAGCCATTCCTTTTCTCTTAAAGCCCCTAAGGATAAATATCCTAAAAGGCTACAATCGGCTTTCTTCTAGCTAAAGCTAGGAAAAGGCTATTTTAAATCCTTTACTAAAGTAATAGGAGAGGATAAAGAAGGTAGATGCTTTAGGGAATGTAGAGCACTACAAACTCCTAGACATCTACTACTAGACTGCAACCTATATAGGGAAGAAAGAAGAGAAATGCGAAAGAAACTAGGCTCTTCTCTCTCTCTAAAGAAGCTATTTTGTACACAAAAAGGAAGAGAGGCGCTTTTTCTATTTCTAAGTAGGACAGGGATAGCTACTAGAAAGTGGCTAATAACAGCAGGATCTATAGGAGGTAACTCCTACTAGGCTCCTAGAAAAGAGATATTAGTAAGTAAAAGAACAGAAATAAATTACAAAAGAACAGGGAAAGGCGTTAGGATTTCTTATTTCTTATAGTTTTCTACCGTTTTCTTATTCCCTAGTAGTTGCTTGTAACTTAGCATTTTACTAAGGAACTATAAACCCCTAGTTTAGGGGCTTATAAACTACTAGGATATAGTTACTAGTATATATTAAGCTGCCCTAAGGGATTTATGTATATAGGACTATAGCGCCATAGCCTAGAGGCTGCATGCGTAGTATTGTACGTAGTATAATACAATGGATATATAAAAAAAATTAAAAAAAAAGAGCTTAGTATAATATAATAAGCTTATATAAATGTCTCTAAGATAAAGCTTATAGATTGCTACTATACAAAGATACTAAGCTAAAGAAAAGAAGAAGAAGGTTTTTAGGGGTTAATATAAATATAAAGGGGTCGCTAAGGCGCTAGTAATAAGTGAGCTAATAGCGACTTTCTATCCTGTGGATAGAAAATCCTAATTAGTTAGTAGAAGTTAGGGTTAGTAGAACTTAGTAGGTAACGCGCCGTAGCACTGTTATAATAGGCTTTAGTAAAATTAACTAATCTAGTAGACCTTTATAGAAGCCAATTAGGCTAGTAGAATTTGGTAGAATTTGGTTAAAGCGTCGAGTTTTATCTATTAAGTATTTTATTAAGATATTTCTACTATAACTAGGCTAGTCCTATTATTTTACGGAATATCCCCATAATACCTTATATATATCTACCTATTTCCACTAACTTAGTAATTAGAGACCAATTACAGGACTATACCGCCGCAATTTATAGCAATCTGCTATATTCTACTCTATTTTACTAAGTCCGCCAAATCCTACTAAGTTCTGCTAAGACTACTCTCTGAACCCTATTCTGCCCTATATATATATTAACTAAGCAACTAAGTTAATATTATATACCCTTTCTTCCTATTTCCTTACTTTCTTTCTTTATATAATATTTTAACTTTATTATATAGTTTATATATTTAGCTTAATAATATCTACTTCGCTATATATTATTATTGCTCGTACTTACTCTATAATACTATATTACGTTAACTACCTATACTACTATTAAAATGCAAAATATACCTAAAGCTCTTATAATGGCAGCCGACATACTTACTATACTTAAAGAGTAGATAGTAGGTTTATAGATATTCTTTATAAAAGGCCTAATACTATATATTATTCTTAATTAATATTTAACACGGCCTCTATCTAGGTCTATATAAATGAATACTATTAAAGTTAGGTATAAAAAACCTCTAAGGGAGACGTAAGAGGTAATATAGTATATACCCCTCTAGATAATACCTGTACTATATTAATAGGAGGAAAAATACTATTAGATCGCCGCTTTGGGACTCCTATAAGGGAGTGCCCTAATTACCTATCTTGCCCTATCTACCATTTATACTATACTTCTATTTAAATTAAGAATACTATAAAAATTAATATTATCCTGCCCTTGCTCCCATTTAAATGCCCTATATATATACACGCCTACAGTTCTCCTATTTATAGTATAATTTCCACCTTAAAGAAATAGCGAGACAAATTTAAACTATAATAGAATTAGATATCTTGTCCTAGGGCCCTAACCTAAGTCGTCTATATATATCCCTAGCTAAAGATATAGAGAAAGACGAAATACCGCGTAGGCAAGTCTAGGCTACTAAGTAGGATAGGGAATAAAAGGCTTATTATAGGCTTCCCGGGACGTATACGGTTCGATTACTATACCATATATAAGTGCTATATTTAAGTGCCGAATAGTATAAGGGTATACTATATAGGAGAAAGGGGGGACGCTAGATGTAGATGCCGTTAATATAAATAAACTAACGCGTATATAAAAGACGTATATAGCTATGTGTAAGCTTTGCAGTGTATGGGAATTGAACGAGCAACTTAATTGTAAATCTATGGAAATCAAGTGGTATATATACATGAAGACGGCGTAGGAAATAAGATAAAAGGGGAGACTAATACGTAGTTGAAACAGGGTAATATAAGGTATACGAGGTATACGAGGGTAGTGCTGATGCTGCCTGGAAGGCAGCATCCTGGTTTCTCGGCAGGGTACCGTAGTCGGTTACACTATGCCTTAAGCCTTTTTACTATGGCTTACCCTCCTAGCGAAATTTTTTACACCATTACCACGTCGTAACGCCGGTCGCTGCGTAGCCGTATATATATCTCTAAGTTTGCTTTAACAGTCTATTAACACAATCCTAATAAAATACTAATAGTACTCCTAGGTTCCTAGGCTCTACCGCGTGGAGATATAAAAGCCAAGTTTTATAGAGCCCAAGGCCTAATACTAATAATTAATTAATGCCCTCTAAGAAAAAGTCTATAACCTTAAGATGCCTACGCTAGGGCCCTAAAACCAAATACTATCCCTAGAGGCTATTATATGGAACACGACCCCTAAACTAGTAGCAGTTATTTACCCTAAACCAACTACTATACTATAATAATCTAAAAAACCACTAAACCCTTTAGTATTTACTAGTAAATAATAAGAGCTTCGGTTTTTTTTAAGCCGGCTTAAAAATAAGCCAATTAGTGATACTAATCGCTACCCAACTAAAGCTGACTAACTTTACTACGCCTTAAGTTAACTAGAAAAAGAGGTAGCTAACCTTATTAAACCTTTTTAGCTAGACTTAATATAAAGCCTAGTTAGACCTTTTAAAGCTATATACGGTAACGTAAACTACTAAGCTACCGCTTAAAAAAAGATAAACTATATAGCTTAAGAAAAGAAAGGTTTCCTAGTATCTTTTCCTAAATTTAACCATTATATAAAGGAAATAAGAATAACGTATTAAGCTAGGCCTTTACTTTAAATACAGAAGTACGGCTTATATCTTAAGATACTACTCTATCCCTATACCTTAATACAATTATAAACAGCTAATACTAGCAATTATTTACTATATTAATCTTCTAGTTACTATCCCTAATCTTTATCCCTAATCTTTATCTAGTTTTAGCCCTATATTTAATAAGCTACTTATAAGGACAGAGCTATAACTAATATTCTATAGGAACCCCTTCCCGCTTACTACTAAAAGGTATATTTTAGAGTTAAGTTACTCTCTAGGACAGCTATATTATAGGATCTCGTTAAATATATTAGATATTATAACCCCTAACTCTTAAGATTATAGTATAACCATTAACTACTATCTTTAGTAGAAAGGCTAATAGGCTAACGCTTAAGTCCTAATTAATATAGGAGCTAGCAGTATAGTATTTATTAATAAGATTTTCGCGTAAGATAATAGATTTACCCTAGGCTCGACCCGCGCGCTGTATGACGTTTCCGCGTTAGCTCTAGTGAATCCGAAGACCAGTAGGTGTAGGCCAAGTCACCTCGTACAGATGCAGAGTCCGATTTCGACGGCCCTCTATTTAAATATAAAGGCTTTATATTCACGCGTCCGTGCGATTTATAAAGCCATAGACGCGTGTTACATTAGCATTCTTTCTGCTGAACTTTTTAAATCTAATCTAACGCTCTTGCAACCGAACGGCGCCTAATTACATATCGGGTTAATATTCTCGCTTACTGAATTGCTGCGACACACTGAACCGTCTTCATCCTGTAGAAACTTCACCACGAGGCCTCCAGCCGGCCGCTGCACGGGCTCTCCTTACTACTGCCGAACGTAAATTATTTCATATAAGCACAAAGAAGCTACGTTATCCACTCAAATAGTAGCATCACGTCCAGTAATAAAAGCGACGGTAATTTTTTATATCTATTTGTGCTTCGCATAATAGTCAAGTGGTTTCTGGGTAGAGCATTCCCCGTCTAGTTTTATTCATAAGCTTAGCAAATTTCAGGAACATCTAATTTCTCACGCAACAATTCTCATCCCACTCATTTATTCACTTCAAGCTTACCCGCTAAGTTCTTCTTTTCTCAGGTTGGCTCTTTAATAAGGGCCTCTTCATATTCTCCTTTTCCCATTTGATGGTATTTTTGTTTCGCTTAGCGAGCTAGTGAGAATGGAATCGGAGAAAAACTACCAAATCGAACGCAGTTGTAGATGACCGCCGGTAGGCGGGTTTAAGTCACAACTTAATGGGCTCATCCTTTACAGACTTACCATTAGACGAGCAAATAAAGTACAACACTGAATATCGACATTATTTCAAGAGCAAGACTCTTAACCCTAGGTCTTAGAGCCGATTTTCACTAAATTCCAGTGCCATTGAGTAAGAAGTCCTGACCGAATTCTTATTGACTTATTTCTCGGACTTTAGAATATATTGTATTACACAACTCTGCTTTGGGGAATGGAGGCGGTAGATTTGATCCAGAATTCCTGACTTAATCCACTAGATGAAACTCCACAATTACCCCCCCCCCCCCCAACTAGTAGTCCAATGATACCAGCTACAAGAGCGATACAAAACAGGACAAAGTGGGGAATGCCTATATACAGGACATCGGACCTTGGCAATGACTATGTAAGCATTGGACCTATGCGCATGAGGCATATTGCACTGCCTCTTCCTGCTTTCTTCCCTGTCAATATCTGCCTAGATCTTTGCCGAGAGACTGCAGAATGAGGCGGCCATTTTAGTGACAATGGACGAATTATTGGAGATACCGCATCCCGTCAGCCTTGATCTCCAGCACTCGCGATCAACCTCGTGCGTGTCAGGACGTCTTGCTGCCCGACCGTTGATGCGGGAATGTTTTGTGGCGATCATGATTGGTTACCGAGAGAGTTTGTGCAGCCCACCATGCCATAGTGGGTGACTTGCCATTGACCTGGAGGATTGTATTCACACTATAGACAGTGCGCTGTCGTAACGCTACAGAATGCCTTCTATTAGGGGCCTTGAGAACAAGCCGATGCTTTGATCCCGTTCAGCCCTGTGCTACAGAACGTGGCGTGCTTTGGGAGTCGAAACCATTCTCATTGGTATTACTTACACCTATCCCAGCTTTTCTTTTGCGCCCGCAACTCCCCCCCATGTCGAAATCTCCACACTCCGATTTATTTGGTTTAGATCAAGGTGTGTTTAGAAAATAAGGCGACAGGCGACAGCTAGGTATGCTCAAAAGCAGCATAGTGATACACAGCCTTACCCATCGCCTCATCAGATGAACAGAATCTGTCTATACCCGAAATCAACCATTAATTCGGAGGCTCTGCGATATCTGTGGGTTTTTGTTGGTCCCTATCGATGCTCGCAAGTCTAGCTCCGCCTGAGCTGGATATTCCGGTCTACACCCATAGAGAGGTATACATCAAAACAGCCTTGAGCTGCGTGACTGCCTCAAATCTTAGAACACGCTGACCATTTAAGGCTATATTTCATACGAAGTCCCTCGTGTAACCCATAGTGAACTAAAGTTACCAACTCTTACAACGTCGGACACAAGAATGGTATCATCAGGCCAAACTTCTTCACGCTTCCACACTGCGACTCAAAGGAAGTAACTTCACAAACCGCGTCTTCATGGCTAGCCCGCAACAGAGCCAAAGTTCGAAAAGAAGGCCTCAACCTCCGAAACCTGATGTAAGTGGGTTTAAAACACGCCAAATTGGAATTATAGCTAATTCAATGCAGTGGCCTCAGTATGGTGATGTGCCACCAAAAACCTCGGCCCCGTCGACGGTACATTCCCTCAACTCACAGCCCTTTTCTAGAAGCTAAATAGTATCACAAAAGTGGCCTGATGAAAAAGCCATGACCGCGACAAGCAATAATCCCGTGAATGCAAAGTGCCCATTTGGTTCCAGCCAACCTACAGGTGAGAACTTGGGTTTGCTTACAAGACTAAATGGCTATTAACGCCCCTTTCAGTTTATGGACCTTCCATGACCACAGGTAACATTTATGATATTGATCCAACCTCCTCGTACTCATATACAACGCAAAAACCCCCAGAATCGCATTTTCAATTCACGAGAGGAAGCCCACCTTGCACTGATGTTACTCCACGACAATACGGTACACCAGCTGGCAACTACGCGACGGTGGGACAGCCAAAAGCACAGCAGGCAGGCCAGTACTACCCCACATCAAGGGGATCCGCTTCGGAGCGAATATGGTGCCAAAAATACGATAGATATTACAAATTGTCATACGACTCCAAAGGTAAAATCCACTTTCACCTAATCATGCAGAGTCAAAGTATACTCACCAGATATTGCTAAAATAGGTGAGGAAACGGTAGTTTGGCTGTAGAAACGCTACGCCCAGATTCCCCTTAGAAGATCCTCTAATCGTTTTCGTCTTAGCCCCGAGCACAGCGATTACCCCCCCCCTTTATGTACTTGGATCTTACAAAATAAGTTTCTATAGATTTTTCAAGTGTCTATTTCGAAGCGCGGTTTATTGAGTTACAGGATTATTAACTATTTGGAGACTTTCATTCTTCCTTTGATCTTATGGTGAAAAAGAAAATAATGGCATGCTAGTCGAGTGCGTCTGCCGTCCTTGCCAAGACTAGAGCTCGCCTGCAGAATCCATGCCCTTAATGACGCTGCCACGGTTAACCCATTGCTGTGATGACAATTAATTGCCTCTAAGGCTGAATAGTGATTCCTGGTGATATCGCTTTGCTTTTAAAACAAGGTATTGTAACCGTGCCTCCGTGTCCGGCTCCGACTGAAACCCGGGCGTCCATTAGAGAGGCGAGCATGCATATGATTCGCAAGCCCTTCTGCAGTCACCAGCGGAGAAACCGCATCGCTCGCGGGGCTTTGTCTGAAACAACTGTATCTAGAATGTCATATCTTCAGCACAGGGCGTACGCGCACGCACCCCCATGCCATCCCTAGCCTTGCCATTCTATGCAGCTTTCATTCGTCTTTTAAAAAAGGCAAGGGAGGTTCTAAGTTGCCTTGCTGCAAAGCTCTCTTGCGCTGGCCCCATACATGTTAAGCCAACTCTCAATCGTGGAGCGACAACAACGATATTGGTATACGTTAAGCCTCCTGTGTTGATATTTCAGCATACTTCGAGGCCTCCAGTATGTGGAAATCATGTCAAATTATTTCGCGGTTTGCTGACCTCTACGATGACAGTCTCGCGGCGGGCACGAAAAGGTCCCAAAAAGACTCTTCCTACCTACCTACCTATCTACAGAAAGAGGTCAAAGCAAATAGGGGCCATGGTACTGGATGTAGAGTCAGATGATAATGCAACTAGCCAAAATTCTAGCCTCAACACCTCTCCTAGCTCTGCGTCCGCTGGAAGCGTGCCCACACCCGAGCAAGGAAGTACGGACATTCCTTCAAGGTTTTTATTTTATCACAATACTCAAACTCTCAGGGTCAGGCTTAAGCTCAAGTTCTATTCCCTCGCAGTCTTCAAGGGGCTTTAACTTCATGCATTACTTCTCCTTTACTGGATGGTTATTAGACTGGCTACGGAGCCGCGATAGCTGGCCAGACGGCCGGTACGACGGCCTGGAATTCGAGTCAAGTCGGTAATATCATTATCCACCCATCTATATTACGGAAACTTAATAAGTTTTAGTCGATAGCTACGCAGAAGGCTATCCACAGTTCGCAGCGTTCGTAAACAGTGATGATAATTTCCGTGTTTACCGGCGATTCGGAACCTTACGAAATCGAATTCTTCTTCACAGACAGCAGGAGCTAGCGAAATTAGAAGAACGCCTAAATGAGATTGACGGAGTTGACAGTAGAGAGAAGAAACACAGGATACAGTCAATAAGAAAAGATCAGTGGGATCAGGAATCGCACCGGCAAGTATTGATCGATGAGATTGACCGGAGGCTGGAGCATTATGGTGAGCAGCTTGGTAGTACCAATTGGCATGTAGTTACAACAGGCCTGACGATCACAGACAACCTCCTAGAGCGGGAACGTAGATCAATGTCAATGCAAAAACCTACGAAGCGTAACTACAGGAGCATCGTTAACTATCTGTGGAACGAAAAGCCGATTGTGCGGTCTGAAACAGCCTTCCTCAATCCCAAGGACGATTTTATCATCTTAGCTAAGGAACAGGACTCTCCGTTTCACGCGACGCTTGAGAAGATGATATGCAACTCTCCTGTCAAAGGTGTAAAGGTATTTAGATTAACTTGTGCCACAATACTCCTGAGTTTTTGATTTGTTGACTTTACGTAGTCTCTGTTCTCAACTGAAGCGCAAAAAGCGAAAACTCAAGTTCTGAATGTCCGACTTCTCGACAAGCCTAGAGTAACATATCTTGGTCGAATTATTGTGACAGCACTAGCAGTCACGTTGACTGGTATACCCGTCTGTGTCCTCTTTGCTATTCCTTGCAGCAACAAATCCAAGATTGCTCTTGTGGTAACTTTCATTTTTCTATTCCCTGCAGCGATGACATTGACTGCTAGACCAAGGAACCACGAGCTTTTTGCGGCGACCGCAACGTACGTTATTCTCACAAATGAATTCGTATATGGCACTGACATATCTCAGGTATTGTGCGGTCATAGTGGCATTTCTTTCGAATTTCGCTACATTTTCCCTTGGGCAGGCATCCCAACCTGACGGACCTTTACATTTATGACTACAATCCTGAATAAGTGGATATAATGTACGAAAATAAAAGTGTTTTACGTTTGCCAATCAATATTTCTCTACCTTTTTTGGGATTTACAACCCTCTTGTACCTATACATACCCAAAAGCATTCAACTCATGGCCCACCTAATTTTTCCGCTTTTAAGAAAATCTTTATTGACCTCAACGGACAATAGTAGGCCCCTTCAATAATATTTCCCACCATTCGGTTCATAGATCCAGTCCGAGCCGAGGCTTAGCACCCCCCCCTCCCGGTAATCCATGATCGGTCTACGCCTTGTTTCAAGGATCCTAATAACGGGAAAGTGAAACTCGAGGTGTTTCGCTTATGAATGACCTTACGCGGCACACAGTTTAGAGATGCCCCTCTGGTAAACCGCTTCAATGTTGGTGAAACCCCTATCATATACCATTTTTGTAAGAAAGAGAATAATATGATTGCTATGGAGAACAACCTTTTACAACACCGCATGATCTATTCAAAGATTTCCAAATACATCGGCTTCAAACTTGGCTAAGCGTTTCACTAAATACTAAACCTTCCTGCCCGTATCCTACCTCTCACACCGGTTCTTCAATCTCCGCTCCCCATTCTCCCTTCTTAGTAGCTTCGGAGTTTCTTCCGTATGCGCTATTTGGGGCAGCCTTCCGGGGTTCAATCCCTCCTCGAATAGCACTGGCTCCGCTGATGTCAAAGGTTAGGTTAGGTTTTAAAAACAAGACCAAAGCTACTCTAAAATATAATTTTGAAGCTCGAACTGATTACGGAACCGGTTAAACTAGATCAACTAGACAATAGATAGATCTTAATGTAAGGGGGGGTACGTGGACATCTACGGGAGCTTCCTGAGATCACGTAATTGCTTTGCCTGTTGTATATATTCTCATCGTAACTGCTCCACCTTATGGAGTCCTTACACCACCATACACCTGCATCCCCGCGTGACATAATAGATAAAATAGCTAAAAAGGGCCTTTCTAGAAGAAAAATACAATCTTTTTATACTTCTTTATCCTATATAGGGAGACTAGTAAAAGAAAAGATTCTAAAATAGTAGAAAAATAATTAGTAGTAATAAGAATAAAGGAAAATACTATACTAGGATCTATAAAGGAAGCTACTCCTTTTCTCTTAAAGCCTTTAAGGATATAGCCTAGAGGCTGTATACGTAGTATTTTATATAGTATATTATAATAGATATAAAATAAAATAAAAGAGATATTACGGACCTTATATCGGCAGTAGTACGACTACTAAGAAGAGATATAAATGGGTTGGTTGAGATAGTATAGGAGGCGCTAGAACCGATCGAGTTATAGGACAAAGGGTAGCTAAGTCACGTGGCTAGTTACGTTATAAGTTTAGAACGTGGGAACGTAAGAATATAGGGACGTGATATACCGACGTACTAACGTACTAACGTATTTAGTACATTTCTTAGGCGTAGTATTAAATACTTAAAGGACCACAGTCCCTACCTAGATGGTTCTCTTCTTTATAGCAAATCTTAAAATATAATTAGAGTTAATTTATTAGGTAACCTACTCTACTAGTTATATTTACGTTATTAACTTCCTATTTACCTATATACTTAGCCTATTAATAAGTCTACTATAGTATTTCCTATAAGGCTTTATTATAAGAGATACTTATTAACTTTAAAGCAATTATAAGAATTAGTAACTATATATTTAATAAAGCTAAACATTTATTATATTTCGCGCTTATTAGTAATATAGTTAATTTATTAAGGATAAAGTATATATTCTAGTTATAGGAAGTAGAGGCTATTTTAATAAATAAAAGGATTATCAATACTTTATAGGTTTAATTTAATATAGGTTTAATTTAATATAATGTGTAAATATAATCTACTTTTAGCTATAAAGCTTATTAAAGGCTTTACTTAATATAAAATAATTTAGTAATTACGACTTTTTTTACTATAAAGCTACTATACTTACTTTTATATTGCTTAAGCTAAATATCCTAAACTTAGCCTTATATATCGCGATTAGAAAAACGCTTAAAATTACTATAAAGCTAAAACTTCATACTCTTATTACTCTTTATTTACTCTTATTTACTCTTTTATAATATTTCTTATATTTCTCCTATAAGGCGTGCGTAGGCTATTCTATATATAGGAGAAAATTAATCTTATATAGGAAAAGAAACCGTAACTTATTAAAGGGGAAACCTTATAAACTACCTTAATAGAATAAAAAAATCCTTAGTTTAACCACCTCTGCATATAGCTAGTAACCCTTAGGGCTGCCTAATAGCTACATTTAGACTTCTATAGATTTTAGATCTTTATTAGCACTACTACGTCTTAGTTCGGCCTTACTATTAACTATCCCTATTACTACTATTTCTTCTAAACTATTATCCGCTATATGTACTCTAACCTCCCTTACTCCCTAGCCACTTAGAGCTTATCGAAGGCGTAAGGGGAGTTTCTATCTTAACCAGCGCCGTTCTAATATTAAAAGGCGAGCGAGATATATATATACTTTAGGTATCTTTTCCGCTCAGGCCCTAGTTGTTAGGCCCTCTCTTAAGGGGGCCAGTGCGTGAAGAAGAGATAACCCACGTGGTTATTATTTAGGCTACTAGGTAGGATTATACAATACAATTAATGGCGAGTAACCTATTGTTCTCCGCGGGCGCATATAGTCCTAAGGGTTAGAAAGGGTATATTTATTCGTTTTCCCGCTTATCTATCGATTATAAAAGGTCTTAATGCCTTTGATTAAAGGGTTAGGGGACGCTAAATCTAACTCGTGGCTATAAGGATTATATAGGTAGGCTTAGGATAAGAGTATTGTAGTTAATTATTATAAAGGGGTACCGTTTATAGTAGCCTTTAAGATTTTACTCTATATAAAAATATTTTACTACTTATAACGCCTCAATAGCCACTAACTCCTACCCGTACGCTATACAACGTCTTTATATTAGCTCTACTAAATCTAAAAACTAGTAAATTTATAGGCTAAGACATTTAGTATAGATAGAGTCCGATTTTAACGACCCACTCTATATATATAAGGAAATTTTCTTATTATATCTTTAGCCGGTAATGTTAGTAATCTTACAATATTACTATCTATAAAGATTAATTAATTTTAGCTTTAATAGAGCCTTTATAAAAGCCTTTAGCTTAAATTTTAATTTAACTTTATAATAGATAAGAGGCTCTACTTTAGCTATATCTCTAGATTTCTTAGCACGCTTCTATTATTTCTTACTAGAGCTTCTATTAATTTACTTTTAAAAAGTAGTAGGAGCCTTACCTTTTATATAGCTATTAATGCCTCTATATAGTTACTAATTAGTAATTGCAATAAAGCTCTCTATAAAGAAAAGTAAAATTAAAAGGATAATATAATAAAAGTAGTATATAGATAGAGATTTAGATAGTATAATAAGAAGTTATATAAAGGTAGCATAATAAAGAGGCGTTAATTGGATTAAAACGGCTACTTTAACGCATTATACAGATTAAACGATACTATTTTAAAATATATTACTTTTAAATTGCATTTATAAGCCAATATACATATATTTAGAATTTGTAGGTAGTACTTAGCCTTATTAGAGCCTTACTAGATCAAGACCTATAAAGTTTTATTGGTTACTTGGTTACCTGGTTATCACCGAAGCTTTAAAACCGATCCAAATTAAGCCAATTAAATCGTTGAACTAGTTACTATTAAGATTTCGGTTGAACCGAACCAAACCAATGAAGTAACCTAACAACTGTTATCATCTGCTCCGCCGCATCCACAAAATTTTGTTGTGGAACCTCTGAGGATAATATTCTTAGTGGCTGCATCAGGGGCTGCGTTAGGTGCTTCTTTTCGTGTGCCCATTTTCGCTATAGTTTTGGCGCTAGGTTGGTGCTTGGTATGTCAAAGATAAGGCGGGTTTGTGAGAAACTGGGCGGTACAAGGGCACTTCTACTGATTATTTATGAACTTTTGAAGGATTTCATGTTATGCCCGTGGGATTTCATCCTCTTGCGTTCCTTGGTTTCGAACATGCATACGACGGCTGCAGAAAAAACGAAAGGTGAAAATATGATAGGCGTCTACTTATACGCTGCTATTATTATAACAGCGATACTGTTACGCTCATTCTGGCGCTGCGAAGTTTCCTTTATCGTGTGTTATTCCTTTTTCATTGCGGCATAGTGGAGCGGCAGAGGTATTGCAGCGTCGCGCGCGGTACCAGCCATCTCAATATGTGTCGTACTGCATACCACCTCCAGCCCCTTGGTTCATCCGTGATTAGCGTGCAGGAGACTGTCCATGTAACAAGTCCACTCTTGGACCGTAGACTTCTTAATCCAATCAACTGCGTATATCACCCGATCCTGGCTGCATAATGGCTGGTACTAATTAAAAGATGCAAAAAACGGTTGTAGGTATCGGTGCTGTCTAGTTAAATGACTTGCCTGCAAAGCATATTCGCTTGTGATTGGACATTGTTCAGGTGCAGGATGTGACGTTAGGATGAAGCGCTGCAGTGCCACAGCGCGCAGCAGGTGTAAATAGAGGAGATGATGGTCTCACCCGGGATAAAATGCTATCTCCACCAATATCTAAAGTCTTGCATATTTAGTTCCACAAGACACGCGGAATCAATTTGTTTATGTACTTGTATGAAAGCCAATTTAGATTTACTACAGCTGATGCTGTGCATGTATTTAGGTTTTTTGGTTTAATTTACATAGCGGTAGAACTGATACACAATATATCAGAACTCTATGTCCTCCAAATTTTGGAAATTTATCATGGAATAGGGATGTCGTTCAGGTAAAGTTGCTCAGCAGGGGGTAGTCGACCACTTCTCGGCGATCCCGTGCGGCTAAATTCCGCCACATCTGGACAGCCCCACGCTCCTGAAGATCTTAAAGCCGTAGCACTTTTGCAAACTCTTCGAAACTCTTCGTGCCAGTGCAGAAACATACCGGCGTTTAGGCACATGAAACATTAGCCAGATTTTCCGAAAGCACCTGCCAAGAGAGATCTATTGGGTATTTTCCTCTACGAGATATGCTTTTTTTTTTGATAGTCCATATATTGGTAGTGAAACATGTTTCATATGCGTGGATGCGAGCTGTTCAAGATAACCTTTTTCCTTGGCGCTCGTGCCAGAATGGAGACATAGTTAAACTCCAAAGGGATATCTTCCATTTATTTGTGTATTGTTGAAGCACCAAGACGCTGAAAACTGAACTAAGATAGAAGTGCTGCTGTATAAAGGCCATGTTGTGGCCATTATTAAAAATTCCTAATATCTTTAACCTTGCTAACATCTTTCCCAGTCTTTCCTGAATCCGGTGGACAATAGCGTATTTCAGCGCCTCTGGAAGTAATCATCATTCTTAGTAGGACTCTGGGCTTTAACTGATGGTAGACTGTGACTTTTGCACTTCTTGAATTGCGATAGAAAGATAAAACCAGTGAAACTCATCTGTGATAGTGCGGGAGTCAATGAAGAGGGGCTGAAACGGCAAAGTATCAGACTTCTCCGCCTCTAGTGGTTATCAGTCTATGATGAATCATCTACATGACATTCTAGCGCCTTGTATATGTTTTATGAAATTTATCTTTGGTAATTCTATCTCTTCGAGTAACTCACAAGCTCTGGTTTTCCGACCGGGTCGACCATTATCCGACAGGATGTTTGGGAGACAACTGCGGACCTTAACCGGCGGATAACCCATTGTTATTCGAAGTGAAGACTACAAGAACCGCTGCATATCTGCGATAATCAGTATGAGAAGTACCGAGCCTGATTTCGGAAACAGAAAGAGACTTACGCTGCTCCGGAGAGAAAGACATCCAAAGTCTTCGCTTTCGTAATAAAAGAAACTGCGAACACGAATATTCCCGCTGCGATTACAATCGTCACAAACCGACCTATCATTGTAGATAAGCTATTCAACACGATGACCGGAGCGAGCAGCACGAGTGTAGTTAGCCAAGCCATTAAAGCCCGACTTGCGCTTTTTAGTCGGGGACCAAAGAAGAACACGTGCTCGTCAGTTGTCATCATCCGCTTCTTACGTTTTGCGACGCCCCAGAAACGCTAGTAGAGGTAATGAGTAAGTTCGATGCACTGGCCAGATGGGGAAACCTTGGAAGCATTCACCATTCTTACTCTATCATGGAACCATGCCAATATGTCTTCAAGAATCCATTCAACGCGTTCCATGGCGCCATCCTCACAGCTAACAAGCGTTACCAAATCTTCTCGCTTATTTAGGTACGCAGTCTCCTGACGTCCGATGTCGCCAGTTCCGGCAGTCCAGTTCTTTAGACTATTGACGTTCCTTGGTGCTGCCTGTTGAAGAGAGAATGCGTGGTGGGAATGCTCAAATAGAGCATCTATATCAAAAATAAGCGAATAATTCTTTGGTACAAGATTTCGTCTGATCCTAGTCTCACATACCATACTCCGCCATAGCTTTGCTTAAGTCTTTTAGATTCTCCTGACGTTCCTTATTATTATCAATCCGGCTACATCCAAGAAAGACTAAGTTTGGATCTTTATCATCAATGTTGTCCAGGGACTCTTCGAGTCTGCATATCTCGTCCTGCTTGAGCAACAGAAGCCTCTGCCGGGCTCGTGTGAACCGGCGAAATATGTGGTAACCAGGATCTGCACTGAGAAGTGCTGCATAGCGTGGGTAGCCAGGGCGGAAGTCCTCCACTGGTAGCCCGTGGGATGCGTCAGCTATGGCCTGATTGAGATTCCTATGATAGGGCTATTGCTTACGCTGCAATGATTCAACATCGCCGCTTCTGTCTCCAGAATCTGCCATGGTATCCTTTACTGCAAATTGTGCAGGTCTTCTGGGTGCAGTAGGATTAGGATTCCCTGACTGGGCATTACCAATCCCACGACGGAGAGAACTATTTGGCCTACATGTATATGCTGTGCCTTAGGCTTCTGGAGATGCAGGATCCATATCAGCCTGCAGTCATGGGATTACACAATAAGCCCTGTAGCTCACCGCTCCGCAAGGGGTGTCTGCAAGGCTACGGTAGTTGCGCCTTGGTCATTGGATGAAGGCTCGGGCGAAAGAAGACATGTCCAAAGAGGCTCTTCATAACCCAAAGTTCATGGCCCCTATTCGTTGGAGGAAGGAATTAGGCAACTATTTATCTTGGCAGGCAATCGAAATTTAGGGTGGTGTGGGTGTGGAGTTCGCTTATAGGGCGATAAACTGTGAGTTGCATATGCATGATCCGCATTTAGTATCATCGGCTTCCTGGCCGGCCAACTATGGATGTTAAGGTAGATCGTATACATGCATAAAGCGTGGCATCCGGTCGAAAACGTCTAGATCAAGCCTCCGTCAGGCTAGAACAACTGAGTGCGCTCGCAGAAAGTCCTTGCACGCGTGACAAGTTTAAGCTCAAACTCGCTCCTCCCTCAAGATTGGTAATCGTCCTCGTTTTCAAGACAAGCTTTATGAAATCACAGAACATGGACTCTGTACAGTCGTATAATCAAGTTTGTAGTAGTCCTGATACTGAGGCTCAATGGAGACTGATTCGGATTTTTCTGCAGCCAAACAATCATGGAAACAGAAACTATAGTCTTACCAGCCGCCCGATAGTCAAGGAGTACACAAACGTGAGACTTTCGTATGAGGCTCCGGGCCTATACACAGTGCTGATAACCTACAGGGCCGGAAATTCCGCACTGGAGATAGAGTCTTCGTCAGTGTGAATCGGGTTCTGAAAGGGCCCCTTCTTGTTGAGAGGTTTGATTCCAATGACCGTACCTATACATTGCGTGAGGAGGATGGAAATTCGCAGTGGGAAGGCGGCAAAAGAGTGAAAGAGAGCAATATGCAACTGGAAAAGAATTGAATCTTTTGACCTTCCGCGTACCCGGAACCAATCCTGGCACAAGGGTTCTGAACTTTGGCAAGAGCATCCACGCGCTGAGTAGTGATAAAGTTCCGGGATCATGTCAAAATTCATAAACTCCACCTCGTATGAAATTTCTACCGAAAATTTTCGAATCATGTTACATAACTTACAATAAGAAATTTCAACAGGTATAATTAGAACAGTCTAATACTATATGATCGGCTGTATAAACATTAAAAACAAAGGAGGCATGTCTAGCCGAGGTATCCTTGTTGTGGAAAAACCCGAGAAATATTCAATATATATCGTGAACATTCGAGGATTCCAGGTGATTATAGTAGCAGTGTGTGGATCGCCGTCCTGAATTCCGTCTTGTTTTGCTCAATCTAGAATACTGATAGATTTAGCACACCTAGCAAGTATCCGATGCCTGGGGCCTCGCCACATAGTGATGAAATGGAGCGAGCATCATTGTTTGGGGTCGAACGCTGCCTACTTTTGCCAGGCGATTGATCAAGTCTTATGATATTGAGGTAACTCGAAGCATTTACTAGACGGAGACGATGCGGGATCGAACTCGTCAAGAGTACGTGTAAAGGTAATAATGGAAGGCTTTGGTAGCGTAAAGGCTAATCGTGGGTCCACTTTTGTCAATACGTGAGCGGGTATCCAAATAATTCCTACAACAAGGTATAGTGCTCACCTAGAATTGAGCTTCGAATGTTTCTCTCGTAAATAGTGAATATCCAATTCCTCACGTTTTCAAAAGTTTCAGGAAGCCGTATGACGCGAGAAATACAAAAATCAGTAGTCCGGATAGACACGAAAAGATTGCGAGCCCGGTTGGTATCTCAATGATATAGCCTCCATGGACTTGCTGAACCCTAACCTTTTGAATGCCGGGTTTGGTGCTGCTAATACCCTCTGATTCGACAGTTTTTCGTTGCAATTCGCTATTAACTCTTGGACTAGGACCACCTCGCTTCGAAGTACATTCGCCCTGACCTGACCGTGAATTCCCTTGTCGGGCTATTGAGCTGAAATGTGTTGAACTAGAGCGTTGAGCGTTTGTCCTTGATATCTTCCTTGGCTCCTCATCCATCAATTTTACACTTTCGATGAAATCTGGACGGTCCAGCGTTAGATACCGTAGGAGTTGATCATTTTGACCATCAGTAAGGGTATCACGGATCTTAATTTTGATTGTAAACGTATCACTGTCAGATGAATAGTCAGAGTTGGCTTCTTGACTCCCTGATGGATCAACAGGGCCTATACGAATGGTTCCTTCAGTGAAAGGGTGATGGCAGGGCTGGATTTGGAGGCTGGGGTTTTTGGTTTCCTTGATTTCTCGGAATAACTGTGTTTCCGTCAGGCAGTCATTGTGTGTATTATCATCTTCAGGAAAATGGTTTCGTAGTTGCTTGAGAAGAGCATTTGTGAAAGATCCAGGCCCAGGCAATGGCGTTTCTTCATGATGAGAAGCCGCAGCCAAAAGGTGATACGACACCGCAGCGTCGGCTCCAGAATGTGGAGTGAGAGGATTCTGACTTGCTCGCAAAGCGTAGCAGCAATCTAAGAGGAGCAGAAGATCAGATTTAGCGTCTCGAAGGGTCTCCTGAATTTTGAACCAATCCACAGTTGTGCCACCTTTCTCTTGTCTGTGTCAAGTAAGCACAGGCTTAAATTGCACAATGAATTCGTTACCTACTCTGCCCAAACTGATTCCTCATTCTCTCCACCATGGATATCATCATTTCGGTCTCCATGTCCACCATAATGAAGTATGATGAGTGCAGGACACCTCCTCTTCTCCATGATTCCATTGGTTTCAATTATGTTATCTGCGATGAATCTTGAAAGGTGAGAGTATGCATAATCCCGCGGTATTGCAAACTCCTTAACGTTGTGGCCAAGGCGAGACTCCAAATAATTTCCCAGCCTCTTACCCTCCTCTTTGAAACCCTTATCTCCATTCTCCCAATATATTATTAAAGAGCGGACATAGCGATAAGTTTGGTATTCGAGTCCTTGCACGAGTTTTTCCCGCATGCGTGCTTTCTGATCAGGAGTCACCAATGTGTTGTAGGGCGCAGAATTATGCATCCTCCGGGTCGACTCGGAGATGATCTCGAGGCCAACTGGTGCGCCGACTCGATATTGTTCAATACGGCGCTGCCAAAGTGTAGTGGATTGAAATATCAATTTGCGTGTGATTGAAGGGTCTCGTAAGTGGCTTGGTAAGGGAAGGTACGATCAGAATAGAAGCTCAGTGGTAATGAATCGCTCAATTCTATAGGCAAGTCGATCTAGAATATCAGTACACCGAAATTCAATAAGGACTTGTTGCAGAGGGCTTGTGATAAGTAAAGGAGGCGTGCCAGTCGACTGAAATGTTGCGAGATATATTCACCGCACGGAGCTCCTAGAGTTGCCCGAAGTGACTCGCTGAGCAATTAAAAGTAATGGTAGTAGAAGAATGATTGTGTGGCGCCGGTTGTCGTCGATACTAAAGGAGCTTCTTTGAAGTGAGTGGACTCGACTTGCGTTAGGTTCGGGGTTACGTTCTGGCTTGGCAAAACATTAGCGCCGCTGTTGTCTTGATCCATGAAATCTGCTTCAATGAATCTCAATCAACTCCACGACTACGATTGCCCACCAAAGAGTTCAGTATACGGTGCAATATTCCACCAAGTTCGGTCGAGTGATTTCTAGTACGTAGAATTGTTACTTGTCATTGATCGAGACCGCCAAAATGACCAGGAAAACTTGTGGTGGGGCTGTATAATTTTTGATATTCTCAGCGCGTAGCATCTTGCCGCAAGATGATATGGCCGTTAGAAACTTCCGATCCTTTGTATAGCCGAGTTTTGGAAGAAAAGCGGACTAGATATCGAAGGTCAGTGACGGTATCTTTCATAGACCGGTCTTCCCAACTACCAAAGTAAAAGGTCATTTTCACCTTATGCTGTGCTGCCTCGGAAATGCGGTGCGCGCCACCCTCTAATACCAGAGCATCATCTAAGTCGTATCGTGTCTTTCTCTCGCAAAGTGCCGTTCCGTATGCTCCTTTCCCTTGTTTGGTCGACATCGTTTCATGGGATTTCCAAATGTAATTGGATTCTAGATCGTGAGAACCAGTGGAATATTAACGTTTAGCACATTCATGTAGCTGGGTGTCGTGGGATGAGTCTGTGCCTTCGATCATCAGGTTCCATGTTTGGTAGGTACCATCGCCAGTGTTTTCTATATTTATAAGGCATATATTAGCCAAGATGGCGACCTGCTTTGTACAGAGTGTATTGTTCTTACCTTTGGTTTATACATCCACTACTCCTTTTACATCTAGTCATGTTCAACCACAGGTTGCGAGCACTTACCCCCCTTCAACTGTTGCATGTTTCTAAAGGACGAAGTTACTCCGGTGAAAAGAGATCAAATAGTATTCTTCCCTAACCTCCAGTAGCCGCACCGAGCTTATTTTCCCCCTTGGTATCCATGGAATGTATGACAAGGGCCCGGGTGGAGAGGTGTAGAGGAGCTTCCATTAGCGATAATTGCACAATTGGATTGGTAACGATGGAATGTCGAGTCACTGGAATCAGTGATTTGTGGTATATCTTGAGATATGGGGCAGACGGTGTTATCAACGTAAATGGTCCTATTGATTCCGTGAAACAGGAGTGTATGAGTTGTCGAGGATGGGAAAAAGAGTGACGGGCGCAGAACGGAAGAAACGCGCGGAAGGCATGAAACCTTGCCTAGCTAGGTTCAGCCTGAGGCACATACAATTGGCAAGCCTAAAGTCCTTCACATCATTGGCAATGCTGGACTTCCGTTTGTCCTATCAAATTTTGCACAACTGACCAGCCTTCCTAAGCAATGTTTGTGTTACCCCCGAGCAACCCTCAAAGAACAATATCCAAGCCTATTAACCCTAACAAAAAAGAAAAACCTCTCTTGTTACTTACAACTATCTCAAAAATGTGTATTTCCAAGGATTATGGAGAACGGTTGCCTTAGCCGCATGTTCGGGGCTCTGTTTCCATGATCGAGTTTGACCGGTGAGATTGTCAAAAGCTCGCACCTCCTTGCGTCATGATCGAGTTTGACCGGTGAGATTGTCAAAAGCTCGCACCTCCTTGCGTGAGGGTCAAAGCTTTCGGGTGGTTGAGTTGCCTAAGGAAATTCTGTGTCTGCCCAATCAAATATCTTTAAAACCGGAAGTTGACGCATATGTGGTGTGTGTCTCCGCTTCTTGATCAGACTTGTTCTTGAGGTTGGTGGTTCGTCCAATTAAAAACGAAGACGCGGGCCCCACCCTAGTCCATCTCGTCTCAGCCAAATGTGTTATTATTGGATGATACTTATTTTGTCCTCCTTGGCTTACAAGGAGTCCAATCAATTTTCCCGCGCGTGATATTGCGATTGAGGTCTTGCCACCAGTTCAGTCGTGGATATTTTACGAATCTTTCTTAAAAGATATTCATTTGGTGAAGAGTTATCAGATTATTTATTATTTAAATCATCCAAATGTCTCCATCCGTTTCGACCCCTTTTCAGCCAAATTTGAGCTCATGCTCACACGAAGCGTGAGCGGTCTCGAAAGATCGGCCCGCTCAGCCTAGAGGTTCCCAGTCCATTTAGGCGTCTATGTCAGGATTCCGTACGTCCACGAATCGTTAGCGCTCGCTGTGTTCCATGCAGTAGCGGCGGTGGCGGCGGGTAGGCGTGTCCTCGGGTACGAAGTAGGATCATCATAAAACACTCCCCCACCTTCGAGGAATGCCTAAAAGACCGCTCTCTACGGGAGATTCAACCAGCACGATTAATATCTCTCAAGAGCTTATATAGCATAACTAACTCCCCTAACAAAGCCAAATCTGCTATATAATCTAAACAGGCGTAGTGGTACAAAAGCAGTTTCATCTAATTATGTGCAGATATGGATGATTTTTATCTCTCCCGCTCCGCAGCAGCCATGGGGTAAGTAAGCCAAAAGACCGGGCAAATCCACTTTGGTGCGCCACTCAGGTCTCCAAGTTAAAATTTCAGTCCGTGCTCAGGCAAGTAGAACTTACGCCTCGTTCGTGAAACGAATCACTAACCTGCTGTCGTGCCTCTTTCCTAAAGTAGATTTTGAGTTCCTTGGGAAAGGACTATAAGTGCGTCATTCGCTTGCGAACCGATTGACTCCGCACCAACGGAATCGTGTTGAGCTTACTGAGGTAAAGGGGCGCAAGAGACTCGCCAGGGGGGACGCCAGACGAACACATAGTTACAGTCCCCTCGTCAAAAGTCTCCGTGCCAAGCACGTGTTAAAAATGACACTCCCTGCCAAATTACTATGCAACAACTACGCAATAAATTCTAGAGCTTTAAAAAAAATATGAAGCTCCTTGCAGATATACATTCGAGCGAGCGACTTTTTTCAGAGTCTAGTATTTACAGTCCCATGTTAAAAATCTCTTTTGTCGAAGTCCCACTAAAACTCACTATATTTAAATATATTTTCTACCACTAGATATTAAAAATATGGCCGTGGAAATCGGACTCTGCACCTGTACGAGGTGACGGCTACGAACCTACTAGTCTTCGGATTCAGCGGAGCCAACGCAGAGACGCCGCACAGCGTGCGGGTGGTTGTTGAGACGTTAGGGCGGTAGTACAGCCTGTACGAGCTTCGGCTTCCCCCCCCGTGTGCGCGCAGCGGTACACACGCAATTTCGCTAACAATTAGTTAAGTGCACTATCCAGCGTAGACACTGTGCACTTACAAGAGAGGTAAAGTCTCTAATATTTAAGCTTAATCGTAAGAGTTAAACTTGAAGTTCTCTAGTGTGCAAAAAAGCGAAATTGCGTGTGTACCGCTGCGCGCACACGGGGGGGGAAGCCGAAGCTCGTACAGGCTGTAAAAGGGTTTCACACGGGATAGTGAGATCTCAAAAACTACTACTGTTGGTACCCCTTTATAGTAAACAGCTACCACGCTCCTATTCCGAGCCCACCTATATAATCCTTATATACATAAGACGGATCCTAAGGCCCCCTAACCTTTAATTAAAAGCATTAACGGCCTTATATTAATAATTAGGCGAACGAGTAAATAAATAAATAGAACAGAGGTAGAGGGACACCCCCTAATTGATACGCGGACACCCCTAATTGATACTCGGACACCACCCCTAATTGAGTTTAATTCCTTCCTGATTAAGTTAGAATATCACGTGGAATCCGAATTAGTGCGCAACCATGCGCGACCGTCGCGCGCCCATACCTAAAACATTACCTCGCATTTGCCTTACCTATCCTCACCCCAGCCTCTGACTATTGAGCGCCGCCGCGGCCACCCGGCTAGCTCTATTCGCGTTGATACATCGACTCGTCGCAAGCCATTAGCATTTGAACAGAATACTGGGTGGGTGTGGGCGCGGGCGCAGGCTCGGGCGCAGGCGCGAGCACGGGCGTGCTTGCAGAGGCAGTTCGTAGACAGGCAATTCGTAGACATCAAGCAGAGGCAGTAGCACCTAGATAAGTTCACGCGACGCCTCACAGGGTACTGCGCAATCGAGGTGTCACGGTTATGAGAGTTATAATTTGATAATTTGATTTTCGCAAACAACTTAAATTTACGTGATATTCTAACTTAATCAGGAAGGAATTAAACTCAATTAGGGGGGGGTATCCGAGTATTAATTAGGGGGTGTCCGCGTATTAATTAGGGGTTGTCCCTCTACCTCTGTCTAAATAAATATATACCCCTTTTTAACCCTAAAGTAATCTCCTATAGAGTATACGGTTATTTACTAATATTTATATTATAACTACCTAGTAACCTAGATAGCGACTATATAGTTTTTATAAGGTAAGGATATAGATAGGGAGTCCAATTAATAGAATAATAGGGTATATTATATAGATAAACAAATCTTTAGGGGAAAGAAGGAGTCTATATACGAGGTAAGAAAGGGTTTCTTTAGGTATATATAGCGTACATACCTTATAAGCGAGTTACCCCTAAGTTACCCATACCTTATAGCTATATAACTATCTACTTAGGTTTTACCTAACAGTTTTATATTCTTCTCTCTATAGACTAGCCCCCCTTAAAGAGGGCCTAGTAACTAGGGTTTAAGTACGGAGAATTGCGCGAAAAGAGATTTCTCCTTCCTTTTTGGGAAAAGCGTTGTTTTAGTGCCAAGACCCCACCAAAAATCAGCTCAGTCAACTTAATTAAAGCTTTTAATACTAATATATCACCTATATAACGTAGCTGACCGGAAAGCAAGCCACTCTACAAAGCGAGCCATATAAGGAAATACCTACCATTTTTTATTTTATAGCAAATTATACTAAAATTAAAAAGCCTTAGCATATTACATAATGCTAATTTAATCTTTACTCTCTTATAAAGCCGAGACCACTATACAAAATATTATACAGGATCTCTCTTCTGCTGGTAAGCCCTTAATTTATAAGGCTTTTAGTGCCCACGGAGCACCTAAATCTACTATTAGACACTATTTTACTAGCCGTCTCCCACAATATAAAGCTTATCCTAGTTTATTATATCCTTTATAAGAACAGCAAATTATTAAATAGATCTATAAATGTTAATCCTAGGGCCTTCCGTTAAAGGTTTATATACTTATAAAATAGCTTATTCTCTTTTAGGAGAAGGCTAAACTATAGGCAATATTACGGCGCTAGTAGAAGCCAGTGGAAACTAGTAGATTATAGCGGACAGTTGCAGACAGTTTTATATAGTTTTAGATAATTACTGTCACGTAACTAGAGGATTGTATATAACGTCAAGCGGTGCCGCCCTTTATTTCCTTTTCTTTCTCTAGCTTTAGATCCTTGTTTATAGATAACCCAATTATATAGGCTTGTATGCGTCCATCTTACTATATTTATACCTTAATTAACTAAGTCGCTAATATTATCTAAAGCTTAAACCACGCTTTCTTCCTAAGAAGGAACTTAAATATATTTATAGGATTACGAATAAGAATAGAACATAGAAGTAGACCTAAAGACTATTACTAAAACTTAAAGAATAGAAAAGAATAATAAGACCTATAGAATAAGCATAGACTAGAACCCCTGTAGAATCCTATTAAAAGTTACCCTAATAACTATACTACTATGCTAAGAAATATAACAGCCGGTAAAGTAGCTGTAGGACCCTTAAATACCTCTAATGGTAAAATAGCAACTAACTTAAACTCCTAGGAGGAGCTTATAGCAGCTAATGCTAAAATGAAATAACTTTAAGAGCTACTTAAAGCTAAAGAACCCCCTATACCTAGTAAAGAGTTATCGGACACCTAAAGACTTGCTATAGTTTTTAAAACCTTAGCCTAATATATAGTATTAGCATTAGTACAGTCCGCGAAGGCTATAGACCCCTTATTACTTACAGACGGAACTAACCCTATATTTAATAATTGGAAGCTTTAATTATAGAATAAGCTTAAAGTTAATGCGGATTATTTCCCTACTACTTAGGCTAAAATGGCCTACGTCTTTAGCCGTACTAGTAGGGATATATAGACGTACCTACGTCCGTAATACGCATAGGACTTAGCAGATCCCTTCCTCTTTAGAAAAGAGATAATTGTCTACCTATCTTCTATTTATAAGAACCCCTTTAAAGTATAAAACGCCTGACTTAATTATAAAAGCCTAAATATAAAAATGACAGAGACCTTTTTAGCTTTTTAAACCCGCTTTTTGTGCTTAGCTAGCTAGGTTTAAATTTCTTAGAAAGATCTAATGCTAGACTTATTTAATAAGCTTAACCTTATATAGTTTTTCTGCATATTCCGTAACGTAGTAGAAGTATTAGGTAGGCTAGATCTAGCACAGCTGCTAGAACCGACGGCGTTTAGCTAAATAGTTAGTGCGACCCTAGGAAAGGTAGGAGGACTAGTTTTATAAAACCAAACTAGTAGGGGTAATACTAGTGGCGTTAGCCAAGACACTTAAATAACTTAAAATTCTCTATTCGCGAAACCCCGCTTCGCTACAATATATTAGGACCTAGTAATTTCACTAATACCCATTTCTAAACGCCACTACGCATAATGGATATTAGGGCTAATACTACTATAAAGTAGGTGCGGGATATAGTTTAGTATAACCTAAAGCAGTAGTAGCGTTTTCTAGCAAGTATATAGGCCTAGGCTAAGGCGCCTTTTTTAATAAGAATTAGCAGAAATTTATAAATAAGGAAGCTAGAAATATTATTAGCTTAAGGCGCGGCTAAAATAATATAAATTTACCTAAAAGGGAAGAAATTTTAGAACGCGTAAATGAAAAGCTAAGAAAAGATTAGTTAAATAAAGTAAACCAAAAGGTTATAAGCTGGCGTATACTAAAAGCTATTAGAAGCGCTACTGGTTAGTTTAATATAAATATAATAACTAGTATGTTTTTGCTAAGTTATATTTTAGTTCTAAAGAATAAGGAATTCTAAGGGGAATTAACCAATAAACCTATTTAGAAGCTCCTATAGGATTCTATATAAGACAATATATAAAAATAAGTAGCAGGTAGTGCGTATAGGGCGTAGCTATAAGGATTATTAAAGATAGGCGCTTAAATTAAAGCCCAATATAAGTAGTACCTGTCTCACCTTACGAAATTAGCAGCGTATCGTACCCTAATTAACGCAGCTATATCCTATGCAAATTTGTGCCCTATAATACTACTACCTATATAAGCAGTGCCTAAAAATACAGGGTATTTACTCGTCTAGTCGCCGAGTCTCTACCATAAAATTAAGAGTAGAATGTCCTATATAGGCTAACCATTTTAGCGCAATTCTCTAAGCTCTAAGAACTATAAGAGCAGGCCTCACCATTTACTTCTATTTAGCCCTATTGCATTTAAACGCTAAGCCGTTCCCTTAGGATATAATAAGGTATTTAGATATAAGTATAACTAATAATAAACCTTATATACGAACTTCTGTAGTATTTCTAAGTTATTACCATATTTTAATTTAGCTGTAGGCGTATACACTACGCGCTTTAGCTTACGGAGGATTTAGGCAGCCCTATATATAGGAAGCCGCTTAGTACTAGCAGCTCCACTATACTTCCCTTACACAAATACTTACTCAGTATACTCCATTTCTATTTCCTATAAATACTTTCCTTCTATAACCGGTAACGAAAATCTATTAATAACTTCCTATAGTAACTCCGAACTGCTAGGCTATTAGCTCTATAAGTAACTAAAGGCGAATTATACGCACTAGAGACTTATTATTAAATAAAGCTAATAAGAGCACTACTAACTTTTACGTTAATAATATAATAAGCAATATCTAGCCCTATTTTTCTCCTCCCCCTCTAGTAGATATTAACGAGGAATTAATACCTACTAAGCTTAACTCTTTTTACAGCATTAGGGAGACGGTAATTACTATTAACTCTAGTGTTAACGATATAACAACGAGCATTTAGCTCTATCTTTCTCACCCTTTAATAGATATTAACGAAAAATTAATACCTCCTAATAATAATACCCCCTCTATATACTCTGGAGTGGAGGATAGACTTACTTAAGACTACTTTAAGGGGGAACTAAGGGTATCCTTAACCCCTACGCAATTATTACCTCTTAAACCCCTAATAGATAAAGATAATATAACTAGGACATTACCTTGCCTTACTCTAGTAACACCAATTAGGGATTATATTCTTTAGCCGACCGTTTTTAGTTTAGCCGTAGGAGCAATAGTTAGGGATAATATTATTTAGCTAATTGCTTCCAGTTCAGCCAAAGCACTTAAGTATTTAAAAGTTTATATAAGTAACTAGTTTATATTCTTATAGAAGAAAACTAACCGCTATAAGTATTTTATTAATATGTTTCGTATAACGGCAAAATATTATTTTAATAATTATTAAATGTTTAGGCTTAAAGCAGTATTAGGATATAGATATTGTAGTATAAAGATCGTCTACCAGTTATTAGACAATCCTAAACTCCTAAAGTACATTAAAATAATCTATATAGTCTATAGCCCTGCTAGCGAGTAGATACTAACAGGAATTTCTAAGGATAAAAATAGGCCTATATTTACGCTTAACGGAGTAGTAAATAGATCTTATAATAATTCTCTAAAGTACTGGCGTTCTTCTATACGCATAGTATAAACTAGAATAAATAAGGGTAAAGAGAAGATAAGGATAGTCCAGTATCCATTACTATAGGCGGTTATTACGCATGCGTCAGACAAGGCCGAAAGAAATAAGTAGTTACTAAGATGTAGTTTTGCGTTTATTAGTTATATAAAAAATAAGTAGTATAAAGAAGTCCTTAAAGCTATTAAAAATTATATACTAATAAATAGGATATTTATACTAATCTAGCATATTCGTTTCCCTATAGTGGACTTTCTTTAATAACTAGGTACTTAAAAGTTAAAATAGGATAAGCGAAAGGCAGGATATAAAGCTATCCGTGTAAGCCGCTATAGAAGATAAACTAGGATGCCGAAGTGTTCTTAATTAGAGCGGCATTAAGACTCTAGTATAACGTAACTAGGCTAAGTAAGAATGTAGCTTACGCAAGGCGGTAATTAGAGTTTTACGGCCGTATATTATATAGAGTATATAAAGAATTCGAATCTATTAGACTAGTAATTATAAGATATTCCTGCTAAATACGCTAAGGATAAGAATACTAAACTAGAAATAGACCTTTAAGCTAAAAAGAGCACTACTATTTAAGAACAAGGATATCCTAAAACATTACCGCCGTCCCTTACGCACGGCAGCTCTGCCCTTTACTTTCTTAGAGTACGCCTATGGTGATCTAACCTTAGCATACCGGACGCGTCTTTAATAAGACTTAAGGGCATCTCCAGAATTTAAAAGCCCGCTCTTATAAACCTAGGTAAGCTTCCAAACTATCTTATATTTACGCCCTAACTTAGTTATTCTTTCCCCTAGAATATCATCAATCTCCCATTCGTCATCTAAGCTCATTTTATTATTTTTAGTCCTAGTATAACACTTTATAATAGGCTTTAGGTTTAAAACATTGCTCCAGTTATTAATAACGCCACCGCTATTACTATCCTTGTCCTTATTATAAGTATAATTGCTAGCCTTATTATACGGCGGTTTAATGCTATAGAGAAGGGTAGGCTCCTAAAGCAAAGGGCTGGCGGGCCGTGGAGTGGATACTACTTACTAGCTAACTTACGGGTATTAAGAGTTAAGGTTAAGAATAGGAGGGATAGGGGGGCTAGAAGACAAGTTTTCGTAATAGGTAAATAGCCTTTATTACTTCTAGGGACGTAAACTATTACTACCCTTACCGCCCCCACTACTCTCTTTAGTAGGGTTATTAAAATTATAGTTAGTAATATCGTCCTACTTAAGCTTCCGCTTCCTTAGTATAAAGGATAATTTGCCTTCTATATTCCCTATCTTATAATTACCCTCCCCCCTAATAAGCAGATTGTCTATATATTATGGCTATTAGGTTATAATAATAATATTTTTAATATCTATAACTTACTAATATTATCTATATTATTGGCTATTAAGGAGTCTTAGTTAGCTATTACGTAGGCCTCCAACTTCTATATAGCCTAGGGGATAGTCATAATATTAATTCCCTTAGTTAGGCTATCTATTTCATTAACGTCTTCTACTATAGATTTAAGACGGTTATATATAGATGTGCCAAAGAGATCTTCCAGCTCCTCTAAAGAAGGTAACTCCTTATCCTTATCGTCCTTATTACTGCGGTTATTTCCACTACCTAATAATTGTTAAGTAAGGCTATTATATAGGGGGGAAGTATATACCTAACCTATAAGGTGCTAGTTAATCGCCAACTTTATTAGCTTTATTGCCAATATTACTAGCTTTATTACCTTTAGCTTTAGGTTCCAAGTCTAGGTTAGCTATATTATCTTTAATAAATATTAGATTTGCTACAAGCCGTTAAACATATTTATAGTTATTAAGAAAAGAAGAAGGGGATAATTACTAAATTACCTTAATTACTTCCTCTAGCGTTTTAGCTGTTACTTCTATTCTTATAAATATCTTTATACTCATTAAATGCCTTAGGATCTACAGGTGCCTTATTAGGTAGAATATTTAAAAAAGGTAATATAGAATAACTTGCCTAAGCATAACTAGGCCAAATATTTTATAGAATTATCTCTTAAAGGGAAGCGAGGTACTCTCCCCTTTTTCGACCTTTTTTTAGGTATATTACTTACATTTGCCTTAGAAGCAGTAATCGCATAATACTAAGAAGCCTTCGGTTTTTTAGGGGGTGTAGTATAGAAATTAATATTATTAAGTAAAATTTGTAAATTAAAACGAAGGTATTAAGAAGATGCCACTATTGCTACCACTATTGCTACCGCCATTATTATTAAAATTATTATTGCCTTATACCTTTCCAATAGCTCTAAAGAACGGGTTACACTAGGCTTTTAAGTCTACGCTAGTCCCCTCTTTACTACTAGCTTATATCTATAGCATCTATACTAAAATAACCCTACTAGGTTAATAGCGAATTAAAATATATAATCTACGCTCCGTTAGCAATTACCGTTTATAACATATAAAGGTTTATATAGGCTTAAACTCTATTATAAGATTAACGCCTATTAGGAAACTGCGATTAAGACCTAACTAACTAAGCTAGCACATTTAGCCTCTAATAGGGGCATTACACCAAGCCTCCTTATTAAGGAGGTTAGTAGCGAAATACCTTTACCCTTATTTTTTAGAGTTAGGGCTAGCGCTAACGTATCTATTTTCTAACCTAATTATACCAGTAAACTAAATCTTCTGTAGATCCTCTGCGAGACTATAATTCCTAGGGTTAAATAGGTAAAAAGCATGCCGTAATTCTGCTATAAGCATTAAAAGACACTCTAAGTAATAAGGGCATCCTTAAATCTCTCTCCTAGATCTAAGGAACTTTCTTAGTCACACTCTACGGAGCTTATAGCCGCTACTTAACCTCCTAAATATATATAAAAGCCTCGCTTTTACCCTTACCTATAGCTAGATATTACAAACAATATAAGGGGGCAGATAGCGCGGGTAGATTAGGCGATTACGCCCATATCTATCTCACTGCGCCCTTTTAGCTAATACAGCCACCATATAAAGTCCGTCTCCGTTAAGAGATTAAATATACGAATTTTTCTTTAGTATTTGTTAGCTAAGAGCAAGATTATAATACTAGCTCTACTAGAAGCCAGGCTATACTACTAGATAAGCTATTTACCCCTAGATTCCGCCTTATAAGTATTAGGTCTATATAAAAGATATTCCTATATAACCTATACCTCCTTAGCTAAATAAGGGGCTAGATTAGACTAAAGCCTAGTAGCTTCTCTAATTGTAATATAATCCTCTAATTATTAGGGAAGAGTAAGGTCTAGGTCTAAGTTAAAAAGGCGCTAAAAAGGGCGAAGGCTTCTAGCTTCTAGCGGCGCAGCTTTAATTAAGCTAAGTAACTAGTATCAGCCTATAGTTTCGCTAAGGACCTACTTTGGCGTCCGGCTTCGCCTTTATTATAACGCTATAATACAATACTGCCTAATACGTCCTGTAGCTCGCAGTAGCTATAATCTGTATAATCTATTACTAGGCGGTTCTCGGCATAGCCTTATAGCTATTTATAGCTATTCTAATAGGGATTAAGTTATATATTATAGTTACGCCTAAAACACTGCTAGAGGCGGAGGTAAAGAAAAGGATAAATGGAAATGTTATTCCAGTGCACTAATCGGTAGGGAATATAGGTAGGAGGAGAAGAGAGAGAAGAGAGGAGAGAAGAAAGGAGGAATATAATAGGACTAAAGTATGCGTTAACACCAGGAGAGAGTATAAATATACCCTATAGAAAGGGCCGAAGAGTTATAGCGCTAGGTAATCGTTAGTATAAAATATATAGAGATTAGGGAAGGTAGGTAGAGCACCTATATAGACACTAAGGGGATAAAAAATGCCTTATGGCTAACAGCTAAAGTCTAAGGTAGCACGGTAGTAGGAAAGAAAAGAGGAGATAAAGTATAAGGGCAAAAGTAGCGAGGGAGAAGGCCTTTTATAGTTGAGGTTAAGGTTAGGTCTTAGCCAAACTAGGGTATAGAAGCGAGCGCGCCTTACCTATAAAGGAACCTCTATTTCCTAATACATGGTCTCTATCTTATTTTTTACTAAGTAAAAGAATTATAGTTACTAGCTAATTATAATTAGATATAGAGGATTTAATAGGAGGTATTAAAAATAATAAAGGTTATTAAATTAAAAATAGGAATACTATACCTTTAATAAATAACTTAGAAATAGAAGATATCTTTAAGGATAAAGATAAAGAAAAGGGGAATAGTGTTATAGACCTTATATTAGTAGTAGTAGCACTACTAAGAAGAGATATAAATAGGTTAGTTAAGATAGTATATGAGGCGCTAAAACCAATTAAGCTATAAAATAAGGGGTAGCTAAGTTATATAGCTAGTTAGGTTATAAGTTTAGAATATAAAAATATAGGAATATAGGACATATTAACGTACTAACGTACTAATATACTTAGTATATTTCTTAGGCGTAGTCTTATATATTTAAAGGACCTTAGTCTCTACCTAGATAGTTCTCTTTTTTATAGTAAATCCTAGAATATAATTAGAGTTAATCTATTAGGCAACCTACTCTACTAGTTATATTTATTTATTGACTTAACCTATACCTATATACCTAGCCTATTAATAAATCCACCGTAGTATTTCCTATAAGGCTTTATTATACAACCTAGGGGTAATTTAAGGAAAACTCGCCTATAAGGTATATGCGCTATATATACCTAGAGAAACCCCTTCCTTATCTTATATATAGACTCCTCCTTTTCCCTTAAGGATTTGTCTATCTATATAATACACCCTATTATTCTATTAATTAGACTCCTAATTTATAAACTATTAACTTCTAACTAATCTACTAAGAGTTCTATTAATTCTATTAAGTAGTATTACTATTACATTTTATAATACGTTAGTAATATACTATAAAAGAAGAAAAATAACCTATAATAGTATATAAAGTAAGTAATACTTATACCTTCCTAATAATAATTTATATAAGTACTATTAAATAATTTATTATTATTATTATTAAAGGCTTACTAATAGGTACTAAAGATACTAGTATTAGGACTATATTAACTATAATAAGTATTAGGGTTAAATAGAATAAGCTTAAGTATATATTATTAATAGCTAGCTAAGTAATAACTAAGAAAAGCAAGGAGATAGTAAGGGCAGATTATAAGGTTATATTATTATTATTTATTGCTTAACGTCCGATTCGGATCCCTATTAGGCCTACGCGGACTACTCCTTATATACATATGGGGAGAAAACTCTATTTAAGAAAACCCCATGATTTATCTCCCTACCTTTTAGGACTCGCCTATAAGGCGCCTATGAGGCGCCTATAAGTCACCTATGGTGCTCTACTACCTTACTTTTTAACCTTCTTAGGAATTACTACTGCTGTAATAAGCCTATGGACGCGCTAGTATTATAAACTTTACTCTACCACTATAGAGTTATTAGGGGGCGCCCGTTGCTCGCCCCCCCTACCCTCTATTACTATTTCCCTTATAACCCAGAACTGGTTTAGTATATTTTAGCTAATAAGCCACTAGGTAACTACCTTAAGGCCTTTTTATATCGAGAGTAGTATATTATAGTTCTCTATACTAGCTACTAAGAGCATTACTTCTTAGTTAGTGTATAAGGGGCATAACAGTATTACATATTTTAGTGTCTGTCTTAGCCAGCTACATTCGCATCTTAGGCTACCTACTAAGACACCTACCTAGTAGAGCTAGTCTTTTAGTCCTATTATTCCTATTCTTAAAAGTATTACCATTATATTTTCTACCTTCGTTAGGCCTTCTTAGAGCCCTAGAGTATTTACCCCCTATAGCGTTAACCATACTACGGCTTAGGTTCCTCTTACCTTAGTTAGCCTCTGTACCTTTAACTCCTATATACCTCTCTAGCGTTAGTCTAGCCAGTATTATATTATAGTAAATGGTTTCCCGGCGTTCTTTTATACTCTACTTTAGCTCCTTTCTCTCTCTTACTGTTATTTTTACTAGCCTCTTACGCGTCTCCCTTTCTCCTTTATATAGGCCTAGGCCCTAAAGCAGCACTATTTTTCTTCTACTTTCTTTACCTATTTCTCTAATATATCTTCTCTACTTTAGGGTTATTAGTTTATTCTCCTATAGGGCGCCCTAAGGTCCCTCTATAGTTTATTTAGGCGTATCTTAATATACTTTATAATATTAGAGTTACGTTTATTTTACGCCCTTTATATTATAGCGGCTTTAATATATAGTTATAGGGGGGGAATATTAGCTTCCTTTTTAAGCAGTGCTGTAGCCGTTCGCTTATATCCGCCTATTATACTCTAAAGGTAGGCTGTTTAGACCTTTTAAAGTGGCTTAAGGAGCGATTTAGGGGGGCCTTTCTTAGATTCTCTAATGGCCCAAATACTGGACCTATATATTATAGTTAGCCGGATAACTGCTGTATATAGTAGGCGTAACCTCTAGAAGTATAGACCCTATATAGAATTAATAATCCTAGATAATATAATATACTATACTTAGCCCTTACGGGCCGCTTATATTGTATATACGCTCTACCAGAGCTTACTGTCTACCTATACTCTTAATACCCTTAGGCCCTAAACTAGTTAACCCTTAAAGCCTTAGATGTAAATTATATGCTAAAGATCTGCAAATTAGTTGCGTTTTCTTATAAAGTAGATTAGCTAGTATTTCTCTAGTAAGAATTAAACTCTATATTATCTTGCCTATTCTATATAGGTATTATAAGCTTTCTCTAGTATTCTGCAATTCTTTACGGCTATTAGCCCGTATATAATTAGGTTTATATTATTAACAAAGCCTATCCCCTAGGTTACCCCTTCCTTAAAGAAATTAAGCAGGTTGCTTATAAAGAAAAGGAAGAGTATAGGCAAGAGGGGTGATCCTTATAGTATTCCTATTGCAACTATAATAAGGGGGCTTTAGTATCTGCTAAAAACTAGTAATGTTTCTTTCTAACCTATAAACCCTTAAATAAATTATATAATCTATTCTGGGAAGCCTTTTGCCCTAAGAATATATAGGAGACGCTCGTAGGGTATATTATTATAGGCGCCGCTAATATCTAGGCTGAGCATTAATACTATAAAGTCTCTTCACATCGCCCATGCGGATTTAATAGTGGTAGCAAGTAGCGTAAGTGCTAATAGTGTTAAGCGGTTCTTTCTTGCCCCTATTTAGCTTTGTAGTAGTAGGTTATATTTCTTAGCCATATCTACTATGTGGTCCGCTATTACCTTTTCTAAGATCTTACTAAGGGTATTTTCTAAGGTAATAGGGCGGTAGCTTCCTAGGATTAAGTAATCTGCTTTACCTTCTTTCTATAAAATAACCGTCATTATAGATCTTCTAAGTCGTGGGTAGTAGCCTATAGCAAAGTATACCCTAGCTATATCTATAAGCTAGGGTGCTATAAGTAGTCTATAGGTTTTTAAGGCCTTATTTAGAATCCCATCTAGTCCTAGTGCTATATTATTTAAAAGGCGGTTAATAGTTCTAGCCATTTCCTCTATTATTATGTCGCTGTCGACCCTTAGGTAAGTCACCGGTGTTTTACCTATAATGTTGCTAAGGTCTGCCAGAGCCGGTTAGGGGAAGAACCTCTTTATAAGGATCTTTACCTTCTTATTATTATTATTAGTAGCCTATAATTCCCCTACTCTTTATAGGGGTAGTAGGTATAGGTCTTCTACTAGGCGCCCTACCTTTTTTTTTTATACCTATTTTGCTATAGCCTAAAGGCCCTTATTATAGGGGAGGCTCGGGTTAGAAGTATGCTCGTTTATAAACCGTCTCCAGTTATTCCTTACTTCTTTCTTTAGGGTATTCTTTAACTAGTTTCTCGTGTCTTTATATCGTCTCTTATCTTTAGGGTTATAGCTACTTATATATTTCCTTCTTACTTATCGTTAGCTAGTAATAAGAACCGCGTATTATACGGACCATGCGTATCGCGCGTAGGGGCCCGGTTTTAAGACTAGGTAGTACTCTTCTAGCCCATTTTTAATCGCTGCCTAGATCCTTTCTAGTCTTTAGTTAATTTCCTTAGGGGTAGCTAATAAGCCTCGCTTATTTAGAATTAGGTGGATTTCTTCTAAGTCTTAGAATTATTGTTTAACTATATTAAGGAAACTGTCTATTTTAAGCTTTCTTATTACGTATCTTTTACTACTTAGTTACGCCTTAATATCTAAATCTAGCTATATTTAGATGGGGATATAGTCTAAGGCGAGTGCCTATTCTTCTTTAGGGTTATACCTTTTAAGTCTCTAGTATAGGCCTTTGTCTATAAATATAAGGTCAATTATACTTCTAGAGGTTCCTCGTTGCCATATAGTTACTCTTAGGGGGGTAGCTAATTTAAGGCCCTAGGTGTCTATAGCTCTTAGTAGGTATTTTACCTATTAATTAGCAGTAATATAGATACCCCCCTACCGCAGGTAGTAGAGGTTTATATCTCCTAATAGGATAGACTTTATACCTTTAGTTTCTAACAAGCTTATTATTAATATAATATTCTCTATTTATAGGACCCCTTTAACCCTAGGGTTATACACATTAATAATTTATACCAGTCCCCTATATATCTGGATTGTTATAACTATAATATCTGGGTTAACTGCCTGCTATAACTATAAGGATAGGCTAATAGCCTTACTAATTATAAAGCATACGCGTGTGGCTGCTTTTAGTTTATATAGGAGCTAAAATCCTTAGGGGCAGTATATTAATTATATATAGGTATTATAGTACGGCTCTTATATAATAAGGATATAGTGTTTCTCTAGGTCTAGACTATCTAGTAAAGGCCTTATAAGACGGTGGTTTATATTGCCGCAGTTATACTATATAATAGATAGGTAGTAGACCCCCAGCGAGGGTCCTTTGCCTCTTCTTCATTCCTTACTTCTTCTGTTTTTACTTTCTTTAGGATATTTAGAACTTCTATCTCTTGTATTTATACCCTAGTTACTACTTATTTTATATAGAGCTTTCTATTCCCGTGTCTTATATTCCTACTAGCGCTTCTATATCTAAATCTATTATTATCTCCAGTTCCTCCCCTGTTCTTACTAGCTAGCTATACGCCCTTTATAGGTCGGCTATAAATGTTATATTTACCGCGTTAAATCTAATTCTTAATTATCCTGGTCTTAAGCTTACTATAGCTATTTATAGGGGTCTTCCTACTAGGCGTCCTCTCCCTTATATCCCCTATAACCCTTATATCCCTATATAGTCTAGTAATATTACGCGGCGCCGCTTCTAGCCCGTTAAGGCTTGGGATAGCTAGCCTAGCCCCCTAGTACTAAAGGTAGGAAACGCTAGGAAAGCACCTACGTCCCCCTAGCTTATTACCTATTGTTTCTATTTATATAACCTAGCGTATAGTTATTCCCGCAGCTATTAAGCCCTTACCTTCCGCCTTTTATATTTAATATAGTTTTCTCTCTCCTACGCCTTATATATACTTTAGTGGCAGTTTACGCATTTTATTTAGTCTTAATTTAAGTAGTGTCTTGTATTATAGGGGCCTATATAGTAGCCGCAGCACACCTATACTGCGTATATAGATTAGGTATATCCCTATTATATATAGTAGTAGTATTATTTTAGGCGTAGTCTGTAGTTGTAGAGCCTTACGTTATATATAAGGCTATTTATAATTATTCCTTTTTAAATAAGGAGTTTTTGCATTCCTAGTATATATATACTAAATAACATACCTAGGAGCTCTTGCTGCACCCGGCCTAAAAAGACCAAAAACAACCAAAAGAACCCTGAAAAACACCTAGAGAATCCCCCTAAGATATATGCATCGCAGGGGAGATACACGTCGAACGACGGTGGTTCGCACTCGCGCGCGCCCACCAGAACTACGCCTAGCAATGGCCCTCCATAATAAGAACGGGCGAATACTATACTATAAAACGGAAAGACCTCTATTAAGAAGGCATCTGACAAAATATAAAGCCTATTAGACGCGTCTAGTATCCGTAGTTATAGGGGAGCGACCGTTAGCTATAATAAACTAATATAGCTAGTAGAATGGCTCCGCTAATCTAGCGTACCTTAGGCGCCTCTCTAGTAAACTCTTAACTAAATCCTCTAACGGCTAAGTAAAATTAAAAATAAATAAAACCCCTCTTTACCAGCAAACCGCACCTAGGCCGCTATAGCTGTGCCTTTATAGTATAGGGAGTCTACCCCCCTAAAGACAATATCCGGATATATAATTATAATATAACTAAATATAGAGAAAGTAGAGGGGCTTAGGGGACAATTAGAAATAGAAGTCCTTATAGAAATTTATAAAGAGGTTCACAACGCCGTTACAGTCCAACACCTTAGGAGTGGAGATATTAAAGTTACCCTAAGGGACCAACAGGTAAAGGAACGAGCTATAAGGGTAGGGAATAGGCTAGGAGAACGTATTAGCATAAAAGTGCTTTATAAAGATTACCTAGTTAAAGTCCTAGTGGTTCCCCTAAGCCTTAGGGTAGAAAAGGGACGCTAGGTAAATAATACGGCAACTATATATAAGATAGTAAAATAAACGGAACGCCTTATATTAGGACTTAAGATCACCTAAATTTAATGGCTTTAATAGGAAAATGTAAACTAAGTATATAATAAAAATAATAAAAGAATATAAGGGTCGCTGGAGACTTGCTAAGGAGACGCTAGTTAAACGTATGGCTCCCTTATTATTAGTATATATATACTAGGAATGTAAAAACTCCTTATCTAAAAAGGTATCATTATAAATAGCCTTATATACGACGCAAGGCTCTATAACTATAAACTCCGCCTAAAATAATGCTACTATTATATATAATAGGGACACACCTAATCTATATGCGTAGTATAGGTATGCTACGGCCACTATGCAGGCCCCTACAATATAAGAAACTGCTTAAATTAAGACTAAATAAAATGCGTAAACTGCCACTAAAGTACATATAAGGCGTGGGAGAGAGGAAACTGCATTAAATACAGGAGATGGAAGGTAAGGGCTTAATAGCTATGGGAATAACTACACGCTAGGTTATATAAATAGAAACAATAGGCGATAAGCTAGGGGGGCGTAGGTGCTTTTTTAGCATTTCCTACCTTTAATACTAGGGGGCTAGGCTAGCTATCCTAAGCCTTAACGGGCTAGAAGCGTCACCGCGCGATATTACTAGACCGTATAGGGATATAAGGGTTATAGGGGATATAAGGGAGAGGACGCCCTATAGGAAGATTATTATAGATAGCTACAGCAAGCTCAAAACCAGGATAATTAAGAATTAGACTTAATACGGTAAATATAATATTTATAGCCAACTCTTAAAGGGTATATAGCCAACTAGTAAGAATAGGGGAGGAACTAAAGATAATAATAGATTTAGATATAGAAGCGCTACTAGGAATATAAGACACGGAAATAAAAAGCTCTATATAAAATAAGTAGTAACTAGGATATAGATATAAGAGATAGAAGCTCTAAATATCCTAGAGAAAGTGGAAATAGAGGAAGTAAGGAATAAAGGAGAGGCGAAGGACCCCCGCCGGGGGTCCGCCACCTATCTATTATATAGTATAACTGCGGCAATACAAACCACCGTCTTGTAAGGCCCTTGCTAGATAGCTTAGACCTAGAGAAATACTATATCCTTGCTATACAAGAGCCGTATTATAATACCTATATATAATTAATATACTGCCCCTAAGGATTCCAGCTCCTATATAAACCAAAAGCAGCTATACGCGTGTGCTTTATAATTAGTAAGGCTATTAGCCTATCCTTATAGTTATAATAGGCAGTTAACCCAGATATTATAGTTATAATAATCTAGATATATAGGGGACCGGTTTAGATTATTAATATATATAACCCTAGGGTTAAAGGGGTCCTATAAACAGAGAATATTATATTAGTAATAAGCTTACTAGAAACTAAAGATATAGAGTTTATCCTATTAGGAGATATAAACCTCTACTACCTACGGTAGAGGGGTATCTATATTGCTGCCGAACGATAGGTAGAGTGCCTACTAAAAGCTATAGACACCTGGGGCCTTAAGCTAGCTACCCCCCTAGGAGTAATTATATGGTAATAAGGCACCGCTAGAAGCATAATTAACCTTATATTTATAGACGAAGGCCTATATTAGAGACTTAAAAGGTGTAACCCCAAAGAAGAATAGGTACTTGCTTTAGACCATATCCCTATTTAAATATAGCTAGATCTAAATATTAAGGCATAATTAAATAGTAAAAGATACGCAATAAGAAAGCTTAAGATAGACAGCTTCCTTAACATAGTTAAACAATAACTTTAAGACCTAGAAGAAATCCACCTAATACCAAATAAGCGAGGCTTAGTGGCTACCCCTAAGGAAATTAACTAAAGACTAGAAAGGATCTAGGCAGTAATTAAAAATGGGTTAAAAGAGTACTACCCGGTCTTAAAAGCGGGCCCCTATACGCGATACGCATAGTCCGCATAATACGCGGTTCTTATTATTAGCTAATAATAAGCAAGAAGAAAATATATAAGCAGCTATAATCCTAAAGATAAGAGATATTACAAAGATATAAGAAACCAGCTAAAGAATACCCTAAAAAAAGAAGAAAGGAATAGCTAGAGACGGTTTATAAATAAGCATACTACTAACCTAAGCCTCCCCTATAATAAAGGTCTTTAGAAGATGGCGAAATAGGTAAAAAGAAAGGCAGGATATCTAGTAGAAGACCTACACCTTCCGCCCCTGCAAAGACTAGGTAAATTACTAGCTATAAGCAACAATAATAAGAAGGCAAAAATCCTTATAGAAAGATTTTCCCCCTAACCAGCTTTAGTAGACCTTAGTGATATTACGGGCGAAGCACCGGTAACTTGCCTAAGGGTTAACAGTAATATAATAACCAAAGAAATAGCTAGAACTATTAGCCGCCTTTTAAATAATATAGTACTAGGACTAGATAGGATCCTAAATAAAGCCCTAAAGACCTATGGACTACTAATAGCACCTTAGCTTATAGATATAGCTAGAGTATGCTTTATAATAGGCTACTACCTAAGACTTAGAAGAGCTATAACAATATTTATCCTATATAAAGAAGGTAAAGCAGACTACTTATTTCTAGGGAGCTACCGCCCTATTGCCTTAGAGAATACCCTTAGTAAGATCTTAGAAAGGGTAATAGCGGACCATATAGCAGATACGGTAGAGGAACACGCCCTACTACTATAAAGCTAAATAGGGGCAAGAAAGAACCGCTTAACACTATCAGCACTTACGCTACTTGCTACTACTATTAAATTAGTATAGGCAATGCGAAGGGACTTTATAGTATCAATGCTTAGCCTAGATATTAGTGGCGCCTACGATAATATACCCTATAAGCGTCTCCTATACATCCTTAGAGTAAAAGGCTTCCTAAAATAGATTATATAATTTATTTAAGGGTTTATAGGCTAAAAAGAAATATTACTAGTCTTTAGCGGATACTAAAGCCCCCCTATTGCAGTTGCAACAGGAATACCATAAGGATTACCCCTCTCGCCTATACTTTTCCTTTTCTTTATAAGCAACCTACTTAACTCCTTTAAGGAAGGGGCGACCTAGGGGATAGACTTTATTAATAATATAAACCTAATTATATACGGGCTAACAGCCGTAGAGAATTGCAGAACGCTAGAGAAAGCTTATAATACCTATATAGAATAGGTAAGACAATATAGAGTCCAATTCTTACTAGAGAAGTACCAGCTAATCTATTTTATAAGAAAACGTAACCAATCTATAGATCTCTAGTATATAATTCGCATTTAAGGCTTTAAAGGTTAGCTAGTTTAGGGCCTAAAAGTATTAGGAGTATAGGTAGATAGTAAGCTCTAGTAGAGCGTATATGCGGCCTAAGCGGCCTATAAGGGCTAAGTATAGTATATTATATTATCTAAGATCGTCAATTCTATATGGGGCCTATACTTCTAGAGGTCACGCCTACTATATATAGCAGTTATCCGGCCAACCATAACATATAGGTCCAGTATTTAGGCCATTAGAGAATCTAAAAAAGGCCCCCCTAAATCGCTCCTTAAACTACTCTAAAAGGTCTAAACAGCCTACCTCTAGAGTATAATAGGCGGATATAAGCGAACGGCTACAGTACTGCTTAAGAAGGAAGCTAATATTCCCCCCCTATAACTATATATTAAAGCCACTATAATATAAAGGGCGCAAAAGAAATATAACTCTAATATTATAAAGTATATTAAGACACACCTAAATAAACTATAGAGGGACCCTAGGGCGCCTTATAGGAGAACAAACTAATAACCCTAAAGTAGGGAAAATATATTGGAGAAACAGGTAAAGAAAGCAGAAGAAGAATAGTGCTACTTTAGGGCCCAGGCCTATATAAAGGAGGAAGGGAAACGCGTAAGAGGCCAGTAAGGATAATAGTAAGAAAGAGAAAAGAGCTAAAGTAAAGCATAAAAGAACGCTAGGAAACTAACTACCGTAATATAATACTGGCTAAACTAATACTGGAGAGGTATATAGGAGTTAAAGGTATAGAGGTTAACTAAGGTAAAAAGAACCTAAGCCGTAGCATAGTTAACGCTATAGGGGGTAAACACTCTAGGGCTCTAAGAAGGCCTAATAAAGGTAGAAAATATAATAGCAATACTCTTAAAAACAGGAGTAATAGGACTAAAAAACTGGCTCTACTAGGTGGGTGTCCTAGTAGGTAGCCTAAGATATAAATATAGCTGGCTAAGACAGACACTAAAGCATGTAATACTGCTATGCCCCTTACGTACTAACTAAGAAGCAATACTTTTAGTAGCTAGCACAGAGAACTATAAGACACTACTCTTAATATAAAAAGGCCTTAAGGCGGTTACCTAGTGGCTTATTAGCTAAAATATACTAAACCAGTTCTGGGTTATAAAGGAAATAGCAATAGAAGGTAGGGGGGCGAGTAACGGGTGCCCCCTAATGACTCTATAGCAGTAGAGTAAAGTTTACAATACTAGCGCGTCCGTAGGCTTGTTACGGCAGCAGTGGTTCCCAAGGAGGTTAAAAAGTAAGGTAGTAGGAACACTATAGGTAACTCGCAGGCGCCTTGTAGGCGCCTTATAGGCGAGTCCTAAAAGGTAGAGAGATGGATTACGGGGTTTTCTTAAATAGAGTTTTCTCCCTATATGTATATAAGGAGTAGTCCGCGTAGGCCCAATAGGGATCCAAATTGGACGTTAAGTAATGAATTATTATTATATATATACTAACGATAAGGGAGCTATATATTTAACTAGCGTCTCCCTAGTAAGTCTCTAGCGACCCTTATATCCTCTTATTATTTTTATTATTTACTTAGTTTACATTTTCCTATTAAAGCTATTAGATTTAGGTAATCTTAAGGCCTAGTATAAGGCGTTCTATATATTTTACTATCTTCTATATAGTTGCTATATTGTCCGCCTAGCGTCCCTTTTCTACCCTAAGGCTTATAGGAACTACTAGGACTTTAACTAGGTAGTCTTTATAGAGTACTTTTATACTAATACGTTCTCCTAGCCTATCCCCTACCCTTATGACTTATTCCTTTACCTATTAGTCCTTTAGGGTAACTCTAATATCTCCGCTCCTAAGGTATTGGACTATAACTGCGTTATAAACCTCTTTATAAATCTCCATAAGGACTTCTATTTCTAATTATCCCCTAAACCCCTCTACTTTTTCTATATTTAGTTATATTATAATTATATACCCGGTTATTATCTTAAGGGGGGTAGGTTCCCTATACTATAAAAGCGCGGCTATAGCGGCCTAGGTACGGTTTACCGGTAAAGGGGAGTTTTATTTATTTTTAATTTTACTTAGCCATTAGAGGATTTAATTAAGGGTTTACTAAAGGGGCGCCTAAGGTTCGCTAGACTGGCGGAGCCATTTTACTAACTATATTAGTTTGTTATAGCTAATAGTTACTTCCTTATAATTCTAGATACTAGACGCGTTTAATAGGCTTTATATTTTATTAGATGCCTTCTTAATAGAGGTATTTCCGCTTTATAGTGTGGTATTCGCCCATCTTTGTTATAGAGGGCCGTTGTTAAGCATAGATCTGGCGGTTGCGCGCGAGTGCGAGCCACTATCGGTTGACGTATGCCTCCCCTGCGATGTATACATCTTAGGGGGATTCTCTAGGTGTTTTTCAGGGTTCTTTTTGGTTGGTTTTGGTCTTTTTGGGCCGGGTGCAGCAAGAGCTCCTTTTTAGGTAATATATTAAGCCTATATTATAAGGTTATATACCTAGGTTAATACTCTTTAAATTAGTATTAGTAAATTGCTAAAGTAAGTTACTTTAAAGGATACTAATAGTATATAGTCTCTCTAATATTACTTAAACTTTTTTAACTTAGTCTAAGGTATAGAGAGTATTAGACTCTATAAGAGATAATACTATTATTATTAGCCTTAAATACTTAAAGGATATTTAACTTGTATAAGGCTTAGAAGGCTATAGGCGTTATAGTACTAAATATTATAAAAGTAAAGAAAGCTTAGAGAGAAATAAAAGACTAGTAAGAAAGATATAGAAGGTAAAGGAATAATAATAGTAGTAGTTAAAGAGTAGAGTTTGCTAGTTTAAAATTCTAATAAATTTAAAGAAAAGGCTTTTTTTTATACTATAAATTCCTTATTAAGACTTAAATAATACTAGTATAACCTATTAATAAACTTCTATAAGTTAATCTAAGATAGTATAAGATTTTAAAGAAAGTAAACCTAAGAGATCTTATATAGAAATAAGAGCCCCTAATTAGATAGCCTATTAAGCCTTACTACTCTTTAAACTCTATAATAAAGCCCTAATAACTAAATAGTCTTATTTATAAGTAAAGTCTAAATATAGGACCTTATATATACTAATAGGAAATAATAAATAGTAATTAGATCTAAGTATTATAAGTTACTATAGCTAAGTAATAGGAGGAAGTTTAGAAATATTTTATAATACTATACTAAGAATTACTAACTCTAATTGGCTTTTAGGAGAAAGGCGGACTTATAGAGGAGGATATTGTTCTTTTATGTGATTTCCCAAATATATATAGTGTATTATTGGCATAACAAACTTTTATAGCGGCCGAGCCCCATCAATCGACCGACGCTTGGTACTGCAAGGTTTTTCCTAGCGACGACCTTTGAGAGTCTCGTTCCCATCACCATACCTACGTCTTATCGTGACGCAGCCTTCGCCGGGAAGGAATTTAACACTTTTACAGAGTGCACGGATATGACGCTTGGAACAACTTCCCAGAATTAACGTGTTAATTCATCTAGTACGTTACACCATTAAAGGCGGTGGGTAAGTGAGTGCGAAGTACGACAAGAAGTTTCATTACACAGGCACCAAGAACATGGATCATTTAACTAGTCGAGCCATTTCTAGATTCTTATCATCCATCTATCTCTCACCCAACAGCCGTGGGCAGTCTCCATGAGCATCCTCAATCACGTCAGTCGTCCAACCAACCCTCCTCCACCCCTGCCTCTGAAGCCGCCAACTAAATAATATCGCGACTTCCGAAGGCCCTGTCAATCTCAATTTGGAACGGGCCGGGTCCAATGCTTTCTAGAATAAGGTGCACATATCTGATGCAATGCATGCAAAAGACGCCATCCGCCCGCTCCAAAAACGCCGCTGTATAAAAAATCCACAGATTACGCGATCTTTCTGTTCGGTTGCAAGCCGCAAATAACCTAAAAGCCTGGACACTCCTGTTTGCCCCCTGAAAAAAATGCAGAACTGGAATTGCAAGTTTTTAAGGCCCTCATGCATTCGAGAATGTGTGAAAGTGAAAAAAATTGATAGTACAGAGAAAGAAAAGCCGCAGCTACGTGGGCCTAGTTAAAGGTACGTCGTCGGGTATGGTTTTTGATGATTGGGTTTGCGTAAGAGCTTTTGCAAACACGATATTAGCCAAAAAAGAACGCTGATATACAAAGTTATTTTGCCTTACGAGATGATTCTCCTCTTCAGGCACCATGCGTGTCGAGATGAATCATTACTGTTGAGGTGATCTAGGTAACAACATTAGCCTGTAATTAGTACCACCGAATGATACGAGAGCTTACGTAGGAGAGTAGGTCGGCGAAGTAGGAGACCATTTCGGCGACGTTGCAGAATATGGTGCCGGACCTGGCGATGTTGGAGAGAATTTCGGCGAGGTTGGGGAATATGCATTAGCAGCAGGACTTGTTGGACTGTACACCGGGCTAGTTGGGCTATAGCTGGGAGAAGTAGGTGACGTTGGTGATCGTCTGTCACTTCCAGCGCCAAATTGAGGGCTGCTCGGGCTGTACATAGGTGACGTTGGACTATAGGCAGGAGACGTCGGGCTGTAATGGGGTGAGGTGGCGCGGTGAGCTTGCGCTGGTGATGTCGGGCTGTAGCTTGGCGATGTAGGTGAATACGACGGCGATGTGGGGGAGTAGCTTGGGGACGTTGGCGAGTACGACGGTGAAGTAGGTGATATGGAAGCTCCATACGCTGGTGATGTGGGTGAGTACGTTGGAGAAGTCGGCGTGTACTGAGGACTTGTTGCCGAGAAGCCAGGCGATGTGGCGCCAAAACGAGGACTGCTAATGCCTGGCGACGTAGGCGAATACCCTGGGGAAGTCGGAGAGTAGCCTGGTGAAGTTGGACTAGTGCCAAACGGACTTGAAGGAGCGTATCCGGGGCTGCGCCCTCCTCCATATGGGCTGAGTCCGCCGTCTCCAAAGGCCCCAGGACCGCCATATACGCTGAAGCCTCCAATTTCGTCTCCGCCTGCAGCGGCAAGAGGGGAGAAGGATGCACCATAATCAGGTCCAACGACGCCACCCTCATAAGTTGGGGAGCCGAGGTCATATGGAGTAGCCGCTCCACTATCAGCGTAAGTACCAGCCCCAGCGCCAATACCACGCATGTGGGAATTGTCTTCAATCATGGTAAGCAGCATTGCATTATCCATGATCATTTCAAACTCCCCAGTCCCCATTGGAGCGAGTTGGCCAAGCATGATGTTCTCTGAGACACCCTTGCAATCATCAAGTTCACCGCATCCCGCTGCGTCAAGGAGGATTTCAACGGTTTCTTCGAAGGAGCAACGCATCAAGGCACCAGTATCTGCACGATTGATTCCGTGACGAGTGATAGCCATAAGTAGACCACGAGCGGTCATGATGTCGACAAGGAGCGCCAGATGACGATGATTGACATATGAACCATCGAACGACAGAACGGCCTTAAGCTCTTTTAGTAAAGCTGCCCTAGTAGCTTCAATTCCAAAGACTCCAAGAATCTCGACGAATGAGTTGGAATAAGTTCGATAGGGATCGACTCCTTCAACTACGAGAACATCTGCAAGAGCTGTCCCACTGGTATCGAGGATCCACTCCTGGCACATGGGATCGGTCTTGCGTTTGATGATTGATCCATCCTCTTTAACATAAACGCGTTCTTCAGTTCTAATAAAAGCTCTGTCCACACCACGGACGCCACGGAGGCTGACTTCGTCAAGTAGATGCTTTTCGAGTTTTCTCATCCAGCGCTCATCTCGATCATCCTCATCCTCCTCCTCGCCTTTGAGGAATGCATCATAGACGAAACGGACACGAAGCACTTGTTCATCAGCGTTATTATCGCTAAAAATGACCGCAATATTAGGTGCAAATTCCTCTTTGATCTTAGCAGCAACATCCGCAACAGTGATACTCTTATCCAGCAGCTTTCTACGATCAAGAATGATACGGAGAAGCCACTTAGATTGTCTTTCAGTATCCGCATTATCTTCTGGAATGATGAAGTAGGATTCGACCATGTCCACATCGGAATCAATCACTGTTGCCTGGACATCAGGATCGTAGTAAAGTTCGCATGTCTCAGCCAGGGAGCGTAGCGTGGTGTGTTCAATGCGGCTTCGAAGAATCTTGGCTTGCTGCTGTGAAGCATTGGGGTCTGCTTGACAGACGGTCATCGAAGGGGTCTTAATGTTTGTTGCGACATTGAGAATTTCCTTCAGACGCGGGACACCTAGAGTCACGTTCTTGGATGACACACCAGCAAAATGGAAAGTGTTGAGGGTCATTTGAGTGGCCGGCTCACCAATGGATTGGGCTGCGAGGACACCAACCATCTCCCCAGGTGACACTGCTGCTCTGGCGAAGCGATTCTCGAGATCTCCCATGACATTTTCAAAAGCTAATCTGTTGAGCGAGTACTCCGTGACGAGACGTTTGAAAGCTAAGCGGGAACGGAGGTGGCATTTGAAAAGCATGGTAGCGCTCTCTTGTGCTTCTAGAGATAGATGGTCATCACCACGGACAATGACCAGTTTATCAAGGAGAGCTCTGACTTTTTGGATGACTGTGACAGGATGAAGATCGCTCCTTGCACCTTCTTTGATACGGAACTTGGTCTTTGCTGTTTCAATCATCCGAACAATATTGAGAGGAAGGGCAAGTTCCTCTTTATCGTCGTCGATACCATCACGAATAAATGCGCGGTCTTTCAACAGTTGCTCCCATTCTTCATCCAGGTACCGCTGCACGTCGATCTCGCCAGCGATCTCGGGTGCAAGCTCAAGGACATCCGGTGAGAGTGATAGAGAAGGATCCATGACGTCGACGCGGAATCTTTGTTCAAACTTTTGATCTGAGCAGGTGATAATGTCAACGATCTGCTTTTCGATATAAACGCCGTCTAGGCCGTCTTCTCCGTATACGAACTCTACAATGTCACCAAGAGAGTTGCGGACAGTACCATCGTACTTGACCATAACGTCTTCAAGGGCTTTGACCAATCTACGTTGAATGTAACCAGTTTCGGCAGTCTTGACAGCGGTGTCGATGAGACCTTCACGACCAGCCATGGCGTGGAAGAAGAACTCAGTGGGAGTAAGACCTCGCAAATAGGAGTTCTCCACAAAACCTCTGGCCTCAGGGGAGTAGTCGTCTTTAGTAAAATGGGGTAAGGATCGGTATTTGAAGCCGAATGGGATGCGCTTGCCCTCAACTGATTGTTGGCCCACAAGTGCAGTCATTTGCGAAATGTTGATAGCCGAGCCTTTGGACCCAGACAACGCCATCTGAATGGCGTTATTAAGATCTTTCAGACTCTTTTCTGTATCATTACCAGCAGTGTCACGTGCTGTATTCAGAGCTTTCGAGACTTTACTCTCGAATGTCTCGCGCACGTTCATACCAGGCAATGCCTCAAGCTCGTTTTCGGTTGCCGCCTTTGTAATTTCCTCGACCTCCTTCTTTTGGATGGACACAGCCTCCTGGATCTTCTGCGAAGTGGCCTCATCGGGAATGGTATCTCCAATACCAATACTGAAACCGTTGTGTAAGAGCCAGTAGTTCACAATTCGCTGTGCGCCATTAAAGAAGGAAACCGCAGTTTGCCATCCATACTCGTTGAAGATAATGTGAATAACACCGCCAGCGCTTGCACCAACGATCTTCTTATTGAGCAAACCAAACATGAGTTCGCCTCCATGAATCAAGAGACCATCATCTTTCAGAGGACATTTATCACCGTTGTTGTTTAAACGAGCAAGGTTCAAGCCTGACGGGAAAACTAAGCTGATGATTTGTTTTCCAGTCCACCTCGGGCGTGGCTTGATGATGCAAGGCTGAGGGATAACTCCATCCCAATCTGGTACCCACATCATAATGTTCATGACCTGCTCTTTGGTGAGAAAAACGTCGCGACGACAGATTTTGTAAATTCCACAAAGAGTGTCTTGAACGATACCCATGAGTGGACTGTTCCGCTGAGGTGAAACAATATTCAGCGGGACCATGCAAAGATTCATGATCTCAGCACGTGTCTCGTCGCTTTGCGGAACGTGAAGATTCATCTCATCGCCATCGAAATCGGCATTGTAAGGAGAGGTGACGGACAGGTTAAGGCGGAAAGTGGAGTAAGGCATAACCCTGACCCGATGACCCATCATGGATTCCTTATGCAGCGATGGTTGTCGATTGAAGATAATCACATCGTTATCAGCAATGTGTCGTTCAACTTTCCAGCCATACTGTAGTCTGATATCCTCCGGGCGCTTGTTATGCTTCAGGTCGATTCGCGTGCCATCATTCTTAATAACATAGTTTGCGCCGGGGTGGGTGTTTGGGCCAGCTCTCACAAGGGATGTCAGAAGACTAATATTAAACTTTGTGACAATTTCAGGATAGGTCAAGGTTCGAGCAATGCTTCGCGGAACACCAACTTCGTCCAGGGATAGATTAGGGTCGCCCGTAATGACTGTACGAGCCGAGAAATCTACACGCTTGCCCATCAAGTTACCTCGAAGACGGCCTTCTTTTCCTTTTAGACGGCCACGGATTGTTTTCAAAGGTCTGCCGGATTTTTGTAGCGCTTGAGGGACTCCAGCAATATCATTGTCCATGTATGTTGCGACATGATACTGTAATAAACTTTCGAATTCCGTCAATATATGTTGTGGCGATCCTTCGTGGATACACTCTCGTACTCTAGCATTTGCGCGGATGATATCTCCAAGCTTGTAAGTCAGATCATCCTCACCACGCATGCCCTGACCGGTACCGTCAACAGAAATACTAGGCCGAACCGGAGGTGGTGGCACAGGAAGAACTGAAATGATCATCCACTCGGGCCTTGCATAGTCCTTGTTCAGGCCTAAAAGATGTAGTGTGTTATCGGATAGGTTTCGGAAGATGTTCAGTGCGTCCTGGGGAGAGATCGGCTTCTTCTCGTCACCCTTGCCCTCATCTTCATCTCCCTTCTTCGCTTTGTAGATCGCGTAGAGCTTCAGACCTTCTTTCCGAATCATTTCCGGTTGCTTGTTGCCACAACCACCATGTGGGACCTTGATAGAGCTCTTTTTTTCATCATCGGGGATCTCGACTTCACACGTCCTCTTGGTTTTGGAACATCGCCATATAGCATCGAAGCGTTTCTTCGGATCCTTAATTCTGATTGCAGCCTTCCAGTCCGGGTGGTTCTAGAAATAGTGTTAGCGTCATGCAGGCAAACAGTAACATGGTCTTCCCCTAGAGGTAGACTCACGTAATCTGCCAAAATCAGCCCGCAATTGTGGCAGACGGTCTCTAAGAGTTTTTTGATCTTGGTGATGAATCCTACGACAAAGTCAGTGGATGTCGACAGCTTTTGTTCAGTGTAGAATACTCACCAACATGAAAAACTGGCACAGAGAGTTCAATGTGGCCGAAATGACCGGGACACGTCGTAATGTCCTCTTTGCATGTAGAGCAAGTGTACATGCGATCAATTGTGCCGAGCTTGGGATCGTTCAGACCCTTATCACGAGGCTTCTGCTTCTGCTCGTCCTACAAAGAAGTCAGCGATACGGTTCCGACTTATTTCGGCATACAAGGGGACCACAAACCATCGTTTCAGGGTACTCGATGTGTACCACACTCATGGCTTTGATCTCCTCTGGTGAAAGGAGGCCAAACTGGACCTCCTTGATCGTCCGTAAGGGGCATTTGGAAGGAATAGTAGGCCCTGGCGCCATCTTCGCTGTGTTTATCGAGATCTAAGTATCAAACAGTCGCAGAAATGGTCGCGCGGACGGATAGGTATCCGCAAAGAATTCACTTCGAAGCCGGCCGTGCTGGGCACGGCTCCCGCGCAAAGCACCTCCGTCCTAACCCCTCCTATGCCTCCCTTTTATCGTAACGAACCCTCCGTTGATGGAAATATATGGTGTTGAATTCGCGGGTGACGTATGATGCGCTAGGCGCGCTGAAGGGACGGCGACGAGGAATGAAAGGAGGGTCAAAGTATGCGACAGGTTGGGCTGCGCGATCCGGCCGAAACAGGCGGCGGCGGCGGCGTGAGTGCGCTCGTCAGATTCGTCAGAGTGACGAACAAGGCAATCCCAGCGATAGAATGAACGCGCTCACTGATGGAAGTGAGACTTTGGGTGGGTGGTGTTGGGTTGGAGATGGAGAAGATGAAGTTCCTTCACGCAGGCAGGAGGCCAGAGACAAAGGCGAATTGCTGGGGCTCTGCGCTCGAAACAGCACTAGCGCCGCCACCCATTCTTGGCGTTTTATTCACCCGGACTGCCAGAAGACTCATACGCAAACCCAACCAATCACTCCTTCACTGCCAACTTCTTCTTCACCAGCGCGGGACCGGGACTCACTTGAGCGTCTCATATGAAGATGCTTGTTGCGCGGCCGCGCCCTCATCTTCCGCCACTGCATGGTCGAGAACGACCTTGATCAACCCTTCTATCATGAACTTATCCCTCGTCGACCCTTTCGTGCTTGCGCAAGATTGTCCCGAAGCGTTGACTGGTAGACTTCGTACGTGTCCACCATCCCCCAAATCATTCGGGGGCAGTGCACTAACTTAACGGCGCAGGCAGCGGGCATTCGACTTCCATCAGGTTTAGCCATCGCGGTGACTTACTTGCCTCCGGAAGAGTATGCCGTTGATACGTCATAAAATTTTCGTACTGTGGACTAATTTTGGAACATAGCTTGATGGCATTGTGGTTATATTTGACATCGAGACCAATGGAGTTGCGCGAAAACTTCGAGGGCACACTCGTCAGGTTCAGTCACTGAGGTGTGTTCCGTGCAATTATCCTCTCTATTACAGCTTACCGATTTCTCATAGCTGGTCAGCCGATGATCGATACCTTCTAAGCGCTTCTCAGGACTGGAAATGTGTTCTCTGGGATCTAAAAGATGGCTCGAGAGTGCGGACCGTCCGTTTTGAGGCACCAATCTTCATTGCAGAGCTCCACCCGAAGAACCAGTTCGTAGTCCCATTACACATGCCTTACAACTCTAACACTAGGCGTCAGTCTACTCTTTGTTGCTGCCATCTTCGAAGACCAGCCTGTCCTGGTCGACATATCCTCAGAGATACCCGTCAAGCGAACCCTTCCCTCTGCGCCGCGTCGATCTCAAGTAGAACGAGAGAATGCCACAGAAAAACAAGCCGCACAGGATGCTAAGCAGACATCCACGGTTACTGTCTTCACTCCCTCCGGTGAGCATATCCTAGCTGGCACAAACAAGGGATGGATGAACATTATCGACATCGCAACTCGTCAAGTCCAGTATTCCACACGACTTACGAACAACTTGATTATTTTCATAAGAACAACAGCTTCTGGCAGGGACATCGTGGTCAATTCAAGTGATAGGATTATCAGGACACTCCATTTGCCTGATTTGACGGATCCGAAAGTCGATTTCGAGAATATGCGACTGGAGGTGGAACATAAATTCCAGGATGTGGTGAATCGTTTGTCATGGAACCACGTATCATTCAGCTCCACCGGAGAATATGTCACAGCATCTACCTGGATGAATCACGATATCTACGTTTGGGAACGAGGTCATGGGAGTTTAGTCAAGATTCTAGAAGGCCCTAAGGAGGAACTTTCCGTTGTTGAGGTCCGTATGGCACCTACAAATCTGAAGATACCGCAAACCTGACATAGCTAGTAGTGGCATCCCTATCGACCTTTCGTAGCAGCTGTCGGCGTTGACTCTGGGCGCGTATACCTCTGGTCAATTCTCACACCGCAGCGTTGGTCGGCACTCGCGCCTGATTTTGTTGAAGTGGAAGAGAACGTGGAGTACGTGGAACGGGAGGATGAGTTCGATATTCAGCCAATCGAAGAGATCCACAAGCGCAGGTTAGATCTCGAAGACGAGGAAGTGGATGTGTTAACAATTGAGCCCGTGAAGGCAGAATTTGAGCCCGGTGAATTCCGAATGCCAGTTTTACTAGATATCGAAGCTAGTGATAGCGAGGACGAGGTTATTGCTATTGGGGCCGGACAATTTAGGCGGAAGAGCCCAGGTCAAGGAAGGGATTGGATGAATGATAATGAAGCGGTTGCGAGTGGGGATGAGCAGAAGAAGGCCGCGACGAATGGAACTGCAAGAGCGCAGAATGGTACTAAGAGACGCAGAGCAGAGTAGGCTACAGGACTCCTCTAGAGTTTGGACTAGTAGGAAGTCAACGATTCCATGTGGCACATGGAGAGCGAAGAATACCTTGACGTTGACGAAGCTGAAGCTGAATAGGGCGATAAATGCAAGCTTTAGCTCGTCAGCAAGGCTGATAATTCAGAAAATATCAGATATCCAACGTTAGCTTATTCAAAAATTCGATTTTAGATGTGCTCTGGTACTTCCCAAGCAAGCGCTTCGAAACGTCTTATTTCAAGCCCAAAATATCTCTACTACCTGTTTCATTCTCATCTTCATAATTTCTGTTTGAACACTTGGAGTTGGCGATCATCGAACAAAGGATAGCGCAGTGAGCATAATATTTACCGAAGCGAATATCAGTTCTTTGCCTTACTGCATTTTATAAGCAACATACACGTTAAGGAGAACAAAGAATATTGAAGAATGAAAGGAGCACTCACTTAACAAGATCTTTGAATTCAATTACCAAATCTTTCTCTAGCGGCTCACCAAAGGCTCACCAAGTGATCGGACACCAGTGCTGTAATTGGTCTGGTTGGTTACAAATTTGAGCTCTGTAACCAACCAATAGCCCACTTAGAGCTCCGAACCGGTTCAACCAGATGATATTTAATATACTGTAGGCTTGGCATGGTGTTGGGTTACAATTAATCGTCGACAACGATATATTTAACAATGTCTTCCTCGTTACCCTTATCTTCCTCCTGGCTCTTATCGTCCTCATCGCCCTTATCGCCCTTATCGCCCTTATAGCGCTTTTTTCGTTAACTACTAGAGCCCTAGCCGGCGCGCTTTTAAGAGGCGGTGGGAGCCTTGCNCGTAGAACGACTACTACTTNCAAGGCTGCCTCTTCCTCTATGCAACGATCGACTGGTTGAAATAATAAAGCCCTCCATCGAATTGGCGGTGGGTAGAAATAAGGGTAATAAGGATAAGGCAGTAAGGCGACGTAAGGAGGCGACGCGTAGAAACGCGACGCGTAGAAATAGGACGCGTAGAAATGGGCGACGCACAACACCAAGCTCGACCCTTAAATAGTATCCGGAAATAAGGTGGTAGATCTTAACGATTTAGTGGCTTCGGCTCCCTATGTGGCGTGTGCTCTTACCCAAATCATCACCATCAAAAGCCTATCCTAACTCTACTGGTTTAGCTGGTTACCCGGTTAATTAGAGAGCTTCAAAACCAACCAGCTGGAAGCCAATCAAAGCTCCGAACCGGTTGCGATTTTGGAGCTTTTCCAACCAACCAACCAATAGGCGAACCAGACCAGTTACAGCACTGTCGGACACACAATCATTAACCAGCTATCCAACTCATTATCCCGAAAGAAGAACCGGAGACGCGAAGAACAGACTCGTGGAGATATTGCTGTAGAATAGGTTATCAGCGCATTCAAAGTAGGCTTTTTCAAATCAAATCCCTGCATAAATAGGCTAACCAGCGGTGGGCTTCCAGAGCGTCGTACACTATGAGGCATGATAGAGTACAGGCACTATTGGACAGAGAAGCGGGGAGACCGAGTGTTACAAGAGACTGAAGCCAAGGAGGCTGCTGCTAAAGCTAAAAGAGACCAGAAAGGGCTTGCCCAAGCAGGAAGTACCCAGGCAGAAGATCTAGCATCAATAACAGCGCCAGCCGTAGCACAGTCAGCACCACTACCATCATCAATAGATCCAGCACCACTTATATCTCAAGCACCTGCCGGAACACAGGGCGGTGCGGTCCAGTAGCAGACAGAATCCCCGGCTCTAGCGGATATTGAACACCCGGTGGCTCTGCAGAAAATGAACAAGACTGTCCAAACAACGTTCATACAGGCCCAACAGCAAGCTTTGGTGATACTGGGAAATGACCAAGGAATTTGTTGGTTTCATATACTCGCGGTGAATTAAGGGCTATAACGAGTACGGCAAGAAACAACCCGATTTATATGGTGGACAATGCAAACATCTTAGCAAAGGTCACTCCATCCCCTCGCCCCTCGATTCAGTATTCTAGGCCAACTTACAGATCTCCAGATGAGCCTAGAAGAGATTTAGACCATCTCATTAGGAAGGATGGGAAAGGTTATTAACAGAAGACAAGGAACTAATCCGCTAGTTAGCACTACTTCTTCCAGCGCCATACGGTAGAGCGCAGGGTTGAAAGTCCTGCATGGGAATTTTGGTTGAATTTTAAGCAGCTCGGCGAATGTAAGAAGTTCTCTCTTATATTCCACTTAATAGGTTAATATTCCGGAATGCGTAGCCGCGGTAATCGGGCCGGTGGCTAGGACCTTGAGAAATACGTGGAGAATCTTATCCAAGAAGAAAAGTCAGAGTGGCTTAGGAAGGACTCTCCCGTTAACAGGTTGCTCCCAACACAAGATGACTCTAGATATACTTTCCAGCAGCAAAACTGGAGATATATGAAGATATTGGGTCGCGGCGGCTAAGGCATCATAACACTTTATATAGAAATTGTCGACCGTTGAGGTCACTCTTAGGTACTACCTTATGACTCACCACCCTGTTCTTGTATGTCTTACTACTGTCTTGGTTAGCGACTCGGTCAACGACTTGGTTAACGACTTGGTCAACGACACGGTAACCAAATTAGTCTACTACCCTTTTTCTTATGTATTTATAGAGGCTCTAGAGCCACATTTAATAGACAGAGTTCTTCTTAGTGACTTATCCGTTCGACAGTTATAAGCCCGGGCCATCTACTGCATTATCTTTAATTTAAAACCCTAATTACCCTATTGTTAACTAAACAGTAGAGGCCTTAAAATGTCCTCTTAATAATCCAAAACTCTTATTATGACGCACACTGTAATCCTAGCAGGCCTAAATAATTGGGACTAATAGATTAGTGTCGTTAAGTATAGAGCCGACGGTAAGAATGTAATAATAATTCATTGCTTAACGTCTAATTCGGATCCCTATTGGGCCCACGCGGACTACTCCTTATTTACATATAGGGAGAAAACTCTATTTAAGAAAAATAAGAAAACCCCGTAATCTATCTCCCCGCCTTTTAGGACTCGCCTACTTAGCACCTACAAGTCGCCTATAGTGCTCTACTACCTTACTGTTTAACCTCCTTAGGAACTACTACTGCCGTAATAAGCCTACGGACGCGCTAGTATTATAAACTATTACTCTACTACTGTAGAGTTACTAGGGGGCACCTACTGCTTACCCCCTTGCCTTTTATTACCATTTCCCTTATAACCTAAAACTAATTTAGTATATTTTAACTAATAAGCCACTAGGTAACTACCTTAAGGCCTTTTTATATTAAGAGCAGTATATTATAGTTCTCTGTACTAGCTACTAAGAGTATTATTTCTTAATTAGTGTATAGGGGGTATAGTAGTATTACGTGTTTTAGTATCTATCTTAGCTAGCCATATTTATATCTTAGGCTATCTACTAGGACACCTACCCAGTAAAGCTAATCTTTTAGTCCTATTATTCCTATTCTTAAAAGTGTTGCTATTATATTTTCTGCCTTTATTAGGCCTTCTTAGAGCCCTTAGGTATTTACCCCCTATAGCATTAACTATGCTATAGCTTAGGTTTATCTTGCCTAAGTTAGCCTCTATACCTTTAACTCCCATTTACCTCTTTAGCGTTAGTCTAACCAGTATTGCATTGCGGTAGATGGTTTTTTGGCGTTCTTACGTATTCTACTTTAGCTCCTTTCTCTATCTTACTATCTTTACTAACCTCTTACGCGTCTCCCTTCCTCCTCTATATAGGCCTGGGCCCTAAAGCGGCACTATTCTTCTTCTGCTTTTTTTACCTGTTTCTCTAATATCTCTTCCCTACTTTAGGGTTATTAGTTTATTCTCCTATAGGGCACCCTAGGGTCCCTCTATAGTTTACTTAAGCGTGTCTTAATATACTTTATAATATTAAAGTTACGTTTATTTTACATCCTTTATATTATAGCGGCTTTAATATATAACTATAGGGGGGGAATATTAGATTCCTTCTTAAGTAGTACTATGGCCGTTTGCTTATACCCGCCTATAATACTTTAAAGGTAGGCTGTTTGGACCTTTTAAAGTAGTTTAAGGAGTAATTTAGGGGGGCCCTTCTTAGTTTCTCCAATGGCCTAAATACTAGATCTATATATTATGGTTAGCCGGACAACTGCTATATATAGTAGGCGTGACCTCTAAAAGCATAGACCCTATATGGAATTAATAATTCTAGATAAAGCGATAAACTATACTTAGCCTTTACGGGCCGCTTACGCCGCATATACGCTCTATTAGAGCTTACTATCTACCTATACTCCTAATACCCTTAGGCCCTAAACTAGTTAACCCCCAAAGCCTTAAATGCAAATTATATACTAAAAATCTACAGATTAGTTGCGTTTTCTTATAAAATAGATTAGCTGGTATTTCTCTGGTAAGAATTAAACTCTATAACATTTTGCCTATTCTATATAAGTATTATAGGCTTTCTCTAGTATTCTGCAATTCTCTGCGGCTATTAGCCTATATATAATTAGGTTTGTGTTATCAACAAAGCCTATCCCCTAGGTCGCCCCTTCTTTAAAGGAATTAAGTAGGTTACTTATAAAGAAAAGGAAGAGTATAGGTAAGAGGGGTAATCCTTATAGTATTCCTATTATAACTACAATAGGGGGGCTCTAGTATCCGCTAAAGACCAGTAATATTTCTTTTTAGCCTATAAACCCTTAGACAAATTATATAATCCATTCTAAAAAGCCCTTTACCCTAAGGATATATAGGAGACGCTTGTAGGGTACATTATTATAGGCACCACTAATATTTAGGCTAAGTATTAATACTATAAAGTCCTTTCGCATCGCCTATATAGATTTAATGGTGGCAGCGAGTAGCGTAAGTACTAATAATATTAAGCGGTTCTTTCTTGCCCCTATTTAGCTTTATAGTAGTAGAGCGTATTTCTCTACTATATCTACCATATATTCCGCTATTACCCTTTCTAAGATCTTACTAAGGGTGTTTTCTAAGGCAATAGGGCGGTAGCTTCTTAGGATTAAGTAATCTACTTTACCTTCTTTTTATAGGACAACCGTCGTTATAGATCTTCCAAGTCATAGGTAGTAGCCTATAGTAAAGCATACTCTAGCTATATCTATAAGCTAAGGTGCTATAAGTGGCCCATAGGTTTTTAGGGCCTTATTTAGAATCCTATCTAGTCCTAGTGCTATATTATTTAAAAGGCGGCTAATAGTTCTAGCCATTTCCTCTATTATTATNTCGCTNTTAACCNGNANNCAAGTNACCNGTATTTNNCCNATNATATTACTAAGGTCTGCTAGAGCCGGTTAGGGGAAGAACCTTTTTATAAGGATCTTTACCTTCTTATCGTTATCGTTTATAGCCTATAATTCTCCTACTCTTTATAGGGGTAGTAGGTGTGGGTCTTCTACTAAACGCCCTACCTTTTTTTTTTACCTATTTCGCTATAGCCCAAAGGCCCTTATTATAGGGGAGGCTTAGGTTAGAAGTATACTCGTTTATAAACCATCTCCAGTTATTCCTTACTTCTTTTTTTAGGGTATTCTTTAGCTAGTTTCTTATATCTTTATATCGTCTCTTATCTTTAGGGTTATAGCTACTTATATATTTCCTTCTTACTTATTATTAGCTAGTAACTAGAACTGCGCATTATATAGACTATACGTATCACGTATAGGGGCCTAGTTTTAAGATCGGGCAGTGCTCTTCCAGCCCATTTTTAATTGCTGCCTAGATCCTTTCTAGTCTTCAGTTAATTTCCTTAGGGGTGGCCAATAAGCCTCACTTATTTAGTATTAGGTGGATTTCTTCTAGGTTTTAGAGTTGTTATTTAACTATATTAAGGAAACTATCTATCTTAAGCTTCCTTATTGCGTATCTTTTTCTATTTAGTTACGCTTTAGTATCTAGGTCTAGCTATATCTAAATAGGAATATAGTCTAGGGTAAGTGCCTATTCTTCTTTAAGGTTATACCTTTTAAGTCTCTAGTATAGGCCTTCATTTATAAATATAAGGTTAATTATACTTCTAGTAGTACCTTATTGCCATATAATTGCTCCTAAAGAGGTAGCTAGCTTAAGGCCCTAGATATCCATAGCTCTTAGTAAGCACTCTAACTATTAATCTACAGCAATATAGATACCCCCCTACCGCGGGTAGTAGAGGTTTATGTTTCCTAGTAAAATAGACTCTATACCTTTAGTTTTTAGTAAGCTTATTACTAATATAATATTCTCTATTTATAGAACCCCTTTAACCCTAGGGTTATATACATTAATAATTTATACCAGTCCCCTATATATTTAGATTGTTATAACTATAATATCTAAGTTAATTACCTGCCATAACCATAAAAACAGGCTAATAGCCTTGCTAATTATAAAGCACACGCATATAGCTGCTTTTGGTTTATATAGGAGCTGGAATCCTTAGGGGCAGTATATTAATTATATAAAGGTATTATAATACAGTTCTTGTATAGTAAGGATATAATATTTCTCTAGGTCTAAACTATCTAGTAGGGGCCTTATAAGGTAGTGGTTTGTATTGCCGCAGTTATACTATATAATAGATAGGTAGCGGACCCCTAGCGAGGGTCCTTTAACTCTCTTTCATTCCTTACTTCTTCTATTTCTACTTTCTCTAGAATATTTAGAGCTTCTATCTCTTATATCTACACCCTAGTTACTACTTATTTTATATAGAGCTTTCCATTCCCATGTCTTATATTCCTATTAGCGCTTCTATATCTAAATTTATTATTATTACCGGTTCTTCCCCTATTCTTACTAGTCGGCTATATACCCTTTATAGGTTGGCTGCGAATATTATATTTGCCGCATTAAGTCTAATTCTTAATTATCCTAGTCTTAAGCCTACTATTACTATCTATAGGGGTCTTCCTACGGGGCATCCTCTCCCTTATATCCCCTATAACCCTTATATCCCTAATTAGTCTAGTAATATTACACGGCGTTACTTCTAGCCCATTAAGGCTTAGGATGGCTGGCCTAGCCCTCTAGTATTAAAGGTAGGAAACGCTAAAAAGGCGCCTACGTCCCCCTAGCTTATCGCCTGTTGTTTCCATTTATATAACCTAGTATGCAGTTATTCCCGCAGCTATTAAGCCCTTGCCTTCCGTCTCCTATATTTAATGCAGTCTTCTCTCTCCTACGCCTTATATATACTTCGGTAGCAGTTCACGCATTTTATTTAGTCTTAATTTAAATAATGTCTTATATTATAGGGGCCTACACAGTAGCCATAGCATACCTGTCGGTACCAATTTAATGGTATAAGTGAGTCGTGTCTAGGGGTACGAAATACGTATAGTATCGTATGCTTATTTAGACGGTGGTGACTGTCGGTTCTATTAAGGTGGGCTACGTGGTCTATATACTAACGCACCTCCCCCCTAACTAGCTAGTGTTTCAGGAGTGCACCAGACGCGTAAGCGAGTGGGTATACCAAACGCGTAAACGCGTACTTGGTGTATCAAACGCGTAAGCACGTAGTTAGTACAATAGGTGCTGTAATTATACACTAGCGGTACTTGGAAAATGGAACCACTTGTATATAGCCTCCGTAATTGCCTTAATAGAACTATAAAAGGGGTAAGAAAATATATAGGAAATCCCTCCCGAGGTGCCCTCTGGGCTGCCTTCTAAACGGTGCCCTAAGCTAGCCGTAAGCCCTACTTTACGGTCCGTAAAGTAAACTGTGCGGCCTTTTAACGGGCCGTAAATGAACTGTACAGCCTTTTGACGGGCCGTAAATAAACCGTGCGGCCTTCTAGCGGGCCGTAACTGAACCGTAAATGCTCCGTTAGTCTCGCTCTACCTATTCTATAACTTTTAGGTTGAGTTTATTTGTGTTAATTAGGGTCTTAAGAGCTTAACACGGCTTTGCCTTAGTTATGGCGTCTGCTAGGTTATCTCCGCTGGTAATCCATTTGACCTCCGTAATCTTATGTCGTTTATAGGCCTAATATAAGTACATTAGGTCGACCATGAGTCTCTTCTTCTGTGTCGTACCTAGCTTGACTAGGTAGTCGTAGAGAGACTTTAAATCGGTGTATAAAACTAGGGGTAGCTACTCTAATTGTAGGATCTTCTGGATCGTTGATTTAATTACGGCTGCTATATTAAAGCTATAGGCTAGTGTATATAGTTTAGAAGCTAGTACACTACGGGTTACTCGTTTGCATTTAATTAAAGACTAATACAGTATATTTGCGTCTTGGTTATAGTCCGTAAGTATAATTATAAAGCCAATTTACGATGACAGGTCCCTATTATTGGTAAAGAAGGCGTCCGTAAATACCATTACGCTAATGGAATTTAGGTCTAGCGGTATAAAAGTAAGTCCTCTTATCGCATTATTAATTTGCCATTAGATGCGCTTATTAAGCTGCTTAATATTTTCTTCTTGCGGATCTACTGCCTGGGCCGTAAAGGATAAGTCGTAGGCAGATTTGGGTTAATAGACTGTGGCGATATAGGCACCTCTTACACGCTGTGTAGCGTATTAGTCCTTTATATTTATGGTCTTATAGGTCTCTCCACGGGAACTGGTAAGGTCTATAGGCTTTACTATAACGGGCTTTAGGTTTTAAGCTTAGCGTTCCTAAGTTAGCTAGATTAAGTTGCCCTTTTGTGTAATTAAGCCTCCGTTAAACTTAATTAGAGTCTACTTAGTTAACTACTTTCGCGGCTTTGCTAGGAACTTAGCTTTTTATAGTTTGGTCTCTTCCGCGTCCGCAAAAGTTTAGTCCGCTAGAAAGAGGGTATTATCCGTTTAGAGTCCAACGATATTAAGGCCGTTTAATAGGGTATATAGGAGGCAAGGGTTATAGGTCAACTGCTCCATCTTAAGTTTACTGATATGGTGCTAGTAGTACGTCTTAAACTAGTGGTTTCTAGCTTCTAGTACTCCGTAAAGTGGTTTTATAACCTATAAAATTATTCCTAGTTGCAGATTAAGCTTAAGCGGTAGCCGTATAAAGATATCCCTACTTAGGTAGGTGTTGGACTGCATATAGGCTTGCGAGATGTCCCGTAAGTAGAGGGCTACGGGTTTAGTTTACTATAGTCCCGGCGTAAGCGTAAGTATAATCCGTTAACTAACCCGTTAAATTATAGGCGATTGCGTAAGGACGAGGTCCTTTCCCTAGTCGTTATAAGCTTATATAACGAGCCTTAACTTTTTAAAGGCTTTATCAGTACTAAGGTGCTTAATTTTGTTAATAAAGCGCAAGTTAAATATACGGACGCCTTGCGGAACGTCTCTCTCCGTTATAACTGTAAAGACGCCCTTTTTAAGTAGTCCATTAATCTCTTTACGTCGTAAGTCCGTAAAAGGGGTTTCCTATACTAGAACTAATATATCCGTAGGCGGAGATTACTTTGCGGATATGCCTGCGAAGGTTAGGTAATTCTCTATTATAGGGTTCTTACGGGGGCGTCCTCGGCTACGCTTTATAGCAGGTTCTATAGGTTTATTAGGTTTTTAGGGGACCTCTAGGGTAGGTAAGGGTGCTTCTAGTTTATCCAATTCGGTGGGTGCTTCTGGTTCGTCTAGCTTGACGTTATAGATGTTTTTAGACCGAAAATAGGGTTTTACGGACGTGCTTCTAAAGCTTATTGGTCCGCTAGGGAGCTATACACAGCAGGTCTTGTCTTCTACGGCTAGTAGATAGTAAGGTCTAGTCTAATTGCCGCTTTTACGCTATACGAGGACTTTAGAGTTAAGCGGGAGGTTATATACTAGGGTTATATTAGGTCCGTTACGGTAGTGTAGAGCGTTATTAACAGTTTATTTAGCCCGTAATTTGACTATTTCGGCTATTGCCTTCCGTATTATAGCTACTCAATCCGTAACAGATAGGGCAGGAGGGTCCAGTTTACTTATCCTTAGGTAGGCTCCGTAGACTAAAAGGGTAGGTACCAATCTATTAGGGCTAGCGGTATCATTAACGGCTTTTACGGCCATCTATAAAGCCAGTTCTTTTTGGATATTCTTACACTCATCCGTAATAATCTGGTAAGCTCTCCGTAAAGCTAGGTAAGCTCGCTTAATAAGTCCAACGGACTAGTACGCCTTAACTGGAACGGCTTTTATTAAAATAGCCATGGCCATAGCGTACTATTGGAATTCCTTACTAATAAAGTTCCTACTAGTATTATGGGTGATATACTTAGGGGGTCTAAGGTATGTATTAATCCAGTAGGTCCGTAAAATGTCCTAAGTATATTTTATGGATATATTTTGTAACTAACGGGCGGCTTAATAGCGGGTTGCCTTATTAACTATATATAATACTAGACTGCCATTAATATACATAATATCCACGTATACTAAGTGGTTGAAGTTAAGGTTCTTATAAAGGGTGAACTTAAATCTGCCTAGGGAACGTCCGTATTTCTGGTAAAAAGAGCAGTATTTAGTTAGGTGGTCGATTGCCTTCCTATTAATATTATCATATCCAGAGCGTTTAAGAACTCTATATAGCTTTTTGGCTAATAGGTGGCCGAAACAACGGTGTAAACGGTGGATTTCAGTACTGGTAAGGTAGCACGGGTTATAGTTAAAAGATTCCTAAATGTAGGTCCGTAAAGTCTCTCCCTATATAAGGAATGGGTGTCTAAATCGTCGTGTAATTGGTAGGGTGATATACTTACTTCCTAGGGCAGTTGCGGGGCTAGTTAAGGTATCCGTAATATTGTTATAGTAGACCTATAACCTATCCATATCTGCAAGACAGAGTAGAAAAGGGGTGTCCGCTTTTACTATGTGGAAGTTAACTAGGCTAATTAGGGTCTTAACTACGACTAATCTAATTAATGCGGTTAAACTAATGCCAAATTAGACGTTTACGGCCCCAGCTTGCATAGTATTAATGTCCGTATTATTATTTACGGTAGTCTTATATGTAAGGTATTATCCGTAACCTGTAGTAGACTTCTTAGAGGCACCTGTATTAATTATAACGCTATAGAATTCTTTAGGGGTATAGCGTTCTATAGTAATATATACAAATGGGTCCTGTTTACGGTCCGTAACGTTCGTAACGGGTCCAACGGGTGTACTTACGGGCCAGTTTTTGGGTATAATTAAGTGTATAAAGGAGCGGTTGGCTAATACGGTCATAGTATTAAAGGCTTAACTGTCCGTAAAAGGTCTAAAAGTAGTTAGGAATATCTCTAAGGTCTCCTATTCCTAAGCGTCTAAGTTAAAGTTAATTATAAGGGCTTCTATTAACTCGTTAGGGGGCTCCTCTACTTCCTCTTCTTTATATTCTAAAATAAACTAGTTAATCCGGTTATTAAGTCTCTTCCTAGACTTATTATATTCTTCCTAGGTATGCCTTATAGACTAATATTCTTCCTTGCCGTATATAAAGCACTTCTAACTAGTTTGTCTGCGGGGGTATACTTTTGTACGGGAGTTACTATAGAGGTTGCGGGTAGAACCTAGTCGATGCGGATACTGCTGGCGGTATTAGCGGTCCGTAAAGTAGGCATCTAAATCAGGTTACGGATTTTGCAGGTCCGTAATAAAAGCTTAAGTACTGCCTAGCGGGTTTAAGGCTTTATATGTTATAATAGAGGACCGTAAATCGTTAATAAGGCCAGCTACGGTATCTGCGGGCTTATAATAGGCGTATTTATAGGGTTTTATTTCCTAGTAGGCCGTAATTAGTTTGTTATACAAGAAGTCATCCGTTTAAAGCTTAATATTAAGACCGTGCTATAGGTAGTGGAGGTCTTTAATAAGGATTTGTAGGCACTCTATAGTTAATTTTTTAGTATTCTTATCCATTACGGTCCGTAACTTGGTCGCATTCTATTAGGTAAGAATATCACGCCTATATTCTAGTCCTTTAAAGTAGTTACGTGTGGCTTTATATAGCTTATTAAAGGGAACACCAAGGGGGTTGCTCTTAAGGTTAGTATAGTAGTGGTTAAGTGCTAGGCCACGCAGTATAGTAGAGTAGGCTTGGCTAAACTCCTATTTAGGAATATCGGCCTTCTAACAGAGGTCCGTAAAGATAGTTAGTTTAAAGTTAAAGTTATCGTTTTTACCGCTATACTTGGATTCGTTGGTGTAGAGCTTAGCTAGGTTAGCTAGCTCCTTACTATAGGTCTTTACTTAGGTAGTTTGCGGGTCTATAGCTTACGGATTTGTGGGTTGCGGATATATAGGTTATAGATCTATAGTTTGAATAATGGGAGGGGTTTGGTCCGTATTTTGGTTTATAGGGGTATTATAGTCCGTAATTTAGGTTATAGGGGTATTACGGTCCATAACATAAGTACTAGGTATACTTTGGCCAGTAAGATTAATTCCGAAACTGCTTGGGTTTATAGGACGAATTTAGTTAAGAGGGTTAGGTATAAGGCTAGCGATTATATTAAGTTTAGAAGAAGTAAAGAGTTCCTTAGTAGTGTTATACTCGTCTAGGATTTCTTCCTTAGTCTATTCCGTTCGGTCCTCCTTATATATTGTATTATATAAGGACTATATAACAGTAACCCGTTTATTCCTTTTAACCTATACGCCTTAGTTACGTAAAAGGGTCCGTAGGTTACGGATAGTAGTAGGGTTGTATTCCTTAAAGATAGCTTCCGTAAAGTCCGCAAAGTCTTCCTGGTATTGCTCCTATAGGTTAACGTTTATAAGCTTAAAGTATTCGTACTTAAGGATTTTAAATTTAATATAGTTGTTGACGTTATTTATAGACGTAACGTCGACTCCTTATCTCTACTTCTTTTAACCTTTATTAACCTACTTGCTAATGTCTACCATACTATATAGTGTAGTGTGGTGCGTAGCGGGTAAAAGAGGTCTTATAAGGGTCCGTAAAATCGGTTAATGGGCCCGTAACGGTTTGTAAAAGGGTAAGAGGGTCTCTATAGGGTCTTAATAGGTCTGTAGTGGTTTACAGAAGGGTAAGAGGTCTCCATAACAGTCCGTAAAAGTAATTAACGGGTCCGTAACGGTTCATAAAAGGGTAAGGGGTTTCTGTAAGGGGTTAGAGAGGAGGCCGGGGTATTTTAGTAAGGTGTGGTGGTCGCGTTCTTGGTGTAATCGTGTTCTTAATGTAGTCGCGTTAACTACTGGTATAGTAGTTAATATCTCTAATTAAGGTAGAGCGTAAACGTCTTCTAAAACCAGGGTAGATTTAAGGTAATTCTAGGTAAGGTGGAGCGTCAGACATCTTCCAAATCTAGAGTACTTTAATTCTCTTTAACTGAAATAGGGGCTTGTAAGGTAGAGCGTTAGACGTCTTCTAAGTAAGTACATATCTCCTGATCTGTACGCGCTCACTAATTAGTATTAGTACTAATTTAATGGTATAAGTGAGTTGTGTCTAGGGGCACGAAATACGTATAGTATCGTATGCTTATTTAGACGGTGGTGACTGTCGGTTCTATTAAGGTGGGCTACGTGGTCTATATACTAACGCACCTCCCCCCTAACTAGCTAGTGTTTCAGGAGTGCACCAAACGCGTAAGCGAGTGGGTATACTAAACGCGTAAACGCGTACTTAGTGTATTAAACGCGTAAGCACGTAGTTAGTACAACAGGTGCTGTAATTATACAACACCTATACTGCGCATATAGATTAGGTATATCCCTATTATATATAGCAATAGTATTATTCTAGGCGTAGTCTGTAGTTATAGAGCCTTATATTATATATAAGGCCATTTATAATTATTCCTTTTTAGATAAGGAGTTTTTGCATTCCTAGTATATATATGCTAANNATAAGGNAGCTATNCNTTTNTCNNGNGTCTCCCTAGCGAGTCTNTNGNNACCCTTATATNCTCTTATTATTCTTATTATATACTTAGTTTATATTTTCCTATTAAAGCTATTAGATTTGGGTGATTTCAAGTCCTAGTATAAGGCGTTCCGTTTATCTTACTATCTCCTATATAATTGCTATATTATCTGCCTAGCATCCCTTTTCTACCCTAAGGCTTATAGAAACCGCTAGAACTTTAACTAAATAATCCTCGCGAAGTACTTTTATGCTAATACGTTCTCCTAGCCTATCCTCTACCCTTACGGCTCGTTCCTTTACCTATTAGTCCTTTAGGGTAACTCTAATATCTCCGCTCTTAAGGTGTTGGACTATAACAGCGTTATAAACCTCTTTATGTATCTTTATAAGGACTTCTATTTCTAATTATCCCCTAAGCCCCTCTACTTATTTTATATTTAGTTATATTATAATTATATACCCGGTTATTAACTTAAGGGGGGTAGGTTCCCTATACTATAAAAGCATAGCTACGGCGGCCCAGGTGCGGTTCGCCGGTAAGGGGGGGTTATACTTATTTTTAATTTTGCTTAGCCGTTAGAGGATTTAATTAAGGGTTTACTAAAGAGGCGCCTAAGGTTCGCTAGACTGGCGGAGCCATTCTACTAGCTATATTAGTTTGTTATAGCTAACGGTTACTCCCCTATAATTTTGGATACTAGACGCATCTAATAGGCTTTATATTTTATCAGATGCCTTCTTAATAGAGGTATTTCCGCTTTATAGTGTAGTATTCGCCCATCTTTATTATAGAGGGCTATTGCTAGGCGTAGTTCTAGCGGTCACGCGCGAGTACAAGCCACCGTCATTTGACGTGTGCCTCCCCTGCGATGCATACATCTCAGGGGGATTCTTTAGGTGTTTTTCAGGGTTCTTTTGGTTGGTTTTGGTCTTTTTGGGCCAGGTGCAGCAAGAGCTCCTTTTACGGTAAGAATGTATGGGAGTATATTAATCTGGGTATTAAAAAAAAATTTACCTAGACATAGAGCACCGTTAGAGCTATTACTATTAGTTATTAATTCTTAGAAGACTATATTCTTAGCCCTTAATAAAGGTAAGAAGGAAGAGCTTTAAGTATTATAAAAATAGTACGATTGTGTTTATAAGCGATATAAGAAAGAGGAAGCAGCCCTTAAGTCTCTACGCACCTATATTATCAGCACTATATCCCATAACTATATTAACTACACCTTTAAAGGAAATACCGTCTATAATATCCTTATATTACTTAAGGAGGCAGTTACTCCAACTAATAACGCTTAGAAGGTTAATCTAGCTACCCAATATTTAAAAATAAAGAAAGCCCTAAAGAGTTAGAATATTAAGAAGTGGCTCTGTAAGTAGGAGAAGGTATATAATAATTATAAGAAGGTTAAACTACTTAAGGTAGACAGCGATTAACTAGTTAAGGACTTTATATATACCGTTAAATCTACCATATTAGAATAGTTAGAATACTAGAAAAACAAATTATAGAACTTTAAGAGGAAGAAGGAAAAGCTACCTACCCTTTAAGCTATTATTAAGGTCTACCAAAATTATTATTAATTAGACTTAGCTTAGAAGGCGAGGAGCTAGTATAGCTCCTACGTAGCTAGCTTTAAAGGAGAGCTAATTAATAAGCCTAAATTAGAAGATAAATTAAAAACTAAACCGGAAGCTAATTCTTTAAGAAGAATAGATAAAGCCGTACCTATACGGATTACTATACCTATAGAGGAAATGCTTCTACCTTATTAAGTTAATTTAACTATAATTGTAACGTTTCCCGCCCTAACGTCGCCATTCGGCTAAAAAGACACGGAGTGCTTGCGAACTTGTTCGCAAGCGCGGCGGGATCTAATATATATACTCTTACAATTGGGTTAGAAACTAAATAATTTAAAAATATAGTTAGTAAAGCAGAAGCTTGTTAAGGCTTTACCTAAATTTAAGGCCTTAATTAACTAATTAAGGAGCTAAGCCTTATCCAATAAGAAGCTAGAGAATGCAGAGAATATAAAGTAAAAGAGCTTACCTAGTAAACCATACAGAAGCTTTATAGTTTATTAAGTAGGAACTTATATTGTATTAAATTACGCTTTCCGTAATAGCGTAATTCTAGACCCTATAATAACCTTATATATTATTAACAACAGAGCAAGATTTATAGGTAATATCTAACTAGCTAGTAAGTAGTTATAAGGTTAGGTATAGAAAATATTAAAGGCTTTAAAATAGCTAAAGCTACACTTATTACCCTATTAGGAAAGTAAAAGATCTATTTTATTAAGGCTTTGTATATACTAGGATTTTATATAAATCTAGTTTATAATTACAGACTTAATAATAAAGGTGTCTTTTAGTATAATAAAGGGAACTACCTCTACCGTCGCGGTGGTGAGAAGTTTGTATATTGCGGATATTACTATAATTAGATAACCCTTAAATATAACGAATTAAAGCTAAGGATAGAGGACGCGTCCTTTATAGCTAAATTAATAGAACCTCTACCAAATTAAAAGGTAGATGGATAGCTTTAGTACAGTTAACTTGGATATATAAGAAGTGCTATAATTAAGCGACTACCTAAGGAAGTAACTGGGGCGATTCTATAAGGCCCTACAATAATTAAATATAAGACTTATATAGTTAGTAAAGCTTATAAGATTATATTAAGAAGGATACTAATAGATAAGGCAATAAGGCCTTTCTTTTGTATATATGTAGATTTAATTTAGGGAATTAAAGCCTATAATAGATATAAGTACGCGATCTATTTCCTTAATAATTTGGTTTAAATAAATAAGGTTAAGACATTTATATAGAAGTTATTAACTACCTAAGCAATTATTAAATATTATAATATAGTCGAGCAACGCTACGGCTTTAAAGTTATTATTATTTATATTAGGACAGCGGTAAAGAGACACCCCCTAATTGATACACGGACACCCCCCACTGATTGAGTTTAGTTTCTCCCTTATTAAGTTAGAATATCACGTGAATTTAAGTTGTTTGCATCCGCATCAGTGCGTGACGGTCGCGCGCCCCTACCCAAAATATTACCTCGCATTTGCCTTACCTATTCCCACCCCAGCCCCTAACTGTTGAGCGCCTCCACGGCCGCCCGGCTAGCTCTGTTTGCGTTAATACATCAACTCGTCGCGAGCCATCGGCATTCGAACAGAATACTGGGTATGCTACGCGTGGGCAAGGTCGTGGGCAAGGTCGTGGACGTGGGTGCGGGTGCAGGCGCGGGTGCAGGCGCGAGTGCGGGCATGCTCACAGAGGCAGTTCGTAAACATTAAGCAGAGGTAGCAGCACTCAAATAAGTTCATGCGGCGCCTCACAGAGTACTGCGCAATTGAGGTGTTACGGTCATAAGAGATTTTCACGATGCAGATGCAAACAACTTAAATTCACGTGATATTCTAACTTAATAAGGGAGGAACTAAACTCAATCAGTGGGGGGTGTCCGCGTATCAATTGGGGGGTGTCCGTGTATCAATTAGGGGGTGTCTCTTTACCGCTATCCTTTATATTAATAACGAGTTATTACTTAGAGGTAAATTCGATAACTAGATCGCCGAAAAAGGTATTATAGTAGAGTACTTAGCTCTAAGTACACTAGAGTAGAATAGTCCTACGGAACGTTTTAGGGAGGTAATTAATAATAATTCATTGCTTAACGTCCGATTCGGATCCCTATTGGGCCCACGCGGACTACTCCTTATTTACATGTGGGGAGAAAACTCTATAAATGAGAAAACCCCGTAATCCATCTCCCCGCCTTTTGGGACTCGCCTACTTAGCGCCTACAAGTCGCCTATGGTGCTCTACTACCTTACTATTTAACCTCCTTGGGAACCACTGCTGCCGTAACAAGCCTACGGACGCGCTAGTATTATAAACTATTACTCTACTACTGTAGAGTTACTAGGGGGCNCCTGCTGCTCGCCCCCTTGCCTTTTATTACCATTTCCCTTGCAACCCGGAACTAATTTAGCATATTTTAACTAATAAGCCACTAGGTGACCGCCTTAAGGCCTTTTTATGTTAAGAGTAGTGTATTATAGTTCTCTATACTAGCTGCTAAGAGTATTATTTCTTAATTAGTGTATAGGGGGCATAGCAGTATTACGTGTTTTGGTGTCTGTCTTGGCTAGCTATATTCGCATCTTAGGCTACCTACTAGGATACCCACCCAGTAAAGCTAATCTTTTAGTCCTATTATTCCTATTCTTAAGAGTGTTACTATTATATTTTCTACCTTTATTAGGCCTTCTTAGAGCCCTTAGGTATTTACCCCCTATAGCATTAACTATACTATAGCTTGGGTTCGTCTTGCCTAAGTTAGCCTCTATACCTTTAACTCCTATTTACCTCTTTAGCGTTAGTCTAACTAGTATTATATTACGGTAGATGGTTTCCTAGCGTTCTTACGTGTTTTACTTTAGCTCCTTTCTCTATCTTGCTGTTATCTTTACTAACCTCTTACGCGTCTCCCTTCCTCCTCTATATAGGCCTGGGCCCTAAAGCGGCACCATTCTTCTTTTACTTTCTTTACCTATTTCTCTAATATCTCTTCCCTACTTTAGGGTTATTGGTTTATTCTTCTATAGGGCACCCTAGGGTCCCTCTATAGTTTACTTAGGCGTGTTTTAATGTACTTTATAATATTAGAGTTACGTTTATTTTACGTCCTTTATATTATAGTGGCTTTAATATATAACTATAGGGGGGGAATATTGGATTCCTTCTTAAGCAGTGCTATAGCCGTTCGCTTATACCCGCCTATAATACTCCAGAGGTAGGCTGTCTGGACCTTTTAAAGTGGTTTAAGGAGTAATTTAGGGGGGCCCTTCTTAGTTTCTCTAATGGCCTAAATACTGGATCTATATATTATGGTTAGCCAGATAACTACTATATATAGTAGGCGTAACCTCTAGAAGTATGGACCCTATATAGAGTTAACAATCCTAAATAAAGTAATGAACTATGCTTAGCCTTTACGGGCTGCTTACGCCGCATATACGCTCTACTAGAGCTTACTGTCTACCTATACTCCTAATACCCTTAAGCCCTAAACTGGTTAACCCCTAAAGCCTTAAATGCGAATTATATGCTAGAGATCTATAGATTAGTTGCGTTTTCTTATAAAATAGATTAGCTAGTATTTCTCTGGTAAGAATTAGACTCTATAACGTTTTGCCTATTCTATATAAGTGTTATAAGCTTTCTCTAGTATTCTGCAATTCTCTGCGGCTATTAGCCCGTATATAATTAGGTTTATATTATTAACGAAGCCTATCCCCTAGGTCGCCCCTTTCTTAAAGGAGTTAAGTAGGTTGCTTATAAAGAAAAGGAAGAGTATAGGCGAGAGGGGTGATCCTTATAGTATTCCTATTGCTACTATAATAGGGGGGCTTTAGTATCTACTAAAGACTAGTAATATTTCTTTCTAGCCTATAAACCCTTAGACAAATTATATAATCTATTCTAGGAAGCCCTTTACCCTAAGGATATGCAGGAGACGCTTATAGGGTATATTATTATAGGCACCACTAATATCTAAGCTAAGCATTAATACTATAAAGTCCTTTCGCATCGCCTATATAGATTTAATAGTGGTAGCGAGTAGCATAAGTGCTAATAGTGTTGAGCGGTTCTTTCTTGCCCCTATTTGGCTTTATAGTAGTAGGGCGTATTTCTCTACCGTGTCTGTTATGTGTTCCGCTATTACCCTTTCTAAGATCTTACTAAGGGTGTTTTCTAAGGCAATAGGGCGGTAGCTTCCTGGGATTAAGTAATCTGCTTTGCCTTCTTTTCGTAGGACAACCGTCATTATAGATCTTCCGAGTTGTGGGTAGTAGCCTATAGTAAAGCATGCTCTAGCTATATCTATAAGCTAAGGTGCTATAAGTGGCCTATAGGTTTTTAGGGCCTTATTTATAATCCTATCTAGTTCTAGTGCTATATTATTTAAAAGGCGGCTAATAGTTCTAGCTATTTCCTCTATTATTATATCGCTGTTAACCCACAGGCGAGTCACCGGTGTTTTGCCCGTGATATTACTAAGGTCTACTAGAGCCGGTTAGGGGAAGAACCTTTCTATAAGGATTTTTGCCTTCTTATTATTATCGTTTATGGCCTATAATTCTCCTACTCTTCGTAGGGGTGGTAGGTGTGGGTTTTCTACTAAGCGCCCTGCCTTTTTTTTTACCTATTTCACTATAGCCCAAAGGCCCTTATTATGGGGGAGGCTTAGGTTAGAAGTATACTTATTTATAAACCGTCTCCAGTTATTCCTTACTTCTTTTTTTAGGGTATTCTTTAGCTGGTTTCTTGTGTCTTTATATCGTCTCTTGTCTTTAGGGTTATGGCTACTTATATATTTCCTTCTTACTCGTCATTAGCTGGTAACTAGAACTGCACATTATATAGACCATACATGTTACGCGTAGGGGCCCAGTTTTAAGATTGGGCAGTGCTCTTCTAGCCTATTTTTAATTGCTGCCTAGATCCTTTCTAGTCTTCGGTTAATTTCCTTAGAGGTAGCCAATAAGCCTCGCTTGTTTGGTATTAGGTGGATTTCTTTTAGGTTTTAGAGTTGTTGTTTAACTGTATTAAGGAAACTGTTTGTCTTAAGCTTCCTTATTGTGTATCTTTTTCTATTTAGTTGCGCTTTGGTATCTAGGTCTAGCTGTATCTGGATAGGGATATAGTCTAGGGTAAGTGCCTATTCTTCTTTAGGGTTGCACCTTTCGAGTCTCTAGTATAGGCCTTCGTCTATAAATATAAGGTCAATTGTGCTTTTGGCGGTGCCTCGTTGCTATATAATTGCTCCTAGGGGGGTGGCTAGCTTAAGGCCCCAGATATTTATAGCTCTTAGTAGGCACTCTAACTGTTAATCTGCAGTAATATGGATACCCCCCTACCGCGGGTGGTGGAGGTTTATGTCTCCTAGTAGGATAGACTCTATACCTTCGGTTTTTAGTAAGCTTATTGCCAATATAATATTCTCTGTTTATAGGACCCCTTTGACCCTAGGGTTATATATATTAATAATTTATACTAGTCCCCTATATGTTTAGATTATTATAACTGCAATATCTAGGTTGACTGCCTGCTATGACCATAAGGATAGGCTGATAGCCTTACTGATTATAAAGCACACGTATATGGCTACTTTTGGTTCGTATAGGAGCTGGAATCCTTAGGGGCAGTATATTAATTGTGTAAAGGTATTGTAATACGGTTCTTATATAGTAAGGATATAGTATTTCTCTAGGTCTAGACTGTCTAGTAGGGGCCTTATAAGGTAGTAGTTTGTGTTGCCGCAGTTATACTATATAATGGATAGGTGGCGGACCCCTGGCGAGGGTCCTTTAACTCTCCTTTATTTCTTACTTCTTCTATTTCTACTTTCTCTAGAATATTTAGAGCTTTTGTCTCTTATGTCTACACCCTAGTTACTACTTATTTTGTGTAGAGCTTTCTATTTCCATGTCTTATATTCCTATTAGCGCTTCTATATCTAAATCTGTTATTATTACTGGTTCTTCCCCTGTTCTTACTAGTCGGCTGTGTGCCCTTTATAGGTTGGCTGCGAATGTTATATTTGCCGCATTAAGTCTAATTCTTAATTGTCCTGGTTTTAAGCCTGCTGTTGCTGTCTATAGGGGTCTTTCTATAGGGCGTCCTCTTCCTTATATCCCCTGTGACCTTTATATCCCTAATTAGTCTGGTGATGTTATACGGCGTTGCTTCTGGCCCGTTAAGGCTTGGGATAGCTGGCCTAGCCCTCTAGTATTGAAGGTAGGAAACGCTAGGAAGGTGCCTGCGTCCCCCTAGCTTATCGCCTATTGTTTCCATTTGTATAACCTAGTGTATAGTTGTTCCCGCAGCTGTTAAGCCCTTACCTTTTGTCTCCTATATTTAATGCAGTCTTCTCTCTCCTACGCCTTATGTGTGCTTTGGTGGTAGTTCGCGCATTTTGTTTAGTCTTAATTTAAGTAATGTCTCGTATTATGGGGGCCTGTATAGTAGCCATAGCATACCTATACTGCGTATATAGATTGGGTGTGTCCCTATTATATATAGCGATAGCATCGTTTTAGGCGTAGTTTATAGTTATAAAGCCTTGTATTATATATAAGGCCATTTATAATTATTCCTTTTTAAATAAGGAGTTTTTACATTCCTAGTATATGTGTGCTGATGATAAGGGAGCTATGCGTTCGTCTGGCGTCTCCCTAGCGAGTCTCTAGCGACCCTTATATTCTCTTATTATTCTTATTATATACTTAGTTTATATTTTCCTATTAAAGCTATTAAATTTAGGTGATTTTAAGTCCTAGTATAAGGCGTTCCGTTTGTCTTACTATCTCCTATATAATTGCTATATTGTCCGCCTAGCGTCCCTTTTCTACCCTAAGGCTTATAGGAACCGCTAGGACTTTAACTGGGTAATCCTTATAGAGTACTTTTATGCTAATACGTTCTCCTAGCCTATCCCCTACCCTTACGGCTCGTTCCTTTACCTATTAGTTCTTTAGGGTGACTCTAATGTCTTTACTTTTAAGGTATTAGACTATAACAGCGTTATAGACCTCTTTGCGTATCTTTGTAAGGACTTCTGTTTCTAATTATCCCCTAAGCCCCTCTGCTTATTCTGTGTTTAGTTATATTATAATTATATACCTAGTTATTAACTTAAGGGGGGTGGGTTCCCTGTGCTATAAAAGTATAGCTATAGCGGCCTAGGTGCGGTTCGCCGGTAAGGGGGGATTATGCTTATTTTTAATTTTGCTTAGCCGTTAGAGGATTTAATTAAGGGTTTGCTAGAGGGGCGCCTAAGGTTCGCTAGACTAGCGAAGCCATTCTACTAGCTGTATTAGTTTATTATAGCTAACGGTTACTCCCCTATAATTTTAGATACTAGACACGTCTAATAGGCTTTATATTTTATTAGATGCCTTTTTAATAGAGGTATTTCCGCTTTATGGTGTGGTATTCGCCCGTTTTTATTGTGGAGGGCTATTGCTAGGCGTAGTTCTAGCGGTCGCGCGCGAGTGCGAGCCACCGTCGTTTGACGTGTGCCTCCCCTGCGATGCATGCATCTCAGGGGGATTCTCTGGGTGTTTTTTAGGGTTCTTTTGGTTGGTTTTGGTCTTTTTGGGCCGGGTGCAGCAAGAGCTCCTTTTTCTTCCACGTCAAGAAATATACAGTTAGCTTTTTAGGGAGGTAATTATAATAAAGGCTTAATGTATGTAAATTAAAGCTTAACTACTAGAGGAGCTCTAGCCTAAGGCCTTTAAAGTAGTAGTATATATAACAAATAGGATACTAAGCAAACGGCTTAACTAGAAGACGCCTTTTAAAAAGCTTTAATTAGTAATAGGTCTTTTACTAACTAAACTAAATATAGCTTACCTATACGCCTATGGCTATAGAGCCTATATACTTAAATATAATATTCTACGTACTTAAAAACTTACTCTTAGAGCCTATATTGGGTATCTAGTAGGGTATAATTTAACGAATATCTTTTAAATATATATACTAAGCGAAAAGAAGGTAATTTAAATAAGAGACGTTATGTTTAATAAGTAACTCGTCTATAATAACAGTAAGCCAGATCTTATAAATTTGCTTTAAGAGAAAGCCAATTAAATGCTGGAAGTAATTAATGTAATTAACCCCAATAGGACGCTTTAAAAAGACTTAAACGAGGACACGAATAAGGAAGATGAGATTTTTAATGAAATTTAGGTGGACATTAATAGAAATTAATAGGTGGATTCTAGTAGATAAATCGTTAACTATAAGCAGCTAGACACTTAAGGCGATAACTTAATTATAGTAGACACCTTAAAAGACGATCCTCTACCTAGCCTTCCTATACTAGAACTAACGCCAGAACCTTAATTAAATCCTACTAATATAGGTCCCTTAAGCTCCTTAAATACCTTTAGATCCTCCGCACTATCTACCTATTAACGCCCTAGATTTAAATATATTAAAATTAACCCGGAGGAGTTAAAGGATAAGGATGGCGCAGCCGTTAATAAGGATAATATTATATAAAGTAAATAGTTAAAGAAGCCAATTAAAAGATATAAAGCTTATTTAATTTACTTTAAAGAGGTAGATACCTTCTAACCGCTTTAAGTAGCCTTTTACATAGGGCTTAAATATTAAAGGAAAATACACTATAATAAACTTCTACCTCTACCTAAGAACTAAAAGGAGCTTATAAGATACTAGTATAAGGTAGAATTTCTAATAGCTGCTATAAAGGAGTACACGGATTTAGACAATTGTAGAATATTTAAAATTATAGATAAGACTTAATCTATTAAAACGGTACCTATTACCTAGGTATTTACCTATAAGATAGATACTAATAAATATCTTATAAAGTTTAAAGCTTAACTTTATATAAAAGGTAATCTATAAGAATATATATACAGCAACTTTAGTAGCTAAAGTCTTTAGAGCTCTCGCAGCAATTATTATAGTATTTAATTTAGATGTCTAGTAGGGTAACGCTATTAACACGTTCGCAAACAGCCTAATTAATAAAATTGTCTATATTAAATATCTAGATAGATTTACTATTAAGGGTAAATATCTACTACTACATAGAGCTTTCTATGGACTTTAACAATCGCCACATCTTTAGCATAATAACTTTAGCAATTAACTCGTTAAATTAGGGTTAAAGCCCGTTAGTAGTAAGCCGTATCTCTACTATAATAACTTACTAATTATATTCTTCTATATAGATAATATCTATATCGCCTTTACCAGAGAAAATTAATTAGAGCTTTAGAGCTTTAAAGAAGCACTAATAAAAAAGTATAAGATAAAGGACCTAGGTAAACTATCCTAGTTCCTAGGAATTTAAGTCTTAAGAGATAGGAGTTAGAGGAAGCTATAGCTTTATTAAGACTTCTATATTAAGAAGATTGCTAATATATTTTACCTAACTAATATACGCTTAGTTAGTATACCTATAAGTACTAATAAGCTCCTACCTAACCCAGAGGAAGCTTTAAAGTAGGAGATCTATATCTACTAAAGGATAGTTAGATTACTATTTTACGCAACTTATATTATAAAACCCGATATAGCTAGAGCTTTAGGCAAGCTATTGGAGTTCCTATAAAACCCCTTACCTCTATATAACACCGCGGCCCGTTAAGCAATTACATACCTCTATTAGAAGAGAACTCTCGCGATTAAATACTTAGGAGGGAATTTAGGAAGTTAAGCCTTTACGGGGGCAAGTAACGCAGCGTTTGGAGACGATTTAATAAGCAAACGCAGCATGGAAGGATATTTGTTTACCCTATTCGGAGGAGCAATTAATTAGCGCTTTACTAAGCAGACGATGGTAATAAAGTTAAGTATAAAGGCAGAGCTTATAGCTTTATCTTATACAGGAATGGAGTTAATCTAGTAGAGTTGCTTCTTTAAGGAAATTAAGTTATTCTTAGATAAGGAGCAAATAATTAGCTGCAATAATCTATAGATAATTAAACTGCTTATAAAGGACGGATAAAAGCTCTCTATAAAGCTTTAACACGTTAATATACACTATTACTGGCTTTGCTAAGAAGTATGTGATAGCCGAATTAAAATTAATTAGACGCCTATAGCTGCTATAGTCGCAAACAGCTTAATAAAGGCCCTACCGCGTCAGAAACATAAGGCGTTCGTTTAATAGTTAAATCTTATTAATATTAAGGATCTAATTTAATTTAATTTAAATAATATTAAGTAAGGTAACTATAGAGGATTTCCTTTAAAACTTAACACTAAATTACCTATTATAACTTTTTGTTCTATTTTCTATCTAGCTACTTAGTCTTAACTAAGCAGCTAGGGGAGTGTGTTAACCGTTAAGGTCACTCTTAGGTACTACCTTATAACTTACTACCCTGTTCTTGTATATCTTACTACTGTCTTGGTTAGCAACTTGGTTAACGACTTGGTTAATAACTTGGTTAACGACACGGTAACCAAATTAGTCTACTACCCTTTTTCTTATGTATTTATAGAGGCTCTAGAGCCACATTTAATAGACAGAGTTCTTCTCAGTGACTTGTCCGTTTGACAGAAATTGATCCAAGCATAAACAACATCGTTGATGTAGGTCTAACCACAAGAGAGAATCTAGCGTTTTCTGCAATATTAACTAAGAACTTCTTTAAAGATTGGTCTTGAAGCAGATACGTAACGATTTACCTGGATATCTAGACAAAGCACAAAACGAGTTTTAAATGCATGACAGGATTAACGAACTACATTGCGATTATATACTATATGCGCGAGGTTGCAGGACTGTAGAGAAGCTTATTGCCGTTAGAATAGGCGCAAACCTCGTAGCTTTTATAATACTCTATCTTTAATACTGCTTATGGGGGGATCTTGACAATCTAATAGGGGAATTTATTGATAGGTAAGACTAGAATAAATTCTTGAGGTACGAAGTGCTCTAATTTTAGATTAGCAATTGATATCTGCCTAAGCTATTCCTGTGGCATCTTTTTCGTGCACTGGTAATGGCGAACCACTATACTAAAACTAGGGCGATGACCCTAACTGGGAAGGGGAATTTGTACACCGTGACCTTAAAATGGCGAATGTGCTCCTGCGGATTCCCGGATGGGAGACGTCTTTGAAGGTTATCAGACTGAAGGTTGCTGACTTTGGTCTAAGAATTTTCACGTCATGGAGCGACTCAAGAAATCTCTATATGTTCAATGATTACGGTACTCTAGGGTTTATGGCGCCGGTATGGCTTCCTTGGCTATTCTTTTAGCCGTTCCAGATACGTTTCGGAACGCTAACTTGCGTATTAGGAGATGCCATAGCAGGGCGCACAGATGTTTAATGGCCGTAAGTTGCTCGCAAGAACTAATGTGTGACAAATTAGAATGGTTATATGGTGTTGCATGCGCCGTATAAGGACCCGGCACAGCCTACCTGGACAAGAGAAGACCAATGTTATTTGGATGATTACAACGCAATAGAGTACAGCGAAGCGGACTATAAAACAATATACAGCATAGACTTGGTTAATATGGTCAATTCGTGTCTACGCCGTTTCCCAGAAAACAGGCCTACCCTAACGCAGCCAAACAAATTCGAGTAATATTTGTTGGTAGGGGGTACTTAGGCAGTCTCTTTGAGATGGGTTTCTTCGCCGGTTGGTCTTCTCTTAAAGGCAAGTAATCAGTCTTAGTTTTCGACTGCAATATTGTTAGACCACTGATTAGGCTGGCGGAAAGATATATAAGATGCTCTATGAGGAAGAATCTAAGGGGCTCGATGGCCCGAGATTATCTCAGGTGGCTCAGCCGCTTCGTAGATGATTGGCAGGCCCGCCCCTTTGCATAACTTCTTACTAACCCTTAACTCCACGTGACCCAGCAATCCTCTGCGAAGCGTCTGAGAGCTTATGGGCGCGTGTTTGGTGCAACTCGTATACTATTTCCAACGCATATCAAATTCAAATAGCTATATTAGGGTTAATTCAGCAGCTATTGCTACAGTTCGCGATGCATTTACATTATAACCTCTCCTACTAATATATTTTAATTAATTAAATTAGCTAACTAATATATTAGGGGGCGAAGTACAGCCTTAAAGTTTAAAGACGTGTTTTTAAACCCGTATTCACCTAACTAGCTATATTAGAACCTTAATCGCATTTTACCACTATAACTTATTTTTCCCTAAGATTAGGTGAGCTACTTCTTATTATAGCTAAAAAGTAGCTTACCTAATCTTAGGGAAAAATAAGTTATAGTAGGGAAGTTCTATCTTAAAAGCATGAGGAAACTATGAGGTGTAAGGGTATAAAATGCGACTATTTTCCCTTAGACCCTTAGAGAGGAATTGCCTCGCACGTGCTCTAATTGGCTAGATCGCTTGCGCACGGTACCTTCCTTGGCAGAATTTTTATGACAGAATTGCATAATATTCATAAAGTGAGAGGCGAATTCCTTAACGAGGGTCTGGGGCACCTGAGATAAGCCCGAGAAGGTGGCCCGCGCACTGTCACGTGACCAATCACGTGCACATCGCCGAGCTGTCAGATGCGACCGGAGTATCATTACTTCCGGGACCAGATCGGTTTGCCGTAGGTGAACAGGCCCTTGGTACTCCAGATCTTCGCCAAACTAGCAATCCTCCCCCACCAAAGCGCCGCAGACTGAATACTGCCACATAGCTAGGAGCAATGGCACCTTCGCAACATTTTCTACCCCACCAATATACTATTAGAGGACAATGAGGAGGAAGTGTAAGGCGTGAGTCGTTTAACTGTTACCGGTCATGTTTCTTACCCTTTGTAATTTACCCCGTACGAAGGGCCCTTAGACTATTTAGTAAAGGTTGCAAGGAATCATAGTAGAATCCTAAGTGTTTACTCGGAATAATTGCCAAGACTTTTACGCGTAAATGCCTACCTACCTAGGTAGGTAGGATGTGGTATAACTAGCTGAGATCATATCCATGAAACAATCCCCGTTCTATAAACAGCCCCTAACCGCCGGTGCGGCACAGCAATCAACAGGGTGAAATACTCACCAAGGAGTTCCCAGAATCTTTATTAAATATATCCAATCCTAGATGAGTGACAAGCAAATCTCAGTTCTAGTCGCACGCATCGTGTGTGAGCGCAATAGAAAGCTTGGCGTTGTTGGTCGAAACGTTTAAGACCATTCTAGCTCCGATTTCTCCAAGAGTCCTCGCGCATGCGGCGTACGTCGCAGGCATTGGCGCCTCTCACTGCAGATGCCTAGGTTAGAGACCTACTGGGGGCGCGGTTACCAATAACACCCATGGCGGAGCTTTAATAAAAGATCAGATTGGCCGCGCAATGCTCAAAGTCTGTTGTAATCCCAGGTGTCCACAAGTTGACTCGACTGAAGAGTGCAATAAATTTTTTCATTAACTCTACGATATACACTTGTACCCAAATTGTGCAATGGTATTCTCAAGGCGGACCAAACCTCACCTCTCGGTGCTTGCGGCATGCATGATACTCGCATTACTGTGGCTTTTTAATAATAAGAGGGTTGCCAACCAGGAACCCCCAAAGCATGATCACAGTTTTACAAACATAGAAGTGTCCTCGACAGCATCCCTGAAACCAGAATTTATGGACGCAAAGCCCCAAATGGAGGATAAAGTCATAGTGATCGGCAAGCTCTCAAGTGAAGACACATCCTGGGTAGTAGAATTACAGAAGTAAGTCTCTTCAATTTCCTTGCTCTCCAGTCTGCGACTCACACAACTATACCTCAATAGCTGGACTTCCGCAATCTATACCGTTGACTCACTCACCGCACCCCTTCATACCCCTATGAACAAAGGGAAAGAAGGCATGGCCTATCTCACTTATATAATCGACAACTACCACGCGCTCCCTCGTACAATGGCCTTTATCCACTCTCACCGTGACGGCTACCCCCGCGCCTGGCACGTCGATTACCCAAACTACAGTAACGTAGGATCGCTGCTAGCGCTTCGTACAGACTTCATTCAGCGACAGGGCTACGCAAATTTACGCTGTATACACGAGCCTGGATGTAGGAATCCGGCGAAACCTTTTCGGTCTCCCGAGGACGTCGAACCGGATCATATATACGAACTCTCGCTACCAGAGGCCTGGGGAAAGTTTTTTGAGGGAGTGGAGGAGATGGCAGAAGTACCACAGGAATTTGCGACGGCATGCTGTGCACAATTTGCAGTCAGTCGGGAACAAGTCCTTAAGAACGATTTGCAGCAGTACGTTAGATTACGGGATTGGTTGATCGAGACGACATTAAGCGATGACATGAGCGGAAGGGTTCTGGAGTATTTGTGGCATGTTATCTTTGGTCGGCCTGCGGTTGAATGTCCGCAGCTAGAGAAATGCTGGTGTGATCTTTATGGGAGATGTGAGTTATGGGATATGCAAAACTCAGCGGAAAGATTGGAGACGTGACAGGTGACGGTTTTTCTGTGGCATGTATATTATGGTAAGATATTTTCTGAGAAATGAGGCCATTGCTTGAAAGAATGGGAAATGAATCAAGCTAAATTAGAAGTCCGCCTAGAATCAATTCTTCGAATCTCTAGATTCTCATACGCTAGGCCAAGGCCAAGGCCATTTGATCGTGCCAGAAAAATTTCCTGCCCTCGTGGTGAAGGAGGTTAGGTACTTCAGCATAACTTATAGTGCAGGATAGCAAAGTCTTAGGTAAAGGATTCCTCGAGAAAGTAACGAAAGCTATTCCGTATGGTCATATTCATAGACTATCACTTAGAGTCCAAACTTATGACTGATAGGCAGCGAAGGGTCATACTGGATTGAGAATTCTTTAGTCACCCGTACTAAACGGATCGCATCCCTACCGTACCCTAAAACTAGGCAATATGAATGGTAAAGGATGGGCCGGTATCTGTCCACGTATAATCGCACGATGAATGAGTACGTTCGCGCCGGGACATGTGATGGGCTTCTCCACAGTACTCCCAAGAGTTGATATCCAAATTCTCTTATTCTCCAGTAAATCTTCTGCGAAAGGATTGCTTTTGCACCATCATCTAGTCCAGCCACCTTTGGCCGTCCTTTCACACATATTGTTGTTGTAAGTATTTCTCTTTCGAAACGGTCGCTGGCTGATTGCGGCTTCACCGCGATGGCGAGTCGAGAGGCGCGCACGGAGGAGCGGGGCCGTGGAGGTTCATGGGGAGTCGAGACATAGCACTGAAGAGCATCGGAAGGAAAGTTAAATCCCTATATCTCCATAATTGTAAGAGATGATTGCTTGAACTGCTACAGGCAAGTAGTCTCTGCAAGGCTGGAAAGTTGTGTAAATGCGTTAATTGTCTACGAGGATAGCTATTTGGTATTTGTGAGCAAAAAATTAGCCGGGTTGGTAATCCCCTAATTGATAGAATAAGTGAGTACTTCGTACAGTGGAACTTAGTTATTGGGTTCCTAGTAGCTGCAATACTGACTAATCAGCCAAGCTCGGATATCTCGTCAATTTCCTACGCCAATCCATTAACCGATAAGAGTTGTCTTGGAGCTAAGCAAGATGTCATACCCTTTGCAATAGTTCTGTAGTTCAGCGCTTATGCTTATTCAACGTGTTCCGGCCTTAAAACGATCTCGTGCGAGTAATTGCGGAGCGCACTTTATGGGATAACATCTCATAATCCTATCTATAGGAGCCTTAAGAATAAATTGCAGGTAAATCTATCTGTGTACTCCAACGATTGATAGAAGCTTACAGAGGGAGGAACCAGATAGTCACCGGACATTGTCAACTGCGGTTCCCTTCACTTGAATCTTGTAGTCGGTTTTTCAATCCCTATCAACATCTCTCACGACAAAATGCAGCCTGCTAAAAACATACATCACTGGAGCCTCAAGCGGTTTTGGTGCCTTGGCCGCACGTCATCTAAGCCTGCGCAGGCCATACGGTCTATGCTGGTTTCTTCAGCCCGGATGATAACACACAATCCGCGCAGTCCGATGTTTCTACATTCGCATCTGCTAACAACATCCGGCTGCGTTCTGTCAACCTCGACATCATCTCCGACTCGTCAATCTCTGCTGGCCTGACTAAAGTACATTCGGAAACAGGCGGGATCCTCAACACGATTATCCATAATGCTGGTCATGGCTCTCTCGAAGCCTTTCAACGCAGTATCTGCACCAACTTTATTAGATGAACGCAGCAGGCACATACCGGATGAACAAGATATGTATTCCGCACCTCCACAGAGTCGGGAAAGGGCATGTGATATGGATTTCAAGCTCCAGTGCCCACGGTGGCGTACTTCCCCTTTTGGGGCCTTGCTCCGTTGCTAAAGCAGCTACGGACTCGCTCGCTGTGACGTATGCGACAGAACTTTCCCATGGAGAATCGAGACCACGATCATGGTTCCAGGTATGTTTATGAGGGGTACGAATCATTTTGCGAATGCTGGAAAGCTGGAAGATGGAGGAGTTGCGGCTGAGTATCCGGATGGATCACTATAATGGGTGCCTGAGCAAACTCTAAGAGGTGTGGAGAAGAATATGCAACCAAGTACAGACCTAGTAGTGGTTGCGGAAGCAATTGTCAAAGTTGTTCAGGCGCCGGAGGGGAAGAAGCCATTTCGTGTCCACATTGATTCGTTTAGAGATGGCTCAGAGGAAGTGAATGGATTGTCGGATAGAAAAAGAGAAGGGCTTTTTGACAGACTGGAGCTAGAAGGACTTTTGAAAAGGAAGAGTTAGATATTCGTGGGCATTGTATGGGTGTCCCGACTCCGAAGTCATTGTTGGCTCTCTTTCGTTCTCTGACTTGTTCGAAATACTTTCGTTTCTGTCATCCTACGCTCTTTACCTCATTTCCATATTACATTGAGTTTGCATAGCGCGAAAATAAGTTGTGAAACATTGATGATTGAATGATTCCCATCCGAGATCTTTTTTCCAGAAGTTGACACAAGCGAGAGCAACCCATCTCCATTTCCGTCTTATCTGAATCGCAGCTCTTCATTTCCATACATTGCTTCAGTGTTTCACATCTGGTAAATATCCATGTAGAATCCAAGCCACGACCAACATGCAAGATTGTTTCCTGAGAGCGCTTCCATAGTCTGAGGAGGCCGCCTTGAGAGTACACGGACCAAGCATCTCTGAATAACAACAAACGCGACGCCGCACGGAACTTGAAACTCACAAAGCTGATGACCAAGAAAATGTAATTAAACAAGACTGACTCGTCCAAGGACCCGCTCAGCCTTTTGCAGAACCCTTCAACCTTAGTGTAAGCGTAAAGCGAAGCATATCGTTTTATTTCTTGGCTGAAGGTTCTGTGCGCTGTCCAATCGCTCAATGGATCCCTTTGAGGCAAAGTGCGGAACACGCCTTGCGGAAACAAAGGGCAGGTCAGGGGACATTTCTTCAAAATATTGCGTGCAACGCCTTCCACAAGCGAAATTTGCTTCACATACGGCCGTAAGAATGGCGTTGCCGTCTCTCTTTAGAGTTTGAAATAATCCTGCGGTCCACAATCTTGGCGGATTTACGAGTACCAAACCAGCTGAACGCCAAGTAGAGCTGCAGCTGCGTGGTGCGTACCTGCATGACAAGGTATTTTCAGATACGGCCGATCCCAAGTCCCGAAATATAATTACATCCATCTATATAAGATCTTGAGAGTCAACCAGTATCGGGTCCATATACCTCTCCACTCTGTTAATTTTCATCTCTGGCTGTGTTTTGGAAAATGCGGCTTTCTTGGAAACATAGTGTGCTTACTCTGCACATTGCAAGCTCTCTTGTTGAAGCATCATCTAAACGTCTACCCGTAGTTGATCTTGGCTATACAGTTCACCAGGCCATTTCTTATAATGTGAGCTCCAGTTTGTTTAAAACCGTTGGTTAACTAACAAGATTACAGTCTACAGGCCAGTACTACAGCTTTTCCAATATTCGCTACGCCCAACCGCCCACCGGCGATCTTCGCTTCGCAGCTCCACTACCTCCCCTCACCAACCGCACTCTCCAGAAAGGCGAAATCCAACGGTCTTGTCCCCAAGCGTACCCACTTTGGTACTTGAAGGATGTTCAGCAGCTAGATGACGTACCACCTCCAGATCCTGATGAGGATGAGGATTGCCTATTCCTTGATGTAGTAGTTCCAGAGAAGGCTTTCGAAAAGGCGAAGGGGAATGGGCGTGGCGGAGCACCAGTGATGGTCTGGCTTTACGGCGGAGGTATTCGAACATTCAAGTTCTTAAGCAATTTTACGAGGAGTGCTTGTTGATCATTGTAGGCTTCGCTTTCGGTCAAAAGAACGTCAAGACATCTACTCAGTATGTGACTGGAAACCCTGCCGGCCTGCTCGCACTCGCGAAAGAAGAAGATGAGGAGGGAGTAGGTTTCATCTACGTCACCCTCAATTACCGCGTAAGTAACTTGGTCTCGATTTATGGCACAGTCCTAAATAATCAAAAGGGCGGCGCTTTCGGGTTTCTATCAGGCCCAAATCTCCAAACGAACGGAACCGCGAATGCTGGTCTATTAGATCAACGCCTCGCCCTCGAATGGGTTCAGAGAAATATTCATCTTTTCGGAGGAGACCGTCACAGAGTCACTGTTTTTGGCCAGTCAGCTGGTGCTGGGTCTATTATGCATCAAATTACCGCCTACGGTGGCTTGCGTGGCAAGGTTCCTTTTCAGCAAGCTATCCTCCAGAGTCCAGGATTCCAACCATATCCAGGAAACTGGCAACAAGACCAAGTCCTGCAATCCTACCTCGCCGCACTTAATGTCACGACCATTGATCAAGCACGCAAACTGCCCTATGAATCTCTCAGGCGAGCCAACCAGGACATCGTGGGCCGGTCACCATACGGCCAATTTACATTTTCACCGGCTGTCGATGGTTCATTTGTGCCTGCCTTACCCAGCAATCTTCTTCTTCATGGTGCTTTTGATAAGAGCATCCGTATCATGACAGGCTACAACGCGAACGAGACTTTCCTCTTTGTCGACAAGTCAAATCTGACTAATGACGCCTATGTTACAAACACCAAGCATAGCCTACCAGGTGCTCAGCCAGCGGTGGTCGACTTCATAACCAACACATTATACCCGGACCCTACCACCGCACATAATTCGTCATTGCCATACGATGACGCTTTAGGTCGCTTCCTCCTCAGCTCGTCCGAGTCTAGTTTCACTTGTAATACTCTGTACCTCAACCGGGCCTTTCGCGGTCAAGCTTTCGGATACAGATGGAGTGTTCCACCGGCATACCACGGTCTAGACGTACCCTACACATTCTACAACGGGCCGAATCCCGCTGTCCATAATGGTACAGAGTCTTTTGCTATTTCTTTGCAAACTTATTTGACGACTTTTGCCATGACGGGGTCGCCGAACCGGGCCGGTGCGGCACCCATGCCGCTGTTTGGGAGTTCGGAGAATATCCTGGACGTCAATGTTGCTGGCTTGAAGCCGATTAAGGATCCCCAGGCAAATCCCAGGTGTGAGTGGTTGCAGAAAGCTTTGTTCTTCTGATCTCAGGTTTGCTAGTTTAGTAAGGGTTCTTTACCCTGTCATTGCCTATTGAATCTACTTATCAGAGGTGAATTATACTTTTTCAAAGGCCTGAGGTCATGTCGACCTAAATCGGATTTACTTATTACTGTCTTACTATTGACTCGGTCACCGACTTAGTCACCAACTTAGTCTACTACTTTATGTATATATAGTCTCATTTTCTTCATAGATCAATCTACACACGAGTTAGTTCGACAGGTTATCTATAACTAATGAAAGATATTTCCCTTGGGTAGAATATTATAATTTGACTCTGATTGAAGTAACACATAAACACCATCATTTGGGAAACCAACCTCAGGTGTGCTTTAAGTAGTCATGACGGCTCATTAAAGCCCAGTGATCTATATCTAAAAGTCTTCTAAGTACCTTGGAGTCCATATAAACTTCTGTCTAGACCTGTGGCCCGCAAGAGGGCCCAAGCAAATAATTAAAGTATAATACCAATTCTTCTAAATCTTGTAACTATCAAATTTTCTTGTGCGCACGCCTCTTTCAAACATGATATCCAATTCCTCAAATGTTCTCCCTTTAGTTTCTGGCACGCATGATATCCAATTCCTCAAATGTTCTCCCTTTAGTTTCTGGCACGCATGATATCCAATTCCTCAAATGTTCTCCCTTTAGTTTCTGGCACGCGGAAGTAAGACCAGATCAGACACAGAGAAGCGAGGCCTCCGAAAAAGAATCCTAATTTTCCTCTTAGATTGGCCTGATCCGGATTTATTAAATAGGGAATCGCCACCGCCATCACAATCCCTAACACTGCCTGAACGGCCGTGGCGATCGCTATCGTTTTGCCTCGAACCTTGGTTGCGGACACCTCGCAAATAATAACAAAGCATACAGGACCAATGGAGATATCGTAAAAAAAATTCCAGATGACCATTAATGAGGATTGTGCCCAAATGACACTCGTATGGTGCTGGTAGTTCGGGATACAGTCGAGAATACCGATTATGAGTTGGAGAACGGCAAGGATTGCCAAGCCGACGTTGTAGATGCTGCGTCGGCCGAAGTGCTGGAGTAATATCCAGGAGAGACAAGTCCCTAGGAAGCCCACGGCAAGGAAACCGATGCCCATGTCAAAAGCTTTCTGCGTTGGGAGCCCGGCTAGAGTGAAGAAGTAGGTGCCGTAATTGATAAGGTAGATGCCACTTAGTACCTGTATAGCATAGACGCCAACCGCGATTTCCGTCCGCCGAAGGTTGGCTTTACGGAAGCAATCCCAGTACGTACTTCCCGCTTCCATTTCGTGTTCGAACCGATCGGTCTCGATAATCATGGCAAGCGTAGATTTGACGTTAACGTGCGGAGAGGCAAGCCGACGCAAAGAATGTTCCGCTTCTTCCAACCTGCCCTTCCTAGCCAACCACCATGGAGACTCAGGAGCAAATGGCATCCCGGGCATAATGAGTAGGACCCAGAACCACTGTATTGCAAATGGTATGCTATAAGCCCAGTGTGTGTCTAGTCGTTGACTACCCGCAGTAACGCCATTCGCAATTAGCTGGCCCATGACAAAGCAGAGGTTAATATAAGACGTGAGAGTGCCACGAATGGCCACCGGGCAAACTTCAGAAGCGTATGCAGGCGCAATAACAACATACGCGCCCAAGACCAGCCCTCCTAATAGCTCCCCAATGAGGAGAACCCGGAGAGAGCGGGCAAAAAATTGGATGAAGATGATCGTAGCGGTGCCCATCACACAAGCAGAGAATGTCTTCTTACGGCCGAACCACTCCATTGGATAACCGGCCGCAAGGGCACCAAAAACTTGTCCGATGGGGTTTCCCATGCTTAGGCCTGTCTGCCATGATGCTAAGATGATATACTAAAATCATGTCAACTTTATGGGCCGTAGGGTGTGTATTTCACTGTTTAGGGTGTCCAGTAGCTCACCGAGTCTTTATACTTGTATCCAAAGTCCCTCTGGAAGGCTGGGACAGCATACAAACTTCCAACAATTTGGGGGTCGTAGGCTAACCTAGTGAAATAGTTAACCAATCCTAGTGTCTACGCTCTAAAGAAGTGATGTACTTACATAATAACTCCAAGGGAGAAGAAAACAGACCATCCAATGGCTTTTGGGTACAACTTGACGGCCTCCAAGAAGCTCAGGCTATGTTCTATCTCGATGGCCTCTCGCGCTTCGCCCTCGTTCTCTTGTATCATTGTTTTCGGTGCTTGCAGAGGAGAGTCGGGCTCATCAAGCTGATTGTAATAGACTTTGGCCGTCATCTCGGAAGAGTACGAAGGGTAGTAAGCTTTCTCACAAAATTAAGGTAATTGAATTTAGTAGTTAAGGGGCCGTGAGCCACTTCATTGGTATTGCACGAGAACCGGAAGGTTGTGATATTGGGCCAGTAGTTGCGAGGATAAGGCAAGTAGGCGGCGACCAGCGCTGGCTGTTTCTTTTATCGGCGCATTTCCCATTGAACTTCTGAATAAATATTGTACGATTGTAAGGCACATGAGCCAGCAGCAGTTGAAATGAAGCTCTTGTCGGCTTCCTTGTTCTTACGCTGTTCATCAGTTGCTGGGATATCCCTTAGCACATCACTTCGGGTCCAACCGTTATCGATAAGATCCAGCCAATCAATTGAGATGCATTCAACGCCCGTACTCAAGAATACAAATGCTTTGATAGAGGCCAAACAGTATAGTACTTCAATATATAAGCTTATTCTTTAGAGCCGAGTCACTTAATATAAAGTTTCTAGTATTTATCATTCTATAGAACGGTATTTTGCATATACTGTAGCTAAATAAAGTCCTTCCAATATGCTCCTACCTCCTCTATTCCTTACTATCGCGAGCTTTTCTTGTTACATTTAGTAATAGATCTGCTAGAGGTTTCCTAGCCTTTATATAGCGTACCTAAGACTTATAGTCGTCCTAATTATCGACGTAGAGGAGTTTAAATTTAAGGAACGGCCAGGGCTTAAGGTATCCCTTGCACTGTTACTTGCGTCCTATAAATTGTGGCCCGTACGCGCCAATAAATAAGCTGCATTCCTAGGCGGTCAATTATTCTGCCGCATCACCAAAGGTCTTAATTAAAGTCACGAATATATTGAAATATTAATGTATATTGTATATATACCCTTATTCTTTAGTATTAAGTCGATCTATATACTCCTGCTAACACGGGCCATCTTTACATAGTGGTATTTGACAGAGTCTACACCCGTACATCGTTCTTGGCGACCTTTAAGGTCTCTTAAACTCCTTCCTATCGCGCGATCTCTTTACTATATTCACTAAAAGCTCGCATAAAGGCTTCCTATTCGAAAGCTTCTTAATATAGCTCCTCCTTCCTGCCTCCAAGTATGCCGAGCAGGTCTTCTGCTTCTTATTAATCCTAACTGCCTTATATCCATAATGTATCGCCAGGTACCACTGTATTTGATCTATAGAGACCCACGCGCGATTTCATTAAGGTGCTTAAATAGAGAGCTTAAATAGAGAGTTTATAAGTTGTTTAAGGAACTTCTTATAGCCGCTTTATTTCGGCCAGCCATCGGTAGAGTAGGAAGATAGCTTATAGTAATTGGTAATAATTGTATTAAGGAGGAAGTGAAGCAGAGGCTTCTAAGTCTTACGGTGACGTCGGAGGGAGCTATAATAAGACCTTATCTAATCAGCAGTATCAACGCCTTTTATATAGTAATTGTAGAAGTTAATAAACAGCGGAATCCTTAACACCTTAACTACATTACTGCCAAAGATCTTCTAAGTTATTATAGCACCGGTGGAGGTCTTTACAGGGCGTCGTTATGGCCGCTTAACTAATTAAGATCCTGCGATATATAACGTTAGATACCTATTTTAAGTAGCAGAGCCTTAGGCGATAAGCTTACCGTCAAGGACCGTACTCATAAATAGCACTATATTTACATCTTTCCAGGCAAATTATACAACCGTAGAGTCTTCAGAAAGCTCCCTATATAAGGAACCCTATAGTATCTAGTTATTAAATACCAATTTAAGCTCTGCGAGGGAGGAACTGATTTGCTTAATTAGAGCTCTATACTAAGCCTTAACTTTATCTAAAGCCTCCTCCTACTCCTCCTGCTTTGTTTTAGTAGTGCGCACAGTCCCTAACGCGCCAATTCCGACCTCTCGAAGCCAAGAGAGTAGCTTAACGCTTATAAATAAGTTATTAAGCCACATAATGTGTTTATTTGGTGGATAGAGTAGCTCGTTAGTAAGGTCGTCTCTTTATAATAGTAAGTTAAGTACTACTACCTGCGTCTTAGAAAAGCCTTCCTCCTTTATATACACCTTATCCAGATTATACGGCCCTTTCTTATTACCTTTGGCGTAGAACATCTAGTCAAGAACGTAGCCTTAATTGCCTAACACCCATATTTTAAAGCCCTCTGGCGTTGGCTTAGTAGGAATATTAACGATTTTTAGGGCTTGGCCAGTAAACCGTTTAATCGTCTTATTAACGGTAAGGTGTATACCGGGGGTATAGAACTTCCTGTAGAGCATGCGTAGGTACTCACTAAGGTCCCAAATCCTTTTAAAAGTGTTCTAGAAAGCTTCGTCATTATCTTCTCGTAGTTTAGTGCAGTAGAAATAACGGTTAATTTGCTAAAATCTCTCCAGTCCAATAAAGTTCCAAATAACGTGTATTAAGCCATAACTAAAGTCTTTATGCCAATACTCCTTAATGCTACTTTCTACGTGTAGCCCTATATAAATTAGCACCGCCAAGTATATATGCAGCTCTGCCCTTAATGTTGGCTTCCACTTCCGCGGGCGTCCCTTTGGAGTCTTATCCTCTAGAGTCTGGTGGAGTTCCGCGTTCCTATTTGTATACTATACAAGTTAATCTATAATTTCGTCCGTAAAGAATAGCTTAAATAGCTACAGGGGGTCGCTATTATCGATGTTGGAAGGAAGATTTGGTTTGCCATAGGTATTTTCATTCTCAATAGGAAGAGGTTTAAAATTAGGTAAGGGCCAGGGTTCAGGAGGTTTTTAAGACTTCTAAGACGCGCGTTTTGGGTGTTGGGTATAAGGAACAAAGTCTATATCATTACTTGCACGATTGCGCACCATGATTGTAGTGTATTGATTGATGGAGTTATATATTTACAATTTGACGCGAAGAAGTTCGATGTTCTTGATCGCGCGCACGGGCCACATTTTATATCACATCAACAGTGCAAGGGATAGTTTTTTGGCTTTCCTATTTAGCCGAATATTATACTAAATAGGTTAAACAAGATCTATATTAATTCTAGCACAATTAGAAGGCATTACGGTGGGTATTTAATTACTAGAATCTATATAGATATCTCTTCCGCTGGTGTATTTCGTCCTACTATTATCGATAAGAGCTGGCTAATAGAATCAATACGATTCGCTTTATAGAGTTCTTCCTGGTTCCCTCTAGATACTTTGTAAAGGCAGGCTTTGCTATAATTGAGAAGGCAGGGATAGCTCGGGCGGCGTTATCAAATGTAGTAGAAGGCAAGGTAGTCGCATTAGATGCGGAGGCAGGTGTGGGGTTGGGCGCGGAGACCGACATCACTGTTGCTGGTGTCAGATTTAATCCGGTAATCAAGTCAGATATATATTCAGAACCTACAGAGGAGGCCCGCATATTATTGAGGATCTAATTGAGTCGTGGATGAGGTGGTGGCTGAGGAGCGATCAATGAGAATTTTCAAAGTTTGAAGTTTGAAGCCCAGCCTATTTCTAAGCAAAATCAACACCGTAAGGGGCTCACGAGAGCTCTCCAAAATGCCTTGCATTTGATTGCGAAATATTATTCGACACCAAATATACACTTATCAAGTGGACCTTTTGGCGACGTCATGTAGGCATTGCAAGCGCAATTTAGGGCCTTATGCGATAACTATTTACTAATAAAATCTGAAGGTGAAATAAAAATCAAGCCATGGGCACAACTATTTTAAACGGCTTCGCGATTGGCGGTAACGTATTAGCCACCCAGTCGAGCCAGCCACCCGGTCGAGCCACCCCAAAACACACCAAAATCTACCAACTTTAACCTTTTATAACTCCACCCCTATTAAAGATATTTAAATAAAAAATTTAATATGGCTCCTTATATATGGAAGTATTCTATTTATAATATTTATTAAAAAGGATTATATATTTAAGCTAATAAATACTTAATAAAGGCCTATATAGACCTAAAAGGGACCGAATTAGGCAATGAATAGAATTAGGCCACTACTAGTTACACACCCCCTAATCACTGCGCGTACACCCCCCAATTAATACGCGCACACCCCCCACTGAACAGGCTTAGATTCTTCCTCTTCAGGTTAGAATGTCACGTGTGTTTGACTTGTTTACATCTGCATCAGTACGCGACGGTCGCGCGCCCGTGCCCAAATCAACACCTCGCATTTGCATTACTTTCCCTACATCTACCATGGCTCTTAGCCCACCTCCGTTGAAGTCGTACGATTGCGCAAACTTTACCCTTGGTGATATTAATAAGTTTGCTAAATCGCAGGGCTATGCGGTATTACAGGTGGTGAGAATAGCGGTGGAAGTTAAGATGCCTTTGTGGATGGCTTGCTAAGTGTTTAGCAGTAATATTTCACAGGCTTACAGCCGTCGTGGGGCCTCGGCCTTTTAACACGACTTTACTGGTAGGCCCTCTAGCGCATTCCAGCTCTAGTTTGAACTCTACAAGTTATACTATAGTTGAAATTAAAACTTAATTATGGTGGTATAGTCATAGAAGTTGCATTTTAAAGATTTGATTTTCGCGATGCAGATGCATACAAGTCAAACACACGTGACGTTCTAACCTGAAGAGGAAGAATCTAAGCCTGTTCAGTGGGGGGTGTGCGTGCAGTGATTAGGGGGTGTGTAACTAGTAGTGGCCTAGAATTAATAATGTAATACTTTTTTAAAAATATTAAAAATAGAAATCTTTTATATATAAGCAGCTATATTTAAATTTTTATTTAAATGTCTTTAATAGGGGTGGAGTTATAAAAGGCTAAAATTGGTAGATTTTGGTGTGTTTTCGGGTGGCTCGACCGGGTGGCTGGCTCGACTGGGTGGCTAATACGTTATCCCTTGCATAGATGAATGCGTGCTCAAGAGAGTGGCCCGTGCTTAGCCAATTAATATTGCGAAATCCGATTAAGCGAGCCCCACCTAAATTTGATGCTAGGTGAGGCCCGCTTAATCGGATTTTCGCAATAGTAATTGGCTAAGCACGGGCCACCATCTTGAGCACGCATCAAGGGATAGCATCTCACTTTCTCTTTGCTTCACGACTCATCACAATGGCAATTCTCACAAGCCTACCTGCGGAGCTGCAACTTTTAGTTTTGGAATTGGTTCTACCAGACGACCTCATCAATGTCGCCATCACGTGCAAACAGCTTTGGCGTCTGGCAGAAGGATCTATTAAACACCACAAAGCTCTTCAAAGCCAATATGGCTCCCTTACTCCAGGAAATTCCCCGGATGATCACACCCTTTGGGATATGCTCAGCACCATCATTCAAAACCCTCGTGTTGCCTATTATGTTCATATTGTCGACCTCCTAACTGAGCGAAATGTCTATTGGGACTCCAAGATCTGGACGGGCGATCAGGTGAGACCGGAGCATCAGCATCCACCAAGCGACTACGTCAAGCTATTCACATCCGCGGCCTCGGATGGCCCTTTAAAGCTTGGAGATCAAGAAGATTCCACTAACTCACAACTTGAGACTGCAATTGGGAATGGCAGCGATGGTCCCATTATCGCGCTCCTTCTTCCTCGCCTCCCGAACCTCAAACAACTCACGTACATCAATTGGGGTGACTCGTCCTGGCTTCTGAATGTTCTAGAACAGGCAGCTGCCGCGCACGCCACTTCCAACCCCCCGTTAGCCTTCAGGAACCTGACAAGTGTCCGTCTAGAGCACTGGAACGCTAGAATGTGCATCGGCTACCGATTCATACGCTACCTCATCTGCATGCCTTCTATGCGCTTTCTTTCAGGCTACATGATCGGGGGTGAAAAGGGAGAATCTGAAAATTATACAAATCTCGCCCGGTCACGTGTTACAGGCTTGGAGTTTTCTTATAGTGCTCTTAGTAGAGACGCTATGTCTGAGACTCTGAGCGGCATCGAAGCGCTGGAAAAATTCTCTTATGAGTGCAGAGGCGCAGTTATGCATTACACGAACTATGATCCGCACGGCATACTGGCTGACTTGCTAAAATATGCGGGTCATTCGTTAGAGGAGCTGAGTTTGGTGAATTGTGAGCAGTCCGAGGCGGTAAGTGCCCTTTCCTCCCAAATAATATATAGCGTAGGGTATACCCTGGCCTAATGTACTGCAAGGAGGAAACATCGCCGCATACTTTCCTTGTTGGGTTTCAGAAGTTGAAGCATTTGGACCTGGACTGGGATACACTGGTTCCAGATCCTGACGCCGAGGCCGAGGATGAGGACGGGAAGGATGAAGCGCTCTCGCAAGGGTTTTACACTGCAGAAAACACTGCGGGTAACCAAGGAGTGAATCTGGCCGACTTTTTGCCACTTTCGCTCGAGTCATTGACGCTGGCAAAGTGTCCCGTAACTGGCCTCAACTTGCTCGTAAAGATGCTAGAGCAGAAAGAGGTGAGACTTCCGAAATTGAGCAAGATTAGAATTGGAATGCCCGAGTATGAATACATGGATATGTTAAAACTAGCGGAAGCGGCTGAGACAGCTGGAGTCGATTATGAGTGTCTGCGGTCGTGAAGAGCATTAGCCCGTGGAGCCTAGTTTACAGCAGTGTCGAAAAACCACAATGCAAAGCATCGTAAGCCAGAATCTCCACGAAGGATGTCGCTCTTAGCAACAGGACCACTATCCAAGGATGATAAGCTTCCGATGCGGATACGCCGCCATCCACCTCTCCTGTGCCACCGGTCGATCCAGAACTTGAAGGCGTTGGGCAATGTCGTCCACCCACTCAATAGCCATGACGTGTAAATAAGATATGTTAGAGACAGCCAACATGATAAACTCAACTTGCCCCGGTCGTGATTCTCGTAATTCGTGGTTCAGAGCTAATTTTCCAATAGCGCTGCCGTGCTTGTCGCGGACCTCGTATGTGTACTGATAAGATAAAGCGCTCGAAACGTTGGCAGTGGGTTCTTGGTCGACATGAAAAAACGCGGTACTTGTCCAAAAGACTAGATAGCTGTAGTTTAGAAACTTCGTTGTGAAGTTTAAAGCTTTACTTAAGCTGGGTACCGTAGTCGCCTGGCAGTGCTTTTTGATCTCGTCATGAAGCCGTACATGGTAAATGGCATTGTTTATGAGGCCGGAACTAAGAATTGGCGTACACTCGCTTCCTCCAGAAAGGTTAAAAAACTGTAAGGGGCAGGAGCCGTTTTGCAGGAACCCCCCTCCAGAATCCAGAGAGAATTCATAATCCTTCCAGGCCGCCCAGGACCATGATGGGATAGCCACTGCAGTCCCTCTAGGAACTGGGAGCCTATCCTTGGCTTCCCAAAGAAGCATTAATCCTATGAAGCGCATGGGTATTCCAAACTGGAACTCCCCTAGGGTAGGTTCAAAGCACTTTATCACTCCTAAAAATGCGTTTAAGATATCCCTTTCGTCAGACAATGATCGTGAACAGTATTGAGAGACAATGTCACGGAAGCCTTCTAGGCGTATCCCTACTTCTAGTCTACTCAAATTTCTCTCAGGTGCCCCAACTTTCGAGGCTGTGTCAGGAATTCTTGAGACTGACTTCCACATCGTGAGCCTCACTCTACCCCCACTAGCTTCAAGCGTGACATCCTCTCTGAAGGTTGTCTCCTGGCAATTAAAATAGACAATTCTATCGGTGAATACTAGGAGCCTTCGTGACATCAATTGTTCTTGAAGAGTCCAACCTCGTGTGGCCCAAAGAGAGCGAGATAGAACTTCAGGAAGTTCACTTGGAGCCGAGGACAGCATCAGACCTTGAATAGACGCTTTCACAGCTTCTCTACGCGGGTAATTGGTTCTTGTTCCAGGAAGGCCGGTGGTAGCATCTCCAACAGCTCCAACAATTGTAATATAAGCGTTACGGTAGACCAAGTCCATGTTCGAAATTTGGGCTTTCTTGTCAGCCTCGTCATCTTGGATTATACAAAGGGCGTCGACCCAGAGATATCGCTCATGGAGCGCCTTGCAAACGTAAATGGCATCACGGATAGTTTTTGGGATCTCCTCATTCTTCTCTGATAGATACCCTGGAGTGTATAATGCCGCTCGATTAGCCTTGACAAGTTTCAGCTGTCTGGCAGAGCCCCAGACATAGCTCAGAGCCAGGTATTTTGCTCCGCGTGGTGCATCAACCAACGCCTCTCGCTGTACATCTATCAGACTGAAGCCGAACATTGACATTAGACGCGAGGAGGTCATGAAACGGCGACACTTCTTGTGTCCTTTCTGACACGTATTGATCCAATCCCGAACGAGGTTGAAATCAACCTGGGCAAGATTAACCGGCCGGCATCTGAGGACCCGGTCTTTCTCGCCATCTAATTTGGGACCCCTCGCAAGAGGCAGAATGCATTGTATAGCATCTCGCGGCCGCATGACCCGGTTGATATTGTCGTCCGTCCCTATGTTATCGAAGCTGATAATGAATTTATACACCAGCCGTTTTTCGGTCGATCCATTCAAACTCAAACTTTTGATATGAGGCTTCGATCCGACGTCGGAAACCTTGCTAAGCTGAACCGGTTGTGGCGAGGACTTAAAGAGATGTTTTAGTCGAGTCATGTTAGACGTAATCTTGTATTCTCCGATTGGACTCCAATGCCCCCATACGCTCCACTCCTCGATTGAAGAATTAGAAATATTCTCAGTATCGGCGTCAATACATGAAAGTATCATTCTGCAAAAGGTACAGGACCGTGAATTTGATTTTATATCGCCAACGTTCCAAAATAGATCTAGCCGAGTACGACCAAGTAAGAATTGAAGATCAAAATCTATCTTTTGACACTTCGCACAGAGGCTGTCCTCCGTGTTTGCGTTAGACCCAACCATTTGGCCAAACGAGGACCGTGAAGGAAGAACTAGTCTTTCATTGGTCTGGTGTGGGCAACCCGTGGGTATTCAGCATAGTGGCTTATTAAATTGAGGAGCAGGAATGCGTATAAGGGAGCTACGTATGAGATATGAATTAGCTATTCGTAGTATAGGTTTCGAGTTCAGCCTTGAGAGGCTGCGGCTGAGTGGTAGTCAAGGCGGGGCTTGCGTCAAGGCGCGGTTTGCAGGTTTTGCACACAAATTTTGTCCATGCGCCAATTTTGAAGTTCCAAACCGTCATAACCCTAACTATCGCCGTTATCACCTACGCTATATCACATTCTTAGCACTTTCTAGAGAAAGTACAGAAACCGACGTGGCTGTAGTGTGGCTGAAACTTGATGGAGCTTGTTCGGTCTCCCCTTACTATCACTTCCTCGAACAGTTCTCGGCTATAATTATATGATATTCTGTAGCCTTTTTTTGAGCATTCGAAGGGGCTAAGACGGAATTTGCTGATTGAGGAGATGTTAAGGAGTATTTTGAGCCGGATCGTGATTCAGAGAGCTTTGGCAAACGTCTTACCAAGTTCTTGAAGAATATTGATGAGTGACACTTGAATAACAAGAATGCTGGTTCAATGATTCGTCCAAATTCGTATAACCAAATGCCCTACTCGTGCTCTCCTAGTTCTCTTGGTGCTATGTGCGAGGACGTTACGGACTAGTAAGAGTCAAGAAAAGTTGGCTATAAATCTCCTCATATGCTAAGGAAGTCGCCCGCCGTATGATTAAGCTGTTTACAAGCCTGTATGATATGTCATTAATTTCTTTTAGCTGTTATACTCTATAAATTCCTGGAGTTACTACGAGTGCTATTATGTACATGAATCATGACGGTAGACGGTCTAGCTCTAGCTGTGGAACCTCACTGTACTTTTCTCTTTTGAAGCATTTAGATGCATGAAGCAAATGCCCTCTCTTCTGTCTCACAAATGTCGCAAAACATATCGCAGAAACACCGATGGCACCGCAACTGATTAACACTGGGTATTTGAAGTCCTGCGGACGTGTGAACACCATCGTCGTGGCGAAAGATATCAGCTCAAAAAGGTTTTGGAGCGCCATTTCTGCAGCGGAGAACCGGCCTCGACTTGATTCCGGGGCATCCTGTTGGAAGTAATAGTCGAGTCAGCTTACGTTAGGTATTAAGAACTCTAGAGTAAAACGTACTTCCTGCACGAGGAATTGCACACATAGATCAAATCCCCACAAGCCTATCCGACTGATTGTGACGCCAGCGATCAATGCTGCTCCGGCAGCTTTGGTACCTACGGGTAACGACATGAACAGTACTACGGCAGCAGCAACACAGACCAATTGCTCATTAATGAACCACAGTCCAGATCTCACAGGTCCGATTTTCTTCGTTAGAATCGGCGCAGCGCAGGTGGCGAATAACTCCAATGCAACGGCTGCCAGTCTCATAAAGCTGACATGAATGGAAGAAAAGCCCAGCGTCAAAAGATAAGTTGCCATTTGGGTGCCGGTGGAGAGCACGGTAAGGTAGAGTAAGCTCAAGGAAAAGGATGCAAGGAATGCGGGGTTCTGAACATATTCTTTCCATGGTTGCAATGCCTTCCGGATTAGAGAAAGGCGAACCTGGGGTATTTCCATGTCCGAGGCGCCATTCGCTGGCCTTCCTAGGAGACTTGCGCTGTCTTCGTTCCCTTCCGCTTGGTTCTTGAACTTAGCTAGGTCCGGAACCTTTTCGAAGACTTGTTTGATAGCAAAATATTCTATGAGAACCGAGACTGCATTTTGGCCAAAAACAACCCATACCGCAACTGAAGTCGAATATCCGTCGATGAGAGATATGAAGATCGGCGCGACAAGTTTACAAAGTAAATCTATCCTGCGCATAGTGCTGTTGAGACCTGGAAAGTCACCGTCAGCAAAAGCAGTCAAGGGAATAATTCCATAGGGAATTGAAGACCTTGTCGTTCAATGTCGAGGCCCTCTGATATGACAATCAACTTTGAATCGATATTTAGCACAAAGGCTAATAGGAAACGATTCGAGGGCTTGTCGACTCACCCAATCCCGTTCCACCGCTATAGTATTTGCGACGGATGCTAATTTTTCGACGCAAGCCAGCCCAATACTCAATGCAAAACAAATGAGCACCAGGGCTTTCAGACTTTCGAAGCGGAGGAGAATCAGAAAAAGTAGACACGAGATAGCAACGGGCGCTCTTTGTAAGACTGGTGACGTCAACAATTAACATAAGGATTTATCACACCAATTGAGCTGTTTTACCTATAGATTGCCTCACTAGGGCTAATCTATGGGTTCGGTCAACAAGCCCACCAACCCACGAGCTTAGCAGCGCAGCAGCTGCGGATCGGAAAAGTGCATAGCACGAGGCATAGAAAAGCGTGCCGGGGAAGATAGCGGCGAGGAATATTACGGCGCCAAACTCGAAAGTTCGAGAGTTCCAAGTTGACAGAGTATGTGAGATATACAGTCTCAGGAGTACGTTCCGGTTTGACTTTTTAGTGTTGGTAGACGTGAGGTCATTAGAGCCGTCAGTATCTCCTCGCCCTGGACCCCGATTGGGGTTTTCTTGTAGTAGAGCTATACTTTGGCTCATCTTCTCTTATTTACGGGAACGCATAACTTGACCCAATGCATATCGTCGGTTCGTAGAATTTAGGGAGTCGACAAACAAATGTCGTCGATTGTTGAATTTTCTCTTGGTCGACAGAAAAATTCAGCAAAGTGAAGCCGAGGTCTTGGCATGTTGATCAAGGCGGCGTTACCGAAGCCAGTAACTGTTGGAAAACAAGCCCGCAACGATATCACGTGATGAGACTTGTGGGAGAAATCTCTTGGCAGGAATTTGACCAATCAGACAACTTTGACCGTCGGAAGTTCCTTGAAATCTCTTCAACCACCTATATAGAAAATAAGCAATACACAGAGTTTTAGCCCCATGACTTCAATTCAACAGTAACGTTATGCTGTCGTAAGTTTGAGGACATTGCTACACACAACTTATTTCGAAGCGTAGAGATAGCTTCAAGTACCCAACATAAGTTAATGTTTTAAGAATCTCATGAAGAGGTGCTAGTAGGATGTATGTGTGCGTGAACTCAAACCTGCCAACCTACCATTTCCAGCTCCGTGCACATGTCAAAGCCTAGTACAAGTCTATACTGCTTCATTTCTATATATACGCTTATGGTACCTTGTCGTGGCTCGGCCCGATTAACACCTACCTCCTTACTTCTCGCAGCCTTCTCGGCTTCATCAACAAATTTTACAGCGCTCGTTCCATCTACAGACGAGGTTCCTTCCAACACCTCAGCCTCTTGCATTTTCTCAGACGCCAGAGCCGCAGCGAAAGAATGAGGACGTGATCCCACAAGCTGAAGCTTTCCCCACGCATTATGCCACTCATCGAACGGACAAAGAAGGAGGAGGAAGAGGAGGAGAGGGGCAAAGGCGAAGGGTATGGAAGAAACACACCGACCCAGTTAACAACCTCAACTGGTTCACAGGCTAGATGGGCGTCGATATGTCATAGTATAATCTTAACGAGCCCATCGATCTGTCGAATTCCCTTAAGGGTATGGCCGTCTAGTTCGTATTTGGCGGTCTCGAGGCCCCCGAAGCCGCCAGTGATCCTAGACGTCCCGGAGGCTTGACGTAAAACCGGCGCTTGGAGGTCTACATCCTCCTGTTGGATCTGTTGAAAAAGCTGCGGATGTGTTTGAGCAATGGGCGAATGAAGCAGCCTGGATAGGCTTCAATGGGTCGAATGTCACGGATCTCGGTAGCTGGGAGAATTTGGTTGAACTGCTGGCGCGAGGACTGCATAAAAGAGTGGATTTGGCGGATTTACAAGGCTCCAAGCGGGACTTTGGGGGAATCTGCTTGGAAAAGGCAAAAGAACTTTTAGGGAAGATTCACTACGGGGCTGCATTCAAATATGGGAAGGATGTACGTTGTGAGGAGAAGAGCGGTCTAGCACTGTGGAGAAAGCGAGGAAGGCCATTGGAGATACGGTGCTGGAGACTGCGAATGCAGCTGTGGCGAAGGCTGCAGCTGTGAATCCCATGGCGAGCGAGCCAACAGTTGCAATGCAAGGGTGAAGTAGGTTTTTCCTTCCGAAAAACCTCCCAAAATCTCCCCGCAAGAGATAAGAATTCACCAAATAGTTTTTAAAGTATATATGATCAAGTGTACAAAGCACAAGTGTACAAAGCATAGGCTAGTAAACTTGTAGCGATAAGAGCTAGCCAATAGAATCAAGGCTCCGTGGATACGCGTACTTTTGTTCGCGCACGGTCCAACTCTGAAGGACTTCACCGTTGAAAAGGGACGCGCCATAGTCTGGTCAATTTCTACAGCAATGGAAACATAAACACCAATCATATAGCACGCAAAACAGTATTCTGAATGATGAGTATGAATATAAAAGGCAAACTACTTTGCTGTCGTCTTTTTAGTATCCTCTCAAAGACCTCGTAGCTGCACAAATATATCACCTGGTTCGGCGGATGGGTGGGGCGGCGACGGTGTTTCATAAAAGCATTCGGTTGTAGGATTAGTGTTGTCGATCTAAATCTTGATTTCCAATGGGTGGTAGGCGGGCACTCCTCCGCCGTCGTCTATCTATTGCCATAAAATCCATGATTTCCATGATACCCCCCATGCTCCTCCCCCCGTCGAATCTGTCATGGATGCCGTGTCTAGACGTCGTGCGACACCAAAATCTTCTGCTGACCACTACCGTAGCGCATTCGACATCGACTATCTATTGAATCTCCAACCGACATCCCGGCGCCGCAGCTTCTATCTGCGGGGTAGACGTATCTGATTCATGGTTTCAACGTCTCTAGCTTTGTAGAAATTTCCTCGAAGGATGCACGGGGCACCCCTAGGCTATGCACATCTCGAGCTGCGAACCCTGCACGTATCCCTTAGAGTCGGGCATGTGTGCCCGACAGAGTTACCGGAAATAATGAGATCCACCTGCACGCATGACAGCATGTGCGGTGAGCTCATCAATTGCTTTGCTGGAGAGCAATTGGGATGGGTACGTCTCGACGTAGGTGGCCTAGAGGTTGTTTAATACTGGGCCTTGTGCTTTTCCTATATACTCGCGTTTTCTCCGTTGGATCATTTGCATTTCAATTTCATAGCGTTAGTCTAAAATATAATCTGTCACTGCTTCTCACAAAATGTCGGTATCCTGGGATCCAGAAAAGCTCCAAATCGACCACGCGAATGAAGAACGCACCGCCTCCGCCAGCGGTCGCCTGCACTCAACAGGCGGCCGCAGCCATTCTCTCAGCGGACGTCGCCTCAGCGAATGGGATGCTATGAAGATAGCCAAGGAAGGAGGTGCCGAAATCGACGAAGAAATTGCAGAGTTGGAACGCGAGCTAGAGGCACATCCTATAAAAATCTCCTGGCATTCTCCTATCATCAAGTTCAAAGACCCACGACACTTCACATGGCTTCTTGTGGGATTTGCCAGTATGGGCGGCTTGCTCTCCGGTATTGATCAGAGCTTGATCAGCGGAGCTAATCTGTATATGCCCGCGAGCTTGCACCTCGACACTTCGCAAGTCAGTTTGGTTGCCTCTGGCGTACCACTTGGTGCAATTGGAGGAGCTTTGCTCCTCGGACCCACCAATGAATACTTTGGACGCAGAATGGCCATCATTATCTCCTTGGTTCTATACACAGTTGGAGCTGCCTTGGAGGCTGGTGCCATTAACTTTGGCATGATGGTTGCAGGGCGTGTGATTCTCGGGCTCGGCGTAGGCTTGGAGGGCGGTACTGTGCCTGTCTATGTTGCAGAGTCTGTGGCAAGTTCGCAGCCCGATTCCCCCCCTGCTCTGTTCTTTGCCTAAAAGATTCAAAGGAAAATATCGCGGTAACCTGGTCTCACTCTACCAATTCAACATCGCCCTTGGAGAAGTGTTTGGATATGTAGTTGCGGCTATTTTTGTCAACGTTAAAAGTGGCGGCTGGCGTTATATGCTTGGATCCTCGCTCGTCTTCTCAACCATTATGCTCGTCGGTATGGTATTTATGCCCGAATCACCCCGTTACCTCATGCACAAGGGCAATACTCTTGAATCTCTCGAGGTATGGAAACGGATCCGTGGCCTTGCTCTTCCGGAGAACCGAAAAGAATTCTTCGTTATGAAACATGCCGTCGAAGAGGAGCATCTCAGCACAGTCAGCCGCAAGAAGTATGTCTGGTTAGACTTCTTCACTGTTCCCCGAGCTAGGCGGTCTATAGTCTATGCGAATACCATGGTTTTCCTAGGTCAGTTTACTGGCATCAATGCTATTATGTACTATATGGCTACATTAATGAATCAAGTCAGTACTGCCTTCTTCTAATTAAGACTCCTCTTTCCAACAAATTCTAGTTATTCTGGGAATAGGTACTGACAAAAGCACTGAAATAGGTCGGCTTCGATGCAAAGCAGAGCGTCTTCATGTCTCTTGTTGGAGGCGGTGCCCTTTTACTTGGGACGATTCCCGCAATTTTCTACATGGAACGGTTCGGAAGGAGATTCTGGGCATGTGCGATGCTTCCAGGTTTCTTCATTGGCCTGTCAGTCAACTTATACTCCTTCAGCATCTGAAGTCCTCACTCTACCCTCCATGTGCGATGCTTCCAGGTTTCTTCATTGGCCTGTCAGTCAACTTATACTCCTTCAGCATCTGAAGTCCTCACTCTACCCTCCATGTGCGATGCTTCCAGGTTTCTTCATTGGCCTGTCAGTCAACTTATACTCCTTCAGCATCTGAAGTCCTCACTCTACCCTCCAGTGGTACTGATAAACTGTCAGGTTGATTATTGGCTGCAGCTACACGGCAAACCCTAATAACTTTAGCACCGCTGCCGGTGTTTATATTACTGGATTGATCGTGTAAGGTTTCCATAGCATCCGCCATGTGTGAGATCTTGTGTTAACAATGAGACCGCAGATACGAAGGATTCTTCGGCTCGTATGCCTGCTTGACCTGGGTGTTGCCCGCTGAGGTATACCCCACATACCTGCGTAGCTACGGCATGGAAAGCTCAGACGTGACTCTGTTCTTCTGCTCTTGGTATGTGCGCACCTCATTTCCAGCTCAGGCCCAAACCCTGCATCCGAGACAGAAGACTAGGAACCCCAACTAACACCCCCAGGCTCGTCACATACTTCTTCTCGGACATGCAACGTGCCATGTCGCGCATCGGCCTCACGCTCGGCTTCTATGGCGGCATCGCAGTCGTCGGCTGGGTAAATCCCCTCCGGCCCCCCCAAAAAAAACTCCCCGGCTAATCCCATCTCCAACAGATCTACCAACTCCTCTTCATGCCCGAAACGAAAAACAAGACGCTCGAGGAAATCGACATCATCTTCAACCAGCCGACATCCGAGTTGGTGCGCCAGAACCTCGCGAGCGTCAAGGAGACCACTAGAGACCTGTTTGCGCTGCGCTGGGGCAGGGTTTTCAGGCCGAGTCCGGAGAGTAAGCTGCCGGAGGGGGAGCAGGAGCGGCGGCTGGATCCTTTGGCTGGGACGGCAGGGGAGGGGGAGAAGGCGAGGGAGTAGAGGGGGAAAGAGGGGAAGAGGGGACGAGGGGACGGGGGGATTTTGGGAGGGGAGGCTGGTTTGGTTTGTCGGCGGTGGGGGAGTGACATGGACATGGGGGGTTTCGGCTGTGTTCGTACCTTTATCCCTACACCCGCTGGCGTCCACGGAGTAAGTAGTCCGTGTAGAACACCAGAATCCAAACGCGTACAATCGATTGCGTTAATATAATTGGCTGATTCTTATCGATAACGTATGGTCGATTTTCAGCGGGTCAAGGGATACCCTACATTCGTTCTGTGTTGCGCTTCATTCGCTCAAATCTTGTGGTTGTGTGGTTAGTTGGAGCACGATTTAGTGACGAAATGGTCAACAATGTTAAATTTGTATCTGTGGTAGCATGTGAAGATTTGGTGATGAAGACTGCAATCTAATAGGAATAGTGAGAACGCCTTGTGGGAGAGAAGCCTTGACTAAAGAACAAAACTCCGGCATAGCGGTGATGTCAAAACATTGTTTCCGCGAACGTCTTGCCGGGTTTCCGGTATCAATTAAGTTCCTTAACCGAGGTATGCTCAGCGATCTAAATGGATTTCCCCTCCCGGAAGCACTGCAATTTTAGCGTCAGCGAGAGGTTGAGCGAGGGTTAAGTGGGCTTTTTACTGGTTGCTTAGCAAGGCTGAAACAGTCATGAACTGGGGCGTTCAGTTGGTGTCGAGGGCGAGGAAAACGTGTTCATAGTGAATAGAGATAGGACTCGCCTGAAGACAGTTGCGAAAGCGAAGAAAGGGATGTGAAATGAAGTGATGATGACCGGCAGGAGGGGTGCATTAAAACGAGATGCTGTATTTAGTACTAAATTTGCTATCTTTTCAGGCACGAAGAAAAGATTGTTGCGCAAGTGAAGGTGCATCGAGAATGCAACCGCCGACGCACGAAGGGCACAGCAGCGACAGAATGGGATGTAGAAGCGAACTAGCACTTCGATGGCATTGGCTAGTGTCGGCCTGATATCTTGCGAAGAAGTATTGGAGGTGCTGCTCACTTACACCAAGTCAGCCCGCTTCATACCATGAATTACTGACGTGGAACTAGGCAAATTCAGAGTGGGCTAAAGTTGATATAATGCTCAAAAATGTTGTTTGATTAGATTGGGTCTATGATCCTCAATCGGTATTGAATGAAAGGGTGCGGGGGGCAAGGCGAAATTCCGCTTTGCAACCAGCTATGATAACGAAAGAAAAGACAAACAAGCGAGGGTATAAGAGTAAGAAAGCGTAAGGTAATTGTTGGTTTGTGGTGGAACGCCAAAACTCAGATATCTCCCCGTTTGATGTAAGAAACAATCTCGTGTGAAATCCCTGTTTACTCCTTTGCGCCTAGATCCCGTTTACCCTGGCAAGGAACACATGACGACCTGCACCAACTCCTGCCAAAACAAGATCCCTAAACGGTTTCTGATCATTCGATTCAGACCACCGTCCCAACTGCCTGAGGAAGATATAAAATGAAATGAGCACTGCACGTATGCGGTGATCGGTAGCTGCGTGATTTTTTGCGCAATAATTTTCTTGCGCGGTGCGAGTGCTCCTAGTTTTTCCTTTGACAAGCACCCCCATGTATTTCGATGGGCTCTTTGTCGATCCAACGCATCCGTGATGTTGTTTCGTTGTTTCTTCATGTATGTTTGAGCAGTGTAGCTCACATCTCGGTCCAATGCACCTGCTCAACCCGAGCTAAGTTCTCCTTCGCCTCCATCGCCTCTTTCGACCGTCGACGGTTTTCAGCCTTCTTGTCCGCGCTCTGCTTGGAGCTTAGGATCGTTCGAATTCTTTGCGCTAGTCTAGTGAGTGGTGAGCACGTGGAACTGTCGTCCTCAGCAGCAGGGGGTGCCGTGGGCTCAATTGAATTTGGCGGAAGGTCTTTTGCGGATGGCTGATCTTTCTCTGGTGCTGGTGAGGTGGGAGGCACGCTCCGGCTCCGTCTATGCGCGTGTATGGCGTCGATGTTGTCGAATTTTGGGACTGGTGGCAGGGAGGGCGTCACGCTGGGAGAAGAAGATACTAGCGTTGAGGTATTGGAATAATGTGACGGTGCTTGGGGAGAGAGATTTGGCTCTGAGCCGTAGAAGGTAGTGAAAGTCCTAGCTGATAGTGGTGGAGAGCCTGCTGATGGCGGCGGAGAGCCTGCTGATAGCGGTGGAGAGTTTGGCGATCCCATTCCGTTGAAGCGGTGCGAGCGCTGCGAACGGACGCTGCCACCGGGGGAGAGGGGGAGAGGGGTCCGGGGCATGCCATGATTTGAGAGGGGTAGGAAAAGGCGAGTCCTCTTCGTGCCTGTGGTCGAGGCCGAGTTTGGAGGAGTTTGAGACCTTGTTAACAAGTCCATATTCAATGAAGAAATAGACTGTGAGTGAGACTGGAGATGAAACGAAATGACGAGGTGAGAATAAAAAAAATTCTCGTGGGTAGAGGGGAAAAAGGCGAGGCGTTTCAGAGGGCAGCTGCTATATAAGAGTAAAAATGGTGGGATGTTGCAGGGCTACACTGGAATAAAGTGGGAATACCAGGAAGCGCAGTCGGTGTCACCAAGACGTAGCTAGCAATGCAAGCTGCAGGCGGCTATGATCGAGGAGGAGAGCAGGCCCTATCTGTAAGCCATGAGCCCCAGCATAGCGACCCCTTTTTGAGAGAGTGTGGGTGATGGAGAGCATCCTCAGCGGCTGGACGACGTGGTGGCAATAGGATGGCTCTGCGGTGCGGCGGGTAAAGCTGCCTGCACGATGCCTGCGCGATGCGTGGTTTTGCTCACGCTGACATTTTTTCTCCGACATGTCTCCACAATGGCCTGAGAAGATGGCCAAATCGCGGGAGCCAGGAACGCAAGAGATCCGCTCAACGCTCTGGACATCTTGTGGCGTCTGCTGCCAGGGAGCGAGAGGGGGCGATAGGTGCGTTTCCATCCCCGCCTAACCCCGTCTGACTAGCCTGCGACCAATCCCCGCACACCAACTCCCATCCCCGAGCTCAGGCCTCGCTGGGCGGGCGGCTAGAGGGAAAACAATGCTCAATCCCCTGGAACGGTGGTCGGCCAGACCTGTGGGTAAGAGATGCCCACGTAGATTGGTTGCCTTCAGCTGCCGACCTGTTGTGTCTGTGCCAGCTCGCACCCCATGAGAGCGCTGCGTGCTCTCGATCGACCAAAAAAGGCGTCGCTTTGCAAACGGCTAACGCAACAACAAGGCTTGGTTTCTTTGCCATACTCGTGGCTCAGCGAGTCGCTGCTCCAAGGCGTGTTAGAAAACAGCTCATGAGCAGTATCGGGTGTGCCACCTGGTGTTTACAGCTCCAGAGGGAAGTTCGCCACGTGCCCGTAAGTTGGGTTGAATGGTTAAATGGTTCACTGGCTCGATTGGGGATATCTTACATATCTTGGACCGGGAATGGATTTTGCGTCTTGACGGTCGGACTGAACGTGGCTCTCAAATGAAACGGCCACCGCTGAAACACTGAAACCACCATCACGCGTCCCGTGGTCATTCTCTCGTGATGTTCGACACCACAGGGCGCACGATGCATGTCCGTTAGCGCCCAGCAGACAAGATGGTAGCTTGATGGCTTGGTTGCAAACAAGACGGTAACATGATATGCAATGCTCTGACGGCACAGCCTTGACAGCATATGTAGGATTGCCTACCCTGAAGACGCAAGCTGGGCTCCGCTGTTCTCTGCCGATCTGGTATTTAGTCTTGTTGGACATGAACGAAAACAACAAGATCGTCAACGCATTTAATTATCAGGCCGTGATGCTGTGATTGGCCAAACCTTCAAGCTGGAGCTGAAACAGTGACGGCCGGTCCGAAACAGAGCAGAAGCACATGCTAAGAAAGCCATAGCAGTAGGCCGCCCTGGATTGGTCATACTGGCTGGTTGCGCCCAATTTCGATGCAATATGCGCGGCGCTAAAAACCCCTGCTCCCACTCTGCGAGTCATCACGGACTTCCGGGAACGTCAAAGAGGGCTGTCTAGAACAACTACAAGTATGCAGGAACCGGGAAGTATTTTACCAAATACTATGCGCATGGTACTGCAGCCGAACGACAAATTTGCCACACCACGAGCAACGGTTGAACTCCTCCGCCTTGTCTGAATCTTCAATTCTTACTGGGGGAGCTAGGAAGTAGACAACGAGAGAAATCGAATACATGGTCTAGACACCGCCTCCTTCGACATCCCGTGGCAGGGGTTTTGCGTAACGATTACTCTCCACGGTTTTCCAAAGCCCTTAAACCCAATTAACTGCATTTCAGGCTGTTCTGACTATATATTGGCTGACGCGGACCGGACGGCGCTGTACACCACTCCGTGCAGCTGTTCAGTTCCCCGGTCATCATTCCCCGCCTTCGCAAGTCTGCAATACGACGGATCCGGCGCCATCTACCTTGGCTGACTCCGCATAATGGTTGGAGTTTAACTGAGGGAATTTCATTGCAAACGTGGCCAACCTCAAGATTGCCTACAGGTCCCGGAATGTTTTCGGATAACAAAGTAGGATTCCTTTGCGCCATTTACGAGTAGAAGAAACCTTGTAGTGGTAATTATTGCATCCGCCTAAGATCCCCAGGGATGCGCCTGATGTGACATCTGTGCCCATTATCAAAGTCCGGATGGTCACAGGATTGGATTCGAAAGGTCTCCAAGGCACTAAGGCGTGTCCGTTTAGTTATTACAACACAAAAAGGCGTTTTATATAAGCTACCGAACACCTTAACCCAATATGAATAGCGTTTTTTGTTCTTGAAAGTGACTTTCCTGGGATTTCTTTGGTTAATATTTTTCAAGTTGCGGTAAAGCGTCTCGAGGACTGTGGGAGCCTTGCTGGCAGACTGGCCAAACGTCCGAGCCTTTAAGTTATGAATATGATAGGCCGGATATTGGTTCTTGAATTGGGAGCTATTAGCCATGCACTAGTGAAAATATGAGAAAATACCAACCATTACTCATGAAAAGCACTTCAGAGTGCTGCATCTTTGAGAGACCAAATCCCAAATCCACGTCAATGTGCCTACACTTTACCAAAGAAAACCACCTGCACCGTAACATCATCTCTCACATTCCTACTGATGGGCGGATAGGCACTCATAACGGCGCAGAAGAGCCCTCTCCTCGACCCTCCAAACGCATTCTTCACCAAATGCGTCGCCGCATTCTCATCCTCGACAACAAAATGCTCCGGCGTGGCCCTCCACTCGACATACTTCCCCTGTTCCAGGGCGAAGCCATCGTCATGCGCATCCACCCGCTCATCCGTCCTAAGCGGATCATCCGCGACCTTCCCCTTCCCCCTCCGCCTCGCCTCGACCCACTGCCCAACACACTCGACCGCGTCCTCGCTCGAGATATGATCCCACAGCCCATCCGACGCCAACACGATAAAGTCCCCCCGCTCCCCGCCCACCCCCTCGACCACCGTCTCCGTCACCACCGGCTCGGCGCTCATGTACGGCGGCGTCACCGCCCCCGGCCGCGGCGCGTAGCCCCAGAACCGCTCCTGGCTCTCCCGCACCAGCCCCTCGGGCCACTTCCACCGACTGTCCCCGAACGCCCGCGTGATCGCGATGCCGAGCAGGCGCCCGGACGCGGGGTCGATGAGGTCGCGCTCGCCCGGGTGCGCGCGCGCGATGCGCTCGACTTCGAGGGCGTTGAAGCCCGTTTGGTCCGCCGACAGCGGGGTCGCGGTGTAGGTCCCGCTTGCGCTGGAGTAGCGGCCCAGCACGGCGCGCGAGTCGCCGACGCAGGCGACGCGGAGGTAGGAGCGGGTGGGGTCGTACATGGCGAGGAGGGCGCAGGAGCCGGCGATGGCGGGGGCGAGGGCGCAGACGGCGGCGGAGGTGACGGAGGGGGTGGTGCGGACGGCGTGTTCGGCGGCTGTGAGGATGGCGGTGTCGAGGTCCTGGAAGGCGGTGCTGATGTTGGCGGTGATTGCGGGGCTGGTGCTGTCTGCAGGTAGGGCGGAGAGCGCGGCTGAGACGGTGGGGACGAGGGTTTTGCGGAGGTGCGTCGAGGTTGCCCAGCCACTTGGGGGAGGGTTCGTGTTAGTGGGAGTTTGTGAGATGAGTGGATACTGAAGTGAATGGATGTTGAAGTAGATAGTAGGGCACATACGCATGGCCGTCAAAAACGCCCCAGAAGTGCCATTTCTTCCCGCCGGGTCCTGGCGCTGTGGTAGACACGTAGTCGTCTTCGATGGGGGAGTTGCTTGCAAAGCGCACAATATGATGCTCAGGTGTTTCCTTGTCACCAACACGAGTGGCCGGTAATATGCTTTCCACTTCTTGCAGTTTCGCAGTGGCAGCCTGAAGATCCAAAGGCTGAGGCTCTTGGGTCGTAGGAGACGATACTTCCTTTGCTGTCTTTTCTAGAGGCGTGCGTTCAATAAGTTGAGAAAGGGCAAGGGCGGTCGCCCCGCCTCCACCGAATATCAAAACGGTCCTGTAAGAGACGCGGGATTGAAGGGGTGTGATGTGGCGCATAGGCGGAGGGGGTACGTTGCGGAAGAAGGCAGGCGACCTTAAACGAGCGAATCTGCTCATGGCAGCTCTCCATGGTGAGAATGCCATTTGGTTGTTGAGTAGGTTTAGGTAGAGGGTGATTTGGTGTTCAAGTGGACCCTGTCTTTAGTCCCTGTAGTTGTGGAAGTCATGCAGGGCCATGCTTGGCATTCAGGGCCCGTGCTTTTTGTGATGCATGAACGGGTTGGATGAGGCTGGATGAGGCTGGATGAGGCTGCATCCGGTTTCAGGCCTCGAAAATTAGGGAGAAGCCACACGATAGGCGTTGGAGAACTAAATAACAATCTTTCCCATTTTCTGAACTGCGTAGAGCTCTTCAGGGGGGCTTTTTTTTCTTTTTTGGAAGAGGATAAGAGAACGCCCGGTAGAAGGGCCCCGATATCTGAAATTGTACTCTCTGGTGAGGTTGAGCAAAGCAAATCTATTGATTTGGGTGTTTCATGTTTATGGTTACTTTTTGCAATGCATTGTGTGATAGGAGCTCCCTTTCGTTCCAGGAACAACTGATTCGCCCCGGTGTTCAGGCGGGTAAACGTTATAAGGTGCAACAGCGAAACGGGCTGAGGCCAATAATTTGTTTAATGGAGTAGAAGCTAGAGATGCGATTGAAAACTTCGTCTTGACCAGTTCAATCTTTTTGAAGTTGGGGACAATCTTATCGATTGTTTGAGATTCGGAGGCTATACCTCCTTAATATCGATAATGAGCACCACCCGATGCAACACCACAACACCACTCCTCTCTCCTTTGCATCTCCACCTCACTCTCTCTAGAATCCACTCTTTAAGCTACCTACTACTGTCATTCCTTTGATAAACTGACGCGTGTCTGGTACACGCGCAATCCACTCTTTACTTCATTCGCTTTAAAGCAATCGTTTGCCAACCATGGCCCCGTTCTCTATCTTTATATTCTCGCTGCTCTCCGCACTTCTCCCCACCGTTCTTGCGCAGACTTGGACATCATGCAATCCTCTCAACACCACCAATTGCCCCACCAATCCTGCCTTGGGCTCGAACGCTACCTTCAAGTGGAATGGAACGATGGCCGATTCTAAGATCTGGAATACTACAGCCGGACAAGTCCAATGGACCGATAAGGGCGGCGAATTCATTATCAACGGTCGCGGTGACTCTCCAACCATCCAGTCCAATTTTTACATCTTCTTCGGTGTCGTTTCCATCATCATGCAAGCAGCAACTGGCCAAGGTGTTGTTAGCAGCATCGTCCTCGAATCTGATGATCTTGATGAAGTCGACTGGGAATTCCTGGGTGGCAATACTACTCATGTTGAGACCAACTACTTTGGAAAGGGCAACACCACCTCCTATGATCGTGCCATCTACTATCCTGTTTCGACCCCGCAGACCACTTACCACAACTACACTGTGCATTGGACCAGCGCAGCCATTGAGTGGTGGATCGACGACAACATGGTTCGCACGCTAAAATACGAGGATGCCCTGGGCGGAAAGAACTTCCCTCAGACTCCGATGAACGTGCGTTTGGGTATCTGGCCAGGCGGTGACGAGGCAAACAGCAACGGCACCATCGAGTGGGCTGGTGGGCTTGTTGACTACCATGGCGGGCCATACACAATGATTGTTCAGCAAGTCTACGTGCAGGATTTCACCTCTGGAAAGGAGTATTCGTACGGCGACATGACGGGCAGCTACCAGAGCATTAAGGTGACAAAGTGAGTACCTGCCTAGTATCCTTATCTATTCTTAAATCAACGACTGACGATCACTAGCGGTACATCTAAAGCTTTAGCTGAGATTAATGCCCCTCATGGCGTATCTGGACACTGGAACGCATTGCCCAAGACCGCACGCATTGCCATTGTCGCGTCCGCTGCCGGTGTTGCAACTCTGTCCTTGCTCGCCATCATCTTCTGCTGCATCAAACAGCGACGTGCCGGTCGCCGCGAGCACGCCGAGATCGAGGCCCAGCGCGAGAAGGAGGCTGCCGAGCTCGTCGAATACAAGCGACAGATGGCCGATGGCGCCTTTTCACAGAGCAGCAGGTATTGAAGTGCCGTCGTCTAGAAGCTGTGAGTTAAGTCATCTCACACTGCCAAGTCCATTGGCGCAAGTCCTGTAATGTCCTTCCCTAATTAGTAGTCGTATGCTTCGACACAGCCCATTGCGTTTTGGGAGAGCTAAGAGTTTCACCTGCGCTATGACTATCGCAAAAGAAAATTGGACGTGGAGCTGGATAGATTGAGGGAGGTGAATGGGTGTAAAGTAGGGGAGCTGTATTTGCGGTATTCAACCGATGAGATTGTGGGAGCCCCCAGGGGGGAACTTGGGATAGACGGGACAGCTATATACTCTTCATGAATATACCCTTAAATGTAGCACATAGTTTGTTTTAGTAGCTATATATCTGTTTATCTGCACAGCTTGATGCTGGAGTGGAGTTAATTACATATCGTAGCTCTCCCGCATGTGCTTGCTGTATTAGAACCGTCTCGTCGCTTCGCAGAATCCTGAATTCCAAGATATCTAGAATAGAGTTGAAATCACTTATTTACACACTCATTGTGTTGTCCATTAAACGGGAAAATTTTAATACTATTATAATTATTTTGAGCTGCGCCAAGGCATAGCAGAGTGACATGAGTCACATGACTGTGCACTTATAAAAAAGGCTGTGCACTCTCTAATTTTTAAGCTTAATTGTAAACTTGAAATTCTCTAGTGTGTAAGAAAGCGAAATTAGGTGTGTTACGAGCGCACGCAGGGGAGAAACCGGAGCTCGTGCAAGCTGTATACTACTCCACGCTGGACTACCCACGGATACCTTACTTACATGCGGGACCTTAAACCAACGTAGAATGACTGTTGACCCTCCCTTCTTATGCGAACAATCCTCCCAGCTGCCGATACCACCTCAGTCAAGCATCAAGTCGTCACGAAATGGCCTCTGATGTTTCTGGAGGATTTCTAAGGAACGAATTGATCACCCCTCCACCATCTTCTGCTACTTCTTCCACCGTTGCAAACTCTCTTCCTTCTCCTCGTCAGTATCCGTTGAAGTCTGGTGGACCGAAGGAATCAGCGTTCATTCGCTATGTTGATCAAGGCATACTTCTAGCCAAACGGCGATGGGCGAAGAGGAAGTTTGACGACGGGTCTGCTGGCGAAGTGAAAGGCTATCACAGCTTCAAGGAAGCGGGGAAAGATCTCGACAGTTTAATTGACGTCGTTTGGGTATCGGGCACTCGTAAGCCTCTATGCAGCGACATTTTGAGCTTCTTGGCTCTGGAATTTTAGCAGACGCTAACCACAAACCCCATTGCGTAGCCAGTCTCCAGATTCCCTACCTTCTTAGTATCGCTCTCCTCGTCGTAGACTTTCTTCCCGGTTTTGATCCATCCCTAAAGTTGACCTTTAAACTTCTTGACAAGCTCGATCTCGCCTTCGCATCCTTGCTGCAAGGCCGTGATATAGATACAGGAGAGATCCTGCCCGGATTTGAGGGTGAAAGAGGAGTGAATGCAACAGAAAAGGTCCGGATCAGAAGCCTTGTAGAGCGAACACGAATATGTGTTGTAGACGTCATGTCTGGAAAAGTTAATATAGGTGAGAGCGAGGAGCAGATGGAAACAGATGAGGATGAAAGCATGGATGAAGACGGAGACGATGATAATGAGGGATACCTATGGGAAATGGAAATTGCCACAGTTTATGACAAGACGATTGGGGAACTCGGGGACACCCTGGATAGCGCGCCGATTGGAATTGTTACTGATGGGTAGACGAATCTATGCTCTAGGCTTGCTCGAACAAGATTGACTGAAATATCTGTAATACATGACTTCATGAACAACAACTCAACAAGCTATTGCAGGAGGATGCGCCTTTGGGTTGGGCCATTGAAGGCATCGACGGTGCTAGTAGGTATCATAATTTATTATGAACATGCAACGGTGGTGAAGATCAAATTTTCTATGTTGGTGGTAAGCAAATCTGAGTGAAAATGAATAAAATCAACAACAAGTCTCATTTGTTCTCTCTACCTCTCCGGCTTTCTATCCATTTCTTTGCATCCTTTGTATCCAAAACCCTTGTATCCAAAATGCAAACCCGACTCTTCTAAATCTAGATTCGCCGGAAATCAATATCATGCCGCGCTATCACTGCCTTGGTACAAAGGTACGCCTCTCAGTCGCGAATCTCGCAGCTACGGTCACGGCAAATCCACAGCAGAAGAAGTCCGCGACGGCGACTGGCTACGTTGAAAATGCAGAAAACATCCTCAAAAATGGAAGTAGTCTATCCGAAGAGCACATACCCTTTACGAACGAGGACGGCAACGAGGAGGAAGGATATCTACACTTTCTCGGGAGACACAAGAACATGCCATTCATGATGGTACACGCGGGAGCTGATTTATTCAAATCAGTATGGGGCTATGGCAATGGCTCACGACGAATGTCAGGCCGGAAATCGCTCGCAAGAGCCTCTCTGGACTCTTCTACTTCAACCTTGACATCTCTCCCAACCACACCTCGCGATGCTGAAGTTGACGAGATTGAGGAAAGAATTCGGGATAGCCAACAAGAGATACGCAGAGCGTCTGGACCCTCCACTAGGAACAATCCTCATCCTTCAAAACCCTCCATTGCTCCCTCAGAGTCCTCTACACGGCACTCAGCAACTCCACAGCTTCCTCTGTCTGTTGAGAACCTCCACCGCGCCCTAAATGCCCCGGAAGTAGACATGGTGCCACATGCACTTGCACTCCAAGTGTTTCTCTCTCCGAAGACCTTCATTCGTGACTTTTCTGAGACTCCAAAGGCTCAGGATGTCAAGATTGATGTCTTCTTTAACGGCCTACTTTCCCACTCTTATTACATTTCCAGCCGAGACCGCAACAACTTGCAGAGCAAATGCCACCATCAACTCTTCGCTGGTAGTCGAATGCACTACCTCCAAGAACGACCGTGGGTCATACTGCCGCCTGGTCAAGAGGCTGATGGGTCGTTACGGGGTCTCAAGCGCTCAAAAACAGCGGGCGTAGGGCCACAAGAGAGATGGGAACAGATCGGAGCGGCTTTATTAGCTGAGGCGGACAAGAGAGGGTTTAATCAGTACGGGGACCGCCCGCCGACCGGGGAGTATCTGGAGACCCTGGCTCAATTGAATATGCCAGAGGCTGTGGATGCGATGCAAAGACCAGGGGCCCTGAAGTTTGGAGTGATAGATGTGATCATTTCAGTGGGAGAGGGGAAGAAACATGTCGGGAGTGCTAATTACTTGAAGGAGCCTACAAGATTGGAGGATTCAAGATACAAACCGCTCTCTGAGGAGAGGCGTAAGAGAGACGAAAGCGTACAGGATACCATAGAGCAGGAGCTCCTGGATGCGACAATGATGGGGCATCACGGCCCAACTCAAGGGATGCGAAAGTCGGTGTCTGCCCCTTCTCTCGAAGCTCCGAGGACGGTATCGACTAGCGAATCTGACCTCACTCGATCTTCGCCCCGGAACAGCAGCTCTCGGACTTCTCTCTTATCAAGAACAATGCCACCACCTCAAACACCAGCTTCCTCCTTCGACACCAGCCCAGTCAAACGCCGGGGTAATAGCTCGATCTCAGTACACGGCGAAGCATTCGCAAAACGACAACGAACTTCGGAGCGCATCCGCGATATTAGCATGGCAATATCACAATCTACTCGCAAAGCTACACCGCCTCCAGGATACGGTATCTCACGCCGTGGTGTTTTCACCCATGCTCGAAGCCCATCGAATATCTTCCCCTCTAAACCAGTATCTGATAGGAGAGGTGCTGGGCAGAACGCTGAGAATATTCAAATCGAAGGCAATCCTTTTGCGCCGCGTGTAAAACTGCCCATTGCGTCTTCCACGACGGCTCCCTCTTCTACAGCTACGGCAACGTTTTCAGGAGCCACTTCAGCAAGACCCGGTGTCATTGTCAAACGCGTTGTTATCACCGCAAACGGAAAGGTAATCCGCGACACTACCCTCTCAACCCCTCAGGGCCTTGCCGTGAAACCGCCTGTCAGGCGCTCATTAAGAACTGCCAGATCTGAGACGCCTGGGTTAGCGCCCTATGGAGAATCTGTCTCTGCCGCTGTCCGAAGAAAAGGTAGCGATATTCTGAGATACCCAGCTACGCCGCCTCCTTCGTCTCTGAGGATGATTACCGCCGGTCGAAACAATGCCCCTATTTTATTCAATTTCTCCGGCCCTGAAGCGGTAACCGCGAAACCTCCCTCGCGCCTGCGTTCCTCGGGCAGCACTACAACCACAGAGACGCCAACAGCTAACTCACGAACCCACAACCCCCCTTCAGGTCCTCCAAACCCACCCAACCCCTTCCAACCCAACCGCACCACAAGCAACCCAGCCGCGCCCGAAACCCCAGACCCCAACCCCAAGCGCCCGCGCACTGCCTCAGCCGCATCCCCCTCTCCGCACTTAAACCCAAAATCAAAACCCCGCCGCAAACCCACACCTGCAGACCCGGACGCCGACTTCTCGCCCTCCGCCCCCGCCCTCTCTACACCCTACGCTGCCAGACACCCAACCGCGCCCGCGAGGCCCCCCCTGACCTACCCGCCCTTCGCGACGCCGCTCCTCAGCAAGGACTGCGTCATCACGTACGCGCGCGGCGGGCCATGGAGTGCGGTCGGGGCGGCGGCGGCAGGGAGAGCGGGGACGGGAAAAGTGGGGGTGGGCGCGGCTGGAGAGGAGGTCGTGAGGCAGGTAAGGTGTGAGCGGCCGGGCGTGTTTAGAGAGGTTGATATCGTGTGTGGCGTTCGGTTTCTGGTTGGGTGAGGTGGTTGGTGGTGGGGCGGCTGGCGCGTGGCGGGGAGGTGGAAGGGGGAGAGGGCCTGTGAGTGGTGAGTGTGTGGGAGTAGGAGGTGGTTTGGGGGGGTAGGGTTCTTGTTTTGTGGTTTTTTCCGTCGAGGGAAAAAGTAGCGGTTCGGAGACGGCGTGAATAGCTTAGGGGGGAAGAGGCTTGGCTGGTTCCGCGAATGGGGTAGGGGGAAAAGTGCACCTTTTTGCTGGTGCAGTGGGGAGGGAAAGTGGGGGATATCCTAGGCTCTCGGCTTGATTTGTTTGGTTGATTAGATGGGGGAATGTTGCGAGCAAATGTACTATAGTGACGATTAGATGCTGCTGGGACTGGTGTATAACAATGTAATATCAGTTCGTTCAGGGTTCAGGATTATATCACAAATCCGACGACGCCTCTTGAATGTTCTCAGGGGTATCGGACGGTATATAACGTCCAATTTGGCTCTGCCAATTGGGTGTTCGACAATATTCCTTTCTAAAGTCTTGTATGGCAACAACTACATGAACTACGCTTCACTCCTTTCTCCCTAGAACAAGTCCGACATATCACGGAGCCGACTGTATCGTGTTGGGTAATAGGGCCAGAGAGCTCTCCCAAAACCTGGTTCTTATCTTGATACATGGTACTTCAGCAAATTGTATTGAATCCTGCGAACTAGAATCTAATGGTAGCTCAACATTAGTTTCAAACGTGCAATATCTTCTCCCATTCCTATGTATTCCACACCCAAACCACTCAAAAAACCCACAAGCTTGACAACCCCGGCGCAAAAGTTCCGATCAGTTCAGAGCCCGTACAATAAATAATAGACCCACTATCCCTTACGCAAAAGGAGATTGCACTCCGGACATTTCTCCTACAGCAATGGACCGAGACTCCGGCAAATCGAGAGCGATTTGGAGGGTGAGATGATAGGGAAATAAAAAGAGTCGCCACCGTTGATGCACCGTCATTATGCAAAGACATGAGAGCCAGAGAAAAAAACGTCAATGGTGTTGAACGGAAGGGACGAATGGAGAGAGGAGAGTGCGTAGAGGAATAGTTGCCATTTTATAATCTTCAAGCCATTCCCTTCTCCTTGGACTGCCTGGGGGGGCATGAAAGAAGATAGGCTTGATCCGAAATCTGGGATGATGGCAGTATAGAATATTAGGAGCAAGTGAGGTCGTTATCATCATTGCAAGAAATCCCGTCGCACGTTAATGAACGCTCCAGCGCCGCCTTCCTCGCTCAGTTCGTTAACCAGAACTTCGGTTTGCTGGCAGAGCCGCTCTAGTGCAGCGGAAGAAGATTTGCCTAGGGAGACTAGGCTACGTTAGCTCTCTGATTTTGGAAAAGAGGCATAGCATAAGGCGACGTACTTAAAATCGCACTGTTCAGCTCCTCGGCCACCGGCACCCGTCCGCTGACCTCCAACAGTGGCGCCAAGCTACTCTCCCTCGCATCCGGATATGCAATCAGCGCAAAGGTATCCTCTAGCGCCTTCTTATCCTCCCTCCTCAGCTCTCCACTGAACTCGCTCTTAAGCTCTTGTCCATAACGGATTGTGTTCTCAAGTAAATCTGCATATCTCGTATTACGATCCCCGCTGTCGTCCTCTGTATCCATGTTCTCGGCACCCCACGCGCCATTATGAGCGTTGATCTGATCATCAAGCTCCATCTGATGGTCGAAGACGTCATCATAATCCGTATTGTTATGGTGACCGTTTGCAGTGGTGGAGCGGGAGGATTTGGAGTGTTGAAGCTCGTTACATTTGCGGATCATTTCGATGAATTTGCGGCAGCGGAGTTTGAAGTAAATATTCTCGTTGTTGCGGAGAACTGAGGGATAGTAAGCTTTCGTGTGCTTCAGGGCTTTGTCAACATCGCCCTCGAGTATTGCTGCGCGAATTTCTACAAGTAGAATGGTTAGCAATGTTCAACCTTGAACAACGGCGAATTTGTACGCACTTTGTCGGTTAATTGCATCCGAATCCTCTTCGGGATTCAAATACTTGAGTCCAGCTTCACTTCCGTTGGCAAGTGACCTCGACTCTTCCCTTACTTCTTCCGCGAAGGCACGGGCGGTCTCTACATAGCCGTCGTGAGCCAAATATTGTGCAATTAATTCGTGGATAAGGGCCGTTTCATCTAGCGGTGGTTGGAGATTTGGTTCTAATGATGAAACGCTCGTTTTGTTGATTTCCGCCTGTATTATTTCTTTTTCGCGCTATTTATTACTGTTAACTTGGGAAGAAGCCTAGGGAGCGCAAAGGGGAAGTTACTTCTACCATGTTGTCAATATCAAATACGAAAGGGGTCTGCCCAAAATTGGCCCGTAAAGTCTCTCCAGGTTTCTTCATGCCAACAACTGGATATAGTCGATCCTGCTTGATGTCTTTAAATGCAATACCTGAGATAATGTATCAGTAACGACGATGCCGGGGAGAGCGTTGTCGTTTACTGACCAAGATTAACTCCATTTTTGGTAAAGAAGGCACAACCCGTTCGGAAATTTACTCCGCAACCGATAACGTCCATCGTTGAGAATTTAGGCCCATATGATTTGCCGGATGTTTGGTTGCAAAAGCTGGATCCATCGTCACCGTGATATGCCCACGATTCTGGTTCCCAGCCAGGTATTCTATTAAGGACAACCTTGGGACCGCAGAATCCGATACCAATCATCCTACTCATACAGTCTGTCAGCCTTTTGCCTGAAACTTTGTGGGATATCTGTATCCTACCCTTCCTTGCCCTTTGATACCACCGTGACCTCAAAGTAGTATATGCCGCATTGTCGAGGCATTGGATGGTCCGCCCGTATCGATGCTGCTTCGTCATGCGTTTTGGAAGAGCCGGAAAAGCGTACCTCCAATCCATCGGGCTGGATATCCAGCTGTGCAAACTTATCCACTTCACTCCATCTTGTTGGCCAAGGCGCAACGGCCTCCTCCACAAAGACGGGAGCGCGCTCGATTATGTCATGTGTCATTCCCCTGTGTGATGGAACCATCTTATGCAGATTGACACTGCTGGAACTTGTTGATAAAGATCCTGCATTCGACGAGTGATTGGACCGAAATTCCCGTTGAGCAGCTTTTCTGGCCTTGTGCACTTCTTCCAATCGTTCCGCATGTCGTGACCCTCTTAGATAAGATGGGACAAAGAAAGATGGGGCTGTTCCTTCCTGTCCAAACCCTCCAAAGCCATTCCCGATGTTACCAAATTGGCTCGAATATGAGGGAAGATGTCCTCCTCTCCCCCAGGATACCGACATGCTGTTGTGATGACCATCCGTATCCGCTGCGCGCGAAGTATTTCGTGAATGGCTTATGGAAGGATGTTGTGATGGCTGGCCCGGTGCTGAGTTGTTAATGAGGTGGGAGAAAGCTCCAGATCGAGTGGGAGGATTAAAAGGTTGAGGTCCACTTGATGCGGCAGTGCCTGAGACCACTGAAGCATACGATGATCTGCGAAACATTGCTGGTCCCGCGCCTGGTGTGGACGTGTAGGATCCAAAAGGGGGAGCCCCAGAAGAGCCGGGAGGAACAGAGTTGGTCATGTAAAGCCACACCAGGCGGCTTAGAGTGGCGATATTTGTAGAAGCCTACCAGCACAGGCCCAGGAGCGATGGATAGTGTTTGGAGGCGGTACAAAAGACGTGTCAAGGTTTCTGTGGCCTATAGATGGTTTCAAGGTGTATGATCCGTTGGCGCTGACGTTGTAGCAGATCAACGGCGGGCCGGCACGCTGCTGCTCTGTGCCGTGGCTGCAAGGACAATGATCTTGTACATTGTTTTGAAGTTGAAGAAACTCGGATACAGCCACCGGAAAGCTTGGGGTGCTGTTTAGTGGAGGAGCGATGTGCCTGAGTGCTTGGGGTACTTGAACGAAAGGCGATGGTCAAGGGTTGCTGAAGCTAAAATGCGGGGGGTTTCCTTTCAATCATGCTTGCGGAGCATGACGGTGCCAACTTTCACCATTTTAATCAACAAGGCATGGGAACTGAGTAGTAATTCATGATCGCTTTTATATAATTGTTCTGGAAGTTCCTAAGGTGGCTGATACAGGAAGTTCCCATGTGAATGCTTTCGTCTTACTCTAGCCAATACAAAGAAACAGCGCCATTCCCGTGAACGCTGGAGAAGTCACACGCGAGTCCGATTCATCAGCTCACGCTTCCATACGCCAGAAGCCCTTTTCCTACAGTCATGCCTTCCTAGACGCCTTTGAGATGCCCCAAGAACCAGGTAGAAACACACCCGCAGAATGTAACGGTCAAAGAGAACTCAAATGTACAATGCGTGCTGTATCCCACCTGTTTTTCTGCTTTTAATCTCCTAAACCGTGGAAAGGACCCGAGCGTGAGTGGAACATGCTACAGCCCACCATGTAGCAGCTCGTTATGCATATGCATGCAGAAAAACCTACGAAATGGATCTGCGTCGAATCAGCCTGAGATAATGAAACCATGGAATCAGGAGGTCGAGAGAATCATCGCAATGAGACTAGTTTCTGGGAGAGATGGTAATTTGGGATGGGATAATCGAGAAAATGTAAGAGAACGAGAGTAGGCGTTATAAGAAGCTTTATCTCATACCTATCTAGAGACACATTTTGCTTTCATGTGACGACGACAGCAGGAGCCGGTGAACTTGCCAGAACGTTCAATTGTAATGGATTCGGTGTGCTCACATCCCCACCGCTATTGCTCTTTTCACTGACGGCACTACTCTCGTCCTTTATCTTTGTATCGCTAGAGCCAGTAGTGTCACTCTTGACATCACCATTGAAGTCGACAGTCGCGCGCTTCGGGGCTCGCCATGTAGGAACGGTCCAGTTGACGCCAGTGAAGCTTTTGACCTGAAAGCCCTTCTTCTCCCATTTACGGCAAGGTTTGCCTGTCCGATCAAGGGCACGAAGTCCGGCATTGATCGCACCTTGGTTGGCCTTAGGACCTAGCTTTTGAGCAATGGGTGCAGGTGCTCCGAAAGGGCCTTTAGCTAGCGGATCGTTGACGAGGTCTCCACTAGGTAAACAGTCAGCTGTTGCTCTGTAGATAGTGGATGATGGAAGCTAGTTATGACGATATTTGGAGATAAACGCTCAACCGTAACCCCAAAGTTGATGGATTTGATGATTATAATGATAGTTGAGGGATAGTAATGTCGCAGATGTTCTTTGGTATTACTTACAGTCTTGGTTTCTTCTTAGGTCCAGGTTTGCCTCTTGGCTTGGGTAGCCCATCGGGGGTGAGGTTCGACGATGCCCTTTTGGAGCCCGGTTTAGGACCAGGTATACCTTTCCGCTTTATCGCTGTTGCAGGAGGTGCTAGCGAGCCGGTGGCAGTGGGCGTGCCGTTCGTCGCTGGCGTAGGGTTGGAGTCGGAGGGTATCTCAGAGGGTGAGGGCTCAACGACTTGAGTGATGGGCATTGATATGGACGAGGAGGATGATTTCGATCGTGATTGCGATTGTTTTCGCGCCGGCTCGACGGCAGAGGGGAAATCGGAGAGGCGTGCTGGAGTCAGTCGGAGGGTGACGATTTTCGACTTTGCTAGTTTGGTGGACATTTTTGCAGCGTTAGAGGCTGGGGTTGTAGTGACGGGCGACGACATTATAGTGAGATTGAGATGGATGGAGGGGAGGTGGTGATGAAGGAGTGATGGTGGTGAGGTGGTGAGCGGGTTGTTTCAGTCAGCGCACAGCGTTGAGGAGCGTGGCTCTGCCTCCTAAGGGTGCTGTGGTTGGAGCCCGAGCTTAAAAGTAGTGGTTTAGGGGTTTTGTCTATCTCGCATTCGCAGCTCACGAGGAAGCGGAGAGAGGGTGTGGGTGAAGAAATTTTAATGAGCGTCCCGAGGAAAGGGGATGGGTGGATGGAAGGCATGATATTAGCTTGGATGCTGGCCATTTCCATTGCGCGGCGCTGCCTCATCGCTAAAGGTGATTGATTCCCCGTCCGTTCTCGTCAAGGCTGGCTTCTCTCTAGAAGTCGCGGAAGAAGGATTGAACCCTTTTGCCAAGACGCCCCGACGCACCCGCCGTAGCGCTCCGAGGCCCAAAAACCAAGTGTGCAGAAATGTTGGAGTGAATGCTGGAATGAATGCTGGAACAAATGCCAAAATCAATCGCTGCAATTCCCGTCTCTCGAATGCTTCTGTTCTTCGGCAAAACTATCTTTGAAGCGCTCTCGGTCGGCAGGCCTCCCTGTGCTGCTTGTCGCACGCTTCGTCGTGAGGCGCTGTCTAGTCAACTAATAAGCGCATTGTTTGGATTCCCCCATTTCATTTCTTCAGCTACCTGGCCACCCTACAGCAAACTCCCCTAGTCCTCAGCAACAATGCAACCACCATACCATTCCCCAGCTCCGCTCAGGAAGCGGTGTGCATTTCATTACCTTCGGCTGCTATCCGTAACTATTGCACTCAGAACTGATGGTTGTTGATGGCTGTTGAGGCATTTCTGATGCTCTCTTCTCTCCAAAAGCTGGCGGCTGGTAATCCTGGCGCAGCAACAATCAGCATGCATATCTTTGGTTTGAGGTGCAGCAGCCGCCGCGGCCGAGATAGCTTGCCACCAGGCCACCCGCGACGCTTTTATGTCGGACTCCGTACTAGGCGTTTAACTCTGATGATCCGCGACTCTCCGACATGGTCCACAGTCCATTGGGTAATTTAGTCAGATGACAAGACCTCAACTTCCATGGTTTTTGCATTCTCGCGCCTTAAACTCCGGGTTACTCACTGCCACCGCACCCGAAACATCCAGATAACTTTTCCGGAGAATCGAACATTTTACAGCCAGGGAATCCCATCATATGCATAGAGCTCGACTCCCCCGTCGCACTAAATTTTTCATAAGAAGATCTCGTAACTCGCGGCAAAGGTCGCTTTCGATACTAAAATTTCTATTGACCGCTCTGCCTGTGAACAGCTGTATCCCTTCCCATGTGCCGTAAAGAGCATGCAGATCCTGCACAACCTTTGTGTTCTTTAATTCTACCGGCATTAGGTCGCGTACATGACTGTTTGGAGGAAAACTCGAAGGCAAACAAGACCAGAATCTACGCACGCTTTCCATATGGGACATACTGTACTGTACTTTGCTTTTCATTGCATGTGAGTGTTAATCGCGTGGATTAAACTGTATATTTATATCATTTCTATACAGAACCATGCCAAATCGGGTAATGATACGTTGAAGTGCTCGTGCGTACTGACTGAAAGTGTGTAAATTATGCCGCCCGATCAATATTGACTGCTGGGATCAACAAGCTCTTATCATGAGATGCAAAGAGGTGGCCTACATATACTTCTGTCGCAGTATTACAGCTATACAAATCAGAGCACGTACTTAGCTAGGAAAAATTAATTTTTGTTATAAAGCTAGGAATAGACAGGCGTGCCTCATCCCCATCATCACAAATCATTCCGACTGATCATGACTTCACTAGCAATATCTCTAGAGACACTCTCGTCCGATACGTCGAAACATATCTTTACTATTTCTAAATATTTGAAGGACGGCAACCTTGCTTTGCCTTCATTTGACAATGAAAGCCTCGCAATATTTCTCCGTCAGCCGCAACGTTGAAATTATTGGTGCCCGGAATGGCTTTCACGAAAGCAGAAAAAGATTTATATGGTCTAGCATTCGGACCTACGGAAATATAAGGCGCATGGCCGGCACGGCAAATCTTCACGCTAACCTGTTATGTAGAGCAAATACGAATGCGGATCCCTTCGCGCCATTAACGGCTCCAAGACGTACGAAGCCGTGGTCATCGGCAGTGAAGCTTTGTTCGAGGGCACCGCCAAATTGACTGGCCTAAATTTAGATGAGGTGGGCTGTATCGTACGTTATGGGACCGCTGTAGCACTCGTCGAAGCCAGGCCTTTTATAAATCAGATTGACATCCCGTAGAATGGCCCATGCCAAAAAGTCTAGATACAAAGTTCATTATATAGGACAGAGTTAGTATCACAGACGCAGTCGAAATTCGAAAGCTAGCTACCATCAACCTTCTGAGACCAAAACATCTTCATAAGGCAGCTTTTCACTGTCACTGCTAATATGTATTTTCTTCGCTTTGTCTTTCACGACGGGTCCAAAAAATATGCCGCTAAGATTTTGAGGAATCTCGTCTCCGCGTTGAAACTGGGCGCGCCTGTTGCTATCATGCCTGCCATCCTTCCTGCTCCTAATACTAGCCCGAAGAGTCTGAGGGGATTCGTGAATAAACTCGTCGAATCTTGTAACGTTTACTGAGGTAGTCACTCTGGTCACTCTGCTAGCTAATATTTTGCAAAGCTATCAATTTGCGGATCCTGGCATTCGGTAATGCTAGAGGACTGAGAAAAGCTCATGGCAAAACTTGACTCTCAGCTGTTGTCAGCCTAAAGACTAGGACCTACAGGATAATTCTGCATAGCATACCTTCTTAAGATTTTGCTCGAAGCTATGGAAACGTCCTGATCATATCCCTCAAATGTCATGATATCATATTTTAGAGAATCACCCCGATAAGGATATGATTCATAATTATCCACTCAACCAGGTTGATCTCTATAGGTATGAAGTACCTCTCCGCCAAAGTTATGCCGCTTGAAGAAGGGCTCTTTTATCTCTATAACCCGCCAGTTCTAGTAGCAAATAAACATAATCTCCATGCGGAAAAGCATGGCGCGGGGAAAGACTGCACGGTGCTGTGGGCGACCTTTGTCTCGATCCAGAACCAGCAGAGTCCGTCGTGATGGAAAAAACCCCCTCGGCAACAGATCTCCCCCATGCTAGCCTCCAAGAAAGTTGCAGCTTATCAGGCATTATTCAACAGTCGCTAAGTCGATTGTAATGCAGATCCATACATCTTTTCCGTCTACTTCGTCCCTCTCGCTCCAGCAGGCGCTCCCTGCCTTCGTTTAGCTAACGACATTCCAATCGCGTTCCGCACATCTTCCTCAGCGTGTACGACATTTTGTACCATCCAGCTCTTCAACGCTTTTCTTAGCTCTCCCTTTTTCCTTTCGTCGGCTTTGAACGGAATTGACTCCAAGTCGAGCAGTCTCGAAGCGTCGACCTGCACTTCTCGTGCTAAATTGGCTAGCCGATCTAGCTGCTGATATCTCACTTCGTCTGAATCTTCGCTCTTGGAAGCGGGTTGCTGGGGTTGTTGCTGATAGAGCGGGATTAGGAGGCCGAGGAATACTGCGAATGTGTATGAGGCTCTGCGAATTAAAGAAATAGCTTGGAATGGAAGATAGGGAGGACGAAGGTTGAGTTTGGTGAGGACCGGGTTAAGGAATTTTGCGAGGATGGGGGGGTGGTCTGGGCGAAGGGCCGTACGAAATTCAAAGGTGAGTAGTGCGAATATGGCAAGATATCGCCACTAAGTCAGAAGACCGTGTTAGTTTGCATTCAGACTAGCTGAGGTTCATGAAGGTTGCTCAGAAGAAGGCAACTTACATACGCTCCATCCTTCATGTATCCTAGCGCATTCGCTGCGGCCAGGAGACTTGTAATAAGACCATAGCGAATTGCGGTAATATAGAGAGCGTGAATTTCGTAGTCACGAATGGTAACACAGTGTCTTTCGCACTGGAACACCTCAGGACCAAACCGATCGTATGCGAAGCGCTTAACCGGTTCTATCATGATATCTCGTGCATTCTTGAGGTGTATATAGAAGTTGTTTGCAGCTAAACGATCTGCAGCAGAGGATATCTTGTCTGGGTGGTATTGGACAGTCCTGAGGCTTGTCAACTTGACGCGCATTTTACGGCGACACTCATGTCTTCGCCTTGGCTTACAATCTTCTAAATCTTGATTGTAGCGCACGGTCGTCAACGTCAACGGGTACGCCCAAGTCTTGATATAGGTTTCCTGCAGCCTGAATGTCTCGATCCGCCTCATAAATATTGAGCAACAGATATGCGACGTAGACAGACATGAGTATTAATCGACGGTGTTTAACGAATTTAGCCGATCCAGGTATCGGTTTTGGATCGCCGGCGCGGATGAAAATGGCATATAGAATGGTTTGAATCCATCCCACGGCCTGGTGAGAAGAGCGTCAGCCAAGTGAGTTCGGACGGAAGTGATTAAGAAAGTGTTTCTTACAAAAGGGATACCATACTGCCAAATAACAAAGGACACTAGCTCGTTGTACGCCATGACGCAGAGCTAAACAAATAGTGCAGAACAGATAATGAGAAAAGAGGCATCTGAAGGGTGATTAAGATCCAGGTTGAAGCGCGATATAGTGAACGTGGCCTTGAAGATTACCGCTTGGAAGTTATCTCATAAATTAGACCCTGGATCGTTGGTACGTGCACTACGCGCACGTGCATGCTGCTCCTTATCACCCACCGAGGGATAAGCTCTCAGGCCCTTGACACGGCAATTTTGGTCCTTAGGTTATCGATAAGAACCAACCAATCGGAAAAGCCAGGTTTAGACAAATATCCAATTGAATCCAGTCGCGAATATAAGCGACCTTGGCAAAGGACCCTACCATGTCAAGGGATAGTCTTAATCATCCCTAAAATACTACGAGGTAAAAGCTCTTATCTTCTCTATCGTCTCTACGTTGTGGCGATATCGTAGCTTCATTATACGAGAACTTTATTGAGCCTCTAATGACAAAATAGGGCTGCCCGCACATCTATTTTAGGCTATATAAGGCCTTGCTATCGCATAACTCTATGGCACGATGAGGACGTTAATGTAGAACCTCATTGGCTCGCTTACCATTGGACGCGCTCCACCAGCGCATGGGATAATAGCCTGCACGCCGGCTCGCAGGGGCCTCGTAAGTGGGCTTACGGTCCAACAGACACGACTGACTGAAGACATTACCGTAAACACAATTCTCTCGCATCATCTTGCTGGTGGTGAGATGACCACTCTAGATTCTAGCTGGGCTAAACATAGAACTAACCACGCATGAATTTTATTGGGAGAGACTTCCTCTTCAGGCACCGAAGCCCAGAGCTCTCTAGCTTTTGGGAAATGCAAAAACGCAGCAAAGCTAATGATTCAGGCCTCACGTTGGCCAGCCAAGAGCCCTGGAGGATACGTCCGACTCTCGAGCTTGCATCAAAGCTAATTTACTGAAGGAGCTTGAATTATTTTAGCAAGCTTTTATGATGAAATTTTACTTAGACTATTCACTAGGTCTGTCTAGGCTTCTTTAATAGCCTCTTGCTTCTTCTTATAATTACAGCACCTTTTCCTCCAGCACCTCTTCCTCCAGCGCCTCTTGTTCTTAGACCATCCTCGTTCCCCAGCTCTTCTTATTCGCCCGACCCCTCTTGTCCGCCCGATTCTTTCGGTTCCATTCTAGGAAAGTCGGTCTTAAAATTCTCGTACCGAAATTTCCCTTGTTTTTCCGCTTCCTCATACGACGCCCAGATCCACTTATTAACAAAGCTGATTGGAATATTCCGCTCAACATAATCAGGTATGTTGTTTTTGTTTTCGGTATAAGGCTTCTCCCAAGCCTCTTCTGGGGATATCCACCAGAACTCTGGCAGCACTTCGAACCGGCTAAGATTTTGAGTCCATGTCTTCCACCTGTTAAAGAAGTTCGTTCGAGAATACGAGTGTGTCTCTAGGTTTAGTGTGATCCGGATAGGATACATAAACAATTTCGGCTTAGTTTCTTCTTCTTCTTGGGTCTGTTGGGGTTTTTTCCCTCCGGCCTTAATTTCTATTCCTTCGGTTCGGACTATTATCCCATCAATGGTTGGGAAATTGTAACGTTGAGGTATGTATAGCACAGTTTTATCCCTGGAGGTGTCGAAAGATGGGATATCGCCTTTGAAAAATGACGTTTCGATTGAGCTTGGACTATAGGCCAAATAGGAGAGACCATTTATCGCAATCGATGCTAAGACAGCATGNTCGATCATAAACCCAGCAACAGATGGGTTGTCGATGTACTCCGGCAATGCGTTTAAGAACTCCGTGTCGTGGTAATCCAATCTCTTCTTAAGTAGTACCCCACCTACAGCATTGCGGGCTATACCACATGAATAGTGCCCCACGGATTCCTCCAGTTCATCATTATATTCGTCGTAAAAATACCGAAGGTCGACAAGTTTTGGTATGTTAATCGATAGATCCTGAACAGGCTGGCCATAAATACAAGCCTTCATATAGTGGTAGTGCCTAAACACGTTAGCAAAGGTGTGTAAGTAGAATGAGTACATCATACGTCTCCAAATCCGGCTTGGACCATTTTTTCTGGATTTCCGACTCAAACGTTGCAACATCTTTACCAACGGCCTCGAAGTACAGAGAGTTCAGATTGATCTTGCCTTTCACGATACCCTTGTTCAATAGCAATGGGATGCAGCCGGTGAAATCTTCGACTTTAAACTTCTCGTCGTCTTTAAACTTCTCGCCGTCTGCTCGTTCTACCTTTTCTTTCCGCTCCCACCAACAAGCCAATTCTTTCTAAATTATAGTTAGAACCATCTCTACCTACAAACAGGTTACTGCTCCTATCACTTACTTTAGTCAAGCCTCCATAGGCATACATTGTTTTGTAATTATCCTGCCTGTTCGACCCGCCGAGAATCTTGTGGTTATTCGCTGATGAGCTGAGGATTCCTTTTCTTCTTGGTGACAGTAAACCATCTAACCATCGACGTAATTCTGACTTCACGCTGGTAGTGTCTTGGTCGTCGTCCTTCTCTGTCTCTAGAGCGTTGACTTGATCGATAACAAAAACTACGTTCGATATTGCTGATTGCTCTTCAAGGAATTCGTCCATCGCTTTTAGGCCGTCTAGCGTTAAGATAGCCTGTTGCTTGCTCGTATCGTCCGCCCAGGCAAAAAGCATTGCGGCTTTCATATATCTGACTTGCCTTTTCATTAATTCCCGACAATCAGGGACATACACAACGTGTGTTTTCCCAGCTGCCAATAAACAGGCAAGGGCAGCCAGAAGATGAGACTTTCCATAGCCTCTAGTTCCATAGACAATAAGACGAGTTTTGCTATCATCTTTACAGAGGCACTCAAACTCATCTACAAGTGTCGTAAATTTCTCTCGCCCCACATATGGCCAATTCCTTTCGGCATCTTCGGGACTAATACTAAATCTATCTGGATATGCCTCAATTACAAATGGAAAGGGCAATTTGGCGCCGAAGGCGGGTTCGGAAAACTGCTTGACAAAATTGGGAGGTGGAATGACGCCTTCGAAAGGTAAATCAATGGATAACTGGCAGAGCTCTTTAATTTTCTGCCGGATAAGCTCCCTCTGCTGACGAGCACTTTCGGCGAGCTGTTGATCGCTCTCGAGACGCGGCTTCCTGGAAGCGCTGCCGGACACGTTCGCATCTCCAGCCTGTTGTATGCTTCCTGTGATCTTGTTAGCTTGCAGTATACTTGATGTGCTTAGATGAAGACAGTAAACTTACTCTTTATACCAGCAGACCCTGTAATGCTGTTAGCTTGATGCTTACGTAGCATAGATGACATGACAAGATAGTAACTTACTCTCCTCTTTCGCGGGCTCCATCGACAGTTTCGCGAGTACCATAGCTGTCCCGTGAGATAGCCCACAATCCCTGAAGAAGCGCCAGTCACCATCACAGCTCAAGAAAGCAAGCCCGGTGACACGTGCCGCTCTTAGTTTCGCGCGCTCATCTTCATCGAATGGGATATTTTGATCTTGTTCGATCCACGCAATCAGCTCGTCTACACTCCATTTCGTTGGGGGGTTTATGTGGCTGGCCGGCTTGGGGTCATGTTCTGGTGGGGTGGCCATGGCGGTCGATAGGACGGCGCGGCCAATATGTATGTGTAACAAGTAAAGTGGAAAGGAGAGATGAAGTGTACTGGTAGTTATACTAAGAATAGGTTCCGACTTGGTGCTGAGCAATAAGCGAATTCCCCATACAAAACTACGGTAAGCAAGGTACGCGCGTTATGCAATAAGTGACCCAGCAATAAGTGCGACCGTAAAACCCGCATTTTCACCGGCCAACGACATAGAAGCGCGATGGAAGGTTCCCCTACAACGCTATCCTCGAGCGAAGCTTCGCCAGACGTCCTGCCTCGATATTTAAAAGTGTTGCGTCTCCTCGACGTGGCCCTCTAGGCACCGGTGCAAACGTGACGCGACACCTTGCATGGTCGCATTCCATCAAAGCCGGGCGGGTTAGGGAAATTCTGGACTTCATTAAAAGTACAGGTCCACTCGCATCCTGCCCTAGCGATGCACTGAAGCCGGGGCATGAAGGAAGGCCGATCAGCGGTCTCCCTATCTACGATGCGGCCGACTGCAACTTTCTCATGGTTAACGTGGACTCTATTAAGCAGCACTGCTTTAAGTTGCATGTTAAAATAAACGACCAAGGGGAGTCAAAAGTATAATGTTTGATGGAGTGAGAAGCTCATATATACTAATAATTAGGTGGCTGGTAACAGCCCAGCCACCCGATTCTTAACCTCAGTGTCTCAAATTCAGACACTGCACAGCATCAAGTCCTAATCACCCCACGCCTCTTTTGTAGCGTGCTCCGGCCGCAAAAAATACGAAATGGAGTAACGTTTCGCAGCTCCATCATATCGCTGAGTAACACGATGTAGCGGTGAGTGAAGTCTGTTCCCCGAGAGTCGCTGCAGCGAGTCGGCGACATTCACAAGGCCGCACCCAGGTATGGCGCGGCAAACACCCATCTCTCTGCCAATCCCCACTGGTCGGTAAAAGTATCGTGAGTGTGCCACTGTTAGTATGCTTGTTATCACCCACGTTAGCAAGCTTGCTTAATGATGGTTCGTAGATTAGCTTTAGGCCGGAGTTGCTGGAGTTGCTGGATTCGCCTTTGCGATGATGCCGCTCGAAGCGGTTGGCGTCGTCTAGCTTGAGAGCTTCGGAAGGCGAGATAGCATCGTCTCGTAGGCGGAGTGGCAGAGTTCAGAGAACTGCCTAAGCAGCTGAGCGCTATTACTGAGATTGTTGGGAATCTGAAGTGCTCCTTGGACCAATTCGTCGTAGGTCAATCACAAGTGAAGAATCGCAAGGTTGTGGAGAGGCCTTCGAAAGTCTCATCGCAGTCACTCTTCTTGTAGCTTGAAAAATAGTTCAGGATCTGACCTGGAAAGTGATGTCGTGTATAACTCACCCACAATCTTGCGACTCCGGCTGCCCCTCCCTGTAATCCATCATCTCCACCTCGTGGGACTGATCAAAGTATCTCTCCGAGAGAACATAGACCTCCGGCAAATCTTCAAGTAAGTGCTTTGTAGAGTCATTTCGAAAATCGAGGTAGAAGAAACCAGATGACTCGGCGGCTCTCAGTAGCTTTGCGATCTCTCTAGATTCTTTCGCCACCAAGCGGGCAAAGTCGATCGTCTCAAGGGGAACGACGTCGATTTGATTGTCGTCGACTATCGCTATAGTTGAAACAGTGGTGTGAGGCATGTTAAAAGTCCAGAAGGTGGAGTCTTTGTTTCAAGGCGATTTGTAACCGAACAGGTCCTCAGTTACCACCAAAACGACGCCCATAAGCTTTCAGACGCTCGAGGGAGAATTTGAGGGATATATGGAGCAGCATACACGTCTCTCCCCCCGGAACTAAATTCTACTACGGAGCGCCTAATTTATGAGATAACTTGGGAGTTCGATATGTCCTCACGCACGTGAAACGCCGAGAACGGGGAAACGAGCGGAGCGGAGCGGCGTAGCACTGGTATTTTCCGCTAGGAATTTTATTCTCCAGCATCTTGTACAAAGCTATCCAAGATTCACTCCTCAGCAATACCCATTGCAACAATGCCGACTGAGTTATCCCTCATTCAAACGCACGCGCAAAAGGATAAAACCCACCGCAAGCACAAAGACACATCTGAGAAGCGCAGTTCGAAAAAACGCCGGCATGAAGAGCAGGCCTCTTCCCAAACCACCAACCTACAACCATCTCAATCCTCACCAAGCAAAAAGCGACGTACAGAAAAGGAATATTTAGAACACGATTCACAACTCAATGCCCAAACACTACCCGAAATGGCGCCAACGAGAACCATCACCGCCACTTCAATTAACAATTCCACTACCAACTCGCCCTTCCACCTTCAAACAACATCTCTCTATCTACCTCTTTCCCCAATATCTCAATCCAGCGCCCTTACTGGCCTCTGTGCGGAACACCTCTCACCTTTAATACTTACATACTATCCCCCTCTCCGCGGCATCGTCCTCAGCTACTCCAACGTCCGTCTCTCCGAGACCCCTTCTCCCGACAGCTCCTCCACAACCGAACCCTTCCCAGTCCTAGCAAAATCCGTCGACGAATACGCTGTCAGTTTCATCTGGGCCACTGCCGACTTCTTAGTCTTCAGGCCGCAGAAGGGGACCTGGATCGAGGGCCATGTCAATCTGCAGAACGAGTCGCATCTAGGCCTTGTGTATCTGAACCTTTTCTCCGCTTCAATACCTCGCTCATATCTGCCGAAGAGCTGGAAATGGGTTGAAGATCCTTCGTCCAGCGGTTCTTCGAACCCAAAGACAGCTAGGAAGGGCAGTAAGGGAAGCGCTGAGGTGGAGGGACAGGGTCACTTTGTGGACGAGAATGGCAATAAAGTAGATGGCATGGTTAGGTTTCGCATTAGAGACTTCGAGACGCAGGCTAGGATGGAGAGTGATAGAGGCTTTATCAGTATTGAGGGGACGCTGCTGAGCGCGGAGGAGGAAAGAGAGGTGGAGGCGAAGGAAAGGGAGAGGAGGGTCGGCCGGGACACGAGAGAAGGCGTAGGAGGGAGGGCACAAAGAGGCAGACCAGTAAGTGGGGCACATCCCGAAGAAATTGGAGGGAGCACAAGGGCAGGGCTTTTTTCATGACACTTGATGAAAATAGAATCTTGCCAGCGTATCCTATAATGCACTGACTTCACTGTTTTGCACACATGTTTAAAACTCATCATGCTTTTACTCCATTAGCGTTAGCATCGTGGCACTGTTAAAACTCCTGCGAAAATGCTTCGCTAGGCTTTCATTGCCGCTAATCCACGGATAAGCCAATGTTCCGTACCTCCATCGCAGCTGTCTAAGAAATCCTAACGGGCTTTCTAGGAATCAAAGTAGTCTGGGTAACTGGGTTCAGACATGAATCTAAATGTAAAGTTGAACCGGGCGTCCCATCTAGTGTCTTTTCCCGACTCCCCCACCCCGACCTTTGATCCCTCCATTCCTACGAGTCCACTATCCCCTATCCCCCCCAAACATTATGCAGTTCTGCCGGCATCTGATTGGCAGTCGGCATCTCTGCCAGCGCTGGACCATTAGCGTCCAGCTTATGCTTATAGAGCTGAAAAGGTCCTGTTTCTGGAGCACCGGAGTTAGACGATTCCGGTTGCGTTAGCAGATCGGCTTGTTGTTGCTTACGTTGCCGTCGTCTCAAATGAAGCGCAAAGTAATGAGGCAGGTGGCAAAGAGGGCGCAGCCTATGACGGTGCCAACACCTATGCTAGCTCTGGCGCCTTTGGAAAGCTGGCCGGCCGATGAAGAGCTGTTCGAATTTGTACGCCGGGGTTGTTCCGCTTGCGCCGCTCGCGCCTTGCGTAATAAGATTGCGCGATGTAGATGTAGCTGTACCCGTCGCAGGTGGTGTTGGTGTGATGGTTTGTGTTCCAACGGCGCCAGCTTGCGCGAGGAGGAGCTCACAGTCCGTATCTAGTGGAGTAACGGGATTTCGTATTATTAGTGACCCGTTGAGGTCGCAGGAGGAGCTGGCCTTGTTGTTCGACATGTAGTATTGGTTGGTAGCCCAAGAAAACATCTCTGTGGTACTGCATACGCTACCATAGACAGTGCTTGGTTCGAGACTCCAAAGAGGAGGGTCTGAAGAGGAATTATGTTTACCTGTATGCGCCGTACACTCCGGTACTCCCATTCGCACCTATACCTAAACAACCGGTATCTTTGTCGTTGCGTATTACCATAAAGTAGTCAGCAAACTGTTGGTTAGATAGCCTATCAGTTATAGTCGAATTAGCTATGCAGCTGAGCGAGTTTGTCATGCAAGTACATAATCTTGAATAAGGTGTTGGTAGAAGAGTGGTCACTGCGCTCCACGTCGCATCTGACGTTGGGCAGCTCGCTATGGAGTTCATGCACTTATACAAGGTTATATTGGTGGACATTGGGGTAACTGAAGCCATCTGTGTGGACAATGCTGTGAAACCGGCAGGCTTGGAGACGGAATCGCCTTCAACTTGTGCAAAACCTGGAACTCTTTATTAGCAGGACTCGGCACTACGCAAAGCGCAACCTCTTGGCCTTTCATCGAATGAAGAGGCTTGCCATAATCCTTCTGGTCCTGATAACGCGGGTATACAATCCCCTGGGCCAGACAGAAATCATCTCTTGGCTGTATATTGCCTGAACCTCCGTAAAGTTGCGCGGCGATGGGATATTGCAACTGTATTCAGATAGAAGTACTAGGATGGAATAATTCGCAAACAATTTTGTTTGATCGCTGTATCCGGATATCGTACAGGATGAATCTCCACACCACGAAAATAAATTGATACCCAGGAAGTCAACCGGACGGTCACCGCAGTTCAGATAGTCAGCCAGATCGCGTCGAGACGATAGCACACCAGCCGCTGCATATCCAACCGCGATATCTCTATAGTTGTTCTTTCGTAGGTAGCTCTTCATGTCTCGAGCAGCGGCTTTGACGAATGCCATACGGCGTCTGTAGTATTCTTGTCGATCGCCACCTCAGTCCCTACAAAGAATCCTAGCGTGTTGGCATAATTCGCCTTATAATCAATTGTAGCGGTCAATAATCGTACAAGGCAGTATTCCAAGAGGGGACTTCTCAGTTGATAACAGTGGAAATTCGGCCTGACAGGTCGGTAAGAACGTAGATATCTGCATCTGCTAACGCCTTCATACACGCTGAGTGATTCCGAGTAGGATCAATAGCGTATAGCCGGACGACGTTGGTATTGAATTGTTTGAGATATGGAATGTCCCGTTCGCAGGTCGGACCATCTTCCAGAGAATCTATTATAGTGGTTGCTTGACTGGCTAAGTGGCCTTAGTCCTGGTATGCAACTCCACGTACGAAACACTCGGAGCCATTGGTCTGGTAGAAGAAGTAGGAACCCTTGGGATGGATTGAATCAGCACTGATGCTTTAAGAGGATGACACGGACTTCTCTGCTCAGTTTTTGCGCGTCCATTCTGATGTCGCTAATGGTGTGACATGCGCTTTATTGTCTGCATCAGTATCATAAAGCATTGGAGACTTGGTTGTACTGTGAGCGGTTTATCTACTTTTGAATTATGCCAGAAGATACCTCCAGTCTCTTGCGCGCTTTCACAGTGTACACACCTTGATAATAATCGGGTCAACGTCAGTAGCCGCAGGGCATGAAAAGTAATATAATAGCAAAGAAAAAGCCCAGGCATGCAGGCCATAGGTAGAAAGCGGGATCATTGGAAGGACTGGGAGAAGGTACGACGATTTCAAGGTCGTACGAAGTAGAGAGCTTTGGTTTAGCTCAAGGTTCTACTCCCACGGCAATCCCTATGAACACTTACTTTGTTGGCAAGATACGAAGGCCATGTTGAGGTTGAAGATATTGTGAAATCAAGGAAGAGAAAACAACCGAAGTTGAAAGCTTCATGGGAATTAGGCTAAGTTATGCATGAAGGGCGAAGGATTTCGACCTGCCCAATGGTCAGATTGCAGATGGCCCTTTGTCCACGAGATTCGGCCTTTCGGGAGCCCCAGCCCTACAAATCTGAAACCGTGTTGGCCGTGCACTCAGGGTGGAGCAATGAGAGAGCAAACCTACCAGCCAGTCGTGTGCCGGCTTTGCCAGGCTAGGGGTGCGATTATCACCACCATTTTCTCTGTCAAAGGGAGTTCTTTCAGACGTGTTGTTAAGAGAGTTGCTTTGCTGCAGAGATTGACTTAAAGTCAGGTCAAAGTTTCTTAGCCTAGAGACTGCTCGGGCCTTTTCTTCCTGCACTGTGAAATGCCACCGACATCACTACTAACGCCCACGTTACCTCATGCAACGGTAGCGCCCTACCATCAAGTGATCCGTGCACAGGCAAACTTAATCTGATTGGTTCTATTGGGCTAGATCTTATCGATAACCGTAGGACGCAAGGATACCTCGCTACCCATTTCTGACTGGGGGAATCGAGCGAACCACTATCGAAAGCTAAACACATAGTCGCTCCATATACGGGGAAAATACAGAACGCCTATCGAGTCGATTTCCGAACGCGATAAAATCGTCAATTTGAGCCGACCAGTGGAGAGTGTAGGGCCAATCAGAATTGGCTGGGTATGAGTGTACATTTTCGAAGGGGAATACAACAGACCGCCGTTGAGTTTTTGGGTGGCTGCTCTGCTTGTGAGGAAAATTACTTTACTACTAGATGTTTTTAAATCACTGTTTGGTTTTCAAGGTCTTCAGCATACTTAGAAGTAGATATAAAAAGGAGGTTCAGTCTTTGGCTAAGATGACTCATTCGTTGACATTTTCGGCCTACAATACCGCTCAAATGTCGGGGAATCCTCTGGAGAACACATGATCGGACTCTTCGAAGTAGATCAGAAATTCAGCAACCAAATGTCTCCAAGCCTTTCATTTGACTCTCCAAGCCCCCCGTGGACCAAAATGCTTCCCATCCCCGCCACTCCGGTGGCCACGTCTGCCGCAAACCAACCGCGTGCGTCTGGAAAGCCATCCGCATCTCCACTTGCGTTGATCTTACTCCAAGTCCCAGCTTCAAGACTGTATACCCATACATCTGCGAGCATTTTTCCAGCTCCTTGATGCCCCAAAGAACTTGGGTCCCGTTCACCAAACATTGTTACCAATGAGGGCTTACCTCTTAATTTCAGTGAGAGCAGAGCACTAACACTCCTTGGTTCTGGCCCAGATATCCCGTCAGGCAAGTAGTTTTGTGTTGACCATGTATTTGATAATGGGTCAAAGATATCTAAACTACCTCCTTGCTCCTTTGTGCCATCGAATCCATTCATCCGGTACAGTTTTGTACCAGTGAACGTGATTGAAGTACCCCCACGCGGTGGGTCTGGCGCAGAAGCCAATTCCGTCCACTCTCGCGAGGAAACCGAGAAGGACCAGAGGTCTGAAAGCCTCCCATTAGCGGGGCAGCCGGCATGCAGGTATATGATGTCAGCACCATCGCTTGTAAGGCAATGATAACTTCGGGCTGCTGGATAAGGTTGGGATGTAGACATTGGTGAGATGGTAGACCAGGAAGACGTCAACGTATCAAAAACCCACAGGATGCCACCCTCCTCAATTGGTGTCATGTCGATGCCACCACGGCCAGAGAATATATACACCTTCCCATTCAGTGCTGTGCATGCGGACCCGACTCGTGGTGAGGGTGCGGATGTGTGTGGCTTTGTCTCAACAGTTGAATGCTCTACTATTACATTAGCAGGACCACTTCACAGAGTAATAACCATTCGTACTGAGGTTAATCAAATCAATTTGATTATCGACTGGTTGTCTGGGGAAAAGCTCTCCCCCAAATATCCACACTGTCTCTTCAACAATCGAGAGAACTTGCGATGAGCGTCGCAACCGCTCGGAGGATGTGAGTTTCGTCCATTTCGCCGTTACTACTTCCATGTTATTGGAGGCCTTGACTGTTTGTTAGAAGTTAAGCTTATTAAAGCTTTCTCGGTAAATACAATGGTAAAGGCTGTCTTTTCCTTCACTGTCAATAAGGCGTGCAATATTGCGGGTCTATGCGCTATTTGACGTGGTCTAATAGGAAGCACAGGGTCGAAACTTCATAGGATTGATTAATTTATTGACCATTTGCGCTACTCGGGATGAGGATGCAGTGTTACCCGCTAGGACCGCCACCTGACCAAGAGAGCAGCGCCAAGACTCATCGGCGTTTGCGACTCCGCGATTTCGAACTTTCGAGGATAATCACCGAAAGACAAGCTCGACACCCAACCACCAGACCGACTGTGCACGCTACCTACGNCATGAGGTTACGACTCAGTATACAGAGGCACGCTTTACCACCCGCTGAAGTGCTTTGGAATGTCTCCGAGGAACAAGCACTGAAGTTATTCAGCATTGCACAGCTCCTGGAGGAGATCAACCACATAATTCCGCTCGAGTCGCAGGACTGGGGGTTGGAGGATTATGTAGTTGAAGTGGGAGGATTTGAATGTTTTCACTTTGCCCAGGTTGCCCAGGTCCTGAAGGACGAGGATAGAATCTGGTAATATGTCTCTACACGCTGAACTGTGCATCACTAATGATATTAAGCATACGTGCTCTTCAAACCCCTGAGATTCGGGCACGAACACTATCGGGGCGCTACCAAATATCAGAGAATGGCCAGCATCTAATTGATGGAATACCCTTCGGTCGACCTTATCTCAGACAGCCGAACCGGCCAGCGATCCATATACCTCCCCGAAAACGTAGACGCCTTACATACGGAGAAGAAGAAGAAGAAGTTGGCGAAGGCTTTCAAGAAAAGAACTCTACAGCCCTCAGCCCCCAACACTGGAAAATTCCTTTGGACGACTTGGAAGACGATGATGAGGACGATGATGACTTCAGTCCAAACAGTCAGATAAATAGTATTCAAGCGTCAACCACGAATCGGAAAAAAACAGTTCGATTCAAATCCCACCCCTCAGGCAAAGAGCTCATCACCGTACCATCAGAAGATGAAGACGAATCTGAAGAATACGATCCTCATTGGGATTCGGAGTCTTCCGAGGCATCTGAACCGGAGTCGGAAGCTGGCGCTCCGGAGGATGATTCGGAGAAGGATTTAGACGAGGAAGAAACATCGGATGAGTCTAAGGCCTCATCCTCGGGTTCATCTTCAGGTTCTGACACTTCATCAGAGGCAAGCGGTGAATCCGAGCCAGAAGAGCTATCATCCAAGCACATATCACCCAGACAAAGAATCAGCGTCAGGCAGAACCCACCGTTTCAAGATGCGTCACCTTATAGAGAGGGCAAGAAGGCTACCCAGGAGCGAAACCGCAGGAGACGTGATACCCGTAGAATCCGTCGCCTACAGATGGTTGGTATACTGCCAGCCACTGCCAAGAGGAATGATTTACATGTGGAACCCGTAGAATCCGTCGCCTACAGATGGTTGGTATACTGCCAGCCACTGCCAAGAGGAATGATTTACATGCTTTAGAAGCCGCCGAAGAGCGTCTTCCCATAACAGAACAAACCTCAGCCCAAAGCCGAGCTGGGGCTAACATGGCAGGAAAAACGAGAAATAAAACCCAAGAACTTGATTTGGGCAGGCAGCGGCTTTTAACTGCTATTGAAGCCATTGGCATTGATGTTACGCTTGATCGCCCAGAAAAGCAATTCAATAAGAAAGAGGTTTCTTCAAAAAAAATGGAGGGGAAACGAGCATCGTCGACGTCAGAATCGGATATTGCCGAATCTGAAGTGAGGGAATTTCCAGGCGGATCCTCCACCGCTCCATCGGGCTGTGGAAAAGAAGGCCCAGATAACGAGCCGGCTTCCGAGCCACCAGCTGAGCCGCCACAAAAACGAGCACGGATTGATCTCGCTGGGTCTCGTCGCCTACTATTCGGATCTCTTGGTGTTCGAAATCCCAAAACGAAAGCAGAAGAGGAAAAGCTCAAAGCAAAATTGATGGCAGCCGGGAAAGTCGAAGGTAAAACTAAACTCGGGACACAGTCGAGAGAAACCCGGCTGCCCGAAGATAAAGAGATGGCTGCACTAGAAGACCCCAATGCCTGGAAATCAAAGATTAACTTGACCGCTTTTGAGTGCTGGGATGACGATATTGAACTCAGCACTCCTCCGTTCCCTTTCCAGCAGCGTTGGGATCCCCAACAGAAACAAAAAAAGGGAAAGAAGAACAAGAAACGGAAGAGAATGGATGCCCAGTATTACGAGGGAGATGAGGAAACATTTGGAGAAGGAGACTGGGACGTATCCCTTAATTACGACGATGAAGAAGACCTTGCCGCTCAGACTAGTGACAGGGCGGAGGTGGACATTACAATTCAATCGCAGCTTCAACTTGATATCGAAGATGCTACTACAAGAATGGAGCCCGTCGATGATCTTCCGCCTCTTCCAGCTGACTTGTCAACTCTACCGGCTCTGAAAGAGAGAGACACCAAGCGCGGCAATATTATCGTCTTCAAACAACTCGAATGCTCACCAGCGACAAATTGGGCTCCAGTCATCTCTCCCTTTCGTACCGCAATTGTCGAAGAGGTCACCGAAATTGAGACCTTTGGTCTAAGATTAGCAAAACGAGATCAGCCACACAAGCATATCAGATATGACGAGAATGGAAAACGTATCTATGAAAAGTTTGAAATGGAGAACCATTCCGAGAACGAGGATACACCTGGAGTTGACGGCCTTATCTATCTATCTTTTGAGGATTTAATTGAGCCAAAGCTTTTGCAATTGTCTCCGGAAACTGCGGATAAATACGATGCTCCTGCTGCTACTGCCGAAGACGCCGCTGCAGATGCCCGTGAAGAGTCCGACGGCTTCGAGGGAGAGACTCACGGCGTTTCTCCTTGCTCCTCGCATGCGATTGATGATGAGCTATCGGTTAAGGAATGTCACATACATTGCGACAATGCTGGCAAGAATGAAATTGACCCTCTCATGAATGGGAAGAACGCTATGGAGCAAAGTACTTTGGTTGAAGCTAGCGCATGATTTCGCGAAGTCATTACTCTTGGTAAGATACAGCGTGCGTCTTGCGAAAGCGGCTGACAGCAATTCTCGTGTGCATTGAGTAAATAATGCCACATATTATACATATACAATCAGCTTCAGCAGGATCATAGTGCCACATGGATTCTCAGTGTTATCGCAAGATACGGATTTGGGAGGCTAAATACCTGCCAAGCCTCTTGTAGGGATATTCCATTGTAGCGTTTGCTTGAACCTATCAGTCTTGGCGTGGTAATCGCTGACATTGGTGCGAGAGGTTACAAATCCGGGAGTTCATCGTTTGATTTCACTACTCCCCAATGATGGTTCGTAGCAGTGATGGAGAGCCAGAGTTTAAAGTATATTCAGAAAATGGATCAATTGCGCTTCGCATGCTCTACGTGCATCATCTATCAATTATGGCTCTAATTCATAAGCCGCTGGCGCAAGGAAATAGAAATACTATTGTGGTTTTACTACATTCGATTCTTTAATTGGAAGCCAGTCTTAGCAATGCGTGCCGCAACAAGCACAAGGCTTTCCAACCACCATCGTTCCACCAGCAAACATCTACCTTTCTCAACTAGAGCTCCACCAAGAGGACTTCCCGTCAATGATGCGACACCCACAACACTGAACCCCATCCAAATCCTCACTCCCGTCTTCTTCAGATCTGTGTTCAAGCTAGCCAGAGCAGCTTGTAATAGACTCTGCACACCAGCACCAAAGAAGCCGTAAAAAATGGTAAAGGCGATCATACCCGGTAAGGTGGACACAGCAGCCCAGCAGAAAAGTACTGTGCCTGCAATAAACATGACAGGAATGAAAACATTCATCGGACCAAGGTATTTATCCGCAATGAGAGCGGGAACAAGACGTCCTAGAATGCCGACACCGTTTATGATAAGGATTAAATTAAAAGACATTGTGTCATTAACAGCAATGACGTTCCGGGAAAAGGGGCGGACCTGAAAAATGCGCGAGTGATGATCGTGCGATAGCGAGCTATATGCACATTCACAGCTCATTCCCTAAAAGTGAACCTACATAGTAATAGGCAATCCAGATCCCCCAAAAGGCAAAGAACATGCTAACCGTATACAACAGATACGGTAACTCTGTAAAAGCCCTCCATTCAACCAACGGCCCTGTACTCCTGCTCGGGAGTCTCGTTCTAACTAAACTCAAGATGACGGCCGCATTGAACAATATTACAAAACCTATAACTCTAAGCGTCCAGGGGAAACCGATCCTGTTCAGCAAGGCCTGCGCAATTGCTGGAAATACCATTCCTCCCGTTGTACCACCACAAGCAACGCATGAAATTGCCATTGTCCAGCTGCGCGTGAAATAAGTGGCCGTATTTACAACCGCTGGACAGAAAATTAACCCATCTCCAAGACCTTGACAGATACCCTGAGCCAGCAAAAGCTGCCAACACTGTCAGCTTAGAGAGGTCATGAATACCCCCACTACTTGCAATGTTACCCCGGCGAAGAGAATGAGTCGGTAGTGACCAGCATCTAAAGCACGCCCCGAGAATGCCCCCACAAAATAGACTAGGAGAATCTGGATAGAGCCGACCCAAGAGATCGTGGATGGAGGAAGTAAGAGAGTGCTGGCGTAATACTGCTGGCGTAATACTGCTGGAAGATACCAAAGGAGTTTATGTAGCCGAAGGAATTGAAGACACAAAGGTGGGAAACAAGAACTTAGGTCTACGCTTTCTGGCCCCCATTGGGTGGGCTGGGACATACTGGAGTTGTTCCGGCCTCGGGTCTTTGCTTGATCTCGTTGAGCGGCTGTTGAACGGGTGTCTTGCTGGCTATTGGTTTCATTCGCCATTCCTTGATGAATTTTTCCGCGTAGCTCAAGGAGCATTGGGGAGAGAGAACACGGTCACGTAATTGGAAATGTTCAGAGCCGGAAAATAGGAGAGAGGCTAATAAATTGATTTGCAGCCGTACGGTAGCTCCATAGAATAGGAGATACGTACAAGGGGCACTAAAGAGGCCTGATGGGCTCTGGTATAAGACTATTGGGAGAATTTGATACGTGGTAACCCTTGTAATTTTTTATATGAATTCGAAATTTGGCTCTTGGATGACACCATCGTGGCCATGTAGGACGGAGGGGCTTCAAACCGCCTTGCCCATCGCCTTCTAGTCCGCCCGTGCAAAGTGATGCCCTACAGCGCCGGTTGGGGAACCGAACCTCGGCACTTGTACTCGACATGGCTCACAACTGCCGGTGTAGGGTACATAAGATCCTACAAGTTTCTATCCTTTTTCTAAGAATCTCAGGTCCCCGGATTCTGAAGCTCATTTTTTCCTTAATCTGAAGCCTTCCAACACTCTGGTTTTTCTAAAGGCCGTCCGCGAGCCAAAATCTATAAAGATGGTGCTTCCAGCAGGGGTCTACAGAGCCGATCATGTAGGGTCCTTCCTTCGCCCCATGGCCATCCTAAAAGCACGGGAAAAAGTTGCGAAAAACCAATCTTCCTTGGAAGAGCTTCGAAAGATCGAGGACAAATTTATCGCCGATGTAGTGAACAAGCAGCTGAGTGCTGGTCTACAATCCATTACCGATGGCGAATTCAGGCGTGCATATTTCCACCTTGATTTCCTGCAACACTTTTCCGGCATTGAGATCAAAGGTCAGACAGGCACGATACGCCCGCATGGATTCTCACCCCCGGTACTCGCCGTAACAGGCAAGCTGGGCCATCCTAAACCAATTCAAGCAGACGATTTTGAATTCCTCGAGCACTCAATCGCTGCCAACGAAAGCCACAATTTTCCAGCGACGACCAAAGTCTGTATTCCTAGTCCAACTATGGTACACTTTCGTGGTGGGCGAGCCTCAATAGATATAGAAGCCTATCCAGACCTTGACCCTTTCTTTGAAGATCTGGCGTATGTTTATCAACAAGAGTTGGATGCACTCTACCGGGCCGGATGTCGCTTCGTCCAGCTTGACGACACAAACCTTGCCTATCTTTGCGACCCAGACATGCGTAAAGCAGCTGTAGAGAGAAATGAAGATCTGGCAACACTTCCTCGGAAATATGCTGAGCTTATTAATGCTGCCATATCCAAGCGGCCAAAGGATATGAAGATTGGGATCCACCTCTGCCGCGGAAACTACCGCTCGAAATGGTTTGCCTCAGGGGGATATGAACTAGTTGCGGATGTCCTTTTTAAAGAACTCAATGTCGATGCGTATTTCTTGGAATATGACGATGCTAGGAGCGGAGACTTTAAGCCCTTGCGCCATCTTCCGGAAAACAAGGTAGTGGTGCTGGGATTGATGTCGAGTAAGAAGAGTTCTTTGGATGATAAGCAAGAAATTATTGAGAGGTTGAAGCAAGCCGCGGAGGTTTGTCCCAAGGGGCTGGATCAATTATGTTTAAGCCATCAGTGTGGATTTAGTTCAACAGCGGAGGGAAATGAGTTAACTGAAGACCAGCAATGGGCAAAGATTAGGCTGGAGGTAAAAATAGCCAAGCAAGTTTGGGGTGAGGACTTGTCAAGATAGGTTTTCCATGCTGTTCACAAAACTGTAAACCGTAAGAAGTAAAATTCTAAGACGGCAAGGATGTCTGCATGCATACCGTCTCTTATAGCGAATTAAGATGCGTCCTGCCATTAGTGTTGCCATCTTTGACTTGCACTTATAGGTAGTCCATGTCCTTGACGCCATATTTCTAGATAAGTCTGGGATAGCTCCGGGAAGGACTTTTCGATCAAGAGCGCTATACGAACACTCTTTCACCAATCGCTGCTTTAAGACGGCGGCTATTGTTGTAACCAAATGAAGATATGGGTGCATCTAGAGGCCCGGCTAGTATTTGGCTGGAACGCCCTAGAATATATAATCTTTCCGAGCTATGTCTGAGGTTAAACACAAAGTTGTCGAACGCTCGACATGAAGTGTTGGCCGGAATTTAAGGCTATATATTGTCCTAATTGGCGCTGCCATAAGGACCGGTCTTTTTAGTGCCAACTGGCGTTCAACATGTGTTGCGCGCACACGGGACACCGGATACTGTATACCCTGTGAGAGTCCCCCCTCTCAACGAACTCGACGAAGCTTTGGGTCTGTCACAACCGGGCACGTGGCTTCGCTACGATTATTATGTACAGTTGGTGGCAATCAAGCGAGATTGGATGCGCGTACCGAATTTGATCTCTCGCCGTTCTCGCCAAAGGGGAGGTGGGAGGTGGAAGCTGGTCGTGCGCAAGCTGTAGCTGACAGATCAATTTAAGCTTAACGTATTCGGTAAGCCTATGGGCCATGCAAGCCTGTGGGCCACCCCATCAAAATCGCGATCGCAAAATCAGGAATTACTCAACCACGAACAATTATATTTAGTGTAGCTATCTGCTAGCTAGTTGCCTGCCGTCTAGGGCACGTACGCGCCGTGTGTTCTGTTGAAGCGCACATGCTGCACTTGCGTAGTGCTCGTTGCGGTCGCTCGGCCGCTGCCTCTGCTGCCCCCTCTGCTACCCCCTCTTGGGCAGCTTGTGCTTGAGAGGCCCCTTCTGCTCCTGATAGAACACCCCCCCTAGCTATATACGTGCGCTTCTTTGCCCTCTTCTTTTTCTAGCACTGGTTTTCCATACGTAGCTTTTTATTTTCGCTTGTAAGCAGCACAGCGCTTAATATTGCCATTTCACACCCCTTAATAAGCTGGCTAAGGGCTTGTCCTATTAGACTCGGTAGGCTATACGTACGGCGCCTAAGATAGCGCTTTAGCAAGGCTGTCTGCACTTGTAGCTTAGTAATATTATAAGGTGTTTTAGCTGCCCAAGATGCATTCGACGGACGGCGTTGGGGTGATAGTGTCTGAAATTCGGCATATAACTGCGATAGTACGTAATTAGGGCTGTATGGAATAAGGCTAGTAGCTACAAATCCTGCCTGTATATTGTTTTGATGCAGTGCTGTTTACCTAGCCTGCCTATATAGTGGCAGAAATTCGTGTTTATTAATGTGGTTGACGCCGCGGCCCATAAGCTATTCAACACTGCGTCTATAGGCCTGCTTCAGTGCTAAAAAATAGCCTACATCTAGAGGCTGTAGTAGATGCGATAAATGCGCCGGTATATAGATAACAATAATCTTATAATCTAGGCAGAACTAATTGAATTCGGGGTTAACGTGGCTGCCGTGGCCATCTAGTATAAGCATCTAATACGTGCCAACGGTGTGAGTCTTCGTATACTTATAAAATAGATTTAGCTAAGTTAGGCCAATCTTATTTGTTATCTAGCTATTCTTACTAACGCTAATCAACCAGTCGTATAGAATAATATCGTCCTTATACTAAGTAGCCTGGTGCATTACTGCTTTAAAAATAACTAGTGGCGGAATTGTACCTCCTATCGCATTAATGCATTCAATAATTATAACCCATTCTTAATTACCTAGCTGTGTTATTCTAGGCTGGCCAGCCCTATTAGTTCTAGTAATAACTCTTACAGTTGCAATAACGCCCATCTGGAAGCCAGTCTTATTAAAATTCCAGGTATTATTATTAAGAATCCTATATTATATCTTTATGTCTAGAATGCGTTTAAACCAGCCCCGAATAAGCATAGGATCCTTATATTAAGCACGCTAGTAGTCATACTTGTGATTAAATTTAGATTGTAGGTCGTTATGGCGCTTAATAAAATTGTATACCTATTTCTCGCTAATAGGTTTAATAGTGGCAGATCTAGCGCGCTGCGTAGCTAAAATACTAGCCATCTGCCGCATAATTACGATTCTTAGTGGTATACCGCGCTGATCCATTGATAGAATCCACTGCTTAAGGCTCTCTTCTTATACTAGTATAAGACAGTAATTTAACGCAATAGAACCACGTCTTAGTGCAATGCCTTTATCGCGTCGCTGGGCTGTAGTTCTGGACATATTATACGTGCTAGTGGCCTTACGGAAACTTGTAAATTGGCCTTTCTTATAGGCATCAAGAGCTAGAATAAGTCTGCCCTCTTAAAAAAGGTCCTCTTGCTGTTGTGGTGTGGCCATTAAGGTTGTAGTTGTATAACGCGTCGCGGTTTTCGCGATTTTGATGGGGTGGCCCACAGGCTTGCATGGCCCATAGGCTTACCGAATACGTTAATAGGACAAGTTGTGTTTTGGCTCCTCTCGGCTGTTAAATTGGTGGCGCAATACGAGATGTGGGAGATAACTGCCCAGTTCCTATATTGAAAGCTTAACCCATTTCTATTCTAGAATTCAGCCATTTATTAAGCCCACAGCTTATCGGCCACTCTCGTGTAAGCCATAAAACGCACATCTCCTAGTAAAGGAGATAAATGCCGAGCTGAAATGTTCTGTGAATATTCTTAAAGGCTTGCTTGCTTTCATGCGCATTACCTCTAAGCTCAATCAAGCTATCATCCTAATATATCACACAATGGGCTGGTGGAAAAAATGAATTATAAAAAACCGTGAATGATGTGGCGTGTAGAATTCCTTGGCTATTGGTTCGTTTCTTGCAGTAATGAATTTAAGGGAAATACAATTTATATCCAGGCGTTGACAGACTCATTCTATCGTCATATCCCTTGCACTGATAGGGTCCTATAAAATGTGGCCCGTGCACGCATGTCAAGAACATCAACCTTCCCGCGCCATAAACTCTGTCGAATACCATTATGCAAAGACGGCCCGTGTTGGCAGGAGCACGTAGATCGACTCAACTCCAAAGAATAAGGCTCTATATACAATATACACCAATATTTCAATGTTTGTGACTTTATTTGAAAGCTGTAGTAATGCGGCAGAACGACTGACCGCCTATATGTGATTGGTGTGCACGGGCCACATTTTATAGGACGTTATTATCGGTGCAAGGGATAAGCCATTCGAACCCCTTTGATCTGAAAATTCCTCCCATTCTTTCGTTATTCAGCTGTATACATTCGTTCCTTTGGCCCCCTTCTTCATCGTCTGCTCATTTACTAAAACAAAATCCGGCAAACGTTTCTAAGTTGTCCCCTTCATAAATCTCACCAAAACCAGTATGCGAGTCACACCAATTTTGTATATTCTTGCAAGTTTAGTCAATGTCGGTGTAGCTACCTCCTGCCCAGAATCTGATGGTTCTACGCTTGAAACCAATCTTGGTTCCTTCCATGTACAATGCGGCGCCGACCGCCCAGGAGGCGATATGCCAAACTCGCCTGTATGGACATCCTCCTTCGACGACTGCATTTATCAATGCGACCATGACGATATGTGCCGTGGAGCCCTCTGGAGCCCAGGCAGTCCTGGGGCGTGCTATTTGAAATCAGATCTCAAGACTGCGGTCTACAACCCCAACATTTGGGCCGCCATCAACCCACTTTCGGAGTGTCCAACATATAACGGTACCAACCAAGACATCGCACTCAACACAATTTATACAGTCGAATGCTATCAAGATCGCATTGGAGGTGATATGCCTAACAGCCCCGTATGGACACCTACCTTCCATGCATGTATGGAAGCATGTGAAGGTAACTCCGGCTGTGTTGATATCTCCTGGATTCCCCCTACTGGCTCAGGCAACGGCGTTTGCTACATGAAGAATGAACTCAAAACCGGATTCGCTAACTCCGCTGTCTGGGGGGCCCGTCGCTGGTCTGTCTGTCCCGATATGGATGGGCAACCATGGGAAGACGGCTGCGGTGCGTGGTACCAGGTCGAATGCTTTATGGACCGGTTTGGGGGCGTCATGGCGCCGAGCCCGGTGACAACCCATAGCTTCGAGATGTGCGTTTATCTGTGTGGCCAGAACCCTAATTGCGTGGATATTTCGTGGGAGCAAGGATATCCCGCTGGCACCTGCTGGTTAAAGAGCTCGGTGGGAGAGGCAAGCCAGAATATGGGCGTATATGGTGCTCGGCAGTTGTCACCATGCACCGAAATGCTTCCAGTGTACACCAATCTATAGGATGTTGGGATCGTCAGATACGAGCACAATCAAATCTAGATTAATCGCGCGCCCTGTATTAACATGCTTGTGCCGTATCCTATGGGACTGGCGGCTACTCCCCATAAGGCCCCAGAGTTACGGGAGCTCTATCGCCTAAGCAACAAGATTTTAGGCGGTCTCTGCCCATAAGACACGCCAAAAGCCCCTAAGCACAGCAACCTTATGGGTGGCCTTATGGGGGATAACCACTAATCCCAAAAAGGAAGGGAAATCCTATTTTCGCGCGATGCGGATGATGAAGCAAGATTCTATTACGCGAATTAAAATAATGCGGGGAATAGGCACATCGGAAGCGGTCTGATTAGTCCGTCGATTGCAGATCAAGGCTTGATTGCAGGCCCATTCTGCTCGGCATACCGTCCGGAAATAATGCTGGTAGACGGATTGACGTCGCTCCTAAAGGCAGAATTCAAACTTGAGAGCGATCCGAGAAATTCAAGAAAGACACATGGACGTCGTATCGCGAAGTCAACTAAGTGGAATTCGCCTTGTACTAGACAGACTTCGAGAAATAAAATCTTAGCATAGACATGATATGAGACAGTACACGCTAGATGGGGCCAGACCGAAAAAGATATCTTGCGTTGGCTGAAGTTTCTGCAGCTCATAGGACGTCAAGTGCATTCAGCGAGTAAAACCGTGCGCCTAGGCTTCTGGAGAACTTGTTCGCATGTTATGAAGGAGCCGAATGATAACTTCTTAGTCATTCAAAAGGATGGAAAATGCACTCAGTTAACAAAGATAGCTTAGTTTACCCACGTCATCGTTTCCCTAGCAGGGAGCCTTAAACCTCAACATGAAACCCGCGACTACGGCTTACATGTTTCTCACCAACCACACAAACGATGGTGTAAAAACCAACACTTACATAAAAAAAAAGTGCATGTAATGTCTCGTGTTGGAATATGTTGTCTTGTGTGTATTTACTAATTTCGTGTTACAGGCCCCCTCACATCCAACACCTTTATCTTGAATAGACTTGCTAATGAGCAAGCCAAGCTGGCTTACAGGACGTGCGCAGAGCGTGCAAAGCTCAAAACGAGGACGGTGCACGCTAACACAGACCCCAATTATGACCTTGCACATAAGCTTGTGCTAAAAATTGGCTTTTGCACGGCGCAGCTTGGCTTGCTTATTAGTAAGTTTGTTCCTGAATAGGCACTGCACGACAGTAAAGGATTTGAACTGCACCAGCAAGACGACGAAGGAGTCTGCACTGCCGCAATGGCTACGAAGCGGACGGTCAACTGTTACCAGGATGACAGCAGATTATAGAACTCCAAACCATTGCGTGCTACCTGTTTGGGGCATCTCCAGGGAACAAGGACTCAAACCGCACCTGATCACTCTATTCCAGAGGATAAGTGCATTAGTTTTTATCCTCAAGTTATTTTAAGACACGAGGAAATTTGTCAAAGTCTTAAGTAACCATCCTAAGGCCTGAGAGAAATTGTATAAAAGAACCCCATGATCAGTGCAAAGACAGCATCAACAGTACAATCCAGCTTGAGCTCGAACCCAACAGCCTACAATCCTCTCTGATCATTTCTCTGATCCTCACAATCTTGAAGCTTCCTTCGCATTTCGATCAAATCCACAATCCACCAAAATGAAGTCATTCTACGCTACTAGCCTTCTTGCTCTTATTGCCGCTACTACCGCCATCCCATTTCCTGCTAAACTCGTTGCGCGTGAACCAACGCAGGACCAGGTTCAAACGGCTATTGAATCTTGGCGCAACGATGTAGTGAATGTCAATTCTTTTCTTGACTCGGCCACCTCTCTTTCTTCTGCGGACCTTCAATCCGCTGCGCACATTGCCCTCGGTTTTGCCAACGACGAACCAGTTGAGCTTGGCGTCCTCTCCGGTATCTCAGGGCTGGCAGACGACGCTCTTAACGCAATCCTACTCCTGCAGGAAACGTTTGGAAATGTCCCCACGAGTCTCCAGAACATCATCAATGATCCCAGCGATTCAGACGATGTAAACACACAACTTGAGCAGATCAATAATACAAGGTGCTGCAATGTGCTCCCTGCATTGGACATTCTTTGGCAGGCTTGTGCAGATGATGAGGGCATTAGCAATCTTGTGGATACTAGCGTTCCAAGGCCTAATTCTTGTTCGCAGGTATTCTGTTAGATGAAGATTGAAGCAGGAGGGAAATGGAATCTAGCGAGGGCTTATGCTTGAGGAGTTTCCTTTCTACACGCTTATCTGAAGACTTTGCGGCATCTATGATGTTTTTATATTCTCGGCCGAATCTACATCTTGTCTTTCGTTATTTATTTTCATGCCATAGAAGGAAAGTCAAAGAATATACACAATTCTTTTAACCGTTTCAAGTCCGTGTGGGTTCTATTGATATTATAAGCAGTACCATTTACATGCTCTAGCCAGAGGAACTAGTTTCTATTTATGGCCCTATTTCTCAAAGCCTCTACGTGGCCATGTAGGTACAAGGGATATTACCATAGTCCCCTCGGGAAACCCTCCGGACAGCCCTCCGACACCTTATCTCAGGAATTAGATACTTCGCAAAAGATTTGTTCCGTGATACGCGACCTAATTCAGCGGGTATTATATAACGAATACAATTAAAAGCTACCTTTATATAAAACAGTAAAACAATAGAGAAGGAGAATTTATTTAGATCCTTATTAGATCACGGCTGTGCTAACAAAAAATAGATAACAGTAGTCAGCCATAAAAATACCGCATAAAAAGGAAGGGAGGCTCAGAAAAAAGTTAAGTAATAGTAAAAGTTATTGCGTAGGTAAACCCGGCATGTATTAAAATAGAGATGGCTTTAAGTCCGATCTTATTCTCTCTCTACCCTTGTAGGAACACCAAGCAACACATGGGCAGTTGCACTATAACGAATTCCCCGCTTCTTTTTATTCTCTTCTATTAACTTTGTCCCTATCAATTTGTACTTGCGTTCCCCAATCTTATGCCATTAAGCTTGCGCTAGCGATTTCGTCTTTTATAGATTAGTATTTGTCTTCTCTTACTCCTAACTGAAGTACTGGACGTGGAAATACTTGTCTGGCTCCGAGGACGGTTAAAGCAACACATCGCTTATCACTGGTCAGTATAAACTCGTTACTCTGAAGACGGGTCCAAGAAGAGCTGCCAAGGGCAGAGATATAGCCTTAAGCGAGCCCCTCAATAAAGCAGGCTTTTTATTTATTAGTGTCATTAGCTTTTACTACTTACTGGTCTTCCCCGCGAAACTTAACCAATTACCAGGACAACCCAATTCCTAAATATAGGCGTAAGAGCGATAACATACTGTCGACCGGAAAATACCAGATTAGGAACTAGTGTGTCCTTACGGTATCTACGCTCTGCAATATGTGTCTAAAGTTGATGCATTTTGGATCAAATTTTGCGTGCATATTAGGCAGATTTTTGGTGTATGTAAGGCTGAATTTAAATGCACAATAGGCAGTCTCATCCGTAGACTTTATATGCAAAATGCAGTGGTTTTTAATACATATTGCATAGATTTCAAGCATATTAGGTACGAATCTCGTGCATACGATTAATGCTGCAGAGAGGCTTAATATTTAGCTTAATTCAACCAATCTATATATAACAAATATTCTTCACGCGATTTCTAAATCAACCGCGTAGCCTCTATAGATAAAGTATACCTAATATATACATAAGCGAAAGAAGAGAAGCAAAAGAAGGTTTCTATAGTTAACACTCTAGTAGAGAAATATCTGTAGATAGCTAAATTTAAACGCAGCTAAGCGGCTGAGGCATTCTTAAGCCTATATATTAATCGGAAGAATACCTAAAGGCGTAAAAGGGCTAAGGAGTTTACTTATATTACTACGCGTACGGATAGTATGTTTACTTATAACGTATATCTACTATAGTAACTAATCTAATAAATTAGAAGCTGCTACTATAATTAAGTTGGATAAGGAAGATATTACTATTAGAGGTCTCTAAGAGTAGCCACGCCGTTATTAGGCTAATACTAGCTCTAAACTTTATAACCTACGCATATAGAAGAGTTCTATTACAGCACCTATAAAGTAATAAAGTTAACGGACAACTTTAAGCCTTATAATATGCCTAATAACGAGGACGAAGGGAGCTAACGTAAAAGGTACGCGGTTTATCGGTTACTGCTAGTCGCTTAGAAGGCTACTAATCCTTATACTACTAGAGTAGTAGGTACTCTAAAGACGACGCGGAAGCGGAAGGTAGTAGAGTAGTAGAGAACCGTTTACAACGGCGCTAGGGCACGTCACCTATAAGGGCGCGAAGAGACTTCGAGGTAGATTCGAAGGAATAATATAAATTGGTGCAACGGATAATGGTAGAGTCGAAATCTATAACTCTACAAAGCCAAAGAAAGGGCCTAATGGTTCTGCACGTCGGCTCGCCCGGAACACTTCTAGAACTGGAGGGATACACGCAAAGTGCCAGACTAAGGCTAGAGAAAGAAAAAAAGGTATTAGCAGGACATTGCAATGGCTGCTGGGCTTTAGGTGGATACTTCAAATTTCCAAGAAAATAATTTGTTTTGTCATCTCTTTGCCGAACGACTAGCTCCCTACAGTTTATATCTCGCAACCGGTACCTCAAACCTCTTCCTCCCTCCAAGCATCCAATCCGCCAACGCCGCTAAAATCACAAGTCCGACCAAGGGGCCGGCATAATTCATGGTACTACCTGTAACCGGTAATACCGATGGCCACGGCATCCATAAAACCACAAATATCAAATACACTAGCGCGAATACGTTGGTCACCAACCCCAGCCGTCCGAGCTTGAAGGGCCCGTAGGGTGGAGGGGGGCCGCGGATCTTACGGATGGCCATGAAGAAGATGGGTATGAAGTAGGAGACATGCAATGCCAAGGCTTGGAGGGAGATTAAGGCATTGAAAGCGGTAGCGGAGGCAATGTAGATAATAGCAAGGATGAACACTATAGTTCCGATAAGCGCGAGGGCGTTAACGGGGAGTTTTAGCGTTGGGTGAACCTTTATGGGGTGGTCAGTCAACTTGTTCCCGACTGAATATCCTAGAGTAGCTGGAAGACTTACGTAGGAGAAGAAGGAGGAAAACGGCATGCCATTATCGAGAGCGAAGACCCACACGAGGCGGGAGACAGATGCAAATATGTTGAAGAGCGCAAAGAAGATTATTACACCAATGAGGGCGACTAGCGTGTTCGTCGCGGCTTTTGAGTTAGTGGCTTGGTAATATACTTCGATCAAAGGAAGTCCCGTTGGCGAGCTAGAGATACGCTCGACGTCCGCCGCGTCCCCGAGGCTAAAGAGTAGGCAGATGACAAAAGCGAGCATCATTACGGCGTTCGTGGCAACTGCGACATACAGGCTACGCGGGACTCGGGTACGAACCTTTTTGACTTCGTCACCTGGATATTGGTTAGAGAGAGAGAGCGCCGGAGCCCAGGTGGAAAATAGAGGATGCTAACTCATGTGTATGACGCTGTCAAAACCTAGTAATTATAAGCAATCAAATAGCGGTGAAAGAGTTTGGAACCATTAAACCCACCCGCTACAGAGAAAGTACAGGTTAACAAACCAAGACCCCATGCTATGCCAGGATTTTCCCAGCCGCTAAGGTCGTGGGTGACAGTTTTGAAGACGAACTCGGGGGTGCTTCGTTTTCCTAGTGCGATGAGAACGCCCATAGAAACGATAAAAAGCACGACGTGAATAATGCCGCCAGCCAACTCCAAGGTATTAAGCATCTTTCTGAACCACAAGTTAGATATAAGGGGAATAGTCATGACCGCCCACATAATCATAGTCATATGCCAGCGCTTTGGTTGGTAGGACTCGTAGTTAAATATTGCGAGGGCCGTTATCATGTTAGATATGAGAGTAGGGGGGCCAGCGCAGGCGAACATCCAGGCTGAAACAGTCATCCATCCTGTAAGCGTTAGATCATGAGATGACGTCCTTTAGGGCTATTAAGACCTTGAATTAGACCCCAGAACTTTGGGTAAGCGGGCGCGAGATTTGCGGACCATCTATACTGCGCACCGACGGTAGGATCTCTGCGCTCTGTTAGCAAGCAATGCCAACCTAAGCTTAGGATATTACCCACATAGAGGCCATTTCTGCTAAAGACAGGGCGATGGCCGAAGCGCCGAAGCCAGCCACGATGCACCCGTATACCATTGATGCAGGCCCGCCATTCAGCAAGGCAAATTGGAAGGTTATAGCAAACGACTCCCATGAAGCAAGGATAATAACGCCAAAATTGAGAACGGAGGAAAGATTAATGTATCTCTATGCGGTCTCTTTAGCAAGGTCACGTTAAATTTGGTCAAGCCGCGGTTGGATTTGAATCATTTGACATGGGAGCATTTAGTCACGACATACCTCAAGGGAATGGACGTGTCGGCGAGACGACTGTCCTACAGTTGTGGGTGCTTTTTCAGTGTCGTCAGAGCCCTGTTCGTGGGAGCCGACATGTTGCATGGCGGCCAGTTCGATATTGATTTTTTCAGTGGCCATTCTCTACCACGAAGTCGACAAAGCATCAGGGAATTCGTGAAATTTCGTGAAGCTCAGGCCTAGCGGGGTAGGATGGGGGGAAGGGATAGGAAGGGGGTATGCGATGCGCAGTCATGCTGGCTAGGGTTTGCTGTGCTTTTTGAACTCCCTGGGATGGTGGTTCTGAGATGAGTCCCGACTTAGTCTTAGCAATGCAGGCCAGGCTGATTGGATGAACGCGGCTCGCCCCGCGTTCGCTAACTCATTCTTGTATAGAGGGTAGCTCACTCCTGCTGTACCCAGGCATGGCGCACCATATTGGGGAGCTCGACCGACGGCTAGTCATGGAATGTGCGTACTCGCCACAAAATAGCCTCAATACTAACCTCTGCTTGAGTCGGTAAAGTGGAGTAGTTCCTATGTCGGCGACGAAAAGCTGAACACGCCCAGCATTGCACACCGACATGACGGGCTTGAGAACTTCACAATTGTGACTTGTGGCCATTGTGGCGATGTGACCCGAGGAGACGGTTCGGTTGTTGTAGACTCGGAGCCTGATACCTCGATACGGATTTTCCCGAATACCCGGGAGCTGATCGGTAGCTGCTTTTCTTTTGCCGTCATAATCACGGCCTGACCTGCGCCGAAATCCAAGTCTTCCATCATCCACGGGTCAGATTCGGGAACGAAATGCTAGCTAACATCAGCACAATAACTTCGATGCTAGTAGCCATGGCTTTATCATCGATTGCGCATTATTTAGGAGAGATTTTCTCCGCGTGCATTCAACAGCATCCGGGACCTCCAATATATGTATTTTACTATATTCAATGAGACCATACTGTCTTAACCATACGTCGATCTGATGGGCTTCCCATTGTGGTGCCTACCTGTCTCGACGTTCGCATTCCGGTTTATGTCCCTCTCTTCCTTATGAGAAAGTGTCTCTCGTGCTAGCGCTCGACGCCTCCTGTTCTCCCCAATTAGAGCAGCCAAAACGTAAGCTACCCACATAATAGCTGCCACTACACTGTACGCGACAACTTGGCCATTACTCGGTGCTCCAATTCGCGTCCTTTTTGCCAGCTGAAGTCCCAGACCTCCATTGATTATCCCAAGCGTAATTATGATCCTTCCGAGCCAAATGTGGCCGTAAGACCATACCATCCTTCTCCCATGCTTCTTGAACATGAAGTGATGTAAAAATCCCAAAAATGGCTGGAAGAACAGCAGTACGAAAAGCACGATGCCAATAATCGGATGCGCCTGATTGAGCATGCGCAAGTTTGTCGCCATATATATGCCCAAGCCGAATGCGGCAATGTAGAGTAGGTATGCGAAGATTTGAAAAAGGCCATGGAGAAGCCAGAGGCCGCGAAAGGAGCATAGGCGGATGAGAATCCCGCCGATTGGGAAGAACACGACGAAGGCAAGGGATGCGAGAATAGCATGTGCAGTTAGGATCTTTGTGCCGGAGCTGAAGAAGGCGAATGGATTGAAGTTGGAATTCCCACCAGCGTTGGGGGAGTAGGGGTTGCCGCCGCCGTCACCAAAATTTCCAAATTGGGCGTGGGTCTGCGAAGCTGCGAGAGGGTCAGAAAAGTAGAATATTATACTGCGACCGAAAATGTGACTTACCTAATGCTAAGACTAGCGCTGCAACGTAAAGTACCATGATTGCTGTGATTATGAGTAAGAAGGCGTACTGTACTGAGTGTGAGGTTTTGGTCCTTGGAGTAATAGAACCACGAGACTGACTTAGAAAGACCTCTCACAAAACTCAAAGCAACAAGAACAAGTTCAAAATTCACACAAATCTACAGGAGCATAAGCACCTTTAAAGCCATGCTGAGGTTTCCTGCCAAGCTTCGGCCTTCCTTGGTGAAAGAGGACCAAGACGAGGATCGTCATAGGGCCGAAGCTGATTCGACATGCATACTGACGCAAATGACGATTTCTAAGGATGAAAGGTATGAAAAGATTACGCGTTACTGGGCTCGGCGACGCAGGATTTGTTGGTAGGGTTGGAGGTTTCGGTTTGGTGGTCGTCATCGCCGGATTGTTGTGTGGTAGGGTGGGGAACCGACGTGTCAGCATCGGAGAAGGTGGCATTAATGCCTAACTACCAAGCAGCTCGACAGTCCGACCCCTCCATAACGTGTACCTACTACCTACTTCTTCCAAGGTTGCAACCAGAATGTATTAGCTTCTACAAAATGCCGAGTTGTAAGACTCAACACAGCCTGTCCTCAACCCCATGTCCGCTGATGATTCTATGACATCAGTATCCCACCGGGCCAGTAATACGCTTCCTATAAATCCATATGCTTGCTGCAAATAGAGACCTGCCGCAAGAGGCTGGGCTATTGCCATATGAGCACTTCTTTTGTTTAAGAGCTAGGTAATCGATCCGAAAAGTCGGTCAAATCAACGTCAGATGGAAACTCGTAAGAACTCTTTTTGCTTTCGTGACAGCCTATCCCATGCGCCGTCGAGAAAGGTCCAGTAGTAAGCGAACCAACCAGATCGTCCAGATTTAACGTAGTCTTAGCAAAACAAAGCTGAAGACTTAATTAATTAATCGCGACACCAATTCGTGATAATAAAGTTCAAAATTGATATATACTTGACGCTATGGTCCTTTAATTCAATTAAGGTATTCCTGCATGTTTGCGACCCATTATAGTGGTATAATCTAGGTGAGAAGCTAGAGATTCTGTGGTAGAGACGCTTGTTTGAAATTTTGGTGTTCGCGCACGGGCCATATTCGCTACTGGACCTCGACGGCGCATGGGATAGAACACCTGTCCAAACCTGCTGTTGTTGACCAAGTCTATGGTGGCAAACATTCATCTCCGCTGTAATGTGCATATCCTTTACTCCATTGGTTTGCTTCATTAGCACTATTAGGCCTACAATGAACAGGGCTAGCCGTGGCCGTCTGACACATACAAGTTTGATCTGGAAGTCGCGAGGTGGTTGAATTCATTGCTTCCGTCCAAGCTCCTTTCGAAACGACCTAGAAATGACCCAGCTGAAAGATCACAATTTATACAAGAATAGATTTAGTCTGCTAGTTTGCATATGCATGTCATGTTCCATCCATCCTCGTTTTACACCTAGAGTCCATAGTTCGTATCCTGGGAGTCTGTGGCTTGGCATTCGCCTGCTGATAAACCTTCATCCCAGACAAAGAATCAACCGATCCGCTTTCCACCCGCTCTCCATCTGCTCTCGTCCCCACTAGATATGCTCAGATCCATCCTTCGGTTAGCCTTATGGGTTTACAAACAGGCGAGGTTCGAGTAATTCAGCTTATGGATCTGATGGAAGAGCCATCCAATCATACAGAAGCTAACCAGAACACAACAGCTTGCAATACATACTTCCAACGTGCTTGGTTTCGCAAACTATCCTATCGCATAAACTTTCCACATCCAGTTTCTTTGTTCTACAATAAAAGTATTGTATTAAGAGGTCGCTTACCAGTTTGTTCCGCGGAGGACAATACTCAGCTAGAGATGTGACCCTTATTATTCCCTATTCCTTGCCCGGTCTTGTTCATTAACCCAGGCATTTGCACCAACGGTCTCCATCTTATTCCAATCAGAGCTGAGAACGGCGAATAGAGGTCTGTGGAAAAAATGAACCAGGTCAGCGATAGAGCGACTAATCCGCATTACTTCTATTAGGGAAATCTTGACTTGAAACTGTTACAGAGACCACCGTAAATGGGGAACGCTACGGGAAGTTCGTATCACGTTAACCGACCTTCGCATGATGGCGGAGCCTCTTCTGCTAGAATACACCCTTACAAATCTTTCTTACAGGACTCCATTTGCGCACTACAAACCAACAGGAATCATGCGTTCAACCCCATTGCTCAGGCTATGGATTAGAATTCAACCGCATCCTGCACCCTGCTTCGCAATCGGATTATGTAGTAGCCCTGCACGGTCTCGAAGAACGGCCCACCAAACCTTACTCAACGTGACCAAACTAGTCGCAACCGTTCAGCACACTTCCACTAAACAATAACACTACCCCTGTCCCTATAAAATACTCACCAAGGATCAAGTGTAAAAGGCGCGTGGCAAGTCATATCCTGGGAATGGAGATATATGCACCCCCAACCGTTCATCACACCGACACAAGCAAAGGTCCGGAGAGAGACCTGCAGCATTCACGACCACCCCGCTGGGTCTCATTTAAACGTGGCTGATGATTTCTTGGCATTGTCAGTATGGAAAACCTGGGACTCGAAGGACGCCACCTAACCTATTTCTCGTCGCAAACCTGGATTACGGACTATCCAATATAATCCACGCATCCACGCGATGATCGACATTCAGGTATCGATGTTCTAAATCAGTAGTCATTCAGGATTCGCAAATAACATGTTCAATACAAGCCACCCCTTTGTGCCAACTCTCCTGGGGAACATCATAGCGCGGCCAGAGAACGACCATTATCACCCAGCAAATGGTGAATCGGAACGTGATACAGACTCCTCCGTGTCATCTTCCACTTACTTTGGCACAGAGGCATTCAATCCAGCTTGCAAGGAGCTCAGACAAGTAAAGTCCCTCAACACTAGACATGTCAGGAGACCAAGGTACATTTTATCCCCTCTACATTAAAGCATTTCTAGTTAGAGCTACCAATGGCATAGACCAGCTTCTAATCATAGAGTTCCTATGCTCTCAGCGGGGTATATGAGACATCTTTGGTGCCCTCCAAATACTGGTTCATCAGAGCTAAATCTTCTTTCCATTCAACATAACTGCCAGTTTCAATTAATGGACTGATCTTTAAACTCAAACCCTCTTACAAACACATTTATCCATTATACAAACTAAGCAAGTCATCGCTGCTCTGTTCACCACCTTTGGCATCCAGGTCCTGCTCGCGGGGCTTTCGACCAGACAGTCGGGGGGACCTATCGCAACTATCAATGGCTGTTCAACGGGTGGCTGTACCAGCTTGATTGAAACATTCCCAATCTTTAACTCAGTCAACATGTGCCAATCATTCGCTTCTGGCTTCACCGTTGTGAGCACTGGAACTGTCATGGTTGTACCTGGATGCAGTGGTAAGAATATTTTGCACTCCGCAAGCGACCTAACCTCTCCCTTTGACTGATACAAAGTACTAACTTTTTACCTCTCTAGTATTTCTCTGGTCATCCATTGATTGCTCGGGGACATTATTCCTCGGCCCTGTGGACACGTGTGTGCAAAGGAGCGCGCTATTTCAGTCCATTAATGTCATCTACCATTAGCGCAGGATAGTAAAGTAATAATATAGCGTAATAGGCGAGGCCTACTACTACTAAAGCTATAAGGCCCTAAAGAATAGGCTTAAAAAGATAATATAAAAGGAGAACAGGAATAGCTAGCAATAATTTTTAGAGAAAATTACTTTAGACCCTACTAAACTATATAACTAAGGCATTTAGCGTATATTAAAGTAAAGTAGGAGAGTTATAGGGAAAGTACTAGAAGACTCTTACCTACCTATACTCTACTAAATAGAATAAAACTAGTATATAAATAATAATACGGAAAAATAAAATAAAAATACTAGTAGAGAGATTTGTTTAAGTATATATTAAGTAGACCTATAGAATATTAGTAGTTAAGACTACCCCCTACCTCTAAAGATAAGCTAGATAGTCTTAATAAAGAAAATAAAAGACGCTATATAGAAACTCCCTATCAATAAAGTGGTTATATAACGGGACTAGCTATTAGCAACTCAGTCAATCGAGGCACGAGTACGGCAAAAGGGTCGCGCAAGCCTGTGTGATTGGATTATCTATAAACAAGGATCCAAAGCTAAAGAAAGGAAAGGGGAAGAACGGAAGCACCGCTTAAAGTTATATATAATCCTCCGGTCATATAACTGCACTTTATCATTATATAACGGCAATTTGCCGGCAATCTGCGGTAATTTGCTAGTACTATAACAGCTAAGTTCTACCGTTTTCTGCCAGTGCTATAATATTACCCCCCCTTCTATAAAAGCCTGCCATCAGGCTTTATATATCCGTATTATACCTATAGGGCGTTCTTATCTTTATATTCTTCTAGTAGCTTATTATCTTCGCTATACTAATACTCTATTTACTCGTCTAGGTACTTTAGGGGTCCTGTTTATTAGGGTAACGGCTATAGAATTCTTAAAGCTTATAGAGACTGCCAATAAAGTTCTATATAGGGTACTAGGTAGAATCTAGGTTATAGCCTTTCCAACTAACGCGGTACTTTAGCGTTTTCCTTACTAGTTTATAGGCTAGTACTTCTTTAATTTCCTATTCGTTATCGCTATTAACTTAAATTAGTAAAGGAGGTTTATTCTTTTATCTAGGTAATAGGTCGTTTATAGCCTTTTATAGCTTATCCGGTAAGAAAATAGGGTAAACCTTAATTAAATCTAGGAGCTTTGCTTTATATAAGTTGCCTATTTTTTTAAGAACCCTATATAGTCCTATTATCTAATAGCCTAGTTTATAACTAGGCCGTTCCGTCTTTTAGTTCTTTATTGTAACCTAGACTATATTACCTACGGTAAAGTCGGGCTCGCGCCTATACTTATTTGCCTACTATTCTATTAATTTTTAAGCCTTTTCTAAATTGGTACGGGCTACTATTTAGGCTTTCTTTAAGCGCTTAGCGTACTGCTAGGCTTTCTTATAAAATAGTTTCTCGCGTATAGTCTATAGTCCTTCTAGCCTATCTCAGTTAAAGCTTATTTAGGGTAAATACCCTATTTCTAGTTAAATAGGTATAAATCCTATAGAGTTATAGGGTACGGTTGCCTAAGCGTAATCTATTAGGAATAGTAGTTTACCCTAGTTATTCTAAAAGTAGTTAATAAAGGGCCGAAGTCTCTAGTTTAAGTATTAATTTATAATCTCTATCTAGCCACCTATTTAGGGGTAATATACCGTAAAAAGCTTTAGCCTAATTGTAAGGCGAAGGCCTAAAAGTAATAAACGTATATATATCGGTTACTAAGCCTATTAAACCATTCGGTTTAACACTGTACCTTTTTAGCTAGTTGCGTTCGTTTATATAAGGGCATAGAGAGACTTCGGGGAAGATTTAAAGGAATGGTATAAATTCTATCTAAATCTAAGGGTATATAGCTCTTGCTAAGAATAAGACGTTGCATAAAAAAGAGAAAGAAATAATAAGAGAGTTATATATTAAATAGTTAGGAGTCTTAGTAGTTAATACGTACGCATATACATACGCGGTCTTTAACTAACTTTAGTAAAATTTAATACATCTAGCAGAACTTAGCAGAAGTCGATTAAGCTGGCAGAATTTAGTAGAATTTAGTTAAAGTGTTAGAATTTATCTATTAAGTATTTTATTAAGATATTCCTACTATAACTAGGCTAGTCCTGTTATAGTACCCCCTTTAGCTAAAGGTCTAAAATAATTTAATTTAGTTAAGACTTTATAACTTATCGCGTTAAGTAATAGTATAAAGTTCTACCAGTTCTAATCGTAAATGGACTAATTAGGATTTTCTATACCCGGTATAAAAAATCGCTATTAGCTTAGTTAGGGCGGTAAGCAGAACTAATATCTTTATAGTGGGTCTTGGTAAGGCAGATCTAACTAATTAGATAACTTTAACTAGCGGTTAAAGTTCCTTAATATCTTATATATTATATAATTATATTATAAACGTTATAACGTATTTTAAGTTCTTTTTAATTTTAAGCTTCCTACTATTATGTTTTATATATTCGTGTTAGGTAGTAGTTATTTACCTTTATATTATATCTATCCAGCTAAAGTAGGCCGCGAAGGATGGTCTTTACAGAATTCTTTTACTAGGGAAGGCGCGTTAGTCTTAATCTAGTTATAGGTTTCCTAAGTTTATATTTTATATCCTTTCCACTTAATAAGGAGTTTAAATTATTTAGATCGTATTTTCTATCGCATATTATTAATTAAGTTAATAAAGTAAGAACCGTTACTATTATTAATAATTATAGGAGGTAGTAGCGGCACTTTGCGAGTTATAGGTTTACCCTTTAAAGGTTATAGTAAGCTTACATAAAATATTAGATATATTTTTATTTTAGTTAGTAGTTTAAGCTTATAAGAGTACGGGCTTAGTCTTTTCTTAATTTGGTATAAGTTTATAAACTTCTAATTAAGTTTCTTTAAGGGTTGTTAAGTCTTTAGGTTTTATATATTTAGGTAAACTATATTACCTTCCTTAAAGTCCTATATAGGAGCTCGTCCTTTATTTATATGCTATTCTTATACTATTTAAGTATATACTAATTTACTTTATAATAGTTCTGTTAACTGCTTTATTTAATCAGCAAAGTTATATATATTAATTAGTTAAATTCTCTTAATTATAGGTCCTATTATATTAATTTTAGGTTATAATTTAAATCTAAATTAAGGGTCTTATCCGTATATTATATAGAACGGCATTACGCCTATTAATTTATTTCTTATATTATTTATAGTAAACTTAGCTAAAGGTAGTTACTTTTCCTAGTTATTTTATACGTAGAAGTAGTATATTTATAGGTATTATTCTATAATTACGTTCGCAATTTTAGTTTAACTATCTATCTCTAGATAAAATATAGTTAAGAGTCGTATTTATATACTTAATTGTTTATATAGGGCTTACTAGAAGTTTAAAACGAACTAGCTTCTATAATTAGATATTATTAAATTAGAAAGTCTATATAGCTTAAAGACGTACTTAATAAAATATTTAGCTATTAATATTATATTAATTAAGTCTATAGGAATTATGTATCGCATTTTTATAAAATAGTTAATAACTACTATAATATTTATAAACCTATTACTGTTAGGCAGGTCGACTATAAAGTTAATTAAGATATCTCGCCATCTTTATATTAGAATTAGTAATAGTTAAAGTACTCCTTACTTCTTTATATAAGAGGTCTTCCTACGTACGCATATTTTGCATACTTAAATATATTTTTATACGTAGTTATATATTATAAGCCAGTAATATAATTATTAGATAATCTTATAGGTCTTTATATAGTTAGGATGCCCTACTATAGAGGAATTATATATAAATTTGAGTATTTTAAATTATAAGGGTTTGGAATTTGGAATTACTATCTTCTATTAATAGTATAACCAATTATTACGGATTTCGCATTTAGTAAGTATAATATCTGTCTGAATAAGGTTCTGTAATATAGTAGACACGGTTGCTTGTAACTAATTGGGTTTACCACGTGAGCTAAGCGAGCTCAGGAGATCCACCAAATTCCACCTGTAGAAGAAGAAGAAGAAAAAGAAATCGATTGAAACCAAAACCCCCCCCCACCGTGACCCGAACACTGATCAGTGCCGTACAGATCAGCAAGGAACAACGAAGAGAGGCATTGTCTGATTCTCTAGACCTCTTGTCGAAGGCTAAGAATTAAGGTATTGCTTGCTAAGCCTAAAGGCCAGTTTGTGAGGTTACTCGCGCTTCTGACCTGCGTCCATCACGCCTTCAGAGCAACTAGTTTGTGGGTGTTTCCACGCTTCTAGTCTAACTGTTGAATCAACTGCGGAACTAAAAAGATGGCTACCTCCGCAACAAATACTGACGTGATGGCTACCTCCGCGTCAAATACTGAAAAATAGGAGACTGAAAAATGGGAGACTGGAATCGATGCGACCGTAACCGACATTAAGGAAATTAAGGCATTTGTCGATTGGCGTTTATCGATATACAAGGAGAAGGGATGGAAGGGATTCGACCTATGGGAGAGCTTTGTTGACGATTTTGAGTCGTTTACGAGGGATATACTTAATGACCTTGGCAAGGATCGATTGAAGGAGATCAGGGATTACCTCCGTGAAAATAGGGTATACATACGGAAGGAGGCAAGGAAGTCAATTGCAGACGGTCTTTTAGGAGTTATTCACGAACCAACTCCTTCAAAATGGCCTGCCGACGACTCTGTTGACGACCCTACCGACGACGACCCTACCGACGGCCCTACCAACGACCCTACCGACGACCCTACCCTAGCTCTACCATCACTACCAACTGCGACCCAAGCCACAGACCAGCTCGCCCTACAAGGAAGCTACGGAAGAGAGATTACCAACTTAGCTAAGCTCTACACGGACGAAGTTAAGTACTCTGGTGAACAAGACAACTTTAACTTTAAGTTTNAGATCTTCGAAAACTACTGCCTCCGAGCCGGCGTCCCTAAGCAAACGTATATCATTGCTATTCCTACTATGCTCTGCGGGCTTGCTCTTAAGTACCCCCAGTACTCTGCATATCCAAGACCTCCNAAACAGCCACAACAACCGCAGCAGATTNAGCAATTTCAGCAGCCAAAGCCCCTAGAAACGACACGAATATAATTAAGCTATAGGCCACCGAATGGGTAGAGAGAACAGGAGACAAGGAGGATAGTATAAGCGACTTAGCCAATCGGGGCATGGTACTTCTTTTTCTCTTATTTCCTAGTTGTTGCCAGTGTCTGAATAAGGTTCTGTAATATAGTAGACACGGTTGCTTGTAACTAATTGGGTTTACCACGTGAGCTAAGCGAGCTCAGGAGATCCACCAAATTCCACCTGTAGAAGAAGAAGAAGAAGAAGAAATCGATTGAAACCAAAACCCCCCCCCACCGTGACCCGAACAATATCCTTATATTGCTATTTCCCTATTTAAATCGCTTTTATTATATCTACTATCTAGGGGTCGTTCTTATATTTATACTCTATTAATTTATTAATTTCTAATTTATTCCTATTAAGCTCCATATTTAGAAATATAGGGTATAGTTTCTTAAAGCATTTAGGGGGTAGTAGAATTTATAATTAATTTATAATCCGTTCGTTAGAGGCGTTGGTAGGTAAATTCTATAATTATTATATTAATAAGTTAAGCTTCTAATTAAGTTTACTAGGTTAGTATATAATCTTAAAGTTAAATTATAGGAGGTATTCGGCCTAATAAATTTAGTGCTATATTAATTACTTTATAGTTATAAAGTACTATAGGTTTTTATAGTTCGTTAATATATATATTAAGAATAATAATCCTTTAAGTTTTAGACGCTATTATTTAAAACACCTAATAATTATAAGCAGTTCCTTATTATAAATCTTATAGTTTAATTTAATAGGAGTAAGTTTTTAAAAGAGAAAGGCTACTAAATATAGCTCACTATTCTTATTATATTGCGATAATACTCCTCCTAGTATATAATTAGATAAGTATATTTTAATAATATATTTAAGGTCCAGATTAAAGTAGTTATAAAATAATATTTTAGGTCATTAAAAGCTTATTTATATTTAATAGTCTATTTGGGTTATATATTTTTCCTTATTAAGTTTACTAATAGCTAAATAATTTTTAAAAAGTAATTAATAGAAATTTGCAAATCCTAAAAATCCTTAAATATCTTATATACTACTAGGACTTTCCCAGTTTATAATTATAGTAATTTTCTTAGGATCTATTTTAATTCCGTTATAGGATATAATTAGGCCTAAGTACGTAACTTTAGACGTGTAAAACTTATATTTCTTAATATTATATTATAAGCCCGCGTCTTACAGGCGTTTAAGGACTATTTAGATATGCTTTTAATACTTAAAAAGTAAAAATAAATAAATAAAGATATTATTAATATACGCGGTAATAAATATATTAAGGAATTCGTAATGTATATTATTAATATATTACTAAAACGTACTAGGACCGTTTTTATACTAAATAGCATTACTAGGTATTTAAAAAGTCCCTATTATATATAGAAAGCCGTATACTTTTTATCTCCTTTATAAATATAGATTTAATTAAAGGCAGTAACTATATTAAGCTTTATAAAGTATTATACTTTTACTAAATAGTTAAATATTTTTTAAAGCAGAGGAATTAGATATTAGTTTTAAATTATAATTATATTTAGGGCTTAATTAATATAGAACCTTAAGCCTCCTTTAGGTTTTATTGGTTACACAAGGTAATATCACGTAGCTACGGTTCGTAGATAGTATGATGGTTGTTGTTCTTGTTGATATAGAAAGCAAAGGATCGTAAGGATCGCAGTGCCTAAGTAGGGGGCTAATAAGTCACCATAAGGGTAACTAATCAGAGACGCGCGACCGCGTACCTCTGTCCATATATTCTAACACATATATTCCGACACTAGCAGTTCTTTCTTTATGCTTGTGGTGCTGCAGAAAGGCAGCAAGGCAGCAAGGCAGTAAGGTGTCGGTTTAGCTGGAGGTGGAAGTAATAGAAGTCGGTTGGCTGCAGGCAGGGCAGTAAGGGTCTATTGTAATAGCAGTACAATACCAGCGACGAGTCGTTTAGGCGGCAGTATAATGCCGGCAACGGGGTCGTATTCTAGGGAGCAAAGCTCTACCTAGTCCTGTTCGGGTTATTCTTATCAGCACAACGGTAATCGGGATCGCATATATATCAGCACGATCGTTCAGTTGGTAGATCGCAGGCGTATCAGCGCGATCGGTATCGTAATAGTAGGCATAGCGGCGCTATTAGTTTGTCAATGGTATATGGCAGTACGGTACGGACTTATAGTTATTATCATATAGCAGTGCGGTGCCAGTATAGGGTCGGTTCCATAGGCAGATTGGCATAGAGTCTTATCATCGGATTCGTAGCTACCATAGATACTAGCAGTTCTTTCTTTTGTAGATTGCCTGCGTGACTATGCCGTTCCAACCGCTCCCCCCCCCCTATATTACTCTCTCTTCACGGTACCCTCCATAAGAACTTCCTGTCTAGATTACGCTGGTAGCCACCTTTATAGCTACCTTGGGAACTACAGGAGTCTTAGAATTCCCCTTCACGCTAAATCTTCTAAAGCTTAATAAATGTTTGTAGAGAAGTAGAGGCTTATTGCGGAGATTACTGCGGAGATTACTGCGGAGATTACTACGGAGATTGCTGCAGAGGTTACTGCGGAGGTTCTTACAGAGGTTCTTGCGGAGGTTCTTGCGGAGGTTCTTGCGGAGGTTACTACAGAGGTTGCTTTGGAGCTTGTTGCGGAGCTTAATGCGGAGCTTGTTGCGGAGCTTAATACGGAGCTTAATGCGGAGCTTAAGGCACGGGTTAAGATACGGCAGCCTAAGGAACTTAAGGTGTTGCTTATGGCTGTCCGTTGTTAGGATTCCCTCAAGAGTTAAGCTTCTTTATAGCGCGTAGTTGGTGCTTAATCTCTTACGGAGTCCATTTATGTTCTTCTTTTACATTAAGAACTTACTTCTGAATATTGTTTCCAATATTACCCCTATCTATAGGGACAAATACTCCTTTCTCCCAAAGGAAGTCTCGAAAATCTTAAATAATATAAATATTACCAAGTGCCTAGGTGTTGGCAGTCCATCCCATAAAATCCTCCCTAAAATATTCCTACAGCTATAAATCGGCGTAGTATCTACTTTGGTAAAATAGAATACGGTATAAGAGAAAGCCGTTAACTTGTTTTGCGGTATAAGTTATTATGTTAATAGTAAATTCGTCCTAATTTTCGTCGATAAGTTTCGCGTATAAAGCTACCCCTAGTGGTAAGGAGTCTTCCCAGTTATTTAAGGTAGGCGTAGCCATGTTTTTAGAGGGAGGGAAGTATTATTAGTATAGGGATTATCGTTTAGTACGCGTTCGTTGTTTGGTACGCGTTCATAACGTATATTTGCGATTATAGGGCTTAGGGCCAGTTCTGGCCTTAAATCGCGAAGACTCGTAAAGCGTATTGTTCTGCGTAATAGACGCAAGAATCTATAATCTGGGAAAGGCTTAGGACCAGTTCTGGCCTTTAGATTCTTAGATTCGTGGAAGAGTTCTATTTAAGGTTTAGGACCAGTTCTAACCTTAAAAGACAGCTCCCTTTAGCACGAGTAGCACTAGTACAGTGGCTTATCTCTTCTTAGTGGAATACCTAGCTACTCTATAGTATAACAGTAAAGTTAACTACTAATTAGTGTTGGTTACACAAGGTGATATTACGTAGCTACGGTTCGTAGATAGTATAATAGTTGTTGTTCTTGTTGATGTAGAAAGCAAAGGATCGTAAGGATCGCAGTGCCTAAGTAGGGGGCTGATGAGTTACTATAAGGGTGACTGATCAGAGACGCGCGACCGCGTACCTCTGTCCATATATTCTGACATATACATTCCGACAGGTTTCTTAATAAATAGTATAAGTAAGGTAAATAGTAATTAACTAGGGCAAATAAATCCTTTCTCTACGTGCTCTTTAAGGTATTATTATATTATAAGCAGCTCTTCTTGCAATATACCGTATAATAGGTTAAACTTTAGCGTTATACTAGGTTTAAGTTTTATTTTAAAATTATACTTATTTTAATATAGGGATAGTTAGTTTATAAATTATTTCTTAAACGTATTAATTAAATTATAATATTCTTTAAGTATAAAAGGTTAGGGGTTAATATATTACTTTAGTTCTAACGCCTTTTTAATATCTTTTAGTGTTATAGTAAAGATTTTATAGTCTTATTTTTTTGCTAATAAATAAAAGGGTACATATAAAATTTAAGGGGTTTTAATATATTATCTTCGCATTCTTTACCGCGATTAGCAATTATAACTTTATTATATTAGTTTAGGGTTTATAGTAGGGGTAATTTATATTATATTAAATTTAAATAGTTATATATATATTTATAGGGCAAGTAGTATTTTAAGTAATAACTTTAGCAATAGGTTATACGGAATTTTAGTATTTCTTTAACCCAGCTAATTAAAGGATTATATTATTTTAGCTATCCGTATCTAAGTATTACTTTATAATACTTTAAGGGTATTATAAATAGGGAAACGTATTTAAGGTATTTGCCTATTTATATCTTTATAAGAGTATAGTGCGTTAGTTTACTATATATTAAAGGCTTACTATTAAAGCCTTATAGGCCTTAGAGCTTATTAAGTTTCTTTAAATTTAAGTATTAGGTTTTTACGTAGTTCGTATTAATAAAGCCTATATTAGTAGCTCCGCTATCTATAAGGATTTATACTTCCTTCTATTTTCTAAGTATTTAAATTTTACTAAGTATATTAAGGGAGTTATATTATATATCAGCGCTAAAAGAGCCTAGACACTTATACTCTTCCACTTTTTATCTTAAAGCATAACTTAGCCCTAGGATAATTTATTTTCTAAATTAACTAAAGGTAAGATACTTTATAGCAATTAAGTATAATTTATAAAATAAGTATAATTTAAGGACTAAGAGGAACTACATTAGACCTTTTTAAAAGGGTAAGTTTAGTAATTTCTTTAAATATATACCTTTTTACTACATCTAAAGCATTCTCTATTTATAGCTTATATTCTTTATTTATTAGTTCCTAAGGGTATATAAGATTAAGTAGTATTAAGGTTGTTGGTATTACCTAGGGGTACTGCAATTGCAATATAAGGTAACTGGTTCTTTATTTGTGTTCTTCCTCTCATCTACTAAAAGAGAAAGAAAGGGGTAGTAAAGGTCGGGCTATCTATCGGGCCGTAGGTGGTCAGGTGACCTACGCTACGCTATACGGCCCCTGCCGCATACGCTCTGCGCGTAATACAATTTATAACCTCTACTTGTGCAGATAAAGGTCTATAGGGTTATATATAGGGCTTTTTAGTTTTAAAGACGGATCGCGCTTTAGGGTATATATTAGATTTATAAAGTTTTAAATATAAGGTATAGTTAGCTTTAGGGAATGAGTTTATTTATTATATTAAAGGTCCTTATTAATTTATTAACATATTATAGTAAATTTGGGTAAGTCCTTTAGCAGTTTTCTATCTACTAACTATACTCTAATTTTATCTAAAATAGCTTAATAGAGAGCAGTAACTTTAGCGGCTTTATTTTAATCTAGTTTACTAATAAAGCTTAAAAATTCTAAAAAGAAGCTAGTAAAGTCTCAGTTCCGTTATTATAGGGTTTTAGGTTTGGTAATAGCTATATATTTACGGATAATATTATTATATATTTATTCTAATAGAGAGATAAAGATTTAAAATTAACGAAGGTATTATTATAGAAGAATGGGTCTATATTTTATATAGCGTCTTTACTTAAATAAGATATTCCATAGCTAATCTTGCTAGCTTTAGTAGGGTATTAGTTATAGTTTATTAAAAGTTTAAAATAGAGCTTAGTTATAAAGGGACGTAGGTTATTTTAATTTTTATTAAATATTAAAGGGCTAGAAAGCTTTTTAGATTTTATAATAGGTATTAGGTTTATTATAGGTACGGGTTAAGCTACTATTACTAGTTTAGGGTTTATATTTAATAGGTCGGGTTTATATATAGTTATTTTAATTTTATTTATAGGTGTTGCTATTAGGGTCTCTATTATAAGTACTTTAAGGTTATAAAGTTCTTCGCGAATTGCTCCCATTAATTGCTAGTACTAAGCTTCTAATATCGCTTACTATTAGGCTAAAGCATCCGTAAAGGACTGTTGTATTATAGTTAACGCAGAAGGTTTAAGTTCGTTTACTATTTTAATAGTAGTTATTTTAATGTAACGTAATATAAGGGCGCGGAGAGACTTTAGGGAAGATTTAAAGAAATAATATAAATTTTATCTAAATCTAAGGGTATATAGCTCTTGCTAAGAATAAGACGTTGTATAAAGAAGAGAAAGGAATAATAAGAGAGTTATATATTAAATAGTTAGGGGTCTTAATGGTCGATGCGTACGTATGTATATACGCAGTCTTTAACTAACTTTAGTAAAATTTAATACATTTAGCAGACAATTGTTACACTAATCCCTAAAATCTAAGCAAACTTGTTCTAAAAAGCTAATATAAACTATAGCCTATGGTCCAATATAATAGTATCTAGTAGTTTATAAATTTAGTAGATATAGTAAATATATAATTAGGCCGCCTCTTTAGCATCAATATTCTTATAATAGGGGATTAAAAAAGGGCGTTTGCCAAAATGGTTAACTAGGATTATAACTATATTATACCCGTTATAGTCTACTAGTAGTTTATAAAAGTTTATAAAGATATACTACTAGGGGCGTTTTAGTATTAAAAGTAGCTTTAATAATCCTAGGGTCTTATCTCGTAGAATTATAAACCTATAATAGTTATTGCAATTCCGTATATAACGGTTAATATTTATAACTATTTTAGGCCAGTAATAGCGGTTACCAATAATTTTATAAGTCTTATTCTGTCTAGGGTAGGTTATAAAAACCTAGGTATGTGCTTTAGTAATAAGCTAAGTCCGTAAGTTCTATTTATCTACTATTACTAACTATTTCTAGTAAAGTAGTCCACTTTTAAGGGACTATAGGCTAGTAACGTTCTTTGCCTTTTTATGGTACTCCTATAGAGAAGGGGCCGTACGGTTTACTTATAGTAGTTTATTAATTAGGTTAAATTCTATGGGGTTAATGGGATATATCTTAGCGCTTAAAGATTTAGTACTTAGTTCTTCCCATATCTAAGGGTTAAGGTACTCTAGTTATAGTAGTATCTAGATCTATAATAAGATTTTTACGGCCATCTAGTTATTTAGGTCCTATTTATATCTGTTACGGGACGGGGCAGTAGCTACAAGACGTATGTATTTGAGGAGTCTATAAGACGTTGCGCGATCGATCGTAAGGGTCGAGGGCGTAAGGAGGTGATATACCTACGTGTAGCTGACATAAGCTGTACGCGAGGTGTACGCGAGAGCACGGGGCTCTTCTATGGAGGCCCCTGCGGTGGGGTTCTGTGACACTACCCCCCCTCCTATAGAGGCGGAGCTTCGGCGATGCTGTGGTTACTATATATATGTAGAAGGGACACTTAGGGTATAGAAAAGAAGAAAGGGGGGTATCGCTAAAGGCTTAAAATAACGTCATATAATAAGGCTTAGCATCTAAGAATTTAACTAATTAGACAACTTTGACCGCCGGTTAAAGTTTCTGGATATCTTAACGATATTCCGGTTATATAATCGCACTTTACTACAATCTGATAGTAATCTAACGGTAATTTGCCTCTACATAGCAATATATAACGGTTTAACTCTATAAGGGCTCCCATAGAGGATTAGGTATAAAATCTCTACTTAGGCCCGGTTTCTGTGGGTTCGCGTAGTAAAAGTCGCTAATTAGATCCTTTACATTTTTAAAGTCTTCCCATAGTTGCCATTCTGGCTAATCTATGTTAAATCCTATATATATAGCTCTGTAGTAAAGCCATCGTCCTCTGCCTTTACTAAAGTATTTAGAGTTAATAATTTGTTTAACGGTCCACTCCTTATAGTTCTTGTCTTTGTTCTTATCTCGGATTAGTACTAGTAAGGGTTTAGGCTGTGTCTGCCCCAATAAGGGGTTAGGCTGGTGAAGGTATAGTAGCTATGGGTAAAATATAGGCTATATCCCGTGGGTGGCTAGGGCAGGTAGGAGCTCTAGCTTGTATACGGCTCCCCTATTAATAACTTATTTAATTAGGTAGGGGCTGAGGTTCTTATAATTGAGTGACTTTATAGGCCTCTGTATAGAGATATTATATATATCTAGCTATACCTAGTCGCCAATACGCATCTCTAGTGGTGGCGTTCTATAACGGTTAGCGAAGTAGGCCTGCTTTGCTTAAGCCTAGGCTATTTCTCCCTTATAGTAGTCGAGTAGATTTTTTATATAGTCTGTATGCTAGTTAGTAAGTAGTATTTTAAGGCGTTTTCTATATAGCAGTTTCTTATTAATAGGTTCTGGTAGTTCTATGCTAGATTGGGGGTGATATCCCTTATTCGCGAAGAACGGGGTAAGTCCTATAGTAGTTAAGACGTAGTTATTTACTGCGAATTTACCTAGTAGGAGGTAATCTACCCAGTTATTTTAACTATAGGCGACTACCTGTTATAGGTACGCTTTTATACTAGCATTAGCGTTTTCTGGTTACCTAGTAGTTTCGTAGTAAAAGGATATAGATATCTTAACGGAGATGCTAAGGCGTTAGCAGATTTGTCTCTATATATTAGAGCCAAACTATATACCTTGGTCGGACGTAATCAAGTTAGGTAACCTATGTAATTGGTAAATTTCGCGGAGAAAGGCGTTAGTGATATTGCTAACGGCTACGCCTTTGGTTAGGACGTAGTGGCGCTCTTTTATAAGTCGGCATATTATTATAAGGATGTTCTTATAGGTACGGCTATGTTGCTTATAGGGTAGTAGGTTAATAATGAAATCTATAGCGATATCTGCCTATCGTTATATAGGTACTGGTAGAGGGTATAGTAGTCCTTAGTACTTTATATTAAAGGCCTTAGCGCGCTTATAACCGTAGTAGGCGCCTATAAAGTGTTTAACTAAGTCTATCATTTTAGGCTAGAAGTAGTATCGGCTAAGAAGCTTATAGGTTCCTCCTCTGCCTAGGTGGCCGCTTAATTGGAGGTTATAGGCCATTTAGATTAGTTGCCGTTGTAGATTTTCTAAGTTAGGGATAAATAGACGGCCTTTATAATAGAGCCTGTTTTCTTTTACTTTTAAGGCTGCTATATTAATCTAGCCTAAGCTTTGGAGTTTAGTTGGCAGCATATGGGCGTTAGCGGTCTTTGCGGTAATAAGTTAATGCAGTAATAGGTTAATAGAGGTGTTATATGCCGTAGTAATAAGCTTGTTGATTTTAGGAGGTAATTCTAGTTCTATGGTATAGAGCTGAGGTATAGTTGGCTCTATTGTAAGTAGTATACCTAGGGCCAAATTCCGTGCTTTTAGGATTGTTTATTGTTAGAACTGGTTGCGGGGGTTATCTTTAGACTAAGGAAGGTCTTATAAGCGGCGTATTAGGCTATTAGGCTTAGTACCTTATACTCCTAGCCTATATATGATTTTGAAGTTAAAACTAGAGAGGAACTCGTTCTAGCGTGCTTGGTGTTGGTTTAGCTATTTTATAGTTATAAAGTACTTAAGGTTGTGATAATCTGTAAGGACTTTAGTTGGCTAGTTAGGTTCTGCTAAGGAGAGTTCCGGTTGGAATTCCTTAAACGCTTATATAATCGCGAGAAGTTCCTTATTATAGATCTTATAGTTATATTCTTATAGTATAAGCTTAGATAAATAGAATGCGACTAGGTGGAGGAGACTGTTATCGCCTATCTAGGAGAGGACGCCTACGTTAACGTGGTCTAAGGAGTTAGTTTTGAGATAGAGTTGTTATCCTGGTATAAAGTAAGCTAGGATAGGTGCTTTGGTAAAAGTATCTTTAAGGTCTTAGAACGCCTTCTCGCATTTAGGCGTCTAGATAAAATATAAATATGTTTTTCTTCCTTTTATAGAAAGGCCCTTTGTTCGCATTATTGCTATAAATAGTGCTATAACACCCGAGAAGTTGTATATAAATTTTTAATAGAAGTTAGCGAAACCGAGGAAAGCTTATACGTCTTTAATGCAGTTAGGGGTTTACCATTCGGTAATTATGCGTACCTTCTCGGGGTCTATATAGACACCCTTAGTAGTAACGATTAGTCTAAGGTATTTTACTTCTATAACTAAGAATTCGCACTTCTTTAAATTAATATAAAGTCCTGCGTCCCTAAGGCGCTATAGGACCTTTTAAACGTGCTCGGTATGCTTAGAAGGGTTATTACTATAAATAAGTATATCGTCCAGGTACGTAGAGTAGAAGTCGTTAAGGTAGTCCTATAAGGCGTTATTAATATAGCTTTAGAAGCTGCCTGGGCCGTTATATACGCTAAAGGGCATAACAGTATATTTAAATTGGCTAAAGCGCAATACGAATGCGGTTTTCTATTTATCACCTTCTTATATTTGGAGGCGGTTAAAGGCGGCAATAATATCGAGCTTAGTATAGATTTTGGCTTAGCTAAGCCGCTTAAGAGTCTTACGTATAAGCGGTACGGGGTATTGGTTCTTAATCGTAATAGCGTTAAGTCCTCTGTAGTTAACGCAGAATCGAATACCTCCTTCTAGCTTCTTAGTAAGGAGAATGGGGGCGGCTATTAGGGATATGCTGGGGCGAATAAACCCTTTATTAAGGTGTTCGTCGATATACTTTTTAATAACTAGAAGTTCGTCTTTTAATATTAGGTAGGGTCTCTTATAGGGTGGCGTTTTTCCTTATTTAATATTAATGGCATAGTTATTAGGTTAATGTAGGGGGAGTATATCTATACTCTTTTGTGAGCACACGTTAATAAAGTCATGGTACCTCTTAGGGAGGAGCTTATAGAGTTCCTTGTTAGTAAGTCCTTTTTTAAGCTTTATAAACTTCTTAAAGTCTAAAGGTGAAAGTCCGTAGAGTTTTGCGGGGGTATTGTTTTCTAGGAGGTCGACTATATCTATCCTGTTACTATAGAGGACGTAATCCTGTTCTTTATTAAGCTTATATAGTTATAATTAGGAGGCTACGGTAATGGTCTAGCCTTTCCTACGTGCTATGCGGTAGAAGGCCGCGGCACTTATATAGTGGTAGTTGGTCGTGGGTAGGGTAATAAGGGGTTCCTTGGGTTGGTATCCTAGGGAGTAGATAGAGGCGGCTAGGCCATGTCCTAGGTAGGTCTCTCTATAGTATTTAGAGTTAAAGGTTACTTCTTTCTTTTTCTAGTTAATGGCGGGGTTATATTGTTTGAGCTAGTTTATTCTAAGGATAATAGGGTAGTTAGTAAGTGGTGTAATATAGGCCCAGAGTTCTTCTTGGTGCCCATTTATATCTAGGTAGAGTTATACTATGTGGGTAATCTTCTATGCGGTATAACTACTGTTGGCGAGTTATAGGGCGCGGGCTTTGGTAAGGGGTAAGGTAGGTAGGTTATAAGTATATATAAATTGGGTATCTATAAATTTATTAGTAGCTCCGCAATTAATTATAGAACGGCTTTTATATTGTTTTTTGGCAGTAGTTCCTATTATGGGTAAAACTATCTGTTTCCGTCTATTTATCTTTACTAAGTTATCTATTAAGTAGGCCGATATATAGATCCCCTTATTATTAGGGCGTCCTAACCTGTGACTTAGGGCTGGGACTTGGCGTTTTCCGTTTCCGTATCCGACTTTACCGCTGTTGCTGCGTCTTTATCTTATACAGTAGTGGCACATAGCAACGTATTTAGTGTTTAAGGTATTAGGTTAGGTATTAGGCGGCGGCTACTAAACCTAGCTATTAGGTAGTTTAGGCTATAGCTATAATAGCCTTCTTAACGATATCTATAGTAACGCTTTAGCTTCTAGAGTAGCTCGCGTTCTTCGTTTAGTAGCTTCTGCGGGAAGGTTGGTATAGAAAGGTCGATATTAGGACTAGTAGTATTACTTAGGGTAGTAGGCGTTGGTAGTTTAGTAGGTCTGGAGGGCTTCTATAGGGAGGTCTTTGGGCGGGGGTTTATAGTAGTAATCTGATTTAGTTGTCGTTTAATCTTCTGTATAGCTGCTACTATATTATAAACATTATTGTAGTTGTGGCTGGCGGCTGCGTAACTAAGGCGATAAGTGACTTTTTTAAGGAGATCTTCCTGGTCTTTAGTATTGTCTTAGGTAAGGGCTCCGGTGTATTCCTAGAATTTAACATAGAACTCATTAAATAATTCGGTAGGGCTTATCTTTAGGGCACGTAGTTTAGCTTAGTTGGTAGCTAGTAGGTCGTAGTTGCGGTATATTAGGTTGAGATCATTAAGGACTTCTTAGTAGGACTACTACTTCTAGGGGCTATTGGTCTCCCATTAGGCGAAGAGTCTATTAAATGGTGTACCCTTTATTCGCCCAATAATGTAGCTAATCTTAGTGTCTTCTATAGGAAAAAGGCAGGCGCTCTAAGTTAGTTTTTTATGGATTTGTATCTTTTAGTAGCTATATTCTTTGCGGTCTCCCTAGAAAACTAGGGGATTAGGGTAATGTATATTAGACCCTACAGTAGCAGCTTAGGTTTAGTCGTTATAGCTTTTGTTATTACTTTAGTAGGGGTTCCTGTTAGGTAAGGCTGCTTAGCGCTAACCCTCTATTAAGCGTTAAGTAGGTGAAGTTGCTAAGGGCGTAGAGACTTAAGTGGTGTTGTATATAGTAGAGAGGTATCTAGTGTTATTATAAATGTGCTTATTAAGCTGAGATTGTAGGTATTTAATTGTGCCTTCTCTTTTAGTAACTGTAGTAATAAGTGCAATTTTAGCCTTCTTTAACTGTTAGACGTTGCGTTTAGACATGTAGAGGTCGTTTTCGGTTTCTTAACGCGTGTTATTGGCGAGCGCCTCGCGAGCTTATAGGTCTTAGATAATATCGCGATCTTAAGCAATATACATCTCGGCTTATATAAGCTTTAGGTAGTAGTTCTATAGAAGGCGGTAGTATTTATTAGATTCTCGTGCTACTATTTTTGCGAATATCTTAGCGTTTTATATTTTGATTTTAATAGGTAGTAGCCCTTCCGCTTACTTATCCATAGTTATATAGTTAATAAAAGATAAGACATTATTGGTGTCTATCTCCTTAGGGGTTAAGGCTAGGGCTAATAAATCGAATTCTCCTGGGATTAATTGGCGTCGTAGGTTAAGTATAGGTATTAGATTGTTCTTTAGGTTTAATATAATAGCTAGTAAGGAATATTGTCTTACTATTATAGGTTCCTTGGAAGTATAAAGTGAGGTAACTTATAGGCATACTGCTTTTGGTAGCGCCTGTAGTATTATAGAGACGTAGAATTAGTTGTAGGCTAGGTGTTAGTGGTAAAAAGGCGCAACGTAATGTCACGGGACGGGGCAGTGGCTACAAGACGTATGTATTCGAGGAGTCTACAAGACGTTACGCGATCGATCGTAAGGGTCGAGGGCGTAAGGAGGTGATATACCTACGCGTAGCTGATATAAGCTGTACGTGAGGTGTACGCGAGAGCACGGGGCTCTCCTATGGAGGCCCCTGTGGTGGGGTTCCGTGACAATATCTTATAAGAGCGTCCGTATAGTTAGTAGCGCCTAGCCTATATATAATTAGGAAATTAAACTAGGATAAGACGTCTACCTAGCGTGCTTGCTAGGCTATAAGGGCCTTAGTTATTATAAAGTATTCTAGGCCTTATAATTTAAGACTACCTAAATAGGCTTAGGAGCCCCCTTTAGCTATATACGTTAGTGCTAAAAGCTAAAGATAATAGCTAGCATTTCTTTATTATAGATAGGGTAATTTAGCTTAGTATTTACTATAGTCTTTAAATAGTATATAATAGGGTACTATTTCCCGTCCGGTTACTTCTGGGAAAAGACGCTAGCTATAGCACTATCTAAGGCATTAGTTTCTAGCATTAAGGGTTATTTTAGGTAGAAATAGGCGAGTAAGGGGGCTAAAATTAGCCGCTCTTTAAGCTTATTAAAAGCCTTCCTATATACGGTATTAAAATTAAAGGGTTAGTCCTTTTTAGTAAGGCAGTTAAGAGGTTAGGCAATCCTATTATAGTTCTTAATAAAGTATTAGTAAAAGTTATAAAATTCTAAAAATAATTATACTCCCTTTACGGTCCATAGGGGTTCCTATTAGTTAATTACTACCGTTTTTTCTAAGTCGGCTTTAATTCCATCTATACTAATAATAAATCCTAAGTATTTTATACGCTTAACGCTAAACTCTAACTTCTTAATATTAACCTAGAGCCTAGCCTTGCGGAGCCGTTATAAGACTTTACGGATATACTCCTTATATTTAAGCTTATTCTTAGAATAAATTATTATATTATCTAGGTAAGCTATATAGAAGTTATTAAGGTAGTTAAAGAGTATATTATTTATATACCGTTAATATATAGCTAGTCCGTTAGTTAGTCTAAAAGGAAACACTTTATATTTATATAATCCGTAATAGGTCTAAAATATAATAAGGTCCTTAGATCTGGGATCTATCCTAATTTAATAAAAGGCCTATTATATATTAAGCTTTATAAAAACTTTAGCTCTACTTATTTAGGCTAACGTTTCCTTAAGTAAGGGTAGTAGATAACGGTCTTTATGGGTTATATTATTTAGTAAGGTTTTTAATATTAATATTGCTAATTAGATTGATCAATATTGTTACTAATTAATATTGGCGAATATTGGCGAGTATTGGCTATATTTGTAATATTTGCAGATCTTCTTAGCACCCCATAAAATTTTTTTACATTAATATTATACGGATAAATTATTAAATATTATAGCTTTTAAAGCAGACTTATTACCTTTTATACCTATATTAGACTCCATTAATATAGAAGAGTTACTAAACTGCTAGTAAAAGAAGACTTTTAACCTATAGATACTAGTTAGTAGGGATTTGCTTCGCAAATTCTATCCCTCCATTATGCTTTGCAGTAGGGGGTAAGCTTTAGGCAGAGTCTTATGTAGAGTTTTAGTAGAGCTTTGTGCGGAGGTTCGCGCGGAGCCTTATACAAAGCCACGTACGGCGTATAGGTGTGTAGACATATAGATATATAGACGTGCGGACGTTCGTATAGGCGTTTATATAGGCAATTAATTAATAAATTAATTAATTATAGAGCCGTTTATATAGACGATTATAGAGTCTTCTAGTATATTAGTGCTGTGTATTAGTAGAGCTTAGAATAGAGTCTCGTGTAGAGCTTCGAGCAAAGCCTCGCGTAGAGCTTTTAAGTAGAGCTTTTAAAGAGTTCCGTATAGAGCCTTAGTAGAGTTTTAAGCAGAGCTTTAAGCAGAGCTTTAAGTAGAGCTTTGAGTGGCTTTAAGCAGCTTTGAGTAGAGCTTTAAGCAGAGCTTTAAGTAGAGCTTTAAGCAGAGCTTTAAGTAGAGCTTTAAGCAGAGCTTTAAGTAGAGCTTAAAGCAGAGCTTTAAGTAGAGCTTTAAGTAGAGCTTTAAGCAGAGCTTTAAGTAAAGTTTGGTTAGAGCTTTAATAGAGCTTCTCTGTATAGACCTTTAAGTAGAGCTTTATATAGGCGTTTGTGCAGGCGTTTATATAGATATTTATAGAGACGTTTATAGAGACGTATTACGGAACGTAGGTAGTAGCTATAGAGCGTATGTGTTTAAGGAGTCTATAAAACGTTGCGCGATTAATCGTAAGGGTCGAGGGCGTAAGGAGGTAATATACCTACGCGTAGCTGATATAAGCTATACGCGAGGTATATGTAAAAGCACGGGGCTCTCCTATAGAGGCCCCTACGGTAGGGTGCCGTAAAACTACCCCCCCTCCTATAGAGGCTGAGCTCCGGTGACGCTATAGTTACTATATATATATAAAAGGGACACTTAAGGTATAGAAAAGAAGAAAGGGGGGTATTGCTAAAGGCTTAAAATAATATTATATAATAGGGCTTAGTATCTAAGAATCCAACTAATTAGACAATTTTAACCGCCGGTTAAAGTTCCTAGACATTTTAATAATATTCTGGTTATATAATCGCACTTTACTATAATCTAACGGCAATTTTCCCTTACGTAGTAATATATAACGGTTTAACTCTATAAGGGCTCCTATAGAGGATTAGGTATAAAATCTCTACTTAGGCCTAGTTTATGTAGGTTTATATAGTAAAAGTCGCTAATTAGATCCTTCGCATTTTTAAAGTCTTTCTATAGTTGCCATTCTAGCTAATTTATGTTAAATCCTGTATATCTAGCTTTATAGTAGAGCCGTCGTCCTCTACCTTTACTAAAGTATTTAGAGTTAATAATTCGTTTAATAGTCTACTTCTTGTGGTTTTTATCTTTATTCTTATTTCGGATTAGTACTAGTAGGGGTTTAGGCTATATCTGCCCTAGTAAGGGGTTAGGCTAATAGAGGTATAGTGGCTATAGGTAAAATATAGGCTATATCCTATGGGTGGCTAGGGTAGGCGGGAGTTCTAGCTTATATACAACTCCCCTATTAATAACTCGTTTAATTAGAGAGGGGCCGAGGTTCTTATAATTAAGTAACTTTATAGGCCTCTGCATAGAGATATTATATATATTTAGCTATACCTGGTCGCCAACACACATCTTTAGTAGTGGCGTTCTATAATAGTCGGTAAAGTAGGCCTACTTTGCTTAAGCCCAGGCCATTTCTCCCTTATAGTAGTTAAGTAGATTTTTTATACGGTCTGCATGCTAGTTAGTAAGTAGCGTCTTAAAGCGTTTTCTATATAGCAGTTTCTTATTAATAGGTTCTAGTAGCTCTATACTAGATTAGGGGTAATAACCCTTATTTGCAAAGAACGGGGTAAGTCCTATAGTGGTTAAGATATAGTTATTTACTACAAATTTACCTAATAGGAGGTAATCTACCTAGTTATATTAACTATAGGCAACTACCTATTATAGGTACACTTTTATACTAGTATTAGCTTTTTCTAGTTACCTAGTAGTTTTATAATAAAAGGATATAGATATCTTAATAGAGATGCTAAGGCGTTAGCAGATTTATCTCTATATATTGGAGTTAAATTATATACCTTAGTTGGATGTAATTAAGTTAGATAACCTATATAGTTAGTAAACTTCGTAAAGGAAGGTATTAGTAACGTTGCTAACGGCTATACCTTTAGTTAGGATATAGTGGCGCTCTTTTATAAGTCGGCATATTATTATAAAGATGTTCTTATAGGTACGGCCGTATTGTTTATAAGGTAGTAGGTTAATAACAAAATCTATAGCGATATCTGCCTATTATTATATAGGTACTAGTAGAGGGTATAGTAGTTCTTAGTACTTTATATTAAAGGCCTTAGCGCGCTTATAACTATAGTAGGCGCCTATAAAGCGTTTAACTAAGTCTATTATTTTTAGCTAGAAGTAGTATTGGCTAAGAAGCTTATAGGTTCCTCCTCTACCTAGGTAGCCGCTTAATTAGAGGTTGTAGGCCATTTAGATTAGCTACTATTGTAAATTTTCTAAGTTAGGGATAAATAGGCGGCCTCTATAATAGAGCCTATTCTCTTTTACTTTTAAGGCTGCTATATTAATTTAGCCTAAGCTTTAGAGGTTAGTAGGCAGCGTATAGGCGCTAGCGATCTTTACCGTAATAAGTTAATGCAGTAATAGGTTAATAAAGATGTTATATACGGTAGTAATAAGCTTATTAATTTTAGGAGGTAACTCTAGTTCTATGGTATAAAGCTAAGGTATAGTTAGCTCTATTATAGGTAGTATACCTAAGGCTAAATTTTATGCTTTTAGGATCGTTTATTATTAGAACTAATTATAAGAGTTATTTTTAAACTAAGGAAGGTCTTATAAGCGGCGTATTAGGCTATAAGGTTTAGTACCTTATACTCCTAGTCTATATATAATTTTAAAGTTAAAACTAGAGAGAAACTCGTTCTAGTATACTTAGCGTTAGTTTAGCTGCTTTATAGTTATAAAGTATCTAAAATTACAATAGTCTATAAGGACTTTAGTTGGCTAATTAGGTTCTACTAAGGAGAGTTCTAATTAGAATTCCTTAAATATTTATATAATTATAAGAAGTTCCTTATTATAGATCTTATAGTTATACTTTTATAGTATAAGCTTAAACGAGTAGAATGCGACTAGGTAGAGGAGGCCGTTATCACCTATCTGGGAAAGGACGCCTGCGTTAACGTAGTCTAAGAAGTTAGTTTTAAGATAGAGTTATTATCCTAGTATAAAGTAAGCTAGGATAGGTGCTTTAGTAAAAGCATTTTTAAGGTCTTAGAACGCCTTCTTGAATTTAGGCGTTTAGGTAAAACGTAGGTGCGTTTTTCTTCCTTTTATAGAAAGGCCCTTTGTTCGTATTAATATTATAAGTAGTGCTACTACGCCTAAGAAGTTGTATATAAATTTCTAATAAAAGTTAATAAAACCGAGGAAGGCTTATATGTCCTTAATATAGTTAGGGGCTTACTATTTAGTAATTATACGTACTTTCTTAGGGTCTATACGGACACCCTTAGTAGTAATAATTAGTCTAAGGTATTTTACTTCTATAACTAAGAATTTATACTTCTTTAAATTAATATAAAGTTCTACGTCCCTAAGGCGCTCTAAAACCTTTTAAACGTACTCAATATGCTTAAAAGGGTTATTACTATAGATAAGTATATTGTCTAGATATACAGAATAGAAGTTATTAAAATAGTCCTATAAGGCGTTATTAATATAGCTTTAGAAGGTACTTAGGCCGTTATATACGCTAAAGGGTATAATAGTATATTTAGATTGGCCGAAGCGTAATACAAATGCGGTTTTCTATTCGTTACCTTCCTATATTTAGAAATAGTTAAAGGCGGCGATAATATTAAGCTTAGTATAGATTTTAGCTTAACTAAGCCGCTTNANNGTCTTACGTATAAGCGGTANNNNGTATNNGTTCTTAATTATAATAGCGTTAAGTCCTCTATAGTTAACGCAGAATTAAATACCTCCTTTTAGCTTTTTAGTAAGAAGGATAAGGGCGGCTGCTAGGGATATGCTAGGGCGGATAAATCCTTTGTTAAGGTGTTTATTAATATACTTTTTTATAACTAGAAGTTTATCTTTAGATATTAAATAGGGTCTCTTATAAGGTAGCATTTTTCCTTATTTAATATTAATGGTATAGTTATTAGGTTAATATGGGGGGAGTATATCTACGCTCTTTTATAAGCATATATTAATAAAGTTATAGTACCTTTTAGGAAGGAGCTTATAGAGTTCCTTATTAGTAAGTCCTTTTTTAAGCTTTATAAACTTTTTAAAGTCTAAAGGTAAAAGTCCGTAGAGTTTCGCAGGGGCGTTATCTTCTAAAAGGTTAACTATGTCTATCTTATTACTATAGAGGACGTAGTTTTATTCTTTATTAAGCTTATATAGTTATAATTAGGAGGCTATAGTAACGGTCTAGCCTTTCCTATATACTATACGGTAGAAGGCCGCGGCACTTATATAGTAGTAGTTAGTTATAGGTGGGGTAATAAGGGGTTTCTTAGGTTAATATCCTAGTAAGTAAATAGAGGCGGTTAGGCTGTGTCCTAGGCAAGTTTCTCTATAGTATTTAGAGTTAAAGGTTGCTTTTTTCTTTTCCTAGTTAATAGTAGGGTTATATTATTTAAGCTAGCTTATTCTAAGAATAATAGGGTAGTTAGTAAGTAGTGTAATATAGGCCTAAAGCTCTTTTTGGTGCCCGTTATATCTAAATAGAGTTATACTATGTAGGTAATCTTTTATATAGTAGAACTACTATTAGCAAGTTATAAGGCGCGGGCTTTAGTAAGGGGTAAGGTAGATAGGCTATAAGTACATATAAATTAGGTATTTATAAATTTATTAGTAGCTCTGCAGTTAATTATAAAATAGATTTTATATTATTTTTTAGTAGTAGTTTCTATTATAGGTAAAACTATCTATTTCCGTCCGTTTATCTTTACTAAGTTATTTATTAAGTAGGCTAATATATAAATCCCTCTATTATTAGGGCGTCCTAACCCACAACTTAGGGTAGGGACTTAGTATTTTCCGCTTCCGTATCCAACTCTACTACTATTACTACGTCTTTATCTTATATAGTAGTAGCGTATAATAACGTATTTAGTATTTAGGGTATTAGGTTAGATATTAGGCGGCGGGTACTAAACCTAGCTATTAAGTAGTTTAGGTTATCGTAATAATAGCCTTCTTAATAGCATTTATAGTAGCGTCCTAGTTTCTAAAGTAGCTTATACTCTCCATCTAGAAGTTTTTACGGAAAGGTTAGTATAGAGAGGTTAATATTAGCTCTAGTGGTACTTAAGGTAGTAGGTATTGGTGGCTTAGTATATATAGGTTTAGTAGGCCTAAAGGGCTTCTATAAAGAGGTCTTTAGGTAAAAATTAGTAGTAGTAATTTAATTTAGTTGTTGTTTAATCTTCTATAGGGCTACTACTATCTTATAAATATTATTATAGTTATAGCTGGCGGCTATATAACTAAGGCAATAAGTAACTTTTTTAAGAAGATCCTTCTAGTCTTTAGTATCGTCTTAGGTAAGGGCTCTAGTGTATTTCTAGAATTTAATATAAAACTTATTAAATAATTTAGTAGGGCTTATCTTTAGGGCTTATAGTTTAGCTCGGTTAGTAGCTAGTAAGTTATAGTCGCGGTATATTAAATAAGATTATTAAGAACTTCTTAGCAAGACTACTACTTTTAGGGACTATTAGTTTCCTATTAGGCAAAGAGTCTATTAAATAGTATACCCTTTATTCGCCCGATAATATAGCCAATCTTAGTATCTTCTATAGGAAAAAGGCAGGCGCTCTGGGTTAGTTTTTTACGGATTTATATCTTCTAGTGGCTATATTTCTTACAGTCTCCCTAAAAGACTAGGGGATTAGGGTAGCGTATATTAAACCCTACGGTAGCAGTTTAGGTCCAATTATTATAGCGTTTATTATTACTGCTTTAGTAGGGGTTCCTATTAGGTAAAGCTACTTAGCACTAACCCTCTGTTAAGCGTTAAGTAGGTAAAGTTGCCGGGGGCGTAAAGACTTAGGTGGCGTTATATATAGTAAAGAGGTATCTAGCGTTATTATAAATATGTTCATTAAGCTAAGATTATAGGTATTTAATTATGCCTTCTTTTTTAGTAACTGTAGCAATTAGTATAATCTTATTTTTCTTTAACTATTAGATATCGCGTTTAGATACGCGGAGGTTGTCTTTAATTTCTTAACGTATATTATTAGCGAGCGCCTTATAAGCTTATAGGTCTTAGATAATATTGCGATCTTAGGTAATACGTATCTTAGCTTATATAAGCTTTAGGTAGTAGTTCTATAGAAGGCGGTAGTATTTATTAGGGTCTTATACTACTATTTTTACAAACATCTCGGCGTCTTGTATTTTAATTTTAATAGGTAGTAACCCTTCTATTTACTTATTTATAGTTATATAGTTAATAAAAGATAAGATATTATTAGTATCCATCTCTTTAGGGGTTAAGGCTAGGGCTAATAAATTAAATTCTCTTGGGATTAATTGGCGTCGTAGGTTAAATATAGGTATTAGATTATTCTTTAGGTTTAATATAGTAGCTAGTAAGGAATATTGTCTTACTATTATAGGTTCCTTAAAAGTATAAAGTGAGGTAATTTATAGACATAGAATTAGTTATAGGCTAAGCGTTAGTAGTAAAAAGGCGCAACGTAATATTTTGGAATGTAGGCAGTAGCTATAGAGCGTATGTATTTAAGGAGTCTACAAGACGTTACGTAATCGATCGTAAGGGTTAAGGGCGTAAGAAGGTAATATACCTACGCGTAGCTAATATAAGCTATACACGAGGTATATGTAAGAGCACGGGGCTCTCCTATAGAGGCCCCTACGGTAGGGTTCCGTGACAGACGTTCGTATAGACGATTATATAGGCAATTATATAGACGTTTAATTAATCGATTGTATAGGCGTTCGTATAGGAGTTTATATAAGCAATTATGCGACATTTATAGAGCCGTTTATAGAGACGATTGTATGGCAACTAGTTATATAGGCGTTCGTACGGCCAATTATAGAACCTTCCTAGTATATTAGTGCTGCGTGTTAATAGAGCTTTAGAGCTCTATATAGGGCTTTAAGCAGAGTTTTAAGCAGAGCTTTAAGTAGAGCTTTGTGCAGGGCTTTTTGCAAAGCTTTAGTAACGCGGACAATCGCAAAAAATCTAACTACCCTTCTACTGCGCCACTATAAAGCTATTATATAACTAGCTACTTATAGATAACGTAGATAGTAGAGTAAAGAGGTTATATTAGAGATATAGAGCTTTAATTATATATAGTTGTAGTATAGTTAGGGGTAGTTAATATTTAAATTAATCGATTTTAGTAAGTGTGAGGTGATAAGCTCCGCACCACTTAGCCACACAAACCTACAAAAGGTAAACGAGTGACTGGCTTGATGCCAGACACGGCTGTGCGGAACAATACATATAGGCGAGGTGACTTCGTCACCTAACAGTAAGGTAGTGCGTGCTAAGATATTTTATAGTGTATAAATACTTCTATACGCGGGAATATATTATAAAACTGCTAATCTATGCCAATAATTTGTATAATATTTATTTTTAAAATAGGTATATTTCTATTATAATAATTTTATCCAAAAATTGCCAATATTCCAATATCGACACTGTAAATATTGACAAATGCCAATATTTTATTGGCTAGATTTTCGCTTATTAAAAACCTTACTAATATTATTTAGCTTATGGTAGTTAATATAAAAGCAAAGTCCTCCGTTTAGCTTTTTAGTAAAGGGAATTAGTAAGGCGAAAGGGACTTAGCTAGGCTTAATAAAGCCCTTATTTAGGTTATTAATAAGGTACTATTTAGTGGCCTATAATTTAGCAGTAGGCTATTAATAAAGGGGGCTATAGCCGAGGGTGGTTTCCTTATCTGGCTTAATTTTAATCTTATAATTATACGGTTAGTAAAGTAGGAGTATATTAAATATTACTTTAGAGAATATATCCTTAAGCTTTAAGCACTAATAGGGCAGTTTCTACTCTACTCTACTTTTTCTTACTTTTAGTAGAAGTAGAACTCCGACTAAAAGGAGAAGGGGTAGAAGGTAGTAATAAGGAGGGTAGAGAGAGCGAAGAAGGGAGGTCCTTCTTTAGCTTCTTTATATAAGTTTCTTTAATAGGGGCTACCTCCTTATAGAGAGCTCTTACTTCTTCTACTAGTCCTTTTAAAACATCGTTTGCCTTCTCTTTTTCTTTTTCTTCTTCTTCTTGTGTAAAGGGATTTTCTCCTAATAGGATACTTCGTGTATAGTACACTAGCTGTTTAACTTATTCTTTTATTTCTTCTCTTTCTTCTTCTTTTTCTTCTAGCCCTTTATAGGCCTGGTTTAGGCTTTCTAAAGTAAAGCTTAGATGTTATTCTGGAGAAATGGAATAGGAAGGTATATTAGCCGTACTATCCGTAGTAGTTGTTAGTTTTATTATCTTTTTTATAGGTTTTTAGTTTTCTTTTTCAGGAGACGACTAAGGATATCCTCTTTTTTTTCCTGTCCTAAACAGGCTAGGAGGAGGAGAAGGAGGAGAAAAGGTAAATATAGACTCTTTATCACTTATTTCTATAGGGGGTTTCTTTTTTTTAACCTATTAGGCCTTAGCATTTTGTATCTTATCCCTTGCACCAATAAGGTCCGTAAGAAGGTGGTCTGTATAAGAGAACACCAAAATCAAGATGCATAAGTATTAAAGCTGTGCTAACGGCTTAGGAGGCTTCTTCTTCGCCTATATATCGTCTATTTAGGGTATTAAATCTATGCAACAAAGTCCTTATTATTAGATTTGCGATTCCGCACTATCTTAGTGCTATATTTAATATCTAAAGTTTGGCCTATCTATAAGAGCCCCTCCGAGATTTATTTTGGTGTTCCTAGCAGAACGCCAACCGCCTATAAAGAAAGCTTTCTGGTTGGTTGCGCACGAGCCACCACTTTACGGACAGAGTTATCGGTGTAAGGGATAGGGGGGTTTCCTAGTTTTTACTATCCTTATACCCTTTCTCCTTACTAATCCTACTAGAAGATTTCTGGGGAGATTAGGCTAAAAGGTAGTAGAAAAACTAGCTCCTATTTTATAGTTTTAGTATTAGTAGTGTAGTAGTATAGATTAGACGTCGCCTACTATCTTAGCATTTTCCTATATTTATAGAGCCTTCAGCTTCCTTTCTTCTTCCCTCTATTATATACATATTACGACCTTATTAGTTATTAAAAATACACTCTTTTCTTCCTTTTTTACTAACTATTTTACTAACTAATTATAACTAACTAATTAACTAACCAACTGACGAATAGACAGATAGACAGATAGCACTATAACTTTCCTATCTTAAAGAGGTCGTACCCTTCTATAGTACGGAGGTCCCTAATAAAAGTTCTTACACCTTCCTAATTAGGAAGTTTGGCTCACCTCCTACTAAAATATTATAAATTTTGTTACTAGAGGCTTAAAACTTGCATTTAAAGCTTTAAATAAAAGGCAATATATAGGTAATTAATTGATTAATTAATAAGCTAGGTGTTTTTAAGGTTACGGGCTTTACGCGACCGTAGGTTCCTACTCTATACTAGCTCCTCTACCGACTCTATAAGGTCCTCTAGTTAAGTAGCAACCTTTTATTACTGCCTTCTTTCTGCTTTTTTGTTAATCGTTTATATAGACGCTTAGTGTTTTAGAGGCTCTAAAGGACGATCTACGGGCGGCTCTAAAAACCTTCCTCTAACGTCTACGGCGGAGGCTATATAGTTACCTACAGCCTCTATAGAGGTAGTAGTAGGGTCCTTCTTCCTTACCCACTTCCTTGTAGTTTAATTAACTATACGCCACCTAATATCTACTAATTAGTGTTGATCCTCCTACCTATCTAGAACCTGTTGCTCCTGCCGCTGCTACTTTTACCGCTAAGGCTCTATAAAGCTAACTTTAAACGTTACCGTCTTTGCATTTCTACCCTTTATATTCAGTCGGTTCTAAAGATTAAGCGGCTAAGAAGAAGAAGAAGGCTTAACGGGTAGCAGAGGCTTAAGGGGAGGCTTATTAGAGGGAGGTTTTAATTAAGTAGGTAGCTAGAGGGCCCATTTAGGTCGATATTAGCGACGCTACTTTGGGTTGTAATTGCTGTGTGGGGGCTCCGGATCTAAAAGGTCGTGCGGTAGTTAAGGTCCTATTTTTATACGCTCCGGAAGCTCTAGCGGCTTAGGCTTACTTAGTAAAGGCTTTATTAAATTAACTTAATTAAGGCTTAAAAGCACCTGCTGTCGCATATAAGTAATAGCCTAGCGCTAATATTAATCTATACGTTTAAGCGCCTTCTAATCGCGTTAATAGTTAGCAGCGCCTTTACAATAGTCGTTGCCTCCTTTATAGCGAATAACCTCTTTAATATAACGTGGAATTCGTTTAATCTAAGCTTAAATTCGCTACTGCTTAAGCTCCTCCTAAGCCTTTTACTATGCTCGCTTAGCTTCTACTCTAGTTTTTAGTGCTCCCTTTTATATAGTAACTTGTTTAAAATAAGCCTAAGCTAGTTTGATTATATTTAAATTAGGTAAATTACTGGGCTAAAGAAGGCGCTAGAGGCCTACTGTATTAAAGTAGATCTATTAATAATGCGATATATAAGATGGAGCTTTATCCTCTTAAATAAGAGTATCTAGGCTATTAATCTAGCACTTAATACTAAAAGGAATAAGAATAGGAAGGAGGATAGTAGTAAGGTAGCGATACTAATTAATGCCCCCTTTCTTCCCGTTTCTCTAGAAAGCGCTATTCTCCTTAGTTATGCGGAATTAAGGCTTTCTACCTAGCTTATTGCGAAGCCTAAGTCGTTGTATACTAGTAGTAAGCTACTAAGCCACGCGAAGCTCTAGCTTAATTACTTTATTAATCTTTTAAAGCTTAATCTTTAAAGCCTTCTTTTCTTATATAGTTTTAGGCCTCTATATATAATAGGGAGCCTTCTAATTATATAAGAACGCGCCCTAAAATATAAACTTAGTAGCTTTAGGAAATCGAGGTTAAATTGCCTTTTTATTTACCTTCTCTTTAGCTAAACACTAGAGCTTATATCCACCTCTTCTATAGCCTAAAATAACGTTAGTTTCGTTGCTCCAGATAACAGCCTTCTAATTATTAATTGTTTAATGCTTATATTGTAAGGTAAACTATAGGCGAGCTTCCTTTATCTCTTATAAAAGGCAAGGCTTCCTTATAGGTTTCGTCTTTTAATATCTATGGCGTTAAAGAACCCGCTAGATAGTTTAAGTAGAGTAGCTACACTCTGTAGTAATATAGGCGTAGGATATAAAATAAGGATATAGATAGGGAGTCTAATGATAGAATAATAGGGTATATTGTACAGTAGACGAATCCTTAAGGGAAAGGAGGCGTCTGAGGTGCGAGGTAAGGAAGGGATTTCCCTAGGTACGTGTAGCGTATATACCTTATAAGCGAGTCGTATACGAGTCGCCTGTGCCTCGCAGCTATATAACTATCTACTTAGGTTTTCACCTAATAATGCCCCCCCCTTTAAAAAGGGTCGTCCCCGATCCTTTATATACTTAAGCCTTAATAAAACCCCATAAAAAACCTTAATAAGGAAAAAATTTGGAGGGGAAAGAGCGTCTTAATTTTGCGCATAGAGAGATAGGTAGTATACTTACGGCGCGAAGATATTAAGGAACTTCGACCGCCGGTCAAAGTTGTCTAATTAGTTAGATTTGGCTTGCTAAAACTTCCCTGCATTTTACTAAGCTAATAGCGATTTATATGCCTAGTATAGAAAATCCTAATTAGTCCATTTAATAGGTAGAGCTAGTAGCTTAATACTATCGCCTAAATTTAGTAGATAAGAAATATTCTAAAAGCTTGCTTATATAGGTAGGTTGCTAGTACCTTATAGGTAGGTTATAGGTTACTTATATATAGCCAGATTTAGGACGGTAAGGCTATATACCTATTAAACCCGCCATTAACCCTTACTTTAGCCTTGCGCTATATAGGCGTAGTGCTATATATACTTTATAAGTAGGTTATAGGTTACTTATATACAGCCAGTTTAGGATAGTAAAGCTATATACCCGTTAAACCCGCCGCTAACCTATACTTTAGCCTTATGCGTTATCTGTATAGTATATGCGTGGAATAGTATAAGTTATTAGTATAGGTTATTATTAGTAGGTTACTAGTGGATTAAAGACCCTAGTTAAAGGACCCTAGTTATAAACGGACCTATTTAGTATAAATTATTAGTATATATTACTACTAGTAGGTTACTAGTAGGTTAAAGACCCTAGTTAAAGGACCTTAGTTATAGACGGACCTATTACCTAACGTATAAATAGTCTATAAAGGTAGTATAGAGTAACGGACTAGGTCTAGAGAGAGTACTTTTAATTACTTTAGGGTTACTAGTAGTGCGCCTATAAGTCGCCTATAAGTCGCCTACGAGTTGCCTATAAGTTACTAGTATAGCTAGGTTGCGTTAAAGTATAGCCTATATAGGATATTAATAAATTAAGCTTCACCCCATATATATACCGCAACTCTTACTATAAGCGTTAGCTTACTCCTTAATCCCTTAAAACGTCCTCTGCCTTTCTTTAATATAGGCTATATCTTAGCAGCAGTACTTACTTTTTGCTTACGCTTTAGCTATAAAGCTAAGTAGTAGTATACTAGTTTTATAAAACGGTCTATAAGGATAAGGAGGTGTCTTAGCCTTAGAGAAATCCGTAATAGTTAAGTAAGTAATACCGCTAGGCTTATATAGGGGCCTTAGGGGCTATAGCTTACTATAAGGTATATAGCGGCGCGATTTAAGCGTTAGTAGGTATTATAGTACCTAGGTATTTACGAAGGTCTTTAGTAAGGCCGGACCTTATTGTACCTTAGGAGTCCTTAGGTGTTGCTAGTAAGAGCCCGCCCCTAGATAGTCACGTATAGAGTATATAAAGGCGTCCCTTATACTCTATAGATAGACTAGTAACTTAGGGGTATTCTATAAACCATTTTAGCTAAGGTAGCTACTACTACTACTTACCGTAGTATAAGGCTCTGCGTAAAGCCAGTGCTAGTAAAATAATATATAATATGTAGGTTACTTATAGGGTTATTATAGGGGACTATTACCTAGGCTAAGGGTCTAGCGCCATTAGGTTAGTTAAAGTTTTAGTAAGAATAACAGAATACTCTAGTCCGCTAGCGCTAGGTTATTAGTATAATAGCACTAAGACCGCCTATAAGGTCTATAACCCGCAACTTTTATATAGCATTAAAGGTTAATTTAGTACCTATTATTATATTAAATACGTAGGCGAACTTTACCCTAGGGCGTATTTATCGTAATATATACTATAATATGTTCCTTTTCTCCCTATCTAGCATTAGGTTGCGATACGCCTATATAAGGTGTATATTTAGGGGTATACGGTATCTAAATCTGATGTTAGGTTGCGATATCTTGCGTATAATATACGTTTAGGGTATATGTTATTCTAGTCCTATTCTGACGTCGGGTTACGATATTTTACATATAATATATGTTTAGGGGTATACGTTATCCAAATCTAACGTTAGGTCGCGATATCCTACGTATAATATATGTTTAGGATATATAGTATCCTAATCCTATTCTCTAACATTATGTCGCGATATACCTACGTATAATATATATTTAGGGTATATAGTATCCTAGCCCTATTCTCTAACGTTAGGTTATAATATACCTATATATAATATATATTTAGGGTATACAGTATCCTAATCCTCTTTACAGTAGCTACTTACGTTTATTTAGTAACTTATATTTATAGCGCTAGCGTCTAAGGGGTCCTTTAAGCTATCTAGCTGTTAAGTAGTCTCTTCTGGAGTTTGGTTAGGAAAGCGTTACCTTTTTAAAGTTCTGTCCTTTAAACCTAATCCTACGGAGCTTAAGTATAACCGCGCTTTAAACATAAGGATTTACTACTACTAACTACGTAATCTTCCGTAAGCTTTATAGTGTTAAGTAGTTACTCTATATAGTAGATTTCTACAAAGAGGTTCTTAGCGGTTCTTACCTGTACAGCAAAGTTCTGGCGGAAGAGCTCTGCTTATAGGTAGGTTAGGAGGTATAAGAACTAAAAGCCTACCTGTTAATTAGGGTTAATAAAAGGGGTGTATAAGAAGAGGTCCTTTAAGCTACATATACGGGCTAAGAAGGTGTTAAACTTCTAGTTCTCCTTTATTATAGTTATATAGTATATAGTAGCATTTTTAAAGCGTCTTACTATAGGGTTCTTAATCTGGTCTTATACTATAGTCTTAAGTTTATCCTATAGTAAAGGGCCTTTATCTTTAGCACCTAGGCGGCGATGTACTAGTTAGGCGACTGTCTTCTCTTTTATAAAACCTTTAATGGCCTAGCGCGTACGTTGCTTATAGTTATAGTTAGTGTTATAGATCTTAAATCGATTCTTAATTGCAGCAATCCACTAGTTAAACTTCTGTTAAGTAGTGCTACTAATATTAGGTGGTAACTTCTTAACCAGGGCGTCGAGATTTGTTTATTATATACGTTTAATACGCGACTTATACTTATTACTAGAGAGGTAATAGGAGGGCTTTATTAAATTAATAATGCTCTATAAGTTAGCTATTTTATTAGCTAGCTTGTCTAGCTCCTTTAGGTTAGTAGTATTTAGTAGGACGCTAGTAACCTTACTAAGCTCCTATTAGGCCTAGGTATATAAGTTAAACTAGTTTTTAGCGTTTATAGATGTCTAATCGTCTTAAGGTTTGGAAGGTTGCGTAGATTCTGCTAGTATACTTTTAGCACTAGATCCTAAGGCGTTTTGTGGTTATATTGTAGGCATGTTACCGTTAAGCGTAGGCGTCAATCTTGTCTTCGGAGGTGTTATAGTACGTACAGACTGTTAAGGTACGATGTACGAGGTAACTATATATAATTAACAAACGATGTTATATGAGGATTTATGTAGGAGGTAAGGTGGTATATATATACGTCGCTTAAGGGTCAGGTCCGTGCTTATGCATACGCATAGCCATAACAACGCGTTAGGTCAGTGCCGTGACAAAAGGCATTATAGTGGAAGAATTAAACTAGCTATCATTCTAAAGGGATTGGTAAGGATTTAAATATAAGGTAAGGATATAGATAGGGAGTCTAATAATAGAATAATAGGGTATATTGTACAGTAGACAAATCCTTAAGGGAAAGGAGGAGTCTAAGGTGTAAGGTAAGGAAGGGATTTCCCTAGGTATGTGTAGCGCATATACCTTATAGGCGAGTTATATGCGAGTCGCCTGTGCCTCACAGCTATATAACTATTTACTTAGGTTTTTACCTAATATAGGACTTCTCTCTACCAAATTAATTAGTAGTAACTTTCTTAAGAATTCGCTGTTTAAACTCGCGGGTAATTTTAACCTTTAATTTAGTGTAAGGAGTATTAATAATATAGCCGTTAAGAATAAAAGGATAAGAGAAAGGGTCCTAGCTATAACTATAGGCCCTTTTAAAGATATATTATAGTATTCGGCGCTTAATTTCAGTAATATATTTAATATATTAAAGGGTTACTTTTATAGCCTTTATAGCTAGGGCCTAAGCCCTAGTTACGAGCTAATAAAAGCCCATAATTAGCAATGCAATACTTAAGCTAAAGGAGTTATTAAGTAATTTTAGAAAGCATTAAGGGGACCTAGTGGCGTTAGTATTGGTAATAAAGTTAATAAGGCTATAGAAGTTATTCTACCATCAGAATTTTTAGGGTAGTTAGTGGGCGGTAAGCCAAACTTCCTAATTAGGAAGGTGTAAGAACTTTTATTAAGGACCTCCATAATAGTAGTAGTAGTAGTTTTAGTATTCCTGTCCGTGCCTCGCTTATAAGCTAAGGCCACCCTTAAAGAAAATTTTCTATTAGGAAAAGGGGGTAAAATGACAAATAAATCCACCTCTAGCTTGCTAGGCAGTAGGAATTAGGTCTTAAAAGTTAGAAAATCAATTGTTTTTAATGGTAAGATGGGTATAAATAAGTTTTAGAGTGTAGCGCTACCTTTTAGTAAGGTTATATGTGCGGTAAAGTCTGCCTATACTTTACCTAGACGGAAAATCGTTATTATTACCTTATAAAATGTGCGACTATATTTAAATAACGCTTAAATGCGGCTATTTTATTAATATAGTAAAAACGTAGTGCCTAAAATACTAAGAGACCTATAAACTATGTCCTTTTAATATTATAGGGATATAAGTATAGAGACCTTCTAATCTAATTTAGGGTTATTACTTATGGTGTAATTTAGAGATAACTACCTAGATAGAAACTGCCGTAAGCTTTAAAGCAGCTAAAAAGATTAGGCGGTTAGCTTATTAAAACGTATAGCAGACTGTTAATTAAAATTATAGATAGAGTAGAGGATATAATTTAGCTACAAGGTATTATAAGGAAATTATTTAAACTAGCTAGATATTTTTATATTAGGGTATATTTTATAAGTCTAAACCTTTAAAAATTTACCTTTTGTATTAACTCCTCTTACAATCCCTTAGTAATCTCTTAGTAATTCTATTATAGCCCTATAATAACCTTATAAGACTTTTATAAGACTCCTATAGGACTTCTTTAAAACCCCTATAGGAATCCCCTAGCGATTCTACGGTAATCCCTAAGACCTCTATCTCTAAAATCTACTTGTCATTTTAGAGGATAGACGTTAGCACCTAAATAAGGTTATTTCCCCTCTAAACCTAACTTTCTTTATTTTTAAACTAAGAGTTTAATACCTATTAGACCTTTAGTTGCCCCTAGTCTAATTAAGGAATCAATTTTATAGCCCTTACTTTATAACTAGCACGCTTCTCTAAATTTTACTACTAGTATTTCGCGATATATAAGAATTTAAATACTTCCCTAAGGATGTTATTTTAGCTTAAGCTTAAGCTTAAGTCTTCTTTAATTTTAGCCTAAAGTAGTTAGATATAGTAAGTATTACCTAAAGGGGTAATAAAATAAGCTTATATATATTTAAGCCAGAGATATTAAATATTAATAGTTAGTTATTAAAGTCAATATACAATAATACTTATTAATCTTACTAGGCAAAGCATTACGTATACTAGAGGCTTTAGATTATAGCTATACCCCACTAAACCTACCCTACATAGCTTAAATTTTAAGTAGTAAAATAATAATAACCTTAAACTAATGGTAAAACGACTAAGTAATAAGTATATAGATATTAAAGTTGTTAAACGCAGTAGGCAAGGGCTCTTTATAAAAGCAGATCTTAGTAAGGCTTTATAAGCTTTTATAGAAGACGGGTTTCTTATTCTTAAAAGAGCTATAAGCATTAAGCCCCCTTTAGTGGAGTTATTAGAGTTATTAAGCTTTATTAAAAGGGAGATTATTTTAAATAAGGTAAGCTATTTTTAAAGTTTATAAGTAAGACTAATATCCCTCTAGGCTGTTAAAACAATACTTTTCTTAGCTTAAGATAATAGCTTTTATATTACTGCTTACCTTTTATCTAAACCTGCTCTAACCTATAAAGAGTTAGGGCGCGATTATAAATAGGAAAAAATAGCTTCTACTAAAGATCTTATAGGGGCTATATACTATTATTTAGGAGGAGATTAAAATGTTATATGGATATTTTAGGTTAATGTATATTCTTATAGAGTAGCTACTAGGAAAATAGTAGATGTTAAGGCTAATGGAGGTAATATATATATATACTCTTAAACCCTATAAATATTTTCGTATTTACTAAACTCCCTCTAGCTTTATTTACTATTACTAGCTATTATAATTAAGACCTTTTCTTAAGAATGAACTACATTCTCTAGTATACGCGATTATAGTTTTATATATATAGACCGGGTGTCCTAGACATGGAGTACTAAATAATTAAACTAGTAATAAGATTCTAGAGCAGTTTAGAAATAATTACTCTAGAAGTGGTAAATATATAGTTTAGAAGCGGTAACTATATTAAGTGGTATATAAAAGGAATAAAAATCATCGCTTATAGCTAGCTACAGATCCTCCTATATATCCCTCTACTAAAGTATTAAATATTACTTTAAGCCTAGACGAGAACTAGTAGTATATAATTAAAAGTAGATTTAGTTTAGAAGGGGGGCGATTTAGTAAGCTTAGGAGGCGGTTCTATAAGTTACGCTAATACGCTTTAGTTAGTGCTAGGCTATAGCGGGGATTTTAAAAGGCTTCCGCCAGGCCTATAATATTTAAGTCTAAATTAGAGAGTAATATATTTATTATACTAGGACCCTCTAGGGAGAATAACTGCTATATTAACTTTAATAGAAGGTTAAAGGGTATTGCGTTAAAACGTGTTTTAATAAAACAACTATACTTCTACTGGACAATTAGAGGGTGCTATATTTAATAGAGTTAAATTATCCTAAAAGAATAGCAGCTGTATTAGTTCTAGTAAATTATTAAAGGACGTAGTATTAAATATATTCTAGCGAAATAACTATACTTACCTTATTATATTTAAAGTGTTTTAGTTATCCTATAAGGGCGGCTACTACATTAGCTCTTATAGATCGTTAAAGGGAGTAGTATTAAACGTGTTCTAATAAAATAACCATACTTACTCCGCTAAAGAATTAGTAGCTACTATACTTAACGAGCTTAAATTACCCTAGAAGGATAGCGGCTACATTAGCTCTGGTAAATTATTAAAGGGTATAGTATTAAATGTGTCCCAATTATAATTAAAGGGCGTAGTATTAAACGTGTTCTAATTAGGTAGCTATATTGGTTCCGCTAAAGAACTTAAGGGTGCTATACTTAACGTGCGCCTAAATAGCTTTCTGCGTGGCTATAATACTAATTACTTAAACTCTACTTAAGAACTAGAGGGCATTACCTTATATTTATAAATATTTATATACCGGGTAAAACTTAACAGTTTTTAGAACTCTTATTTATATATATAGCAGTATTTATCTAGATAACTCTTTTCTTTATAGAACTTCCTTATATATTTTTAGATATTATATAACTTACTAAAATAGCGGGTGTAGAATAGATATAGAAATTTCTTTAAAGGCTCTCTCTCATTTTTAAGAGATAATATATAATCTATAGCTTATATATTATTCTTAGTCCGATAATACCTAATATTCCGCTTACTTTAGTAAGGTTTAGAGATTATAGAGTAACCGCGTTTTTGTATTAAAGGTATTACAATATATAGGGTTATACTAGATTCTTAAGTTTTAGTAGGTAGAGATTAGATAGGTTCTATTACTTATAATTTTTTACACCTTTAAATACGTATTCTATATAGTATAGGAGAGATATTTATAGTTCCTGCTATATAGGGGACCGAAGGCCTTAAACTATCCCTACTGTAGTTAATAATAAATACTTATTATTTATATAGGAAGCCGCTAGGTACTATAGGGGAATTAGCGTAAATCTCTAAGGTTACGGACTTTACTAAGCTTTTTTTTTAATTTTTTTTATATCTATTATATTATACTATATACAATACTGCGCATGCAGCCTTGGGCTATAGCGCTATAGTTCTATATATATAAATCCTTTCTAGGCAGCTTAATATGTACTAGTAGCTATATCCTAGTAGTTTATAGTTTCCTAGTAAAACACTAAGATACTACAACTACTAGGGAATAAGAAAATGGTAAGAAAAACTATNAGAAATCCTAACCCCTNTCNNTNTCCTTTTGCAATTTATTTCTATTCTTTTACTCTCTAATATCTTTTTAAGAGTCTAGTAGGAGTTGCCTCCTTCTAGAATCCTATCTGTTTTATTCTTCCATAGAATCTCTTTCGCGTACTAGTTTAGCAGCTTTAAGAGTCTCGCAGTCTTTACTATTAGCAAAGTGTTTTTCTTTACAATTAATGCAAAGAGGGGTGGTATGCTGGTAAGGCTTACCTGTTATTTTATATAGGTAGAACAGGAATAGTCTTTAGATAAATGCAGCCGTACAGTATCTGCAGGCCCTAGTAGAGCACCTGTCTCCTATATGGCCAAATTTTTTGGCAACTCGTGCACTGCGTAGTAGGAGAGACTTCGAGGTATTTTACTACCTTAGTAGCTGTACCTGCAATTGATATCTCTTTTTGCTTAAGGATTTCTTATCTTTTTTTTTCGTTCTCTATAGTAAAAACTATAGAGCCAAATCTGGTCTGTAGATTNTGTCTTTTTTCGCTAGATAANATCCATCTAGGTAGTCCTTGTATCTTTATAGGATTAAAGGTCTCAATTTCTTCTTTTAGAAGCTTAGAGCCTCCTTCTCCTAGGAAAGGTAGGGTAGGAACCCNATNGGCTATAANTTAAACCCATAGTTCTAGTTTTTGTTCTNTTTAGAAGGTAAAGCAGTTATNCCAGATCTCCTTATATTTAACTAGGAAATCTGCATTATACTCCTCTGTAGTAGTAAGGAGAATATTTTATTTTCCTCTAGTTCTAGCTATAGACGCTAGTACTGGTTTTTCTACTTGCGGTTTTGATGTAAATAGTTAATTGACTTTGTTTCGTATTAAGAAGATATCTAGAGGTTAGTCCTTTTCATCTATAATTAGGACTAGCTTCCTTTCTTATAACTGCTTTTTCTTACTTCTAGTAGAAGTAGGAGGACTCCTACTAGAAGGAGGTAGTAGTAAGGGGGGTAGGGAGGACGAGGAAGAGAGGTTCTTCCTTAGTCTTTTTACGTAAGTTTCCTTAGTAGGGGCTACCTCCTTACGGAGAGCCCTTACTTCTTCTACTAGCCCTTTTAGGACATCTTTTTCCTTTTCTTTTCCTTTTATAAAGGGATTTTCTCCTACTAGGATACTCCTTATATAGTCCTCTAGCTATTTAACTTGTTCTTTTTTTTCTTCTTCTTCTAGCCCTTTATATGCCTGGGTTAGGCTTTCTAGAGCTTTTTGTAGGTATTATTCTAGAAAAAGGGGAGGAAAAGGTATAAGTATACTAGGTGTGCCATCCGTAGTAGTTATTAGTTTCTTTTTTGTAGGTTTTTGGTTTTCTTTTTTAGGAGAAGTTTAAGGATGTTCTTTTTTCTCTCCCTTCTTAGATAAGCTAGGAGGAGAAAGAAAAGAAGATAAAAATAGAAATCTATTATTATTTCTTTCTATAGGGGTTTCGCCTATAGACTCGTTGTCGTCACTTATCTCTATAGGAGGTTTCTTTTTAGGCTTAGTAGGCCTTGGCATCTTACAGGGGGAGTTTTCTAGTTTTTACTATCCTTATACCCTTTTTCCTTACTAATCCTACTAGAGGATTTCTGGGGAGATTAGGTTTAAAGGTAGTAGTAATCCTAGACCCCTGGTATTGGTGGTGGTAGTAGTAGTAGTAGTTTTAGTATTCCTGTCCGTGCCTCGCTTACAAGCTAGGACCACCCCTAAGAAGAATTTTCTATTAACGTAGTCTGCGGGCAAGTGGGCCATGCGGGCATATAGGCCACCCCATTAAAATATCGTGAAAAACGCGACGCGTTACTTAACTATTACCTTAATGGCTACACCACAACAACAAAATCCTCTTTTTTAAGAGGGTAGACTTATTCTAGCTATTAATGCCTATAAGTAAGGCCAATTTCAAAGCTTCCGAGCTGCTATTAGCACATACGATGTGCCCCGAACTATAGCCTAGCGACGCGACAAAGGCATTAAAGCAAAACGCGGTTCTATTGCCTTAAATCGCCGTCTTATACTAGTATAAGAAGAGAGCCTTAAGCAGTAGATCCTATTAATAGATTAACGCGGTATGCCACCTAGGGCTACTACCGTGCAAGAGATGGCTAGCCTTTTAGCTACCTAGCACGTCGGATTACAACCAGTTGGCGAGCGATGGGTGTAACGAAACCTTATAGCAAGAACTACAATAGGGTTGTCAATAGGCTAGGTATATAGGAAATGTAAGTACAAAAGTCAACAACGTAATAACAACTAGTGGAGTGGTTGCCTAATAGATTAACACCAATTATATTCTAAGAATCACTATAAGGAAGGAACTATCTAGGTAGGGACTAAGGGTCCTTAAATACACAACCGTACTCCTATAAAATCCTTCTTATACGTAATATATATTTTATATATAAGGTACATAAGTTCCTCTTATTCCTCTTGTTTAATATATAGCACATTATATAACCTTAGCTACTATTCCTCGTTACATAGTTCTATCGGCTCTATCCTAGACTATACCTAAATTAACTAACTAGCTTCTTCCGTCTCTTCTCTAAGTAGTTATAACATTATACTTAAAGCGTCCGTAATACTATCTCCCTCCTCTTTATCTTCGTCCTTAAAGATTTAAAACATCTCTAAGTTATTTACTAGAGGTATAATATCCATCTAATCAATTTAGTTAATATTATTGCTTATTATACCTAAAGCAATTTCTTCTTTATACGCCCAACATCGTGCTCGCACTATTACTGTAATATTATCTCTTAGTAAGATCATACCATCTCCATATTCTCGTTATTTAAAAGAGGGGTTAGTTTATATTACGTTGGCGAACCCATCTTCGTAACAACCATCCTCTTACTTAAAGTGTACTAAAGCGAATATTCGTTCGTCCTATAATATTCGCTCTACTTCTAATGCTAAATATACGCGACCTATTACTCTTAATAGTCATCTAGTTCCCTAATTAATTTATCTTAGGGTCTTATATTTAATCTGCTGCTATATAACTAGATAGTAAACTATTATAAGCCCTTACTAAGTTAGAACATTCCTATAACGCGGAACAGAAGGCCCTAGATACTTAAATTGCGGCGTTTACTTATCTACTTTATCTTAAGAAGGTTTGTAAGAAGGTTTATTTTAAGGAGTAGAAACTTATAGAATAAGGTTTACAGGAACTAGGTAATAAAAGAACGGATTCTCTTCTAATAGAGAAGGAAATAGATCTAAGTAGTTCGGCAACTGCTCTTCTTAAGTCCCCCTTAGGTGACTTATTCTTTAGCGATCCTTTTTTATTAATACTGCCTAACCTAATCTCTTCCAATACTCCTATACCTTTCCTATAGCGTTCTTTAAATTCTTTAGTGGCTCTTAGGTAGTCTTAGTGTAGCCTATCTACTTAACCTCGTACTATATCTTATTGTTAATATTCTTATAATTAACAATCTTCAATACTTACCATTTGTCTTCTTCTTATCCTCTATATATGTCTGCTTTATAAACCAGTGGCTTAATATTCCTATATATTAGCTCTAGCATTGCGATATGCTATATAGGGTAGATCTTTATTTTGGCTAGTAGGTTTAACTTAAACGTAACCGGTAAAATCCTCTATATAATTTTAAAAGGTCCTAGTCTAACGTAGTCCAATTTCTTACTTAGTCGTCAACTCTTAAAATTTTTGTATAGTAGCTATACTTTATCTCCCTCCTTAAGATCTGGTCCCTTAGATCTCTTAGCATTATAGTACTTTTTTATTCTCTCTTATACTTTCTTTGCTAATTCCGTAAGGTCTATATAAAGATTTATTAATATCTTTATTCTCTCTTTAGCTATACTACTTATTTTCTTTACTTGCCGTAGTAATAACAATATTCTTAGCTTATATCTGTAATTTACCTTAAATAGTAATATACCTATTCCTTCTTAAGGTGTTACATTATATGCGAATTGCGTAACTAGTAATAGCGATACCCAATTATTTTGTGCATAATTAATATAATACCTTAGATACTACTCTAGCGTCTAATTTAACCTTTCCGTTTAACTGTCTGTCTATAGATAATATACGGTAAAAATTACTGCTTAAACTCCTTGCTCCGCTAAGAACACTTCCTAGAATACTATTACAAATCTTAGATCTCTATCCAATATAATTTTACTTAGTACTCTATGTCTTATAAATACTTCTTTAACGTAGATTCTAGCGACATCTTCTACTAAGATTTCTTCTGTGTATACTATAAAGTATCCCCACTTTATAAGCTTATCTACTATTACTAAGATCGCGTTATAATCTTATCCAGTAATAGGGTCTTTTAATTTTGGTAACTTAATAATAAAGTCCTATAATATAACCTCCTATGGTCTCTCTAGTATTTTGATAGGTTATAGCCTTCCATATAGCTTATACCTCGTCGGTTTATTCCTTTAGTAATCTAAATATTCTTTTATAACTTTTCTAGCTATCCTCTAGATTCCGTCAATAATGTACTCCTCCTAAAGTCTTAATACTAAGCCCGTAGCTCCATTATATCCTTAGGTTAGTCCCTTATAGAAGTCTTCCATAAATTGCTCTACTATACTTTTTAGGATATACTTTACTTCTTAATTTTCGTATATATCCGTCTATAAATCTTCTAGCTATACTTCTAGAATTCTTTATACCTAAAAGCTTTTTAGTATCTCATAGACTTTCTCTAGTTTATTATCTTCTTAAGTTACTATAATTTTTGGATAATTATACCTAATTAATCCGTCTATATCTTTTCGCAATAAAGCCCCTAATAGCTTTTCCTTATTTTATAGTTTAGCTTTACGGCTCAGAGCATCTACCTGCATATTATTTATACCTTTAGTATACTAAATCTTAAAATAGTATTCTATAAGCATCTCTACCTATCTAACCTATCTTTAGTTAAGTTCCTTTGTTATTAGGAATCCTATTAAGTTCTTATAATCCGTTTTAACTATAAATAGTTTCTCTATACCTTATAAGAATACTCTCTATTCCTTTAATACTATAACTATACCTAACAACTCCTTATTATAGATGTTATAGTTTAACTTTAGTGGTATTATCTTCCAACTGTAGTATGCCACTAGGTGCTATCTATTTTAATACCTTTATATAAAGCACGCCCCTAATATATAGTCTAATACATCCGTTTCTATAACCGTCTCTAGTCCTAGTTAATAGATCTTAAAAACTAGCTCCTAGGTAAATAACTCTTTAACTTTTTTAAAGAGTTCTCTTTACTCTTCTCCCTATACCCATAGTTCTTCTTTCTTTATTAACCGCGTAAATAGCTTAATATCCTTTAACCACTGCGCTATAAACCTTCTATAGTAATTACAAAACCCTAGAAATAATCTTAACTATATAACGTTCTCTAGTTCCTACTAATTCACTATAGCCTTAATCTTCTTTGGATCTATACTAAGTTGGCCTAGTTTAATAATAAATCCAATAAAATTAGTCTTCCTAGTAAAGAACTCGTATTTCTTAATTACTACTAGCATCTGTTCTTTTTATAGTCTCTTTAAAACCTATTTAATATATTCCCCGTATTCTTCCTTAGTTATTAAGTAGATAATAATATCGTTGAGGTATACTATAATAAATTTATCTAAATATTCTTCTAATATATTGTTAATACGCTTCTAAAACGTTGCTAGTGCGTTTATAAGCCCGAATTGCATAACTAATAGTTTATATAGTCCTTCCTTTAACCTAAAGGCTGCCTTNNATTTNTNNCCTTNNTTAATNCNAATCTAATNGTACNCCNATNTTAGATCTATCTTNNTAAAGATTTNNNNATTNCCTATCCTATCTTAGATTTCGCTAATTAAGGGTAAAAGATACCTATCCTTCCTAGTAATACTATTTAACTATCTATAGTTAATACACAGCCTTAGTTTACCATTCTTCTTTAGTACGAATAGTACTAGATAACCCGCTAATAACTACAATAGTCTAATATATCCCTTTTATAGATTTTCCTAGACAAACTCTTTTAACGCTCTACCCTTTTCTTTAATAAGCTTATAGATTAGAAAGAACTTTAGACTTATTTCTAGTTTTAACTCTATCTTATAGTCCTATACTATATATTCTAACAGCTTCTTACTTTCTAGTGACTATAGTTTCTTGCCGTACTTATAGTATCTCTTTAGTATATAACTTAGTCCTTTTTCTGTTTCTTTATAGGTTGCTTCTACTTAGTACTATACCAACTTAGCTTATTATTACATCCTACGGCGTTAAGTATCTCTAATATTAACCTAACCTATAATCTAATTAATCCTTAGATTATATTCCTATAACTAAGGTATACCTAATACTACCTTATCCCGTCCTAATAGTAGGATATCAAAAGATATCTTAATTTATCTTCCTTTAATAGTTATTTAAATAGGTCCTATTTTAAGATTAATAATCCCTCCTTTATAGGTTATTAGATCTCCTAAAATTATAACTAATAGATAAGGTTACTCCTTTTATCTATAAGGTAGCCCTATTCTCTTAACTGCTACTAGTAAAATATGGTTTCGCGTTGCTTTACTATTTATTAGCGCTTTAAACTACTAATCTTACTAATTAATCTATAAATTTAGGTGTTATTCTTAAATTCCTTTAAGGGTCTAAGGCTTTACTACTAGCTCCCTTTAGTTCTATGGGCCTCTACTTTTCCTAACTATTAGCTACTTAATCTTAGTGCACTTAGCTTACTCTTTAGCCAATACCTAATTCGCTTTTTATTTTTAATATACTATAGACACGTGTTTTCTAGGCATTCCCACCACTATTGTCCATCTAAGCATTCTTCTATAAAGAATCTTTCTGGTTAAAGTACTAAACTTCCTTCCTCTTAGATTTTTATTGGATGCCATCTATGCATATATTTAGTATTCCTATACTATTACTTATCCGTTATCCAGTACATCCCTATAGGGTATTTCTAATTTTTTTCTTTTAGATTCTTATGTATTTCGCACATATTGTCTATATACGCAATCTATAATAATATATAGTGTATAGGGTGCTTTAGGTCAACTCTTAGCTTATCTTCATCCCTAAGTTTAAACCTTTATTATGCTAATCTAAACATTATAACTTTATTTGTAGGTACTAAGATACGCCTCTTACTTCTCTAGTCCTCTAAATATTCCTCTAGATCCTTTAACGTTATAATTAAGGCTCCTTTAATATGCGTTATGGCCTTCTCTATAATTGGGTGGTCCTAGATAACTTTTTTATCTAACTATATATAGAAATCTTCCCACTTATTATTGCGTCGTTGTCTATACCACTTTTGGTATAGCTACTAGAGTATATATGGTCTATCTATAAGGAAATATCTCTTTATTACTATGTTGTAATAGCCTTTAGTATATCGTTTCTTAAACCTAGTAGGAATCCCTAAATCCTCTTCTTATTCTAGTTCGGTAAGCCACTTAGCTCTTAGTATACTTACTTTTAGCCTATTAGTAATTCTTTATACTAGTACTCTGTCCTTTATACGTCCTAATGTGCTAGATCTCTTGTCTAGTTTCTGTTCTTGCTATATAATAATTCTTTACCTAAACTCTTCTATGGTTTTTTTTAGTTTGCGCCTTACGCTCTAATTTTTAAAGTTGTCTTACTTCTTAATCCTAGTATTAATTTTTTAATCTTTAGTCCGAACACTTTGTTTAACTAGTAAATCCTCTAGGTTTATATATCTGTCTCCTAGTCTAATTACTATTTATACCGCAGATTCTCTAATTTATAAAGAAGCTCTTTACCTCTGGTCTATAGGTGTTCTAATTTATACTCCAAATTCTTAACCCCTTGGGTTCTTTAATCCCGAGCTTGCTTCTAACCTAAGCTTAGCCCCTACCTTAGTCTAACTAGGCTTAACTAGTGTCCTTATCTCGTCTTAAGAGTTCTAAATCTTACTTATTTTATCTTAAAAATCTTATACCGTTAGGAATTCTTATCCTAAGCTTATTTATATGTCCTTAAACTAAGCTACTGCTCTACTCTATCGGTTTCTGTCTATTATGGGTCCTTAAGCTTATCTTATCTCATCTTAAGAATCTTAGTCGTCTCTTATCTCATCTTAAGAATCTTAAGCCTTTAGCCTTTTGCCTTTATCAAGTGCTAAAGTAGTTTGCTATTTTACTTCTCTTACGTCTTACAAAGCGATAGACATCGTATCTAGTGGGGTTTTGATCCCTACTAATGTTCCTTATTCTATAATAGAATTATCCTCTACCTCTGGTATAATATCTCTAAGGTCTACTCGCTCCTAGTAAGCGGCCCTTATTACCTTATTGTTATAGAATATTTCGCCTAGGTTAAATTTATCGTCCTTAATATCTAATCTATAAACTAGTTCGTTAGTTCCTCTATATCCTATAGGTGCTAGCTCTTATAGCTAATAGCTTGCGCCATACTTAGCGTCCTTATAAATTTAGCATGTATTATTATAACAAAACGCAAAACTTCTAATTAAACACTCTTTTATTCCTTGCAGTATATTATCGTCCCTTTATACGTATATGTCGTCTACTAGTCTTATACCTTTTACTACGTAGTAACTCTACCTACTTCTATAGTTTTTAACGTAATAACCCTGTTTTCCGCAATTTATATAAGCTCCTTCTTTAAACCATTTTTCTTATTATGGAGTCCGCCTAAATGTCTTCTGCTATTAAGATCCCTAATTCAGCCTCTACTCCTTAGACCTTTAATTACTTAATCCTTATCCTCTAGGTTTCCATAGTTTGCTCCATCTCTTATAGGCTTCTTTAGTACCACTTAGGTCTATTAGCTCTGCGCTATACCATAATTTCTAACTTAGCTTTTGTTATTGCGTACTCTGCGCCTTATATAACTATAGAACTCTATCCTAGCCTTTTTTAGCCTATTCCCTTTAGTAGATCCAATTATTAATCTTAATTACCTAATCTATTAGATCCCTTAGGGTATCCGCATCTTCTATTAGGATAATCGCGTCCTAGACTTTAGCCTTAAGTCCTTATTTATACTATACTATAAGCGCCCTATTATTCCACTCTACTTATATTGCTAGTATCTGGAACTATATTATATACTTAATTACTAAAGTTCGTTATATAAGGTTCTAGAGTTTTCTTTCCGCTATAGTTGTTTCTTCTAGGTCTCTAAATATCTATATTAGTCGTTCTATAAATCCTTCCCAACTTAAGAATATAAATCGCACGTTTTAGTTAGTGGTTATTATTCCGTTTGCCTGTATCTCCGTAAGGTAAAGTTTAAACTATTTAAGTGCTTTTCCTAATAAGAATAGTCCTGTATAGGCTATCCGATCCACAGGTATAGGTAACTTTGCTCCCTCCTATAAGACCTTAAAGTGCATCTATATAAGGAATCCTTTAAGCTTTAACCTCTCTCCTATAAATCTCTTAATTAATAGTAGCTTAATCTTTACTGCTCCTATCCCGTTAAGTCTTTCTTCTAATACTATATTATTAGCTGTTAGCTAGTTAACTATTTCCTGTAGCTATCCGACCGTCATAGGTTGCTGTAAGTTAGTATCCGCTATACTGGTATCACCTCCTGTCCTTAAAGTAGTTGCTGCCGTTAATAGCGTCGTAGTGGCTGCTTTTAGTAGTATGTTGTTTAACTTCTTATATTAATACCGTAACTAGGTAGTAATTATATAACGGAACCTCGTAGCAAGAACTACAACGGGTTCGTTAATGGGCTAGGTATATAGGAAATGTAAGTATAAAAGTTAACAACGTAATAATAACTGGTGGAGTGGTTGCCTAATAGATTAACTCTAATTATATTCTAAGAATTACTATAAGGAAGGAACTATCTAGGTAGGGACTAAGGGTCCTTAAATATATAACCGTACTCCTATAAAATCCTTCTTATACGTAATATACGTCTTATACGTAAGGTACGTAAGTTCCTCTTATTCCTCTCGTTTAATATATAGCACATTATATAACCTTGGCTACCATTCCTCGTCATATAGTTCTATCGGCTCCATCCTAGACCGTGCCTAAATTAACCAACTAGCTTCTTCCGTCTCTTCTCCAAGTAGTTATAACATCGTACTTAAAGCGTCCGTAACAATGGGTATATAAATTTATTAAGCGCCACGACAACCTTTAACCTAAATAAAATCGCAAGTATAACTACTAGCGTACTAAATATAAGGATCCTATACTTATTCGGGGATGGTTTAAACGCATTTAAGACATAAAAATATAATATAGGATTCTTAATAAAGATACCTAGAATTTTAATAAGACTAGCTTCTAAATAGGTATTATTATAACTGCGAAAGTTATTACTGGAACTAATAGGGCTAGCCGGCCTAGATTAGTACAGCTAGGCAATTGAGAATAGGTTACAATTATTAAAGCTATTAATGCCCTAGGGGTTATAATTCCACTACTTATTATCTTTAAGGTAGTAATATACTAGGCAGCCTGGTATAAGGATAATATTATACCATATAACTGGTTAATTGGTGTTAGTAATAATGGCTAAATAATAAATAAGATTGGCCTAGCCTAGCTAAATCTATTCTATAAGTATACAAAGGATTGTACTGTTGGCACGCATCGGCTGCTAGTACTAAATGGCCACAATAGCCACGTATTACCTGAATTTGATTAGTTCTACCTGGATCATTAAATAGTTATCCTTTGTATACTAGCGCATTTATTATATCTACTGCAGCCACTAGATATAGGCTGTTTCTTGGTCCTTAAGTAATTATACGGAAACCTTATTAAATAGATTATAGCCCATAGTGTTAACTATATTAATAAATACAAATTCCTACCACTATATAGGCAGGCTAGGTAGGTAGCACTATATCGGAATAATATATAGGTAGGATTCGCAGCTACTAGCTTAGTCCCATACGATCCAGATCGCGTACTATCGCTACTATATACCGAATATTAGACACTACTACCGCAACGTTGGCCATTAAATGCCTCTTAGGTAGCTGAAACGCCTTATAATATCACTGGCCTACAACAGTAGACAGCCCTAATTAGGCGTTATTTTAAACGGCGTATATATAGCCCACCAAGTCCAATAGAAGAAGCTCTTAGCTAGCTTATTAAGGGATGCGAAATGGCAATGTTAAGTGCTGTGCTACTTGCAAGCGAAAATAAGAAGCTATGTATAGAAAATTAGCGCCAGAAAAGGAAGAGGGCAAAGAAGTGCACGTATATAGCTAGGGGGGGTATTTTATTAGGAGCAGAAGGGGCCTCTCGTGCACAAGCTGTCCAGGGAGGTGCAGCGGGGGGGGCAGCAGAGGTAGCGGCTGAGCGACCGCAACGAGTACCACGCAAGTGCAGCATGTGCAAATCATTAGAACACACGGCACGTACATGTCCTAGACGTTAGACAACTAGTTAGTAGATAGCTATACCGAATACAATTGTTCGTGGTTGATTAATTCGCTATATTGCCCTCGGTAACTTAGTGGGGTGGCCTACATGCCCGCATGGCCCACTTGCCCGCAGACTACGTTAGGGAAAGGGGGTAAAACGACAATTAAATCCACCTATAGCTCGCTAAGCAGTAGGAATTGGGTCTTGAAAGTTGGAAAATCCATTGTTTTTGGTGGTAAGATGGGTATGCGTAAGTTTTAAAGTGCGGCGCTTCCTTTTGGTAAGGTTGCATGTGTGGTGAAAGTTTTTTACTAAGCTTTATTACTAAGTAAAGAGGCTACCTATAATTAGGAGGAATTGTGGTACTGGAGGAGTTATTATATAGATACTAAGGAAGGTAAAACTAAGGCTTATTATTAGCGAGACTATAAAATAGGGAAATATTAGGAGGAATAAGAGCGAGAATCTAGATAATGCGTATTACGTTAGTATGTTATATATAGGCTGTAGGTTAAGCTTATTAAATAGAGAATTATAAGCCGCTAGGGCGAGAGTACTAGAAATAGAAAGCGTGCTAAACAAGCCTATACCTTAGTAAAAGAGGTACTTAGAGATATTAAGGCCTAAGAAGGCGGTACTATAAATACAGCTATTAAAACTGATCTTAAGACCCTAGCCACTCTCGCTACCTTTTTTTAGCTTAAGGAGGCTAGTTTCTTAAGGCGCTATAGAAGTTTTAGAGGAGTTCTATAGAAGTTTTAGAGGAGTTCTATAGAAGTTTTAAAGGAGTTCTATATAAGTTATATAGGAGTTTTAAAGAAGTTATAAAGGAGTTCTAAAAGATTCCTAAAGGATTGCTAAGAGATTGCTATTAAGGGGCATAATATTCTATAAAGGTAGTTAGAGGGAATTAGGCTATAACCTAGCCTTATAGCCGCCCTGTTACCCTATTACCCTATTACCCTATTACCTTGTCGCTTTATTGCTTTCTTACCCCTTTTAACTTTAGTTAATCTCTTTATTAATAGGATACCCCTACTTTTTAAAATAATATATAAACTTCCTATTATAGCATTTATTGGCGCTAAGTTTATTTATTTACTTATTCTAAGTTAAGTAGTGCTTTTATAGCTTTGTTTGCTAACTACCTTATAGTATTCTTTCCGCTTTTAATTTTTTTTTACTTCCTTCCTCTCTAAACTATTTTTTAGAGTCTTCTTTTATTACTAGCTTAAAAACATATCTCCTATTTTAGCTAAGTTATTATATATGTTATTAGAGCTGTCTTAATATACTAGACTAGCTATTACGGTTTATACGTATAGCCTCTTAAGGTAAATTACTAACTAAAAATTAGGCTTTATTCTTATAGAGATTCTATATAAATATTTTAAAAACTATTTTTAATAAGGATTTTCTAGTCGTTACCGGGATTACTATACTTGCCTTTCTACTCCTAATTTCCGGCTTTATACTAGTATTCTTCCCATAACACTAGATAATAGGGCGTTTATTAGCTTTTTTAGGTAGTCTCTTAATAAATATATTATTAGATATAACTCTTACTACTTCTACCTAGATAGTAAGAAAATATAAAAGGTTAAAAGTATTATGGCTCTTATATACTATAGTTATTCTTATACTATATTCTTGTATTTACTTTATATTGTAACGGGACTAGCCTAGTTATAGTAGGAATGTCTTGGTAAAACACTTAACAGATAAATTCCAACGCTTTAACTAAATTCTGCCAAATTCTGCCAGATTAATTAAATTTTACTAAAGTCCGTCGAAGACCGCGTGCGTATATGCGCACGCATCGACCACTAAGCCCCTAACTATTTAATTATATAATTCTCTTATTATTCCTTTCTCTTCTTTATGCAACGTCTTATTCTTAGTAAGAGCTATATACCCTTAGATTTAGATAGAATTTATATTATTCCTTTAAATCTTCCTAAAGTCTCTTTACGCCCTTATATTACGTTATATTAAAATAACTACTATTAAAATAGTAAACGAACTTAAACCCTTCGCGTTAACTATAAGCATTATAGCCCTAGTTAGGGAATAGTTAACTATAATATAACAGTCCATTACGGATGCTTTAGCCTAATAGCAAGCGATATTAGAAGCTTAGTACTAGTAATTAATAGAAGTAATCCATAAAGAACTTTATAACCTTAAAGCACTTATATTAAAAACCCTAATAGTAATACCTATAAATAAAATTAAAATAACTATATATAAAACTAATCTATTAAATATAAACCCTAAACTAGTAACGGTAGCTTAATCCGTACCTATAATAAACCTAATACCTACTATAAAATCTAAAAAGCTCCCTAACCCTCTAATATTTAATAGAAATTAAAATAACCTATATTCCTTTTTAACTAAGCTCCATCTTAAACTTTTAATAAACTATAACTAATACCCTATTAAAGCTAGTAAGATTAGCTATAGAATATCTTATTTAAGTAAAGATGCTATATAAACTATAGACCTATTCTTCTATAATAGCACCTTTATTAATTTAAAAATCTTTATCTCTCTATTAAAATAAATATATAATAACGCTAGCTGTAAATATATAGCTGTTACTAAACTTAAAAACCTATAATAATAGAACTAAGACTTTACTAGCTTCTTTTTAAAAAAATTTACGCTTTATTAGTAAACTAGATTAGAATAAAGCCGCTAGAGTTACTACTCTCCGTTAAGCTATTTTAGATAAAATTAGAGTATAGTTAGTAGGTAGAGAACTGCTAAAGAATTTACCTAAATTTGCTATAATGTATTAATAAATTAATAAGGACCTTTAATATAATAAATAAACTTATTCCCTAAAGCTAACTATACCTTACGTTTAAAACTTTATAAACCTAGTATATACCTTAAAGCGCGGTCTATTTTTAAAACTAAAAAGCCTTATATATAACCCTATAGACCTTAATACTACTTAATCCTATATACCCTTAAGAACTAATAAATAAAGAACATAAGCTATAAATAGAGAATGCTTTACATGTAGTAAAAAGGGATATATTTAAAGAAATTACTAAACTTACCTTTTTAAAAGGTCTAATGTAGTTCCGCTTAGTCCTTAAATTATACTTATTTTATAAATTATACTTAGTCGCTATAAAGCATCTTACCTTTAGTTAATTTAGAAAATAAATTATTTTAGGGCTAAGTTACGGCTTAAAATAAGAAGTGGAAGAGTATAAGTATCTAGGCTCTTTTAGCGCTAATATATAACATAACTCCCTTAATATACTTAGCGAAATTTAAATACTTAAAAAATAGAAGAAAGTATAAATTCTTATAAATAGCAAAGCTACTAATATAGGCTTTATTAATATAAACTACTTAAAAACTTAACGCTTAAATTTAAAGAAACTTAATAAGCCCTAAGGCCTATAAGGCTTTAATAGTAAGACTTTAATATATAGTAAATTAATATACTACGCTCTTATAAGGATATAGATAGGCGAATACCTTAAATACGTTTCTTTATTTATAATACTCTTAAAGTATTATAAGGTAATACTTAGATATAAATAGCTAAAATAATATAACCCTTTAATTAGCTAGGTTAAAGAAATACTAAAATTCCGTATAACTTACTACTAAAGTTATTACTTAAAATACTACTTACCCTATAAATATATATATAACTATTTAAATTTAATATAATATAAATTACCCTTACTATAAACCTTAAACTAATATAATAAAGTTATAACTACTAATTATAGTAAAGAATGCGAAGATAATATATTAAAACCCCTTAAATTTTATATAGTATAAGCCGCACCCTTTTATTTATTAATAAGAAAATAAGACTATAAGATCTTTACTATAATACTAGGAGATATTAAAAAGGTGTTAAAACCAAAGTAATATATTAACCCCTAACCTCTTATACCTAAAGAATACTATAATTTAATTAATATGTTTAAGGAACAATTTATAAACTAACTACCCCTATACTAAGATAAGCATGATTTTAAAATGGAACTTAAACCTAATATAACGCTAAAGTTTAGCCTATTATATAGTATATTATGAAAAGAGCTGCTTATAATATAATAATACCATAAAGAGTACCTAAAGAAAGAATTTATCTGCCCTAGTTAATTACTATTTACCTTACCTATACTATTTATTATTATTATTATTATTATTATTCATTGCTTAACGTCCGATTTAGATCCCTATTAGGCCTACGCGGACTACTCCTTATATATATATAGGGAGAAAACTCTATTTAAGAAAACCCTATAATCCATCTCCCTGCCTTTTAGGACTCGCCTATAAGGCGCCTATAAGGCGCCTACAAGTTACCTATAGTGCTCTACTACCTTACTTTTTAACCTCTTTAGGAACCACTGCTGCCGTAATAAGCCTACGGACGTGCTAGTATTGTAAACTTTACTCTACTACTATAGAGTTATTAGGGGGCGCCCGTTGCTCGCCCCCCCGCCCTCTATTACTATTTCCTTTATAACCCGGAACTGGTTTAATATATTTTAGCTAATAAGCTACTAGGTAACCGCCTTAAGGCCTTTTTGTGTTAAGAGTAGTATATTATAGTTCTCTATACTAGCTACTAAGAGCATTACTTTTTAGTTGGTGTATAAGGGGCATAACAGTATTACGTGTTTTAGTGTCTGTCTTAGCCAGCTATATTTACATCTTAGGCTACCTACTAGGACACCCACCCAGTAAAGCTAGTCTTTTAGTCCTATTATTCCTATTCTTAAGAGTGTTGCTATTATTAGGTAGTTATATAGTAGAGTTTAATATGCCTGCTTATCTAGGCCTCTACCTTAGTTTTTAAGTAGCTTTCTTTTACCAAGCCTAAGGGCCTAGGGCTTTCTATAAGCAGTTAGCTGCCACCACTAATTAATAGGGAATTTCACTATTCTTTTAGGTATCTTATAATAGGATTAGCCTAAGTACTAGACCGCCCCCTAGCGGTCTATATAAGAGTCTCCTCTTAGAGTTAGTACGCTTTTGTACAGCTTAGGAGCCTTCTATAGCCTTTAGTTTTACGCCTTTCTTTATTATTTCCGCCGGTATAGGCATAAGCTGCCGTTTCTAGGGGTCGTAACTCCCTTCTTACGTGCCTACTGGCGTAATCCTATAAGGGTGTTATAGCTGCATTCTGTAATATAAAAGCCTTAGGTACCTTCTATAGTTAAAGCCTAGACTAAAAAAGCCTCCCCTACCTAAGTAACTCCTATTTACTCCTTAAGCATATCTTACTAGTAAGCCGCCTTAGAGGCGAACGGTTCTGTCTATTAATATACTAACACGCATATCCATTCTCTTAAGCTATATAGTAATCTTCTCTGGCTAAGACGTAATCCTACCTATATACTAGGTGCATTAGGGGTTAGAGCCTAGCTAAGGGGTAAGGTCCCTAAAGCTAGTAATAGCTACTACGTACTACGCCTTATAGGAGGCTAGTAGTAATATAGGGGCGCAATACCCTTTATACTACTAGCTCCCGTTTTGCGTTGCCTATAAGGGTTTCCCTATAATAGGCCGACCGTATCTTATAGGAGAGGGGCTGTAGAGATACTAGGTCCTATACTAAACAACCTACTCTCTCCTCTCCTATTAACTAAGCTTATGTCCCCCCCTTTTATAAGCTAGCCTATATCTCTAACTATTAAGTCCTTATCTAACTGGCCTGTGTTTCCCTTATAGCCTCCCCTATATATATATATTGGGTTGCGTGCACCATACCTATTAAGACCCTCCTATAAGTCGCCTTATATATATACGCATTAGGTTGCATGCACTACGCCTATTAAAACCCTCCTGTGAGTCGCCTATAAGTCAACTATAAGTTAAACGCTATAGGGCTATTAAAGCTGGCCTGTGTTTCCCTACCTAGAGCTTTACCTATATTTCCACCTCATTAGGCCGTCTGATTGCCGTCACGTCGCTATTATAGCGCCGTCGCGTTACCGTCCCCCAGGTTGCGCGCACTACGCCTATTAAGACCCTCTTCTAAGTTACCTAATTGTACTAGATACCAAATGGGCCCTTATAGAGGGGCCTTAATAAGTTCTCTAGGTAGGGCCTTAATAAGTTCTTCGTGGTAGCCTTAGGGCCTTAATAAGTTTTGTATAAAGTATTTACGACGCGTTAACCTTAACAAGTTCTTATAAAAGGAGGATCCCTACGCCCTTATTACGCTTACTTCGCGATCTTAGAGCTAGTATAAGCCTAAGGGTGTCCTATTATACGCCTAGGACGCGTTTACGTTAACTAGCTAAATAAGGCTAGTTTTAGGCCTGGCTGCGAGCTAGGTAGTTATATATTAGGTGGTTTTTATATCCCAGTTTCCCTTAATGGGCCTCCCTAGATGGTAGAATAAGAGCTTTAAGTGGAGGCAGTAAGGCTTTTAGTGTTGTTAAGGGTGATGCTTTGCACGCGTCGCGGGCTTATTACTATAGAGTCGAACGATAGCGCTACACGCGCTGCGACGGCTCTCTACTATCGCCTCTACACTTGGCTATTAAGAGGAATAGGATTCCAGATAATGTTTCCACCCGCGGCGACGTAAACGCGTGCAATAGGGCTTCGCGGGCTATACTATTTATTAAGAAACCTAAAGGAGGCTTAAGGTTTTATATTAATTATTAAGCCCTAAATATAAGTATTATTTAAAACTAATATCCAATTTCTCTGCTTTAAGAAACGCTTAACTACTTAGTAAAAGTATAACGTATTCCACCATTAAGCCGGCAGAACTATTGAGCCGGCAAGTCTATTTCCCTACCAAAAATTATAAAAATTATAATATAATATCTTAACAACCACTTAATAATAAATTCTAATAATTTAGATTTAGACTTTTATATACACTCTACAGCTTCTATTAAAGTTGCATAGTAAATAGTTTAGTAGTTTTTAAGNTATNNNAATTTGG